>NC_080187.1:200950075-202150075 GCF_030028045.1 Hippopotamus amphibius kiboko | reverse complement strand
CTGGATTTTCACTTTGAAAGGGCCTTATGGATGATTGTAAATTCAGGAAGCAATTCCCTGAGTGAAGTAGTTACTGGCCCTAAACTCTCCAAGGCCAAGTTCACCCCAGATCAAGCAAAGGAAGCCGAGGGGTAGGGAAATAACTTGGTACTGATAAAAAATCGAGGATCTTGCACAGTTCTCTGTCTTGATTTGGTCTGAACGCATACACATCTAGTAACAACTCATAACTTCACTTAGGTGCCTGCAGTTTTAAGAGTTCTTTTTGAATTTGTGGGCCACCGCAACGTTATAAATCTGAAATAAGTAACTACTGTTATAAATTCTTTCAAAATGAAATTGGCTGCTCATTCAGCTTCTAAGTTTGTTTCTCAGTTTAGCAGAAATGGAAACCAAATCTTTCTTCTGCTTGAATATCCACAGAATAAAATGGAACAATTACTTTGGAAAACTGTTTGGCAGTGTCCTAAAAAGCTGAACACAAATCTACCATACAACCCAACCATTCTATTCCTAGGTATCTACCCAAGGGAAATGAAAACACAAAGTTCACACAAAGACTTGTATACAAATGTTCATACCAATATTACTCATAATAGCCAGAAACTGGAAACGATCTAACATCCATTAAGTGTTGAAGGAATAACAAAATAAGGCATATACATAAATGGGCTATTATTCAGCAACAGAACAACTAATACCTGCTACTACAAGGATGATCCTCAAAAATAGATGGTCGACTAGGAGAAAGAATCCAGATGTGAAAGACTATATATTGTATGATTTCATTTATATGAAATGTCCAGAAAATGCAAGTCTGTAGAATCACAAAGCAGCTTTGTGTTTGCCCCGGGGCTGGGGGTGGGAAGAGAGATTAATTGCAAAGGAGCACGCAGGATTTTTCAAGGCAACGGAAATGTTCTAAACCTTGATATTGTTGATGGTTGCACAACTGTACATGGACTAAAAATCAGTGAATGATAACTAAAGTGGGTGAATTTTATGATACATAGATTACACCTCAATAAAGCTGTTTCTCTCTCTCTCTCTCACACACACACACACACACACACACACACACAGTGGTTTCCCTGTCACCCAGAGAATAAAGTCCAAATTCCAAATTCTCTAGCGTGGCATGAATACCCTCTCAGGCCCCTCCTCCCCTTTCCAGTCCAATGGCCTTCACTTCCCCCGCACAACAATATAATAGCTGTTCCCCACCCCACAACACACAGCACTGTTTCACACTTCTGTGCTCTTCACACCCTCAAAACCACAGCCCCATCTGTACCTAGTCCTTCAAGACCTAATGTAAATTAAACTTCTTCTCTGAAGTAGTCTCTAAATTATCTGTCAGAATGAGTTCCTTCCTCACTGTGTCCCCATAGAATCTATAAGATGTGTGTGTGCGCGTGAAATAAAAACACACACTATGAGAGCCGTGAGTTTCAATTTTATTTAGGGACTTACTGAGGAGCATAGCCCAGGAGACAGCCTCTCAGACAGCTCTGAGGAACCGCTCTGAAGAGGTCAGGGAAGAGGTCAGTATATATGTGATTTTGTTGCGGTGGGGGGAGGGGGGGCGGTATGTGCCACCATGCACACATCTTAGTAGAAGGTTGCTGCTCGTCACGAGGAACAGACAGTTAATGATTTTACTGCTTTTCTAAGTATGGGAAGATGCAAGAATCCAGGTTCATAAAAAATTTCTCCTGAAAATATCTATCTAAAGGCTTGCTCTATCAGTTTTCCCAGAGCACAGAGCGTCTCATTCCTGATCTCTGCCCTGAACTTCTTTCAGGATGTGTTAAAGGTCAGAGGCTGCAGTGGCTTATTACCTAATGTTTGTAGAGCCAGATGGAGAGCGGCGTTCTTTAGTTGGCAGTGTATACCATTTCCTATTTGTACTGTATTATAATCATTTGTTAACAATGCCACCCCCACTGTGAGTTGTCAGATGCATTTGCTTTTTTTTTTAGCTACTACTTGTTGAGCATTTACTCTTTTTGGTGCACTTTTTATGTTACTTCTAATCCTCACAACAATCCTGTAGATGAGATATTACCTTACCCATTACCCAGATGAGGAAACTGAGGCTCAAAGAGGAGACACAGCATGTCTAGGATCACACTGCCAGTAAGTAGGAAAAGTGAGATACAAACCTGTATCTGCTGGGCTCCAAAAATCCATGTTCTTTTCATTAAACTGCTTCTGGTTTACAAAGCAGAGTGTAAAGAGGGAAGGCTGCATGGATTTAACATATTTTAATGGCAAAAGTTACGACACCTGATTTAGTACTCATCACTTAATGTTGGAAGAATCAATGCGGGCCTCAGTCTCCTTCACAGGAAAACAAGAGAGTGGGACTTGTTAATCTTCAAAGTTCCTTCTGCCTCTAAAAATTCTGATTCTGTGTGCTATCTTGCAACCACTGGCACTCAGATACACTGAACCAGAGCAAACTGTTTGACGATAACCTGTAATCTCAACACAGGCCATGTCTGGTTATGTTACCATGCCACACTACTATGGGCTGGTACACCCTAGCAGCATTGAGTGCTTTAACAATTCTTGAGCACTTGCTGAAGACTAGTACATGACTCCCAATTCTGACTGCATGCTTTGCACTTGAACTTCTACACTGCCTTGATGACTGTCTCTGTTCTAGCACATGAGTCAACATCACTCACCTAATGAGAAATGCCATCCCCCCCCCCCAACCCCACCCCAGTGCTAGGAACTGCACCAGCTGATTTGCAAGCCTCCACAAGCACTGTCTCCTAACCGGCCTCTTTCCTGCAACTCATTTAGTACATTGCCAGATAAACATTCCTGAAACATAGAAGCTCTGATTGTGTCATTCCTCTCCTTATAAGCTCCCCTCTCCCCCCAGCATCCCATTTCTTATACAATAAAGTCAAAATCCTTAGTCTGGCTTATAAGGTCTTCTGTGGCCTATTCCCAACCTAATTTTCCAAACCCTTTTCCTCTACTACTCTTCAGAGACCTGTATTACAGGCAAAATAAATAACTTAAGGGTCCCTGTATACAGGGAGATTTTTCACATAGGCATAATTTTTATGTAAATATAATTTTAAACAATATCAGAAATCATTGTGAACTTTAGAACATGCTTTCCTGTTAGCATATAAACTGGACTCTTTTCATGCAACAGGTTTATGCAGCTCCCTGTGCTGGTCTCTATCTAGAACCATCCTTTCCCATCATCCACATACCTCAAATTCTTCAAAGGAGCTGACATGTCAAGTACCCAAAGCAGTAACTGACATATAAGTGCTCGATAGATGTCTTTAGCTACTCACAGCTGCTTTCTGTCCCTCTCACTAGCAATTTCTCTCCCTTCCTGAACTCACACAATCTTTTCTATAATACTTCTCTTATGTAGCTCATCACTTTCTATTTGTAATTATTTAATGTGTATTTCTTAGATTCCCAGGGATCAAAAGCTCTTGGAAAAACCAGTATTGGATCTGAGTCCTATGAGTAGGCAGCATGAAGCACAAATTATAAGTGCTCAATAAATCTTTCCTGAGTGAGTGAAAATCTTACACTTAAAGAGCCAGAGTGACTGCTGGTGGAAAATGTCTAAAATGGGAGAAGAATGGAGCGCAGGTGCTACTGCGTGCCAGGTACTACGCTGAGCACAGCTTCATCCCTTATTTCATTTAATCCTTTCAAAAAACCCTACTAAGTAGGTGCTGACAATATCTCCATTTTATTGATGAGGAGTCAGTGAAGACACGAGTAAGGTCACAACCAAGCCTGGGTCTTTCCAGTACCATACGGGTCACCTGTCCTCCTTCCAGTGTATTATCTCCTCAAGGCCGGGTACTTTCTAGGACACTACGCCCCCACCCCGCCCCGGGCCGCCAAGATGAGCTCCAGCAATCCCCGCCCCACAGTTTCCAGCGGAAACTACCAGGAGTCCTGGGGCTGGGAGTACGGGGGAGGTGAGAGGCGGGAGACCGCCCTTTCCAGTTGCACGGGCCCCGCCCGTGCGTCGCTCACGACGTCAGCACGCAGGGCCGACGCAGCGCGGCCACGTCCTTTAAATAAGGCCTTCTCGAGGCGCGCGCGACAGAGAGGACTGGGTTGGAGGGTGTGTTTGTGTGTGCGTGCATGTGTGTTGCGCGGGTGTAGCGGTCGCGGTCCAGGCCGGGGCCGCCGCGGACCACGAGGTGGGCGGCAAGGCTGCTCTGTGGCGGAGGCACGGCGGGGAGGGCGCGCTTGTGAGGGGCGGGAGGAGGGAACATGGCGGCCCTCTGGTCGGGCCGGGACCCTCCGCACCCGGTGCTGGCGCGGTCCCCTCCCCCGGCTTTGCTCGCCCATTTGCTGCCTTCCTGGAACCTTGTTTCTGCTTTGGTTCCCTTGCTTGTGCCTTCATCGGCCCTCCCGCCCCAGCCCCTCACCCGGCAGAAGTGTGGGAGGTGGGTTAAGTGGGAGCAGGTGAGACCCGTCCGCGGCCGAGAGCTCGGCGCCTACATTTGGTTGTTAGTCGCTCACAAACGCTTTATCGGTCCGTACGGGGTGGCAGCAGAAGCGTTGAACATGCAGGTGCAAGCCAGGTTTCTAGTCCTGGTGATCCCTCTAAGTGATCCCGTGAAGTGTCCCTTAAGCTATCTGGCCCTCAGTCTCCTCAAAGGTGAGGTCCTCTTTGGAAGATTCATGACATCCAGAGAGCTTTGGACCTTCGCTGCTTGCCAGAATCTGCCCCACAATAACGTATGGTTGGGAAAATGGAAGCGAGGTTTATTTTGGCAGTAAGGGAGTCGGGGCAGGGGGCTGAGTCCGGACCTACTGCCCATGCCCCAAAGGGATCTTGTATGTGAGCAACGAGAACGCCGTTGTGTTTTGGTCTTATTGTGACGTTCCTGGAATTAGTTAAATGGAGAAGAATTGATCCTATGTCAGCTTCACTGTTTTGCCTCAAAGACCTTGGGAATATTCATCTTTCTGCTCTTTTCTGTTTTTAGGTGTCTGAGTTGATTGAGGGTAGGTGTTAGGAACAGGTTCTTGCCTCACCTGAGGTAACAGTATCTGGCCCAGCCAATCACCTGCTTTTGTTCTTGATCTTTGGTTTTCCCTCAGTTGAGTGCAACTTCTGGAAAACTCCTGTCTCCTCAGGAGCCTGCACTGCCAGGCAGCAGAATTGTGAACTAGAGTGAAGCAGAAATCTAGGAATATGAGCTCCATGATGGCCATGGGTGAACCAAGGCTGAACTGGTGAGTTACATCTGTCTGTAATCCCCTAAAGAGGATTGAAGTGGGTCTGGTGGCTGCATTAGGAAAGGAGGGTCTGGTGGAGAGATTTGAAGGAAGCAGAAAGATAAGTACAGTGGCTTAGAGTTTACCCCATTCTCATCTACCCCATTCTCATCTACACCTGCTGAGCACTTTTGAGTTATCTTTGACTGTACTTCCTCTCCTAAAGTCATAGCAGTTCAGCACTTAGATTGTTTCTGGGCATGCATCCATCATGTATTTATTGTTGGTCTTAGTGAAGGAAGGATGCTGAAATTTTCTTGCATTCAAGAACCTTTCTTTAAGAATAGACAAGCTTGTTTTTGTTATATTGGAATCAAGTGATAATGTAAAAGCATAGACTATTTTAGAAGTGTATGGGAACTTTACAAATAGAGGACTGTATTAAGTAATATAGTGACTACATGTAGAAATCTAATGTGTGTGCTGCTTTAGATCAATTTGACACACATTTACGGAACATCTCTTTACTAGCAAAGGAGTTTGCTAGCGGAGGAGAATACAAGTTACAAGAGATTACAAAGATGACTAAAACAATGTCTGACTCAAAGAAGATTCAGTCAGTACGTGCTCTGGTATAATGAATATAGACAGCGATATTGTCTATAAAGATGTAATGTGATAAATATTGCTTCTTGGCAGTTATATTACAATATAGAAATGTTATCCAAGTACACCTTTAATTTACAAAAGGTAATATGTCAGATTTATCAAATAAATAAAATCAGTATGTCCTTAGTAAGTATTCATTTATTGCAAACAGTGCTTCCTCCAAGGAGTTCACAATCCTTGAGGCCCATGACTTTGTTTTTGTATGTTATGCAAAATCTCTAGAATTTAATGACATGTCACAGATGTAGTACCATAGCAAGGAGTAAGAAACTACCCTGGTGCATAGCAAACAAGACTTTTAAATTTTATCATTTATACTTTAATCATTGTTTTTTAGATAAACCTTTAAAAACAGTAAGAAATGAATGTGTAACAGACATGTGAGAATTTCCCACTTTAGGAATAGGCCAGCCACAAGGTGCCATTTGATTAGATTGTTCTGTTGTAAGTTTTAAGAGGTATGCACATTTATGCCCCTTGCCATGAAGAATTTGTTCAAATGCAGCACAGATGCTCTTCTCTACCACTGACATTGTGAAACCAAATGTGGTTTAGAGCCTTTGCACAGTATTACAGTCCTTGGACCTATCCTTTTCTACAGAATCTTACTAATCTTTGTCCTCCCTAGATTAATTGTTCTCAGTGTGTTTAATTTTTAAATTCTTTCATCCAGCCAGCATTTATTGAATGCTTACTGTATGGAAAGCATTGACTAAAGTATGTTAATCTGTAAATTAATTACGATATAGATAATCATATATGACCTTACAAGTAGTTTTAGTAGAGGCACAGCGTTTATCACATTTGCCAAGTTAACAAAAAAGGTTGGATAATCAGTCTTTTCAGTGTTTGTTTGTTTTTTGGCCGAGCACCATAGGGAATGAGACAAAAATAGGTTGAGAAGCATTTTCTTTCAGCAATCAAACATCTTAATGTTATGCCACAGAGCCTGAGGTGAGCCTTGCCCCTGATAGACCCTTTATGATACTTCAGTCTGTCTGTCTTTAACTCTCAAATATCTCCGACATTTAGTTGTGTACTACAGGAAAAAGCAAGGCTGATTGTTGGAATTGGAAAACTTCAGAATTGGCCTAGGTTAAAAGCTATCCAACAAGTAAAACATCTAAACCCACATGTGAAATTAAAATTATTAAGAGCTCATTTTTCTGGGAAAGGGGATGTAGGGGACATGTAATTTTAAATTACAATTGTGCCACTATGCTTGGTAATCTATCATGAGGTTTTGAATTGTCAAATTCAAGTAAATTATTTTGTTTTACAGGGATGTTTCCCCCAAAAATGGCCTTAAGACATTTTTCTCTCGAGAAAATTATAAAGATCATTCCATGGCTCCAAGTTTAAAAGAACTATTTATTTTATCTAGCAGGTAATATGTTTATTTACTTGGTCATTTATTTCCATATATGATTGTTATTTTTCTGATAGTTGAAGTTTCATGTCTATCTATCTGTATCCACCATGATATATTCAAATTATAGAAATGTAAAAATTAAAAAATAGAACTCAGTACCCAAAAATGACCACTCTTTGGTGTACATATATATCTTTTCAGACCTTTCTCCACACATGAACAGATACATATTAAAACAAAAATGGGGGGAATTCCTGGCAGACCAGTGGTTAGGACTCTGTCCTTTCATTGGCTGAGGGCCCAGGTTCAATCCCTGGTCAGGGAACTAAGATCCCTCAAGTGGTGCAGTGCAGCTGGGGAAAAAAAATGGAATCACACTATAAATACTATAAAATACTATAAACACTATAAAAATTTTGCAGTTTGCCTTTTTCATTTAAAATAATGCTTTGGGTATTTTGTGTCCCTACATTAGCTCAGTCTTTTTAATGGTTGCATATTACTTTACTGTACTTTAATTCTTTTAGCTAGTTTTACATTGCAAAATGTTTGTGTTCCTCTTTCTTTGCAATTTTAAACAGTAACATTTATAAACTTCTTATAATTACTTATATAAGATATATTCAACAATTCATATATGAATTGTTTGGGCAGATCCTATAAACATTTTATATTTTAATAGATACCACCAAATTCCCATAGAGTTTTTTTTTTCCTTTCTGGTATGAAAATGCCTAATAAGTGATAATTTTCGCTTCTCACTGCTTACCTGCCTATAACAGCTCTTCTTTCCTTTGTGATTGGCTGTTTCAACTCTATTGTGGATGAATCTGAAAACTAAGTAATCAGGTTTACTGGAAAGGAGTGAAAATATACCAGATGAGGAATTGGGGAGCTCCCCTAGGGGAGCTAAATATTTACTTTCATCTTTTCTCCACTCCTTTTGCAATGGAGGAAGCATATTTCCAGCCTCTGCATGGAATGGGACCCCATCTTTTCCTGCCTTTTCAGTACCCTTTCTGTCAATTAGCATCCCCTCTTACTCCTATCTCTCTCTCTCCCCCTCTCTTTTTTTTTTTTTTAAGCCATGCTGCGTGGCTTGTGAGATCTTAGTTCCCTGACCAAGGATCAAACCTATGCCCCCTGCAGTGGAAGTGCAGAGTCCTAATCACTGGACTGCCAGGGAATTCCCTCTGTTCTCTCTTGACCAATATTTAAACATGTTCAAGTTTGTCCTGTCTCAATCCCTGGATTCCACATTCCCTCCTAGTTACTTTTACCTCTTCTCTCATTTGTACTTAGACTTCTTAAAATACTTGTATATGCTTGCTGGGAGGAAATGAAGGACAAAAAAGCTATAAGACATACCAAAAACAATTAACGAAATAGCATTACTGAGTCCCTCCCTACCAATAATTACTTTAAATGTATTAAACTCTCCAGCCAAAAGACAGATTTGGAGAATCGATTTAAAAAACAGAATGAAAAAAAAAAACCTTTACTGCACATCCCGTTGCACTTGCTTTCACTAAACATCCCACTGTAATCTACCTTTCTACCCTCACTAGGCTACTAAAATTGCTCCTCTTGAGATCATCAGTGAACTCTTAACTGTGGAGATATCTCACTCTCCTAATTTTCCTCCTAGTTTTCTGGTGGCTATGGCATTTCTTAATGGAGTCAATTAATTGCTACCACTGATACTCATTTAGGTTGTTTCCATTCCTTTAGTGTTACAAACAGTGAGCATCCTTTTTATACATATGCTGGTATAAGGATAAGTTCCTATGAGAGGAGGGTGTGTATGTGATTTTAATTTTTATAAATATTGCCAGATTGCCATTAAAAACATTAAAGAAACAAGTGCTTTTTTGATTCCATCGAATAAATAGGTGAGTTCACATAAAGGCAAGCAGAAGACATTTGCAAAAATGTTTTTAAGAGGCAATTTCAGGAGCAACATTTCTTGCTAAAGTGCATAAGTATGATGTCTTTGCTAGTATCAACTATAGAAGGTTAAGATAATAGATTTCTTTTCAGTTTGTAGCTATGGATATTTTTCGAAAGCTATTTCTGTTAGTCAACTTGTACCATTTCTTGGAGATAACTAACTTTTTTAAAGTTAATTAATTAATTTAGTGGCTGCATTGGGTCTTCGTTGCTGTGCGCAGGCTTCCTCTAGTTGCAGAGAGCAGGGGGCTACTCTCATTGAGGTGTGTGGGCTTATTGTGGTGGCTTCTCCTGTTGCGGTGCACGGGCTCTAGGCTCACGGGCTACAGTAGTTGCCGTGCATGGGCTCAGTAGTTGTGGTTCGCAGGCTTAGCGGCTCTGAGGCACGTGGGATCTTCCTCGACCAGGGCTTGAACCCATGTTCCCTGCATTGGCAGGCGGATTCTTAACCACTGCGCCACCAGGGAAGCCCAAGATAACTAACTTCTTAAATCTTATTATCAATTAAATAAAGAATTGCCTTTGTTTATTTGAATCAAAGAAGGCTTACCAATTCTAGTATCCTGGGATTTAGGGCACATATATCTTTACTCTTTAAAAAAAACTCACTGTTTTATTAACTTTTATCTCATCTGCATCTTTTCAGACTAAAAATTTCTAACATTAATCTTCATCCTGCTACTGCTTCTTAATTATTTTGTGGTTCTTTTCAAGTCTGGTTCTATTCAGCATACCCCAAGTGTGGGTTATAGTCTGAAATACGTAAGGGAGAGGATGTCTTACTGGAAGTTGAGTACACTTAACTCCTGAAATCTTTTTTTTTCTTAGAATATCGCTTGTTTTTCTTTAGATTTCTATATAGCACAAAGTAATTTATTAGTTTAATATAGCTTTTAGCATAGAAGAAATAAAGGCACAAGTCATTGATTTTGTATGTTTTAGTCTTTTTTGCTAACCTTTAGTTTTATTATAGTAAGAATGGATTTTCAGACTATACTAAATTATCACAGTTTTCTGGACGAAAAAACTAGGAAAAATGTAAATTTATTAGCCCTAATTTTGCATTTTTTTATTCTATAAATAACATATTTGGGAAAATATTGATACCTCTAATTATGCTACTTTCAACAGTATAAGGTTGTTATCAAGCCTCCTCCCTCCACTAAAAGGTAAAAATTTGCCTTTTAAAAAATTAGTTTCTGGTTATAGATATTTATAACTGGGTTTTAAGCCAACGAAGGGGAAAGTAGCTTCAAATACACGAAGAAGAAGAAGAAGAGGAGAAGAAGTTTTAACATGTTTAATGTAGGTAAAGCAAATTCAGGAGGTGCAGGTAGACTTTAGATGGAGGCTAGAAGCACCGTTTCCAAATGCTACTTAAAGAAGCTGCCCAAACCAGGAGACTTAAAGCTTAGGAAATGAAAAGTTTTGAATTCTTCCTTTTTTTTTCATAGAAACTTAAAGTAAAAAAGGAGAGTGGGTAGTTGACAAAATGAAGGGGGAAAACTTCAAACCATCAACTTAAATAAAATATAATGCTGTAAATGTGGATAGAGAAACCCTGTCAGATGCTTTTGGCTTGCATCCTGATGAAGATTTTGACAGCACTGCACACAGAAATGATCTTGATGTGCTGCCATTTCATTCTTCGCTGAATGTAGCCAATTTAAACTGCTAGAATTTCTTGACATTCCTACTCTGGCATATCTGAGTCAGCATCTTGTAGCTGCAGCAGCTTAATTAAATTTGCCAGTTTGTGCCACAAGGACAGACATGTTCTCATATTCAGAGAGACAGCTGTGAAGCAGTATTGTTAAGAGTTGCGGACACAATTCTGTTAGGTTTGAATAGCTCTCAAGACATTTTCTAGTGAGAAATCAATTTGCTGTAATACATTTCTCCCAAGATCAGCAGTTAATATTCATTTTGTTAACCTAAAATATGCTTATTTTTATGCAGTTATTGGAGAAACTTTAGTAGCTAAGTATGTCTTCTTTCACCTATATTATTTTCAGAGCCAATCTAAGCATCCTTAATTTTAATTTCCAAAATTCTTTTTCCATTTACTAACCAGCTCTCCTGATTAGTTTTCCATCCAGAGTTTAGCTCTAAAAGAGTAGTCTTGAATATTTTGCCTTATTTGGGGGCTTTAAGTCTTTTTTAAAGAATTTTGGAATTTTTACCATATTTATTCTAGTATTTTAAAGTTGATCTAAAACAAATTAGTGGTAGTTTTGGATGGGGCTTAACTCACCCTTTGTCCAAACACAGATCTAGATTGGTAATTCTCAAACTTATTAGGCCAAAACTCTCCCACTTTGCATAACAAATGTTACTAAGAAGTAAGACACCTTGTTTACTATGAATTGAAACTCATAGATATTAGTAGCCACAAACATAATATTTTAAAATAATGCTCTAGGTATATAAATGTGAAATAAAAGGAAAATTATATGTTATAGTAGATACTAATGCACTAGAAGATATAATGAAGTAGTCACATGCAGCAGCTAAAATGAATAAGATTGGATTTAAGAGAAGTAAGATAAACTATACGATAAAAATGTCTTAAAAATAAGGGTAGATTCTGGCATCTCCACTCCGTCCCCGGCGGGTCTTCTATGTGTGCAGTGGACGGCATCGTCCCAGACATAGCCGTTGGTACAAAGTGGGGATCTGATGAGCTCTTCTCTGTCTATGTCACTAAGGACCCTTTATCATGAGCAGCAACTTGGCCTCCACAGCAAATGGAAACGACAGCAAGAAGTTCAAGGGGGACAGCAGGAGTGCAGGCGTGCCCTCCAGGGTGATCCACGTCCGAAAGCTGCCCAGTGACCTCACCAAGGGGGAGGTCATCTCCCTGGGGCTGCCCTTCGGGAAGGTCACCAGTCTCCTGATGCTGAAAGGGAAGAACCAGGCCTTCATCAAGATGAACACAAAGGAGGCTGCCAACACCATGGTAAACCAGTACATGTCTGTGACACCCATGCTGCACAGCCAGCCCCTCTACATCCAGTTCTCCAACCACAAGAAGCTCAAGATGGACAGCTTGCCCAATGAGGCGTGGGCCCAGGTGGCCCTGTAAGCGGTGAACTCGGTCCAGTCAGGAAACCTGGCCCTGGCTGCCTTAGCCGTGGCGGTGGACACGGGGATGGCAATGGCTGGCCAGAGCCCGGTGCTCAGGGTCATTGTGGAGAACCTCTTCTACCCAGTGACCCTGGACATGCTGCACTGGATCTTCTCCAAGTTTGGCACCATCCTGAAGATCATCACCTTCAACAAGAACATCCAGTTCCAGGCGCTGCTGCAGTACACCAACCCCACGAGCACCCAGCACGCCAAGCTGTCTCTGAATGGCCAGAACATCTGCAATGCCTGCTGCACCCTGTGCATCAACTTCTCCAAGCTCACCAGCTTCAAAGTCAAGTACAACAATGACAAGAGCTGTGACTACACGCGACCCAACCTGCCGTCCGGCAAAAGCCAGCCTTCACTGGACCAGACCATGGCCACAGCCTTTGGTGTGCCTGATATAATGTCAGCCTCTGTATGCAGGAGCTGGCTTCCCTCCCACCTTTGCAGTTCCTCAAGCTGCAGGCCTCTCTGTCCCTAATGTGCACGGGGCCCTGGCTCCTCTGGCCGTTCCATTGGTGGCGGCGGCGGCAGCAGGAGCAGCAGGCCAGTTCGCCATCCCGGGCCTGGCAGGGGCAGGAAACTCTGTCCTGCTGGTCAGCAACCTCAACCCTGAGAGGGTCACACCCCAAAGCCTCTTTATTCTCTTTGCCATGTATGGCGATGTGCAGCGGGTGAAGATCCTGTTCGGCAAGAAGGAGAACGCCCTGGTGCAGATGGCCAACAGGAGCCAGGCCCGGCTGGCCACCAGCCACCTCCATGGGCACAAGCTCTCAGGAAGCCAGTGTGCATCACGCTCTCCAAGCACCAGAACTTGTAGCTGCCCGTTGAGGGCCAGGACCAGGGCCTGACCAAGGACTATGGCAACTCGCCCCTGCACCGCTACAAGAATCCCAGCTCCAGAAACTTCCGGAACATCTTCCCGCCCTTGGCCACCCTGCACCTCTTCCACATCCCACCCTCCATCTCCAAAGACGGCCTCAAGGTTCTCTCCTCCAGCAATGGTGGGATCGTCAAAGGTTTCAGGTTCTTCCAGAAGGACCACACGATGGCGCTGATCTAGATGGGCTCAGTGGAGGAGGCCATCCAGGCGCTCATTGACCTGCGCAACCACGACCTGGGTGAGAACCACCACCTGCGGGTGTCCTCCAGGTCCACCATCTAGGCCGCCACCGAGGACCAGCCTGCCGGGCACCCAGAAACAGCTTTCATCATTCCAGAAAAAAGCCACTTTAATCAGCAGCTGAAGTGAACTTAAAAGACCAGAGATTTAATCTTTTTGAAGAGAAATCAGTGTACCTGTTTTTAAAAGAAATGAAATCTAATTCACTGGCTCCCCTTGGGGAGGTGGTGTGCCAGCCTCAGGCTCTTGATGACAGTGGGGGCACAACCCGCCCCGGTCCCTTTCCCATGCCTTCTGCAGCCTTCATGTCGGGGGCTCCCAAACCTCCACTTGGCTTTATTGTGCCTTAAACTCACTGCTCTGGCAGGGCCTTCTTGGGGTAGCAGACATGTAGGGGTTTGGAGGCCTGTGGGGTCAGCCTCCCGTGGGATCACGTGCCTGCATCCTGTGGTGGGAGGCTGTTGGTGGCCGGGTGTGGCCGCCACCCCAATCCTTTAATCAAGTGTGTGACTCGGCCTCCAGCCCCAGGGCCCTCCCCGTTGCCTTTTTGGCTTTGTTTCCACTGTAATCTCTGTATTATGCCTTGATGCACCTGCAGGCGCCTGTGCCTGGTAGTGTTTCCAGTTGACCAGGTATTCTAATCTTTATCATTTATATGCAAAAGAAATAGTTTTAAGTAACTTTTTTTATAGCAAGATGATGAAAATGGTATGAGTGGAACCTCAATTTTCTCCTCATGGCATGACATTGTGTACTGTGCTTTTATGTTATTCCTTGTCACCGAGTCGCAGGGCAGGATCTAGTTTCCAGGGCAGACACAGTGGGGCTGGCGCATCTGCGACCTCTTGATGCCTTACTCACACCTGACTGTCCTCTGTCCCGGAGGACAAGTGCTCTTAAACTTTCAGGGTTTCTTTTTTTCCTGCAAATTTTGGGCCAAAGTTTTGTTTCAGATTTTTTGTCTGTCTCTAATGCTGGGACCCTAGGAGATGGGACCGCAGCCTCTGGTCTTCACTGCTTTGTCCTGCGCTCACAGGTCCAAGGGGCTCCCTGAGCAGGCCCTGTGCTGGCCGGCCCTCCCTTGGGGCCTGGGCCTCGACTTTCCATGTCAGGGTGGAAAAGGGTGTAAATGTTTATAATTTTTTGTACCTGTTGTAAGATGTGAGGGGCAGCAATTGCATTTTTTTATGGTGACACAGATGTATATTTTGATAACAGCAATTACAGGCTCAGTATTATAAGGAGCATGGCAGGCCGCTGCCCGCCGGTTTTGTAATCTGGAGAGAACGGAATTAAAGCAATTTATAATAGCAACAACAACAACAAAAAATAAAATGTATTGTCAAGTAATAACAGACCACACTTATTTGTATATGATAAGAGAAAGCTTGAAATGACCTTTGAAAGTTGTACAAGACACTACCATACATTATAGAAATCTAGTATTCCTTACTTCTAAATGCCTTTAATTCTACTTTGGACAACCTAGAGGTACCCACAGGCTTCCAGAATGAATGCCCTGAGGGAATTAATACTGTTGTGATTGAGAACCACTGCTTTGGATATTTCTTCTCTCTTGATCCCTGATTTGGATGTCCTTAGGATTTTTCTCAGTCACCTATTCAATATGTTCAGTTTGGAAACCTGAGATCTCCATAGTCACATTGTATTGGTGTATGTACATGTTTACTTCTCTTTGTTTCCCATTCATTTGTCTGATCCACTTGATTATGGGATCCTAGAGAGTAGAGACTGTATCATGCTGGATGTTGGTTGTATGTCCAGAACCCAGCATAGGGCCGGCACATTGTAGTCACTCAAAATATTAATGAATCGAGGAATGAAGAATGAATCAACAGACGTTCATCCTTTCATTAGTTTCCCTTCCTTTTGGATTATTGTCGTTTAGTTTGGAACCAAATCATAGAGAACAATTACTGTGGTGGAAATTAAAGTTGTAGAGGCTAAAGAAGTGTTTCGTGTATGTGTGTCTGTACTTTAAGACTCTGTTATGAAAAATGTAGATTATAACACTGAATAGCAGCAACAGAGACAGATTATGTACAAGATAAAAACTTTGTATTCATATACCTTAATTGGGGTAGTAAGGTGATTTTGTTAAAGAAATTGGGGATAGCATTTCATAAACAAATAGGGTAACAGGTTGTCTAGGTACTCACTGTTTTTTCCTCTAGTGTAGTTCATTATAGATATGCCAAGATTTCTCTTTTATATCCATACAAAATATGAAGACATTTCCATAGACTCAGCCATGTGCATGAGTGATAGAGGATTATACAACTTTTTCTAAAACTACTGTTGTGTCCATAAAATATATCACAGTGTTGGAATTTTCTTTTTATTTCCTGAGATAATTAAAGCAGAGGAAACCAGAAAATTTAGAATCTCAGTGAACTTGTGAACTTCAAGTTTGTGACCCCATCATATCCTGCCCTTTGTGGCTTTTGTTCACCACATTGACTGATACATCTTATTGAAGAATTTAAGTATTAAAAAAACAACTTGCATTGACATAAAATGTAAACACAAAATACCTGCATATTTAATTGGCAAAAGTGATTTACCCCTCTTCAATAAAAGGAAAAAACTTCCAAATTGAGTAACTTACCTAAGGATTATGCCTCTTCCTCTCCATCAGATAATTGAAGGTAAACTTGTAATGTGATTCTGTCCTGGAGAATGCTTAATTTATACTAAATGGCTAACCATCAAAATGCAGGTGGCAGGGTTTGATAATAATCCAGAATTTACTCTGTTAATCACTCTGTATTCTCCCTGGTGATTAAGAATCATGAAGTTTCGTGATAGTAATCTTCATGTGAATAGCACATATTTGTAAATTGTATTTTTTTTTTCCAGACGTATAGGAGAAAATTTGAATGCCTCAGCAAGTTCTGTAGAAAATGAGCCGGCAGTTAGTTCAGCAACTCAAGCAAAGGAAAAAGTTAAAACCACAGTTGGAATGGTTCTTCTTCCAAAACCAAGAGTTCCTTATCCTCGTTTCTCTCGTTTCTCACAGAGAGAACAGAGGAATTATGTGGATTTTTTGGTTAAATATGCAAAAATCCCTGCGAATTCCAAAGCTGTTGGGATAAATAAAAATGACTACTTGCAGTACTTGGTATGTATTCTGGTCTTCAGCTTCAGTAAAAAAATATTTAAAAGTTAGGGAATATTTTAAATTTGCTTTTATATTTTTAGGTGCAATCATATTAATAAAAATGGAAAATATAAGGAGTTTAATTGACAGAGCATTGGTACCTTAATTCTATTGTTGATTCTGTTATAGTTAAGGCATTTTGCTCTAGTTCCAAGTATATTTCCCCCGTTCATATTGCGCACTAGCAGAACTTTACATTGCTCCTTGA
Organism: Hippopotamus amphibius kiboko; assembly: GCF_030028045.1. Lineage (NCBI taxonomy): Eukaryota > Metazoa > Chordata > Mammalia > Artiodactyla > Hippopotamidae > Hippopotamus > Hippopotamus amphibius. Next base: position 202,133,211 of record NC_080187.1, on the reverse strand, counting down.
ACCACTTTAAATGTTTTGTTTAATTATTACTTTAAGTAGTTTACAGATTCTCAATTATGTAAGTGATGCCATGCTGAAGATCACTGTTGTCAATTCTTCATTCATATCTTTGTTTCCTTGAGATAAATTCTTAAAAATATAATTACCAGATCAAAAACTATGCATGTTTTTAAAGCTTTGATCTGCAGCTACACATGAGTAACTTGTTCTGCAAAAAGTTTAAACTGATTTGTATGTACCACTACTGTGTGAAGGTTTTCTTCAAAATATCTTCACTAATACTGAACATTACTTTTTTTTGCCTCTGATTTGATATGGAAAAAATAATCTCTTATTTTATATTAACTTATAATGGTTACTAACGAAAAGAAGCATTTTCCATGTGTTTATAAGCCATTTCTAATTCTTCTTTTGTAACTTGTGTATTTAAATGTAGTCTTGTTTTTCCATTTGGGCATTTGTCCTTTTTTATGTTAATTAAGAGCATTTTTTGAAATCAGCATATTAATTCCTAACCATATATTGTAGTTAGTCATTAGCTTTTCTCTTTTTCTGGAGTTAACCTTTTTGTGATTTCTGCTTTGGATATGATGCTTTAAGTCCAAATTATTAGTGCAGTGATTAAGAAGTGATTGTTTTTAACGAAGCTTCTTATTCCAATAATGTCTACTTTTTTTCAAAATCAGGATATGAAAAAACATGTGAATGAAGAAGTTATAGAATTCCTAAAATTTTTGCAAAATTCTGCAAAGAAATGTGCACAGGATTATAATATGCTTTCTGATGATGCTCGTCTCTTCACGGAGGTAAAAAAAAAAAAATTAGATTTACTTAAACTGCCAAGTATATAGACAATAGTAGCATATAAAATGGGTGATGATTTTCCAAAAGCATATGTTAATAGTGTCAAATTAGAGACCACGTTATATGTAGGTCTTTTATTCATCATGTATTTAAATAATAGAAATACACCTCAAAGTCAGGTACTGTAGTATATTCATATTGTTTCTTTTAATGATCTAACTGCTGTATTTGAGTTATATTTTACTCATATGGATGGTTTGATCTGATGCACTGATTTCCCTTGTGAGAGAATGGGGTTTAAGGAGTTACCTTGGTCCTTAAAAATCTGAATGGTCCTTTAGAACCTAGTCATATAATTTTACATTCACTATCTTCATGGTAAGCAGCCACCAGATGATAAATTTCATCAAATAATTTTTTGATATTTAAATGATTCATGCAGATTTGTTACAAAGCATGTAAATCACTCTCCCTTGTAATCGCCCATCATTTAGTGGGCATAGGAGAAATTTAGAGTGCACTACTTAAATAGTAACTCATCTAGAAATACCAACACCAGTCTGAATTTTTTTTTAAGCCTTTGAAACTAGTCACTTTACAAAACGATGTGATACACTTAATAGTATTGAACTCTACACTTAAAAATGGTTAAAATAGTAGGTTTTTAAGGGTATTTTACCACAACTTTAAAAAAACCAAAACTGCTCACTATAAATTGGAGGACAGCAGAGGTTATTAGTTTTACTTAACAAAAACACAAACACTTCTTTAAGGTGAAATTTTGCTGTTAATATGAACCAGAAGAATGACTCTTCTAAATAAAAGGCAGAATTTCATTTTTCTCTGAACTTATGTATGTTATACTCAAACGGAGTGTCATATTTCTCCATATGTGAAAGGCACTGTAGCTATTCCTATATTAATAGTGTTGGTGAAAGGACCAGAATGATGGTCTTAAAACATAAATCACGTCCCCTCATTATGCTGGTTTCAAATGGCTTCTCATCTCACTCAGTAAGAGACAGTCTTTAGAAAGTTCTGCAGTGCCCTGCACGATCCCGCCTCCTCACCAGCATCCCCCAAGCCTGCTTCATCTCATGCATATTCCCCTGAATTACTCTCTTCAGCCTCCTGGCCTCTTTGTGCCTTTGGCTGTTCCCATCTTTCAGGCAAGCTGTTCCCCAGATATCCGCACAGATTAGTTCCTTGATTCCTTTGAATCTCTCTCTGTTCAGAAGCCAACTATCACTGAGGATACTCTTAATCACTCCATAAAAACTAGCATCACCCTCAGTGTTTCCTTTACCTTTTGTTTTATTGTCTTTCTCCACAACACCTATATGTAAGTATTCTTTTTGTACTGCTATGTTCCCAGTCCCTGGAATAATGCCTGGCACACAGTAAGTACTCAATATAATTACTTGTTAGGTGAATATAAAAATATTTATTAACAGAGTATATTATTTGATAGCTAGCAATCAACATTAGGTCTTGTTTTTTAGCCAGGTTGACGTAGCAGCACGTTGTCACATTACATTTTACATCTCACCCCAAAGACTCACTGATATTTTTATAATCTTTTTATTGTTTTAAATTTTTAATTTTATATTATGAAATGTAATGTACCTGTGAAAAAGTATTTAGAACAAACATGTACAGCTTAACAAATAATTATATAGTGAACACCTATGTAACTCTCTTCCAAGGTGAGAAATAAAACATTACCAGTAACCTAGAAGCCTGCTGTGTATCCCTCCTAGATAATAACATTTTCCCTTGTTGAAGAAATAATCACTACGCCAAGTTTGGTTTGATAATTTCCATGCCTTACAAAAAAAAGATTATTTTTTGGTAGTTCAAGCTTTCTTTTGCCTGTTTTTGAATTTTATATGAATTCTTTTGTTCTTTTATGTGAACAAAATTCTTGCTTTACTCAATAGTATGTCTGTGAGATTCATATGTATATATGTGGGTAGTTGTATTTCATTCATTTTGATTTCTGTACATTTATAAACAGTTTATTCTTTTGCTCAAAATTTGGGCTGTTTCCAGTTTTAAGCTATTCTAAACAATGCCCCTGTGAAAATTCTCATGTCTCTTGGTACACATGTACACACGTTTCTACTGCGTATATGACTAGGAATGGAATTGTTGAGTTATAGAGTATGCGTATCTTCAGCTTCAAGAGATAATGTTAGACTGTTTTCCAAAGTGGTTATGGCACTTTACATTCTACCCAGCAGTGTTTGAGAGGTTTTTACTCCATATCCTCAACAATTGATACTTACAGTCATTTTAGTTTTAACCAATCTAGAGGATAGGGTACTATATATATAAGACTGTATACCTTTTCATATGTTTCTTGGTCACTTCTTGTGAATTGATTGTTCAAGTTTTGCCCTTTATTCTACTGGATTTTCCATCTTTTTTATTACTGTTATTTGGGAGTTTTTTTTATATTCTAAATACAAAAGTTTTATGGGTTGTACAATAGTCCCCCCTTAATCTCGATTTTGCTTTCCTGATTTTTAGTTACCCACAAATGGAAAATTTCAGAAATAATTCATCACACACCATTCTGAATAGTGTGATGAAATCTCTCACCATTGTGCTCCAGCCTACTGGGATGTGAATTATCCTTTTGTCTAGCATATTACACCCATTAATCTCTTACTAGCCGCCTTGGTTATCAGATGAACTGTTGAGGTATCGCAGTGCTTGTGTTCAAGACACCCTTATTTTACTTGATAATGGCCCTGAAGTGCAAGAGTAGCAATGCTGGCAGTTTGGGTGTGCCAGAAAAGAAGCCACAAAGTGTTTCCTTTAAGTGAAAAGGTGAAAGTTCTCAGTAAGGAAAGAACAAAAATCATATGCTGCAGTTGCTAAGATCTGCAGTAAGAATGGATCTTCTATCCATGAAATTATAACGAAGGAAAAAGAAATTTGTGTTTTGCTGTCACACCTCAAACTGCGAAAGTTATAGCCGCAGCACCTGACAAGTGCTTAGTTAAGATTGAACAGATATTAAATTTGTAAGATATTTTGAGAGAGGGACCACATTCATATAACTTATTATGATGTTGCTGTAATTGTTCTGTTTTTATTATTAGTTGTTATTGCTAATCTCTTTCTGTGCCTAATTTTTAAATTAAACTTTATCAAAAGTATATATGAATAGGAAATGATATTTGGTCTTACCCACGATTTCCGACATCCACTGAGGGTCTTGGAATATATCCCCCGTGGATAAGGGGGACTAATGTATACATTGGAAGTTTTTTCTTTTATTTGATAAAACAGTTTCTTTTAATCTACAAGTTCCCCCTCCATTTTTTTTTCCCTTAAACTTTATCTTTTCAAGAACTTGGGTTATTTGACCTTTAGAGTTTCCCACAGTCTAGATTTTGATAATTATATATTCATGATGCTCAACATGTTCCTCTTTCCTCTTTATTTCTTACAAATTGTCAACTGAATCCAGAAGCTTGATTAGAATTATGGTCTTTCCAGAGGGATTGAGCATGTGGGATGATGGTGTATTCTTTAATCGGGTGGCACATAATGTATGATTGTCTTTTGTGATGTTAGCAGCTACTGTTTTTTTTTTTTTTTTTTTTTGATGTAGACCATTTTTAAAGTCTTTATTGAATTTGTTACACTATTTCTTCTGCTCTATGTTTTGGTTTCTTGGCCTGGAGGCATATAGGATCCTAGCTCCCTGACCAGGGATCAAACCTGCATCCCCTGCATTGGAAAGCAAAGTCCCAACCAATGGACCTCCTGCAACTATTGATTCTTTTTGTGTTTTAAAAGATCTTTGGGGGATTGTTTTTTGTTTTTGTGTTTTTATTTTTAATTAATTTATTTTTTGACTGTGTTGGGTCTTCATGGCTGTGCGTGGGTTTCTCTAGTGTGGTGAGCGGGGGCTTCTCTTCGTTGCAGTGCATGGGCTTCTTATAGTGGTGGCTTCTCTTGTCGCGCAGAGCATGGGCTCTAGGTGCACAGGCTTTAGTAGTTGTGGAGCATGGGCATAGTTGGTCTGCAGCATGTGGGATCTTCCTGGACCAGGGATAGAACCTGTGTCCCCTGCATTGGCAGGCAGATTCTTAACGACTGCTCCACCAGGGAAGTCCCCAACTATTGATTCTTAATGCCTAGAATCATTCATTCACTGGGGTTTGCAAAATTATAGGATTCTAATTGCATCATTTATTTCTATTCATTAGTTGGAGTAATTTTATTAAGGTATGTTTTTCCTCATCTATTACTCGGCTTCCCATTTCATGTAGCAGAAAAAATGCTAGATTCTTGATATACAGTTTTGAAAAAATTAATTGGTTCTTTCTTACTTTACAGAGGTGGTCACTTTTTTAAAAAATATTATTGAATGATGAAGTTAAACATATATGATGCATTTTAGTCCACTACAGTTATCCTTTTTGAAACTCAGATAATACCAATTTTGACCAGTGGTGGGCTCTTCATACTGGCTTCCCAGTCCTTTTGAGTCACTCTAGTAGTCTTTGAGGCTTGTTTTGTACATTTCCTGTCCCAGCCCTGGAATCAGCCATTTTCGAAAGCCTTTGTTTCTTTTAGTGGGAAACGGCATTTCAAGACTACAATCTGGGCACTGGGGGTGCTCATTGCACCTGGGTTGATCAGTGTGTCTGAGAATATTTCAGTTGATGGAGCTAGAAAAAGTATATTTAAAGAAAAAAAAAATACCACGTGTCTCATTTGCTTGATCCCATGTTGTACTCACAACAGCCTCAGAATACAATGCTTCCAATCCACAGGATTTCTGAAAATAGTTTGAAAATTTTTTTCATATGTTCTCCCCATCCTCCCCTGCTTTTTTTTTTTAGTATTGCATCTATATTGTTAGAGCATATAGCCATTACATACTAAATAAACTTTTTTTTAAGTATAGTTGATTTACAATTTTGTGTTAATTACTGCCTTACAACAAAGTGATTTGGTTATACATAATATACATTTTTTAATATATTCTTTCCATTATGGTTTATCATAGGATATTGAATATAGTTCTCTGTACTATACAGTAGGACCTTGTTGTTTATCCATTCTGTATATAAAAGCTTACAGCTGGTAACCTCAACCTCCTGCTCTATCCTTCCCCAACCTCCTCCCCCTTGGCAGCCACCAGTCTGTTCTCTATGTTCGTAATTTTGTTTCTGTTTCATAGATTGCTTCATTTGTGTCATATATGGTATTTGTCTTTCTCTCTGACTTACTTCACTTAGTATGATAATCTCTGGTTGCTTCCATGTTGCTGCAAATGACATTATTTTGTTCTTTTTATGCGTGGGTACTATTCCATTGAATATGTGTACCACATCTTCTTTATCCATCTATTGATGGACATTTAGGTTGTTTCCATGTCTTGGCTATTGTGAATAGTGCTCTTATGAACATAGGGGTGCATGTATCTTTTTGAATTATAGTTTTGTCAGATATGTGACCAGAAGGGGGATTGCTGGATCATATGGTAATTCTTTTTTTTTTTTTTTTTTGGCATACAATAAATTGCAAATATTTAAAGTGTACAGTTTGATGTTTTTTTTCTTATTAGTAATGTATATATGGCAATCCCAACCTCCCAATTCATTCCCCCCCGCGCCCCGCCCAGCTTTCCCCACTTGGTGTCCATATGTTTGTTCTCTACATCTGTGTTTCTATTTCTCTCTTGCAAACTGGTTGATTTGTACCATTTTTCTATATTCCGCATGTATATGTTAACATACGATATTTGTTTTTCTGACTCACTTCTCTCTGTATGACAGTCTCTAGGTCCATCCATGTCTCTACAAATGTCCCAATTGCATTCCCTTTTATGGCTGAGTAATATTCCATTGTATATATGTACCACACCTTCTTTATCCATTCATCTGTTAATGGATATTTAGGTTGCTTCCATTTCCTGGCTGTTGTAAATAGTGCTGTAATAAACATTGGAGCGCATGAGTCTTTTTGAATTATGATTTTTTCTGGGTGTATGCCCAGAAGTAGGATTACTGGGTCATATGGTAACTCTATTTTTAGTTTTGCAAGGAACCTCCATACTGTTCTCCATAGTGGCTGTATCAATTTACATTCCCACCAAGAGTGCAAGAGGGTTCCCTTTTCTCCACACCCTCTCCAGCATTTACTGTTTGCAGATTTTCTAATGATGCCCATTTTAACAGGTGTGAAGTGATACCTCATTGTAGTGTTGATTTGCATTTCTCTAATATGTGATGTTGAGCAGCTTTTCATGTGCCTCTTGGCCATCCATATGTCATCTTTGGAGAAATGCCTATTTAGATCTTCTGCCCATTTTTTGATTGGGTTGTTTGTTTTTTTGATATTGAGCTGCGTGAACTGTTTATATATTTTGGAGATTAATCTTTTGTCTGTTGATTCGTTTGCAAATATTTTCTCCCATTCTGAGGGTTGTCTTTTCGTCTTGCTTATAGTTTCCTTTGCTGTGCAGAAGCTTTGAAGTTTCATTAGGTCCCACTTATTTATTTTGGTTTTTATTTTCATCACTCTGGGAGGTGGGTCAGAAACGATCTTGCTGTGATTTATGTCAGAGCGTTCTTCCTTTGTTTTCCTCTAGGAGTTTTATAGTGTCTGGCCTTCCATTTAGGTCTTTAATCCATTTTGAGTTTATTTTTGTGTATGGTGTTAGGGAGTGTTCTAATTTCATTCTTTCACATGTAGCTGTCCAATTTTCCCAGCACCACTTATTGAAGAGGCTGCCTTTCCTCCATTGTATATCCTTGCCTCCTTTGTCATAGATTAGTTGACCATAGGTGCATAGGTTTATCCCTGGGCTTTCTATCCTATTCTCTTGATCTATATTTCTGTTTTTGTGCCAGTACCATATTGTCTTGATTACTGTAGCTCTGTAGTATAGTCTGAAGTCAGGGAGTCTAACGCCTCCAGCTCTATTTTTTTTCCCTCAAGATTGCTTTGGCTATTCAGGGTCTTTTGTGTCTCCATACAAATTTTAGGATTTTTTGTTCTAGTTCTGTAAAAAATGCCATTGGTAATTTAATAGGGATTGGATTGAATCTGTAGATTGCTTTGGGTAGTATAGTCATTTTCACAATGTTGATTCTTCCAATCCAAGAACATGGTATATCTCGGCATCTGTTTGTGTCATCTTTGATTTCTTTCATTAGTATCTTATAGTTTTCTGAGTACAGGTCTTTTACCTCCTTAGTTAGGTTTATTCCTAGGTATTTTCTTCTTTTTGTTGCCATGGTGAATGGGATTGTTTCCTTAATTTCTCTTTCTGATCTTTCATTGTTAGTGTATAGAAATGGAAGAGATTTCTGTGTGTTAATTTTGTATCCTGCAACTTTACCAAATTCATTGATTAGCTCGAGTAGTTTTCTGGTGGCATCTTTAGGATTTTCTATGTATAGTATCATGTCATCTGTAAACAGTGACAGTTTTACTTCTTTTCCAATTTGAATTCCTTTTAATTCTTTTTCTTTTCTGATTATTGGGGCAAAGACTCCAAAACTATGTTGAATAGTAGTGGAGAGAGTGGACATCCTTGGGTTGTTTCTGATCTTAGAGGGAATGCTTTCAGTTTTTCACCATTGAGAATGATGTTTGCTGTGGGTTTGTCATATATGGCCTTTATTATGTTGAGGTAGGTTCCCTCTATGCCCACCTTCTGGAGAGTTTTTTTATCATAAATGGGTGTTGAATTTTGTCAGAAGTTTTTTCTGCATCTTGAGATTATCATGTGGTTTTTATCCTTTAATTTGTTAATATGGTGTATCACATTGATTGATTTGCATATATTGAAGAATCCTTGCATTCCAGGGATAAACCCCACTTGATCATGGTGTATGATCCTTTTAATGTGTTGTTGGATTCTGTTGGCTAGTATTTTGTTGAGGATTTTTGCATCTAAATTCATCAGTGATATTGGTCTGTAATTTTCTTTTTTTGTAGTATCTTTGTCTGGTTTTGGTATCAGAGTGATGGTGGCCTCATAGAATGAGTTTGGGAGTGTTCCTTCCTCTGCCATTTTTTGGAGGAGCTTGAGAAGGATGGGTGTTAGCTCTTCTCTAAAAGTTTGATAGAATTCACCTGTGAAGCTCTCTGGTCCTGGACTTAGATTTGTTGGAAGATTGTTAATCACAGTTTCAATTTCATTAATTGTGATAGGTCTGTTAATATTTTCTATTTCTTCCTGATTCAGTCTTGGAAGATTATACCTTTCTAAGAATTTGTCCATTTCTTCCAGGTTGTCCATTTTATTGGCATGCAGTTGCTTGTAGTAGTCTCTTATGGTGCTTTTTATTTCTGTGCTGTCCGTTGTAACTTCTGTTTCAATTCTAAATTTATTGATTTGAGTCCTCTCCCTCTTTTTCTTGATGAGTCTTGGTAAAGATTTATCAATTATACCTTTCTCAAAGAACCAGCTTTTAGTTTTGTTGATTTTTGCTATTGTTTCTAGTTCATTTATTTCTGGCTCTGATTTTTATGATTTCTCTCCTTCTGCTAACTTTGGATTTTGTTTGCTCTTCTTTCTCTACTTTCTTTAGGTGTAAGGTTAGATTATTTATTTGGGATTTTTCTTGTTTCTTGAGGTAGGATTGCTGTAAACTTCCCTCTTAGAACTGCTTTTGCTACAACCCATAGGTTTTGGATTGTTGTGTTTTTGTTGCCGTTTATCTCTAGGTATTTTTTGATTTCCTCTTTGATTTCTTCAATGATCTCTTGGTTATTTAGTAGTATATTGTTTAGCCTCCATGTGTTTGTGTTTTTAACAGTTTTTTTTCCTGTAATTGATTTCTAATCTCATAGCATTGTGGTTGGAAAAGATGCTTGATACGATTTCAGTTTTCTTAAATTTACTGAGGCTTGATTTGTGACCCAAAATGTGATCTATCCTGGAGAATGTTCCATGTGCACTTGAGAAGAACGTGTAGTCTGCTGTTTTTGGATGTAATGTCCTATAGATATCTATTAAATCTAGCTGGTTTATTGTGTCATTTAAAGCTTCTGTTACCTTATTAATTTTCTGTGTAGATGATCTGTTCATTGGTGTAAGTGGGGTGTTAAAGTCCCCCACTATGATTGTGTTTCTGTCAATTTCCTCTTTTATAGTCATTAGCATTTGCCTTATATCTTGAGGTGCTCCTATATTGGGTGCATATATATTTATAATTGTTATCTCTTCTTGGATTGATCCCTCAATCTTTATGTAGTGTCCTTTCTTGTCTCTTGCAACATTTTTTATTTTAGTCTATTTTATCTGATATGAGTATTGCTACTCCAGCTTTCTTTTGATTTCCATTTTCATGGAATATCTTTTTCCATCCCCTCACTCTCAGTCTGTATGTGTCCCTAGGTCTGAAGTGGGTCTCTTGTAGACAGCATATATATGGGTCTTTTTTTTGTATCCATTCAGCCAGTCTGTCTTTTGGTTGGAGCATTTAGTCCATTTACATTCAAGGTAATCATCGATAATGTATCTTTCTATTACCATTTTCTTAATTGTTTTGTTTTTGTTTTTGTAGATGCTTTTCTTCTCTTGTGATTCCCACTTAGAGAACTTCCTTTAGCATTTGTTGTAGGGCTGGTATGGTGGTGCTGAATTCTCTTAGCTTTTGCTTGTCTGTAAAGCTTTTAATTTCTCCATTGAATCTGAATGAGATCCTTGCTGGGTAGAGTATTTTTGGTTGTAGGTTCTTCTCTTTCATCACTTTAAATATATCGTGCCACTCCTTTCTGGCTTGCAGAGTTTTTGCTGAGAAATCAGCTAACTTTATGGGAGTTCCCTTGTATGTTATTTGTCGTTTTCCCCTTGTTGCTTTTAATAACTTTTATCTTTAATTTTTGTCATTTTGACTACTGTGTGTCCTGGCATTATTCTCCTTGGGTTTATCCTGCCTGGGACTCTCTGTGCCTTCTGGACTTGGGTGATTATTTCCTTTCCCATGTTAGGGAAGTTTTTGACTATAATCTCTTCCAATATTTTCTCGGGTCCTTTCTCTCTCTCTTCTCCTTCTTAGACCCCTATAATGTGAGTGTTGGTGCATTTAACATTGTCCCAGAGCTCTCTTAGGCTGTCTTCATTTTTCTTTCCTTTTTCTTTATTCTTTTCTGCATCAGTGATTTTCACCATTCTGTCTTCCAGGTCACTTATTTCTTCTTCTGCCTCAGTTAATCTTCTATTGGTTCCTTCTAGTGTATTTTTCATTTCAGTTATTATATTCTTATCTCTGTTTGTTTGTTCTTTAATTCTTCTAGGTCTTTATTAAACTTTTGTATCTTTTCAATCTTTGCATCCAGTCTTTTTTCAAAGTCCTGGATCAACTTCACTGTCATTATTCTGAATTCTTTTTCTGCAAGGTTGCCTATCTCCATTTCATTTAGTTGTTTTTCTAGGGTTTTATCTTGTCCCTTCATCTGGTACAAAGTCCTCTGCCTTTTCATTTTCTCTGTCTTTCTGCGGCTGTGGTTTTCAGTTCCTCAGAACGAAACACTGCTGATACTACTTGATACTGCTGTCTCCCCTCTTGTGGAGAAAGCTATCTAAGAGTGTTGTGCGCTTCGTGATGGGAGGGACTGGTGGTGGGTAGGGCTGAGTGTTGCTTTGGTGGGTGGAGTTCAGTAAAACTGTAATCCACTTGTCTGCCAGTGGGTGTGGCTGCGATCCCACCCTGTTGGTTATTTGGCCTGAGGCAACCCAGCGCTGGAAGTTACAGGCTCTTTGTTGAGGCCAATGGCGGACTCCAAGAGGGCTCAAGCCAGTGAGCACTTCCCAGAACCCCTGCTGCCAGTGTCCCAGTCCCCACAGTAAGCCACAGCTCCCCCCTCACCTCTGCAGGCAATCCTACATCACCAGCAGGTAGGTCTGGTTCAGTCTCCTATGGAGTCACTGCTCCTTCCCCCTGGGTCCTGGTGTGCATTACCTTTTGTGTGCCCTCCAAGAATGGAGTCTCTGTTTCCTCCAGTCCTGTAGAGGTCCTGCAATCAAATCCCACTGGCTTTCAAAGTCTGATTCTCTGGGGATTCCTCCTTCCATTGCTGGACCTCCAGGTTGGGAAGGCTGACATGGGGCCCAGAACCCTCACTGTAGTGGGTGGACTTCTGTGGGATAACTGTTCTGCAGTTTGTGAATCACCCACCCAGCAGTTACGGGATTTGATTTTATCACTATTGTGCCCCTCCTGCCATCTCATTGCAGCTTCTCCTTTGTCTCTGGATGTGGGGTGTCTTTTTTGGTGAGTTCCAGTGTCTTTCTGTTGATGATTGTTCAGCAGTTAGTTGTAATTCCAGTGCTCTTACAAGAGGGAATGAGCGCACATCCTTCTACCTGGTAATTGTATTTTTAGCTTTCTGAGGAACCTCGCTACTATTTTCCTCAGTGCCTGCACCAACTTGCATTCCCACCAACAGCGTAGGAGGGTTCCCTTTTCTCCAACCCCTAGCCAGCATTTGTTTATATACTTTTTAATGATGGCCATTCTGTCTGGGTTGAAGTGGGGTACCTCATTGTAGCTTTGATTTGCACTTCTCTAATAATTTACAATGTTGAGCATCTTTTCATGTGCCTATTGGCCATCTGTATTTCTTCTTTGAAGAAATGTTTATTTTGGTCTTCTGTCCATTTTTGGATTGGGTTGTTTGTTTTTTTGTTGTTGAGTTGTAGGAGCTGTTTGTATATTTTGGAATTTAAGCCCTTGTTGGTCACATTGTTTGCAAATATTTTCTCCCAGGCTGTACATTGTCTTTTCATTTTGTTTATGGTTTCCTTTGCTATGCAAAAGCTTGTAGGTTTGATTAGATCCCATTTGTTTATTTTTGTTTTTGTTGCTATTGCTTTGGGAGACTGACCGGAGGAGAAAACATTGGTACAATTTATGTCAGAGAATGTTTTGCCTAAATTCTCTTCTAGGAATAAACTCTCCCTTTTTAATCCACATTTAACTTTAAATCAGTTTTACTGAGGTATAATTTACATACAATAAGTATCAATTTTAAGTGCATGTCAGTGAGTCTTGGTAAATGTATACACCTGTGTAACCATGACCCCAGTCATGATATGGAGTATTTCTATCACACTAAAAAGATCTCTGCGCCTCTTTCCATCCATAGACCTAGGAAACCACCAATTTGCTTTGTCACCATAGATTAGATTTGCCTTTACTAGAGTTTTATAAAAATTGAATCACACACAATTTCTCTTTTATGTCTGACTTCTTTCAGTCAGCATTTTTGATATTCATTCACATTGATGCAAGTATCCATAATGTGTTCATTTGTATTCCTTTTTGTTTTATTGTATGGTTATACCAAAATTGGTTTATCAGTTCAACTGTTGATGGACAGCTTTGTTATTTCCAGTTTGGGGCAATTTTGAATAAAGCTATCATGAACATTCTTGTACAAGATTTTTTGGGACATATGTTTGCATTTCTTGGGTATATAACTACATATAGTATTTATAAATCATCTGGCAAGTGTATGAAGTTAAATTTTATTAGAAGCTGCCAAACTGTTTTTCATAGTGGATGTACCATTTTATACTCTCACCAGCAGTGACTGTATAAGAGTTCCAGTTGTTCTGCACTTTAGCTAACACTTAACATTGTTAAACTTTTTTAATTTTAGCCAACCTAATGATTTGTAGTGGTATCTCATTATGGCTTTAGTTTGCATTTCCCCAAAGAGCAATGATGTTTGAACATCGTAGTTTTACTCTGTATATAGTTCTAAGTTGATAGTTTATTTCTCAGCATTTGAAGATATAATTCTACTTTTTCTAGCTCACGTATTGTTACTGAGAAGTGTATTGTTTGTGTAATTGTTATTTCTTTTAGGGAATCAGACTTTTCTTTCTGACTGCTCTTTATGTTTGGATGTATTATAGTTTCAGTGCAATGTACTTTATAAAAAGAAAACTTTACTTGGTTCATTGTGTTTCTTGTATCTGTAGATTCAAATTCATCATCGGTTTTTGAAAATTCTCAACTGTTTTCAATTATTGTTTTTTCTTTGTTTTTCCAACTCTTTTTTGGAAATTCCCAGACTTCCTAGGTTTCAGTTTGTCTTCCATTTATCTTTTTTTGGTGTAGTAAAATATATAACATAACGTTTACCATTTTAACCCTTTTTAAGGATCATTCATTGGCATTAAATACTTGCACAGCGTTGTGAATGGATTTTCATCATCGATTCCCAAACTCTTCCATCTTCCCAAACTGAAACTTTGTATTCATTAGGTAATAACTCATCATTCCCTCTCTCCCCCAGTTCCTGACAACCACCATTCTACTTTTTATTTCTATGAATTTAACTTCCCTAGGTACCTTATATAAGTGAAGTTATTGCAATATTTGTCCTTTTGTAATTGGCTTATTTTACTTAGCATGTTGTCTTCAAGATTCACCCATGTTTTGTAGCCTGTGTCAGAATTTCCTTCCCTTTTTAAAAAATTTAGGTTTAATTATGGTAAAATACATATAATGTAGAATTGACTGCCTTAACCATTTTTAAATGTGCAGTTCTGTAGTATTAATCATGTTCATACCATTGTATAGCCAATCTCCAGAACTCTTTTCATCTTGTAAAACTGAGACTCTATACCTGTTTCTGAACTGTTTCTATTCACAACACTTCCGCCACAAAATGTGTGTGATTATTTGCCCCCATACCAACCAGTTCTGCAACTCTCCAGGCCTAGGGCTTCCATGACCCACCCCAGCTTAAGTTCAGTAATTAGGTAGAATGGTTTACAGAACTCAGGAAGGCACTTTACTTGCTATTTCCAGTTTATTATAAAGAATACAACTCAGGAACAGCCAAATGAAAGAGAGAGATGCATAGGGCAAGGTATGGGGAAAGAGGCACAGAACTCCAGGCATACAACCCTCTCAGCACCTCCTTGTGTTCGCCAGCCCAGAAGCTCTGTGACTCCCATTGTTTAGGGGGGTTTTATGGAGATTTCATTTGGGGGGCATGCTTGATCAAATCATTAGCTGTTGGTGATTAGTTATCTATGGGCCTTTTGTCATCTCATTAGCATAAAAAAAAAGACATTCTTACCACTTAGGAGAGTCCAAGGATTTTTGCAGGGACAAACACAAAATATTTATTTCTTATTGTGCCACACACCATGCTACTTTCTGTCTCTGAATTTGTCTACTGTAGGCACCCCCATATAAGTAGAATCGTATAGTATTTGTCTTTTTGTGACTGGCTTATTTTACTTAGCATAATGTCTTCAGGATTCATCCATGTTGTAGCATGTGGGAGAATTTCCTTCCTTTTTACGGCTGAATATTCCATTGAATGTATATGGACATTTTGTTTATCCATTCATCCATCCACGGACACTTTTGTTTTTTGGCTGCGTTGGGTCTTCGTTGCTACATGTGAACTTTCTGTAGCTGGGGAGAGTAGGGGCTGCTCTTCATTGTGGTGCTCGGGCTTCTTATTGCAGTGGCTTCTCTTGTTGCGCAGAGCACAGACTCCAGGTGCGTGGGCTTCAGTAGTTGTGGCGTGTGGGCTCAGTAGTTGTGGTGCACAGGCTTAGTTGCTCCATGGCATGTGGGATCTTCCCAGACCAGGGCTCGAACCCACCTCCCCTGAATTGGCAGGCGGATTCTTAACCACTGTGCCACCAGGGAAGCCCCCTATCCATGGACACTTGATTTGCTTCCACCTTTTGGCTGTTGTGAATAATGCTGCTGTGACCATGGTTGTACAGATATTTGTTCAAATCTCTGCTTTTGAAGCCTTAAATGTAGGGCTCTAATGTTTGGTTCCCTACCTGACCTTAGAACTGGTCAAGGCGTTTGCCCTCATGCCATTTTACCTTTCATAGATTTTCTTACTGCTCACTGCTCCTGTTTCTCCTCGTTCTAGGTGTTTGGAGTTTATTTGTTCCTTTATGGTCCTTGGAGCTTCTCCTCTCTTTTACCAAGCCCAGCAATGCATGAAAATTGTTAGTTGTAATTTATCCAGCATCTAGTGTTATTTGGATAGGAGTGCTCTTCAAGTTACCTACTTTACTGTATTGCCAGAGGTAGTGTCTATTAAATTTTAAGCTTCAAACATATGAAAACATATTATATTTTCTCTTTCTGGAGCACAGTCAGTTTCATTTTTCTTTGTAATGATGTATACATGCATGTGGTTTTGGTGATTTTTAACTTTCAGGATACTTTGAGTATTAAATAACATTTGGGAGTGGGTGATGGGGAACAACCTGAATCTTTTAACCTCCTTTGTTCACTCTTAGCTGTTTTTCAAACATAAGTGAATTACTAATTAAAAATTTTTATATAAATATACCACATAATTATCCTTTAGTTACTTAATATTTACCAGTTGTGAAATACCTTTAATATTATATAATGTATCTGAGTATAGGTATAAAACTGTCTTAGATTTTCCCTTGAATTTTTCTCTTGCCGTAATTACTGAGTTAGGTGAAACTCACTTAAAAAGCACTGTAGCATCCAGCATAGTTTTACCAAGAAAGTTGTGACGATAAATATCTAACCAGAGTAGTCTGTATGTCACGTAGTTCTTATATTTTGCTTTCCTTTGCATGTTCAGGTTTTTGTAATGACTACTATAGGACGGGAATGTTAGGGCTGAAAGTTGACTAATGTTATAAATGAGGAGCAAAAATAATATGCAGATCTGAGTTTGCAATTTACTAGGGTTTTTAAAAGCAAACAGAACTTCTCCATATTAACCTACATCTGCTTTAGTTGCAAGTAATATCCTGAATTAAATATCAAGCTCATTATTGAAAAGCATAGAATTGAGGGGTGAAATGTGGAAGAGCAGGGAGTGAGGATTTAAAAAAGGGGAAGAGGATGTGAAACTATAGATGAAAAGGTGTACTGGAGTTAAAAAAAAAAGATGTACTGGAGTAATGTTATTGATTTGTAAGTTGACACATTTTATAAATGTCTGAAGGGAGAGGGGGTGTAAGATATAAAAATATGCTTATTGCTAAAAGCTTTTGTGATATAAACTATATTCTGAAAGGTTCAGATTAAGGTTCATTGAGAGAAGAAGAAAAAACACATACATTTGGCCCTCCATATCCGTGGGTTCTGAATCAGTGGATATGGAGGGCTGATGGTACTATATTGTTTCATATAAGGGATTTGAGCATCCTTGGATTTTGGTATCCATGGAGGATTCCAGAGGTACCAAGGGACAACTGTATCTTAGAAGATAATGTAGTATGTATGGTTTTAAATTATAACTCCCCTACCCCCTCCCAAACTGCTGTGCTTCTGTGAGTTATTTACATGTTATCACATGCTTGGATGAAACTGAATTTTTCCTTCCTCATTACATTTCCTGGTAAGTTATTAATATTTTGAGAACATTTTGGAGAGAAGAAAACACTAAATACTTCATCATTTGAAGCAGTTATAACATTTCTCATTTATTTTTTAGATTGAAGATTCAAATGACCTGTAAGATAATTACTACATTAATTCATTATGCTTGGGAATCTTTATAGGGTATTAAACTTACTTATTTCTAATCATTCATGTAACTGCTTTTATTTCTGTAAAGCATGTTAAAATTTTTACGTGGCTTTATTTCTTTGACAGTTTCTTAAATAGCATAGAAAATATGATGTGTCTTCTCTAGCTTTAAATTTTAGCACAATTGCTAATTTTAGTATTATTAAACATCAATGTTTTAAGAAATTAGGTTAAAAAGAATTGTGATGAAAAATAAGTTTAAAACAAATAAGGAGTATACAACATGCCTGGATTGTTAGAAGTTTGGTTAATGAAATGAGGCTCATATTGGAAATGAATAATTATATAGTCACATGTAACTGTTATTTTTGTTGCTTTATTAGAGAAGTAAAAAAAGAAATTTCTCTTAATTTTTATTTTTTTAGCAAATTTTAAAAGCTTGTATTGAACAAGTGAAAAAGTATCCAGAATTCTATACTCTTCATGAAGTCACCAGCTTAATGGGATTCTTCCCATTCAGAATAGAGATGGGATTAAAGTTAGAAAAAACTCTTCTTGCATTGGTAAGGTTTACTGTATGAAAATAAAAATAAACTTATTTTTGTCTGAAACATCATCTGTATTTCACATTGAAACAATTTAAATATATTTCAGTATTTATGTTTAAAATTTGAGCAGTAATGAGACAATTTTTAAAATATGCAATAATATGTGTCCCCTTTTATTGTATGGCTACCAATACTTGATGTTTTTGTTTTATTTTATTTTTTTAAGTATGTATATATGTATTTATTTTTGGCTGAGTTGGATCTTTGTTGCTGCGTGCAGGCTTTCCCTAGTTGTGGCGAGCAGGGGCTACTCTACATTGTGGTGTGAGGGCTTCTCATTGTGGTGGCTTCTCTTGTTGTGGTGCACAGACTTCAGTAGTTGCAGTATGTGGGCTCAGTAGATGTGGCACACAGGCTTAGTTGCTCTGAGGCACGTGGGATCTTCTCAGACCAGGGCTCAAACCCATGTCCCCTGCATTGGCAGGTGGATTCTTAACCACTGTGTCACCAGGGAAGTTCCCTTGATATTTTAAAAAATATCAACACCAAGACTTCCCTAGTGGTCCAGCGGTTAAGATTCTACACTCCCAGGGGGCCCAGTTCGATCCCTGGTGAGGGAACCTGATCCTGCATGCCACAACTAAGAGCCCACGTGGCGCAGCTAAAGAATCCCGCGTACTGCAATGAAGATCCCGTGTGCCAGCAACTAAGACCCGGCACAGCCAAATAAATATTTTTTAAAAAAGAGAGAGTTAAAAAAATATCATTACCAACATTATTTCTTGGTTTTCTTTTCTTGGTTTCCATCTTTTTTAACCTCTCTGAATACAAGCAGAAAGCCCCTTTTCTTTTAAGGGATTTTACTCACAATCATATTGGAGGTATGTGTGTGTAGAGAAGATATTTTAGAGTTTCTCTTATACCCTGTTATGACTTGTACTTCATAAAATGAGAGGTTGGAATTTAAAGTGACGGAAAATTCCACGGCACCCTTATCTTGGACCCTTTTTTAAAAAAACCTATATGGTGGTTGTCAAGTAAAAACATGAAAGTCTTGTCTTAAGAAGGCCCTGAATTTGATATTTGCATTTAGTAGAATGAAAAATTTTAAGTTATAAGTTTCATATGATGGAAAGATACTTCAGAAAAAAAATACTTTAAAATTTCTGCAATAAAGCTTTTTTTTTTTTTTTTTAGGGTAGTGTAAAATATGTGAAAACAGTATTTCCCTCAATGCCTGCAAAGTTGCAGCTGTCAAAAGATAACATACCTACCGCTGAAACACCAGAACAAACAGCTGCAGCTATGCGTTATGTAAGTAGTAAAGTGGTTTTGGAACTTCCTAAGTAATCTCCTGTGCCTCATAAAGTACATGCAACCTGATTGTTCTAAAGTACCCTTCCTGAATTTCTCCCTTCATTATTTAATCAAAGAAGTTTTCAGTAAGTGTAATCAAGTAACAAGTTTCATGTTGTTTTTCAGGATATTAGTAAAGACCCAAATGCAGAGAAGCTTGTTGCAAGATATCACCCTCAGATAGCTCTAACTAGTCAAGCATTATTTACCTTATTAAATAATCATGGACCAAGCTACAAGGAACAGTGGGAAATTCCAGTGTGTATTCAAGTAATACCTGTTGCAGGTTTGTAATTTGCCATGTCAAGTAATACTCTCAAAAGAGGAGTTGAAACCGTTCTATGTCAGCTGTCTAAATATAGGTGGTGATTCATCAAATACAAAAAGCTAAGTTTTGATTTAAGGAGGATGTACATTTAACAATTACATTCAGTAGAACGTTTTAATATGTAGTGCTGCTATAGAATTAACACTCATAAATGAGTTATTAGATCTACAGAACCTGTATGCATGCTGGGTTTGTGAGAAGTAGAGAAAAAATTATAGTTTAGGGTGGTCAGAAATACATGAAATGGTGAGGTTCTTCTGTCTTTCACTGGAATGAAAGAAATGTAATACTAACCTCAAATGGGTTAGTTTCCAGGACTTATTTACTTACCTACTGTTGAAATTCAGATTTAAAATAAGTCTATACTTATAAACGTAAGATAGTCTCTCTCGACAGTAAAATTAATAGTTACACATAAATTCTGTACAAAATATTATTCCCTTTCTATTTTCATTCATATTTAATTTCTCACCTTTTAGAATTAATATTCTTGTATGTAATAACATAATTGTAGTAGATGAAGGACTATGTCTAAAAACAAAACTATAAATTAGAGCTAAATGTAATATATTCTCCGTGGTAAACATTTTATCACTTTTTGAAAGTATAACCCAAGAGAAACTGAGTAATAATGATGGTAAAGTATAACAACAAAAACCAGAAAATCTTTTTTAAAGTTGTTAGAAAAAGAACATATTTTTCCTGCCAGTAAGAGTCTCTTGCCCTTACATCTCTAAGGAACTTTAAAAATCTTTTCATTCAAGGCACATGTATAGGACATGTGCTTCCAGTTTCCTGTGCATGTCTCTTTGTTTAGTAATTCTTCTGTTATACATCCTGGTTTTTTTTTGTTGTTCGTTTTTTTAATATGACTACTACTAACTAATCACTCTCATTCTTTTTCTGTTTTAAGGTTCAAAACCAGTTAAAGTAATTTATATTAATTCACCACTTCCCCAAAAGAAAATGACAATGAGAGAGAGAAATCAAATCTTCCATGAAGTTCCCTTAAAATTCATGATGTCCAAAAACACATCTGTTCCAGTCTCTGCAGTATTTATGGACAAACCAGAAGATTATATATCTGAAATGGATGTATGTTATGCTTTCTTTTTTTTCCCTTAAGAGATGTACTTGTTTATCCTTTTGAAGCATAGTTTTATTGCAAGTCTCTAAATCTGGTAGTTAAAAATATAGACTTTAGATTGAAACTTAAAATTGAACCCCACGTGAATCTAGACTTTAGACAACTAATTTAACCTCCTTCAGCCTCAATTTTCTTCTTTTATGAAAGTAAGATGATTATAGCTACTTCATTAAATTGCTGTCAGGATTAAGTTTGATATTTATATGTAAAACGCTGAGCATATTCTTTAGTTCGTATGTACTGAAGACTAAGTCAGCAATGGTGGTCATAGTGATGATGGTTTTATTTGTATTCAAGAGTTTTTAAGTATGAAAAGGAAGAGATGAGTTTGATTGATGTAGAAGGTATTTGGCCAGATTGTTAATCTCTTTTAATATATGCTTATTATATGTGTGACCTTAGGCAGGCTACATAATCTCTGTGTCTAGTTTGCTCATCTGTAAGATGGGCATCATGATAACCTAACATAGAATTATTTGGGATTAAATGAGTTAATATATCTAAAGCACTTAGAACAATGCTTGGTACTCCATAAATACTAGCTTTTATTATTTTGTGTATTTTGGAATATTTTCCCATGATTATTAGTGTAAGACATTCTGTTTATACAAAACTTCATTCATTCATCCCACAAATATTTATTAAGCAGATGCTGTTCCATGCACTGAGGATACAGCAGTAAATAAAAATTGTCTCTTTTCTCTCAGAACTTACATTAGTGTCAGAGGGCACAGATAAAACAGTATCAAAAAAGCAGGTATTGATAAATGCTGTGCAGAAAAATGGAGCAGGTTACGGGGAAAGAGATGGGAATGGGATTCTTGAACAGGAAAGCTTTCCCAAGGACAGGAAATATGAACGGGGACTTGAACAAATTGAGAGAGCAAACAAAATTAGAAAATAAAACATAAAAATATTTTTCTTAGTGACAGAAAAGAGCTCATACTATCTTAAAAATATTGGCCTTTCGTCTTTCATATTTGTCGTTTTCAGTTTGCCATTTGCTTTTCAGTATTTTTATGATATGTATGTCATAAAGCGCTTGTAACTTTTCTTAAGTTTTGTGGAGGTTTTTTGTTTTGTTTTACATTTTTAAATCTACCTAAAATTTATATTGGCGTGAGGTGAATATCAGTAACAAGTGCTATGAAGAAACATGAAGTAGGTTATGAGGGATGAAAAGTGACAGAGTAACTTCTTTCAGTAATGGCAGACCAAGTAATTTGGGCCTTCCATTACTGATGACAGCTGAAAAAGCTGGACGTATTATACAGTGTTTTTCTTACAGTCATCAAAAAGACCTAATAAGATGGGGGGACTTACAGGATTTAGATACTAAAGAAGACCAGAATCCAAATTGGTAAGCCTGTCACTTAGGGTAATTTTTGCCCTGAATGGTATTTGCCAGTTCTGAAGAGGCAACAGAAAACGTGCTTTTGGCAGCATCACAGGACTAGGGAGACAGAAGTTTTCAGACAAGAAGTTTTCAGTTTTCTCCCATGGGCTTGGACCCTGCAGTGCTGTACCCCAGAAGTAAGGGCAAACTAGAAATAAGTGAGCTTTCTTGCAGATTGTGTCCTGGGTTTTCAGGCCTTGAACTTGGATTCAGATGCTTTTGGATTGCTAGCGTCTTTAGATACCTAGCAAAAGCGAGTGGGAATAATTCTTAGAGGAACAGAATGTCATTTTGAGCCTCAAATTATTTCTACAAATAACTTTTTAAATATAGCTTCCAAAAAAACATTAAAGGTTACTAGACACTGGAAGAGACTGGGTACTCTGAGCAAGAACCATCACAATGACCAAAGAAATAGACTCATAGAAATGGATCCTAGAATTACCAATCACAACTGTGAGCCAACTCTGTTTAGTTATACAACATGCAAGGAAATTAAAGCCATGCTTGAAAATTTCAGTGAGGATCTAGAAACTTTTAAAAGAGGCAGCAGATTTGAAAAAGAACTAAGTAAAATTTTTAAAAGAAAAATATATATCAAGTACAGTTAAGAATTCTGTAAAGGGGGTTATTAGCACATTACATAAAACTGATAAGAGAATTAATAAACTGGAAGATGGGTCTGAAATGACTATTTATAATGAAACAGACAACAAAAAGATGCAAAACATGGAGAATAGGGCAAGAGATATAGAGAATATAGTAACAATGTCTAACAGTTGTGTACTTGCACTCAAAAGGAAGGTGTAAAAGAGGTAATGGGACCAAACCATACTTGGAGATGAGGAAAAAACTCTTAAAAGCCACCAGAGAAACAAAAGGCACATTAGTTGTAAAGGACTGAGTGTTAGATTGGCAAGTAACTTCTCAACAATGATGGAAGCCAGAAAACATTGGAACAATATACTGTGCTGAGAGAAAATAACCCTTACGAAAATGCTCTAACCAGTGAAACATCCTTAAATAATAAAAAATTAAAGATATATTCAGGTAAAAACTGAGTTTGCTACTAGCAGACACTCTCTAATGGATTTCTTCAGGCATAAGGAAAACAATCCCAGATGGAGAGAGGATGGTGAAGGATGCAAGAATGAATAAAGAATAATGAAAGTGAAAATAATGTGGATGGGCTCTAATTTGTAGGTCAGTGCAGGGGCACTCGGAACTTAAAATAGGTCTGAGGTGACCTGAGTCCTAAGAACTGTAGAAACCAACCAGCCAAAGTTCTTTCTAAGACAAAAGCCTTGGCTCAGGAAAATTCATTAGTGCTAAAGTTCATATTGAGCAGAACAAGGACATTAAAGATAAAGGAAAAATAAGTTTTCAGATAATTGTGGGAGAGAGAAATAGAGGAAGCAGATATCAGAATGTAATAAGATTTTATATGCACACACAAGCAGATACAAACCTACATGCATGCATACATACACACTTCATGGTAACAGAGAAGCATGAAGCTAAGAAAGCTATCCTGAGACACTCCCACACCAGATTGTCCTATCTCAATTAAACATGAGAAACAGAAGAGGATTGTTGATAGAAGCTCTTACAAAGTTATTAGAGGAAAAAAAGATTGCTATAACATTTCTACAGTCAAATGAAGAAAGATGTACCCACAGAACAGATAAAAACTAATGTGTTCATCCTTTGTCCTAGAAACCTCACTTCTAGAAATGTAGCTCAGAAATACACTAGGAACAGAGTACAATATTTGTGTTAGGTATTCATTGCAGCTATAAGGTATTCATTGGAAACAGTCTTCATGTCCCTTAATAGGATAGTCATTAAATAAACTGTGCATCTTCAATAGCATACTATGCAGCTATTACAGCTATTACAATATTTTATTGCATATTGCTTTATTGCGTTTCAGAGATGCTGTGTTTTTTACAAATGTAAAGTTTGTGGTAACCGTGCACCAAGCAACTCTGTCATCGCCCTTTTTCCAACAGCATTTGCTTGCTTTGTGTCACTGTGTCACATTTTGGTAATTCTCGCAGTATTTCAAACTTAATTATATTTGTTATCGTGATATGTGATCAGTGATTTTTGATGTTACTGTTATAACTCACTGAAGCCTCAGATGATGGTTAGCACTTTTTAGCAGTAAAGTATTAATTAAGATATGTACATTTTTAAAGACATAATGCTATTGCACACTTAATAGACTATAGTGTAAACATGTCTTTATATGCACTGGGAAACCAAAACAATTTGTGTGACTCACTTTTTTGTGATATTTGCTTTATTTTGGTGGTTTGGAACTGACACACAGTGTAACCAAGGTATGCTTATAAAAAGAATCTAGCTCTAGGTATGCAACATAGTGTGATTTCCAAGATATCACACTATATTTTTAAGTGAAAATGGTCACTCAGAGAATTAAGTGATTATACATCCTTAAAGATTTATATCCTTAGTTTGAAAAGAATTGCCAAAAAATCTTAAACTGCATCTAGTAATCATATTGTTAGTAATGATAGTTGCTATTGTTATTTTGAACACGTTAGATAGTATGATAAAGCAAATAAGTGCTTATGTTTATATTAGAAGTCCAAGAATTTCAGCATGAGATACAAATGCCAATCAAAGAACTTAAGTAAAAAACCTTGTAATAAAATTGGAATTGTGTAAAAAAAGATGCCAGTGCTAACTTGAAGGGTTTCCCATTGGCCAGAGATGTGTCAGTTTGACCATGACAAAGAATGACTGCAGTGGTTGGAAACATATGAAATAGGTTAAAATCCATGAATTCATAATATCTTTTTAAAAAAGTATGTCACCTTTGGAGGGTGCTAGTGTATCAAGTCATTATTCTGAAAACTGATTTTTAAAAATTCAAGTATTTGTCTTTTCCAGTACGAACTGTATTTCAGGGTAGTGATAGACTATGACACTCAGCATTTTGCAGCTCTGAGTGAAATATTGAATCTAGGCAATGGTCATCATTAATGACTGCTAAAATCATTAGAAGATCAATAAGGAATTTTAATGGAGAGATTAGATTGTTGACACATGATGAATTAACAGAACAGTTGTAATAGTACAAGAAGAAAGATAACCGGACATTGTTAGCCTCCTGATTGAAGTGGGAAGTACACAGTACCACATATAACATATTCAAGTTTTTTAAAATGTGCCCAAAACTAATCAAGCTACTAGATCATTTTAATAGGAAATGTAGGGGAAGAATATGTTAAATGATCATGGGGATGCAAAATCCAGAATGTGGAAAATTTTAGGATAACTGATTTAGTTTCTTCTACAAATATCTGATGGATATGGGAGTTGGCGGAGTATGGGGGAGAGGCGTTTGACAAATAAAATTGAGAGACACCAACCAAATGCATTGTAGGGATCTTGGTTGGATCCTGATTCTAATAAATAATTGTAAAAAGAAATTTATCAGACTAGAAAATTTTAACACTGATCAGATATTTCATGACCTTAAGGAAGTGTTGATTTTATTGATATAGTTAATATGCTTTATAGAAGAAGCCTTTTACAACCACATACTAACATATTTACAGATAAATGCTGTTTTTACTTTATCCAAATTTGTTCTGTCAGGAGTGAGAACACTATTTTTCAATTCATTAGTTTTGGTTTTATATTTATGAAATTTCTTCATTTTATTATTGTGATTATATTACTTTCCTATTTCTTGAAAAGGCTATGAATGATACTTCAGATTTGTAATGTCCAGTGTTCTCATTTTTATTGCTTTTTATTCTGTAATTATAATTTTAATTTCTTCTTTTATCCAATAATTTGGAGAGTTTTAAAATTTCCAAGTGCTTGGGTTTATTATTGTTTGTTTACTTTTTTCTTAATGATTTCTAATTTTATTCTAAAGAGAGAGTTAGACCTTAGCAGATTCTGCTTTGTGCTGTATTGATGTTTTCTTTGTGTATTAATTTATAGTCCATCTTTGGAAATGCCCCTTCGATCCTTGGGAGGGAAAAGGTATATCTTTGTAGTCTATATGTATGTTTTCAGTCATTCATGTATCTTTGTTTCAGTCATTAAATATTATTCATACTTTCTACATCCCTATCTTTACTAACTTAGAGACAATGTATCATTGACCAAATACAATTGTGTTTCTGTCAAATTTTGCTTCTATTTTTCATTTTGACAATTTTGGTGTTGTTATTTGACGTCACATTCATCATGGATTTCATCTTTTTTCAACATAGGATTCCTTTTTCTCTCTAATGCTTTTTGTATTGCTAGTCCTTTCTTTACTTCTTGATGTCATTTCCCATTGTTTTGTTTTGAACCTTTTTGTGTAAAAATGCATCATATAAACAGCATATAGTTTAATTTGATTTTTTGACGAAATGTGGTAGCCTTTTTATTTTAGTAAGTGCTACCATTTACTGAGGAACTACTTACTATGTGCAAGGACTATGCCAAGAAACTTTCTATTTATAATTTCTCATTTAATTCTTAGAACAGACCCAAGAGGATGACCCTATTATCACTATTTTAGAGATGAGGAAATTGAGTTATGGAGAGGTAAAGTGATTTACACAGGTAGATCTTTCTTACTCACTACCTGAGGCTGTCAGAATATTTTTCTCTCAAATCCTAAACTGTAAGGCAGTTCCATGGTATTTATCTAAAAGTGCTCTGCCAGACTAAGGAGAGATGTTGCTACTTGGGGAGAAGATAATTTCTTCCTGAATAAATTAAAACCATCTGTAGTTCTTCCATTACCTGAACAGTATTTGAAAAACTATAACCTCAGTGGCTTCATGTCCCAGAATACAATAAAACCACTTCCTATCCATTTCTCCGCATATTACTGAGAGTTGTTTTCCCTGAGTAGATGTATGAAGAGTCACTAATTGATGTTAGAGGCTGGTGACACTTCCCCAGTTGCATTGGAAAGCAACTTCCTTACTGTGGCAAAGAGGCTTTCTTCCTGGTCAGCTAAGTCTCTTCAAGAGCATATAAAGTGGGTGTGAATGAAAATCTACTGCCTTCCTGTTTGGCCTTACATTTCTTGTTTGTGATCCTGTCTGGTTTTGACTAGTGGAAATGCCTCTTGAGATGTGGTAGTTCACAAGTATTCCCCATTTCCTGTGCTATTGCAACTTGGCAAATTTTTCTGTGTTTCAGCAACATTTCAATGGGAAGGTAAGGTTCAATAAATTGGTTGCTAATAGTTTGTCAAAGCAAGAACCTTTCAAAGCTGTTAGACTTTTCTTTCTACTTTTAAAGAGCGTGAACTATGTTTGTGATTGTTGGGGCGTGGCCTGGAATTTTTGCTAATAGTTTGCTAATATATTTCCTTAAGATGTCGTATGAAGTTAACGAGTGCCGAAAAATTGAGACCCGTGAAGATTTGGATCTGGATTTTGATGAAGACGTCACAGAACTTGAAACTTTTGGAGTAACCACCCCCAAACCATCGAAGTCACCAAGTCCAGCAAGTACTTCCGTAGTACCCAACACGACAGATATGCCCACAGCCCCCAGCATAGCAATCACATCTGAGGCACCAACTGCACCAGACATTTCTGCTAATTCTAGAAGTTTATCTCAGATTCTGATGGAACAGTTGCAGAAGGAGAAACAGCTGGTGACTGGTATGGACAATGGCCCTGAAGAGTGCAAAAATAAAGATGATCAGGGATTTATACCATGTGGTGAAAAGGTATCAAATTCTGACAAGTCTCTGGTGCAAGGTGGTGACTTGAAAACATCTGATGCCTTACAGTTAGACAGCTCTACAGAAATTGAAACCTCTAATGAAAATGATGTGGCTTCTGATCTGGAGTGTGTTGATGAAAGAGTGAATGTTCTTGAGAACACAGACAATATTTCAAAGGAGAAGACTGTTACATCAGAAGCAGCTGAAACTGAAGATGTAATTCTTTGCAATAGTGATACAGATGAAGACTGTTTAATCATTGATACAGAGTGTCAAAATAATAGTAATGGAAAGACAGCTGATGTGGGTTCTAATTTAAGTTCTAAACCAGCTAGCCTAAATTCTTCCTCAGGACAGGCTTCTGTAGGAAACCAGACTAATACCACTTGTAGTCCTGAAGAGTCATGTATTTTAAAAAAACCTATCAAACGAGTATATAAAAAATTTGATCCAGTTGGAGAAATTTTGAAAATGCAGGATGAACTCTTAAAACCAATTTCCAGAAAAATACCTGAAATGCCCTTAATGAATTCAGAAAATCCTAAACAACCTCCTATTTCTGAGCAACCCTCTGCTCCTTCAGATGCCTCTAGTTGGCCAAAATCTATATGGCCTTCTGCCTTTCAGAAGCCAAAAGGACGTAAGTAAATGTTTACGAAGAATTTTATATTAACTGTTTTGCCTGTTCCTTATCCTTAGGTTTTTTTCCCCCTCGTTCCCCTACTTTCTCTTTGTCATAACATGTTTATGATCTTTATATAGTCACTGACAGTTCCTTTTGCAATCTACTGATCAGTACTTAAGCTTTCAAAACGTTCGCCTTAAAAATGTACCCACAGTGTATGGAGTTTTATAACCTATGTTTATCCTATATTTACAGTGGCTGCTAAGCTGTAGATAATGTGGTTTGCTGAACTGATGAAGGGGAAGTGCATCAAAAATAATGATAAATATTTATTAGTCTAAATTTACTTATTCTTGGTGTTAGACTTCAGTTTTGTGCTTTTTCATTTTGTGAAATAGATGTAAGGCTGCACCTCCGCTCTGCCTTGATTATGAATAGCTCTACTTTTTTAAGCTTTTTTTCTTCTTACTTCGTATGTTGTCCCACTTATTTATACTTTGTCTATGGTTAGTGAAGGTAGTAGGTAAAGAGAAGAGAACTTAAAGCTTTGATTTCAGCTCTTGCTGGAGTTCCAGTAAAAGTAAACAGAAATGGCAATAGTGTAATGGTCAACGCAGAGGAAATAGAAAGTTGATGGTTGAATTGTTTTATCTTGGATTATGGTAGATAAAGGGCTAGTGTATTTTAAAAGAAAAATGACAAATATAATTATTTTTAAAGGATTGCCATATGAACTTCAGGACTATGTTGAAGATACCTCAGAATATGTAGCTCCTCAGGAAGGAAATTTTGTTTACAAGCTATTTAGCCTACAAGACCTGTTGTTACTTGTGCGATGCAGTGTCCAGAGGATAGAGACCAGACCACGTTCTAAGAAACGGAAGAAAATCAGAAGAGTAAGTTGTTTCTTGGGGAGTTAGGGTGTGGTAACATAAGAAGGTGATCAGCAAATATTTCACATGCCGTTGTTATGAAGTTTATTTGTAAATTGTTGATCTCTCTTACAGTAGTTTTTTCAGGTTGAGGTTTTTTAGTAAAATAATGAAAACACTTTTAATAAAATGTTTAGTTGAATGTTATAGTCATGAGTGCCGATAGCATTCTTGCATGGAATATATAAACTTTGTGGAAAATGGCACCTTTATAGATTTGACCCTAGACTGGCGTATATGTTCCAGCTTTCTCTGTAAATTTGGATATCCTTTATGACATATTTGCCCCTTTTTTCTTACTTTGGGGGTCTTTTTGAGTCATTTTAGAAGTTGACATTGTGAAAGGTGGGCTTTCATACACATTTGAAATATCTTCCCACGATTGTTAGAAAACCAAATGTCTTCCCTGTCTTTTTCCCCTGTTGTTTCTTTTGGGATTTGATATAAATATTTTCCTCAGTTAAAAAAGTTTTGCTACAATTTGAGTAATTGGTTCAGCAGTTTGCTATATTTGATATTTTAAGTTCCCTTTTAGATTAGTTTGATTTTTGTGTGTATAACCACTGACTTCAGGTAAATAAAGAGGAGCTTTTATAGTATAATTGATTATTTAAGAAATAGTGAAGTCTCTTTAATTTTTTCTTAAGAGAATTATTTCTGTTGTGTCCATTTTTTTTTCTTTTTTTTTTTTATGTGGACCATTTTTAAAACCTTTATTGAATTTGTTACAATATTACTTCTGTTTTATGGGTTTTTTTCTTTTTTGGTTTTTTGGCCATGAGGCATGTGGGATCTTAGCTCTCCAGCCAGGGATCGAACTGGCATCCATTGCATTGAAGGCGAAGTCTTAACCACTGGACCACAAGGGAAGTCCCAGTTGTGTCCATTTTATCATAGTTAACTTTTTCTTCCTTCTTCCCTTAAAAAAAATTTATTTTTATTTTTCATTTTTTTGGCCATTCCATGTGGCATGTGGAAGCTTAGTCCTCTGACCAGGGATTGACCCCCATGCCCCTTGCATTGGAAGCACATTGGAGTCTTAACCACTGGACCTCCAGGGAAGTCCTGTTCCTTCCTTTTTTGATGTCTCTGTTTCTTGCTACTTAACCTACCCCCCGATAAGAATCCTCAGTGACCACTTTAGAATGTCAGTGTGTTTTGTGCTAGGGAACAGGTGACTCAGAAACAGGGATGTTCCAGCATTTACCATTGTGGATCAAGTCCCTGACTACTACTTTATCATATTAAGGTATAACTGAAAAAAAGTAGAAAAAAGAAGGAAAGAAAAAGAAGTGCCAACCTTTCTGAGCTGCTAATAGTAATAGCAGGGTCTATCATGAAAAACCTCTAAGACTAACTCATCAGGATAAGGATGTATATGTTGTCCACCAGAATCCAGTGGACTTAGTGGATCTTTTGCTTGATGACTCTTTTGTTCTTAGAAGGAAGATTGTGAATAAAATTTTAAATTTCTAATTCTCATAATTTGGTATTCATCACTGGTTCAAACTTGAAATTATAGGAACCAACTGGTTTTGAATTAAATGTATGGGGGAATATTTTTTATAAGAAGGCGTCTGGGAATGACATAATGCTATAGGTCTGATTTTAGCCTCCTCCTAGATAAGTACAAATACTCCCTGTATTAAAAGATTTTACTCTATTTGCTAATTCTTTTCTGTCTCATCTGTACTTAACTGTGATTAATGGCCATAGCATGCACATCTTGACATATAGTATTAGTCCTATGGATTGTATTTTCAAGGTTTTATTTAGTTAATTCTTGCTTGCTATCTGATTTATTTGGGGGCTAACCTCATTTCTTTCACTTTCTACTCTGTGAGCCATACCACTCTGTATTGATCTGTCAGCTTACAGGACTTAGAAATTATTGATGGCCAGAATCTCTTAAGTAAGAATAGCCTAGGGATATTTTGGACACTGATCTAATTGCTGAAGGAGACAACCTGTTAAGGACATTGTCATTCACTTGGCTAAAGTGAAATTTGTAAATATTAAGATAAAACCTTATAGGAGAGAATTCACTGTTCATCAAAACATATCAAAATGGTCAAGCCCCAAAGAATAGCTAAATAGAAGCCTTCTATTTCTGATTATGTCAAATCTGGAGTAAAATTTTAAAATTGTCAGTGAATGCTTATCATATACTTATCATTATTTGTAATAGTTTAGTGCACATGGTTTAAATTCCTTAGTAGAATGTATTCCCTTCAGAATCATCTCCTATTCATCTCTGTTTCTCTCAAATGTTTTATTCCATAGAAATTCAGTAAATAGGTATCGAATAAATGAGAAAAACTGAGGTGTGAGGAGAGAGGAGGGTGTTGTTGAGGAAGGGAAGTTGAGGCAATAGTTGAGAAATTATGAAGTGGTGGTGTTAAAACTCTGATTAGGTTAAGAATGCATCTTTGTTAACATTTCCTTCTTAAAAACCGGCTTGTTTAGATAAAGCTTTAAAATACTCAGAAACCTCTTCAACCTTTGCTATTCAAGAACCTTATCCTTTCTTTTTTTCCTTTGGTTCTTCAGTTCTGTGTTATTGTAGTTGAGATTTTAGTTTCCAATGTCATTTATCCTTTCTCATCAACATTCTGATAAATAAGAGCTGCACGAGAGAGGAGAACCTAAAACAGCAGCCAGTCTCAAATGATGGAATGAAATAAAGAGGGCTAATTTGAAACACAATATGAAGCTAGAACTTACTGAGTTCTACATATAATTATGAAATCCAGACCAAGTACCTTTGAATGATTTTAATATTATGTTATTGTCTGTCTCAGTTAACCATATTTCATAAGAGTTCTATTCTAAAGTGATTAAAAAATTTAGATCCAGTTATTTTAAAGTTTGTATTGGCATTCTAGGGCCAGAAAAAAGGATCCTGAAGGTGTTTGAGTATCAGGAAAGAAGAGTGTACCTATTGGGATTAATGACAGAATACTAACTATGAAATATTTATTTAGGAATGTATGTAAATGTTTGGAACGTTTATGTGAGAAATTGGAAGACAGAGAACCAAGAGAAGCTTTCACTTAGAATAGGAGTGACCAATTAAGGGATAAAGGAAATAGGAAATTTAATTTTTATAATTTTAAAACTTTGTACTTAAAATTTCACTTCAGTTTTGGAATACTAAGATAAAATATTCAGGCTCTTCTTTCCCTTGACTTCCTGGAGATGGCAGTAGAATACGTATAGAAATTAATACCAGATTCAGGACTTAGTTTTATAGATATGACAGTATTATCAAAGAAAATCCCGCAGGGTACTTTCTTCAGAAAGAGTTATAGTTTTTAATTTGAAAAGAAATCTTAAATTAATTCTGTTACCTATTCGTGATCCAAAAGGGGAGCTTCTTTATCAATTATCTTTTTTCATACTCTACCGTAAACTGGTTATGTGTCCTTGAGCAAGTATCTTACTCCTTTGAGCCTTCATTTCTTTATCTCTGGCTTCTATTTGCAACTATAAGCAACCATAAATGCAGATTACCAGTTGCTAAAAAATTATCATACAATTAAGTGCTTTTAGCTATATAATTATCCTAATCATATTTTTTTTTTTAATTAAGAGGACACTGTAGGGGCCTTACTACTCAAAGTTTGGCCGCTGGAACAACAGCTTGTTAAACATGTAAAGCCTTGTTTTTCACCTCAGATTCTGCATTTATTTTTTTATTTTTATTTTTTTTATTGTTTTTTTAAATTTATTTTATTGGCCCCGTTGGGTCTTTTTTTTTGCTGTGCGTAGGCTTTCTTTAGTTGCAGTGAGCGGGGGCTACTCTTCGTTGTGGTGCGCGGGCTCCTCATTACTGTGGCTTCTCTTGTGGAGCATGGGCTCTAGGCACGTGGGCTTCAGTAGTTGCAGCACATGGGCTCAATAGTTGTAGCTCATGGGCTCTAAAACACAGGCTTAATAGTTGTGGCGCACGGGCTTAGTTGCTCCGTGGCATGTGGGATCTTCCTGGAGCAGGGATCGAACCCGTGTCCCCTGCATTGACAGGCAGATTCTTAACCACTGCGCCACCTAGGAAACCCTCTGCATTTATTTTAAAATGGTTATTCACATGCAGACTGAAATTTGAGGCTCTGCTGTAGAGTTTTACAACATTCAAAGGTAATAATGAACCGAAGAAATTTTACTGGATTTGAATTGTTCTTAACACCGCCATTCTGCTAAGCCATTTTGTGAAAATCAGTAATTCTGAAACATTTATGAAATATTTTCAGGTATAAAACTGAAAGACAGCTTAGTATAATTTCCAAAGTACAAACTAGCTATATCACTTTAAGTTCCTTAAATTGTGTGTTTCTCCTTCTGCAGCTGGAAATGAAGAGACTGCTGTTAAGGTTAGAATTTTCTTTGACAGAAATGAGATAATACGAGCACAGTGAACATGACTAACATTATGTTATTTTGCAGGCACATATTTCCTTACATGTCCTCCTTTAGGCTGCTGGGTGGTATAGTCATTTTGCTTAATCTGTTTAGTGTCCTGACCAATAAGCACGAAATGGCTAATTTGCCAAGTACTTAGTGTCTGAATAAAGCCTTTTGTATTAATGAAGATAGCAGCATTCACGGATATTATTATAGGTATTAGTGCTCACACATTCATAGAATGAAAACAAGCTGCTCAGAGCCTGAGACAATGTGACTGATGCTTTAAAGGGGCAAAAAATTCTTACTTTTTAACCCTCTCAAGAATGGTTAGTGTGTATTACAGTCATGGCTTCCCAGTGTCTAGCTTTGAACCTTTGGGCAATTATGTGTCCAAGGCTTTATTCCAAGGATTCTGTCAGTCACATTCAGTGACAGAAATAAACAATGTGCATGTGTGGAGAGGTATGTTGATTTTGGTTGGGGGTGGGGAGGCTCTTGGTTCACGATTTCTTACTTCTCCACCACTTGCCCACATCTGCTAAGGGTTCTATCCATCTTTCTGTCTGATTCCTACTGTATTTGAAAGGCTGAAATAAGATTACCTGAAAGCATTTTGAAAGTGGCAAAATTACATAGGCAAATGTATTTACTGTTAATAGTAAATTAATGAAGCTTTATAAGAGTATAACCTTGGATTGCAGCAATTTCCAGTTTACGTACTACCAAAAGTGGAGTATCAAGCTTGTTATGGAGTTGAAGCTCTGACTGAAAGTGAACTCTGTTGCTTATGGACTGAAAGTTTATTGCATTCCAACTGCTCATTTTATGTTGGTAAGTTATACAAGAGGCTTTGCTCTCCTTTTTAATTCCCTTGTAAATATATACAGTTTAGTTCATTTATGAATACTTGCATTCTGTACTTTTAATTTTCAGTTTTCTGATTGTATTACTTTCTTTCTATTAAAACACCATTTCTACTCAAGAGTTAAATGGCAGGATGGAAGTAGTGATTATCAAATGTTTTAATTGCTCTTTTATTCCCTTATTAGTTTTACATGAATGTCAGTGTAATCATTTTATTTTTAAAATACTTATTTTACCTAAGAATGTAACTAAAAATATAGATGTGTTTTCTAACAAGCTTCTTTAAAAGTACTGTTTAATGGGACTTCCCTGGTGGCGCAGTGGTTAAGAATCTGCCTGCCAATGCAGGGAACATGGGTTCGATCCCTGGTCCAGGAAGATCCAACGTGCCACAGAGCAACTAAACCCGTGCGCCACAGCTACTGAGCCTGTGTGCCGCAACTACTGAGGCCCATGTGCCTAGAGCCTGTGCTCTGAAACAAGAGAAGCCACTGCAGTGAGAAGCCCACACACTGCAATGAAGAATAGCCCCCGCTCGCCACAACTAGAGAAACCCAAGCACAGCAGTGAAGACCCAACGCAGCCAAATAAAGTTTTTTTAAAGTACTATTTAATTGGCTTTAAAATATATGTTTTGAACTTTTCTTAAAATTATGACATTGTTTTGTTTTTTTAATTTATTTTATTTATTGACTGCATTGGGTCTTTGTTGCTGTGCAGGCTTTTCTCTAGTTGTGGCAAGCAGGGGCTACCCTTTGTTGCGTTGCATGGGCTTCTCAGTGCAGTGGCTTCTCTTGTTGCGGAGCACGGGCTTTAGGTGCGCGGGCTTCAGTAGTTGTGGCATGTGGGCTCAGTAGTTGTGGCTTGCAGGCTCTAGAGCACAGGCTCAGTAGTTGTGGCGCATGAGCTTAGTTGCTCCGCGGCATGTGGCATCTTCCCGGACCAGGGCTTAAACCCATGTCCCCTGCATGGGCAGGCAGATTCTTAACCACTGCACCACCAAGGAATTCCGTAACATTGTTTTTTAAATCTCAAATATTATCTTGATGAAATAGTTTTACTTTGTTTTTGTTTTCGTTTTTTGTTGGGGGTGGGTAGTGAGGCAGGGTCTTAAATTTGTGTTACCTAGGTTCATGTACAAGTAACATACTTCACATGAAGGATTACTTGCTAATCATTGTTGATGTTGTTCCATTGCATTGGAATGCCTAATCCTATACTTCTCAATTCATCCCATGCATCTCAGTCCATGCCAGCCACCTGAAGCTGCCCCTACATGGTGTCATTTCCTTCCTTTGATCTCTCAATGCATTGTCCTTTTTAACCACTTTCACGATTTGTTGCTTTCTACTTAATTGTTGTTTTTTAAGCCTATCCTATCTTCCCAGTAGACAATCAGTAGTGTAAGATCAGAGTCTGATGAAAGTTTATATTCTCATAGTACTTAGCATAATTCCTGGTATGTAATAAGTGTTAGAAGTGTGATTTTCTTATTTAATCAAAAAAAGGTTACTCACTTGAAAACTTTTTCCATATTTTGGTTAATCAATATTTTATCTTCATATTTTGTGTTAGTGTTAATAAGATCATTGATTCACTCTCTTTATTTAACCCAAAAAAGGAAGTGGCTAATGTACTTGGTGGTGCTCTAGCCTCTTCCTCCCACTTTATACACACTGCCAGAAGTTTATTATAGTAGTTTTCAGCCAATAACCACAATTTCAGTGTTCCTCTAAAAGACCTGTTGCCATGAAACACATCAACAGTCTTCATGTAAACTACTTGAAAAGCAATTGCCAACCACATCCATTTTTGGAATGGACCAAACAAAAACTTATCATTGAAATCCATTTTAAAGTAGTGACAGAGAATGGACATTCCTGACTAAAACATTTAAGGTTTTTTTAATGTACATTTTAACAGAAGAAACTACCATCATCTATATCTGTGTGGCTTACTTCATCGAAACTACAGTAGTCCCTCCTTAATTGCAGTTTCACTTTCCATGGTTTCAGTTACCTTCAACCTGTCAGCCACGGTCTGAAATATTAAATGGAAGATTCCAGAAATAATTTATTTGTTATAAATTGCACACCATTCTGTATAGTGCCTGGAACGTGAATCATCCCTTTGTCTAGCTTATCCAGCCCATTAGTCACTTAGTGGAATCTCAGTTATCAGTGCTTATATTCAAGTAACCCTTTTTACTTAATAATGGCCCCAAAGCGCAAGAGTATGTGATGCTGGTGATTTAGATATGTTGAAGAGAAACTGCAGACTGCTTCCTTGTAGTGAAAAGGTGAAAGTTCTCAACTTAATAAGGAAAGAAAAAAATCTCTATGCTTAGGTTGCTGAGATCTATGGTCAGAATGAATCTTCTATCTGTGAAATTGTGAAAGAAAAAGAAATTCATGTGCTTGTTTTGCTGTCAAACTGCAAAACAAGCTTCAGACTGCAGCAGTTATGGCCACAGTGCAGATAAGTACTTAGTTAAAATGGAAAAGACATTAAATTTGTAAGATATTTTGATAGAGAGGGAGAGACACACCACATTCAGAAAACTTTTGTCATAGTATATTGTTAAAATTGTTCTATTTTATTGTTAATTGTTAATCTCTTACTGTGCCTAATTTATACATTACACTTTATTGTAGGCATGTATGTGCAGGAAAAAACAGTATATGTAAAGTTCGATACTATCAGTTTCAGGCATCTGCTGGGGGATCTTTGAACATATCACCTGCGGATAGTGGGGGGACTACTGTATTCTTTAAAGTCGTAAGTGTCATTGTCTACATTATGTGCTGTTTATCATCAGTAAATCCTGTCTACGATAAGCCATTCATTTTAAGGTAATGGGGTGGTGTATTTGGTATCTTTGACAACTGTTTTGTGAGAAACTTATGTTGCCTTGTTATATGGTTGTATTTGCTTTGTTTGGCTTTTCTGGGTTTTTTTTTATGTGGGGGTGAATGTTTTGAAATGCTATTTTAAAAGCATCAATGAGTTCTGAGGTTTTTTAAAATGTTATTATATTACTCTTTCAATTTAAGAAAAATGTTGCAACAAAAAGGAAGTGTAGGAGAATGGACTGCTAAATGAGTTGTAGGGTTTTTTTAAATTTTATTTACTTATTTATTTGACTGCATTGGGTCTTCATTGCTGCCCTCAGGCTTTCTCTCGTGGCGCGCAAGGACTACTCTTTGTTGTGGTGTGCTGATTTCTCAGTGCAGTGGCTTCTCTTGTTGCGGAGTGCCAGATCTAGGCGCTCGGGCTTCAGTAATTGCAGCACGCAGGCACAGTAGTTGTGGCTCATGGGCTTAGTTGTTCCACAGCATGTGGGATCTTCCCGGTCCAGGGATTGAACCTGTGTCCCCCACATTGGCAGGCAGATTCTTAACCACTGAAGCACTAGGGAAGTCCCCTAAACAAGTTTTTATTGTAGTTACTTTCTGCAAATAGGATAAAAACAGAAAGCAATAGTCAGTTTGTCTTTGTGGTGTCTGGAATGACTGAATATAATTAAAATAAGTTGTATATCTGATATGACTCTAAAGTAGTATGTGTGACTCATTACTTAGTCTCTTTATTTTGTAGTTCTACCTTACATTATATAGTCTTAGTGGTTTTAGTTTTAAAGGAGAGTGTCTGTCTACAGATGGTCAAGAGTTAAAAGAGATGTATACAGAATACTTAGGACATCTCACTTGAGAAGTTTTTATTATTTCCCTTTGACATCTAAATAACAGGCTAATTAAAAATTACTTTTACCTGTATGCTGCTTTGCTAGCTATGAGTTATAGTATACACTTAATAGCAGTAATGTGTTTCTTTTCAAATATTGTTCTTTCATCCTCTCTATAAT
This sequence comes from Hippopotamus amphibius kiboko, assembly GCF_030028045.1. Classification (NCBI taxonomy): domain Eukaryota; kingdom Metazoa; phylum Chordata; class Mammalia; order Artiodactyla; family Hippopotamidae; genus Hippopotamus; species Hippopotamus amphibius. The sequence continues at coordinate 202,094,724 of NC_080187.1, read as the reverse complement.
GTGTCAGTCTTCCTCGCTGTACTGCTCTCATCCTCTCAGGCTCCCAAGGAAACAGCTCCTAGGATATTGCTGGGTATTTTGTTTTTTTCTCTCCATTTGGTTCCTTATGTACCTACCACTCTCAAACCAAATTATATATTATATAATACACTTAAAATGCTCGAAAATTATCCTTAGAAACTATTAAATATATGTATATGTAATCATACGTGTGTATTTTTGTATATGTAAAATAATACAGCAATATTTCTAACTCATTTTTGATGTATGTGATGTAGGTCAAGGACTATATATCTATTATTACTAATCCTCACTATTGTGTAAAATAAATGATGTCTGTGTTTGTTTTACAGACAAGGAAACTGAGGCTTAAAGAGTTTATTGCTCAAGATTACAGTTTGTGGGAAATCCAGAATTTATATCCATATCTTTTCTGATCCCACAGCCTGTGCTTTTTTCCATTGTAATGGAATGTGGAAATCATGCTAAATGTGGGAGTCAGAAGATATGTGTATGAGTACTTCATATTTTACAGTTCTTTTACCTCAGGTAAAATCATTTAATAAGTTCACGAGGCCTCAGCTTTTTCATCTATGTGTAATGGACATAATAATATTCTGTTCAAAGAGTTCCCTGACAGTCTAGTGGTTAGGACTTGACTCTCACTGCCATAGCCACGAGTTCAATCCCTGGTCGAGGAATTAATATCCCACAAACCATGCAGCACAGCCAAGATAATAATAATAATGTTTTGTTCAGTCTACCTCAGGGACTATATACACAGATTCTTTTTCTTACAATGATTGCATAATATAATGCTCTAAAAGTATACTTTTCCTTGATGAAAATAGATACCATAAGACAATGAAGTTATACTTCATATATTTTTGTACTGAGAAAAAAATAGCTGTTAACCTATTTAGATGAAAATATGGACAATCATCTTTACGATATGAGAGTAAAAAAGGATTTCTTAACCAAAGATTAAAAGCAAACAAACTAGGACAAAAAAAAACTGATCACTTTTCTATATTTATGTGTAATTTTTAAAATGTCTACAAGTACTCCTTCTGTCCTAAAATATTGTCAGTTGTAAAATACATCTTTGATTATGTTTTTCTTTTACATATGCAACTTTTTAAGTACAGTATACATTCAGAAAAGTGAAAAAATAAATGTACAGCTCAAGGAATTATAACAAAGCCAGCACCTCCATAAGTTGCACCCAGGTCAAGAAGTTGAAAACTGCCAGTGCCCCAGAAAACCCCACCTTGTGCCATTTTGCAACACAGCCATCTTCTCTTCTCCAGTGGTAACCACTGTCCTGCCTTCTTTTTTTCCCCCCCTTTTTTTTTTTTTTAAATATTTATTTGTTTATTTGGCTGCACCAGATCTTTAGTTGCAGCACATAGGATATTCATTGCCAGGTGTGGGATCTTCGTTGTGGCATGCAGGGTCTTTTTAGTTGTGGCATGTGGGATCTTTAGTTGCAACATGCAAACTCTTAGTTGCAGCATGTGTGATCTAGTTCCCTGGCCAAGGATTGAACCTGGGCCCCCTGCATTGGGAGCTCGGAGTCTTAGCCACTAGACCACCAGGGAAGTGCCACCACTGTCCTGCCTTCTAATATAATCATGTGGTTTTTGCCAGCTCTATACAAATGTAATTACAAAGTTCTTTTGTTTATACTTTTTTTTAACACAGTTTTTGAAATCTGTGTTGTGTATAACAGTATTTTTATTGTTTTTGACATATCCTTTGTAAGAATATACCAGCATTTATTTATCCATTTAACTTTGAGAGCCTGTTTAGGTTGTTTCTATGGTAATGCAACTATGAACGTATTGTGTCTGTTAATGCAGTGTGTACATATTGCTGTTGGGCATATACCTAGGAGTGGAGTTACTGGGTCATAGAGTTACTGGGTCATAGTTTAAGCTTACGTTCATCTTCAGTAGATAATTCCAAAAAGTTTTCCAAAGTGATTGTACCGATTTACACTAACATTAGCAGTGTGACAGTTACATTTTCTCCACATCCTTGCCCACACTTGGCCTTATCAGTTTCATTTTAGCCATGCTGGTGGGTAGGTATTATTAATATCTCATTATCATTTTAATTTGCCTTTCTTTGGTTATTTATGAAGTTGGACATTCTTTCATGTGATGAATAATCATTTGGATGTTCAGTTTTGTGAATTGCCTATTCAAACCTCTTTTTCTGTTGTCAAGTTTTTGTTTGTTTAGTTCTTTGTTGGTTTTAAATGTTACAAATATTTTTCTCTTACTCTGTGACTTACCTTTTAAATTTCTTAAAGGTGTTGTTTGAACTTAATATACACCAATATTTAGCCATTTCCTTTATGGTGAGTGCTTTATTTGCCCAATTTAACAAATTTTCCTTACAGCAGCATCATGAATATAATATCTTCTAGAAGGCTTTTAAAAAATTATTTCTTAATTTCTAGATTCATGATTTATGTGGTGTTTATTTTTGCATGGAATATCAAGATTTTTTTCCCCAATTTCAGCACCGTTCTTTGAGAAGCCCACAGTTTCTCTGCTGCTCTCCAGTGTTACTTATGTTATAAATCATATGTGTGAATCTAATCTGGACTCCCTATTTCTCTATCCTTGAGGCAGTACCTGTCTTAATTACTCTAGTTAGAGTAATTACTCTAGCTAGACAATTAACACTGTCTTAATTACTCTAGCTTTGTATAGTCTTTTACTGTTGGGTAAAGTATATCTTGTCAATTTTTTATTGGAGTATAGTTGATTTACAATGTTGTGTTAGTTTCTGCTGTACAGCAAAGTGAATCAGTTTTTTATATATATATATATATATATATATATGTAAATAAAATCTCCACTCTTTTTTAGATTCTTTTCCCATATAGGTCATTACAGAGTATTGAGTAGAGTTCCCTGTCAGCTTGTTTTTCTTCAGGAATTTCTTGGTTATTCTTGGCCCTTTTCATTTACAGATTTTGTAATTAACTTGTAAATTTCTGCCAACAGCAACAGGAAGATTGGGATTTTTGTTTGGAAGTGCATTGACTCAATCAATGTGAAACATCGACAGCTTTACAATAGCAAATCCTTTAATCTGTGAACTTTAGATATTATTCTATTTATTTATATCTTTAATTTCTATTAATATCTTTATGATTTTCTTTGTAGAGATTTTTCACATCTTTTGTTAAATGTATTTGTTGGTAGTTAATACATTTATGTTACTATAAATGGTATTTCTGAAATTTTATTTTCTTAAGGGTTGTTACTGATAATATAAGATATATTTGCATATTGATTTTGTATATTGATCTTATATCTTAGTAACTTTGCTAAGCTCATTTGTTCTTTCTAGTAGTTTATATTTTCTAATTAAACAATTATGTTCTCTGCAGTGACCATTTTATTTCTTCTTTACAATCATCATACCTTTTTTTCCCCTTGCCTTCTTTGCCTAGAATTCGAATGGAAGGTAAATAATGGGCATCCATGCCTGTGTCTAATCTTGAAGGGGAAGGTTTTCAACATTTCACCATTTTGTTTAGTATTTTGTATGGGTTATTGTAGATATCTTTTATGAGAAGAAAGAAGTTCCTTTCTATGCCTAGTTTAAGAATTTTAACCATGAATGGATAAAAAATTTTTATCAAATATTTTCTCTGCATTTATTGAGATTATATGATGGTATAACCTCTCTTTTTTTCTACTATGGTGATGAATCATGTTAATTAGTTTAAAAATGTTAATCCAGTCTTGTGTTCCAGCCATAATTCCAGCTTACTCATGATATTACTTGCTTTACATATTGATGGAGTTAGTTTGTTAATATTTATTTTTCCATCTGTGTTTATGAATGAGATTGGCCTGTAATTTTACTTGTGAGGTATTGGTATTAAGTTTATGTCATAAAATGAGTTGGGACCTATTTCCTCTTTTTCTGTTATCTGGTAGAATTTCTGTAAAATTGGCGTTATTTCTTACTTAAATGTTTGATAAAATTGACCTGTGAAGCATGTGAATCTAGGGGTTTCTTTTTGAGAAATTTCTAATTATCAATTCAGTGTTTGCTCTTCTTTTTTTAAATTGAAGTATAGTTGATTTACAGTGCTGTGTTAATTTCTGCTGTATAGCAAAATGATTCAGTTATACCTATATATATATATTTTCATATTCTTTTCCATTATGGTTTAATCATAGGATATTGAATGTAGTTGCTGGTGTGATACAGTAGGACCTTGTTGTTTATCCATTCTATATATGATAGTTTGTGTCTACTAACCCCAAACTCCCAATCCATCCTTCCCCCACCCCATGTTTCCTGGCTTCTTTTGTTTCTCTTGAAAAGTCAGCTGTTCATCTGATTTATGCCCTTTTGCAAGTAATATGTCTCTTTTCTTTGACAGACTTTAAATTTTAACTCTCTCCCTTTCAACAAGTTTCCTACATTGTGCCTATGTTAGGTTTTCTTTGTAAATATTCCTTTTTACATGTTCATTTTATAACATTGCTCCTTAATATGTGATTTGATGACCTTTATCAGTTTGGGAGAATTCTCGGTCATTATCTCACGAAACATCACTTCTTCCCCATTCATTCTCTCTCTCTTTTGGGATTTCAGTTGTATTATGTTACATCTTACTGTATCCTTGACATCACTTACATGCTTTTCTGTATTTACCTCCCTTTTGACTCTTCATGCATGATTCTCAGTATTTTCTTCTAGTTTACTAATTTTGTCTTCAGCTGTTCCTAATATACTATTATGCTATTTCTATACTATACACCTAATATACTCTTTCACCCATCACCTGAGACCTTAATTTCATTTGTTGTATTTTTTGGTTCTAGATTTTCCATTTGGTTCTTTTTCATACAGTATAGTTTTCTATAGAAATTCTCAATTGTGTCTTAAACGTATTAGGCAAAATTACTTTAAAGCCTGTATCTACTACCTCTGTTATCTAGATCCTTTGTGAGTCTCGTCTGTTATTTTGTTGTGTGTTAGTTCCCGATGGCTGCCATAACAAAGTACCACAAACTGAGTGGCTTAAAACAGTAAAAGCTTCTTTTTTCAAAGTTCTGGAGGCTGGAAGTTTAAAAGGAAGGTGTTACAAGGCCATGCTCCTTTTGAAACTGTAAGAGAGAATCCTTTGTTGCCTCTTTTTCCTTCTGGTGTTTGCCAGCAATCCTTGGCATCCTTGGTTTGTGGATGCATCACTTTGATCTCTGCCTCTGTCATCATGTGGGATCTTTTTCCTGTGTGTCTCTATCCTCTTTCTATAAGTACATCATTCATACTGAATTAAGGGTCCACCCATCTTAACTAATTATATCTACAACTATTCTGTTTCCAGGGGAGGTCACATTCTGAGGTAGTGGGGGTTAGGGCTTCAACATATCTTTTTACAGGGATACTTCATTCTGTGGCATGTTGTTTTTCTCTCTTCTTTTTTATTCCATGCTTTTTCATTGTATGCCAGGATATTCTTTGTCAAGGGCCAGATATTGTATACGAAAAATTCTAGAGAAAATGTAAGAGCTAAAATGTTATCTTCCTCTAGATAAGGTTACTTTTGACCACAATAGCAATCCAATTCACTGTAATCCAACTACAGGGATTTAGGTGATTCGAAGTTTGTCTTTGAACCCTAGAATGGCTGGTATCTTTGCCACATCTTGCTAGGATACCGTTCACGGTCTGACAGGTCTTTGGAAAAGCTTGCTTGCAAGGCTGGCCGTTGGCTGGTGTCTGGAAACTTGGCTAGTAAACAGTTTTCTACACTGATATAAGACTTCCGTTAGCTGATAAGGAGGGCTCATTCTGCCTACACTATTTATATAAACAATGTGGCTTATTCTGAACATCTGCTTTCCTTCTGAGAGTCGAATTTTGGTATGTGTTAGGCAGAAGGTGCCTACATGATGAGCCCCCAAGAAAAACGTTGAGTGCTGAGTCTCTAATAAGCTTTTCTGGTATAAAAAGAAAATATTGCTGGAGGAATTAAGGGAATCTTGTGTGACTCAAGTGGGAAAGGCCTCTTTTTTTTTTTAATTGTGATAAAATATATGTAACATAAAATGTACCATTTTAACCATTTGAGGGTACAATTTACTATACATTTTTTAGTGTACCATTTAGTGGTATTAAGTACATTCACAGTGTTATGCAGCCATCGTCACTGTCCATTTCCAGAGCTTTTTCCTCATCCCAAATAGAAACTCAAGAGAGGACTTTGGAAAATTACATCTCATTTCCTCAACTTTACCCACACTTCTTTTCCTTTTGATGATTCTCCTTTTGCTTTTATCCTTTTGCTGTAATAAATTTTATCTGTAACTACAACTGTATGCTGAGGCTAGGTGCCCTTTTAGAGAATCACCAAACCAGGATCCCAACTCAGAACTTGTTTTGTCTAATTAATAAACCTTGAACTCCAGTTTTTGTTCCTCTAATCCTGAGAGATTATTGAAAGCTCTGGTTCATTTCTTAGCCACTCAGTTGCATTTTCCAGATTAACAGGTACTCCTAAGAGAAAAGCAGCCCTAAGTGCCAGGCTCACATCTCTGGGTTTTCTTCTTCTTCTGGTAGTTGGCTCCAAGCATATTCTCAATCCCTTTTTCTGGTAGCCAGTAACAAATTATGTAATTTAATTACTCATGATATTTATTGCCTGTCTTTGTCTCTTTTGTTTATTGATATATCCCAAGCACCTGGAACAGTATCTGCCACACAGGTGCTCAGTAAGTATTTTTAGAAAGAGTGAAGTTGGCTTGGATAATTGGTTGAAGGAACAATAAAAGTCAAGGAGAAGGGAAATGGTAGAAAACAATCCATAGAATTTATATACTTTATTCTTTTTACTGTCCCTAGATGTATGTAAGACAAACCATTGGACTGCAGAAAGAATTTTAACTCATTTATTTTTTCTATAAGAAATTAAAAATTAAACATTTCTCATATTAAGTATGTGGATTGACAGGTGGTCCTCTCCTTTGAATGTTGTTGTAGAATCCTGTCATATATAAAATGGAAAGTGTTCTCATTAACTCCACATTGGGCACTGTCAGGGAGACAATGTGCTCAGTCCATTCCGTATGAATAGCCATCCCCAGAGTTGTGCCATGTAGCATCCTCAGGGATATTAAGTATGATTTTGTTGCCAGAATTGAAAGCTGTTGCTTGTTTAAAACAAAAAGAACCCCTCATATATCTGTATACCTTAAAGGTTTAGAATCAGATTAGAGAAAAGTTCTCTTTTAGAATCTCCCAAAGAGCCTCTAGGATAGGAATACAGCCTCCATCTTAAGTTAATTCGAAAAACTGATTAACGTCAGGGAAGGTGGACCTTCACTAGTAGAACTGCAGCAAAAACTTTTGTGTAATTGGTGTGTGGTGTTGAAAACAATCAGTGTCGTGCTTCAGTAAGCCAAGCAGTGAGGCAGTTGTTCCATTTGGATCTGCGTATCATTGTGGGTATCTTTTTTTTAGCTATGGCAGCCATTAAAACCTGTAGCAAAAGGAATTGAACTTTGCAACCATTCTTCAATAGTTGTATCACACAGAATTAAACCAAGATTTTTCAAAACAACAAAGCATAGTTAATCATATATTGCATATTATTTTCTTTCCAAAAATTTTCATCCGTTTCAGTTTGTTACTTAATAGTTTTTAATGTGTGTTGACTGATGCTTTAAATAAAAGAGAAAAAGAAAGCTCAGGATGATTAACTTACTTGTAGATACAGACTCCATCAGTGGCAGGATCAGAATTTAGTCACAGGTTTTTAAGTGTGTATAACCTTGTTGTAAACCTGAAAAGGGCTAGGGAAAAATTGGGAGAGTGGTCAGATGTAACAAGAATGAAGCACCATGTGTGTAATAATGTTAATCATTGTGACTTAAGACAAATGATTGATTGTGTCTTAGAAACTGGGACCTTAAAATGGTAACCAGAAGATTTCCACATGCTTGTATTATCTTTCCCATGCAGTCATGCACCATCGTCCTTTCTCATTTGTGGCCTGTGTTTCTCTCACTCAACCATTGCTAGCCACGCCTCCGTTTAACTTAAGCGTTTCATTGTCAGTTTTCCCTGCCCAGCCCTATGATCTCAAAATTTCAAAGAAATTTAAGACAATTTCTTCTCAGAAATCAATGTTGGGGACCAGTGCATTAGGTCTTTTGGAGAGAACTGTGAGGGTAGAGTTTACGTGTGTGATTGAGAGATTCAGATACAGTGTATTTTATGAGACACAAATGGTATAAAATCTCAGTTATTTAACTGAAGAGCATATTGGTTTATAGGACTCTAGTTCAGCAATGCTGGTGCATCAGAATCACTTGTAGGACTTGTTAGAGTGAGGATTATTGGCCCTGACTCTAGAGTGTCTGATTCAGTAGGTCTGGATTGGGACCTAAGACTTAGCATTTGTAGCATGTTCTCAGGTGGTGCTAATGCTGCAATCCAGGGACCACACCTTGAGTACCTTTTCTTAGCTCATAGTCTCTTTTTCACATAGAATAAACATACTTGTTTTTTGTTTGTCTACTTTGCTATGAACATGTTCTCTTCTGTTGGATTGCAGTATTCTTTTTGTCCTTTTGCCCCATAAAAACATTAAGGTATACTCCTTAAAGAAAATTGCCACAGTCATCTTATCACAAATTCTGTATCTACTTTCCAGTTCTCTAATACATATCACTTCTGTATAGTTGACATACAAGCATTGCTTCCTTTGTGCAATTCTGATACAAATTTCAGTTACAAAGGTATATTAACTGTGAGTAATTGCGTAAAGTACAAACTTTACTGCTGATTCTTCAGTCTACAGATCACTACATAAGTAACAAATGCACTTCATGACCAGTGGTCAATCATGTCACTTCTTTCAAAGTCCGTCAGTGATTTGTCACTGTGCACCTGTTACTGAGTTCATGCACAGAAAACAAAATGTGTAGTTGTGTTCCCTCCTTGTCTCCCAGTGATAAACTCATGTGATGTTTTACAAAGGTGGATAATCAGAAGAGGAAATTGGCCAACAAAGATTAAAGCACAGCAGAGAAGCAAAAGGTGATACTGCTGGAAGTGGAGTTTGAATTGAGCATAAATGGAGTCACAGAAGAAATGGCTGACAGTAGAAATGTTGAAACTGCTGCAGTTCAGGAGACCAGGGGAGCTTAGCAAAGGCGAACTTCCTCACATAAATGAGGAAAGTGTGTGTGGCATAAAGGATGGAGAAGTGACACTGGCATAATATTTTACATTAAAAGAACTCTTTGAGGATATATCATGACATTAAAAGCACAAAGGGTGTAATGTTGGAAGCTGATCCACGGAGCGTGACCATTCACCAAAGCATAGAAAAGGTGCTTGCTCCCTCTCATGAGTTGTACCAGGAGAAGGTGACAAGCACTGTTCACATTGCTTTTAATGAGTTTTTTTATAATGCAGTAATGCTGTACATCTCAATGGTTTTAATTTACAGGATACTGAATAAGGATTACTCTTTACTATTTTTTCATTTCTCTGTATGTTTATAACTGATGGGGAATTTATAATGTTTTGGCCAAAAAATCTTATAGGTAATGGAACAATCGTAATTTTTCCCACTGATTATTAAAATTGCTTGCATGATTTTGGCTTTTGTATGGTTATTTTTATCATCCCATACTGCGCACAGAGTAGGACTGCCTATGTATGTGTCTGTGCTTGTATATATGTATGAACACCTGCATGTATGTAAAGCCTTGATTTATATTATATAACCTTCCTAACCTTGACGCACACAAAAAATATTTGGGTAGCACACTGTGATATACAGAAGGGATTGCTCGTGGCTGAGGGGTCATGGCTGGGAAGCTCTTGCCATCCCATGCCTTGCTCTGCTGCCCCAAGAACTGAGGAGATAAATATCCTAGACACACACATAACTCATTTGAGGCCCACAGGTTAAAATGCTCCAGTGTTGAGAGAATCATAAACTCCTTGAGGAGGTGGGCCCTCATTGCACTTAGTATGGTATTTTCTGTATATTTTTGACCTAACCATGTTTGACATATAATACATACTCTTCATTGAGATTGCTTTAGAAAGATAAGAACTGTTAGTGAGTTTCCTGGAAGGCACATTTAGTACATGTCTAAAAATGTTTTATTGTACTTAATATTCCCTTTCTACAGTTATTAAGCGATTAAAATGTGTCCTTTTTATTAAAAGTGTTAGAAGTGCAGAGGTGAAACTGAAACTTGACACAGGAAACAATAAGTAGGCATGAGAGATAGATTTGTTGTCTTAGAAGAAAGGTATATGGTAAAAGTGTTTCTGATTCCTTCTATGAGCACAAAGCAAATGAAATGAAAGGGGCCTGGATAAGAACATGTGATACTCAATTATGTGCATTTTTTGTTGCACAGTGCTTGATGTCAGCTTTCCAGGTCATGTGTTTTGATAACCAAATATTGGAAGCTAAAAAAAATTAAAATTAAAATGGTATTATTTTCAACATTGGTGAGTATTATGCTCTTAGGCTATTGATGTTTTTAACTGGTGTAATAACATGGTTTTTGTGTTGACATGGTTATATAACATTTAACTAAGAGCTATCTTTTATATCACCTCCGTGGAACGTTTCAAGCCCTCAGTGTCGTGTCTCAACCTGTTTTGTTATAGAATATACGCATTATTTTTTAAGGTGGAAGTGTAATCTTGAGAGTTTGCTATTTTGTTTTTTGGAATTCTAGAATTAGGTCATATTTGTAAGAAAGTAAGACTTTGAGCAGACTGTTTTGATTTTTTTCTTAAACCATAGAAAATCTTATGGTGTGCTTTAATTAAAAAATAAGCCATATATTTTTTAAGGTTTATTGAGGTATAGACAACTAATAAAATTTTAAGATATTTAAAGTATACATCATGATGATTTGATATATGTGTACATTGTAAAAGGATTCCTCCCATCTAGTTAAATTAACACATCCATCACCTCACATATTTATATTTTTTCTTTTTTGTTTTTTTGATGAGAACATTTAAGTCCTACTCTCTTAACAAATTTCAGTTATATAGTGCAGTATTATCAACTATAGTCACTGTGTTTTACATTAGCTCCTCAGACTTTATTCGTCTTATAACTGAAAGTTTGAACCCTTTTAGCCCCCAACCCCTGTGAACCACTTTTCTACCTGATTCTATGAGTCTGACTTTTTTTCCCCAGATTCCTCATATAAGTGATATCATGCAGTATATATCTTTCTCTTTCTGACTTATTTCACTTAGCATAGTGACCGAAAGGTCCATTATGTTGTTGCAAGTAGCAGGATTTCCTTTTTTCTTATGGATGAATAATATTTCATTGTGTGTGTGTGTGTGTTTGTGTCACATCTTTATCCATTCATCCATTGATGGACACTTAGGTTATACACGTCTTGGCTGCTGTGAATGATTAAGCCAGATTTTTGTAATCTAATTTTTACCTTAACCAAGTCTGTCTTAGAAATTTGTGGAGCATGCCCAAACTATAAGTTTGACTTTATCTGCTTGCTTTCATAATAGATACATATTTCTCTAAAAATTTAATCTCTACAAAAATGCAACTTTAACAGGAATTAGAAACTGCTATTTTAACAGTTGTTATTCTTAAATTGTGGGCTTAGAGGTGATTTTTTTGATGTGGACATGTGTAAACTTTTCTACATTGAGCAAATATTTTAGAATTAATACATATTTCTTTTATAATCTGACTTATGTTATTTTAAAATACAGCTTTACTTAAATGTAATAAAATGTCTATTTCTCCTCTTTTTAGAATATAAAGTTACAATTATTACAGTTTTCTAAAAATATCCTTAAAGAGACTGGTTAACTTGGCTTTTTTATTTTTTAAATACTGCAGTTGCTTTTCTTAAGTTTGATCTTTTATTTTAGGACATATTGATGCATTTACTTCAAAGCTTTTCCTGCTAGAAGAAATTACCTCAGAAGAACTAAAAGAAAAACTTTCAGCACTCAAGTAAGAAACTTTACTTTGTGGTGGGAATTTTAAAACTTGTTAATATGATCACTAATTTTCCTTTATCTGTAAATATTAGTTAAGTTTAAATTATTTATTTTCAGGACTTTTAGTCCTTTAATACATTGAGGCTTCCCCTGACCCAGTTTGTGATCCATTTCACATTAATCATTTCCATTTCCAGATTAAATGTACTAGTGGCACCAGTATTTCTACTTAAGACAAAGGAGACTAGAACAACAAAGGAGTCTTCCATCTTGGCAGTGTATGGGAGCATACAGCTCACCCCTTTTCAGGGACAGGAAGGAACATGACAGTCAGACTCTTAGCTCTCAGTGATGTGTACACTCATGTAGACATCCTAACTTCTAAAAGTTTGTTCTTTTACCAACTATTACTGTACATAGGATTGAAATGAATTTAACTTACATCTCACAGCTTTCCAGGAAGGACTGGTGGTAGTTTTAGCTCCATTTTATATATAAGGAAACTGGAACTTGGAGTGACTTTTCCCAGAGCACACAGCTGGGCTAGGGTGACAGCCTTGGTAGTTAATATGTTTGATTTACCTCTAAGGATGGGAAATTGTCCTGACACGTATTAGTTCCATAGTTCCAGCTTTGGGGCTTGTCATAGTTTTTGAAGTCTCCAGATTCAAACTTGAATTCTCTGCTTATATTTAAAAACATCTACTTCTATTGTAAGGATTGCTTCTCTTGAGGGGTAACCTTTTATTTACATATGTGAATAGAAAAGCCTTTGCATATTTTATTCACTGCCTGCTCTACCTCTCCCAATGAAAACCATTCTAAAATAAATAATGAAGGGAATGAGTTTAGGTCTAGAAGAGATACTGAATCAGTATCTTATATTTTATTTCCCTTTATTCATTTAAAGTACCTCTCAATTTCTTTGGAATTCACCACTACCATCTCTAAAAGTCAAACTCTTCTGCAGATTAGTTCTACTAAAGACTTTTTAAAACTTTTAAACTTAAAAAAAATTTTAAACTTATAAACTTCTCAAAAGGTTTATAGTTTCAATATAAAATAGTCATCTCTTTACAACTGTTCTCACTCACACAAACCAAATACTTTATGATTTTGAAGAGAAATCAGAATATGGCAAAGATTAAGTAAATATTATAATTGAATCAAATAAGAAGTAAATTTTGGTATTCTGTTTTTTACATTATTTCCTCTGTTGTTTTCATTTGTTATTGAGGACATTTCTCTTCCTGAGGAGCTGTAATTGTTAAGAGTAAGTTTTCTTGTTGCTTAGTTTTATACGGATTTCTTCTGTTTAATAGGATTTCAAGTTTGTTTAACATCCTTCAACACATTCTAAGAAAATTAAGTAGGTAAGTGCTTTGGAGGCATTTTGTGTGGATATATCTAATTTTCTTGGCTGAAAACTCATATAAACTTTGAATATCTGTTGTCAGGAATAGATAGAAAATAACCTAGAAATACAAAATTTATTCTGTTGTGTCAAAGTTGAAATTGGAAAGTATAAATAAGAAGGTAATGTAATAATCTCTGGCTTTAATAAGCTTGCAATTACATTTTTCTGTAAGGCAATTATAATTTCCTATTGCCACTATAACAAATTACCACAAACTTAGTGGCTTTAAATAACACAAATTTATTCTCTTACAGTTCTGAAGGTCAAAAACCTGAAATCATTTTCACTGGACTAAACTTGTGTCAGCAGGGCTGGCTCCTTGTGGTGGCTCTGAGGAGACAGTTGTTTCCTTGCCTTGATTTTCAGCTTCTAGTGGCTACCTGTATTTCTTTTCTTTTCTTTTTTAATTGAAGTATAGTTGGTGTACAGTATTACATTAATTTCAAGTGTACTGCCTAGTGATTTGACATTTGCAAACATCATGAAATGATCACAATGTCTAATAACCATCTGTCCCCATACAAAGTTATTACAATTTTTTTTTTAAAGATTTATTTTATTATTTATTTATTTATTTATTTTGGTTTTGGCTGTGTTGGGTCTTTGTTGCTGCGAGCGGGGTTTCTCTGGTGGTGGCAAGTGGGGCTACTCTTTGTTGCTGTGGGTGGGTTTCTCAGTGTGGTGGCTTCTCTTGTTGTGGAGCTCTAGGCGCACGGGCTTTGGTAGTTGCAGTGCCTCGGCTCAGTAGTTGTGGCTCGAGGGCTCTAGAGCACAGGCTCAGTAGTTGTGGCACACGGGCTTAGTTGCTCCACAGCAAGTGGGATCTTCCCAGCTGAGGGCTTGAACCCCTGTCCCCTGCATTGGCAGGCGGATTCTTAACCACTGCGCCACCGAGGAAGCCCTATTACAATAGTATAGATCATATTCTTTATGCTGTGTATTAGCCTTGTGGCTTATTTATTTCATAACTGGAAGTTTGTGCCTCTTAAATCCTGTTCACCTATTTCTCCCCACACACACCACCTCTAACCGGCAGCTACCCTTTTGTTTCTGTATCTGTGAGTCTCTCTTCATCTTGTTTGTTTCTATTGTTTTTCAGATTCCATATATAAGTAAGTCATGCAGTATTTGTCTTTCTCTGACTTATTTCACGGGGCATGATATACTTTAGATCCATCCATGTTGTTGCAAATGCAAGATTTCATTTTTTATGACTAATATTCCATTGTGTATATATCACATCTTCTTTATCTGTTTATCAATAGACACTTAACTTGCTTTTATATCTTGGCTATTGTAAGTACTGCTGTGAACATTGGTGTGCATATATATTTTTGAATTAGTGTTTTTGTGTTCTTGGGGTAAATTTCCAGGAGTGGAATTGCTGGATCATACGGTAGTTCTATTTTTAATATTTTGAGGGATCTGCATATTGTTTCCCATAGTGGCTGCACCAGTTTATAATTCCACCAGCAGTGTACAGCAGTTTCTTGTTCTCCACATCCTTGCCAACACTGATTTGTTGTCTTTTTGATGATAGCCATTCTGACAGGCATGAGGTGATATCTCATTGTGGTTTTTATTTGAATTTCCCTAGTGATTAATGATGTTGGGCATCTGTATGTCTTCTTTGGAAAAATACCTATACTTCTTTACTTGTAACCTCTTACTCCATCTTCAGAGTACATCAGTCAAATTTTTGCTTTCGTTATCACATTGCATCCTTAATTGCATTTATAAAGCCATCGATGGCTAACATTCACAGGTTCTGGAGAGAGGATGTGAACATTCTGGGGGAGCATTATTCAGCCTTCCATAGCTATATTATTTCCATTTTCAAGATAAGAAAGCAACATAGAGGCTAGTCATCAAAAGTCATTAGGTCCATAGCAAATCGTAGAATATAGATTTTCCACATGATCATTTGTCAAACCGTTTCGTTATACGAACTTTTGCACTCCTCTCATGCCCTTACCAAAAGATGAACTAAAAAACAATTCAAGAGTTTGAACTAATGGTCAAAAACCTCAAAGTTTTAACTCCCCTACTTAACTTTTTATGCAACTAGAGAGATGTTAGTTTTCTTATTTAAAAAATGATGGTGTTGAGTTCAGTAATTTCCTAAGTACTCCTCAGTTCTGAGATTCTGTTGCAAGATTTTTGTTTTATATATTCCATTCTTCATGTGAAGTACAATGCTTAAACATGAAATTTGCCAAGTGCTTTTTGAAACTTTATTATCACTATCTTAGCTTATGTATTAGTTTTCTACTGCAGCTGTAACAAATTGCCACAAAATTAGTGTTGACAAGAGAAATTGATTATCTTGCAGGTCTGTGAGTCAGGAGTCTAACAGCTCTTCTCAGGCTGAAATCAAGGTGTCACTTTTCTGCCTTCTTTTCTGTAGGTAGGGTCTGTTTCCTTGATTTTTGTGTATTCTAGAGGCTACCTGCATTCTTTGGCTTGTGGCACTCTTCCTTTCCTTTGTTTTCAGAGTTTCAGAGGCAAGTTACGTCCTCCTCACATCACATCACTCTCACCTCTTTCGAAGTCACAGCTTCCTCTGAGTCTCTTCTGCCTCCTTCTTCTACATATTAAGGACTCATGGTTACAGTGAGCACACTAAAATAATATAGAAAAATCTTACATTTTAAAATCAACTGATTAGGAACCTTAATACCACTTTAATTCCATCTTAATTTACCTTTGCCGTGTAATATAGCATATTCACAAATTCTAGGGTTTAGGATATATGTTTTGGGGGGAGGCCATTATTCTTCCTACTGATATTTGTATCCATGCATGTACATTGCACTCATACAGCACTTTTAAGATGTTCTTCCTTGGAGTGTCTCATTCTCCGTGAATTCTATCTGTAAACCAAAGCACTCTTCATTTTTAGTGAAGGAGGTTAAGGTATAAAGTTTTCATTGGTAAAAGCTCAGTCTTTGAAATGTTACTTATTCCTGTTATCAAATCGATTATTATTCACTTCCTTATGTTGAAATAGAAAATAATTGTTTGGGGAAAAAATTCTCCAGAGAATAAGAATAGTTCTCTGAACATCTTTTGTCAATACCTATTACTTTTCTGTTTAAAAACAGTTATGAATTAATGAAAACCTTATCAGGTTTGTAGGAAGATCCTTGTAAGATGACTAATCCTTATTGTTAGTGATAGATTGTGGGAAGGAACTAATATCCTCCATAGTACCTTTGAGCTAGAAGAGTATAAAATCACCCCCCAAAACACAGTATATTAATCGTATCCTTTTAGCTCTTTATGTTGTCACACTGAATTCCTTAAAGAGAAAGGGAAATTGTAGAAAGGGAAATTCTAAAGAGAAAGGGAAAATGTAGATTTGACAGAACTTATTGTGACAGTAGAAGATCGTAATTAAGGGCATGGCTTTTGGTGTTCGACTGCCTGGGTTTATATCCAGGTCCTGCACTCAGAACTTTGGGCAAATTACTTAGCATGTCTAATATTTGTTTATCTCTAATATGGGGTTAGTAATTAATATTATTCCTTAAGGGTTTGTTGTGAAGAATTTAATGATGAATTGGATATAAACAGTATAATAGTCATTAGTTCATGATAAACATTCAGTACTTATTAACTGCTTTGGTTGCTGCTATTCTCATGGCTCATATTTTCAGGATTTGACCACATAAATATAAACAATTATGTATATACTGAGCATTTGTTGATTTGTGTTTTTTGAAGATATTTCATGCATTCAGTCCAGGGACAAATACTTAGTGAGATTGTCTAGGACCAGGTTGTTGTACAGCCTAGCGTTAGGTATAGTCAGTTGTTCCATTGACCGTTTCTGCCACTTTATTTTAAACTTCTCAGTGTAGTAAATGTGTCACATTTACTTCTCTATCTCTGTTCACCTATTAGTAGACACAACATAGGTGCAGTGTATGTTTAATTAATGTAAATGTTGTGTATAGGAATCGTACGTATGTGTACTCGTGTATTCATATATATATGTATATGTACTTTTCAGTATGTGTTGTCCATAGATTAGAGCATTAGCCAGACTATTTGTTTCCCACTAAATTATTGAAAAGTTACAAATTGACTGATGTTAACAGTGAAAATAATTATATATCCTGAACTTAGAATAGGAACTAAAATTAGTTGCTAAAAAGGCATGAAAATAGTTTAAAAGATTCTTAAATCTTATTTGGTCATAAAAGTGTTTTTAGAGGTGGTGTCCCATTCCCCTAATTGTTTTCAGTTTTATTAGTAGATCACGATAAGAAAGTGCTATTGAAATTGATGTAGTGAACCAATGAGTTGAGTTTCATTTTGTGGATTTAGCTTGCAGGAGGGTTCCTACTTGTTGTCTCATGCAGCAGAAGATTCTTCACTCCTGATCTACAAGACATCTGATGGAAAAGTTACTAGGACAGCATACAATTTGCATAAAACACATTGCAGCCTTCCTGGTGTGCCTTCCAGTCTTTCAGTTCCCTGGGTCCCGTTAGATCCCAGTCTCTTATTACCATATCATATCCATCATGGAAGAATACCTTGTACTTTTCCACCTAAATCACTGGGTCCCACAGCCCAGCAGAAGGTAAGATCTTTTTTGAAATTAAATGTTCCATTAGGTTGTTTATTATTAATCTGTTTCACTGACTATACAATATTTCAACCCGATGTCCACATTTGCCATGTTAATCACGACACCATTCTAAAAATAATATCTATAGGTTGGATAGCTAAAGTCGTACGCTATACTGAATCCAGGTGTTATGTCAATGGAACTTTCTATTTTTGTAAGGTTTGTAAGTCAACTAAAGAAAATCCTATTAACCTGCCCAGTGAGGACATGGGCAAGGCAACCACACAGTTAAATCCCTGTGTTCCTATGAAAAGCAAAGTTATAATTTTTTTGCAATTTTTATTTATGTTTACTGTTCCATTTCATTAAATATTTGAGGCAATTTGCAGAATACATACAACATAATTATGATACAATTAAAAATTGATAAGTAGGATATGGGAAAATATAAAAGCAAGTGTTAGTGATTAGTGACTGCAGTGTCTTTAAGTATAATAAAATGTTAAGATGTAAATTGTGTTTTAACACTAAGTATTTTGTAACTTAATATTTTAGTTATAATTAATGTTATGCTTTATGGAATCCTTCTCAGAAATACCAGTTGAATGATATTTCTGTATCTGAAAACTTCTGTAAAACCATGGTTAGAGATTCTCTTTACTATGTCACTCATTCTTTATATCATGTAAGAAGTTCCAGTTTGAGTTTCGTTGAAGGAAAAATTTTATTCTCTACAAGTGAATCTGACTGTTCAGTCAACAATAATACAGTACATTTTCCTTTCCCGCTGCGAAAAATCTTTGAGTCAAAATTATTGTCTGAGTTCTCTACTCTTCTCAATATGTTTACCCCAGAACATCTTTCACTTGTATATCCCATGGATATTTTCTTTTCTTTTTTTTCCCTTCTATGTTAAGTTAATCTGTAAATGTCCACAGGTCTTTTTAAGAAATAGCTGGAATGCAAATATTAAGGATTTTTTTTTTGGTAATTTACAGTGATTTTATGGTTTATAGGGGTTGTTTGTTTTTCAGTTCTCCACCCTAATATTATTACTGAGAGGATCTTCTTAGAAATGACAACTTCTTATACATTCTTAGTTAACGTTGGCCAAGAAAACATATAAATGTGGTTAACTAGCTGGGACAAGTGAAAGAATGGAGAAAGTGAGTTATTAGTATTTTAAGTCATGTTAGCTACAGTTTTTGTTGGCTATTTCCAGTTTAAATTTAATATAAGTAGTGATTTTTATAACCTCCTAAGGCAACATTTTCTTAACGTAAACATAATAATTGAAAACTGTTTTTGAAGAATTTGTTATTTTTAAGAGAATGATTTCGTTTTAACTTAGAAACTTTGGTTATAGTTTTACCTGTAACATCTAACTGTGTGAGTGGCTTGTTCCTTTTTAGTGAGGACGAGCAGTTTAATGTCTTGACACAGTTCCATATTTTCCAGATTTGACCATATAAACAATTATGTCTATACTGAGCGTTTGTTGATTTGTGTTTTTTGAAGATATTTCGTGCATTTAGTCCAGGGACAAATACTTAGTGAAATTGTCTAGGACCAGGTTGTTGTGCCGCCTAGCATTAGTTATAGTAAACAATTAGCTAACTAGTGCTTGGTTTGATGTTTTTTTCAAGCTCATGGAGAGTTTTTGGTGATCTCTTACATATCCCCCTACAATCTAGCCCTACATATGTAGGAATTACCTCATCTTTCTCCCTTACTTCCTCCTAGTGAGGCCAGGGGAATGGGACTTCCTAGTCCCCCAAGCTAAACACAGATAGGGATTCTAGCTTTAGCAGCAAAGGAAAAGACCAGAGCTTCAGGAAACCCTGGGACATAAGATCTTATATGGAACAGAAATCATCTACTTATTTCATGATGTAAAAACTCATATAGCAGGTGTCTCTGCCTCTAATACAATTCCTTAGTCCCTAGTCCATTTAAACTCAGATGTCATCTTTGTGTAGTACCTTAAGCACTAATCCTGAGAGATACCCCAGTAGAGCCTGAGTCTGCCTCTTTCTGCATCAAGCAGAACTTAACAAGAGGATCCCATTTGCTTCCTGTGCTACTCCTGACTTGCTCTGATGCTAGTCTTTTTGTAATGGCTCTGTGCCTATCCCTTTTCTCCTTCCACAACTTCGGTAATGAATATGGATCTCACACACACACACACACACACACACATGCACATACACACCTACATATGCATGTACAGGTCAAAATGCTTGCAATATAGTATATACAATTAATGTGCTCAGTATGCTTTTATAGTAAGTACCAGTCGAGTGAGGAGTGGTATACGTAATCTAAAAACACAGCAGTTTTTTAATCAGTATGTTAAAAAAGTTCGTCAGATTCAGACAGACAGACTGGCAGACTCAAACCCTAACTCAAGTTTGTCTTTTCTAGTCATCTAATTGTATACCAAAAAAATGCCCCTCAAGAGACAAGATATTAGGTGAAGGTAGCTGGAGTTTGATTCATTCTCAGTGAGCCAGTAGCCTCTTGGAGCAATGCTAGTAATATTTCTGTTGTATAAGGAATATGAGAGAGTGCAATTGGAATTACAGTCACTCCCAGGTCTGGAACACACTGGAAAAGATGTGAAGAAATAGAAGGGGGTGCAAGGTCACTAAAGAAAATAGAGGTAGGGTTTCCTAGGTGGCGCAGTGGTTAAGAATCCGCCTGCCAATGCAGAGGACATGGGTTCGATCCCTGCTCCAGGAAGATCCCACATGCCACGGAGCAACTAAGCCCATAAAAAGAAAAAGAAAATAGAGGTAGATATGGACAGGTTCTGGGGAAATTGTTTCAGGCTGTAGCTTTAGTCCTTCTCTGCAAGGCCTGGCTTTCTCAATTACCCTGTTTTAAAACTTTATACTCTTCCAGTGGCCAAGCAGGCAACAGCATTTCCAGATCTCATCTTCAGTGGGACTATAATTAGCAAAGGATTGCATCCTAAGAATACAGTCTCTTCCCTAGACTGTGTGAGCTAGAAAGTGGGAGTGAGTAGAAACTTGTGCTGAGGAGGAGTAGATATAAAGGTAGAACCAGCACCCCAACAAAGCTTCTCCCTCCTACTTCCCTTCTTCCTCTTTTCCCATCCTCTGTAATCGTCTTCCAGTTTTTCCTTCCTCCTTTTCTTTATTTCTTTCTTGCTCTTCTCTTCCAGCCTCTCAATTTTCCTTTCAAATTGGGGTCTTTTTTTCTTTTCCCTTCCTTTTACATTTATTCTTTTTATCCTTCTCTTTTGGACTCTTCTGTTTTTCTTACTCTTTGTCACTTTCTCCATTTCAGAATTTCTTGTATCTACCACCTCTGACCTTCTTGTATTTCCTATCCCTCCTTTCCTATTTTTCATTTCTTCTTTTCTCCTGCCCTTCAGTTTCATTATTGCACACACATTGCTCTAAAGGCCTGTCATTCCCTCATTTTCTCATTTAACATTTCAAATTTTTCCCAGATATAACACAAAGAGTGGTTTTCCTCTTCTCATCTCTCTATTTACCCTGATCTGTGTCCTTACCTGATTGTTATTTGAAAGTTTTATACTTTAAAACGCTGTCAGATTAAAGCTTGCTTAGAAGCAGTTAAGTGGCTGGGGATAAAAATATATAAAGGACCATTTGCAAGGTAATTAGTCCAAGTATAAATAATAGAGTTGACTGTGTTTAAGTATGTTGTAAACATGTTAAGCCTTTCTGTTCTTTGCTTCATCTCTTAGATGGGTGGAACAAGAATGCCTACCCGCAGCCGCAGGAATTCAGTTTCCATGGAAACCAAAAGCCTGCCTGCTCAGCAAGTTGAAAATGAAGGAGTGGCTCCAAGTAAAAGAAAAATAACTTAAGGACTGTACCATGGAAAACAAAGGAAAACCAGTTATCACAACATTCAGTTTAGAAAAGTTTGAGGGGAATATAGCTGAAAGATCTGTAGGCGAGGGGAATGTTTTTCTTTTGCTGTCCTTGAGAGTTTTTAGGGTGCATGGAAAAAACACATTGACTATGTGAAGCAGTGTTCCAACTAAAATGGAATGTTGTGCTCTTAATTTAAGGAGACTAGATAAATGTTTTAACATTATCATTGCAGGGAAATATAGAGAGAAGAAATTATTTTTATAGTAGACCTTTTGCAAAAAATTGTGTAAGTAGGAAAGTAATTTGCTTTATTCAAGAGCAATATTTATCATTATGTATTATGTTAATAATTTAAGTTGTATTGCCGGTCTGTTGAGGTTGGCTCAAAAGGTTAAATCTTGCCACTGTCAGAGATAATTTTGAGCTGCGTAACCATATTTCTGACCCAATTGACAGGTTTTATATACTACAGTACTTTTGAAAGATGATTGTTGCAGGTTAATGAAGTTAATATCTTTAAAAACTTGGTGAAATTCCATTGCAGAAGCCAAAAAGGAAAATAAAAAATAAAAAACTCTGTGCCTCTGAAAATTCACAAGTAAGTTAACAGTTTTTTGTTGGGCAGTCATCAGTTTAAAAAAAGAAAACAAAACCTGTGGTATAACAGGTTCAGTGACGAATGCCTCTATCTCTTGGCACAAATCCTGGCTAAGTGCTGAAATACACTACTAAAAGCAAAGTACATTTTTTAGAAAAATCTCATGTTTCAACCAACAAGGCTAATGTGTGGTAAAACAGAGGGTATTTTTCCCCATCTATACTGACTTAAATTTTTCACAACCATGGAGTTGAATTTGTAAAAGGGCATGAACAATTGATATTATTATAGCCAATAATAAGAAGGGAATGTACTTAAGAAGGGGTGGACTTATTTAATTTTTGTATTCCTCTTCTTTAATGTGCACTAAATATGTGCATCTTTTGTGAAATACAAGCTTTGTAATCCAGGGCAATATTTGTTTTTGGAATTTTTTATGCATTTTATATTAATATAAGAAATTAGGCCTAGAAACCTTCTCAGCTGCTATAAGTAGCAGTTAAGTGTTTTATCTACTACCAAGTTTTGATTTTTTTGGTTGGTTGTAAAATATTTTTAAATTAATGAGCAATTATTAGTAAAATTGTTTTATGTATTTTAATCTACAGTTTCCTCATCCTGCCATAAAATATTAAGCTTTGTTTTCAGTGGTCTTGATCTTTTTTTTTTTTAAACTTTGTCACTTACCCGTATTTCCCAGAAGTATTCCTGTTGTGAGTCATTTGGCAGTGAACCAAGGGAGGGGCAGGGATTCCCTTGAAATTTGCTCTTTTAAAAAAACTAGACAATGATTGCTTCAGAATTCTGAATACCAGAAAGACTTGGCTTTCATTTTTTTTTAGTATTACTTTTTGCTTAGTAAAATGTGTGATCTTACAAGTGGTTATTTTGAAATTAGCTTAGCCATCTATTTGAGTGACCATGATTATATAAAGCTAGACTTTGTTTTCCAGTTGTGCTTAGTCAAGCCTCTTTTTTTTAATGTATATTTGATCTTGTCTTGTGTTATTTTTCTTGATTTTTTTTTTAATACTGAGAATGTATAAGCAAGAAAGTGACATTGACAATGTGAGCAAAGATTTAAAAAAAAACAAAAACAAAAAACAGACTCAGTGTTGGCAAGGATGTGATGAGCCTGGCCCACTTACAGTGTGGGGGTAAAGGTAGAAATACTTCATTCAGTAAATGTTTGAGTGCATCCATATGCCACACGACCTAAAGGTGGTCCTCACATCTACTCTCTCATAAAATTTTTTCATATGTCGCAATATTTATTTATTTAACTTACTTTCTTCTTGAATAGACTACTAGCTATGCCAGGGTAGGGCATATTTGTTCACTAGTATGTAACAAACACCTGACAGTGTCTATCGTAGTTGCTCAGTAGATATAAGTTGCATGTATAAATAAATGAATGTCTAGGTATGGGGGATAGATTTTCTTTTTCCCATGAGCTAATATTCTAGTGGAAGACACAATACTGATCTATGAGATAAGTACCCAGGTAAAGTAATATAAGAAGGTCATCTAACCTTGACCTGATAATTAAGGAAGGTTCTGAGATAAATCTTGAGCTGAGTCTTTTAAAAATGAGTAAGAGTTATAAGGAAAGAATGAAAGATCTTCCACACAGAAAGAAAGAAGCATATGCAGAGGTGAAAGATGGCCAGATTGTAGGCTGTGAACGTGGGAGATGAGAGAAAAAGCTATATAGGATACAACAGACGTGCCATACTATGGCGTTTGAATTTTGTCCTGTGTAATATGGGAACTAGTAGTGATTTTTATAATAAAAATAAATAATATGATCAGATGTACTTTTGAAAACGTTCTTGTTGGCATTAGTCTAGAGAATGGAATGGAGTTGGGAGAGACTGTAGGGAAGGAGAAAAGTTGCAAAACTATGTTATGATAATTGAAAAATGGTAAAGCCCTGAGTTAAAGCAGTAACAGTAGGGCTGGGGGGCTTCCCTGGTAGTACAGTGGTTAAGACTCTGCCTTCCGATGCAGGGGGCGCGGGTTCATGATCCCTGGTCAGGGAACTAAGATCTCATATGCTCAGTGGTGTAGCCAAAAAAGAAAAAAAGAGTCAGGATGGGCTCAAGTGATTATTGGTAGGGAGAGTCAAATAAGACTTCCAGGTTCCTCATATGGGATACTGGGTAAATAACAGTGTCACTTATTGAGAAAGTACAAGGAGGAGTGTGATTAGAGTGGGAAGAGAACTTACTTAAAATGTTCCTTTCTTTTCACCACTCGTATTCCTTGGATTCTGGGTCCAGGTGTGCTAGTTGTTGTTGTTGTTGGCTGCATTGGGTCTTTGCTGCTGCCTGTGGGCTTTTCTCTGGCTGCAGTGAGTAGGGGCTGCTCTTTATTACTGTGCGTAGGCTTCTCAGTGCGGTGGCTTCTCTTGTTGTGGTGCACAGGCTCTGGGCATGCGAGCTTCAGTAGTTGTGGCATGTGTGCTCAGTAGTTGTGGCACATGGACTTAGTTGCTCCACGGCATGTGGGATCTTCGCAAACCAGGGATCAAACCCGTGTCCCCTGCATTGGCAGGCAGATTCTTAACCACTGTGCCACCAGGGAAGTCCCCAGAGTGTGCTATTATTGCTGCATAATAAATTACCCCAAAACTTTGCTAGTTAAAACCACAAATAATTATTATCTCAGCGTTTCTGTAGGTCAGGAGTCCACACACAGCTTAGCTGGGTGCCGCTGGCACAGGGTCTCATAAAGTTGCTGTCAAGCTGTTGGCTGGAGCCACAGTGGTCTGAAGGCTTGTGTGGGCCTGGAGCATCTGCTTCCAAGAAAACTCACTCGTGTTAGTGATGGAATTCCTCAGTGTCTCACTGGTTGTTAGCAGGAAGCCTCATCCTCACTATGTGTACCTCTCCATAGGTCTGTTTGAGTGTCCTCATGACATAGCAGCTGGCTTACCCCAGAGTGCACAGTCTAAGAGCAAGGAGGAAGCCACAGTGTCTTTTATGGCCCAGTCCTGGAAGTCAAATACTGTCATGTATGCTATATTTTCCTTGTTAGAAATAAGTTACTAAGTCCACACTCAGGCTTCGCGAACTCTTGAAGGGAGGAGTATAAAAAGATGTAGTGAACATATTTTTAAATCACCATATCATGAAAATTTTAGGCATATAGAAGAATTAGGTTTAGGGTGGAGAGAAAAGAAGGGACACTTCTACAAAATGTCTTATCTCATGTTAAATCTGAGATAGAGATAGTTGGTGTCAAAGATAGTTGATCATTTGAGTTTTGAACTCAAGAGAAAAAGCTGATCTCATCAGTACAGATTTGGGAATTATTGCTGTACTGGTGATTGAAATCAGAGAAAAGGATGACATAGCAGTAATGAGTGAAATGAGGAAAGGACCATGAATGGAGCCCCAGGAAAAACCGTAAAACTTCAGTAAAGGGAGAAGTTTCATTAAAGTGGCTAGTGTGGAAGTCAGATGTATAAATGTTAAGCAGTAAGAAAGTGAGGTGGAAGCATGAAAATCCTCATTGCAACACTTGGAAATAGTTCCTATTCCTTTCCATTTCTACTTGGATTCTGTTTGGACACCATGAACATTTTAGAGATATTAGAAGGAGGCACAGGTTTAGGGTAAAGAGGGGATAGAACACTTTTTAATATTTTATTACCAACATGCTAAATTTGAAGTTCTTGATGGACATGCAGATAGAGATATTAAGATGCTTTTCATGTTATATAGGTATGTGGTAGGTACTATCAAACCTTAGAGTATTTGATGTCAGGATTTATTGAGTTTCTTATTGAGATGTAGAAATAAAGAGTATACATTTCATTGATCCTTCCACTCTTGCCATGTTCCCTTCCCCAGTGTCCAGACTTCTTATCGAAGTACATAAGGGCAGACACACAAGCATCCATCTGGGGACTGGGTCTGATCTGCTGAGCAAAGCTTACTGAAAGAGTCGAGTTCCAGACATATATTTCTAGGATGGGTCTCCAGGTTGCCTCGACAAATAGGAAGATTCAGTTACCTTGGGGTAAATGTTTGCTTTCAATATGTGAGCTACTGTTAGAAAGTGATCAAGCAAGGACCTACCAAGGGTTGGGTTTTTTTGTTGTACATGCGTGGTATAACCTGGTTAATTCTCTGAGGAGCTGGGGTGGGGGGGAACCTGAATGTACATTAATTGCTGTTTTGAAAGTGAAGAAACCTGAAGAATCTGTGGTTAGTGGGTTGAATTACTCCTTCCCTTTTCTTGAAGAATGTGCATTTCTTAGAGGGGAAAAGGAAATCCTTTTTAAACCCCAGGTTTTGCTTACCCAAAAATATACAGCCCAGGAGAGTGTGTGCATGTTAATCTTAAGAGGCCCACTCCAGTAAGGCGGTGCCACACCATTGCCCTGAGTCCCAGGACTCACCCAAGCCCTGCATTAATGCAACATCTGCCCCAGCCAGGCTTTACCAACACACAGATTAGCCATTCTTGTCCCTACCTGCATGCTTTTACACATAAAGCTACATCTGTTTGCATTTATTAATGCCTATCAAAACTTTGCGTGTCCTCTATTAAATTGATAGTGCATATTTGCACATCTGTTGGGTGTAATACATTATACCAGTCTCTTGAAATTTAAAGTAAGATTGGTTTCTGCCTTAAGGGTATTACCTGATATTAATTGGGAAGATAGATATGTACAATTAACTGTGATACAGAGCCAAGTATTCAAGTGACACAATAGTGACAGGAGTAAGAAAAAGGGATACTTGGAAGTAAGAGAAACTCATGGTAGCAATGACTTTTAAACTGTGTTTGAAAGACAAGTAAAATATTAATATGGATAAAAAGGAAGCAAAGCATTAGGGCATGAGGGAAATTCTTATGAAAAGAGCTAGTTTTAGGAAACAGTGAATATGCTCATTTAATAAGCATAGGGGTTAAGGATGATAAATGGACAATGAGGTTGAAATGGTAAGTTAAAGCTTGATAGTGGAAGGTGTTGACTGTTAATCCCGGATAGTTTGATTTGATTCTAAAAGCAGTGAAGAGAGATTGAGGGTTTTTGAGCAAGATGACATGATCAATTTTTAGCAGTTATAAAGGATTATTTAGAAAGGGGAAAGACTTCATACTGTTTTACAGTATGAAAATGTTAGAGGGAGAATATGGATGGGGTGAACAGACAACTAGTTATGTTTTCAACCAAATGTTGGCAGTACAATTAAGGTGATGTCCTATAGAACATGCAGACTGAAAATGTGGGTCTGCAGATTAGTAGAGAGAAACAGATAGGAAGCTTGGGGGCCTAGCTTTGGGCTGACTTACCAAGAAATTGGGGCATGTCTGGAACCAAGATGGCCTTTTTTTTTTTTCTTTTCTTTTCTTTTCTTTCCTCCACATCCCCTTTATTTGGGTCAAGGGGCTGGGGGTTTGGTTCCATACCAGATTAAGTGAGCAAATAAATACATTGAGAATAATGGGAAAGGGAAAAGCAAGAATAAATCGTGTGGCATTGGTTTGGAATTGAAAATGAGCTCACGGTACTTGTTCTATAGAGAGATGGAGAAAGAGATATGGGTGTGTGTGTGTGTGTGTGTGCATCTGCATACAGATTTCCTAATTCTGCTGATAGGGTCTAGAAGCAGTGCGGCTCTAGTAGTAATGAGGACAACTAGCACCAGCACCCAGATCTTTCCCCTTCTTCACTAAAAGAAATGGGTGCTCCTTGGGGAAATTAATACCAAGAAAGGGGAAGGGAAACTATAAGATGAACCTGGAATATCATCTTGCACCAGAACGTGTGAAAGTGCTCCAAGAATGCTGGGTACATGTCCGAAGAACACAGGAGCTAGCTTAAAGGCGTTCCCAGGTCTGGTGAAATTTGAGCATGAAATAATGATAGCACCAGATTGAAATCCTGTGAGTAAAATAGTAGTCCACAAGCTCATACTGATATGAATGAATTGAAAATGGGGCAAAAGGGAATATTAAGTTATAACATGCTTATTAGTGTACTTAATGCTGAAGAAACCTGCCAGAAAGTATTTTAACCAAGTGCCCAAAGTTCATATCACTAGTAATGGGACAAATCGACAATGTGGGTTTCTAGGTATGCACCAAGAATAACACAGCCTCACTTGTGTGGTATATTCTTGCCAAACATATAGAAATTGTGAGGAGATGCCAGAGAAAGCCAAAGGCATAGTCTCGAAAGTAATTGGTCAGCAGTCTTCATAAATGTCTGGATCATGAAAGACAGAGTAACACTGGAGGACTGTTTTTACTTAGTTTACTTAAAGACTAACTGAATGGGACGCATAATCCTGGTTTATGTAGTCCGATAAAGGACATTATTGGAACGATCAACAAAACTTGAATGGAGTTTGTAGATGATACGGTAGTATTGTATCTGTGTTAACTTCCTTTGATGTAGTTATGTCAGCGCGTGCCCTGTACTTAGGACGTAAACACTGAAGTATAAATTGGTAACGGGACATCACGTCTACAGCTTAGTCTCAAACTGGAGGACTTGGACAGAGAAACGTTAACGAAGAGTCTTGGTGGGAGGTGTATAGGAGCTATAGGTACTATTTCTGCAACTTCTTTACAAATTTGAGGTTATTTCGGAATAGAAAGTTCAGAAAATAGAAAATTTTATTATTCAGTGTCAGGTATTCTAGGAAGGTCAAGGAGGATGACGACTGAGGGGAAAGGCTATTAGATTCAATAATCAGAAGAGAAATGGGTGGGGGGAAGGAATCAGGGACTCCTGTTTTTAGGGTCCCAGGCATGAAACTTTCCTTACAATTCAAAACCCTAAAAACAAGACTTTTCTCCTTTAAATTTCTAAAATTTGAATCTCAGTTGTTACCTACCTTATTCTCTCTAAAGGATTTTGTGTAAGTTCATAAACAAATTGTAAGCTCCTCGCAGGCAAGGATTATGTTTTTATACAGCTGTGTGTCTAACCCAAGACCAAGCACAGGGCTAGGCAGCCTCCAGATGCTCCATCAGCACCTACTAAATTGTGCTGGTACCTAGGAGCCTCTCTATATACCAGCATGCAGCCAGTGTTCTCTAACTCAGTCTTAGATCCCTTACTCACAAGGCCAAGTCTATGAGCAGCTCTGCACCCTGTACAAGAAAACAAATTTAAGAACTTGTGTTTAGGGAATTCTCTGGTTGTCCAGTGGTTAGGGCTCTGTGCTTTCACTGCCTAAGGCCCGGGTTCAATCTCTGGTCGGGGAACTAAGATCCCACAAGCCGAAAAAAAATTTTTTAAATAAATAAAAAACTTGTGTTTATTAATGGCCATACCAGGCACCTCTCAAGAAAGACTGAAGTTCCATGTTTTGGATACATTTTTACAGTACTAACTCATTTACCGTAACTATATCTCATTTAGGAGCAACCAGGTAAGTACAAATTCAGGTTAGATTTAACAATTTGCAAGATACCGTATTTAAACCCTCTTAGAAACATTCTATCTAGCACCAAAAACTTGTTTGGACGTGAATACGTAATCTGTGATTCTTTCTGTAGCAGGAAAAATAAAAAAGCTTCTGTTGTCAGAGAGAGCCATATCCAGTCACTCTTTTACACAACTGTGGAGGCCTCACCAACTGCAAGCATGTTCTCCAATGACAAGTAAACTCACCTCCTCCCCAGTTCACAAACTGCTCTTTCAACAAAATTCTACCCAACTTAGACTGCAGAAACTGAACTGTAACGTCTTTTGATTTTAGCCTGTTAGATGGGACTCCGAATAAATAGGATGTTGTGTCCAGGAACAGTCGTACTGGCTACATAATCCTGTTAGACAGTATTTAAACTTATTCCTGAAGGTTTCAACTGTAAGTGAGAAATGAGTCCGAAATAGATAATAAAGTGATTACAATCTCTTTCATTGAATGAGAAAGTTAACATTTCTATACAACTAAGAAATACAATGTATTTTATGGAGTTTGTTTTATTTTTAGCTGGTCTTGGGTCCCACCAATATGCAAATAGCAGTTTTACTAAT
Organism: Hippopotamus amphibius kiboko; assembly: GCF_030028045.1. Taxonomy (NCBI): domain Eukaryota; kingdom Metazoa; phylum Chordata; class Mammalia; order Artiodactyla; family Hippopotamidae; genus Hippopotamus; species Hippopotamus amphibius. Next base: position 202,064,238 of record NC_080187.1, on the reverse strand, counting down.
GTGAAAAATAAATAATTGAATACATTTTGCAAGTATAATGTCTGCCCTCTGCCCCACCAAAAGTGATGCAAATTATAGTTTCCCAAGTGCCACAATGGGCAACTGGAAACAGTCTCTGTCCAATTCCCATATGTAGCCTCACAGAATTGCACAATGAGTTCTTTTGAGTTCAGGAAGAGGGTGAGGAAGACTGAAGTCATAGTGCATCAGGCTTGAATGTCTCTATGTGTGCATCTTGGGAAGCTAATAAAGTGGTAGGTCAGTCCCTAATTCACTTTGGCTTTTTTTCATGCTATACTCTAGTGCCTGAAAACTTTTAAGGAGCGAGGACTTGTGTAACTTACTAAGTGCCTAAGGCCAAAATGTCATTTTACATTTAAGGGAGTGCTGAGTTTGCCATCAGCCAAGCCTTCTACCTTCCAGGAGCCCTTGCTAGAGTTAATTCACATCCAGCAGTTGGGGAAGTCTTCAGAATGTTAAGATTGTCAGCTGCAACTTCGAGAGGTATGAGAGGCTGAGTCTTAGAAGTACCCACTCCAGAGTTGGAAGAGGCAGGCGATGAGGGGGGAGCAGAGAGCACTAAGTCTCAGCTCCACCATTTGCTAAGGCCATATCTCTCCCTTTTTTTGAGCCTGGCTCTTTTCATCTGTAAAATCCAGAATCTGATGCCTTCCTAGCATATTTTACAGGCTCTAGTGGCCTTCCAATAAATAATGGCTATAAAAGTTCTTTTTAAACTTCTAAGTCACTGTATAAATGTGAAGTATTGACATCAATGAGAGATGTCATTTGAGTTAAAACTTGAATTTGTGAGACTGGAAGGGAAATGTCAAGCTAAGGGACAAGGTATGATCCATGCTGCAGAGGTAGAAGCATGCACACATGTTGGAATGGCAGGCCATCCTGGGTGCCTAATGGCCAGGGTGCCTATGGTGAAGGGACCAAAAGGACCCTAAAAAAGTGTGCTGCGGAGAACTTGTCAATAAAAAGCCCTGCGTGCCTCCTTAGAGACAGAGGGCATTGTCTTGAGATGGGGAGTAATGAAAAGCTTATTAATGAGCGTGGCAGTAGAGGTGGGCAACATGATTAAACTTCTATAATGGAAAGTGCGGCTGTAATATGTTGGATAGTTTAGGAGGCAGAATGGAAAGTAGGGAAGTCTGAGGGTGGGGAAATCAAGGGAGGCTACTTTTCAGTCTAAACCTGAGGTTATAGTGATCAACCTTACTCAGCAGTCTGTTCACCTTTGTTTCTGCGCTACCAAATACACTTGCCACATTTGTGAGAATGTGGCTGAGCCGATGAGATGGAAGGTGCAGATCTTAAATCTGCTGGAGTTGGACACATCAGAAATGGGTAATAAGTACGACAGATCCTCACACAAGGTAAGTCAGCTGCCTCTCCTTCCTCTAAGGCTCAAAGCTAAATGGGGTAAGGGTTCCTTTGCAAAAGTTGTTCTTTGGGGAATTAAATTCCACTTGTATTACTCAGAAGTGGATTCTAAATCTGCTCCCCCCCGCCCCCCAAAAAAGTTGGTATCCTCCCAAGAAGCTATCTTGAAAAAGGATGGTTAACTCTTTAAATGTTACTTTTACCTAGCTGGACTCTCCTAACCTTTTATAGCTTGGACTCTGGAGTCTAGGAAAGAAAAAGAAAGTGAGCCAAGCAGCAGTGCCCAAATTGAGACCCAAGTTGCCTTCCCTCAGGGACTTGAGAATCTGGGTAAGTCACAGCATGATCTCCTCCCTAGAACATTTTAATGTTTATGTGATAGTTATGTTAATGTTTAAATGTTTAAAATGGGTACTACAGCCTTGAGAGAGAAAATTTAACTTAACCAGTTAAAGCTTAATAATAATATGGAGACCAACATTGTGCACCCATGTGGGTCTCAGGACATGCCCCCGCTCCTCATTCCTCTTCAGGTTGGTGTCAAGTGTATGCATGCTTCATGTATTTTTTTTTTAACAACATAACATGGATGATTTTGTGTGTGTGTGTGTTCCTAACTTATAAACAGACCAATTTGTTAAAAGACTAACAGAAACAATGTTAACAATTCTGAGAAGTGATTTCTGTTTATGAAGGAAGAATAACTGCAGCTCCAGGAGAGTGGTCAACCTTTGTGAGGACTGGGTGGTGGAGGTCTCTGGGCTGACTGTGTATCCACTAACTCTGTGCCTTTTCCTTTTCCTCTTCAGCTCTCTGGGGTTCTAAGTTTGTTCCAGCTCTCCAGAACACCACTGGCTCTGGAAGGTGAAAGGGACTTGTGGTATTAACTGCATTCATTTTGATGGAGACTTACAGGAGGCTGTCATTCATTAGAAACTGCAGCAAACCTGGCTATTCCCTTGCCCGTGGGAGTTTTGGGTTTTGAGAATTTTTTTGGTATGTTAAGTACCTCATCCATAGATATGTTATTATTGAAGATTCCATTTCAATCCACTATATTTTTGGACATTTTCACCCCCAAAAAATTGCTTTTAAATAGTATTATATAATTTTGAATATTTAGTATCTCAGGAACTCTGAAAACTTTATTGGGCTGATATCCACTTCAGATCTCATATCAGAACAAATTTACTTAAAACTAGAAAAACAAAATACTACTGAATCCATTGAACAATATAATCAAATGAGGGCCTGATCACGCCTTCATGTGTTTTTAACCCACAGTTGGCAGTATTCTCTCCTCCTGCTATTCTTTGCTCTCTTAGTCATATCTCATAGTGACCTTTAGCTGTTCCTCAAAACTCCTCTCAAGTAACTGGGATTTGCCCTACTTAAGTGGAGGATTTCCAAAAATATTTCCACAGTTTAGACAATGGTAGCATTAAATAAATATCCACCTTCTCCAGTGACTAATCCTCTTTATCTGTTTTTATAATGGAATGACTTGTTTAAAAATTAACAGCCACCTCTCTGCATTGACGCTCCCCATAAATGTGGTATCCTTTGGTGTAAGTTACATTTCCTCTTTTATGATTGCACAGTGACTTCAAATAGCTGTGAGTAACTGTGCATGTGTTGGCCAAGAGGGACTATTTTACTTCCTTTCTCTAAGGGTTAACTGCTTCTGGGCTCCCCTAGCATTTTGATTTCATTTCTGATACATTTGTCAAATTACAATCACTCATTTATCTCCATCAGATCTTGAAGTTAGGATTACTGTGTTTTTTCCTATTATGCAGCTGCTATACAGTCTTGCCCTAGTACCTAGCATATACTGAATTCTCAATGTTGGTTAAATTGAATGAATTTACCCTGATTTCTGTAGTCAGTTACTGGCAGATTTTTCAGGGACTTGAGTGATCAAAATCAAGTAGGTTTCTATCTATATTAGATTAAGCATGTTTACCAATTTCATAGAAAAACGTGTAAAACACTCGATAAACAAAACATTCATGTAATTGATAATTAAACAGGAAAGATGGCACCAGATATAGGGAGACCTCCTGGGAAAGATTAATGAGTTAGGAGTATTGTGAGTCTTTTTTTTTTTCGTTGTTTTACAATCTTCACAGTTTTTCTTAGATTCCTTCCTTTTGAGCTGTGGCATAACCTGAGTATTAGGGTTGTTTTTTTTAACCCCACCCTGGTTGCTATAGTTGATGAGTCATAGAAACCAGAGAAGTGAAAGACCAGTGAAATCATCTGGTTCATCTCCAAATTAGGGAGTGGAGCACTGGGATTTGGGGAAGACTAACCTCTCATTTGAAAAGAGGAAAGGAAAAAACTGCAACTAGAGCTGGTTAGAGCAGCTGACCCATCTGTTTGCCTTTCTGCTTCTGACACAGTCCTGAGATCCACCCTATTAGAAAGCAGTCAGGAATTCTTATCAAGGGCCCCAGGAAAATCAGATGCCAAATTGTTAAGAAGTCTAAAATTCTACTGCCTGAGTAATAAAGTCAGATTATGAATCTTTCAATGATTATTTTAATGGCGTCTTATAGAATTTGAAACTCTGTTTTTAGCCAGGTCTTATGAATTTAAGAGCTAGCAGAAGCCTCACAGAAGATCTGGGCTAAAATGCCTATTCCCAGATGCAGAGACTAAGGTGGAGATGATAAGAGATGATAGATTTGCCTAGGTCAGGAGTACAGACTCTCAATCCCTGTCTCTGTGTGTCACAGTCACACAGTATCCTCCGTCGCAGTGCTCTCCTCCACTGTCATCTTCCTTTTCTCCTCATTCTTGCTCTTCTTTTTTGCATTGTTGTTTGAAGCAGTGACAGAGATGATTCAGCATCCATGTCTGCTCTTCATGTTAACCAAGGCTGACTGCCAGGTATCACATGTCCTTGGGCCATGGAAACAAGTGGACGCTACTTCAGCCTCACCTGCAGCCTGTCCTCCATGCTCCTTGCTCTCCTCCTACTTGCTTCTGTGTTGTTCCAGCTGCAGAATCTTGGCTTCATCTCCTGTTCAGACTCTGCTCTTTTCCTTTGAAATTTTTAACAAATCATAGTGCCCTTAGTTTTTCCCTTGATACCTAGCTTAGCTCTCCCCCAACTTCCTATGTCCTCCCATAGCATCCCTGAACCAACTTTGGCCTCTTGGGTTGCAAAACCAGCTTCATACTGCTTGCTCTTTGCCAGTGTCCCCTTACAAAATGGGGAGGACTCTTTGAACCTTATCATCAATGCAATGGCATCTGTAAATCCCCAGTGTAAATTCCCATATCTAGTTACCTGAGTGTGTTATCACAGGTTCACATTATTAGAAATCTAAATTCTTTTGCAACTAGAGATATTCAACAGTTGCCTGCTATTTTTATTTTGAAAATTTCTAACAGCCTTATTTTACTTTAAAGTGATGTTTCTCAGTCACAGCTATACATTTGAATAACTTAGTGACTAAAGACATGCTGAGATCCTGTGGACCAAAGAGTCTGAATTAAAACAACAACTTTATATGGATTTATTCACTGACACAGGGTACTCTTCCCAACTTGGGCAAAAATAGAATGAAGAGAAAGAAGGTGGCCAATTGTATTTGAGAAAAATGATCTGTTGATCTTGTAAAGAGATATAATGTTGTTATTCAAAGTATTTCCATTTCGAAATCTTGTTGGGTCGTTTTAATGAGGAGATAAGACCTGTTTTTGTTTAGTAACATCCACATGCCTATAGACATTAATATACCTGAATCAGTTACATTTGCATACTAAGGATTGAGTTTCAGAGCTGAAAAAAATTTTGAAGATTTTCTAGTCAAAGCCCCTCGTTTTCCAGGTAAGAAACAGAATCGTAGATCTTGGGTGATTTGTCCAAGTAAACTCAGGATAGGAGCTAGGACCAGAACCTCTAGCTCCTGAGGTCAGTGATGACTAGCAGGTCTCAGCAGTTGAGTGCAGTCCAGCAAAGTCAGGTCTTTGAAGGTGGAGAGCCTGTCATGGGCCCACACTGGCCGAGGTGCTGGAGTTGCAAAGATGAACAGGGAACTCCAAGTCTGATGGTACAGCCTAATACATAAGCAGTCATAGTGCCATGAGATAAAGAAGAACTGCAAAGAAGACAAAAGTCAAGCGAATAAAGGAGTCTACTCTACCCTTCCCATAAACCTCTGCTGCAAAGTATCTTATTTATTATCTTAATTTGCTTAGCAAACCTTTTTTTTTTCTATATAATATATGAACTATGTAAGCTTTGGCCCTACCTAGGTGGTATTATCATAAATTATGGTTAGAGGAATCAAAATCAAATGAAATTTTACTAGATTGAGTTTTTCTTTGTCAGCAGAGGGTACTGTGATATCCAGCTTTTATTCTATAATTTTTAAATTGTATTTTCTTGAATATATTTGAAAAATACCATCAAGAAGATTGAAGTTTTCCCCCAAAGCCTGGCACATGCTGTCATAATCCTACTGTGCAAGAAGGAAGCCTTCTTTTCACTAGCTATGTTTCTTTTTTCAACTGTGTTTAAAATTATAGAAGTAATATGTATTCATTGTTAACAAAAATCAAATAATATAAAGAAATGTATAAAATAAAAGGCGAGCAGCATCCTTTACACATATACACTAATCTTCTTTCCCAAGAGCTAACCAATATCAGCTTGGTATATATTATTACATATATTTGTATGTTTGTGTATATATGCATAAAACTAGAATCAAATTAGTATTATTAGTCTTTATTTATTTATTGGCTGCGTTGGGTCTTCATTGCTGCATGTGGGCTTTCTCTAGTTGTGGCGAGTGTGGGCTACTCATCTTTGTGGTGCGTGGGCTTCTCAGTGCAGTGGCTTCTCTTGTGGAGCAGCGGCTCTAGGTGCACAGGCTTCAGTAGTTGCAGTGCATGGGCTCAGTAGTTGTGGTTGATGGGCTCTAGAGGGCAGGCTCAATAGCTCTGGTGCACGGACCTAGTTGCTCCACGGCATGTGGGATCTTCCCGGACCAGGGATGGAACCCATGTCCCCTGGATTGGCAGGCAGATTCTTAATCACTGGGCCAGCAGGGAAGTTGTGGGGTTTTTTTGATTTTGTTTTTGTTTTTTTTTTTTAACTCAGGAGTCATAAGGTCTTTAAAGTTTAAAAATATACAAAACACTCAAAATGTCTAGTAGACATTTAATAAAGATAAAAACATTTGAAGTTTAGCTATCTTTATGTGTGTTTTCATACTCACTAAACATATTTTATTTTATGAAAAATACTGTCCTATTTTGAGCGAACTCTTATGGCTAAGAGATACATTTTTATTATAGAATTAGAATTTTTCCAGACACTTAGGACCTAAGTATAATATTTGTTTACATGTTGTGCAGCATTATGTGGAAAATTTTGCTTGAAGGAATGATAGACTAGGCTGGGAGAGTTTGAAATATTTACCCTCTGACTTGCCAAAACATAAAAATGCAACAAAATGTGCTGAGTTAAGACCTAAGATGCTACTATGACGGTTCAGGAAGCATCCCAGTATCTCAACGATTTAATATTAGAATGATCATGATGGGGTGGATATTTGTAGCCAAATCTGTTTTTATATTGTTTTATATATCAGTATTGTAACTTAGCATGCCAACAAGATACAGGGTTACATCACATTCTGCTTTCTCTTCTGTTTTACTCTATGTTTTTTGAAAACCATCCATATTGATCTATTCCAGCTTCAGTCGATAATACAGATATTTCATAATTAATTTTAATTTAGCCTCAGTGATGAGCACTTAGGGTGTATCAATCTTACAATGCTACAATAAAAATCCTTATACACATATGTTGTGGTCATGTATGACACCCTTTTCAGGATAAGCTTTCTTGAAGCAAAATCACTGACTCAAAGGGCATGAACATTTTAAATATTGATAGATACTGCTAAATTACCTTCTCACTGATAACGTATAAGAATTTCCATTTCAGCCATTTTCAACCACACTGGATACTATCAGCCTTTTAGTTTTTGCCAGGTGAGTTTAAGTATGAATAAGGGCAAGGTAATGTGTGTATGGAGAGAAATCCAGTAGTAACAGGTATTGGGTAAGGTGATGTCAGCCCAACTGGTAACAACCAAATGCCTGTCCTCCAGGAGCTCCTACCTAGTCGCAGAGACCAACAAATAAAAACAATGCAAGGTGATAACTGAGAGAGTAGAGGGACATTAAAAATGTAAGAGAAACAGATTAGAGCCAAATCTGCCCAAAGGGCTTAGGAATGGTTTTCCTTCATGAGAAAATCATATTTGCTCTGAGGCTTGAAGGATGAGGAGAAACTCGCTATTGAGGAAAGTGGGAAAGGGCATCCAGGCAGGGAAGCAGCGTGGGGAAAGGCATATGGAGCATGAGTGTGATTGGCAGTGGTGCAAGGTGGGAGTGAAGGGATAGATGTGGGAAACTGGCTGTCAGGTCAGTGAGACCCTACCTACCAAGAAGGGTTTCCAGAAAGCAGTCATGTAATCAGAACTATTTCTTAAAAAGATATTCTGGATGCCTTGTAGAGAATGAATTGAGACCAAAAGTATATATGTTACAGTTCGGAAAGAGAGGTTGAAGTCACTACAGACATTTCCCTGAAAATATCTCAAAACAAAATGGAAATTGTGGTTCGTCCACACTGAGAGTACTCTGGGTGGTTTCGGTCATGATACCTGAATTCAACAAGGATGTATTGAAACCTTACCATGAGTTCAGCAGAGCTAGATGCTGAAAGGACTCAAAAAGCCTATGAAATAGCCACTGTTTTTTCAACACCTACAATACACCAGGCACTTTTTATACTTTGTCTAATCTTTATGTTTGTCTTGCAGTATCACAAATGAGAAAACTGAGATTGTCAAAGAAGCAGAAACAGAACAAGACGTCAGGACTATTTCACTCCCAGCCCCACTCTTGTTCATTGACTCACTCTCTTTGATTTTCCTCTACCTTCTTCCTTCCCTCTCTTCCTCCCTCCCTTCCTTCCTTCCATCTCTCCCACCCTTCCTCCCTCCTTCCCTCCCTTCCTTTCTTCCTCTCTACCTCCCTTCCCCCACACCTTCCCTTCTACCTTCCCTCCTCTTGTATCTTCAGCTAAGTTACACAGGTGAATAGTTCTGAAAGACATAGTTACACAAGAATTCTATGTAATTCTATATGGTAGAATTAAGCTTATTTGTTAGTAACAGAGACTGGATGTAAGTACTTTAAATAAGGTAGAAATTTAATTTTTCTTAAATGTAAAAGAAATCTGGGGGGATTTCCCTGGTGGTGCAGTGGTTAAGAATCTGCCTGGCAATCCAGGGGACACAGGTTCAGTCCCTGGTCCGGGAAGATCCCACATGCCATGGAGCAACTAAGCCCTTGTACCACAACTACTGGGCCTTCACTCTAGAGCCCGCGTGCCACAACTACTGGGGCCCATGTACCTAGAGCCCGTATTCCGCAATAGGAGAGGCCACTGCAATGAGAGGCCTGAGCACCACAATGAAGAGTAGCCCCCGCCTCGCTTGCTGCAACTAGAGAAAGCCTGCTCGCAGCAACAAAGACCCAATGCAGCCAAAAATTAATTAATTTTTTTAAATGCTCTCATGTTTGGAAAAAAAAAAAAAAGAAATCTGGAGGAAAGCAGTCCAGGATTGAATTGATGGTTTCACATTCATCAGGAAAACAGCCTCCTCCTGACTTTTTGCCCTGTGCTTTTGTTTTCATCCTCAAGACTTTCTGTTCTCCATCCTTTGTGCCTAGTTTCATCTTCCAGTTTTCCTTAAGGTCCACAGTAACTGAAGGAGCTGCAGACATCACATTAAGTACTAGGCAAAGGAAGTAGGAGAAAAAAGGGGGTTCAGAGCAAAAAACCCAGACCAAACCAAACAAAAACAAACAGTAAAACCCCCATGTGAACTGTTTTCTTTTTAAAGAGATTTTCATGAAACTGAAAACTGCAGTCTTTTAACTATGTATTATTGTTGCCCACTTTAAAGAAAAGGTTGCTGAGGAAATAAATCAGAATGTATAATGGGTCAGGAATTTGGATTTTCTATGATAGCTTACACACACACACACACACACACGCACACACACACACACACACACTCTCTCTCTCTCTCTCTCCCAGATAGCAATTACTTACCTTGATCCACAGTGCCCACAATTTCTGATCCCAAAAGCCAAATATTTTCAACACTTGTAGCTGTTTCTTGTGGAAATTCACTAATACGTTTCTAAGTAACATGCCAGTGTTTCTTAATTTTTCAGTTTTAAGTAGTATCTATTGTGTACTAATGAAAAATAAGTCTTTTACTCTTCACCTATGGTATACACACATAATCTTGAAATGGTTACATTATTTTTCTCTAATATTGTTTATACAATTATGATTATAGAAACATAACCTGAGCCGGGTAATGTGTTATGTTTACATTTCCTTCTCATGGCAACTGCTTCAGCTATTGCTGCATAACTAACCACCTCCAAATTTAGTTTCTTAAAACAATGTTTTGCTCACTAGTTTGCAGTTTGAACAGAGCTTGGTGGGAAAGGCTTGTCTCCACTCATCTTTAGCTGGTATGGTCCACCTTCAAGATAGCTCATGCAGATGTCAGGTTGGTACTGGATTGTCAGCTGTACTGGAACCTCTGCATAGGCTGCTTGGGCTTCTTCATGGCGTGGTGGCTAGATTCCAAGGCATATGTCTAAAGTAAACAAGGTAGAAATGCAATCAGGATCTAGCCTCAGAAGTCACACAGCATGATTTATGCTGTGTTCTATTGGTCAGATAATTCACAACAGGTCACGAGATTCAAGGGGACTAGGCATACCGTCCTCTTAATGGGAAAGTGGCAAAATTTTAGAAGAGCATCTGGGATGGGAACTACTACTGTGATCATCTTTGGAGAACATAATATGTTGTGTCTTAGTCCATTTAGGCTGGTACAACAAACTGCCATAGATTGCGAGGCTTATATACAACAGAAATTTATTTTTCACAGTTCTAGCAATAGGTAAGTCCAAGATCAAGATGAGGACCCACGAGGCTTGGGATCTTAGTTCCCTGACCAGGGATTAAACCCGGGCCTTTGGCAGTGAGAGTGTGGAATCTTAACCACTGGACCGCCAGGAGATTCTGGCCTCTTTTATAAAAGTACTAATCTCATATGAGGGTTCTGCTCTCCTGGCCTAATCACTTTCCCAAAGCCCCATATCTTAAGTACCCTCACATGGAGGGTTAGGTTTCAAGATATGAATAGGGTGGTGTGGGGAGGGGGATATAAACATTTGGTTTATAGCTTGCTGCAATAATTTTTTGTGTTCCCAGAGCTTTTCATTTGATAGTTTTTCTTATCATGCTCACAAATTCATTCCCAAGCCATCCAACGAAGCTGTTAATGTCTTCTCAGTAAGTTCGAACACCTGGGGTAATTGTTTCTTCCTGCTCTTTCTGAGGCATTTGTGCTAGAGCCTTTAGTCCTCTTCAGACTAGGCTGGTTGCCTTTTTTTGTTTGTTTGTTTGTTTGTTTTTGGCCATGCTATGTGGCTTGTGGGATCTTAGTTCCCCACCCATCAGGGAACTTGGGCCCTTGGCAGTGAAAGCATGGAGTCCTAACCATTGGACTGCCAGAGGATTCCCTAGGCTGGTTGCTCTGTACATGTGCTGCACAGCTATCATTCCAAGTTCTCTGTTCCCCATCATTCTGGGAATTCTGTTCACTTATTTTTGCATTGAATCCCTTGTTTTCTGGAACCAGTGCTTCCTATTTTTGCTTTCTTCTCTTGGTGAAGTACATTCAAAAGTCTTCTCAGATGGGGTGTATAGCAGGATGAATGGTAGCCCCCCAAAGCTTATGTTTCCATCCTAAGCCTCAGAATCTGTGAAGATTTCCTTATTTGGAAAAAGGATCTTTGCAGATACAATTAAGTTACAGATCTCAAGATGAGATCATCCTCGATCATCTAGGTTGGTCCTAAATGCAATTGGAAGTGTTTTTCTGAAAGAAACAGAGAAGAGGGCCTCGTGAAGATGGAGGAAGAGATTGGAGTGATGCAGCCACAAGGAATGACTGGGGCCACCAGAAGCTGGAAGAGACAAGGAAGTATTCTGCTTTAGAGCCTCCAGAGGGAGTGTGGCCCTGCTGATACCTCGATTTCACACTTCTGGCTTCCAGAACTGCAAGAGGATACATTTCTGTTCTTTTAAGCCACCTGTGTTTGTGGTAATTTGTTATGGCAGCCTTAGGAATCTAACACAGGGTGCATAGGCATAAACAGCATTTTTGAAAAATGTTAATTATGCATGCATTTGGTTTCTAGTTTGGCTGGGCATGGAATTGTAGTTGCAAAATGATTTTTTATATGTATCTTTCTTGATACATGTACAAGTTAGCATTCTTCTCTAATTAAGAGCTTTCCCTGTCCTGTTTTTGTGTATTTTCTGTTTTACTATCAGTATTCCATGTGTATCATCAGTTCCTATCATTATTCAATATGATGCTCAAATTACCCCCAATTTTAACCAGTGAGAACCCCTTCAAATTGGCTTTTGTGTCTTTTTGATATGTTCCCATCATTCATTTAGCGCAAAGCTCACCACATATTTTCTCTGTCCCACCTCTGGAGCCAGCCATTTCTCCAAGAACTGGTTCCTTTACTGGGGAATAGTATTTGGAAACTAAGATCTGAGTCTTGAGTATCATGCCATTCTTCTTTCTTACCCTTCATATATGACTTGTTTTTTTAATCTCTCTGGAATCTTTTAGGAACTTCTCCCTGCTCCCACCCAGTGTTCTGAAATTTCATGATATTGTGCCTTGGATTTGTTTTTCCATATCTTGTGGCTTTTTCAGTCTAAAGACTCATAGCCTTCAGTTCTAGAAAATGGTCTTCAGTTATTTCTTGTTGAATTTCTCCCCTCCATTCTGCCTGCTTTTCTTTCTAGAACTCTTGAACTTATTTGGATGTTGGGTGTTCCAGATAAATCTTTTTCCTTTTCTGGCCACGTCTTCAAATATAGTAATATTATATACTGATTGCATATAACAAGGCTTAAGGTAACAACAGCTGTATGGTTACTGGGACTCTAAACCGTGTAAGGTAGAGGACTTGGAGACAGCCTGTGTCTCACTGAAGCAATGGCGGTATGTGAGAGATATGGTGTAATGAAAAAGCAGTGGATTGAAAGGCAGGCAAATGTATTCTACTCTCAGTTTTGCCATTTACTAGTTTAAGGATTGTGGTAGATCATCTGCAAAGGCGGTTGCCAACAATTCCTTCCACTCATGTAAACGTATGTCACTCCCTTTACGAAGAGGTGGAATCTCTTTTCCCTTCCCTTGAATCTGGGTTATATGACTTCCCTGGGATGCAGTGGAAGTGACACTGTTCCACTTCTGGGCCTGGCAGCTTCTACTTTTCACTCTTGAAGATCAGTAACTACCTGGCTGGAGGGAGGCCCTTGTGGATCTTCCAGCCTCATTTGAGTCTCGCTAGACAACACTAAACAGACCAGAGATGAGCTGACTCCATGAACTTTAGAATCATGAACAAATACATTGGTTGTTGTTTCTAAGATTTGGAGGTGGTTTATTTCCTAGTAATAGGTAACGGAAACAAATTAGTACGTGAATGTGGAGTGTTGCTGTAACAAAAACCTAAAATATGTGACATTGACTTTACTTCCAGACAGTAACCAAGGAAAAGACTGTTAGTGGAGGTTGGAAAATTGGTAAGGAAATTGCTATGGAAGGTTGGAGAAAAAGCAACCCAGGTTATGTACTGGTACAATGTTTAACATAACTGTTGCCTGTGGTAACATGAGTGATAGAAAATGTGCCTAATGAACTTGTGGATCTAGCCGAGGAGATTTCCAGGTAGAATGCTGAAAATGCCAGTGGTTTTCTTTTAGCCACTTATGATACAAGAAGAAAAAAAATGCACTAAATAAAGATCTGTTTGGTTTTCAGGCAGAATTCCAGCCAGTGAATGATTTGCCAACTAAGAAATGGCCTCAGGATAAAGATCAAATAACATGTGGTTATGAAATCTTTTTCTTATTTTAAGATTCCAGAAAGATTTAATGTGGTACTTTGAAGACCATCTCAGGGCTTCTAAGAATCTTAAGTGCATTATTTCAGCCTGACAAGCTCAAAGTGAAGAGAAAGATCTATTTTTAGAAAGAGTAATCAATGTGAATTTTGGAGCATGGAGTTAAGCCTCAAGATTTACAGAAATACCACAAGTTTTTGAGAAAGTTGCATTGGATATGAATTTTGGATCACAAAATGAACCTCAATAAGATTTATAGAAAATCCACAGAAGTTTAAAGATAATTGTATTAACAAAAGGACTGCCAGTTTGGACACACAAACATTTGAAAATGAAAAGAAGTTACTGGGCCTTCGAGTTTCTACTTGCATGAAGCAGATTGAGAGAGCTACTCAGCTACAAATATGGAGCTTTCTTAGGAAAAGGAACGACATCTCAGAACTTTCCTGGGGGCACAGTGGTTAACAATCTGCCTGCCAATACGGGGGACATGGGTTTGATCCCTGGTCTGGGAAGATCCCACATGCTGTGGAGCAACTAAGCCTGTGCACCACAACTACTGAGCCCACATGCCGCAACTACTGAAGCCCTTGCGCCTAGAGCCAGTGCTCCGCAACAAGAGAAGCCACGGCAATGAGAAGCCCATGCATCACAACAAAGAGTAGCCCCTGGTCGCTGCAACTAGGAAAAGCCCGTGTGCAGCAACGAAGACCCAATGCAGTCAATAAATGAATGTTTATTTAAAAAAAAAAAAAAAGTAAAGACAGTAGAATTAAGAGGCCAGAAGGCAAAGCCAAAAATTAATCACAGGATGCATTAAAGCTCAGATTGGCAAACCACAGCCCATAAAGCCTATGTAGCATGTTTTTGGATAGCCCACAAAGCTGACAGGCCTGGCAGTTGCAGCTTTTGCTTCTTGAGAACCGGCTGCCATTACTATCCTGGTGTAGAGAGGAGGACCTGGCAGATTAGAGTCCATGGGATGGAGAGGCCCAGCCTGCTCTCAGCCATTCTAGCAACCCTAGCTGAGGCACCAGACAAATGAGTGAAGTTCCTTCCCATCCTGCAACCCCAGTTGAGCTGCCCCATCCAATATCATGGAGAAGAGACAAGCTGTCCCCTCAAGTCCTGTCCATATTGCAAAATCATATGCAAATAAATGGTTTTATTTTTGTTTGAACCACTAAGTTTTGGTGGTAATTTGTTAAACTGCAATAAGGAACTTGAGTGCATTTTTAAGTCTCTGGACTGGGCAGCAGACTTTATTTGGGCTCTAGTTTCTTCATCTGTAAAAATCAAGGATTGGACAAGTTAGTCTCTTAAGGCCCCTCTCTGCTCAAACATTCTATTGGGTGAGTAATTCTATTATTCTGTAAGTTTAAGTGAGCACCTATCACTGCTAGCTAGACACAATTAGCAGTGTTGAGGTGCAGCAGATAAGGTGTGAACAAAAAGTCAAAGCTTTAGGGGCCAGAATGCACAGCAGCAGACATAATCTGCGATCTGTTGTAAATATTCTTCCAACTGTGGGGGAAAAAGAAAGAAAAAAGGATCTTTGCACTCAGAGATTCAAAAGCTCCTTTAAACTGGCAGAACTGGCCCCGCATTCCTCAGAAAGAGCAAACCATGACTTCTAATAGCTTCCTCTTTGTGAAAACACCAGTGTGAAGTTCTGTAGCAAGAAGCAGACAGACTCTGGCTATTGAACTGATCTGTGTTTGGATTTGCTGGGTGCCCTAGATAAGCAGAAGCATTCTTGTGGATACTTGGCTTTTAGGTATTCCACATGATTTGAATTAAATCTTACCTTCTGTAGAAGGCTTATTACAGCACAACCAGGAGTCAAAGGCTGTGCAACCAGCCCTGAGAAGAGAAGGGAGGCGGAATCCTGTCCACCATCGTCAGCCTGTGTTCTCCTTCTGTTCCAAAATGTTCAGGGAGTAAGCAGAAAAACACAATTTCTGGCTGTAAAGCATTCAGCCTAAATTGAAGAGCTATAAATGTAAATCAGGAATTGTATCAACAGAATTGCTTTGTTTTCCATTTGTCCTTCTGACAGTGCCTATCATGTTTCATTCTGAGTGAAAGAAATGAGTAGCAGTGAGCTCTAGGCTGAGTGTCCAGAGACCCCCATTTATGGTCTGGACTTGACTGTGAGCTTAGCAACGATGTCTTGTCCTTGCTATTTCCTGATTCCCAGGAGTGAAGTGACGCTCAACTGGAAAGTAAAAACGGACGTTAAGATAGAGGGGTGATTAAAACACCGAAGAAGCATCAGGAGAAAGAGCTACGTGAGGTGTGTGAAAGGAAGGAGTTCAAAGGTGAGAGAGAGATTTGGGATTCTTAGCAAAACTGCTCTGCTAGGTTGAGGTTTGAACACAGTATTTGCGCAATCACACACAAACCCATGTTTGCCTGCGTGTTGTCACTGCGGTTCGTGGAAGCAGAGAATGGAAGAAAGGGGAGAAACAGCAAAACCAAGCCCCGGAGCTAAGAGGCAGTTAGGAAAGAAGGAAGGGAGGAAGCTTCTTTGCTGTAACTCGAGGTTCACAGCCACCGGCCCCACCCAGCCCGGGATGGCCTGCCACAAGGACGCGCCGAGCTGCCTGACGCCCTGGCGGCCCCGCGGGTCCCAGGAGGCGCGGAGGGAAGCCGAGCAGAGCGCGCCCGGGAAAAGGGCACCTCCCCGGGCGGGAGGGGTGGGACCTCGGCTCCTGGCTTCGGCCTCCCACCCGCCACCCAACTCCCACCGTGGCTCCACGCTCGCAGCGCGCGCCGAAGCACGGGCGCACCAACCCTTTGCGGGCCAGGACCCGGCAGATCTCCCTCCCTGCGCTTGGCCGGTCAGAGGTTAAGCTAATATGTTTGCAGACGGTAACCGGGAGCTGAATGCCAACGGCCCAGCTCAGGGGAAGCACGATTTATGTTTCTTGGAACAATTCTTCCTTCCATTGCATTGACGCCTTGAAAAAAAAAAAGTGAATTAACCAAGCTCAGAGTCGACTGAAGTCTTGAAAATGTTTAACCCGGAGCCAGGGCTGAGAACTCGACGTGGCGCTAGAGAATTAAGAGGGCGTGAGGAAGAAACGAGGCCGGTAATGCGTCTCGAGGAAGCCTCGGCGGCGCTTTACCGGAGGGCAGGGCCGTGGGCGTGGGGCCGCTCCCACTGGCCCGGCCCGGGGATCGTTGCAGGGCGAGGCGTCCCCCGCGGGCGGGCGGGCGGGCTGGACGGGGAGGGTGAGTCACCCCCACTCCGGGTGCGAGCAGCCCTGGCAGGAGAAGGCGGGGCGGGGCGGGGCGGGGCGGGGCGGGCCACCGGCGCACCGCGAGGATGTGGCGGCTATAAAAGCCCCACCCAGGCCAGCCGGCTGCGCTCTACGTCTGGGTACGCTCGCTGAGCACTGCGCCCGGCCCAGGTAAGCGGGGCGCCCCACCCGCCCGCCCGCTAGGGCCCCGGGGCCGCCGCGCTGGCGGGGAGGGAGACGGCCTTGCAAAGAGCAGCTCTGGCGACGGGGACCCGGGAGGCCGTCCAGGGAGGGGGCTGGAGGGACGGACCACCCTAGGGGCTCTGCGCGGAGGGCGCCCAGTGGCGAGGGTGTCTGGACAGGAGTGAGGGGGCCGGGTGCGCCCCGGCCTGGGGGATGCAGGGCGGAAGGAGGGGGTCGGGCATCCCTCCGGTAGTGCTCGCAGGAAGCCCGACGAGGTGGCGCCGGGGCAGGGGGCGGAGGGAGGCCCTGCATTCCAGACACGCCGGGCGCGGCGGGGGGCTGGGTGTGGCCGCCCTGCGAGCCCAGGGTCGGGTGGAGAGCAGACGTGCTGCACCCTCCACGGTTAAAACGAGCGTTAACGGCCATCTAGAAAGTAATCCCCATCTGTTCCGAGTTAACTTTACTGGAAACAAACGGGCGTTTGTGGAGCTTGTGCCGACCAGCAGGAGGCGAGCCGTCGGGGGAGGATGAGGGGTGGGAGTTTCTAGCAGCAACCTCCTGCCCCAGCGAAACACAACAGAACGAAAGAACCCCCGCTCATTGTCCTTTGTCTAGATTATCTTGTAGGAGAGCAACTTCTGATTTCCGTGTATCTGGAGAGTTTCCTACTTGGTTGACCCCTTTTGCATCAGGAGGGAAGTGTTCCCCGTGGTTCTGTGGGGATAGTTGTCACTGAGTTACTAGTGCTGATGCGACACTGAGTCAGGGACAGAGGGTACAGAAAAGGGCGTGTCCCCTCGGGCCTCTCCTTGTGAGATGGGTCCCAGCGCCTGGTGTGTAGGGCTGGATTCCATCAACTCTCAGTTAAGAAGTTAGGAACGTTGTTGGGTCTTTACCAGGGACTGTAAGGTCCTGGAGTCCAGGACCCCTGTACTGATGGGTTCTGTCTAAAAGTGTGCCCTACTGTGCCTGTCCGGAACTTGGTCACTTGGAATGCAGAATGCACTGTTGCACTGAAACAATGTTACGGGAAGTGCTTAGGTTCTCAGGCTAGTCCAGAAACCCCTACCTTAACCTGCACTATATCAAAGTACTAATAATACATGCCTAAATTGGGGAATGGGAGTGGTGCGGGGGGGGGGGGGGGGCAGAGAGAAGGTGGGAGGAGGGTGAGGTAGGATATGTGGATAAAAAGAATAAATCACTGAAGTATTTTACTGGAAGTTTTCTTAGTTTTAAGGTTGGCCCTGATTAAATTATTTTAATTGGAAAATTATGGCCTTATTACCCTCTCTACTTTTCTCCGTCTTTTTCCTGCCTCCTTGGAGACCCTCCTCCGTGACATATTACAAAAGCCTGTCCATGCTTATCCAGTTCTGCTGCCTTCCTCCCTCCTTCCCACTTCGCTGCACTCATACCCAGCTAGAGACTAGCAGATTGAGTCAATGATCATTAATATTCAATATTGGGAATGGTTGGCGGTCCTGAAATCCTCAGCAACCCAGGGGAGTTGTGTTATTTAAAAAATAACAAGAACATTTTTAAACCTAAACATCTGTAATTTGTAGAATTTGAGGTTATGGAATCAAGGAGCCACATAATATAATAATCAGGCAGTGTGAAGGAAGATTTTAGATGAGGCCAGTTTCAGTGTCCTCAGTGGTCAGTGGCATTAAGACCATCCCACGTAGCACTCTCTCCTCCCTTCTGACTCCATCTGTTGTCTCAAAGCTTCAGTCAAGGCTTTCTCCAGAAGTATCTATTGCATCTGCAGTGGAAGGGTGTGACCATCAATTTAAAGTTTTTAGTTGGAGATTTATGATTGGGGGACTGCCTGGATTTTGTGACTTCCTGCAGTGCCAAATGGCTGGCCTGTTGTAAACGCCCAGGAAATATTGCTGACTCACTGGCTTTGATCAGGAGCTTGGTCTTGGACTGGCATCTCCATATTTAACATCCTGTCTTTGAGCTATTAAAAATACTGTATTGATTGATCTGCTAGCAGTCGTGGCCACTGGTTTCCTGACTAATTTCTAATTTACATAGTTTTCCTGGCAAGATAGATATCCTTCTATAATTACTATTGATTTTAAGGGTTGTAGGCTCTTCCTGCACGGTCGGGCCTAGAATCTGAGCTTTGTTCTTGGCCTTCTCTTGTGTGGGGCTGTGGGCTTGCTGAGGCATTTCTTACTAACTGAGGGTGGGTGTGTCACAGAAAGAAGTCCCAGGCTCTCCTGGGCTGCTTTAAACATCTATTCATTCCACAATATTTATTAAGCACCTACTATGCAGGTATAAGTACCTACTCACAGGTATAAGCACTGGGGATACAGCACTGAACAAAACAGACCAACCAACCAAACGAACAGACAAGAAAACCCTCTGCTCTTTAGACTTTAAATCTAGTTGGGGGGGGGGGTGGAAATAAAATAGACAAAAATAAGTGAACTGTATAGACAGTGATTGGATTTTGAACTGTACGTTTTCCCAAATTAATATTAGTTTCCAAATTTGGTTGGGACTCATTTAATCCAGCTGTTCTATAGACCTGAGCTTTATATTTAACCTGCTTTAGGGAGAGTGTTGTTTAAAGTTATCATGACTTAACCTGCCTTCTGGATTTGATTGTGAGAATAGAAATGGAAGGCTCTTTTTTTTGCATATGGGAATCCACCTCCCTCTTTCCCCTGGTGCCACGCCCTATTCTAGTTGGAGGCTACACCAGGAGGAAATTCCAGTCTTTAAAAAAAAAAATTTCCGCTCATTCACCGTCAGGTCTGTTTTTTCCTCCTCCAGTTGCCACCGGCAGTCCCCATCTACTTTGTTGAGGAGCAGGTCAGCAGTAGGGGTCAGGAGATGCCCAGGCTTGTTCTTCTCAGTGGCTGCAATGAGGTTACCTCCAAATCTCCTAGGGTTCACCCTGAAGCTTTTAAACCATCTGAGCTCAATCTTGTCAGAGAGAAGTCTGTAGCATCCAAGTGGTCTGAGTTGTACTCCCAGGCTTGGTGTGGAAAGTTCTGACTCAAGGGAGGGCTGGCACATGGAATCCTTGCCCTTTGTCTCTCTGCCACACCCAGTCTCCACAAAGCTCAGAGGAAATCAGAGTCCCAAGGCCACTTGCAAAACTTTTTGCCATAAGAAGATGTAGGTTACTTCTCCGCATTGTCCTGTGGACAGAGCTAGGACCAAGGGGCCCTGAGGGTATAAAGGTGGGGATTGGGCCGTGGGAGGAGAGTAAGAGCTGCAAATCACAATGAGAAAGAGGCTGCCCCCTGAATTAATCCACCAGGTTTTACAGAGATGTGAACAGAGGCTGGGCATTGATGCCTCCAGCTCTGAATGTATGGAAGTGGAACTGCATTTGAGATAGTTTGAGGAAGAGAAAATTGAGGAAGGAGAATGTACTGGTAAAGAGGGGGAGAAAAGATATAATGTGGAAAGACCCAGTGTTTGTAAACCCTTCAACAGTGTGAGTGAGTGCCTGAGCAGTGTGCTAGGCAGTGCGCTCAGACCTGTGGGGAAATGGACGTGGATAAGACAGAAACCCTGCGGGTGGATAGAGTGGAAGACCGCCTCCGTATCCTCAACTCTGATATTTCACAGACACACCAAGAGAGACAGGAGCACAGAGCAGGGAGAGGTGCAGGAGAAAGGTAACTGTAGTTTTTGTATCCTGAAGTCTCCTGAGGATATCAGCTGATCGAGATTCAGCATTCCCGGTAGAGGGAACTTGGAAACCCCAGGCCTAGAGGTAGTGGGACAGTGCTGAATGTGTTTGGAGAATTACCAGTCCAGTCTGACTTCGGTGCCAGGGTGTGTGTGTGTGTGTGTGTGTGTGTGTGTGTGTGTTTGCACATGCTTTATTTATGGAGAAGTAGGTAGAGCCTAGAGTGTGGAAGATCTTTTTTTTTTTTTTTGAGTGTGGAAGATCTTGAATGCTGTTTAGACTTTTTCCCGTAAGCATCGGGCCCCCTTGGAAATATAATATGTGGGCCATAAAACACTGAAATTGAGCTGTAGATGTGAAGACCTTCGTTTCTGAGGGCGCTTTGTGCCAAGTGCCATCATTCTTCCGCCCACTCCAACCCCACATCAGGAGGCTGACCTAGAGGCTCTGAGAGCTTGAGGCTGCAATGTGTCTGAAGTTAGCAAACAAATACTGATTCAGATCAGGCAGCAAAAGGAACAGGCCAGAGCAAGTGCTATGTCCATCCTGCTCAGTTTGATCAGGGCCACTGGGCAGAATTCCAGGATTTCTGGGGAATGACTTGCCCCTGTGACTCAGGCATTAATCAAGACCATAAAAACCAAGGAGAAAAATGTGTACTTTCAGAAAGGTTCAGTTAAATAAAAATGCTTTGTGGGGAGGGGTAGAGAGTGAATACAGAGTTATTCTACCCCTATGCCCCACTCATGCATTTTTTTCCCCCTTTTGGTTTAAAATTCCCGTCTGGTCCTGTAGATCCAGGACTGCACAATAAGGGCTTGGCGGGGAATTCCAACCCTCCCCCCCCCCCCCATTTTTTTTGATTAAAAAAATCCTCGTTTGTATCATCCAGCCTCTGATTGATTCATCATGGTTGCTAGGGCTGTGTTTTGCGGTAACACATCAACACTCCACATTTTAAAAGTGGGTGTGACCACGAAACTGCTGGTTTATACTCAAGATTCTGCTGGGCAGATGAGCCCTATTGCAATGTGTTTTTGTTTGTTTGTGAGAATTAATATTTGGAGCTGGAGCTTTCTGGAGTGGGTTCTTAATTCATTTCAGTAGAACTTATTTTTATTATATGAAGTGCTGACTTTTAGGTGTATTCTTTTTGTTTGTTTCAACCTTTTTGCAAACTTTGTTTTACTTTTTGGGGGGGCCAGTTAAAGCTGTTTTACTTGTACTGTTTTCGTTGCAACTATGTGTTGGAAGTGAAACAATGAAGTGCAGTATAATCTATTGGGTTTAAAAAAAAAAAAAACAAACCCTGAAGTTTTCTTTAAGATAGTCCTTATGTCAGACGTCAGTTGCTTGTTTTCCATCAGCTGCACAGATTTCTTTGATGTCTAGCTTTGCACTGTAAGAGCTTTTCCAGTCAGGCAATTAGGTCTCAGTTATTCATATTTTCAAGGCCAGAGGAAACTGTTTCTGTTCCCTTCATTAGGGTGGAGTGTCTGTGTTCCCTTCCCAGTGGTGAGTTATTTCAAGCCAGTTTGAAGTGGGTGTGGCTCTTTTAGTCAGTCTCCTTATACCCCTCTAGTTATTTTCTTAAACAAAAAAGCTTTCCCTGATAAAGGCAATTTTAACCATCTTGCCTAGTCACCCAGCCCTTCCCTGGGAATGGAAGGTACTGGTATGTGGAGGTGCTCATCCACAGATTGAATTTGCTGATTTTTTTTTTCCCACGCTTTTTTGCAAGTTGAAACCAGTTGGAGATCTGGGTGAGGCTGCAGTGCTGGAAAGAGTGATGCCATTTTCATGTTGTGTAGACAGGTCTGCCATAAAAGGAGTGGTTGTTCTGCTTTTAATGTGCTTATGAATTTTTCAGTGCGCTCAGTGGTCAGCGGGGGTGGGTGGTGGATCGTCTCCTATGGTATGGAGACCTCAAAACAATAGGTACACTAAAAAGGCGGAGCTGTTGTTTCAGTAAGAAAATGCAGCCTCCAGAGCAAGTCTGGTGAATGGATGCTCTGAGTATTGGCATCAAATCTCTTTCCATAGCCAAGCTTCAATCCACACCGTTCAGAAATGTACATCTCAGGCCCCCACATGCCACCACGTTAGACACAGCTGGTTTCAAACCTGGCCTCTTGTCTCCTGACCCCCCCCCCCCCCCCCCCCCCGCCCACACACACACTCTCCCACATCCCATCTCCTCAGGCTTTCCCTTGTTTCTCTGGCTGGAAACTTCCAGGGTGAGTGATGGCCCTTCTCAGTACCTCACCTCTGATCTCACTCATGCTGCTTTTATCTTTCTCTCTCTGTGTCTTAATCTCTTGGAATGAAGAACTGCTGTGGTGAGTTGATAGGGCAAGGGCCCAAGAGTCAGGGGCCCTGGATCCTGGCCCTGCCTCCCTTAGTCATTAGCTGGGTGACCTGGGCTAGTCTCCCTGGGGTGAGAAGGGAAGAGAGTTGGAAGGTCCTGCAGGGGTGGAGTCTGTGTTTCATAGTTCTGTGTATGTCTCTCCCAGCCCTTAATGCAAGGCAGGCCGAGTGTGTGTGTGTGTTAGGGGCTTGTTGATTGATTACCTGGGTGTCACCAGGGTTTGTAACCTACAGGAGCCCTGCCAAGACTTCCTCTTTCCACTTGCAAGGGTAGCAGCACCCTAACATCTTCCCATTAATCAAATACACTATATTAAGCTAATGTTTTAACAAACATTATGAGTGGCAAAGCCTACTGTTTCTTCTGGAGATTAATTAGTCGTCTGCAAGATGACTTTGCATTGCCAGAGGATTGGATGTAGTGAAGAGACCAGGATGTAGTGAAGAATTGAGAGCTGTGTTTTATTTCTAAGGTGAACATGTGTTCGCTCTTAAGCTTGCAAGAAGTAGGAAATGTTTGTGTTTTTTTTTGGCTGCGTTGAGTCTTTGTTGCTGTGCACGGGTTTTTCTCTAGTTGTGGCGATTGGGGGCTAACTCTTCGCTGCAGTGCACAGGCTTCTCATGGTGGTGGCTTCTCTTGTTGCAGAGCACAGGCTCTAGGCGTGCAGGCTTCAGTAGTTGCAGCACGCGGACTAAGTAGTTGTGGCACACTGGCTTAGCTGCTCCGTAGCATATGGGATCTTCCCGGACCAGGTATCGAACCCGTGTCCCCTGCTTTGGCGGGTGGATTCTTAACCACTGCGCCACAAGGGAAGTCTCAGGAAATGTGTATATGATACGGAAGACGCTTGCAGGGAGTAATAGCAGGCTTCATGGATATTGCTTTTTGGTTATTGTGACATTTTTTTCTGCAGAATGATTATAAATAATATAAATGTTAATTATGCAAAATTAGCAACTCGTTGTTTCTGAAAGTTTATTTAGCACCTAGAGTGTGCAGAGGCCCTCTTAATTAAATCTGTGGGGGAACTGGGACTATGGGGCAGATGAGGTAGAACATGCTCCCCACTTTGTTGAATTGTACTATGTCTGCCATTTGAATGTGTGGTACATGGCAAGAACTCAGGACACTTTTACGCAGTGAGTAAGTCTAGTGGCATCAGAGATGGGGCAGGAGGCATGAATCAGGGTGCTGTGGATTAAAGCAGTTGCCATGTGTTTGGAGAGAAGCAAGGAACAATTTGGCTCAAGTCCACTTTTGCTGGGGAGTAGACAGAGGGCTGGGCGGAGCTGGAGTAAGAACATCACGGAAGGATGGATTCTGAACTATTGTGACAAGATAAAATAGAGGAACTTAGTTGGTAGTGGCATGTAGGACTGATTTGGTGAAAGAGCAGCACCACTGTGGATGGTTAAATAAATGGGAAGGAAGATTTGTGGGGCTTTTGAAAATCCTGATTTTCTGTCTCAGTATGTTGTGGCTGTGGGAGAAGAGTTACATGAATCAGATGGTCTTTGGTTTGTACGGTACTGAGGGGTCCGTGTGGGACATGGTTAGGCAACTGTCTCCCAAGCCAGTGCTCAGAGCTGAAAAAACACCTTGAAAGAACTACATGGCAGAAACTTACCTGCCTCTCCAGTTGCGATTTCCTAAACATCAGAACCCATGTGAAGTACCTGATCTAATAAATCAGTGGAATTTAATACACCCAGAAACAACTCTGACTTACTGGTCTTCATTTTGTTTTGGCATTTTTATTTCTTAGCTCTTTACAGTGGGGCCTTAGAATTCTGCCAGGCAGGTGACAACAATTTACCCCTCACTGCAAACCTAGTCCGGTTCTGACCAAGCCCCAGGAGTGAAAGTCAAGGCTAGTCCGGTTCTGACCAAGCGCCAGGAGTGAAAGTCAAGGCCAGGGCTTAGGTGGTTCGTGTCCTGGGGAATTCATGTACGCTTTGCTCATTCCCAGCAGCACACTAATGAGACCCTATAGAATGAAGTTGGAGATTACTCTTAGATTTTATATTCTTCTCATGCTAAGTCTTCCAAATCTGGTGTGTACTTTACACTTACAGCACATCTCAGTTTGGACTGGACACTTTTCATGCTTGATAGCCCCATGTGGCTGGTGGCTAGCGTATTGCAGTCTAGCTACAGAGCAAGACTCTTAAAGAAAATAGACTTTACTTTTTAGGGCAGTTTTAGGTTCACAGAAGAACTGAGTGCAAAGTACGGACTTCCCATATATTCCCAGCACCTGCCCTGTGCACACATACACCCCAACCTCTCCAACCATCAAGATCCGCTACCAGAGGAGTACATTTGTTATAACTGCTGAACTTACATTGACACATCATTATCACTCAAAACCCATAGTTTACATTAGGGTTCACTCTTGGTGTTGCAATTCTATGAATTTTGGCAAACATACAATAACATGTATCCACCATTACAGTATCACAGCCCTAAAAATCTTCTGTGCTCCGCCAATTCATCCCTCTCTCCTTCCGCTCTAATCCCTGGCAACCACTGATCCTTTTACTGTCTCCATGGTTGTGCCTTTTCCAGAAAGTCGTGTAATTGGAATCATATGTAGCCTTTTCCAACTAGCTTTTTTCACTTAGTAATATGTATTTAAGTTTCCTCCATGTCTGTTCTTGGGTTGATAGTTCATTTCTCATTAGTGCTGAATAATAATATTACATTGTCTGGATGTCCCACAGTTTATTTATGGAGGACGACTTTACAAATTAGGATTATATCTTAGTACTGGGGTATATTGCAGGGGTGGGATGTGTGTGTATATGTGTGTGTGTGATAGTGTCTGAGTTGTGGGAATGGAGGAGTTGGAATAGCTGTGATTTTCTTTTTTGTTGTGCTTAAAAAACTCCTATAAGCATCAAGAAGAGAGAAGAGTGGTGTAGGAGAGAGCTCATTGTGAAAATCTTGCAGAAATATTTCCATAACCACAAATAAAGGCAAATCCTCTTCTCTTACATTCCTCTAACTCACCCCACACAGAGCCTGGAATCTGCCTTGTCCAGAGTCTTCTGGTAAATTAGCAAATGTCTGTTGTCAAAATACTCCCACCAAGCCAGTTGTATGAAGACATGTAGACTAAGCAAACTATTGGAAGAGAACAGAAAGCTGAATTGCATGGGCACAGTTTACTTGATCAAAGAATATCAAGCGAAAAGAGACCAAAACAGGAGTTGGTGCAATTCAGATGCCGTTCCCACTGTTTGAGGATGTAGCTCTGCTCTATTTTCTTTATTTTGGGGAGGCTGCTGCTAAGTGACCTGTCTTGTCTCAGTTAAGGTAAATTTCCTGCCAATTGGGCACTTTTTTTTTTTGGCAGGGGTTGGTGTATCAGTTCCGAGAACTGTGTGATTGCAAACTGGAAAGCCAATTCATCAGGCTGCGGTATCACTGCCTGATTAAGTGTATTAACTGGCAGATGACTACATTTCAGCCATTTTGAATCTTAAATCCAAAGGATCAGTCTTTTATGGGATGAGTTAATGTCAGAAAATCTGTCCGTCAACAGTGTAATATCTTCTAAGCATTGGTGAGCTAAGAGAATGGTTACGGATGGGAATAAAGGCCTCCACGTAGGAATGCTCCAGCATGAAAATGCTGTTGATCGCAGTTCACATCTATAGTTTTCAGACCCTTTTCAATATATTAAATTACTGGTGAAAAATACAGAAGTAATGGCTGGTCTGACAAGATTATCACTTTTTAGGAGAACCGGAAGATTTAGTCTTACCCTGTTTGGACAAGTTGCGCTAGTTTTGGGAAACATTTTGTTTTTGTATTTACAACTCCGCCTCCCCAGGTTTTCTTTAAACAGAGCAAGAACAAGACTAGCAAGTTCTGTAGTCTATCCCAAACTGGAGGCAAACCATCTCTCAGCTTTAATTTTTCCCAATCACAAGATGGGAATTACATCTGTTTGCAAAAATTACTCTAATATCGTCAGATGAAATGGTCCAAGAAGTAGAGATTCGTATAATGAATCACTGCACTTGGGGGGAAAGGAAAGCCTCTTCATAATAAAGACTTTTTGTTGTACTTTTTTTTTCTAGCTTCCTTCAGAATGTCTACCGTTCATGAAATTCTGTGCAAGCTCAGCTTGGAGGGTGATGTAAGTATATCATCTTCACTTTGTGTAATTCTTGCAAATTGGGCATCTCTCTTGGTAACTGTGCCCCTTCCTTTCCTTGTACATCTAAGGAAAATGAGGATGAAATTCAGACAGTCCTTCCCCCCTTGGTTCCCCTGTCTTCCCCATTACTTTAGCTGTTCCTAGTAGTTCAATTTGAAAGAAATGTTATGGCTCCAGAAACTGTTTTGGCATCACATTAAAATTGGACAGACACTGGTGACACGGAGGTGCCTGGGATTTTATCCTGCTTTATACTTAACATGCTAGTGGTAGTAATTATGATATCCAGGACTTTTTAATTTATTTGTTTATTTTTTTGAAGTATATAGTTGCTTTATACTGCTGTGTCAGTTTCTGCTGTATAGCAGTGTGAATCAGCCATACGGATACATATATCCCCTCTGTTTTGGATTTCCTTCCCATTTAGGTCACCACAGGCACCCAGGTAGAGTTCCCTGTGCTACACAGTAGGTTCTCATTGATACAGGACTTTTAATGTCATGCCCTTGGATTTTATTAATGGTTGGCATAAGCTGCAGCCATATTGAAAATGATCCTGCATGTTTGGACTTCTTAGAGTGTCCAGGTAGTTATTCCAGATAAGGACTTTTTAAAAATATAGCACCTGGGAAAGCTTTTCTCCAAAATAGATAGATTAAAAATAATAATAATATTATTATAATTCATCATGTTGCCTTTTTTGCCTTGGCTTTCAGGGAGCTTAGAATTACATTTGTCTTTCACAGGAACCTGGAAATTCTGATGCATTTGCTTTCTTATTTTACAGTCAAATTTTTAAAAGCTATGTGCAAAATTACAAGTCATTGCAAATGCTTTTAGAATAAAGTAGAATATAAATTATGAATATATAAAATATCTACCAATACCATACATCTTTCAGGTCATCTTGGCAGAACTGGCTTTTACAGAAACTCAGCGGTGACGCTGGTTTGTAGGCATATCTTGCAGATATTTCAAAGTATGCTCTCAGTGAAATTAAAATACAAAGAAGCACTCAAGTGGATTGACAGCAGCTTGGGTCTTATGGCATAGAACCCTGTGTCTTTGGTCCTTGCCATTAGAATGTTCAGCTAGATGATGTTGGTGCGAGCACAGGCTGTATGCAGTATAAAGCCTGTCTCGTTTTCGTCTTTCCTCTTGGACCTCGTGCACACTGCTGTTGGCAACCGTACTAGCAGCGTGTTGAGGTCCAGACAAGCCCAAGAGCTAAATAAATGTTTTCTTAATGAATCAGATCATTAGATCATTTTTAGTATCAGGTTTCCTAAGAGGGCTTTTCATGCGACCTTTGAAGTTATTCTAGTATGGTGTGTTTCTCTGTGTGGAGAGATGAGACTGCAGTAGAAAATGTTATGTATTCCTCAATACTTTGAGGGAAGAGAAACAGCATTTTTGCCTCCATAATTTGATTTTCAGATAAATGAATTTTACAGGTAATAGGTTCAATTGTCCATTTAATTTTATTTCTAGAGATACTATAAAATTGTGCAACGCTTTTCCCTGCTGATGGTTGTTTTTGGAATGAGATGACACAGCACCTGGTATGTGAAGCCATATTTGATATGGCTCGAGGACCAGACTGCTTGCCTTTGTAAATAATTGATGGCATTGTTAATAAATGGGAAAATGTATTCCCTTAGATTTCTGTCCTCATTTTGTAGCCACCATAGCATATGTAGTAAGTATTTCAGAATAATACTTTGTTATTACCTTTTCCTGAATATGTGCTCTATTCCCATTGAGTTAATCTTACTGGAAAGTTTAAGTAGTGAAATTATATGGAAAACACCTTGGTAATCTACTGTGTTTCAGTTATATATATTAACTGGATTTACTTTTTGGCCAAGATGGTCACAAACACATTTTGAAATATTTTTTCCAGTCCTAAACTTAGATTTCTGGCTTGTGCTGGGAGACATTTGGAAGGATGGCAGCTTAGTTGTTCACCTGCACAACCTCACTGCTAATAAATGCTGAGGTGTCTTGTGATGTGATGCCTGTAGGTGGAAAGGTAAGTCAGGGCAACTCAGTCTCTGCCTCTTCCCAGCAACTGAGCCAAGATAGTCATGATATGATGGAAGTGTGTACTGGCAGGGAATGAGGGGATGGAGAGCCTTGACATTGAAGGTGGGGCAGTGATGGATGGCTCCACCGGCCATCAGCCAACCTAAAGAACATTGTCAGTCCTGTTTTGTGTGTCTTTTGCTTTGGGACTGGGTCGTAGGGAGGAGGAAGGCTGTGGGAGCATTTCAAAGGAGAGTAGTTAACACTTTGGAAAGGAGACCTGATGTAGATCATGCTGTTGTCCTTACCTCCATCTGGGATGGCTCCATCAGATCTGGAAGGGCTTTGAAAAGCACGGAAAAGGAAGAAGGCATGGTTTAAAAAGCAGAAAAAAAAATACTAGGAAGAGTTGCAGGTGGAGGAGGATAGTGTTAAAGATAGCCGAGGGGATTAGGGTTAGTAGAGAGAGGAGAGAAAGGAGGCGGAACTCGGCCAGTAGCAGAGGATGTGGGCTGTGTGGCCTGACCACCTTGGTGCCTCGGCAGTGGCCAGCGTAGCACTGCCAAAGTAGAGGGTGTAGGAGAAAGACGCTTCTTCCCTCGCTTGTCTGATAGTCAGAGACAAGCAGGCAGGCATTCTACATTTGCTTTTTAAAGAATTGTGAGCTCAGCGATACAGGCCCCGTGGAAATTCATGTGCCCGTGGCAAAAACTTGGCTAAACACACTTGTCATGTAGGCATTTCCATTCTTCCAGCTTGTTTCAAATTGTTGCCAGCCCAGTTTCATGCTCTTCAAAGCCTTCCCCCCAAAAACGGGCAGTTTCAAGTGCCCAGCTTTGCGTTGTCTGCCTTTGAGCTTGCACAAAAAGTAAGATGAAAAGTAGAAATAGATTTATCATATTCTAAACTAGCGGAGCCTTCGAAGAAGAATTCTCATTAGAAGCAAGGCAGTTTTGTATCCTGTGTGGGATGGCGTGTTAATACATATTGAGTTACCTGGCCTAAGAGTGATGCGAATTATTAAAAGAAACAATAGGAAAAAATATTTTAGGTATTGACATTTCAACAAGAGGATTTTAAATGTGTGTGATTTAAGTGTGTTTGTCGTTTAACCTCAGCACTCCACCCCTTCAAGTGCATATGGGTCAGTCAAAGCATACGGCAACTTTGATGCTGAGCGGGACGCTCTGAACATTGAAACGGCCATCAAGACTAAAGGTAGGCCATCCATTTGTGCTCCTCTTGTCAAACGCTGACCGAAGGGTTTTTAGTCTCTTTCTTGGATTGTCATGCACTAGTCATTTGAAATTGTCATTGAGCTTTAATGGAGTGATCCAACCCTACCCCACCCCATCTTTCTCTCCTTCTTTCCCCCTCTCTCTCCCTCCCTCATCTCTTTGGAAAGAAGGAGATTTAAAACATGAGAAACTAAATGAACCGAACAACATAGTGACATGGAAATAGTTTTCAGCTGAGGGCCAGGAGGTCTCATCCCCTGGGTGTGTGCTTTGGGCTCAGCTCTTCACTTTGAGGCCTCACCACCCCTTCCATAAGGAAGAAGTTGGTCATGGTGATCCCTAAGGGCCTCTTTTTGGTCCTAAATCCCCTTGAATTTCATTACATTTCTTGGGAAAATGCTGGGAACTGCTTTGCTCTCAGATTGATCTAAGGAGCAAAAAATTCAGACTTTTTTTTTTAACTCCACAAGTGACACCACTCCTTAGGCCCGGAGCTTGGATTTGAAGAGCTGTCGAGGTGGATGTATTTCCTAGAGTTCAAGGATGAGTAAGAGAGGACGAGGAGGCGTAAAAGCCTCTGTTCCAGAATAAAGCAGATAAGCATTTAGTTGGGTAAGAGTTGAGCAAAGGCCTGCTCAGATCATCATGCTGTTTTCTGTATCTGCAAAAGCCAGTGTTCAGAATTTTTCGGCTTGTCTTAATGAAGCATGTATCTTTGGGGGTGCCCCATCCCCAGATCCCTGGAAACACTGGGGTTATTGCAGAGGTGCTTGTGATTCACTACACTTTCCCTCTTTTCCAAAAAGTGCTTCTTTTCATGTGAGGCTAGACTGAGACACATGTGATCCTGGCTGCTGGTCCATCCCCTGCAGATGAGCTGTGGGACATTAGGACGATGGAGTGTTTTCACTTATGGACACACCTGTACAGTTCACATACAGGTCACTGACAAATTGGGGACCTCAATCAGGGTGGCCTGGGCACCTAAAATTTGGGTGACCACGTGTCCCCATTATCCCTGCATATTTGCTGATTGTGCCCCCTTTCACTCTCAGAATTGTCTTATTTTGCAGGATAAGTTGCATAGTTGCTTTTCCTAAAACTGTTGCAGAAACTGGTAACTATGTTTCCAGGGATAGGAAGGAGGGTAGAAAGATCCTTTACCTCCTGTGGTCCTAGTAGGACATAGGTTTGCAACATCAAAACTAAGCAGCCTTAGTTTCCATGGGGACACTGTGAGTACCTCCCACTACCACGGCCTAGACAACTCACTAAACCTTCAAAAAGCCATCTTTTTTGGTGCTTTTTTTTTTTTTTAAGTCTTTATTGAATTTGTTACAACATTGCTTCTGTTTTGTGTTTTGGTTTTTTGGCCTCGAGGCATGTGGGATCTTAGCTCCCCGGCCAGGGATTGAACTCACACCGCCTGCATTAGAAGGTGAAGTTTTAACCACTGGACCACCAAGGAAATCCCTTTTTTGGTGCTTTTAAATGACCATTTTTGTCAAAGACCAGGCTGGGAAGTCAGGAAGTCACTGATCAGAAAATGAAACTAAAATCTGCAGGGCCTACCTCCCTGCGGTCAGTTCTACTTGGTGGAGCCTAGTGGATGAGAGCATGTGTGTTCCTGGGTTCAGATCTTAGCTCTGCCACTAATTTACCAGCTGACTGACTCTGGGAAAACATTTAACTTTCTTCAGCCTCAGATTCTTTCCTATAAAAGGGGGGCTAATAAAGTTCCCACCTCACAGGGTTGTTGTGAAGTAGGAAGCACTTAGCATGGTGCCTGGCGTGTAGATAGTGCTCAAAATATGTTACCTTAACACATACACACACACACATACACACACACACGTATACACACACAATCCGCTCTCCTAAAAATTCACCCTGTCTCACTGTTTGGATGCACCTACATTCCTGGGGTTTCCCAACGAGCCATTGTAGAGACAATCCAAGTTTAAAAGTTAACTCATCTGACAAAGCCTGTTACAAGCTTGAGACAAAGGCTGCTTTTATCACTGCATGAGAAAGCTTTTAGCACACTGGAATGTAAAGATTGCCCCAATGAACTCTGGTAACAGCTGAAATTCCAAGGGTAATAAAAATACCTTCAGGCCCTTTCTGAGTTGGTAGAAAACTACTGTAGTTTCTAAGCAGAACCGTCTGGAGGGCTAAGATCTGAATTCCTGCATTCCAGTTTGGTCAAATACAGCTGACGTCACCGTTACCAGGGTGACAGCTACTTATTGAGTGCTGCTAATTATGGGCTGGTGTGGCACCAAGCATTTCAGGAACATTCTTCCTAGGTGAACTTCACATTAATCCTCTCATGTAGGGTGCTATCCTCCCCAGTTTATGGGGGACACAATTTAGGATTAAGATGCTCCAGGTCTCTTGGCTGTGGTTCAGATAAGGGTTTGAACACGACTCTTTGCATCCTCAGGGCTGTGTTCTTAAGCACCCCAGTGTTACGCTACCCACCTGTCAGGGTCAGACTTCTTACTTTGCCATGTGTTGTTTTCAGGCATGAGAACATTTTCTAGCTGTGATTCTGTGGATACCAGATACGTGTCATATCTGTGGGTCCAGCTTTTGGTCCCATCTTCTCTCCCAAACTTAATGCCCAGTGAGTCCCGCTTAGGACTGCTTTTAATTTACTTATTTATTTTTGGTGCCTAGTGATTTTAAAGAGTAACTGAATTTTCTTAAGTATGTTGGTCCTTTAAGATAGTTTCTAAATTGTTGGTGTGTTTAGCACCTTAAATCCTGCTAGGAAACTCTTGAGAGGAAAGAGTATGATATCCATACAGAGCTCAGTGTTGTAACAAAGATGTTATTATCAGCATTGGTCATGATGGTGACAAACCTACATCCATTTTCTAGGTGGGGAGTGACTTTGTAAATTATGGTAATGTGCCTTTATATTACATAGAATGTCTAGCATGTCACCGAGACATGAAAAGCAAAGTTTATAAACAAATTTTTTACATTGTTATTGAGATATAGTTCACATCTCATACAATTCACCTATATAAAATGTACAATTCAGTGGTTTTTTTTGGTATATTCAGAGTTGTGCAATCATCACCACAATCAATTTTGGAACACTCATTTTAACATATTTCATCTTAAATTTGTCAGTTGCATAGAAAATGGACTTAAAATAGTATATACAACATGATCACACCACCACAGTTTTTTTTATGTCAAAAAGAAAACAATAAAAGGCATTATTAACTGATATGTAGAAGTATGGGTAATTGATTCTTTTCTGGTGCTTTCAGTATATTCTGTATTTTCCAAATTTTCGATAAAGACACGTGTTACTTTCATAATGGAAGGCAGTAAACCAAATTAAAAACAAAGAGGAAGTCATTACAGTTGAACAATGTGAGTTTGAACTGTGCAGGTCCACTCACATGTGGATGTTTTTCAATGGTAAGTACTGCAGTACCACACGATCAGAGCTGGGTTGACTCCACGGATGTGGAACTGAGGATAAGGAGGGCTGACTAGAAGTTACACGTGGGTTTTTGACTGTGGGGAGGGTCGACACCCCAAAACCCCTGAGTTGCTCAGGGGTCAGCTGTAGTTGGGAAAGTCACATCCCTTTTGTTTTTTTCTCCTTCCCCTTGATCTTTTTAGATACTAACACTACTTTTTAAAAAATGAGCTAATTAAGATCTTACCTTCCCTTTTAGAATGGCTTTCACTTCAAGTGTAATTAAGAAGCTTGTGCCACACCTTCACCAGCTCCCGCCTCAAACCCTTTACCAGGAGAACACAATGCAAATTAATTGGTGTTTTCTGACATCAGAGGAAACAAAGGGTAACCCTCAAATGCTGATACAAACAAAAGCCAAATGACCATGAAAAGATGACTCTCTGGGCTCCCGCTCTCAGATAGGGTAGCGCGGGTGTGTGTGTGTGTATGTGTGTGTGTGTGTGTGTGTGTGTGTGCGCGCGCGCGCGCGCGCGCCAAGTGTAGAGTATGCTGGGCATTACCTGTACTGCCTAATGTACATCTACTTCCCCATCTGAGTACTCACAGGAAGGACTGTGAGCACGTCACCTGTGGCTGAGGGTTACTCACTGCTATTAAACACAAGGATTGTCAACCAAGGCAAGCCTGCGGTGGGGAGGGTCAGGAGGGGCAGACCTGGGTGAGATCTATAGGCTGGTGCTGCCTAGACTGGTCCGAAGGCCCCGAAGCAGCTCTTACGCCTCCCTTCTCCTCCGCCCGTACCTCTCACCCGGGCTGCTAGGGCATCTGTGCTTATTTTTAACGGGCCTCCTTGCCTCCTCCACTGTAGATTCTCTGTCTAACTTCTTCTCCAGGCTGTTCGGTGGCCCCGACAGAGACTTCGCGCCCACAGGCGTGTGCACCTTCCTCTGGTGAGAGTGTGAGCCCGCTTCTAACATCCGGGCAGTGCCCGCACATCTCTTGACCACAGCCTCTTCTCCAAGCTTTCTCGAAGAGCGAGGCAGAATCAAGTATTCCTTGATCTGTGTCTTCGTAATACTTTTCATCTCATCTATAGTTCTTGTCAAACAGCCCCCTAGCGCGCGTTGAACCTTTTTTCCAAAATGAATTCCGCTCGCGCTTGTAAGTCTGCTTTGTTTTTGGTTGACGGGATCTCTGTGTTCCCGGAGCCTGTCCCCTAAACCAAATGCATGACTGTTTTGTGTGAACTCTGGCTTGAGGTCGACTCTGCAGTTACTTACCTTAATGAACGTCTAGTTAGAAACGGAATAAAGCCGTGCAAAAGTAGTCATGTAACTTAATTAACAAGAGGTTTCTGAGACTTAAATCTGTAGGCGTCTCTTGGTCTAGATTGGCCTTGGGTTAAATATATACTGCAGAGTGTACAACACAGCTGTGAATGGTTTACCATGTGGGTCCAAATAACTAGAAAGTCAGCTAAATGAGAAAAGGATGTATCTAGACTACATAAAATAGGTTGTAATTAGCAGCAGCACAACCCCAGAGTTAGTGTAAGTGCCAATAAACGGGTACAGCTTTGGTCTCTCTCTGGAAGGGGAGGGTAATGAGTTGCCCTATTATTATTGCCAGTTTTGATTTTGGCAGTATTTGTGTTCTCGGGAAGGGTTGCAAAAGGGGGTGATTTTTACCCCCCTTCTTATAAGCACAAGTATAGAAGCATAACTGCAGCAAGTTTTTGTGCTTTTTTTTTTTCCTTTTAAAATGGAGCTGCTTAAGATTTCCAGCATGGCCAAAAGACTAACATTCCATGGAAGCGGGAAGCAAGAAAGGATGTGTTGTTGGTTTCACCTGCACACCTGGAGGTGTATTCATTTAGCTGAGACGGCAATTGGGAATGTATTCTCTTGAAGATGCCAGGAGGCAGATGAGCCTGAAAAGTAGCTTCTCTCCCATAGGAGGGGTTGGGAGGTGGGGACCCAAACCAAGAACCCCCAAGCCTGAGTACAAGCATGCTTGTGGGAAAGGCTTGTGGGAAAGGCTTTTGTGACTCACGTAGCCCAGGGCCTTCTCAGCCTCCTGGAAGTGAACAGGAGGGAACAAAACCTTCCCGTCGATGACTTTCCCTTTTGTGTTCAAGTTTACTTTAGACCGAGTTCTCATCTTACAGCACTGCTGAGAACAAAGAGGGACCAGTGCTGAGTCACAGCCACCTTTACTCTGGGCACAGATTTTCTGATTTTTTTTCAAGATGATCATTGTCTACTCGGGTAGTAGATGCCAAACTCAAGCCAAGGAGCCTAAGAAACATGGGTGAAGGAGTCCCTGGTGCCTTTCTCATTGCCTGCCACTCAGCTCTTTCTTTTTTGTAAAAGACGGTCACCTCTTTTCCATGAGGACATCCGAATACCGGTGACACTGGGGGACGAGGAAAGTCACCACATTCTTATCTGGTGTCAGCAGTGCTGAGACAATAAATAGTAACTTCTTCTTAGTCATCTGGCTTCAGGCTGGGTGTGTCGGTTTCTTTTGCATCTGTTCATATTTTTTACTTTCTGACTCAGGAGGCTGATAGAGCAACAGGGCACAAGTTGGTGCTTATGTTTTATGCATAACCCTTCATTTGCAGTTTTGTTTGATTTGATCTTGAGTGGTGGCCTTTGTGTTTTCCTGCTGGTCCTATAGAGTATCTCAGAAATGTAATTATGCACGGAAGGCAGACAGGGTTCTAGATTATGAAAGTATCCAGTAGGATTACCAAAGAGATGGTACGTAAATCCTTTCTAAGGGACTCAGCTGAGGTGAGACCAGAGCAGAATGGAAATAGAAGAAATCTGATTTCTGGGCCCAACCCTCTGCTTAGGCACTCAGCTAAACCACACTTTCCCTGACTCAGACCAAGGCAGCATCATGGCAGGTGGTGGGCCGTGTGTGTGTGTGTGTGTGTGTGTGTGTGTGTGTGTGTGTGTGTGTGTGTGTGCGCGCGCGCGCGCGCGCGCGCATGTATAGGCTTCTCTGTCCCTAAAATCACTCTTGTTGGCATTTTAGGCTCCCACCATGTTATGCATGGCTGTTTCTAGAAGAGAGTCTTCTAGCTCTTTATCTTGAAAAAGCCTCGGTTGCTCAGTTGGGTTATCTCTTCAGTGGCCATGCATTGTTACTGGGTGGCATATCATCATCTACAGAATATTCGGTGGGTGGACATTTGTATGCTCTAAATATTAAGTCCAGTTCTATAGACAAATAGATACATTACTGTCTCAAATCCGTTTTAGCAACTCGGTGGAGGAGTGTGGTATAAAGAAGTACCAAATTATAATTCAAAAAGGTACAAACATGACTCAGAGATATAGGATAAACACGTGTCGAACATTTTTTTAATTCATTGAGATAGGGCTGGTTCAACGGGAATTTTGAGAGACTGGGTGTTTATAGGCACTGAGAAAAGAATGTTGGAAGAAGATTGCTGGGCTGGATACAAGACCATTAATGTCCTTCAGGGCACTGAAGCCATAATCTTGGACACTATCCTTTCTATTGGACCAAAATCTGCAAGTTAACATGTAACCCCACAGAGCCAGTGCCGTAAATCAGTAGTGAGTAGCAAGTTGAAGTGCGAGCATGGTCTGGAGAAGCAGTCTTGGATGGGCCTTTTAGCCACACTGGGAAGACATGCTCCCTTCCTCTTGCCTTATTTTCAAGTTTTGGATAATTTTCTCTAATAAGAGGCAGAATAACCTGACACAGATCTTTAACCCTGGTTTGAATCCCTGCTCTGTAAGTAACTTGCTTGTGTGACCTTGAGTGAGTCCTTGTGTTCTATGAGCATTGGTTTCTTCATCAGTACAA
This sequence comes from Hippopotamus amphibius kiboko, assembly GCF_030028045.1. Taxonomy (NCBI): domain Eukaryota; kingdom Metazoa; phylum Chordata; class Mammalia; order Artiodactyla; family Hippopotamidae; genus Hippopotamus; species Hippopotamus amphibius. Next base: position 202,026,595 of record NC_080187.1, on the reverse strand, counting down.
TGGGGGTAACAACACCCTTTGCCCACAGACATGGTGGCAATTGCATGAGAGGTTTATACAGAGCACCTCATAAAATGCCTGGCACACTGTAGGCACTCAGTGAATGGCTGATACTGTTAGAATAATAAAATGAAACCTGTGGGTCCGTGCCTTCCCCTCTCTCAGTTGCCTGCCTTTGACCTTTTGCAAAGATGATGTCTGAGGTTTGATACTGATATGCCCAGTAATCTAAGCTGAGTCCTGGTTTCTCCTCTGATCTAGATAAGGAGCAGATCTGGGCAATTTTCCTTTATTTTCTGCCTGGAGGACCTCCTGAGTTCTTTATCAAACAAAATGAAATTATTTTCTCTGTGCAGTCGTGCATCTTGGCAGATGTGAGTCAGCATCCTGTCCAGAATGGCCTCTTGGTGCCTTGCCATGGACAATAGAGATACACATTTTCCATGGAATGCCAGATGCGGAGCTGACTTGGGATTTCCACCCGCAGAGAGGAGGAAGAAACTCCAGGAGGCCCATTTTGTGGGTTTGGATTCAGCCGTTATTTTAGACTGCGGGTGTTCTTTGTTTTAAAAATATGGCTGATGGTTTAAGGGACCCATGGCCCCAGAGTTTTCTGCATGAGTCCTGCTGTCAGCGGTGCCTTCCCATGGCGTCACTTGCCAGAGCTGTGGCTTCAGGTGACTGGCACTTAGAACAGGGACTGGTTTTTTCAGATGCCCCGTCTCGGGAGCATTTTTGTAGTTAGCTGATGAGATTAGCTGGCCATTGTCATTCAAGAAATAAATGCTTAGAAACTTTTGTGCTGTTTCCCATCTTAGTGTCTTAGTTCCTCACCAGTCTTGACGATCTTAACTTCTGTTAGCGTTGAAAAGACATTTAATGTCCATCGACAGAGGATTGAATAAAGAAGATGTGGGGTATATATACAATTACTCAGCCATAAAAAAATGCAGTAATGCCATTTGCAGCAACATGGATGGACGTAGAGATTATCATACTAAGTGAAGTAAGTCAGAGAAAGATACCACATGATATCATATGCAGAATCTAAAAAGACTGATACAAATGAACTTACAAAACAAAAACGGGCTCACAGACATAGGAAATACACTTATGGTTACCAAAGCAGGAAGGTTGGGGGAGGGATACATTAGGAGGTTAGGATTAACACACACACACACTACTATATATAAAGTAGATAACTCACAGGGACCTGCTGCATAGCACAGGGAACTCTAGTCAATGTTCTGTAATAACATATGGGAAAAGAGACTGAAAAAGAATGGATATGTGTATCACTGAATCACTTTGCTGTACACCTGAAACTAACACAACGTTGTAAATCCACCCTACTCCAATATAAAATAAAAATTAAATTAAGAAAAAGACATTAAAAGACATCTGCCTAAATCACAGAATTTACTGTGTTCTCACTCACGTTCTCTGGGCCCCCCCGCCGCCCCCCAGGTCACTGTTGGCCAGTGTGAGGCTTTGCTTGGATCATGTTGTGACCTTCCATATCAAACACAAGGGGAACGGGGTGGGAGAAGAGGCATTAATCAGGCGTGTTGTTTGCTTTACGCTTTTGCTTCAACCCCACAGTTTCTTTTTGGCCCTGGGCTCCTTCCCTCAGCAAACACCTCCGCACTGGCACAGAGAGATCAGAAAGCGCAAATCCGGCGGGGCAGAGCCTCCGCTGCTGGCCTTGGCGCCTGCGTTAACGTGGTCAAACGCAGAGCTTTCCTGGTGTGCTGGCACTCACTGTGCACTTGTTGACGGTGATCCTGCTGACATAGGTAGCTGAGTGTTCAGTCCTCATCCTTCAGCTGCATCCTGAGCAGCAGTGGTGAGTCACCGGATGACCCTTGCAGCTTCAACCTGGACTGAACTGTTTTCACAGGAATAAACCGACTCACCAATGATGATAGCAGGTTGAGAGGAAGCAGCGGTGTCCTGAAGATGAGATGGTTAAATCCCACCGGCAGCTGTATGCATTCTTGTGTTCCAACATAGGACATGCCTTAAGTGGCTTTGACGAGACCATTGATCTTGGGCCCTGTGATTTTTTTTCCTCTTCCCAGTTCAGTTTGAAACTTGCGAGTAGTGGTATGGGAGAAACAGCTGATGTAGGTGAGGCCCTCGGAAGGAGGAGGGGGCTTCCACCGGTAGAAGTAGCCTCCGTGTAATCTCTTGGTAGTTGCTGGCCCTGGGGCTTGTGGAGTGTATCAGATCCTTCACTGGTAAGGGGTCCCAGCAGGCTGGAGGCTGCATCACAGCAGGCTGTTTGCCTGGTAAATAACTTAGGTGAAAATACACTTCGATGCCTTCAGGCTATAGTTGTTGCTGCCTCCTAGGTGAGATTCAGGTTAACCACCCAGGCTCTTTATGGGGATTTCCAATAATTGGATTGCGTTCTGACTGTTGACTGAACGTGAAGCTGCTATGAACAGAGAGGTTCATTGTTTTGATTGCTAAGAGAGGTTTCATTGACTAAGAGCACGGCACCGCGCTGAAGTTTATGGAATGAGCTCTTTCAGGCATTGTTTGTTACCTGCTTTGTTTGAACAAAGGCAAGCATTTCTTTCCCTAAAATTGTAGTTGACCCTCCACCTCACAGGAGCAGTTGGCAGAAGCAATTTTCTAGTCTTATACACAGGCAGATTTCCAACAGCCTTTCCAGTCCCCACCTATGCTTTTCCATCTCTCATGGTGATTCTCAAAGAATCACCAGGGAGCTGGCTGAAACGCTGCTTCCCAGGTCCAAAGTCCTCAAGACTCTTTAATCAGATCTCGGGGCGGGGGGCAGCGGCCTAGGACGCTGTGTTTGTAGTGTTTCATGTGATTCTCCCTCAGGTGGGCTCAGGACCACATTCTGACACAAGCACAGCTGTGCATTTGTTTCCAAGGGAGAATAATTTTTATAGGTCAGTGTTCTTGGCATGCGTTCAGGTCAGCAGCCTCAAAGTTGGTTTCCGGAAATACTAGAGTTGAGGTTAGAGGATATAATTGTGTATTGTTATTCTCTGGCATTTTCAGATTTGGGTAAGAAAGTTAAGTGTAAAGGAAAAAGACATTTACAAACGGTTTTCCTATTATCATAAAGTTAGAGCCATAGAACACTGAGCGAGAGCACACGTGAACACATGTGTGGGTAGGCACGTGTGCCCATGTGCCCAGACACATCCACTCAAGTAGCCTCATGGCCTTAATGAGTCTGTGAAGAAATCTCTCCAGCCTATACCTAACTGAGACTAAATGTAAATTAAAGTTACATAAAGTTGCATTTTCTGTGTTAGTGTTTCCTGGAAGTAGAACTAGAAATCATTGTTCAAGTCCCTTCCTCATACAGGTATAGATGGTGAGACCCCAGGAGGGCAGATGCGTCCACGGGGAACAGGGGCAGAGCTGCGCCTCCGTCTCGTGAAGCTTCAGCTTCCCCATCTGTAAACTAGGCAGAGAAATAGCCATCCCCCCTCTCGTTGTGTGAGGGTTACAGAAGATGGTTTGTGTTAAGATGTTTTGGAAACTGAAGAGAATGATATAGATAACAGTTCCTGACTATCATGGCATATCGTGTTTTATTCTAACTAAAATATTTAGAACCACACTAGGGATCTCAGGAGGTGAAGTCATTTAGTTGATGATAGATCATATGATTATATGGCATTCATGGTGTATATGTTTAAAAAAATACCCTTTTTATCCTCATGGTGGTGAATTTGGAAACTATGCATAATCAAAAGGAAGAAAACTTGAAATGACCTATAATCCCGTCACTCAGGTGATCCCTATTAAAATTCTGGTATAAAGGGTTCTACATCATTTCTTACACATTTTTACAAAAATCACGTTAGATTGGGCACAGTGTTTTGCAGCCTGTGTTTTTACGTGAACAGTATATTGTGAACATTTTTTCATGGCAGTGAATACCTTAAACCATCATTTTAAATTGTGTGTATAGTATCCCATTATATGGACAAGAACATTTATTTAATCTATTACTAGACATTTTTCCCCTTTATTTTTTGATATAATATACAATGCTGAAATACATTTTTGAAACTATCTCATATTCAGCAGTTGGGTTTCCATGTCAATACTGGCTACTCTGAAAGTCAAAGCTAAAGGTATAAATGCTGCAGTTAAGGTAACTGACTACCATATTGGTATGAATTCACTTAAAAATGAGTATGTAAATACAAAAATAAATGTTATTTAATTTTAGACCTGGAAATTCTAACTTTCTGCTTTTTGATCTTTCTAACACACTGAAGAGTTTAGAATACCTTCCTTGTCAGTCTGCTCATGGCCTCTGCCTCAAAAGCATTACAGCTCTGACCTTTCTGTTGCTTTGGAACACCAGATTTTCTTTAGGCCCGGCTATTTGCAGTTCACGTGTGACCTTGTAGGCTTAACCACTGCTCTTTCTCACCCAGGAATTAACGTATCCAGTTATGGCAAAGACTCTTCCTTTTATTAAACAAAGTTCAAAATCAGTCAGGAGAGAGACCTTTCACTTTCTGAATTCTTAAAATCATGTTCCCTTAAGTTAAATGGCATGTTAGGAGCATTTCTGATATAAAATTGGAAACTTTCAGATACCAGAAGGCATTGCTTATCTTTGTAAATACACATGTTCCAATTAAAATAGGTACTAAAATATTTTGGTGGCACTTCAAAACTCCCAATTTAGATTTAATTTAGATTAAAACACTTACTCTTTTTAATAAAGTTATAAAAGTGATTATTAAAATTGCCTATTGAAGATTAAAAGCAGTGGAACGTTTATTTTCCTTACAAAACAATTTAGACTTCAGTAAGTAGGATTGTATTAATCAATTATGCTATTAAAATACAACTGCCATATTAAATCTGACTCATTTGTCATGACAGTTTCTATAATTATAGAAATTATACCTAACTGCTTATATAGCCATAATCCTGCAATAAATATAAATAATTGTCTCTATTAATTCAGGCCGCAGTTACTGTCTATTAAATCCCCAGTTAAATGGCAATTCGGGGACCTTCATTTAAAATTCTCCTAAATCTTTGTTGTTCCATCTGACTGCCAAAGCCGCACAAACGCACCTCCTACTCTTTAAGTCCAGGAACCAATTTATGAATAAAATATATATATATTTTTTTTAATACAGATACTTAAAAGGTCCATTTAGGTTTGAGGTTTGAGGCTGTCAGGGGAAAAAAGAAAAGAGGGTATACATGGTGGGTGGAGGGTGCTGACAAAAAGGAAGAAAACAAATCTTACTGTCTTGGTATTTCACTTTAGAGAATAATATATACATTTCCAGTTGGAAAAATGCTTAAAACCTTCTATGTAAGCCCAGAGAACTAGAGCATATGGTTGAGTAACTGTTCATCACTTGTGTCTTCATAGGTGTGGATGAGGTCACCATCGTTAACATTCTGACCAACCGCAGCAATGAACAGAGACAGGATATTGCCTTCGCCTACCAGAGAAGGACCAAAAAGGTACAGCAGGTTCAGGGATGGGAGGGTATTCTGTTTTGAATTTCATTTCCTCAGCCTTTGCTTTTTCTTTTCATGAATTCTGGCTCTTACCAGCAAGCGCCTTCTGGAACCCTAGGGGATCCCAGGTTTTCCCCTTACATCCTCTCAGAGTCACAACTCACACATACATGGCCCCTGAGGTGCTTGGAGCTTATCCATAAAGACCACACCCTCTTCCAACCCAGAGCATGTAGAGGGAACAGTTCTGGAAATAGAAAGAAGGGATAGGGAAGAACAACAGTGGGTGTCATTTATTGAATGCTTAGGTGCTTATTTGTGCCGGTGGCCACTCATTTCATCTTTATGACATCTGCCAGCTCTTGATAAAATGTTTCTAATTTAATCTTAGGACACTAGCCTCCATTGAGTATTGATCCTGATGTGCTCCTCTTGGTCTTAAAAAAAAAGAACAAAAAAACACTTGAATTCTTAAGAGCTTTGCAACCACCAGGTTTAGTTAGTAGTTCATTTGGCTTCCAGGCTGTCCTCACCTCACCACGCTCCCACTGTTTAAAGCGTCTCGTGGGCTTTTTTCCCTTGCTTGTCCACTAGTGGTTATGGAACAGTCAAGCACTTGTTCATCCTTTATTTTGTCGCAGTGTTAGGAAATTTTATTTTTAAGGACAGGCTGCTTTATTTTTAACTTCTTGCTATTAAAAGCTTTTGATTTATTCTTGGACAGTGCAGTAAGCGTGGCTTCCTGCAGCTCCCATTTGATTTACGGCTTTCACTCGTAGTCACAGTGGAGGTGAGCTGGAAGGATTCTAGAAAAGATGTTTCTGCACTTGGGGTTGACATGACCAGGGTCCAGGGAGTAGCAGGTCAAACCCTGGTATAGCTCCCTCTCCCACCTCTCAAACAGTTGCAAAGGACATAAATAGGAAAGCATGTGGCTTCTTTTCTCTCATATGCATTAAAATTCTTCTTCCAGCTAGACTTATATTAATCTCTATAGTGAGGCATGAAGGGGAGTGTTTATCTCTCCACTTTCCCAAAAGGATCTGTCAGCTGGTAGAGCTGAGTTCCATTTGGAGCAGAAGGCCCACCTCTTTGGACATTATGCCTGTAATTGCTTCTTCAGCTGTCACAGAGTGTGGGCTTGGAACACACTTGGGTGTGGACACATAAGTGTACATAGAAGCCTGGATCTCGATTTCAGGTGAGATAGATGGAGAACAAAGCTCTCACATACCCTGTTGGAGGGAAGATATTACAGAATTATGGTGGGATTGGTGACCTCACAGGCTTTGCTGTGGGCTGGGGACAACTCACTGTCCTACTGATTCTTGATGTCTCTCAGCCTTGGGCCAAGGAGAATTGTCACATTTTAAAGAAAGATACATAAAATACTTGAGATACTTCCTGAAGGAAATCCTGAAAGCAGAACCTTGTTTGTATAATAAAGGAGAAAAGCCTGTATTGTGGAGTACTTTAACAATAGGGACCGAGGCTGCCTAGGCGAGGGGCTTGAACAGCGTGGGCACAGCTAGTAGAGTGGAAAGGAGCTGGGAGAGAGGATTGATTTTGTTTCTTTCATGTTTGAGCAGATGCCAGGTTTCTCTATAAGGAATGGTCATATTTTATTTGTCAAACATATCTGGAGTTTCTGCTAAGTGCAGAGAGCCCTGTGCTTGACATTATGAGAAGCAGGAAGTTGACCGCCCATGAGGAGTTTATTATAGAAGTGGAAGAAGTTAGTAGGTGCCCAAATGCTATTTGAGGTCTGAACAGAGAATGGGTAGAGGGGAGTGTCAAGGGTAGGCTAAGTTTGGAATTACCTAACCTCAAAGTTCCACATTGGAAAATTGGTGCTATAAGTGGAAGGTGTAGCTTCTAAAGTCCCCTCCTAAGTGCTGTGTGTTACTAGGACTTTGGGAAACAGGAGAAAGTAGGTGGTGAAAGGGTTGGGCCAGATGATTTCTGAGACCCATCCCAGTCCTTGACGTCTGTGAATGATGTGAGAAGATGCTCTCTGAAGCAGGCTGCAGGGTACCTCATAGAGCCTGCACGTACCTCCAGGGGTTAAACATTGTGGATGCCATGGGCGCTGCTGGAAAGCAGGAGAGGAGGAAAGAAGGGAGAGGAGAGGAGGGAAAAAGTAGAAAGAAAGAAAAAAATAGTTGTAACAGGAGAGTTAGCCAGCAGTCACTGTCCGTGATTTGTAGGAAGTTTAATCCCTGAGGAAGCATCTGTAAAAGCCACAGTGGATTGGGATACCTGTCTGCATTTGTGAGTTGCTGACTCAGGCCTCTGACTTGAAACCTGTCAGTGGATTTTAATGGTGACAGTGGAACCTTTAAGAAAGAATATAGGGGCTTCCCTGGTGGCGCAGTGGTTAAGAATCTGCCTGCCAATGCAGGGGACACGGGTTCGAGCCCTGGTCCAGCAAGATCCCACATGCCGAAGAGCAAATGTGCCACAACTACTGAGCCTGCACTCTAGAGCCTGAGAGCCATAACTACTGAGCCTGCATGCTGCAACTACTGGAGCCTGTGCTGCACAAGAGAAGCCACTGCAATAAGAAGCCTGCGCACGGCAATGAAGAGTAGCCCCCACTCTCTGCAGCTACAGAAAGCCCGCGCGCAGCAAGGAAGACCCAATGCAGCAAATAAATTAAATAAATAAATAAAAAGAAACAATATACAGCAGGGAAGTCAAGAAGTGAATGAGGGTGCTGTAGTCCCCGCCATCTCTATCAACACCATTCCTGTTTGGTATGGAAAATAGAGGGTCTCTCACTAGGCAAGTGTTGTGCATGGGACAGCTTCATGAGCCCACCTGCAGCCATGTGGGGGCCTCTGGTTCCATCTGGAGCCAACCCTGGCACAGCTGCACAAAATCTTTTACAGGACGATATCAGCAGGTCCCAAGGGCTCTGCTTCCCTGGAGGCTCCCCACTCTGACTGCCTGCTTCTTAGCAGGGGCCTTGATCCCAGAAAGTGCCCTGTCTTCCATAGGCTATTATCACATGCAAGTTTATAAGCGTATTATAGACTACACTCACTCATAGCATTCTAAGACGGCTGCTCCGATTTCTTTTTACTGACTGGGGGAGGAGGCAAAACCAGCTTGGATTTTAGGGGAGTTCACCGGAGCAAAGTCTGATCAGCTTCAAACCTTTGGGTCTGCCAAAGGGAATGCAGTTGAAGGGTGCTTTGACCCAACACCCCAGATTTGTCAAAGAATCATAACCTGCTTTAGAAACATATGCCTCTTGTATTTTTGTCTTACTAGTTTTAAAGGGAATATTGGTTACCAATCAAGTTTTCCATGTTCTTGCCTGTTTTTCTGAAGGAACTTGCATCAGCACTGAAGTCAGCCTTGTCTGGCCACCTGGAGACAGTGATTTTGGGCCTATTGAAAACACCTGCTCAGTACGATGCTTCCGAGCTGAAAGCATCCATGAAGGTAAACACGTGTGAGATGCAATCTCTGTCAAATCGGCCATTAATATTTGTGAATTACAGCTTTCTGAGTGTAATTAGGTGATTTTCAGTTTTGTTGAATTCTCATTTGGAATCATTTTTTGGGAATGAACTGAAGCTTTAAGTCTCAGGATTTGTACCAAAAATATTTCAATTACTTTTTTTAAGACTGTAAAGAAATTTCGTGATGCAAAAAAGTCAGTTACCAGCTGCTACTGCTTGGCACCTGGGCAATTGGAATACCATTTGGAAAAACTACTTCCTTGATTACACTTCCTCCTTAAAAAAGATTTGTTATGATATTAAGGCAGAAGTGAAACTCACAGCTTTTGTTAAGTGAAGCTTAACAAAAATCTGCGGATACTCTTGGTTGTTTCTTCTTCTGGCCTTCTTGCTAGTCCTATTGTGTGATTCAAATTTCGAGCACAATCAGAACATCACAGTGCACATAAAAGTGATTTCAGATTATGAATGGTTCCTGTGTTTTGTTTGTGTTTTGCAAAGTTATTTTAAACATGGATTTTTAGGTTAAACTAGATAGTAAAAATTCCAGGTTATAAGTTCCCCTGAATTTTGTGTGTACCTAAAACATCAAGTATTATATAAATGTAGTAGATACATAAACGTAAATGCATGTTTAACAGCAAAGCACAGAACCCTTTTTATGTGTGCCTGCAACACTTTGACTAATCTGATACTGCCCTCTGCTGGGAAAAACTGGGTAAAACCTCAGGGCGGAGGGAAAGCTGTAGTTCTGATTTTTTATTCGAAGTCCAAGAGCGTTTTCTGTGATGCCACCATTTCTGAATTATGGAGAGACAGAGCTGTGAGCCTGTCGCCAGCTAATGTCACAGTTCAGTTGTCATCCCTTTCCCCACAGAGCACCTTGAGAGGGAGGCAGTTTCCCACCAGGCATTTCCAGGGCCCAGAAGTTGATAGCTGAGGGCTGCTGAAAGATTTGCTCTGAGATCAGTTTTCCAGGTTGGCCCAAGCTGTGCTTAGTTTATTTAAGCAGACTTGCTCGGAGTTTTCTGAGTAGGCTGCCTTGGAGGGAGTGATAAAATGTCGACAACACTTAATGACCCTGTTTAATAAAAAGAACACTGGAAACACTCAGTCTTGGGGCCTCTGGAGCCCTGGGTGAGCTGGCCTCTCCTAGGTTTCTTCTGACCATTATCACGTCAGACCAGTTTAATCTTATTTTCGCCAAGAATTCATTTAGTTGTGATTTGTGCAGTTTTACCAGTATCTATTAGCAGGTATTAGTGACTTGAAACAGACCTGTTTGAGCTGTCCATCGCCATTGTCATCTATGGAATTGGGCCCAGTGAAAGGTGCTTTCACTGCTAAATCTTTGACCTTGTGCCAGCTCTTCCATTAGCTATCACAGCTGAGTACCCTTCTGAAATCCATAAAGCTTGGAGTGACATTAACTGAACTATGCTTTAAAAAAAAAAGCTGTTTTGACTTCTGGCAATACCAGTGGCAGTATCTGCCATATGTCACAGTAGACGTTGCCCTTGTGACGGGAACTGTGGACAGTCTGTGGACAGCTTGGGCCAAGTTCGAAATTGCCAAGGTCACCTTTAAATATAGAGAAAAAACACTATTAGAATTCTCTGGTATTAACATGGGTATATCAGTGATGAAAGAAAACAGATCTTATGTTGCCATACCCGTTTTACATTTCAGCAATGTCGAGATATAGCATTTCTTCCAACGAGTTATTTTTAGACTATACTTATTATATATCCTTGAGATTGAAAAACTGCCCCCTAAAATATTTGAAGATGCTTAGTGGTCTCTTTGTAATATCTATAGAATGTTGTGTAGACCTTGTGCTAAGAAGGGAAGAAATTTTGGCTTTGCCAGCACCTCTACAAATCGTGATTAAAAACTCTGGGAGAAGAGGCCTTGGCTTATAGATTGGATGAGGGATAAAATTCAAAATTAACTATTAACCTGAGGCTTAGCTTATATTACATCAACCACTTTTTTAGGGGCATATAAACTCTAATAAGCTTAATTAATAGCTGACACACTTTTCATGTGGATAAGTAAGTTTCTTATTGTATTAATACCTTATAATTGATTTACATTTTAAACAGTTGTAATGCTACGTAGTTCAAAGTGATATTTCCATATTCGGAAGGACAAGTATTAGAGAATCCTGATTATTAAATCTTGACTTTGATCATGAAACCAGCTTTGAAATACATGTTTCATTGATTCCTTTCAAGCTATCTGGCACGCCAGCTCAAAAGTGTATATATTAAATTTGAATACATCACCCATCAAATTCTTATTCCTTAATAAAGTGTTGGTGTCTGGGTTTATTTGGCACTTCATTATTTCCTTCTGCTTCTCTAAAATGCCTGAAGAGTGCATAGTAATCAAGCAAGAAATGGAAGCAAGAATGAAATTTTTAACGTTAACCCAATTTTACATTTCAAAGAGGTAAAGCTAAAAATTTTATCTTATCTATACCTTTCCCTCGTAAAAGACTTACTCCAGTCTAACAGTGCTGGCTGCAAATGACAGCATAAAATCTCTGTATTCCTTTATTTTAAATTACTGAGCAGAATTGTGTAATAAAGAAAATTATTTCTCATCTATTAAAATGATAGCTGATTATTAGAGAAGTTGGAAAAGAAAGAAACATAGGGAGAGGATAAAGTTACTCACTTTATAAACCCATTGCCAAAAGGCAAACACTGTTAACAATTAGGTGTATTCCATTGCTGTCTCTTCCCATTTCACTACATATTTATAGTTAAAAAAATTTTTCTTTAATATAGTTGAGCTTAAAAAAACATGTCCATTAAACCATCTTTTATTCTGGTGAAGCATTTTTTTAAAGGAATAGAATACAACTTTACCTTGTGCTAAGGAACGCAGTACAGATCCCTCTGGAGGAGTGAGGAAAGGGGCCTGCTACAGACCCAGTGTGTGCATTTGACCTGACTGAGATCAGAGGAGTGGGCTAGTGGCCAGGTGGACTTTCCCTGCTGATGCGTGTGCTGCCTGGTTCACAGGGGCTGGGGACTGATGAGGACTCCCTCATTGAGATTATCTGCTCAAGGACCAACCAGGAGCTGCAGGAAATCAACAGAGTCTATAAGGAAAGTGAGTAGCCCTCGTTCTGTGGTGTGCCCTCTCCGCCCAGTTTCTGTGACCCCCTCCTGGCCCCCTGGGCTGGTGTTCAGGATAGGATGCTTGATAGGATGCTTGGATTCCGTATGTAGAAACGCCTGCCATCCAGGGGTTTGCTGTGGTCCAGGTGCCTCCCCTCCATCTTCTGACAGCCTGGGTTTTGATTATTACATAACACTGGAACTAATACAAAAGGGTATACAAAAGGGAAGCAGAGAAGACAAAATTTCTTAAAAAAAGATCTGATGGGGAGAAGTATTCAGTATCCTACATGGATACTGCATGGGTTTCTGCTGTCCAGTTTCTGCTGAGGAGATTCCCAGCTCCTGACTGTGCATCATTGTTGCAAGAGGCACATGGACCTTTGTACACCAAGCAGTGTAGGAGGCCCACGGTGGAGTAAATGATGCAGCTTACATGGGCGTGTGGCACTACATATCAACATAGGTGCTGTTTTGAATAATAAAGTACAGATTCATTCAAAAGAATTCATTCTTTAATTCTTACTAGTTTTTGCCATTGTGCATTTTCTCCATCAATAGATAACAAAGCAGAATTGTTTGTATGTAGTCCTCCAACTTTTTTGATGTTCCAAATAAGTATTTATAGTCAAGAAGTTTGGGAACCCGTATATTAGCTACACAGGAGGTCACTGATCGAAGGTGAGCTTGAGGGTCCACAGTCTGATCCTGCTCCGTGTGTCCCTTGTCATTGATAATAACACTGGTTCTGATTTTATGAGGGTAAAAATCATTCTAGAGAATCCACCCTCATTTGGGCGGGTACATCCGTGCTGCCACAGCTGCTTCTGCTTTTCAGAGGCTTAGCGGGCAGGGGATGAGTGGGGTGGGTGGCTGGCTGGCTGCACAGGAAGGAAGCATCAGACCAGATGTGTTGTTTTCCAAGTGTACAAGACGGATCTGGAGAAGGATATCGTTTCCGACACATCCGGTGACTTCCGCAAGCTGATGGTTGCCCTGGCAAAGGTTGGTTTCCGGTTTGTTTCTTTGTCCTTGCTTCCTCCCAAGCAAGTTGCGTACCTCATTTTATACTTGAGAGCAAATTAGCTCCATCCTCTGTGCCTGCATCAGAAATTCCAGCTGCATTTTTGACAGTAGGTTTGCACTGCCACTGCAGAGTTGTCGTTTTTATATAATGGGATTTCTTATCCCGCAAAACCGTACGGTCAGGTGGACTTTGGGGCCAGAGGAGGAAGTGGTGGCTCTCAACTCCTGGCCTGGATTTATGTGCCAGCCCTCGCTGTGACTCAGGGAAGGTCATTTTGCCCCTTTTTGTGGTCACATAGGACCCAGTGGGAAGTGACCCTCTTGTTTCTTTCACCTGCTCTCATTTCTTAAGAGATGGTTTGCCCAGGTAGTGGTTTGCCTGGAGAGGTCTTTGCTTGTTTGCTAATATTAACACATTAATGTGGATGAAAGGCATTTCCCTTCTGAGTCTGAGTTCTGACCCATGTGCAATTTAATGCCTGTGAGCCCAGTGAGGGAAGAGGAATTTTCCCCAGGAACCCTGATGACAGACGGTCGATGGGCATGCTGTCTCCTGCCCACGCACCTCTCCATCATCGTAAGAACCCCGTACGGCCCTCCCCAGCTCTCTTCTCTACCACGTGCCCTGCGTACCACCACTCACCCATCTTTTTGAAATCCACTTGCACCATTTTACTCCCCTCATCAAAACTGATTTCGGCTGTATCACATCCACACTCTCAGCTGCCTTTAAGCGTCCTCTGTACCCTGGCCCTCCCTCAGTCTTCCTGCCCGGGCTTCCCTCCTGCTCCCCTTCTCTATAGCTGAGCAGCACCTCACTCCCCCGTGCCGTGCCTCGTGCGCGGGATAGCTTCTCCCGCTCCCCTTCCCAGCTCATCGGACGCACTCTTTGCAGTTTACCTCAACTGTACCCCATTGTCCCTGGACTTTGCTGATGGTTCTGCCTGACAGATTTCTGCCTTCTTTTGCATTTCACGTCTACGTAGAGCCACAGATACTGTGTTGTTTTACCATTTATCCTGTGCTCAACTCTCCATCTGGATTGTGAGCTCTCTGAGGGAAGGAATTAAATATCATTCCCTTTTTTGGAGGAAGGAGGGTGGGTTCCGCAAGACGCTTAGCCCAGGACTGAGTACCAACGGGGCTTAGAGCCCCCACACTTCACTGCCTCCATTATTGTAACAATCCTTGGTCTTACCTCCACTTCTAAGTGAGGAAGAATTTTGAGAGGGTGTTTATTCAATAAATGGAGGCTTATATATATTGGAAGAAAATAACACTTTCAGTTTTAAGATATGCAAAGAAACACATTGGATGTTCTTCATTGTTTCCTTTGTCTCTGCAGGGTCGAAGAGCGGAAGATGGCTCTGTCATTGATTATGAGCTGATTGACCAGGATGCCCGGGTCAGTGCCAAGCTTCTTGGTTTGAGGTTTTTTTTTCTTAGTCTCTGGGTAGTCTGTCACGTTATCTATCCTGCACATAAATTACCTCCAAATTCAGCAGCTTAGAAGAACAAGCATTCACTCTCTCGGTTTCTGTGGGTCAGGAACTGGGAAGTGGCTTAGCTGGGTGGTTCTGGCTCAGGACTTCTCATGAGGCTGGAGACACATTGTCGACCAGGGTGCATCATCTGAGGGCCTGACAGCGACGGGAGGATCTGCTTCCCAGATCCCCTGCCCGTGTGATCCCCCGCCCACGTGACTGTTGGCAGGAGGACTTAGTCTCTCTTCTCCCCTGGGCCTCTCCAAGGGGTGGCTTGAGTGTCCTCACAGCATGGCCACTGTCCCTCCCCAGAGTGAGTGATCCAAGAGAGACAGCGAGGAGGAAGCCAGGGGCCTTTTATGACCTAATCTCAAGAATCACACACAGTCACTTCTGTCGTGCTCTGTTCATTAGAGGCGAGTCGCTAGGTCTAGCCTCCAGTCACTGGGAGGGGAAGTAGGTTCCACGTTTGGAAGGGAGGAATGTCAGATTTGTGGGCTTCATTTTCACTCTCTGGGAACTGTAGCTATAACAAGATATACCCTTATAATGCTGGCGTTAGTTATAGGATCCATATCTGAGTCACATTTGCTCGCTTAGGCTTTGCTTGTATGGAAGAACCAGTTCCTGCAGGGTGTGATACAGCTGTGCACATTTGCTACGGATGAACACTAATAGAGTACAAAACACAGAACAGTGGAGGGAGGTGGTAGAGGCACAGCCAGGGACGGGAAGGCTTGCTGCCCTTGGTGATTGGGAGAAGGCAAGGGAGGCAGAGGCCCTTCCTTCTTTCCTGGCTGAATAGAACTTCTGCTGGTTTTCGTCCCATAGTCACTGAGAACTATTTGTGAAGCTGATTTAGGTCACTATGAACTACGTGCCTTTCCTAGGAGGTGGGCAGCTGTATCGAACTAAGAGCTAAAGAACAAAATTAATTTTAATTCATTTTAGTTTAAAAATTCAGTATTTTCACACAGTAGTTTTAGCAGGATGTAGAAAAGGGTTTTAAATAAAGTAATGGAAGTCGCCTTTTGCAGCTCCCAGGTAGTGGATGGTCACTGAATAAGTATCGGCTCTTGCAAGCCTTTCTCCCTCCTTCCCTGCCATTCTTAGCATTACTCGTAGCCCTTAAATTTTCTAGAAACTGAAAATGCGGTTGGACCAGCTTTTTTTTTTTTTCCCTAGCTCCATCATTTCCTGAGTCTCTAAGAAGCCAGGGGGTCGGTACCTGACCTGTCCCTGTCTTTAGTAGATGACCACTAGTTCATGTGCTGTTGAAAGTGCCAAATGGAGGAGAGCTGGATGTGCTAGTGAGCACTGGCTTGTCCTTCTGTGTATGAATAGAAGCTCTTGGTCCTTCCTTTGCTGTTCAGGGAGGGAGATTTGTACAGCATCAACCTCACGAACAGCCTGGTCTCATGCTCTACGTCTCTGTGCCTCAGGAAGATTGCTCTTGATGAAGACTTTTGACCTAAATAGCTCATTTTTTTCCTGTGTCTGCAGTGCAATCATCCTTGCTCATTTGGCATTTTGAATGTATAGGTTTTGGGGTTTTGTGCATGGCGTGTTTTTAATGAGCTTGCTCTGGATTGTGGAGTTACCTTTCCTGGTCGGTTGTGCTCATAGGATCTCTACGATGCTGGCGTGAAGAGGAAAGGAACCGATGTTCCCAAGTGGATTAGCATCATGACCGAGCGGAGCGTGTGCCACCTCCAGAAAGGTGGGTGCTGTGCTGGGAATGCCCTAGAGCCCCGGGGCCAAAACGGAGGGCTCTCTCAGGTGGGCTGGCTGTGTGTTGGGGCTCGGGTCCGCCAGGTCAGAGTTCACTCTCCACCCAATGATCTCACCCCTTTTCCCTCACCAAGTCCATTCATCCTTCTGTCCCATTTTGAATGCTTTTTTTTTTCCCCTAAATATTTTCCATGTTTGGTGCTTTGGTGTGCTGCCTCTTCTTGCCTGGATCATTTTATCTTGCCATATTTGTTGAAGTAATGGACTTGACTGGGCGCTACGTACTGTTTCTCATGGCCCAGATAAAGTGGGTTCCACTCCGGAGAGATGAAGATGGTAAAATATGTGGCCTGGCCAGTGCCATTTAAGACAGGTGCATGTACGGCTGTCCCAGCAACTGGTGCAGTGTCAGCTCCTGTCCACGTGGCAATCCCTGCAGGAGGCTGTGATCATCTCCATCATTGTTATTTTGTGTGTGTGTGATGTGTAACTGTGTGGGTAACCATTGATAGCTATGACTAGTGGCTCTGTTATAAAAATCATCTGTTGCTTTTCTTTAGTATTTGAAAGGTACAAGAGCTACAGCCCTTATGACATGCTGGAGAGCATCAAGAAGGAGGTCAAAGGAGACCTGGAAAATGCTTTCCTGAACCTGGGTAAGCAGGTGTGGCCCCCGCCGTCCCTAGTGGGCATCAGCTTTCAGTCAACTGTGCTGAAGCAGAAGTAACAAATGCTTATCCTATTAATTCAAATGGCCTTGGGAGGTGTGGATTTTTTACATAATTTGGGTAGTTTCATAATCTTCACCGTATGAATTTAAGATACGGAACTGAAGAAGGGCTTATGTTGGTAGAACAGAGAGTTGCCCAGGAGGAATAAGAGAACCAAAGAAAGGGCTGTCTCCTTTCGGGGAGCTCACATATGCATTTGGGTTTCTGCGGCACTCAGGGTCCCCTGGTGTAACAGCACAGCAGGCTGAGTGTTTCAGGGGATCCCTGGTTTTCCCTGAGTGTTTCCCATTTTGCAGTCCACTCCTGTTACATCAGGTCATCCAGTGGTGCCCCGGGTCAGGGCTGCACCCCAGTGGTGGAGAAAAGAGGAGGTGCTGACCCTTTTCTTCTCCCCACAGTCCAGTGCATTCAGAACAAGCCCCTGTATTTTGCTGACAGACTGTACGACTCCATGAAGGTAAGGGCAGCTGACCGAGAGGTCCACGTTTCCACACTAGGCTTTTTTTCCTTTGTGTCCCAAACTAAATCTCCTTGACTAGTGGACAGAGGAAGGGACCCCACTGTCTAGGTGCAGGAACGCACTAGTCAGCTGTGCTTGTACGTGACAGCCGAAAAAAACACAAGTCTTGTTTCTCCCAACTACTCAAACACGTGTTTGTGTACAGGTAGAAAACAAAGTGCCATGGGAGAGAGAAAATGCCAGATGGTGATCATGTGAGATTCCTACTCAGATTTCTCAGTGATTCCCTCCTGGTACCCCAGAGGAAGGACAAGCAAGGAAGAGAGAGGTTATTAAGCAACCACTATGCAGTAGGCATTGTGCTACTTACTTTATCTTAAATCATTACCAAAAAACCTGTGAGACTTGTGTGCCAGACTTGAACTTGGGTCTGTCTGATTCCAAAGCCAACCCTGCAATTTTCCCTTAAATGGACCATCTCTTCCCACAATCCTATCCCCTCTTCCACACCTCAGATGTGCCTTGTGCTTTCTGGCTTCCAGGCCCTTGCCGCTCCTTCCTGGGTCACGCCCTGGTCCACACTGCCTCTCCCATCACCCCTCGGGTTCCATGTCAAGTATGGCCCATTCTCCAGCCTGAGGTCCTGGGTGTAAACTTCAGTGGTCCTTATTGTTTGTACCATTCAAAGTGGCGCAGAGCCTCGGTGAACGTGGCAGCATGTGCTCTCTCAGCCCCCGAGAGCCAGGAGCTTTGTGTTACATATGTAACACAAGGAACTCGCACACTTCCTGACATGAGCCTTGCAGTAGTTAGTGCTCAGCTCACCTTTTACTGAATGCACAGCATGGGGGTTTGTGCCGATTTCACGCTGGTGTGTTCAGAATTCCAAGATGCTCATTGTTCTTAAGGGAGAAGTTTGGCTGTTATCTTTGCAGTCTCTTGGAGGGCGGCATCAAGAACCCAGATCAGTTGCACGTGCAGGAGAACTCCCTAGACTCTTTCTTAATGATTGACATTGTCAGTGAATTGTAACTTGGAGCGTAAATTTGACTTTCAGGGCAAGGGCACTCGCGATAAGGTCCTGATTAGAATCATGGTCTCCCGCAGTGAGGTGGACATGTTGAAAATTAGATCTGAATTCAAGAAAAAGTACGGCAAGTCCTTGTACTACTACATTCAGGTAAGGTGCTGTGTCAGCCCCATCTGCCCATCGGGGGGGCTGGGGGCCCGGGGCAGGTGAGTGTCAGAACAGTGGCAGAATGGTGGTTTTCTAGGTCCCCGGGGAAGGATGCTGGTCATCACGTATCATTTATTTTGTGTGCTGTTACGATTTGTCCTAGAATCTTACGGAATCAGGCACATGTTTTCTGTTTCTCGCACCTGTTCTACAGTGACGGTGTTTGTGACAGTGAACCTGTAAGACTTGCTGACATCCTGAAAAGACTTAGTTCAATTTAATCTACGTTTTATTGTATTTCCATTTCTTGAAACACCTCTGTGATCAGCCTGGCAACATTTCCTCATCAGAACTCCCATCTCTCCCCTTGGTTTAGCCTGTCCCCGTTTTGGAGGGATGGAGCATTCGTACATAAGGAGCAACACTGTGTTTAGTTCAGATAGATGTGCAAACCCCTTTGAAAGATCCTGAGATTTTCAAAGGCATGTCAGTGGTTACCAGGGATGAATTTAGAGCTGGGTTCTCTATAAGCAGGTTTATTAGGGCATATGTTTAAAATTCAGGGACCACTTTTAGACTGTTAGTAATTATTTCCTTAACCCATCAGCTGATTCCCACGTGACCTTAGGAGTCCAGAAAACCACACAGCGAGGCAGGAAGGTGTCTTGTGTGTCTTCTCTGGAAGCGTCCAGGCCAGGGGGAAAAGGGATGGTGTTTGCAGGACCTCAGTGCAGGAGGAGCAGACTGGGTTCTGTCCTCTGGTCACGTACTGTGTTAATCCCCAGGACCCTGTGTTCTTTCTGCCCTTGTGGCAGTAATCTCCCCTGGGCCACACACCCTGAGGGTCCTCTAATGGTTTGGGTGTGTCTGGGCAGGTCCCACAGAAGTTCCATGTGCCGTGGGCCTGCTTGTCTGTTACTGCAGAGTTTGGGTCTTTCTCCTGACCCTGAATTTCTTTTTTCTCCTTGGCCATTTATAGCAAGACACCAAGGGCGACTACCAGAAAGCGCTGCTGTACCTGTGTGGTGGGGATGACTGAAGCCCACGACAGCCCGAGGGTCCAGGACAGCTGCTCCGCGTTCCCTGCCGACAGCTCTACACGATTGCAGCTAACAGCCCCCTTGTGCCCATCCCTGGGAGGATGACATTAGTGCTGCCTGTCCCACCCGCTCCATCCTTAGTTTAGTTGCCTAAGCGTTACCTGGCTTTCCCGTCTAGTCTCTCTTTATAGCCAAAGAAATGAACATTCCCAGGAGTTGGAAGTGAAATCTATGATGTGAAACACTTGCTTCTTGAGTACTGTGTCGTAAACAGATGAATAAACTGAATTTTTACTTTAGGAACAAGTACTTTGTTGACCTTGCTCTCAATTTAATTGCTTGAAAATCAAACATGCTTAAGAGTTGCATTGTTTGGCTGGGAAGGCTGTCCCCTATAGGAAGAAAGCGCTAGAAAGGAGCTGTCCAGATATGGTAACTGCAATCCAGATTCGGCTATTTACATTTAAATTTATTTAAACGAAATAGTTAAAAATTTAGTTCCTTAGTCATGCTCTCCATATTTCAGATACTCAGTATCCACGTGTGGTTAGCATCTAGGGTATTGGATAGCACAGGCAGGGTACACTTTCATCACAACAGGAGGTTCTACTGGGCAGCTCCCTGTGCCCCTGGGATGGATGGTGCCTGTGGGGGGTAAATCCCAGAATGACCCCTTCATCTTCCCATCTTTATCAGGTACATTAGGTGACAGCAAGCATCTTCAGGGGCCTCTAACTGGGAAAAGGGGTGGGATGGGGTATGGACTCTGTTTAGCAAATATTGCAAGTTTAGCCATAAGAATTACAGACATAAGTAACATCCTTCCCCAGCCTGGAGGGCTCCCCTGTCAGAGTCAGGCGACAGCATTCTCATACAGGAGGTGCAACAAAAGTGGACGGGTGTACAGAGAGGAAAGCACGTGGTTTTGCCTGGGAGGACTGAGAAACATGACCCAGAGAAGAAAACATTTGAGCCATGCCCTGAAATCTAAGGAGAAGTGTTGCAGCTGAGAGGAAGCGCTCCACCAGTGCTCTTACGGTTCTGATAAAGATCGTTCATACACCTGGTTCACATCTCGGACGCCACAAAGGACACGTGTATGCAGTGAAAATTACATCTCCCTCCCTCTCTCTTCCCAGCCAGCCGGGGGCCTTCCTAGAGTCCCGTGGTTTGCGGTCCTTCCTTCCATGGGTAGGCTGTGTACTAAGCAGGCACGTGTGTTGGCACGGTGGCGATGCCGCTCGTAGGCTGCTCGCCCAGGACCCTGTGGACGGCTTGCTCACCCAGGTGCCTCCCCTGAGCTGGGGGTAGGGCTGGGGCGGAGCTGATGACGACCCCCAGACGCTTAACCCTGCGCCCTCCTCGTAGAGGAGGCCGCATCAGTCGCTAATTCTTGACACCTGGCTGATGTCGGACGCAGTTCGTGGTCTGCGGGGACTAGGCAGGTAATGGAAATGCAGGTGTGAAATGGGCTGGCTGGACAGAAGTGGGGAGTCTGGAGACATGGAGAACCCCTGCCCCACTTGCAGCCTTCAGATCCAATGAAAACAACACTGTGTTAACCATAAGCTATACATCTGTGGGCTGACTGATTTGCTCTTTTGACCTTTGGCAAACTTTCAGTAGAAACTCAAATGGAACAGGGCTCTTGGGTCACTGGTGGCACATAAATTGCCTGTAAGGCCACTGAGATATTCTTTAAAATGCAAGTTAGGCAAAAACAGGGTGTTTTCCCAAATGTCTCCTCCTAGGCATATTAGATTTGCTGCCTCCGATCCCAGAATATCCTTTTCCCTGTGCTTGGGGCAGAGTTCAAGGAACTGCATAAGAAGTGGGGACTTTCTGCTTCCCCCCCACACTCTGGTGTTGACTTCAGAACTGATCGGGCTGTGGGACCTCCCTGGTGGTCCAGGGGTTAAGACTCCACGCTCCCAATGCAGGGGGATACGAGTTTGATCCCTGTCATCCTGCATGCCGCACTGGCGTGGCCAAAAAAAAAAAGAATATAAAAAAAAGAACTGATTGGACTAAACAGGGGCTGTCAGGGGCAGGGTTTCAGATCAGGAGGTATTTAGGCTGTGTTTTTTCCCACCACAAAGCGCATGTGCAGCAGAGGGAAAGGTGGTGGAAGGAGAAGGCAGGGCTGGGTGGCCAGGGTGTGGGCGGGTGCCTGCTCCTGCCCTGCCCAGGGTGGCCCGGACACGGGTCTGGCTGGTCAGGACCCTCCAGCAGGCCTGAGGGAAAATCCAAAAGGCAGATTGGCAAAAGGAAGGCCTCTGGAGAACCATTCCAAACGCTGCCTGCTGTCTCCCGCGAGTGGAGTGTTGGCTGGCTGTGTTTTCCAAAACTGACAGAAAGGGCACTTGGAATTTGGTCTCATATTCTGGATTCCAGCCTGTCCCCCACAGTCAAGCTGTCCAAAGCATTTCTTGAAGTAAAGAACCATCTGGAGATTTGACTACTCTCCCAATTTTACTTTGTAAAGAGGAGGGAAAGGGCACAGGGCAGGCTTTAACACTTGGGCAGCTGATAATAAGAACTTTGTATTCTTTGAGGAGTTAAAGGTAAATGCATGCAGTGTAGTCATGGAAACTTCGTAAACTATGATTGTGAACAACATATGATTTTTTTTCTCCCCTGACCTGCGCAGTGGAGCAGGACAGGATTCTCACATTGCACAGCTCCAGACAGCACCCTTCACATTGCAGCCTATGTAAATGGTATGTCCCTGGACTTTGTGCAGTGCACAACCTGAGCGGCCATACCTGACGGCCCTATATGGTGACCCAAGGTGTGTGTGAGATGGCCTACTAAGCCTTTTTGTCACATTGTTGGTTTGCAGATTAGAGTTGGAAGACAAATCCTACTTAGAAACAGATGGCTGGGCTTCCCTGGTGGCACAGTGGTTAAGAATCCCACCTGCCAATGCAGGGGACTCAGGTTCAATCCCTGGTCCGGGAAGATTCCACATGCAGTGGAGCAACTAATCCCGTGTGCCACAACTACCGAAGCCCCTGTGCCTAGAGTCCATGCTCCTCAGCAAGAGAAGCCACCGCAATGAGAAGCCCACACACCACAACGAAGAGTAGTCCCCACTTGCTGTGACTAGAGAAACCCTGCACGCAGCAACAAAGACCCAGTGCAGCTAATAAATAAATAAATTTATTTAAAAAAAAAAGAAACAGATGGCTAAACCTCTCAAGGCCTTGTCTATTCCATGGACTCTTGATCTTTGGACCCCCTCTTACTGGGATATGCACCAATGACTGCATATGAATCTTCCCAGTATGTGAAGTTCCTGTGGCATAAGTTATTAGTAAAGATAGCTAGAGCAGGAGAAACCAGGCTCACAAAGTGGCTACATTAGCAAGAAAAATGATTTGAGGACAGAAATCTTTTAAATCAATTTTTAGTCTTTAAATGACTCCAATCTCCAGGCCTCTCCCCACATTTTGACAAATGGCTTTGCCTTCTTATCCACATCAGTTTATCTGACCTCCTTTTTCCCACCACTACCAAAATGAAAACTCCACTGCAAGAGAGAGAGAGGGAGCAATTTTAAACATCCCTTAGCAATGAGGCAGAACATGCTATAGCCATCAAGTTCTAGTTGTTCATTCTATTTATTGAAAAAAGCCTGTAGCCTGATTTCTTTTATGCGAGTACATTTGAGCAAGCAAAGTTTATAGAGATGACTTATCTCATTACATTAGAAGAGTGATTTGCTATCTCAGCATCTATAAGCAATTTTAACAGACATTTCTGGATGAAGAAAAGCTTTTGTAAATATATGCGAAAGACACGATTTCATCAAGCATTAAATTGGAGGTGCCCTGGAAAAATATTACATTTGTGCATTCAATTAGCTTGATTGTGGCTGAATTTTGTCCACTGAAGGCAGCATTTCTGCAGAAAAACAGGAGCATTCCCTGTGTCAGCAGGTTTCTTAAAACAGAAAAGTGCACTTTCCCCTTTGCAAGTCCTCTTTTGCATTTGTGCTGTTCCCAGCTGTGCATCCCTAATCAGCCTGCTGTCTCCGTTCTCCGCAGTAAAGGGTAAGGGAGAGGGAACCAGAAGCCATGGTACTTACACCTTAGAGAAATCCCAACCCAACGATTCCGATACTAAGTATCCTGCGTCTAGTCTGAAAGCCAGGCAAAATGGGCAAAACTGGGACTGGTCAAGGACGGACTTAAGTTTTCCAAACTTCCCTTCCTGGTCTCTACAGGGCTTCTCTCTCCTTTCAGAGTCTGTGGGATGCTGTTTAAATCTTAGTAGGGCCATCAGCCCATGTCTCTTTCCTGGAGGAAAGTGTATAGGGTCAGCTTCATCTTGGAATGAAGGCTTTGTTCCCCTATTACGGGCATGACAGGAATTAGTGAAGAAATGGGGAATGATTGGGGTTCAAGAGGGCTTTCTTAGACCCCTGAAATCACAGTAAAGAAGTGAGTTAAGTATTAGGATGAGCCCCAGCCCTTCCCTGCAATCCTTGCTGTGCTGTAGTTGAACCATCTGCTTTCTTCTAATAAGAAACAAACCAGAAAAGACATATTATGTCAATGGAACCTAGCTGTGGAGGTGGCTGTTCTTTTTAAACAGTCGGTGAGGACAAATTAGAACTTTCCGGCTATAAACCATTAAAGCCCAAGACTATCATACTTCCAAGTGCATTTCTAAGGATTAATATGAAGATTAGCAAGAAGTTTGGATCAGAAATACAGAAAATATTTCAAACGAGTTTTAGGTTTCTATATCAGTGAGGTTGCCAGATTTCTTGAATTCTTGAGCTTTGGAAAACCATCTTGGTCTCAAAGAATCACCTCTGTCCTAATACGAACTCATCTATGACTGGGAAAAATTTTAAAGTCCCGAGTTGAGCAGGTAATACAGGATCTCACAGTCATTCACTTATTCATTTACTGAATTATTAATATTAATGTATTCAGTAAACAAGCCTACTACATGCTGGTAACGAAGCACTGAAGATTTGAAGAACAAGGCAACGCTGACCATGTAGAATGACAAGGGCTGTGATGGAGGCACAGGCAAGAGGCTTGGGGATCCAGAGTAGCTGATTCTCACCTGGGATAAAGCATATGGAAAGGTTTTGGGAGAGGCAATCCTTAAAGCAGGAATGTTGTGTGTGTGTGTATTTTTTTTCCTGACATACAGGAGGAATACAGAATCATTGTAGAAAGTTCAAAAATACAGAAAAGTGTACAGAAGAAAATCTGAATCACCTGGAATGCCAACTAGAACATATCACTGTTAACATTTTGGCGGAATGACCTGTTTGAGAATGAGCTCTTGTTTCCTTGGCAGTAAGCTCATCAGGAAAGAATGAGAGGCAAGTTTTCCTCCCCACTCAGAAGAGGGAGGGCTAAGCTTCAGGCAGTAAAAGTCAGGCTTCCCTTGCCCCATGGGAGAGTTAAGCGGCTTTTGATTTTTCAAAGTCCAGATCAAGAAGATGTAGGCCTGGATTGTCTCAAAGGGGAGGGTTCTGGCGTAAAGGAAGAAGCGAGTAGCCTAGCTCTGGGACAGCTGGGTTCAGAGACTGAGCGTGGCAGGGCCCAGGGGATGGGGAACAGGACCCAGACTCCACAAAGTGCCTGGAGTGTCCTGACTTCCAGCAAATTTGCAGGGAATTAAAAACTTGCCCACCACAGTACTGGCTCGCTCTGGGAACTTCTTAGTGACTGGTGTGGTGAATGGGGAATGAGGCCCAGCCCAATGTGAAAATCTAGTTTCCAATCTTGCTCTCATTCTATATCAGTTCTTCCCCCAGTCACCAGGACAGCCCACACATCCCATGACGAATTGCTGGAAGGGAATCTTTTTATGTTTACCTTCTGACTTCTTTCTCTTTTTTGACATTTTACGACTTACAATATCTATCCCAGATAAATTATAAGTATT
Source organism: Hippopotamus amphibius kiboko (assembly GCF_030028045.1). Taxonomy (NCBI): domain Eukaryota; kingdom Metazoa; phylum Chordata; class Mammalia; order Artiodactyla; family Hippopotamidae; genus Hippopotamus; species Hippopotamus amphibius. The sequence continues at coordinate 202,000,939 of NC_080187.1, read as the reverse complement.
CCAGACACTTCAGAGCTCTATAATTTAGATCTAACTTTGTATTTTGAAGAGCCTAAGTTAGTAGGGAAACGGGTTCCTATTAGAGTCTTTAAAGCAAGAGAAGGAAGATGAAGAATGCACTCTGGGTAGCGTATTCCAAATTGCTGGGAAAACAAAGAAACCAGAGAAAACGATTTCAGAGCATAGATGAAACAAAGGAAGAGGCAGAATCAAAACTTTTCAGCTCTTCAGTGGGATAACTTAGTTCTGTTTGTTTTTTAAGATTTTTTTTTTTTGGATGTGGACCATTTGTAAAGTCTTTATTGAATTTGTTACAATATTGCTTCTGTTTTATGTTTTGGATTTTTGTAAATAAATAATTTATTTATTGGCTGCATTGGGTCTTTGTTGCGGTATGCAGGCTTCTCATTGCGGTAGCTCCTCTTGTTGCAGAGTGTAGGCTCTAGGTGTGCAGGCTTCAGTAGTTGCAGCATGCAGGTTCAGTAGTTGTGGCGCACAGGCTTAGTTGCTCCGAGGCATGTGGGATCCTCCTGGACAAGGGATCGGACCCATGTCCCCTGCATTGGCAGGAGGATTCTTAACCACTGTGCCACCAGGGAAGTACCATGTTTTGGTTTTTGTTGTTGTTTGTTTGTTTTTGTTTTCATATTTTTTTTTTTTTTTGGCTGCAAGGCAGGTGGGATCCTAGCTCCCTGACCAGGGATTGAAGCCACACCCCTTGCATTGGAAGGCGAAGTCTCATCCACTGGACCGCCAGGGAAGTCCTCTGCCAGTTCTGTTTTAATACAAGGTTTCTGTGTAGCTCAACATCTGGCTTCTAATATGAACAGATCAAGAGTAAGAGACTGCATTTTTCCTAGCCTCTGTATCCTTGTTTCTCCCCTTGGCTGAGGCCTCCAAACCTGCACAAAGAAATTCAGGCCTGTCCTGTGCCTGATCTCTGGCCTTTGCGGGCCTGAGCATGGAATATCTAGCCAGCTTTTTCTCCCACTTGACACTGCTCACCTCAGGCCTGGGAACCCCAGCTGTCCCAGGAACAGGCTACTCACTTTGTCCTTGCACCCCAGAGCCTTCCTGTTTGAGAAAATCTGTCTCCACTGGGCCCAAGGGGTTCCAATAAGCTTATATATCATGTCCCTACAAACCCTGCAGGTTGCTTTCCTGACTAGCTGGTGATCAGCTTATGCCCTGAAGCAACAGAGACAGATACCGAGACACCCAAAGTTAAAAATATAAGGTGGAAATTGTGCTTCTTTCAAAATCAGTTGGCTTTGTAACTGCCTCTTCTTCTGGTCTAGCAACTGCTTCCTCTCACGTGGCTACAGGCATTTATTGCCTTATACTTGAAATGAAAAAGCAAATTCTGAGGTCCAAGGAATTGGCTATCCTGAAGAGGGCAGGGGGTATAGAAGAATAGTAGTTAGCACAGGCTGTGCTCTTGCGATGGCTTGGGCCTCCTTCCCTCTGAGAACCTATCCCCAAGGTTAGTCTTAAGTTTGCAGGCCTGGTGGCCACTCTACTGCCCTGGGGCAGCCTGACAGAGTGAAGAGTTCAGTGCCGCACAGACATGAAATGTCCACAAGTTTAAAAAACAAAACCACAGTCGTTCTTGGGGCTGGGCTGGTTTCCCCATCCCAGTTTCAGCAGAATGGGGCTGTGGCCATGGAGCTCCTGCTGAGCTCTGGGACTGTCCAGGGGCTGGGCACTGGTGCCCAAGGCGCGGTAGGGAATGTGCGGTAGGAATCCTGCACGTCAGGGCTCAGTGTCTGCAAATGGGCTTTTTACATGAAGAGCGGGATGCGTCCTCCCAGCAAAAAGGAGCCCTGGGGGGAGGGTGTGGGAGACAGGATCTCAGATTCACACTGCAGGGGCTGGCCCAGGAAACCAAAGTTGGGCGAGATCGCACTCTTCTGATGTGATGCAAGGCAACCTTCAGGCGGAACTGCTTGTCTGCAGGAGGTGAGCTATGCAGATGGCAGGCGAACGGGAGATCCCAGCCTCACAGTGCACTGGGCCCTTGCTTTCCTTTTCCCGGACCCAGTCAGTGAAGCCTATTGCTGTTTTGGCAGCGGGAGTGAATGTCAGCTTGCGTGGGGCTGTCTCGCACGGGGATCCATTTGTAGTGCAGGTGGGCCGCGCAGGCCTGCGAGGTCCCACGCGAGACTCCGGGCAGGGCCGTGATCACTCGCAGGGTGGCGAGGAACTGGCACTTGCATGCCTGGGAGACACTTCCTAGGTGGAGGAACAGAAGGACTGCATCTCTGCAGCTGATGTTGAGCACTGGTTTCCCACACTGGCTGATGAGCGCGCTCTCGCTTCAGTCTTCTCTGGCGAAATGGGTTTTACAACCATGCAACACTCGGGATATTCCAAGTAAAAAGCCTCGTGCCCGCCCCTGGCGGAAGCACACCTGCGGGCGGGCTGGATGGCTGCGCTCCGCGGTTCCCCTGACAATCCCGCGGTTCCCCCGACAATCCCGCGGTTCCCCCGGCAATCTCGCGGTTCCCCCGGCAACCCCGCGGTTCCCCCGGCAACCCCGCGGTTCGCTCGGCAACCCCGCGGCGCGCGCGCCCCCTGCCGGGCAGCACGAGCGCGCCGCCTAGGGAAGGCCTGGGAGTGGGGTGGGGCTGGGGTGGGCGTGGTCCCGCCCCGCCCCCGCCCCCGCCGCGCGCAGGTGTGCACGGTCGCCGCCCGCAGGCGGGGCTCGGGGAGTCGGCTGCGTCCTCGTGTCCCGTCCCGCACGCTCGGCGTCCCGCCGGCCGCTCGCGCCCCGGAAGCCGGGTGCGGAGTTTTGCACGGGGTCTGAGGATAACTCAGTGTGCAGCGTAACTGGAAACTAAATGTAAGACGTTTAATGGAAAGAGCCAGGTAAGATGGGTTATTTGGCCCTTGAACCACGCGGGGGTTAGGGGCACTGACCTCCCCTGGAGTTGAAAATCCCCTCATACTCTATCTCTGCCTCGAAAACAAAGGAATTGATGAACGACACACCCAAGAGCTGGAAGCTCCAACAGTTTGGTTAGAATCAGGATTCAAGCCCTAGTTCTTTTGAGTCCTCATAGTGTGATCTGTAATTGAACGCAGACTTTTCCCTACACTTAATTAACGAAAAGATCTGTATAATGAAAATACACGTGCTGTATTTGTTGGGGGAAAAAACAAACAAAACTACGGATAAATGGACCCGAACAGTTCAAACTGCAGTTCAAACCCGTGTTGCTCAAGTGTCAACTGCATTTGAGGATGGAACTCTGGCTTAGATATCAAAAGTTTTTGAGGGTCCCTCTCAGAGGTGAGTTAAATCATCAATCAATCATTTTCTATCCCCGCCCCCAATAAAGAATACAGATTTGAGGGTGCCCGGTGAGTTGCCTGTGTCTAGATCCTTGTCTGCTGCTGTAAGTCAGATAACTGCGATTAAGTGATAATAATAAAAACTAGGGAATATCAGGCCGCCTTAGATTCAGGGGAGTTTTGGTCTCATGAGATCAGAAAACATGGAAAAGGCCAGGAAGCCCGCAGTACGTGATGTCTATTTTGTATGATTGTGTTACACACCAGCGTCGTGAGTCTTGGATCTAGGCAGTGCTTCTCACACTTGCTCCTGTGGCCAAAGCCCTGTGAGTCACTTCTGGGGACATCGCAGAATAATGACCCATTTTCCATGTATTATATAAACCAGGAGTAGCTTTATGGATGGAAAATTTTATAATCATATATGTAGAGTTTTCATGCCTCACAAATGCATGTGTAAAATATTTCTAGCACATGACATGCACGGTGGTGGTCCTTCTTGCCCTATTCTCTCCTCCTTTCCTGCAGGCTGCCCTTGCTGTGGCCGGGGAGTAGAAGGAGGCCTTTTACAATAAAACTCCCCTGTGAGCTTCATAACATATAAGGAGGTTTGCTAGTGGGTGTGAACCTTTGCTGGGCATAGAGTTTGATTGTCTTTTAGGCCCTGTCTTCTCCAATCTCAGGACTTAACCATGGAGCAGAGATGGATCTCAAAGGACAGGCATGGAGGGGTTTAGGGAGAGGAGGGAGTGAAGGGGCAAAAGGCAGAGCAAAAGAAGGTCCGGGGCAGGGTGGAGAGAAGGGACAGGGAGCACCTTTTTCAGGCTGCACCCACAAAGCCAGGGACTAAAACTCATTTGTATGGGCGGAGCCCTGGAGTCAGGCTGAGCAGATTAGAGAAGAAACCCCTAAATCTCTTCCACCAGAAAGGCTTTGTATGAGTTAGACTGTATCACTTGAACCTGGAGAAAGCACCTGTTTGAATATTTTTCGAGAACTGATAGTGATGCTTGATGGGTTTAGAATAAGACTTTGTTATTCTCTCCTCCACAATAAGGGATTCAGTGTAGAGATTTTACACATTCTGAGTTTTTCTGTTGCAATCTATGTACTACTAGGACATTTGTCTTGTCAGTCAGCGCACACTGGCTAGCTCATAAGAGCAACAATCTCTTGAGCTTACACTATGTTAAGCACTGTGTTATGTGTTTGACGTAGATTATGATGTTTAATTTCTCCAGCATGCCTGGAAGTAGGTACTGTGAGCCCATTTGACTGATGAGAGAACTGAGGCTCAGCGAGGTTGACTTTCCCCAAATCACGTGGGATTACTTTCCTATTCCAACAGGGTTTGTTATTAGCTCATCCACTGCTTCTGGAGCAGAACTTTTAAAAATTAATTAATTAATTAATTTATTGGTTGTGTTGGGTCTTCGTTGCTGCACACAGGCTTTCTCTAGTTGTGGAGAGTGGGGGATACTCTTCATTGTGGTGTGCAGGCTTCTCATTGCAGTGGCTTCTCTTGTTGCGGTGCACGGGCTCTAGGTGCATGGGCTTCAGTAGTTGCGGCATATGGGCTCAATAGTTGTGGTGCATGGGCTTAGTTGCTCCGTGGCATGTGGGATCTTTCTGAAGCAGGTATTGAACCCGTGTCCCCTGCATTGGCAGGCGGATTCTTAACCACTGCACCACCTAGGAAGCCCTGCAGCAGAATTTTAATAAAAATGGAAGAGAAATCAATTAATTTTGTGTGTGCGTGTGAATTGGAAAAAGAACATTTTTTTTGAAGAACTTTTATTGAGATACAGTTAACAGACGAACTGCATATATTTAGAGTGTACAATTGGGTATTTTTTTTCTTATTAGTAGTGTATCTATGGCAATCCCAATCTTCCAATTCATCCCCCCCCCAACCCTCCCCGCTTTCCCCACTTGGTGTCCAAATGTTTCTTCTTTGCATCTATGTCTCTATTTCTGCCTTGCAAACTGGTTGATTTGTACCATTTTTCTATATTCTGCATATATGTGTTAATATACGATATTTGTTTTTCTCTTTCTGAGTCACTTCACTCTGTATGACAGTCTCTAGGTCCATCTATGTCTCTACAAATGTCCCAGTTTCATTCCTTTTTACAGCTGAGTAATATTCCATTGTATATATGTACCACATCTTTTTTATCCATTCATCTGTTGATGGACATTTAGGTCGCTTCCATGTCCTGGCGATTGTAAATAGTGCTGCAATGAACATTGGAGTGCATGTGTCTTTTCGAAGTATGATATTCTCTGGGTATATGCCCAGTAGTGGGATTGCCGAGTCATATGGTGGAAAAAGAACATTTTTAAAGTAAACTTTTAATTTTAGAATATTTTGAAATTTACAAAATTACTGTGAAGATAGTAAGAGAGTACCTGTATTCCCACACTGAGTGTTCCCTTTTTAAAATATCTTATGATAGTGTGATGTTTGTTACAATGAATAAACCAACATTGATATGTTATTATTAACTAAGGTCCAGGGTTTATTCAGATTTCCTCAGTTTTCCCCTTATGTCCTTTTTCTGTTCCATGATCCCATCCAGGATATGATGTTATATGTAGTAGTCATGTCTCCTCAGGCTCTTAGCTGTGGTAGTTCCTCAGACCTTCCCTGCTTTTGGTGACTTTGACAGTTTTGAGGATTGAGGTCAGATGTTTTGTAGAATGTTCCTCAGTTGGAATTTGTCTGATGTTCTCCTCATGATTAGATTGGGGTAGTATATTTTTGGAGAAACACTACAGAGGTAAAATGCCATTTTCATCATCTTGTATCAAAGGTCTTCCTGTCAATGTGACATCACTTAGGTGTTAATGTTGATCACCTGGCTCAGGTAGTGTTTGTCAGGTTCTTGCCCTGTCAAGTTACTCCTTCCCCCTTTTTCCGTGCTGTCCTCTGTGGAAGGAGGTGACTTAAGAAGTGGGGACTTATGTGCTACCTCCTTGAGGCTGGAGTATCTGTATAAGTTATTTGAAATTCTGCATGGTAGATTTGTCTCTTTTCCTTATTTATTTGTTAAATCATCAGTTTATATCAGTATGCCTTCATGGATATTTATTTCATGCTTTGAGTTCTAATCCAATGCTACTTAATTTTTTTGCTCTAATTGTTCCAGCTTTGGCCACTGGGAGCTCATTCAGTTTGTTCCTGTGTCCCTATGATGCATCAACTTTTTTTTTTTTTTTTAGCACTTCCTTATTTTCTGGAGCTACAAGATGCTCCAAACTCATCTTGTGTGTTGCCTGCTCTGCTCCTCAAATCTGCCATTTCTCCAGGCAGCCCTGGTTCCTTTCATTGGAGAATGGTATTAGAAACCAAGATCTGGGCACTAGGTGTGCTCATTCCTATGGGGATGGCATTGCTTCTACGTCCTCTCAGCTAGGAAATATTTGTGTGTATACTAATCTGTGTATATACACATATCTATAAATGTTTCTATATGTAACCATCTGTATCTACATTAAGCTAAATATGAGTTCCTACTGATAGCTCCAACTCCAGTCCACTACTGCACAGCTCGTTCTAGCCTTCTCCCCTTCTTTATCTGTAAATTCTCACTCCAACAGTGAGAAACCTGGTTCCTGCCATTTGCCACCTGTTTACTTAATTGTTCAGTTCTGGTATATGTGTATAGCAATATCAGAATTGTTAACTCCTATCCCCAAGGAAAACAACTTTATCAACTAGAGTACAGTGCTATGTGCAGTTCCTTTTTTCTTTAGTGTTACAGATTCTACTCATTTCCAAAGTTACTTAGATTAACACTATCCCTCCCCCACCCCACCCCCTTTAATAAGGTTGTTCCGTGTATTTGTAATACAGTTGGGTTGTTTGTCATTTTTTTATTCCATTCTGGGGTCACATAAATAATTTTTTTCTAGTTTGCATCTACTTTAAAGTATCACACAGAATCACCACCCTCCAAATCCTCTGCACTTCACCTACTCAACCTTACCTCCCCACAAATACAGGCAACCAGTGATCTGTTTACCAACTGTATAGTTTTGCCTTTCCAGAATATCATATAATTGCAACCATACAGTAGGCAGCTTTCCCAGACTGACTTCTTTCATTTAGCAATATGCATTTACGATTCATCCACAGTTTTTTTAAATAAATTTATTTTATTTTTTGGCTGCATTGCATCTTCATTGCTGCACGTGGACTTTCTCTAGTTGCGGCGAGCAGAGGCTACTCTTCGTTGTGGTGCGTGGGCTTCTTATTGCGGTGGCTTCTCTTGTTGTGGAGCGCAGACTCTAGGCGCAGGGGCTTCAGTAGTTGTGGCTCTTGGGCTCTAGAGAGCAGGCTCAGTAGTTGTGGTGCACTGGCTTAGTTGCTCCGTGGCATGTGGAATCTTCCCGAACCAGGGATTGAACCTATGTCCCCTGCATTGGCAGGCAGATTCTTAACCACTGGGCCACCTGGCAAGTCCTCATCCACAATTTTTAATGACTTGATAGCTTGTTTCTTTTTATCAAATGGGTAAGGCATCATTGTCTGTAGGTAGCACAGTTTGTTTATCCATCCATCTATGAAGGGATGTGTTGGTTGCTTCCAGTTTTTGGCAGTTAGGAATATAGCTGTGCAGACTTTTGTGGAAATACAATTACTGAGTCAGGTGGTAAGACTGTTTAGTTTTGTAAGAAACTGCCAAATTATCTTTCAGAGTGGCTGTACCATTTTGCGTTCCCATCAGTACTGAATGAGTGTTCCTGTGCGCTGCACCCTTATCAGCGTTTGGTATTGTCAGTTTTTTTGGATGTTGTCATTCTAATAGTCTTGTAGTGGTATCTTGTTGTTTTCACTTACAAATCCCTAATGACAAATGGTGTTGAGCACCTTTTCATATACTTCTTTGCCATCTGTATCTTCTTTTGTGAGGTGTCTCCTCAGATCTTTTGATCCCTTTTAGTTATTTTTTAAAAATTGTTGACTTTGAGAGTTCTTTCACATTTTGGATATAAGCCCTTTATCAGGTATGTGTTCTGAAAATATTTTCTTCCAGTCTGTGGCTTAGCTTTTCTTTTTCTTAACGGTGTCTTTCGCAGAGCAGAAGTTTTAGTTTTAATGAAGTCCAACCTATTTTTTTCTTTCATAGACTGCACTATTAGTATTTTATGTAAAAACTCATTGCCAAACCCAAGGTCATGCAGATTTTCATCTAACTTTTCTTCCTTCCTGCCTCCTTCACTCCCTCCCTCTACCTTCCTCCTTTCCTTCCTTCCTTCCTTCCTTCCTTCATTCCTTCCTTCCTTCCTTCCTTCCTTCCTTCCTTCCTTCCTTTTCTTTCCCTCTTTCTCTTTCTCTCTCTCTTTGCGCTGGGTCTTAGTTGTGGCACGAGGGATCTTCCTTGTGGCTTGTGGGATCTAATTCCCTGACCAGGGATGGAACCCGACCCCTGCATTGAGAGCACGGAGTCTTAACCACAAGACCACCAGGGAAGTCCCCTCCTATGTTTTTTTTAAAGACTTTTTTACAGTTTTCCATTTTATGCTGAGGCCTACGATCCATTCTGAGTTGATTTTTGTTTGCGGTGTAAGGTCTGTGTCTAGATTCACCTTTTTAAATGTAGACTTTCAGTTGTGCAGCACCATTTGTGAAAAAGCCAACATTAATTTTTTTATTGGCAAAATATTTCTGTCCAGTTTGTGGGACTAGAGTGCTGTGGAAGTGAGCTTTGAGAGTTCTGGCCACGTCTTCTTATAACCTCCATGTATTATTTTCCTTTTGCCCATCTTCCTGCCAAATCAGATGTTATCTGCTGCCTACGAAAGAGAACTTACAAAGACTTTGTTATTTCAGCAGCACAGGATGCGGAGTGCTGTGTGTGTGTGTGTGTGTGTGTGTGTGTGTGTGTGTGTGTGAAAGGCAGTAAAGTCCCTTCAGAGGGGAATTTGTGGAGCAAGGCACTGTAGTCGGAGAGCCTTTATTTTGGCCTTGAAGATAGAAAACTCTTAAGACAGGAGAGAATCTAATTAACATACTTTTGAAACAGAATTCATCTTTAAGGAAAAGTATAGAATCATGTGGTATACACACACACACACACGCACACACAGCCTTTCTCCCAAGACCTGGCATTCCCTCGGAGCACCACCCTTGTCAGGCCTTTCTGTCCTCTGGCATCACATACCTCATCCTCAGGGAAGTGGCAGGGGTGGGAGGGGGGCAAGTTTTCATAACAATGATGCCTGTTACAACATTAAACATGATATTATATGGCGTTACCTGCATACCCCATTTATTCTTAGACTCTGTAGAGAATCTGTTTGTTTTTTTTTTTTTAGCTTACGATGAATTGAAAATAAAGAAGAGTGCCATCTTGTGGGCATCTCTGTTACTCCCACAACTGCATCAGATCTTGGTGGACGTATCCTCAACCCCAGAGAACGGTGCAGCTGTGTACACACCTGTATGTAGTGTATCATCAGCTGAGGGCAGCTGATCAAGGACCTCTCTTCAGTTCTTTTACTTACAGTGAGTCATTCTCTGGGCTTTTATTTTCATAAACGACTGTTATAGTGTCAGTCATGGAGGGGTACTAACATTGGCATTTCTGCTAAAAAATGGCACATTATGGGTTCCCTTACCGACTCTAATTCCATTTTGTATGAGAAGTTTGGCTGATGAGCCCCACAGTACATGAGCCCACGTGGAATTGGAATTCTGGAAATTTCTGGGAAGGATGCTTGTTTTCAGCGATGTATTGAGTTTGGTTGTGGTTTTCAATGGCTGCTAGTCTTGTTTTAAAGAATTGGGTTGTCATTTATTTCTCATTGTAAGGACTCAGTATCAGGAAAGAAGTTTTAGTAGCAGTTAAGGGACCACTGAGCTAAATCGTGGACCACAGGCCTCCACCGGGAATCAGGTGCCAGGATGCTCTTTGGCAAGACGGGGCCGAGGAGGATGGGTCATGATAGGTAGTATAGCTAGGAGACTCCCTTCTAATCCTGGGTTTGCTGGTGTTTTTTTTTTTTTTTTTTAACCAGGAGACTTGGGCAAATCCTTGCACCTCATTGGGTTTTGGTTTTTTTAATCTGTAAAGTGACAAATTTGCAATTTATAATCTCCAGGCTCCCCTCAAGACCTAAAATTTGATGTATGAAAGAGGTCTCATTTCTCAATCCTTTTTAAAATGTTTCCTCTATTTATTTATGTATTTGTTTGTGCTGGGTCTTAGTTGTGGCAGGCAGGCTCCTTAGTTGTGGCATACGAACTCTCAGTTGCAGCATGCATGTGGGATCTAGTTCCCTGACCAGGGAATCGAACCCAGGCCCCTGCATTGGCAGCATGGAGTCTTAACCACTCTGTCACCAGGGAAGTCCCTGTCAATCCTTCTTAACTCAGGATTTTTGAAAGTCAAAGGCAGAATTTAGCATAAAGATCCTTATTTTCAGTGAAGGATCTAGGTAGAACATTCTGAAGCCATAGAAATAGTTTATATTTGACATAGCTAACACATTATGGAAATACTTGAATGTAATTACTCCCTTCACTATTTTTTCCCTCCTTTTGAATTCCTACAGCTCTGTTGGAGCGGGTATCATAGAAAAGCTACACTTACTTCCACTCAAGGACTGAGGCAGCTGGGCCCCTGGTCCATTGGGGATATGTATTCTCCTTTTAGATGGGTGCAGTCAACATCACAGCGTTTTAAGACATCTCAGGCAGTGATGGGTGACATCGTTCACCTGGCCTGCAGCTGCTATGTCAACCTCATGCTATCGGTATCTGCCAGGGGTGCTGATGCTAGGGAAAGAAACCATACCTTCCATGGCCAGCTGAAGGACATTTGGGGATGGGTATCATTTCATGTAGAAGAGTTTCTCTGTTCCCAAATCACTAGGAACATTGTGTTTAATTTGTGCATGTAAAAAAAAAAAAATTGTGCAGGAATGTTGAGATCTCGTATATTTAAGAACTCTCATACATTCCTGTTCTCTTGAGTGAAGTCATTGTAAGTTGTTTTTGGAGATGAGAAAGTCTCCAAAATCTAACGGAATACAAGAAAGTTCAACCCCAACTTGCAGCTTATTTTCTCAGAATTCAGCTGCAGAATTAACTTGTTCTTTAAAAAAAAGAAGTGGAACAGAAATTGTGTTGATGACATTTGACCACAAGAGGGCGGTCTAACAAAACACCTCACAGCTCAAAAATCTGCATCTGTCTCCTCAAACATTTACACTCTACAATTTCTGCTTGGTCTTGTGACATAAAGCTCAATGTCACAAATATTGTTTCAAACTTTATGAAAAGAGCTTTTTAAAAGAATGTTGGGAACCTGGGAAGTGAATCTTAAGCACAGGTTCAACTGCTTGTTTAGCTGGAGGTGCTTCATGATTCCTCCATCAATTTCTGAAAAAAGGCAGAGTTTAAAAACCTTTGCTTTCTTTGACAGACCAAACAATACAAACTCAAAACCCTTTAGGAATATTTGCATTTCCAAACTAGAGCTTTTATCGATTATCTTCCTAAGAATTCTAACTCTAGATATATGATTAAAAAACAAAACAAAACAAACAACTCATTCTATAAGCTAAATACACCTATTAGAGAAAAATGCTGTGTTACCTCTTCCAGGATACAGACACTTGAAAAAGAAAGTGGGGGAAAGGCTATGTGATAATCGCTGAAGTAAATTAAAGCACCCGGACTGCCTTTCCCTAGAAGTATTATTATTCAGATAATACTCGAGGGGGTAATTGCCAAAAATGAATATCCTTTACATTTAAACAATTTTTACTGATAGTAAAATAATTAGAAAAATTTATGGGCATCTCTGTTATTATTAATGTGGCTTTGCTTAAAGGACGTTCAGTTGGTTGTGCACGGCTGCTACAAGAGTCTCCCTCCCTCCCTTCTCAGATGACATGTTTATAGTCAGGCAGCACTTCTAAATTTTTAATAGAGATGAAGAGATTCCATTTAATTAGGCAGAGTGACTTGTTTATGTTCAGGTTATACGTTTATGAGTTCTAATGAAGAACGGAAAATACCTATTGAACAGCCTTTGAAGTTTCACTGGTTTAAGGATAATTGTAAACCCAGCTCAATGGAAATAGCAACTCGGTCCATCAAATGGTTGGAGGGTCGAGCATAGCGAGTTAAATCTAGGTAAAATAATTGCACAAATTGCATCTCGATCAGTGTTCAAAGGATTTTTTTTCCTCTCCCAAATCAAAGCTCTCCCATCTTACACTTGATTGGAATATTGAAATTGGGTTATAGGAAAAAATGGTGAAGAGGTAACAAGATTTTTTTTTTCTTTCTTAAAACATACCCCTACCATTAATATAAAACCTTTCTCCTTTTTCCTTTTAGTTTTTACTTCCTATATTCTGTGCAGCCTATTTCACTTGCAAACTAGGTAAGATAAACATGTTAGTGTCAAAAGTATTTTTTCACATTCATAAATCCTTTCTGAAAATGAGAAGTTAATTTTTTCTTAATCTCTGACCTAAGGTAAAAATCCCAAATATTTGTGTGCCTCAGATGTACCGCAAAAAGGCCACCTAAATTAATGAGGTTTCTTGAATTGGTGTACAGAAATGAATTACAAAGCTTAAGAAGTCGAAGAGATTTCTGGTGATGTTTAAAGCAGTATTAATGATCACATGGAATGAGATATCAAGCTTTGTGTTATTACTATAGGATTAGCTTTTAGTTCCAGAAAGCTGGTCTATTTATGGGTATATAGGATGGAATTAAACTTTGAAAAGGTTAATTTAAAAAAAAAAGTGTTCTGTAGAAGGTTTATTTCCTATCACCTTTTATAAGTTTCCCTTTGAATTGTAGTTGCAATCTGCATTTGGAGTGGGTCCAGGAAGCTTGCATAATAATCTGATCCCTGGCAGAGCCTCTCTTAGGGGAGGGAGTGGGGTGAATGAAATGCTACTTACAGGTTCCTGACAATATATTCATCTTGATATGATCGTAGCTGATGGCTTGTAGCAAGGCGACTGCTAGGACTTGCGTTTGCTGTCTTTAGGGTACGTTATAATTTCAGCGTGGAAAACAAAACCCCAGCATACAAGAGAAAGAAAGGCATCCCTAATCAAAAAATAGTACTTGAAAAATGTGTATATATATATATATTTTTTTTTTTGAGCATTTACTCCATCCCAAGTACTTTAGTGAGTTTTTTTTTTTTATATTGGAGTATATTTGATTTACAATGTTGTGTTAGTTTCAGGTGTACAGCAAAGTGATTTAGTTCTACATATACACGTATCCTTTTTCAGATGCTTGAAAAATATTTGTTGAGAGCACAGCATGTGTCTTGTTGCAGGGAGAATGGAGAGTAGAGAATAAAACACTGAAGATAGGAAAGGAAACCATTGCCCTTTCCGTAGCTCACCAACCACAGTGAAGGCTCTCAAATATTTTAGCAGTTAGTTGCACGTCCATTTTCTTTCTTCCATGTGCTTGTCTAGTTTATTTTCATAAGAAAACTCTGCTCCCCTTGTCCGGAGCCACCATTACGTAGCTGAAATCTTGCATGCTGTGGGTTTAAGATCAAACAGGACCTAATCAGGTGCGATTTGTTTTCTTATTGATCTTTTTATTGCTTGGGTCCCGCTGACAAGCTGCGGAAAGATGGGGAGGAATTAGGGCCGCAGCTCTTCAGAGAAGTGCGTCCTAGCTGGGCTCCACCTCAACGTGGGTGAGCAAAAGATGGCAAACAGCTCCAAAGGAGGGGCCCGGGGCTTGCAGAGTGGAAGTGGGTTATGCCGGCCGCATACATGTTACAAATGGAAGATGCCAGGTGATGTATTTGTGTTCATTGTCTATTTGGTTCTGGTAGGTTGGCCAATGTCCTTGATCAGAGTTGACCGTCATGCCTAATTCAGGCCTAATTTAAGCAACAAAAGTCTCCCGATTTTGTGGGAGACACTGGGAAGGACAGGATACCATCCCCATTAAGAGAAAAGCAAGGGACGTGGGTACTTTTTCAAAAAAGTTCTCTTAGGAGTCAAATGCTTATGAGTTGTTTAAAGGAAGCTAAAGGAAATGAAGGTGAGAAAAAGAATTTCATGAGCACGTTAAACTCCCTGCCAGTAGATGCAAAGAGGCGGGGGAAAGGTTGTTTTTTAGGGGGGAGAGGGCACTATGACTGAAAAGAAATCATTCCAGTTCACTCTTTCCAAAAACAGAGAATTGAAGGAGACAACTGTTCATGGTCTTATTTGATAACTTAATTGAAATGGGGAGCATGACAGTCTGTCTTCTCTGAGGGTGCAGAATATATGTTTGATGTCCCTACAGAACAAAAACGGCAGCATTTTCATATCATTGGCAAAGAAGAAAATATGTCTGTAGATCCGACATCATTTTAGACAATTGCTCCTGCCAGCACCGGTGCTAAGAATCAGGTTCTGCCTCTGCCCACCTTTTAGTATCACAGAAAAGCAAGAGGGAAAAACCAAACAGAAGGGAGTAGCCGTTACAAGTGAAATATTATCGAGGACACTGGACTCCCTTTGCCCAGAGCTGGCTTCTGAGGCTCTTTGGCAAGATATTTACAGATGCAGTATCTCTATCCATCTCCTCCCTCATTTTGCTCTTTGTTCCTTTAATGGGTGAATTAGCCTTAGGTTCTTGTTAAATCTATTCCTTTTGGGAAGAGAAAATGATGTACATAGTTATGACTGGGAACTCCCAGGAGAGAGGTAGTTGGAGGAGAGCATCCCCTTGCAGGGGTGCTTTTTCCTTGGGCTGCTGCCGTCACCAGCTGCTGCAGTGTCACCCCCTCTGTTGGCCTCATTCTGAGTGCGGACCTGGCGGGTAAAGGGAAGAAGGGGGTGAAGGGAAGAAGATATTCAAACTAGTCCTAGCATGCACCTAGTTATATTTGTGTAGGGAGACCTCCCTTCACTGTTGGAGACGGAAAGGAACCTGGCGGCCAGATGCTTCATGCTTTTCATTTCACAGATGGGTAAACCGAGGCCCTTTGAAGCTCAGTGAATTGTTTAAGACAGTGCAAGGAGGGAGTGGTGGAATCATTTCAGGCCTGCAGGTCGCTTTTGAGGAGGAAGCTACTGGGGAGATGGGGGCGTCTTTTAGGGACTGGGAGAGACCTTGAGATAATAGAGTGTGCGGTTTGCTCCTCAAAGTGTAGTTCATGGGCCAGCAGCATGGCATCACCTGGCCCTTGTTAGACCAGCATCATCTCAGTCTCTACCCCAGACCTACTGACTTGGATCAGCATTGCAACAAGATCCCCAGGTGACTTCCATGCGTAGTGAAGTTTGAGAAGCACTGAGGCCCCAAACTGGGATGACTGGGCAGCTCATGGCTGCCTAATTTCAGCAAATGTCATAACTATCGATACCTCTGAAAAAGGTGCTCTTGTAAGCAACATCTTTAGCTAAGGTGGGTACATTAAAACTTAAAGGGACTTCCCTGATGGTCCACTGGCTAAGACTCTGTGTTCCCAACGTGGAGGAGGCCTGGGTTCAATCCCTGGTCAGGGAACTAGATCCCACATGCTGCAACTAAGAGTTCGCATGCCGCAGCGAAGATCCCACGTGCTGCAACTAAGAGTTCGCATGCCGCAACGAAGATCCCACGTGCGGCAACTAAGACTTAGCGTAGCCAACAAAAGAAAAAAAAAAACCTAAAAATATGAAATGCAAAGAGTAAGAAGAGTGATGCTATAAAATAAGGGTGAAGATGTGGGGAGGTGGTGGTGTTTAATGGCACAATTTTTCTGGAGGGCAATTTGGTAAGCTTAAAAATATGTTTACCCTTTTTCATAATTTTTATTTTTTATTGAAGTATAGTTAATTTACAACGTTGTGTTAATTTTTTCTGTACAACAAAGTGACTCTGTTATACATATGTGTACAGTGACTTAGTTATACATATATATGTATTCTTTTTCATATTCTTTTCCTTTATGACTTTATCACAATATTGAATATAGTGCCCTGTGCTATACAGTAGGATCTTGCCCATCCATTCTATATGTAATAGTTTGCATCTGCTAATCCCAAACTCCCCATCCCTCCCCTCCTCTCCCTCCCCCTCAGCAACCACGTCTGTTTTCTATGTCTGTGAGTCTGTTTCTGCTTCGTAGATAGGTTCATTTGTGTCATATTTAAAAATATGCTTACCCTTTGATCCAACAATTCAACTCTCTAGGAAGTTATTCTGGAGAAATAATTGGGCTAGTTTTGAAAGGATGTGTGAACAAGAATGTCATAATGTTTATTATAGTCAAAAAAACCTGGAAGTGGTCTAAATATCAAACAATAGAGGAGAGTAAAAGAAATTATGGAACTTATAGTGGAATTCTGTGTAATCACTTAAAATGATAAGTTAGAGGAGCATTTATACTCCAGAAATATGTTAATATATGTTTGTTGAAAAGTGAAGAAGCCAGGTTATCATATTGTGTATAAAGTGATTTCGTATCTTGTTCAGATACATATTTTATTTATTTATTTATTTTTTCTTTTTTTTTATTATTATTTTTTTTTGGGGGGTACACCAGGTTCAATCAACTGTTTTTATACACATATCCCCATATTCCCTCCCTTCCTTGACGCCCCCCCCTCGAGTCCCCCCCACCCTCCCTGCCCCAGTCCTCTAAGGCATCTTCCATCCTCGAGTTGGACTCTCTTTGTTATACAACAACTTCCCAGATACATATTTTAAAACCCAGAAGGTCATCCAGCTAAATGTTAACAGTAGTTATTTCAGGCAGTAAGATTATAGGTTCTATTTTTCTTTTTGCTTATCTTCATTTCATGGTTCTCTTATAGTTGATGTGTATTAATTAGCTAACCAAAGGTAGTAATATAGTCATTTTGGAAGAGCATTTTGAAAAATTCAGGTCTTAAATTTTTTACTTCGCAGGCCAAATTCCTTACAGGAAATACATTTTGACATCTTTGTGTAACTTTTTCACTATGGTGACAGTATAGTAAAATTATCTGTTAAACATCTTCCTCCTCCAAGACTGTGAAGGCCTTGATGACGAGGACTGAGTCTTTGGCGTTTGTATACCTAGGGCCTAGCACGGAGTGTGGCGCGCTGTGGTAGTCAGTGTTTTAAATGGATGGATGGGTGAAAGGGTCTTGAATGACAGTAGAAAGACCTTTTCCTTCCTGGGTGTCTTATGGGACTGAAGTTCTTAGCACGCAGGAATTGATTGCACATAGGTAGTGTGGGAGATGAGGTAACTGTGGAGGGTAAGGTTCTGCTTGACCTGTTGTTTTGCTGCAATCTCTACTTTGGTAGTAAATCCACCCCGTGAGATGTGAGCCAGGGCTGAACGTGTCAGGAGGTCAGGCCATAGAGGCCTCTAAAGTCTCAGAGGAAGTAAGCTTTCTGGAACCTGCTGGCCATCTGCTCCCCGGGGTGACAGCTCCCTTGGTGGCCCTGGGGGGGATCCTAGGTGAGGACTGTTAGGTTCAAGAGAGAGTTCACGGGCAGTGGAAAGTGCATCTGTGGGTCCCAGTGTCTGTTCTATTGTAGTTGTGACTTTGGATCTTGTCTCGTTAGGAGACAGTTTGGAGAGGCTTGAACTGTTGCTGAAGGGAACTCACTTGATTTCAGTGTCATGCTAAGAAGCGTTTGCTTATATTCTCCCACCTAATCCCACTGCTTCCTTGTGACATGGGTACCCATTTTACAGAGCAGGAGACTGAAACTGAGAAAGGTTAAGCTACTTGCTCCAAATTAAAACATGAAGAGGTAGAGCTGGAATCTACACAGGAGGGCCTGAGTCCAGGCCCTCCCGCCAAGCTGTAAAGAAGTTAGGAGCATGCTCTCAGAGTCCCCCTCAGCTCTAGCATATTTCCCTGCGTCTGGTTCAGTGGAGAAGTCCATGGGTCTTCCTGAATTTCCCCTGTTCTCCTTGTGAAAGATTCTATTTAAGAATGGGCCCCCACTCTGTGGTCACATTTTTTTTCTTGCTCTTGGCTCTAAGCAAAGTCACCAGAAAACCCATTTTATAGTTAAAAAAAAAAGTTAATGGAATAAAAATGTTTTTAATTAAGTACTTTATATTATTTAGAAATAGTCATGGGCTTCCCTGGTGGTGCAGTGGTTAAGAATCCGCCTGCCAATGCAGAGGACACGGGTTCAATCCCTGGGCCGGGAAGATCCCACATGCCACAGAGCAACTAAGCCTGTGCGCCACAACTACTGAGTATGTGCTGCAACTAGAGAAAGCCTGTGTGCAGCAATGAAGACCCAATGCAGCCATAAATAAATAAACAAACAAATAAATAAATAAATATTAAAAAAAAGAACTAGTTATAACAGTCAAGAAAGCAGTTTGTGTACTTAAAGGTAAACCATAGCTTTAACTGTGAATTAATTGATAAAGTTATGAGAAAATTCATGAATGATTCACTGAATATATCTGAACATAGGATTGTCTCTTTGGATATCCCAGTTTCTGTGTTTGGAAATGTTAACAGTATTAGAAAAATAAGTTCTGATCTACAAAATTGGGGCAATGTTTCTGATGTTGAATGGTATAGTCATGGAATATGAATATTTGTTTACACATCTTTCTGGCTGCTTTGCATTTGGAAGTTGCATAGTAATACAGAAAGATTTGAAAAGATCTGGGAGAGGGTCATGATTTGGTCCAAATTATGTACCCAAGAGGTTTCAAAATCGTAAAATGATACAAAACTACTCGGCTTTTCTTAGTTCCCATCCCCCATGGGTTCTATCTTAATTGTACAGTGTTTAACTTACATTTACTCGTGTGATTATTTTTTTGGTATCTGTCTCTGCTGCTAGCATGTGAGCTTCATGAGGGCAGGAGAGCTGCATGTTTTTGCTTTTCATTGTATGTACTTAGCGCATAATTGCATATACCAGCACATCACGTAATAGTTACAGCAACACTGAGACAATAATGAGTGAGAATGAGACCTAATACTTGTTGAGCCCTCGCTGTGTGCCAAGTATTGTTCTAAGTGCTTAATACTAACTCATGTCATGCAACTTTGAACAAATACTGGTTAAGTGACTTTTGTATAGATGAAAAATAAATTTTGAGTTTATGCATCTGGGAACCATTCAGGGTTGTGGAGGTTTGGGAGACTTTATTATAATGAGAACTGGAAAACATTGGACTCAAAGTGATTTGGAAAAGTGTAGTTTTTCTTTCTCTTATCTGACAAATATTTAAGTTTCCATGTTTTCACATTGCTTTTTATTTGTTGGCCTCCAGAGCAGATTTTTAAGAAACAAGAGTAAAGGTGAGACACTATCTAATTACTTAAAGAAATAGGATGGCAATACCATTAACATTTAATTTTAATGGCTATGTCTTCTACGGGCAGCTCTGAACTCCAGCGGTGGGAGGGGAGGGTTGTCTTTCCAGAAAGTTTCAGGCTGACATCTGTGTTGCTGCTGCAGTAACCTCCACTTAATTTATTGTCATTTAGTGCAAAAATTGATGAGAACATAACCTTTGTAAGGTTTTTATGTTTTATTGGCTATAAAAGATAAAATATGGAGTAAAAGGAAGTAAAATAGTATTTTGTTAGGTCGGGGGAAGGATTTATGCTTTAACTAACTGATAGAATAATCAGAGGGTCATAAAGATCAGGGTCTCTGCCTCCTATCTCTCCTCTTTTTATGTGTGCATTCAACAAGCTTCTCTTTGTGGCTGTCAGGCCCTTGGGAGCTCACCCAGACACCAGGCCCCTTTGTCCCAGGGCATTAACTCAGCTGTTTAGATCAAGAATATCACGGAGGCTTCTGTTGCAGACATTAAGCAATTGGGATAAGTCTAAATGAATCAGGTACTTGACATGTGCAAATGGGATGTTTGTTCACAAGGGACTCCAGGCTGCATTGTGTCCGGAATGAACAGGCAAAAACAAAGTGTATGAGTTAAATTGAATTTTGTGGGAAACACACAGAGATCCGGATCTTTAGGAATTGCTGGTGATTGTTTGTGGTGTGGGGGAGGATGCTGGGAAAGCCCGACCCCCTACCAATTCCCCCAACACACCCTCCCCAGCCAAAAAAAAAAAAAAAAAAGAAATGAAAAGATAATACACATGTTTCAAAGTGATAAAGTGATTAAATTTGATCATCTAGGCCAGTGGTTCTGAAACGTTAGCCCATGCATCAGAATCACCTGCAGGACTTGTTAAAACCCAGATTGCTGGGCCCACACCCACTTGATTTGGTAGGTCTGGGGTGGGGCTTGAGAATTTGCATCTCTAACAAGCTTCCAGGTGATGCTGATGCTGCTGGGCTGGGGACCACACATTAAGAACCACTGCTTCAGGCACTCAGCTGTCCATGGTGTGGCCACATGGACCTGCCTCAGGGAGCTGTACGTGTCCAGGAAGACATCTCACCTCAGAAGGGTGCGGCTGGGTGAGTCTACAGGGGCTTGTGTGTCTTGTGTGCAAGCAGGCCGAGACCTGTCCTGAGGATAAGTAACCACTTTAATCTTTGGAGCTTTCAATCTGTCGTTGGGCTAAGGAATAAAACAGGCAGGTTAATGCCTTTCCTTGAGTGTCCTGTTTGTTATGTAGGATTTGCTTCCCACGTAATATACTTGCTTGGAGCTCTCCGAGGGTGCCGGTCTATTTTATTGCTGTGTCCCAGATGCTAAGCACAGTGTCGGGTACCAGGCCTGCCACATAATTTGCGGGACTTGGTGCAAAATAAAAATGCAGGGCTCCTTGTTCGAAAATGGAGAAATTGAAGACAGTGACATCAGGGCCTTAACCCTCATGTGGGCCCTTCTAAGTGTAGGGCCTTGTATGGCTCCTTGGGTTGCCCGCCACCCCCCAATGAAGCTGGGGCTGCACTCAGCATGAGCAGGTGGTTTATTAGCTATTTTTCTCTAAAGGGTCACTGACTAAAAGTTGATCAAGAAGGGATTTTGAAGGACTTCTTGGTTGAGCCCCTCTTTTTTTGGGGGGGGCCCTGTTACCCCCTGCCAGCAGCTCTGTGACATAGGTGTTATAAGCTCATTTGCATAAGGCTCCGCTGTGACTTGGCCATAGTGATTTGGACCAGTTTTCTGAAAGGTAGTGCTTTTTAAAAAAATTTTTACTTTTCCATGATCCCATTTGCCTCTCAGAGAGGTGTAGCTATTTGCTTGAAGACACACAACCAGTGAGAGTTGATTAGGAATTTGAACCTCATCTTCTACATCCTAGTTGGACATTCCTTTTCCTCCCCACGACTGAAGCAAGCAAGTTTGGGGAAGTTCCTTGATTCTATGGATCAATACTTTTGAGGTCTGAAACTTTCATAGTGAGCTGAGATATCTCTTTGACTCCTGGTCTGTTTCTGTCCCTGTGTGCTGTTTAGTTCTGAGAACAGACGGTTTTCAGGAGAGTCCTGCCCCTTAAGTTTTACTACTGCTGGCTTGGAGGACTTCCTCTGAGTGAATCCCGCACTCCGGGTGTCAGTGGTCTTCGGCAGTGCTACCCAATGTTTAGATTGTATTACCCCCTTTTTTTTTTTTGGTCATGCCATGCTGCTTATGGGATCTTAGTTCCCCGAGCAAGGCTTGAACCTGGGCCCCCTGCGCTGAGAGCGCAGGGTCCTCCCCACTGGACCACCAGGGAAGGCCCCTCCCCCCGCAATGTGTCGAGTAAACATAAACATTTGCTTCCCAGTGCCCTGGCGTTCTCGACTCCCCACTCTCTTGATTTCTCTGTGTCACCTGCTGCTCACCCCCTGTTCTCTGCAGGCGTGAGGCTGCCCCCTGGGGTCTGAAGCCAGGCAGGCCTGGTGATGATGGCTGGATACCTGTGGACGGGCTGTCTGGGTTTGCGTCCTGCGCCTGTCTCTTCCTCGCTGGGTGATCTTGGCCATGTTTTTGACTTAACCACACTTGGCTTGTTTCCTGGTCTGTAAAATAGGGATAATGCAGTAACAGAAGTTTGCTGTGATGACTCAAGGGCATAACGTGTGCAGAATGCCTTGGTGATAGCAATACTGTGTTGAGGGCTGGCCCTGGACATAACTAGGCAGTGAGTCACATTTATTTGGTTTCTTCGCCAATGCTTGTTTCATGCTTTCCCCACCCTCTGGGAGGGGACCGTTGGAGCGTTGCCTTTCCCATGGTGGATGTGACACAGCAAGAAAACCATGTGGTGGGTGGTATTGCCGCAATTGGCAGAAGCAGTGGGTATTTAATTAATTAATTTTTGGTATGTCACAGGCTTATTTTTATTTTATTTTTTAAAATTAATTTTTATTGGAGTATAGTTGCTTTACAATGTTATGTTAGTTTCTACAGTACAGCAAAGTGAATCAGCTATATGTATACATATATCCCCTCCTTTTTGGATTTCCTTCCCATTTAGGTCACCACAGAGCATTGAGTAGAGTTCCCTGTGCTATATGTTAGGTTCTCATTAGTTATGTATTTTATACATAGTAGTGTATATATGTCAGTGGCAATCTCCCAATTCGTCCCCCCCACCACCAATCCATAAGTGTGTTCTCTACGTTTGTGTCTGTTTCTGCTTTGTGCATAAGTTCATCTATATCATTTTTCTAGATTCCACATATAAGCAATATTATGTGATATTTGTTTTTCTCTTTCTGACTTACTTCACTCTGTATAACAGTCTCTAGGTCCATCCACGTCTCTGCAGGGTGCACAATTTTGTTCCTTTTTATGGCTGAGTAATAGTCCATTGTGTATATGTTCCACGTCTCCATCCATTCTTCTGTTGATGCACATTTAGGTTGCTTCCAGCAGTGGAGAGTTTAGAGCAGATGTTTTTTGGTGGGGGTGTGGAGTGGATAGTGCTGTGTTTAAAACACACCTTGTTGTACAGCACAAACTAACACAATACTGTAAAGCAATTATACTCCAATAAAGATTTTAAAAAAATAAAAAAAATTCAAAAAAACATACGAGAGAAGCAAAAAAAAAAAAAGTTAAACCTCATAGGTGGCCATGTGTTCCAACACGGAGGAAGTGAACGTGTGTGTGTGTGTGTGTGTGTGTAAGCAAATGTGTAAAGCACTCATGAACTTCATCCTTAGACTCTACGTTTCTCCCCCCAAGTCTCTCAAACTTCCTGCACCCCAATTTGCAATGCGTTTTGGATGAATTGAATCTACGGTTGTATGAGGTTTAGGAGAAATCATCTTACTCAGATGTGCTCCCAGCAGCTTCTCATCCTCACAGTTTCTATTGGTTGCCGTACTGAGAATGAATGCAAATGTTTATTTTCAAAGAACTCAATATATTTTTTCTACACCCAAAACTTTTAATGCGGCTAAAATGTTAAGAAAAATGTCAAGGAATGACATGAGATGGACATGTCTAATTCCTGCTGCTTTGTCCTGATGGTAGTGGGAGATGGAGGCTCTGTGTCTTTGAGCCTTAGGTGCCCTTTCAGCACCTGCTTCATCCCTTCTGACCTTCTGTCCCCAGGCAGCAGCCAGGGCTGCAGCCCTCCTTCCTCTCCACTCATTCTCCCACCAGAAAACAACCCACAGGTCTAGGCCACCATTCAGAGCCCTTGAAATGGGGATGGGAAGCTTTCGATTGTCACAGAGTAATTTTTTTTGGAGGATGGGTTTGAGTGAATGGGTAAGGGATGCATTGCAAATACTATGTTGCAATTACCCATCAGAACCTGACTCAAGGATTAGTCACTCCAAGTGCCTAAAGAATTGTCTACTTTTTTTGCATCTATTAAAGACACATGGACTCAAAACCATAATTTGGTCTCCATACTTTTACAACTTCATGGAAAAAACCGCATTGTTGGTACCCAGTGAGAACCCAGCTTCCCCTTTGGCACTGATGAGACTTGTGCCATTTCTTCTGTGATTTGCTGCTCCACTTTCTGGCTGATCCAGGAGATCAAGGATGACACCAAACTAGAGACAATCTAAGAACTTCACTATTGCTATGGGGTTCTGTCTCGTCCCTCACTGTACATAAAGAGACAAACCAGCCCTGTTTTCTCCTTCAATTTTCCTCCTCTCCACTCTGGGTGTAGGCAGTGAGCAGCAGAAGGCTCCTTCTGTACAACTCTGAAGCTAACGTGGACTCTTCATCCCTCTTTTTAAAAAATTTTATTTATTTATTTATTGGCTGTGTTGGGTCTTTGTTGCTGCTTGCGGGCTTTAGTTGCGGTGAGCAGAGGCTACTCTGTTGCGGTGCATGGGCTTCTCATTGCAGTGGCTTCTCTTGTTGAGGAGCACGGGCTCTAGGCATGCAGGCACATGGGCTCAGTAGTTGTGGCACGTGGGCTTAGTTGCTCCGCAGAATGTGGGATCTTCCCAGACCAGGGATCAAACCTTTGTCCCCTGCATTGGCGGATGGATTCCTAACCACTGTGCCACCAGGGAAGTCCCCATCCCTCTCCTTTGACTTCCCCTCAAAGAAGGAAAACCCTTCCCCACTAATACCCCTGCTCTTCCCTCTAACTTCCTTAATTTTCTTCTGAATTCCTGATCCAAACCAGATTCTTGAGGCTCACCCTAGACCCATCTGTCTTCCTCACCTCAACATCCAACAACTCAGTAAATGTTGATGGCACCTCAGATCTCTCCGGACTCCCTGCTTTCCTCATTCCCACATTCCCTGACCTGGTGTAAGCTGTTGCGTCCTGGTAAGAATGGCAGTAGATTCCTGTCTGCCCTCCTTCTCTAGTCCCACCCTGGGCTGTCAGTCCTGCGCCAGGCCCCTAGAATGAGCTGAGAATTGCTATGGTGGATAAACTTCATTGTCTCTCAGAACTAAGTTGAAACCCCTCTTTTAGCAAGGAATAACACATTTTTACGAATGTTCCCTTGAATACCTCTCCAGCTATACCCACTGTCCTCTCAACAGCAGCTGTAACACATTACTTAATTTTCCCCAATGTGGCATATTTGCTTAACTTTCTGGGCCTTTTCCTGAGCTCTCTCTGTAGGCTCTTTTAATATGCTCTGTCTGGATAACTATTCTCAGCTCAAGGGTCATCTCTTCCTTGAAGTCCTCCCTGACTGCTCAGGCAGACTTGACTTCTCCCTCCTTTTGACTTCGTATAAAAACGTCAAAGCACTGGTGGCATTACATTATACCTAGTTTTTAAGAGGTGCTAGGAGACAAGGAGCTCATCACACCATTAGTAATATTACAATATTTTTTTAACTTTCATCGTAGCATATTTTAAACATATTTTTATGAACTGTAGCGTTCAAAGAGTGTTGTAAATGTGTATGTGCAGTGTAAAGAACATCCACGACAGAATCAAACACCCGTGTGTCTATCACACAGGCCTTAAACATAGGACTTTGACAGACTCCAGAAACCCTCTGTGCAGCCCTCTCTGGTCTCAATCTGCCTCTGCCACCCCCTACAAGTAACTATTTTCCTGAATTTGATGTTAATTATTAACTTGCTTTGCTTTGTAGTTTGAAAAAAATGCCACCTAAGCATGTATCCCTAGGCAATATATTGTTTAATTGGCTCTCTTTTGGAACTTTATATAAATGGAATTGTTCTGTTTGTATCCATTTGTGACTTGCTTTGATTATTATGTTTATGAGATTTATTCTGTTGATAAGTGTTGTCATAGTTCATTCATTTTGTCACGGCTGCATAAGTTCCATTTTATGAATACATCATATTTTATTTACTGGATATTGTCAATGACTTGTTCATAATTTCAAAACCCAGAAACAAGGCTCCTATGAACATTCTTGCCCATATCTTCTGGCACAAGTGCAGCTTTGCCAATAGGATATATGCAGCTGGCAGCAAGACATCTGGGTGAAATATACATGCAGTTGAACTGTTACCACGTTATTTCCAAATATTTGCCAAAGTTGGTGTATCAGGGACTGTATCTTTTTAATCTTGGTATCCCTGGTACCTAAGGCAGTGAATGGCCAGATACAGTTGCTCAATATCCCCACTGATTGAAAGCAGAGCAGTAGAGTAGGTGTTCAGTCACAGCCCTTGTCTATGAATAGTTCTGAGGAATAAAGTCAAAGCAAGCACCTTTTGCACCCCAACCTCTGCCTGCAGGTGGGCCTGTTGGCTTGGTATAGAATGGTGTGTTTTAATAATAACAGAGATAGGAGTGATATAATTGTAATGTCTTACACAACTTTAGAGAGGATTCTTTAAAAACCCATTTGAAATTATGGCTGTAGCAGGCTGAACCTTAAGAGCAAAACTGGTCTCAACTACCCTTTTAAAATAATTTTATTCCATATTGCTGAGGGGATAGATCTTGGGAGCTAACCTGCCTTAAAATGTGGGTTTTTCTTCAGTGTATCTTCTGTAGCTTAGAGTATAAAGATCCTTGACAGAAGAGAGACTAATGCTTCTAGAATGGGTGTGAAAGACCACAAATTTACAGTGCTACACAGAGAAAGACATAGACGGACTTTCTGTGTAACAAAACACTGCTTAGCTCTGTTGAAGTGCAGGTCATAAATTTGGATAAAGCGTAAATTTAATTGTGTTCCTTGAAATAAATACTTCTCTGTAAAGCAGTATTTTACGGATAATTTCTCTTATCCAAGCCTTATTTAAAATTGTTTTTTTTAAGTTTTAATTTAAAAGTAATTTTGGATTTACAGAAGAGTTACAAAGACAGTACAGGGCATTCCTATATACCTTTACTCAGCTTCCGCGAATCTTAACACCTTACCAAAACTAAGAAATTAATATTGGTGCACTACAATACTACTGGCTAAATTACAGACTTTATTCTTTTTTTAAAATTTTTATTGGAGTTTAGTTGCTTTAAAATGTTGTGTTAGTTTCTACTGTATAGTAAAGTGAATCAGCTATACATATATCCCCTCTTTTCTGGATTTCCTTCCCATTAGATAACCACAGAGCACTGAGTAGAGTTCCCTGTGCTATACAGTAGGTTCTCATTAGTTATTTATTTTATACATAGTGTCAATAGTGTATATATGTCAATCCCAACCTCCCAATTAATTCCATCCTCCCCTCCTTGGTAGCCATGTATCTGTTCTCTATGTCTCTATCCCTATTTCTGCTTTGTAAATAAGATCATCTTTACCATTTTTCTAGATTCCACACATATGTGTTAATATATGTTTGTTTTTCCCTTTCTGACTCATTTCACTCTTTATGACAGTCTCTAGGTCCATCCACCTCACTACAAGTATCTCAGTTTCATTCCTTTTTATGGCTGAGTAATATTCCATTGTATATATGTGCCACATCTTCTTTATCCATTCATCTTTGATGGACATTTAGGTTGCTTCCATGTCCTGGCTATTGTAAATAGTGCTGCAGTGAACATTGGGGTGCATATGTCTTTTTGAATTCTCTGGGTATATACCTAGTAGTGGGATTGCTGGGTCATATGGTAGTTCTATTTTTAGTTTTTTAAGGAACTTCCATACTGTTTTCTGTAGTGGCTGTATCCAGACTTTTTTATTTATGTATTGATTTGGTTGTGCTGAGTCTTAATTGCGGCTTGAGGGCTCCTTAGTTGTGGCATGTGGGATCTAGTTCCCTAACCAGGGATTGAGCCTGGGTCCCCTGCATTGTGAGCATGGAGTCTTACCTCTGGACCACCAGGGAAGTCCCTGATGTCCTCTTTCTATCCAGGATCCCATCTGGGACACTGTGTCCATACAGTTGTCACATCTTCTCCAATCTGACATTTTGTCAGTCCTTCCTTGTTTTTTATGACCTTGGCCCTTTTGAAGAGTACTATTTAAGCATTTTGTAGAATTTCCCTCAATTTACATTTGTCTGATGTTTTCTCATGATGAGACTGGATTATGGATTTTGGGGAAGAATGCCGTAGAGGTGGGTGTGTGCTTATCCCATCATGTGAGGGTGGACAGTGCTGTCAGCAGGACCTGTCACTGGCTACGTTAACCTTGATCACTGTGTCAGGTCATGTCCACTGCAGAGTTACAGTTTTCCCCTTTCTGTACTCTAGCCGTTAGATGCAAGTCACCAAGTCCTGCCCACACTAAGGAGAGGGGTTTGGAGTATCAGAGTGTGTGGATGTATATTAAAACCAGACAGTAATGAATATTTCGAAAGATACCTTGAATCTATGCAAATACCTTTTTTTTTTTCAAGCTGGTTCTTTTATATTGGGCAGAAATGGAACATTCAGAACCCCAGGAACAGAGATGAGTTAAAAGGAAATTTTGACAACAAAAGTTCTCTAATTTTTTTACTCAAGATAATCAGTAATGTTAGTTCATTATTAACATACTGTTTTTTTCAGGCCTTGTCTGTAAAAGTTTCTCTTGGCCTAAAGGTTGACTAGTTGAAACCCGTGTCATAGGAGGAGGGACCAAAGTAAGGCTTGTTCATAACCAAGCTCTGTTGATGACCCCTCGTGACCATTCATTTCCTTCTCTTATTTAATTGGCGTTGGTGACATCCATTCACAGCTTTATTTTTCTATGTTGCGACATTGAGTTGGGCTTTGTTAATAGAAATACTGTCCAGTGGTAAGCATGCATAATTTGTTATAGACAGAGCACAAGAGGTGAACATTCCATTTTTCATTATTTGTCTCTTGTTGCAACTTGTATAAATTATCACTTGGGATAAGATTCTCCAGGCCTTGTGGTGCCATTGGTGTTATATTATCAAGCCTGTGTATTTTATCTAAGTGAAGAAAATTGACCAAGAATACCCTCGACCTCCAACGTCAACTTTTCCAAGGGTTTCCTGGCACAAAGAGAAACTTGATATTATAAGTTGTGAAACTATATCAACTCCTCACTTAAGGCTGAGGAAAAGTTCCACTAAAATAATCTCTTAGGATTCTTGCCTACATTTCCTGGAAAATCATTATGTGAGTGTTAGAAAATTACTCTTCTTTTTAAAAATATTGGGTTATCTGTTTCTTATACTATTCTGTCTATACTAGAGGTTCCTAACGTGGGGTCTGAATTCTTTAGTCTGGATTCTTATTTGCTAGTTACAGAAACTCACTCTGCTCCTTTTAAATCAAAAGGATCTATTAAAAGGATATTGGATAGGGAGGACTTCCTAAGTGGCGCAGTGGTTAAGAATCTGCCTGCCAATGAAGGGGACACGGGTTCGATCCCTGCTCCAGGAAGATCCCACGTGCCGTGGAGCAGCTAAGCCCATGTGCCACAACTGTTGAGCCTGCGCTCTAGAGCCTGTGAGCCATAGCTGTTGAGCCATAGCTGTTGAGCCCACGTTCCACAACTACTGAAGCCCATGTGCCTAGAGCCCTTGCTCCACAAGAGAAGCCACCACAATGAGGAGCCCACACGCCACAATGAAGAGTAGCCCCTGCTCGCTGAAACTAGAGAGAGCCCCGTGTGCAGCAACGAAGACCCAACACAGCCAATAAATAAATAAATAAATAAATAAATTTATTTAAAAAAAAAAGCATATTGGATAGGAACTGAGAATAGGTTTGGAACTGGCTATGCAGCCAGACACTGTTCTTCCAGTTAGGTTTCAGAATTGGTCAATGAAAGCACAGTGCTGCTGACCCTCCAGCCAGATGGATCCTGGGCCATTCCTAGTTCTTTGGGTCATTAGCTTCCAATTCTGGGTCCAGGTTACAAGTATTATCTTATTAGCAAAGCTTGATCTATTCGTGCACCATAGCTGTGTTGGAAGCTGGGAAAGTGACTGCCTCTTTCTGTAGTGGAGTGTGTTTTGACTAACCAGGTGTGAAGCTCCCCAAGCAGAGTAAGAGGTTCAGCTATTGGCAGCCAAAATTAATGACAGATATTCACTACATACCCTCAGTTGTAAATTGCATTTGATTCTCAAATAAGTCAGTCATTTTTAAAAAAGAAACACTGCTTTAAATGCTCTGTAATAAACACGTATTACATCATAGTAATGTAAGAAAACCATAAACTTATTTTGCTAAACCGTGGGTTGACTTTATTCATAGGACTACTGTCAATCTTCTCTTCTTTTGAGTATAGTCTGAATATCTTTGTGGCTTCTCTGGTATTTGTTTCAGTTTTTCATTTGAGAAAAACTGTATCTTTTCCTTTAAAAAGTTGCTATCCTAAATTTATTTTTCTTTCCTTTTCATTTAGAAATGCACTTTGGGTTATAAATGATGAGTGAATATAAACATTTATCCCTGCTCCCTCCTGACACCCCACTGACATGGTGGTAAGACTCAGAATAACAGAGAGAGTGGGAGTAGGGAGGTTAACAATAGCATTTTGGAAACTAGAAAGCAGGAGGACGAGTAGTTAATTGACTTAGCAAATCTGACAACTCTGAAGCCTAAGGCAACAGAGGGGAAAACATTTACTCAACATTCTGCAAACATTTATGGAGTATCTACTATGTGCTAGGCCCTCTTCTTAGTCCTTTGGACCAAGGTCACTGTTCCTGTGGAATTACCGTCCTGACAGGAAAAGCCAAAAAGTGAACCAGATTTGTACCTGAAAACTTCCAGTGGACTCAGGAGTTGGGGATACCAGATATCTTTGGAAGTGGCACTGAGTGTAGGGCTGAAACATCAGGATTGATCAAAAGTGTATTTGAAAAGTCATTAGAGCAGTGCTGTCCAATAGCAATGCTGCAGGGATGGAGATATTCTCTGTCTGCACTGTCCAATACAACAGCCACTAGTCACATGTAGTTACTGAGCATTTGAAATGTGCCTAGTGCAACTGAGGAACTGAACTTTAAATTTTACTTAATTTACATTAGTTTCAATTTACATAGCCTCTGTGGCTAGTAGCTGCTGTATTGGACAGCACAGAGTTAAATCATCTGTTCCCTCCCCAACCTGGAACAGTTGGATAATTGCCCCTTACTTCCAGGCATGAGATTAGGAATTTAGTATCTGAACAATCTGATTAGTCTATGAGAAAAGATATAAAAATGTTAACATTGGGGGCTTCCCAAGGAAGCAGCCAGCCAGGGCTGAAAATCCAAACCAGGTACTCAGAGCTTCCATCACTGTTTTAGTGCTGTAATCTGAAATGTGAGCAGACAGTGAAGGATCACCAGGTATCTGAGGATGGCTTCTCCCTGAAATGAAAGACACTTAAGCCAAAAAACAAATTTAAGGAGATTTCAGGTAGAAGTAGAAGGAAGAATCAGTTAAGAGATGATTTTGCATTCAAGGGGCAAGAATAGAATGCTATAATAAATGAAAAATCAGAAGATAAAAGCTAAAAAGATCTCGGAAAAAATTACGATACAAGTCACGAGCTGAATATAAGATTTGGAAAATAGATTGTGGAAATCTTCCAGAAGCCAGAAATAAGAAGGCAAGGAAATGTAAAATAATAGAAAAAGAGATAAGAAAATTAGATCAGATGAGGAGCTTTAACATCTGAATAATAGAAATTCCTGAATTTGAGAGTTGAGTAAATGAATATGAGGAAATTATTAGATAAATAACTCAAGAACTGGAGATTTCAGCATGTAAAGAACTTAGACCTGAAGGTTTCAGCATGAAAAGAACCATCAAGTGCCCAGCAAAATGGATGAAAATAGATTCCTACCAAGGTATATCCTGATAATATTTCTGAACATGGGGGTCAAAATGATCCTAAAAGCTTCCAAAGAGCAGGGGGAAGGTTATAGACAAAGAATCAGGAATCCAAATCACTTTAGACTTTGCATGTGCGCGCCAACCTAGAATTCTATACCCAGCTAAAATATCGATGAAGTGTAAGGGTTGAACAAATATATTTTTTAGACATGTGAGGTCTCAAATATTTTACCTCCCCCACAGTTTTTTCTTATAAGGCAACTGGAAAAAGTGGTTTGTCAAAACAAAGAAGCAAGGAAATGATGATGAAGATACCGATTGTGAGAAAAAGGAATTTAACACAAGTGAGAGGTGAAGAAAATGTTCAGCGTGATGGTGGAGGGAGATGCCTGGATGAATCCGTGCATCAGAGTGAGAGAGCAGTGAGAAAATTGGAGCAGGTCAGAAGTTCCAAGAAAAGAGAATTCCAAAAATAAAATGGGTAGTATTTGAATGCATTAAAAGGCAAGTTGGGTAATCAGGGGAGAGTCTGAAGATAAAGTAGTGAGACTTCGAAAAAAACTAAGCAAACCAGAAAACTAAGCAAAACAACTTCGATCATTATTAATTCCAGGGAAAATAAAAAGTTGTACAAGAAAGAAGGAAAATTTTAATAGACTTCATGGTTCGGTAGTAGGATAGCGTTCACATAATTACCATAATGTAAAAGTGAATAATGAGCAGACTAAAAATAAGATAAAAATAGGTTGCGGGCATAGAGAATTGGGAAGTATGCCCATGTGGACTCAGTGTGTGTGTGTGTGTGTGTGCGTGTTGGAGAGTTGGAGCAGAGAGAAAGTAAAATACCTGTGTTTTTTTTTTTTTTTTTAATGGCAATACCACATGGCTTGTGGGATCTTAGTTCCCTGACCAGGGGTTGAACCGGGCCCTTGGCAGGGAAAGCACAGAGTCCTAACCACTGGACCGCCAGGGAATTCCCTGAAATACCTATTTTCAATAGGGAAAGTTGGTAGGCAATGCTTAAAACTAAAAATGCAGAAGGAAAAAGCTTACACTTGATATTAGAAATAAGGAGGTAAATACGCAAATAAATAGTTAAGGTGCTTTACTAGGGTGGAGGGAAGGTTGTAGGAGAACAATTGTTTTCCATGAAAACTACCCCTTGTAGAACTGTGTGCCTTTTAAAACGCTTTGCACATAAAATTTCAATTAGGATAAACACAAACAACAACAATCAAACATTAGAAATGAGGTGTCGTTGGGTGAGATGCCAACCCTTCTCATTTCCTCAGAAGTTGTTTGGGGAAGGATTAAAAATAGCATCAGGAGTCAAATTCTTGTCTTTACTTTCCAAGGCTGTAGAAGTAAACTTATTTGCGGCAAGAAACATCGGACATAAAATGATACTAACATGGCCTTGCATTACCAGCCCCCCCCCCCCCCCAAAAGTAACATAGATATGTTGAGCTGGCCCAGGCCCTTTACCTGCCTTCTCCTGGTAACAGCACTCCTTATCTTTGGGAAGTGGCTGTATTTCCGCTTCAGTCAGTAGTACTGGTGGGTGCCTGCTGGTTCTCTCTTCTGGGCCGCAGAGCTGGGCAAGTGACACAGTCAGAGCCGAGCTTATTTACGCTCCCTCTGGTCACGTGACTGGCCCAGGAATGGGAACATGACTCACATTAGACCAATTAGAATCCTTTCCTTTTCTTACTGGAACTGATGGAGAAGAACAGCACTTTTTTCCAGTCTTGCCTATGTGGCTAGAGGGATATAAGCCTGGGTTGCCTGTGGCCATATCTCCAATACGTGGGGTCAGTTGTGCAGAGAAATTGAAGCAAGTAGCAAGTATGTAGACAGATACAGAGATGGTTGGGGAGGAGGGAGCGAGGGAAGGGAGACCTCTGTGTCCCTGTATCCCGCTGACCCTGAGTCTAGCTCCATCTGTGCCCTTTTCTTCCCTTTTTTTTTTCCTGGCCACACTGTGTGGCATGTGGGATCCTAGTTCCCTGACTGGGGATCGAACCCCCACCCCCTGCATTGGGAGCGAAGAGTCTTAAGCATTGGACCACCAGGGAAGTCCCCATCCTTGCCTTATAGTTTGAATTCAGAAGCCAACAAATCCCTACCCCCATGTTAAGAATATTTGGAGTTGCAATTTTGTCGCTTGCTTCCAAAGGATCTGGATTGGTACTAGCAGTCATCATGTTTTATATTCTTAAGCAAGAAAAAGTTTTCCACGTTCAAGAAGAGAGCATACAGATGTGTCTGTTACTCTCTGTTTAATTTTTTTTTTAACAATAGGAATTATATCATTGAAAGGAAAAGACTCTCAGATGGGATGGAAAAGGAAGCTGATGGATACACAGAGCTGGTCTGTGTCAACCCCAGCAACAGGAGTCTTTCGCTTTTGCAATTTGTACGGAGATAAATTCGATTCAATTCAAAATGCAAAGTTAAACATTTTATATTCAGTCAAAACATTTACTCAAGTTAAAAACTGTGTTTAGGGACTTCCCTGGTGGCACAGTAGTTGAGAATCTGCCTGCCAATATAGGGATCACAGGTTTGATCCCTGGTCCGGGAAGATCCCACATGCTGCCCAGCAATTGAGCCCATGAGCCATAACTACTGAGCCTGTGCTCTAGAGCCTGTGAGCCACAACTACTGAGCCCATGCACCGCAACTACTGAAGCCCGCATGCCTAGAGCCCATGCTCTGCAACAAGAGAAGCCACTGCAGTGAGAAGCCCACGCACCGCAATGAAGAGTAGCCCCCACTCGCCACAACTAGAGAAAGCCCACTTGCAGCAATGAAGACCCAATAGCCAAAAATAAATAAATCTAAAAAAATAAAAATAAAAATAAAAATCATGTTTAAGGGTCTAACAATGATTTTCTGGACACTGTTAGGTTGGTGCTTTGGAGAAGTTCAGAATAAGTATAAAGCATGGCTCATGCTCTCATGTTGCTTAAAATCAGTTTGCAAAAGATGGATGTAGATGTGCGAAATATTTAAATATTATCGCATTAGATCTATAGGCACTCACCCAAAAGGAAGGAGCCATTCTCTTGATGCACCTTCTGGCCAGTTGAGTCTAGAACTTGCCTGTAAGCATCTCTCCTATGCAGACGGATGGTTTTTCTCTCTCTTTCCTTGAACCCAGGCCTGGGGCAAAGGACCTTGGCTAACGAAAGAGAATAGAGCAGCAAGACTGCTTTTCTGGGTTGGGTTGTAAATAAACATCCTCGGTACAAACGGTGGAGGCCGAAGAACTCCAGTGCTTTGTTAGGAGGGAAGTGAAAAGCTCAGCTATTCTGTGGGCCAGAAATGCTGAGCCTGCAGGATCCTCAGCAGAAGAAAAGAAACTGCTTTGCAATGGCTCGCCGCCTCCAGGGTTGCCCTGCTCTCGTCAGATGCTTTCCCTGTTCCTACAGGCAGCCATCGCCCAGAGGAGGAGTGGATGGCAAGGTGCCAGCCGTAAATAATGAATAGCACCCTCATTTACATTCTT
The DNA here is from genome assembly GCF_030028045.1 of Hippopotamus amphibius kiboko. NCBI lineage: Eukaryota > Metazoa > Chordata > Mammalia > Artiodactyla > Hippopotamidae > Hippopotamus > Hippopotamus amphibius. The sequence goes on along the minus strand of NC_080187.1, from coordinate 201,965,664 downwards.
TTTTAGTGGCGCCTGTTTGCACTCAGCGTTGCAGGGACCTGGAGCCCGAGGAAACAGGACTCGGAGCCTGCTTGGGCGCCCTCCCTCCAGTGTGCCTAGCTCAGGAAAAGGCGGGCTCTTCCCGTCAGACCATCTGGCTCTCTTGAATGTGCTTATTAGTAACAGTGGAGGTGGGTCTGTTAGCCTGGGACAGCATCTCGGAGACAGATGCTGAGTTTATGTGTAAAATATGGCTTCCAGCCAAAGCACTAATCATGATCGCCTCTGAAGTGGTTCCAGTCGTCTGGATGAGGCGCTCCGGCTCTTATGTTGTTTGTACAAGCTGGTAGTTAGAGGTGTTGTGTACAAGATATTTGTAGTCATAATTTCTCCAAACAGGTTAAGGCAAACATTATGAGAATCAGCATATTAATGTGCTGTGTTTCAAATTAGAATTATAAACACACTTTCCTCATTGGAGGCCTCATGTGCTAGGAAGAAGCCAGATGTTTAATGATGAAACCATTATTTAGGAGAACCTATCAAAGTAAAACAAATTGTTGTTGTTTAAGTGAAGGGGAAAACCTGCTTTGTGCAGGGGAACTAGGAAAAACTGCTTTGAGAGGGTCCTTGCTGGCAGTGAATTTCCACGCACCTCTTGTTGCTGCTCAAGAGCAAGGGTTTCTTCTAGAAACGTCATTTAGCAAATGGGAGTACTGCCCTCCTAGGACAAAAATACAGGCCGGGACAGTGCATTTCCGAGTGAAGAGGTGGTAGCTGAGGTACTGGAGCAGTATTTGGGGGAAAATTGGGTCTCAGAGGCTTTTTGATGTGAATTTTTGATATCAACTCCCCTTCCTCCCTCTGTTTCTGAGGTGAGAGGCAGGAAGCAGTGTTTGATGGCTGTTGACACCTATGTCCTCCGCTTGTCTCCTGAGCTGCTTCCTGCAGACCTGGCTCCCCCATTCCTATTGTTCAGGAACCTCACTCTTTGCATCTGTTTGTGAATATATCTTTCCTCATCTCTTTTCTTCTTCCTTCCCCTCCTTACTTCTCTCTGCTTTCTCATGTTCCCTTCCTTCCCTTCCCTCTGCCTTCCTTGTAGGAAGTACATCTTAGAGAATAGATCCGATTGCTCCTCTAGACAAAGAGCACACGAAAAGCAGGAAGAAGCACGAAGATGGGCGTTGGAGATGGTTTTCTAAAATTGAATGCCATCACATGTCTTGTCCTAAATATCTAAAATACTCCCACTACTATTTTGAAGAGTTCCAGTTTGCTCACTTTCCCATCGTTTTCTTTGCGGCTGGCAGGTTTTTGGACCGTCCAGATCCTTTCAGAGTACATGAGGCTGTTTCCTAGCAAATTAACAGAGGCCGTTTTGGCAGGCACATGATTTAGTTGTTACAACCATGAGAAGAATAGCAGCTTGAAGGGGTTAGAAACCATGGGGGTTTGGAGGCTTCTTTTCTGCTAGAGTCTAGGATCCAGCAGCTGTCAAGTCCTGAAAGGATCCAGAGAGGCCAGCACGTCACCTGAAATTTCTCCACAAAACTGGGAGGGTGCACGTGGCCCCAGAGGCTCATTCACCCCATCGCCTTTGCCACAGCAAGAGACCAGAAAGAAATCATCCCATAGAGATGAGCCTTTGTTCTGTAACTGAAGACATCTTGATTTATAGTGATGTCATCTCATTTCTCTTGAAATAAGTTTCGATTTCTCCTCCTAGTCTGTTTCATGTTCCTCTGTTTGATTTATTCAAAACCATCTATTAGGCTTTCCTTGTTTATATCTTTTTTATTTTAGCAAATCCTAGAAGGGACTTGTGGGACCTAACTCAGCTACCCATCTTTTACTTGAATTCTCTCAGCAACATCCACTCGCTAGTTTTTGCAGCACATAATTGGACATATGCAGTGACAGGATGGACACGTGATGTCTTTCAGTGCAGCCTGTTTCACCTCTGGTGACTCTAATTGTTAGAATATTATTCTGTGTGTTGGTTTTAAATCTGTTTCTTGATAACTGCCACTCATTAATATCGATTGTTGTGACAATTAAATGGGGTAATGAATATAATGTACCTAGTGTAGTATCTGACACAGAGAAAGAACACAATAAAAGGTAACTGCTAGTGGGACCTAATGAAACTTCAAAGCCTCTGCACAGCAAAGGAAGCTATAAGCAAGATGAAAAGACAACGCTCAGAATGGGAAAAAATATTTGCAAACGAATCAACAGGCAAAGGATTAATCTCCAAAATATATAAACAGTTTATCCAGCTCAATATCAAAAAAACAAACAACCCAATCAAAAAATGGGCAGAAGACCTAAATAGGCATTTCTCCAAAGAAGACATATGGATGGCCAAGAGGCACATGAAAAGCTGCTCAACATCACTAATTATTAGAGAAATGCAAATCAAAACTACAGTGAGGTATCACCTCACACCGGTTAGAATGGGCATCATCAGAAAATCGACAAACAGTAAATGCTGGAGAGGGTGTGGAGAAAAAGGAACGCTCTTGCGTTGCTGGTGGGAATGTAAGTTGATACAGCCACTATGGAGAACAGTATGGAGGTTCCTTGCCAAACTAAAAATAGAACTACCATATGACCCAGCAATCCCACTGCTGGGCATATACCCAGAGAACACCATAATTCAAAAAGACACATGCACTCCAGTGTTCACTGCAGCACTATTTACAATAGCCAGGACATGGAAGCAACCTAAATGTCCATCAACAGATGAATGGATAAAGAAGATGTGGTACATACATACAATGGAATATTACTCAGCTGTAAAAAGCAATGAAACTGGGACATTTTTAGAGACATGGATGGACCTGGAGACTGTCATACAGTGTGAAGTGAGTCAGAAAGAGAAAAACAAATATTGTATATTAACATATGTGGACTATAGAAAAATGGTACAAATCAACGAGTTTGCAAGGCAGAAATAGAGACACAGATGTAGAGAACAAACATATGGACACCAAGTGGGGAAAGCGGGGAGGGTTGGGGGGGGAATGAATTGGGAGATTGGGATACCAAATTGTACACTCTAAATATATGCAGTTTATTGTAAAAAATAAAAAAATAAAAAGTTAAAAGAAATAGTGTTGCATGATCAAATGAGTTTGGGAACACTATTGACTCAATTGCCATCCTGAAGACCAATGGAAATCAGTATATTAAAGGCTCTGAAAAGTCCTGCAATAAATATTTAGCTTTATTAAAAAAAAAGGTAACTGCTTTTATCATTGCTATTGACATTGCTGGTTCTTGTTCTGCTCCTTGGAGTTGTAGAACATGAACCAATACAAACCAGTTCTCCACATGGGAGCCCTTTGCATAATTGAAAACAACTTTTGTCTCTCCTTGATATTTAGTCTTCCTTTCAATATTTTAAGCTAAATATTCCCATTAGCGTGGACCGCTCCTCACAATGACAGGGCTTGAATTTCTTCACTATTGTGGCCACTTGCCTTGAACAGATGATAGCGTGTTCTAGGCGTGGCTTCTAGAAGTGAAAGCAATATTCTTGTCGGGGGTGGGTGTGGGGTGGGTTCTGATTTGTGCATAGTAGCTGCTAATGAGGCCCAAGTCACATTATCTTCTCTGGAAGTTACATTAAATTAGTGGTTCGTACTGGATTTATTGTTGACCAGATCTCTACATTTTTCTTTTTTAACAGGATAAACCTATATATATGTCTACAGTTTTTTTCAACGAATGACACTTACGTTTATCATGATGGAATACCATCTTGTTACGTACCTGCAGCTTATTATTCTAGCTCTCAAAGACCTCTTTTGGCTCCATCTACATTACATTTTGCTATTGGACTCCCATAGATAGCTTTGTTTTGTTGGTCTCTTTGTTTATTGGTTTGTGTTTTGGAGGAAACTCTAGGTTTCTGCAAAATGATGTCTTAGTTTGGGCTGCCACTCTAACAACAATACCAGAGACAGGGTGGCTTATCAGCAAAGAAATGTATTCCTCACAGTTCTGGAGGCTGGAAGTCCAGAATCAGGGTGCCAGCATGACCGGGTTCCGGTGAGGCCCTCTTCCCGGTTGCAGGCTGCTGATTTGTCATTGGGTCCTTACATGGCCAAGAGTAGAGAGGGGAAGCAAGCTCTCCCCTAATTCTTAAAAGGGCACTAATCCCATTCATGATGGCTTCACCCTCATGACCTCATCTAATCCTAGTGACCTCCCAGAGACCCCACCTCCTAATACCATCACATGGGAAGGTGGAGTTACAACTTAGGAATTTTGGAAGGACTCATAATACATCCAGTCCATAACAGATGAGGAGACTGATGGGGGTTGGGGGTGGTTTGTTAGAAAGAAGAACAAAGAGTCTGGGTGAGCACAGTTCTCCACAGTGGCAGAGTTATTCCAAATTCAGTTAGACTGAACAGGGACAGAGAAATAGGTGAATACAACAGAATGAGTGACCAGGAGCATGGATCTGGAGACATCGTGAAAGTTGAAAATAACCTAGTTTTTCTGGTGGAATGCAGTCACTAGCACTGAATTTAATTGACCAAGCATTCAAGCAGCTATGAAAAAAACTCGACACTCTCCCTGGAGGGGCTGTTATTAGGATCAAATGAGATCATTGGGAAAGAGCTTAGCATGAGGCTAGAAACCTAGTAGAGAATCAATAAAAATGTGTCTAGTAGACATTCGTCCTCCTTGGATACGTCTACATCTTGACTTTGCCCTTCATCTTTTTCTCTTTAGTGATTTTCTCTTAGGTGATTGCATCCAATCCATTATCTGTCTTCACTTTTTGCGCTTTCCATCTCCAGTCTTTCATTTTGTGAACAAACCCGTGTTTATGGTCTCCTTACTCTTCATGCTTTTATAGCCTTTGATCATTCCCCTTTTCATTCTCCATCTTCCCAGGCAAAAGAGCCCTCAGATTTTTAGCTCACCAAATTCTCTGTCTCCTTACCCCAGGTGCCCCTCTCAGGACTTTGCCTGGCTCTCGGTCTTACTTGCAGAAGGGCTTCTTCTTGGGCTTGTCTTCCAAGTCCCCCTGCTCATTTTTCCTGGCCTCTTGGTAGTCTGTTTAGTTCTCCTACCAGTAAAGTGGGGCATGGAGCCAATACTGCCACAAGAGGAAATGATGAGATTTAAGTGAGTGGATGAATATAAATTTCCTAAAGTAGAGCGTGGCATGGAGGGTCACTCAGAGATGTCATGGTAAAACCGTCATGCTCTTAATTAAATCTCCTTTTGTAATTTGACTTAGAAGCCATTAGTGTGAAATATGCAGGCCTCCCCTAAAAAGTCACACTGTAGATTTCCGACAAGGAACACAAGAATAATTTTTCTAACTAGTAACAACTCATTTCAGCCTCCTGGTAACATGCTTTTGTCACTTGTGTGGAGACTTGTGACAAAGAAAGCCCTGGTAAAGTCGTTCACTCTGTCCTGTTCCCTGTACACCATCCCCTGGGTGGTGAACAGATGCTAGAATCAGGACTTAGGGATTCCATGCGCCTTGTAGGAGCGCGGCTTTGAAAAATGTTGACCTCATGTCACCTGCGAACTTCTCTACCATTAACAAGCTTGATAGTGATGAAGTTGATACTATGTTTGAGCCGCCTACTATGTGCCAGGTACCGTGCTAGGTCCTGGGGTCAAAGGATGAGCAAGATGGTTATAGATGAGTGACCATCTACATTGAGCTCCTTCCCCAGTGCCTGGCACATGGTAGGTGTTCAATAAATATTTGAAGGAAAAAAAAGTGATGCTCAGAGTGTTTAAATGACCTCCAAGGAAATCTTTTAGATTCCTGAAAAAAATAATAATTTTGTATGAGACTCAAATTACATCCACTCTATACCAAATTCAGCTCCTTGGAGAGTGACGTGACTCTGAGATTATCTCGCATTTGGGGCCCCTTCAGTACAAACAAGCTTACATGAGCCCGACTTTGGGTTCCTTCAGACTTGTCCTTGGTGCCCCACACTGTTACCTGAAGCACATCTTTAGACCAGAGCTGCCAAAGTGTGTTACAGAAAAGAGACAGCTGAGGCAGTAGGGCATTCCGTTCATCTGGATGATTTTTCGAGGTGTGAGTGCCAGCAAAAAGTTGGCAAGACAGTGCTTTTCTCCCTTTTCTTTCAATTACTGATAGCAAATGGTTCTTAATTGTTAAACAAGTAAGCTGTTCTTAAATTGCTTTGAAAATAGGGATGACATCGACAAACCAGTCTAGTGCTCTCTCTTGCTGGTTGGAACACAGCAGTACTGTTGCTATAGCCAGGCTCTGTGTGTGTGTGTGTGTGTGTGTGTGTGTGTGTGTGAGAGCACGCGCACGTGCATGTGTGTGAAGTACAGTATGTTTGGTAAACACTCTTGATTAGCTTGATTCATGCTTGCACAGGTCTTTGTGACTTTAATTTCAGTTTTAAATGACATTCAGTGGTGGATACGTTAGGTACTTAGCTCTTTCTGCCTCTTAGGGTCCATTTGTTAAATTACCTATCTCAGTACACCTGATAGCCTCTGGGTCCTAAGGAAGTTAATGCTCCCGTTGAAAGTGAGCAACTTTATTCCTGAGCTTTCCACATTAGAAGGATCATCCCCAATGTTTTTGAATTACTTAAGGAGGTGAAAAATATCTTTATTTTCTATTTGATGACACTTCTAGGTAATGTGAGGAATTATAGTATAATACCTGAGCTTGGAAGGGATTTTACTCCAAAATAAAATCAAGTCAGATTCCTAGCTGTTGCCTGTTAAGTGCCAGTTTGACATTCGAAATGATCTGAATTTAGTGATTTGGAGAACCCCACAACCAGCGGCTATAACTTTCATCCACTCGAAACCCATTTGGCCATGACTGATGAAGGGGCTCATTGTGTTTGGGAGGATTGAATTGGAGCAATTGGGGATGAAAACATAAGACCTAATGATGGAGTATCTTCTGTGCAACTTGAAGGTCCAGATTTATGTGCACTTTAAACACTCTTACTGTTGTGCCTTTTTTCTTAGGAAAGTTAGGATGGAATAAAAATAAACTAACATTGAGAAATGCAGACGTAAGACTGTTAAATATTCTTTTGGTTTTAGGAGGCCACATTGTGCTCTGGCCAACCATAGGGCCCTGGAGTTTTGTCCTAACTCTGCCCTCTATGGCAGTGTGACCTTGAGCAAGTTGCTCAACCTTTCTTGGCCTTGGTCTCCTAATTTTGCAACGAAGCTAGAAATAATGTTTCTCAGAAGGCTGGGATGATGATTAAGCAGACTTCCCTCTATAATGGGTTTAACATGTAGAAAGCACTGGTAGGCGCTCGCTCTTAGGAAAACCTAGGTGGGAGGTGGTTTACCATGAACCTTATGAAACTTGATTTTCAGGACTCCCCACTTGCACATACCCAGTTTAAATAAACGTTTTCTTTTGTACCTAATTTTGTATTCATTTTTGTCGTGTTTTCTTAAATAGGACCTCCCAAATTCCATGCTTCTGTAAAGCCTTGATTTTCCTTTGCCAAGCGCTCTTCATAAGTTGGTTCCGTTGTTCCTCTTACTTGGGTGCAGACTCCAGAATTCATCAATTTAAAAAATGCTTTTAATGACTGCTAAAATAAGACACTGCTTTTCAAGCATCTGTGTGATATATGTTATGACAGAGCTCTCTCTGGCAGGAATTACCTAGAGGGAGGAGGATTCATTTGTCTCCACACATATATTAAACAATGGATTTATTTCTGCCGAGGAAAGCAAGAGTGTAGACGCTTCCTTGATGAGATTTAATAATTTGTAGACTGATGCACTGATGAATGTCACCTGGTGTTAGAACAATAAACTCAACAAAATAAGATACATTGTCCTTTCAGGATGCCTCTGATCCCAACCCCAGTTACATGAACATATTATGGTATTTGGTTAAGTTGGCGAGTTTATTTTTTGCAGTCTTGGTTGGCTGTTTATTGGACCTAGAAAAACTACGTGTCTTCTTTAAGGAAAAGAGAGGTATGGGCCACCCTAACTAGGACAGGAGGGGAAAATGTTCAGACAGAGGGGACCCGAGGTTGTGGGTAGAGCTATGAGAGATACGTGACATACAGGCAGAGTATGACGATTTCTTCCCAAAGTATGCAGGCTTTTCCTTAAAGGGAAGAAAGAGGTCAGTTCATGAGGCATGAACTGAGAAGAGCTTTTCATTGTAAGTTACAGGTCACGCCAGAGGAGGCATTGTGATTAAGGAGACACACGCATACACTCTCTCTCACACACTCACACTCACGACTGAGAGAGGTCGAGTGAGTGGAGGCTGAGGGAGATACACCAAGGAAGACTGAGCAGTTTGGAATGGAGATGAGAACAAAGGGTGTTTCCTCTCAGATGAAAGCAACCAAAGCTGAGGCTCATTTTGAAAGACAAGGAAAAGAAAACAAACGTCAGAGACCATTTTGCCAAGCTGAAGAGCAGACGTGTAGTGCTGGGGACTTCCCTGGCCGTCCGGTGGTTAAGACCCTGCGCTCCCAGTGCAGGGGGCGTGAGTTCGATGCCTGGCCAGGGAACTGAGTTCCCACATGCTGCACGGTGTGGCATCCTCTGCCCCCCACCCCCCCCCCCGAAAGAAAAAGAAATGTAGTTCTGCTTCTGAACATCACGAGAAAGGGCTAGGACGAGGTCAGTGAAAGGCAGGGGGACAGAACCCCCGGGGCGACCTGCTCCCGTTGGGTGCCCCAGTGGCCGAGGCAGCTTGCCCTGAGAGGAGCTCAGTCCTATCACTGGACTAAGACTGAGAGGGAGTTGACGTGGACCAGTCGAGGCCAACAGGGCCATGAGCCTGTGTCGAAGGAAGGCGTCTTCACAAGAAGTGATTACATTCACTGAGAATTCACTAAGTGTTCTAATGCTTTGTGGTTTCTTCTCTGGAGTGACTCATATTCATTTCATTTATTAGTTACTGTTACTGGTTTATTAACCCATAGTATATATTTTACTGGTAACAGTAAATACAGTGACACATAGTTTGTTTTGTTTTTTAAATTGGTGCATAAAGTTCACATGTATCCTGTAGTGACAAGGTTTTCTGCGAAAGCTACACGTAGAATTCCTTGGTAATAGAGACATCTGAGCAGTGAAGAGGTCAAATTCTTGGTTGGGAGAAAAACCTGTTTATTTTACTGAGAGTGCAGGTGATGGTGAATGGATGCTACTACTCATAACAGCCATGTACCTGGCTCTTTGCCGGCCATGGTATAAAATCGCTTAAGGTTTGGTCCATTTTCAGTTCTGTAATTATGTACTGAGTGCATCCAGTCATGGGCTGGAGCAGCTTTTACAGCCCCCAAGAACTGATGACGTGTATCGCTTCCCAACACTGCTTTCAGTGACATCATCTTAGTTGCTTGACATTTGCCCTGATAGGAGTGTTTACACCATGGAAACTGGCCATCACGCCACATCAGTTTTCTCCATCCCTGGAGAGCTGCTTGTTATATGTTGGCCAGCAGACACGTATTCCACATGCAGGGCCCTGTGGGGGAATTAAAATGTGAAAATGTGAGTGAGATACATCCCAGTCCCTAAGGATCTTATAATTTGGTAGAAGGAATTGATGATGATGTTGGTAATCAGTACTCATTGATCACTTAACATATATACTCTTCTAGAGCTGTACAGATATTAGCCCATTTAATCATTACATAAAGGGGCAAGAGTTGAGGAAATTAATTAGTTGCATTGATTTACTGTGGAAGGCAGTGTTTTATAGTAAATGCCTCTGTTTGCAGTGGCAAAGTTGCCCCTCTTTTCAGGTCCCCATGCCTTTCCCAGTTCTGGCATTTTGTGAACAGGCTCTTGTCGATGCTTTCTCTGTTCCTAATGACCTTAAAGCCTTTGGTCATTCCCCCTTTCATCCTCCATCTTCTCAGACTAAAGGGCATCAAGGCTTTGAGCTCTTCAGGCTCCCTGTCCTCTTCCTCACCCTGTTCACCCATCTCAGGACTTTCCCTGTCTCTCTGCCTTTGTTGGGAGTGGTAGGTGACATTGTGTCCCCCTGCTCATCTTGAGGTTGACATTTTGAGGTGCAGACACAACATCTTTGTCTTTATTCATAAAGCATCTTAAATATGTCTCTCAGAAAGGAAGGACAGGAGATATTAATGATCATTACGTCTTTTGGAGCGAAGGATTTCAGAAGAAGCCTTTACAAACATGTCACATTTTTGTAGCATCTGAGTAAAATAGGAGCACGAAGGGCTTGGGGAAATGATTTTCACCAAAGCTGTCTAGCTGAGAAAGGTCAGTAACCGCCAGTGCTTGTCGAGGCTTGTCGTTTGAACAGTGGCTGAAGAAACCACCAGGAGGAGTTCTTGGCGTATGTAAATCTGCCTTCTTCCTCGACTGCTGTAGGTTCAGGCAAAACCAGGATGGGAGTTGGGATTGCTGCGTCAAGCCTTCTTATTATTTGATAGACCAAGACATTTACAAGTGGTATATTCTTATTCACTGAGGTGGAAATGTACTGTAGCTTCTGGGAACGGATCAGGATTCTAGCTAAGGAGACTTATTTTAAAACCTGAACTTGATCCGCCAACGTTCTTGGCCTAAAGGGAAACCAGCAAGTGGTGTTGGGCTTAAAATGGGAAAGGAAGAGGCAGCCTTTGCTTTGGAGTGTGTAGTGATAGCTACATTCTTTTCTTTCTTCAAGCTTCCTCCTTCAGTTAATGTAAATACATTAATGTGATATGATTTCCCTAACAGACAACACTGATAGGAACAGGGGTTGGACCGAACCTTAATGGTTTCTGTAACATGTTTAATTTCTGATGTTGCTGTTAAATGTTGAGGAAAATTAGTCACATTTAGAACCATCTGTTTCTAAAAGTGGTTAAAGTGTGAATTGCCTTCTAACTAACCATTTTATGGCTTATGATAATATTTGTGGCATGAAATTATTCTTTTGATTCCCTTTGTTTTCTGCTGTGAATACTCACACACTTTGCTTCTAGGGAACTGGGATTAAAAATGTAAAAGGGCATCCTTCAAGTGTCTTGGCCATCGCTGGTGTAAAAGGAATCTAAATTCTTACTTTCCTCTCAATTCCAGTATACCTTATCTTTGATTTAGGTGCAGTGATGGATTGGAAACTATAGTTCAGAAGTATATGAATTCAGTAGTAACAAGCAGTGCGTGATCAATAGATTGTTGAAGAATGAATTTGGAGGATGCTAACATATGGTGTCTTACACGTTTTATTTCCTGGGTGGTTACTGTCGAGGGAATGGGAAGAGGTGGGGGACAGTGGACAGACTCCCTTAAATGTGTGAATGCCTTTCACAAGAAGGAAAAACCAACTTTTAAAGCTGGCAACCAAAGAATTTGGCCAGTGTAACCCTCAATTTTTTTTTTTCCTTCTGAATGGTCATTTCCATAGAATGGGCATGAAACTTATATGTGACAGTCCAAACCTTACATTGAGCAGGTCAAAGTCCTGGCAAGCCTATCTGGAATATTTGTTAGGGTATTTGAAATGTTCATACAATGTGTTTCTTTAGGAAAGAAAAAGACTGCCATTCTGGGTTGTGGGTGTTGCTTTATTTTTGAGTAGTCACTAGAATGGTTGCACAGTTGCCTAATTTTGGATTCCTCCCTGACATGTTCTTATGGAAAAATGAGACCCAAATTCTTTTTCTGTCCTGAGTGGATGTGGATGTTCAAATCTGCCCTGAAGCAGATGTCTCTGCTCTGTAGCACCCACACAGAGGAGGAAGATCGACTTGCTTTACCTGCTGCCTGTCTGCTTGGGAACACTGGTTCTACTTGATAACATAAGAAAAGTTAAAAAAAAAAAAAACCCCAAAAAACCACCAACCTTTGTTTTTTGGGATGAAGAAGTTGAGAGAAAAAAAGGAGTTTTTGAAATGAAAAATCTGTTTTTTTATTACACCTATATTTAAAGTTGTCTTTCCACAAATTAAGAATGAACATAACTCAGATGTGAAATGAATTAAAATAAAACTGTTATTACAGGGTGATTGTGACTTCCAGATGTAAAGGAACAACATGTTAAACCGTAAAACGTTTCACTGTACAGTGACAGTAAAACGGCCCTCGCTTTATGTTACCAGGAGTGGCAGCAGCTGGGGTTACTCACTTGAGGTTGGATGTTACCTGGTGCTTTGGATGCTCAGTTGATGGGTTAATCCTTCCGAGGGTGAACAGTTCCTCCCTCACTGCCTGTGTCTGTTGATACTAGGGGAACTGGCTCTCTTCTGAAACTACTTCTTGGGTTTTTTGAATGGGGGAGGGATAGCTAAAATATGGGCCTTTTAAAATTAAGAATTCGAACTAACTGGTGGAGAAGTTCTCCCTTCCAGTATCTAGGTAGGCAAGCACCTAGGTTGGTCTCTACCAAATGATTTGTGAAATGGGTTACTGACAGCTTGTTCATTAATCCTGCATGACAGTAATTTGTAAATAGCATTTTGTTCCTCTTAGGGCAGTGGAATCAACTGCTTGCTTGCAAAAGTTTTAAATGGTAGCTTTTTCTGGTACGGTATACGGAACAAATGTGGACTGGAACACCTTAATTAGGCCACTGTAAAAATGAAATGGCCCCGTACTTACACCAGGCAGAATCCTCCATGAAGTTCCGCAGAGAGAATTTTTGATGGCTGTAGTTGAATGTACAGCAGAGCCACGTCACCAGCTGCATGTGGAATCTATAATAGAAAGGGCAGGAGCTGTTCAAAGAGAACTGATGCGATTAGCTTCACCTGCATTCTGTCGGCATTCTCCGAATTACCCCCTGACCCTCTCTCTTTCCACCTTTCTCCTGTTCATAGCCAAATCAGCTCTTGTATAACAAACAGTCCTTTATTCATGCCTTACGCATGGGGCTTTTGCTTGGAATTTTAACAATGTTTTTTTCTAGCTAAAAAATGAACATGGATGTGAGAAACGGAGGAAGAGATCAGGGATGAATGTCTTTCTCCCCTGAAATATCTGCTTTATACGAGGAGAACTTATAGTGTAGGGAGCAGGTGACAGTATTAATATATTCTTTGCTACTTTTCTCTCCCAGGCAAGTCCTCTGCTGCAGGTGAGTAGCGGTATATAGATAATTTGACTAGAAATAACTGACAATATGGACATGAGTGAATGATGAACAATTAGTAAAAAAGTGGTTAAAAGAATTTATTCCCATCATGAAGCAGTTGCCCAGAAAAATAACTTTGACGTGATCTTGTGTTATTAAAACAGGTTATCAATGTTTAAAAAAATTTTTATTGAAATTTAGTTGATTTACAGTCTAGTATTCGTCTCAGGTATACAGCAAAGTGGTTCATATATATATTAGATTCTTTTCCATGATAAGTTATTACAAGATATTGAGTAGAGGTCCCTGTGCTCTACAGTAGGTCCTTGTTAGTTATCTGTTTTGTATACAGTAGAGTGTATGTGTTCATCCCAAATTTCACTCCCCCACCCCATTTCCTGTTTGGGAATTATAAATTAAAAAAATTTTTTTATTTTCTGTTGAACTATGGTGGATTTACAGTGCTGTGTTAGTTTCAGGTGTACATCAAAGTGATCCAGTTACACATATATCTATTCTTTTTCAAATTCTGTTCCCATTTAGGTTATTACAGAATATTGAGCAGAGTTCCCTGTGTTATACAGTAGGTCCTTGTTGGTTATCTATTTTATTTTTTGGGGGGGTTATCTATTTTAAATATAGTATTATATATATATGTCAATCCCCAACTCCCAATTTATCCCTCCCCCCACCTTTTCCCTTGGGTAACCGTAAGTTTGTTTTCTGTGTGTGTAAGTCTGTTTCTGTTTTGTAAATAAGTTCATTTGTACCTTTTTTTTTCAGATTCTGCATAGAAGTGATATCATATGATATTTGTCTTTTTCTACTTTGCTTAGTGTGATAATCTCTAGGTCTATCTATGTTGCTGCAGACGGCATTATTTCATTCTTTTTTATGGCTGAGTAATGTTCCATTGTATATATGTACCCCATCTTCTTTATCCATTCATCTGGCAGTGGATAGTTAGGTTGCTTCTGTGTCTTGGCTGTTATAAATATTGCAACTGTGAACATTGGGGGTGCATGTATCTTTTCAAATCAGTTTTCTCCAGATATATGCCCAGGAGTGGGATTGCAGGATCATATGGTAACTCTGTTTTTAGTTTTTTGACTAAATACTGTTCTCCATAGTGGTTACACCAGTTTATGTTCTCACCAACAATGTAGGAGTGTCAGGTTATGAATCTCGCTGGGTGTCTGTCATTTGTTTTTTTGTTTTGTTTTGTTTTGCTTTTGTTTCTTTTTTTTTGTCATTTATTTTTTTCATTTATTCACTCCTTCTATACATATTTACTCTGTGCCTACTAAGGGCTGTGCCTACTAAGCTCTGTGCCTACTAAGCTCTGCATGAGGCCCTGGAGATGGTCTAATGAATCAGTCCAATGTGGAGCTTACAAACATTGAAAATGACATAGTGAGCTACAATGGTGATCAAAGTTTGAGGGAGAAGTACAGTGTGCTGTGGGAACATTAGTCAAGGGGTGACCTACTGCAGATAAGGATGGTCAGGTTACAGTCTGGAAGCTGCCTCGAGTCTTAGTGCTTATAAAAATACTTAGATGAACAGGTAACTGTGAAATAAAATTTCTAGGAAGATATTTGTAGAGAAATGTAGCTGTGTGTCTAGAGAATCCAGAGTGAGTGACCAGGAATACTTGTAGAATAGAGCTTACAGTAACTAAGAGAGAAGGTAACTGGCCACCCATTTTATTTAATGTGGGAGCCATCTCCCTGGAAAATGGATTCAGGTTTGTTTTGCTGATTGAGCCCTGGGAAATGGTGGTCCTCATGCTCTGGATAACATTTTCCAGGGTGCTTTATAAGAATCAAGTGTTCTGGGTAGCAAACACCTTTAGAAGAATTTCCCCATAACTTTACTTATTTATTGATTGATTTATTTGCCCATGAGTTTACTTTTGCAGTTCATTTATTTGAACAAATTTGACAGGCTTTCCATGTTTCCCCATTATATTTTATCTTGTTGATTTTAGCACATTTAGTTTTCTCTGAATTCTCATCTTGACATCCACAAACTTGCCTCTTCTGTCTTTTTTTAAACATTTATTTATTTTATTTTATTTTAAAAAATTTATTGGCTGCATTGGGTCTTTGCTGCTGTGTGCGGGCTTTCTCTAGCTGCGGCGAGCAGGGGCTACTCTTCATTGCAGAGCCTCTGACGCCTTCTCTGTAAAGTCTCTTCAGGCTTCACAGGGAATATGATCCTAGAGCCCAGCACGGGCTCTAGGCACATGGGCTTTAGTAGTTGCGGCGTGTGGACTCAGTAGCTGTGGTGCACGGGCGTAGTTGCTCTGCGGCATGTGGGATCTTCCCAGACCAGGGCTCGAACACGTGTCCCCTGCATTAGCAGGTGGATTCTTAACCACTGCGCCACCAGGGAAGCCCTGCCTCTTCTGTCTTGATGTCATCTGGAAATGGGTTGAAGATGCCTTGTCTGCCTTCATCTTGTCTGATAAAACTGCCAAACAGGACAGGGCTAGATGCAAAGCGGGGTGCTCACCCCAGAGGTCTCCTTTCAGGCTGACGTCGTTCTGTTAGTAAGATGTTCAACTAGACAGGCATTCCCAGCACTGCTCTGCCAGCAGCGCTGTGTAATGTCAGGGCCAATTCGCTGGCAGAAGTGGGGGAGCACCAGCTGGGGACACCAGGACTCTTGACCATCGTGGAGTGGCAGGCCAGCCCCGTGAAATGAGGAGCAGAAATGAGTGTTGGGGCTGAAAAACATTTTATCCATCCCAGAACCTGCAAAGTGAAGGAGTAACCGAGTGTGGAAGCCAGAACTTTCCCGAGCCTCACATGTGTCCAACGCCATATTTACCAGCCATCTCCACTGGGTGTCCTTTGGGGACCTCATCATCCCCCAGAACTGTCAGCTTCTGCCTTTATTTCCTAGTAATAGTGTTCTCTCCCACCTCATCCATCTTCCACATTGCTTTCAGAGCGGTCTTTCTAACAAACCTAACACTGTCCCTTCCTTGGTTCAAGATTTGTTAGTGGCTACCTCTGTATATGCAGGCTAAAATCTGAATGCCTTCCTGTGAATAACTGTTCATAATCTGACCTCACTCAAGCCACCAGCTTCATCTTTGGCTCACTGCTTTATTAATTTACAAAACACGGAACGTCTTTGTTTTCCTGTACACGTTATGTTTCCCATTCTCTTTGCATATTTTATTCCCTCTTGCCAGAACCCCATCTCCCTGAGAGCCTCCTTTGCAAACTGCAAGCCTCAATTCCTGGATCATATTCCCTGTGAAGCCTGGAGAGACTTCACAGAGAAGTCTTCAGAGGCTTGTCTGGCTAGCTCATGGGTCCACCCCAGTGCTCAGATAAAACCATCAATGCTACCATTTTCGTGCCCATCATGGATGTTGTAACTGCATTCTTCTCTTGAAGGCAGGGTCCATGTCATTCCATCTTTGAGCCTCCAGCACCTCGTAGAGTGTCTATGTCTAGCTCTTGGAAGGTGCTTATGGAATGCAGGACAGCTGAGTAAGACTAGAGCTAGGCACCTCTGGAAATGAAAGATGAGCAGGAACTATTTGTGGGGTTGGATCCTGAGATAAAGACAGAAGGACAGGTTTCCGCTTGTAAATGTTCCTGCCACACCTCTGTCCGGGCTTCGCCCAATCCATCCTGTGGCAGAGGCGGCTAGTGGTCCAGCTATATCCATCTTATCGTATTCCTTTAATAATAGAACTGCAGAGTTTAGCTCGGTGTGTGGTTTGCCAGCCAGAGAGTACATTTGTCACGTTCCCTTACAAGATGTGGTCACACAGTAAAGTTCTCACCAATAAGACATGAGAAGGAGAAATGCATGGCAATTTCATGTCATGCCCTTAAAAAGAATGAAGTATAGTCTCCTTGACATTTTCTTGCTCTCCTGTTGGCTCTCCTGTAGATGTGATGGAGGCTGTCAGAGCATCCGTCTTGTTATGGAAACCCTGGGTTGAAGATAGCAGAACTGTGCCACTAGCCCTGGACGACCAGCTCCTAGACTGTGGTCACAGAAGAGAAACTTCTGTCTTGTCTAACCCATCGCAGTTCTGGATCTCTGTAGATACTGGGCCGAAATAATAAGTACCTTTGAAAGAAACTGTGTTCAGGAAAGACTCTGTTATTTAACAGAACATGCCTTGGCATGTATCTTTATATGTTCGTTTAGTCACGTTTGTTTAGAAATTTAAAAAAATTTCAAACATACACAATTATAATAATCTTTTTGTGATATGTACTTCGTATTTTTCTTGTTTTTTAAAGTAATAAGATGTTATATTTAGATTTAATACTCACCTTTGATCCCAATGCTCTTTTTTTCTTCAGAAGCTACCTCTATTCTGATTTCATATCTATAATTCTCATGCATACTTTTATACTTTTAACTACATTTTAATGTGCCTTTAAGCACATGTAGCATTTTTGTATGTTAAAAAAAGCATACTTTTTTCCGAGTAGGTTTTTGTGATCTGTGTATGTTGATTTATATATGGTTGGTTCATATTTTAACTACTATGTAATATTTCACGGAATGAATATAATTCACTTTAGTGATCTTCTTATTGATGGATTTTGAGGTTGTTTCTAGTTTTTAACTATTGTGAACACTTGCTGCAAGAATACCCTGTAGGTGGAGGGGGGAGTCAAGAGAGGGAGGGAATACGGGGATATGTGTATTAAAAACAGATGATTGAACTTGGTGTACCCCCCAAAAAATAATAAATAAATAAATAAAATTAAAAAAAAAAAAAAGAATACCCTGTATATGTCTTTTGTGGTCACATGCGACAGAGATAATGGGGCAGAACCTATATTTGAAGAGCTGCTAACTAAGGGTTTCCAAAAATGAGAAAAGATATTAAAATCAGCTAAAATTCAAGAGGCTTATGAACCCCAGAGTTGATGAAATAGTCCATCATTTTGAACATTTGCAGGTATCATGGCAATCGGAAGAGAGCTCTGGAAGCTCTTGCACTGACAATTAAAGCTCTGGGCCTCAAAGTGATACATGGTACTTCCTCTTAGAACTGTTGGTCAGAACTAGTCACATGACCCCACCTAACCACAAGGGACCAGGAAGTATAATTGTAGTTGGGGGTGTGCCCAGAAGGAGAGAAGAGTTAGGATATTTGACAGTCAACATGTCATTACCATAGGCTCAAGCCATACCTCTATTAAAATCACCAAATCCAAAAGCAGACAGTTTAATTTCTACTGGGCAAGTCTTGTCAAGATTGATAATAGCAGCAAATAAGTGGCATTTATTAAGGGCCCATGATAATCCCAGCTCTGGGCTTTATTTTCCTTATTTAATTAAATATTCTCAGCAGCTTTAGGAGGAAGTGGTATTTTTTTTTAATAAACTTATTTTTTTATTTATTTGGCTGCGTTGGGTCTTTGTTGCTGTGCATGGGCTTTAGTTGCAGCAAGCAGGGGCTACTCTTCGTTGTGGTGTGCAGGCTCCTCATTGTGGTGGCTTCTCTAGTTGCAGAGCACGGGCTCTAGTTGCATGGGCTTCAGTACTTGTGGAATGTGGGTCTAGAGCCACAGGCTCCGTAGTTGTGGTGCACGGCTTAGTTGCTCCGAGGATGTGGAATCTTCCTATACGAGGGACTGAACCCCTGTCTCCTGCATTGGCAGGCGGATTCTTAACCACTGCGCCACCAGGGAAGTCCAAGAAGTGGTATTATTATTCCCATCTTTCAAATAAGGACGCTGAGAAATAATGTTAACTAGGTCATAGAGCTAGGGGGCTGGAGAGGCTGGGTGTAGACTCCAGAGCCAGCCTTGGACTCTTCCCGCTATACAGACCACCTAAGTGAGTCCTCCAAACCTCTGCTCTGAGGCCTCCTTGTCTGATAGAACCAGAGATGAAGACCTCTCTCTGCCTCTCCTCACAGTTTAGAGCCACTAGACTACTCTCCAGAACAGACTTTAGTCACATTATGCTCCCACAGCAAGTATTCAGAGCACCTCAGCGTTCTAGTCGGGAGATAAAACAGCTGTTTCCTCCACATGGCTTATACTGAAATGTAAATGAACAAGGACGTTATAAAAAAAAAAAAAAAAGAAAAGGAGAAAAAGAGGAAAATAGATGTAAGTTCTTGCCTTTTAAAATTTTTATCATTTCCTATCCAAGCTTACTGTTTTTGTTTAATCTTGCCATTCCTTTTCTTCTTCCTTGTGTGCTCTTTTTCTTAGGGATATGCAAACTTTATTCGTCAGCTCCTCTTTCAAGCTCTGTATGCTTTTGTGTTTGAGAATTGGGAATCAGGTACTTTTACTGTTAGCCCCAGGGCGGATCTGAGCAGGAGGACGCTTTATGAATAATCAAGGTTGACATCTCCGACGTTGTTCCTTCATTATAAATATTGTTAAAGGAGCTGTGACCACCATGGGCTCCCACTGAACAGAGTGTGCACGGGGCGGCAGGCACAGCCTTTGATTTCAGCTCTTTGCTGGTTATCACTTCACTGATGACCCTGGCCTTGACAGGTCTCTTAGATTTGGCTGCCTTTTTTTTTTTTTTTCCCCAGAAAGTTTCTCTTCAATTAGCATAAGTGTTTGGTCTGCAGGAAGCCGGGTTCATCTCGTCAACTCCAAAGGCTAAGAACCATAGTTAATATTAGTGCTTGAGTGTTGCCTTTGCCTGAATCCCTAATGAATGCTGAGCTGCTTTGTGACTTTAACCATTTTCATTCCATTTGGATCAGGTATAGATAGCATTATGATCTTTTTCAGGGAGAAAACAAGTTATAGTGCCCAAGGTCTTTGGACCTTCTCCCCACCTCCTAAGAAACCTCAGGTGCCACGCGTGTCTGAAAGGATACCAGTATTCCATTCATATCTCTACTAAATGCCCCCTCCCACTTGTACCCCATTAATCCCTGGTCACATTATTAGCAAACGATCCTTTAGATTATTCTTGGTATCTTGACACTATTTCCATATTCAAAATGAAGGAGATAGCTGATTTGAATTTAAATCGCACGAGTAAAACTTTGCAGATTTCCTCAGTCTACCCCCCTCCCTTGCCCCATCGCCTTCTGTTTACCCCCAGAAGATGCCCCAGAGTGTTACAGAACCTGCTATTATGACCCACTAAGAAACGTGATGGACTTCATCTCATTTAGTTGTCTCAATAACCCTGTGAGGAAGGTGATACTGATGTTCTAATTTCCTTGAAAGATACAGAAATCCAGGCTTAGGGAGTTGAGAGGACTTGCCAGGATCACAGAGGACTTCCCAAAGTCACAGAGTCACAGGTCACAGTGAGTCACAGAGTCTGAGATAAAATGCTGGGCCTTTAATTAATTAATTAATTAATTTTAAATTTTTGCCTGCATTGAGTCTTAGTTGGGGCATGCGGTATCTTTTGTTGCAGCGCACAGGCTTCTTCCTAGGTGCGATGCGCGGATTTTCTGTTCTCTAGTTGTGGTGTGCGCAGGTTCCAGAGCACATGGGCTCTGTAGTTTGCGACCTGCGGGCTCCCTAGTTGAGGTACATGAGCTCAGTTATTGTGGTACGCAGGCTTAGTTGCCCTGAGGCATATGGGATCTTAGTTCCCCAACCAGAAGTTGATTGAACCTTTGTCCCCTGCATTGCAGGACAGATTCTTTACCACCGGACCACCAGGGAAGTCCTTGGGCCTCTAAATCGTCGGCTCTCCTGCCTAGTCCAGGTTTGTTAGCAGTATTGACTGTGCATTCATTCTGCCAACATCACTGAGCATTTGTTTATGTCAGGCACTGGGATTACAAAGACAACTAAAACAGTAGCTCAAATCCTGGTGAGGGAGAGAGCCTCCTGTTAACACCACCTGTTATCTGGTGGTGATCATACTAAGTTGCTAAGATAGTAAGACACTCAGCAGTGCAGTGGTTGAAATGGGGAACTTTGGGGGTCACAGAGGAGAGCTATATACCATGCTTTCAGGCTCAGGGAAGCCTTCTTGGAGGAAGCGATATGTGGGGATGAGTGTTAAGATAAAAAAGGGCTTCCCTGCTGACGCAGTGCTTAAGAATCTGCCTGCCAATGAAGGGGACACCAGTTCAAACCCTGGGCTGGGAAGATCCCACATGCCTCGGAGCAAGTAAGCCCCTGCACCACAACTACTGAGCCTGTGCTCTAGAGCCCATGAGCCGCAACTACTGAGCCCACACACCACAACTACTGAATCCCGAGCACTTAGAGCCCGTGCTCTGCAACAAGAGAAGCCACTGCAATGAGAAACCCTGCACCTCAACGAAGAGTAGCCCCTGCTCGCCACAACTAGAGAAAGCCTGTGCACAGCAATGAAGACCCAACACAGCCAATAATAATAATAATAATAATAATAATAATAATAATAATAATAATATAAATCTCTTTAAAAAAAGATAAAAAGGTAAGCCTCATTGAAAAGGAACTGAGAGTCTGCTTTCAGGTGGAGGAAGGGGAAAGAGATTCTTTCCTCTTCTAAGCTCTTTTAAAACACTTGGAGTTTTCTGCCAAAATTTTTGGAGTAATCCTGCCAAAATTTTGATGTTTGTATATAGGTGTGTGTGCTTGGAGTTCAAAAAAAATCACATTCCCAAGTGCAGAAATACAGTTTTGATTTGCCAGATATGGGCGTAGGGAAGACAGGAGGAATAGCAGGCTTTGGAGGGAAATTTGGAAGAAAATTTGGGCATTTAGTTTTGGGTATGTTGAATTTGAGGTGTTTGTAGGACGTTCAAGTGAAGATACACAGGCATTTGGCTGAGGAGTGACGATCTGGAATTTAAGAGAGAAACCAGGGATGGAGATGTAGATTTAGGAATTGTAAACTGATCCAGGAAGGCAGTGAAATCAACATGCAAGCAGACAGATGAGAAGAAAGCCAAATCTTGAGCCCTAAAAAATATCAACATTTAGGAGACAAGTAGAGAGAAGGTGCCCTCAAAGATTAAGGAGGTGGAGGAGAATAAAGGGAGTGTGGGATCATGAAACCATGGGGAACAGAACATTGGGAGAGAGGGCTCAATACAGTCTCATGTTGCTGTCAAGCACATAATTGTCAGTGACACATGGCCATTGGATTTGGCATCCGGGAAGCACCATCAGCCTTGTTGAGAGCAATTTCAGTGGGTTGTGGGTCAGTCTCTAGGCTGCTGGAGTGGAGAAGTGAACAGAAGATAAAAGTAGAGATATCTTTTATGAGTTGGCCTTTGAAAAATGATAAACCGCTTCTTCTATTAGTTTCTCTGATGAACGAGAGATGTAGGGAAGTATTTAGAGAGGGACACAGAGTTGATGGAGGAGATTTTAAGGTGGAAGAGGGCATTGGGATGCTGATTGGATGTGTCTAACAGACAGGGAGGGGGCAACCAGCTGAGTACCTCTGCAAGGTGGGGCAGGGGTGGTGGATTCCTGGGCCGAGATGGAAGGGTGAGCTTAAGCAAGAGGAGGAATCCTCTTCCCTTTTGCAGGGAGGTCTGAAGAGTGGCTCAGGACTAGGGTGGGTAGTAGGAGTCAAGACCCCAGGGTAATTTGCTGTGTGCTGTGTGTCAGGCACTGTACTAGTCACGTATGTAAATGAATTATTGTAATCCCAGTACTACAGATGGGGAAAGGGAGGCTTAAGAAGTCCAGTAAGCTTTCCAGGGCCACAGCTGGTGGTGCAGAGCTGGAACTGGTACACAGGCAGTGTTGCTGCAGAGTCTGCTCTCCGACCACATGCCCAGCTGCATCAGGCTAGAGACCCTCAGGCAAGAATCAGGAAGCTTCAGGAAACAATGGCAAGAGGTCTGACTCGGGTCTCCTTTGTTGCCCTGGTCCCTCTTCTCCCTAAGCTAGCTGTCTCTTTCTACTGTGCGAATATTAATTCACTTTGCTCCTTGGAGGTCAAGTAATGTGTGTATTTTGAAGGGTGTGAATATCTGATATCTCTTTATCCATTATCTGCATCTCTTCATCTTCTCTGATTTATTCTGTGTAGTCGTCAAATGTTTTTCAAACTAGAGTTTTCAAATGAATTTTAGGGGAGCCTTTTCTATAAGAATTTAAGAAGTTTTTGTTTATTTTTGTTAGAAACTCTTAGTGTAACGATTCTTTGGGTCACTGGGAGGATCACCTTGTAATTAGTCCTTGCCCCACAATTTCCAGTCCCATGTTACATTTGTAGTATAATTGTGTTGGCACTAAGAACACATCTATGATGATTGATTTGGGTTAGTGAGAAAAGATCAGAGGCTTAAGATAAAAATCATGTATCTATATTAAGCGAAGGGTAAATAACCTCAGTGAACAAATATTTAGTGCCGGGTGCTGTGAAAGAAAAACAGAAGATACAGGGAGAATCTGGAAATCAACCACGCTTTTAGGGAGATGACATTCTCTCTGAGAAAATTAGACTAACATAAATGAAGCAGTTGGTAAGTTTTTAGGGTTTAAGTGGATGGGGTTTTGCTAGGGTTCTCTGATAAGAGTTAGAAAGAAAAACATGGCTTGCGCTTAAGGTCAAGTGATGGATCCCATTCCATGCAAACCCCCCTACCTACCTTATCACCAAATTGAGCATTGAAACCAGTATGTTCCCTTGACCCTGTGGGAGTAGAGTGGAAGGTGACTGAGTGTGAGGTCCCAGCTACACTCCCGTCTCAGAGGAGGTAAAGGGACGAGGGCCATACCTGAGAGCCAGGTGGGCGGGGAAAGGGAGTAAGGAGCGCGTTCATGGGGCTGCTGAGGACAGCCCCCCGGTCTTGTCCTGTCCGTGGCCTGACAAATGTCTGCATCTGACCAAAGCACTAACTCCTCCTCCTGCGGGGGGAGCCGGGCTGGTGAGTAGAGCAGAGGAGGGTCTGGTGGGGGGAAGAGGGGTTGCAAGGTACTCACCTGCTGCATGGTTGATGAGGTACCAACATGTAGGCATTGTCGTTAGAGAATCCAGGGCATTTAGAGTCACCGCCAGTGTGGGAGTCTTGACAGCACAGATTGTATCGCTCAGCTTTTCAAGCACAGAACTCAGTTCATTTTCCCAGAGGGGATTAGGCTGAGGAGTCCATTCACATGCACACAGCCCCCAGGAGACTGATGTGCCCTGGACGGACGACGTATTCGTTGGCAGTGGGAGAGTGTGGAGGGCATCAGCTCCCCATACCGGGCACCCCCGCCTTTGTGTTTGTACACTCAGGAGATTGTGTTACAGGTGAGAAGGTTGCTCTATGAGTCCCAGGTTTGAGGAGAGGAACTGGATGTTCTTGAGTGATAACTTGATGAATTGCCCTTCTCCAGTCCAAGGACATGCCTGTCATAGAAGTCAGCGTTAGAATTAGAGCAAGTCTCGTGGACAATTTTACTGTGAGCTAGAAGCATTTGTCATCGTATTTCTTCAAGGCAGCACATGTGGTACGTTTGCTGAGCACCTGATGACAGTTATTGTCTGGGCTGACGCATCGCAGAGGACGTTTTGGGGTGGCACCTTAGGCGTCATGTCTCGAGTCATCTCTAACCGTGGGTGACATACGAGGATGATTTCTACAGATGGCCAATGCAATAATGTTATGTTGACTCTTATTAATTTCAGTTTCTTAGAGCAATTTCTTCTCTTCTGGGCCCATAATTCTGGATGTACCCTATATTTGGAGCTTAGCAGTTCAATGTTCTGAGCAAAATTTAGAGCACATTAGAAGAAAGGCAATGAATTAACATTGCCAAGTAGTGTGTTAAGAAACTGAGAGCTGCCTGGTGAGGTAGAAGAACCCCCATGTTAAGCCTTAGGAATTTGAAGTCAGGAAGGGTTAAGAACTCTGTCCGAGGATACGTGATGGCTGGGAGTAGAGGACCTTGGCGTCCAGGTTAGTCCTGCATCCAAAGGAAGCACTGTGGGAATTCAGAATTTATCTCTGCCAGGTGAAGGGTTTCATATAAGAGGTAAGACTTTAGCTGAGTCCTGAAGGGCAAGTAGGAGTAGGAAGAGGAGAAAAATTTCATTTAATGAACAAGTCTGTATTGTCCTAGCTAACCTACCTCTTGGTTTTTACATTCAGTTCCGGCTGCTACACTTTTCAAAGAATGTAAATAAACTGAAGTGTATTTAAAGCAGTGGTTCTGAGCCTTTAATCCGCCATGCATCATGTGGTTTATCACATTCACGGGAGGAAAATACTCACCTGGGTATTTTTACTTTCTTCCCAGTCTGTGACACAAAATAACATGGAAAGTAAGTTATCCTTAATTCTGGGTGCAGTTGCTATAGCAATTTACCTTTTCTTTTCTTCTCTTCTCTTTTCTTTTCTATAATTTAGTGTTCTGGTATTTGTTTGTTTGTTTATAAATATTTATTTATTTGGCCGCACCAGGTCTTAGTTGCGGAATGTGGGATCTAATTCCCTGGCTAGGGATTGAACTCGGGCCCCCTGCATTGGAAGCATGGAGACTTAACCACTGGACCACCAGGAAAGTTCCAGCAATTTACCCTTTATTTTCTTTTCTTCTTGGTCACAAGAATGATTGTGTTACAATATCCTGGTTGAAATCCAGCTGATATAGAGATTAGAAACCAGGGTTGTGATGGAACCAAAATCATGTTCTATGAGGAATGATTCAAGGACCCAAGCATCTTTAGGAGAGAGTGTTGAGGACATGTTCGGGGATTTCATATGTTTGGAGGACTGTCAAATGAAGGGATTAGGTTTGTCCAGTGAGACTCAAAGAACTATAACTAGGAGCAAGGATTAAAACTACAGGACAGAAGAATTGACTCAGAATATGGAAAACATTTTTAAGGTGGTATAAGAAGACAGAATGATCTCTGTCATGAGGTAGGATGCTCCCCAGTGCTGGGGCTGTTAGAGCAAGGGCTGGGCAACCACTTGTTACAGATGTTGCTAAAGAGACCCAAGCTCTGGGTGGAGTGGGACCAGATGTGCTTTAAAACTCATTTCAGCTCTGGAATTCTAAAAGTAATGATTTTATTTTATTTTTTTTTGCCTACAACAATGCATTTTGTTTTTTTAAATTTTATGTAGAGTAATACAATACCTATTTATTTTTTTTAAATCTTTCTTTCACCAGCATAATTATCTTGAGATCTGTTCACGTCACTGCGTATGTCCATAGTTCACTCCTTTGCATGACTGAGTAACATTCTGTTACTAAAACTAATAATCTTAAAAGCTATATTTTGGCTTCATATTATCTGTCAAACACCACAGTACTATTAGTGACCTGATTAATAACCAACAAATTGAAAAATTTAAATCTTTGGCCTATAGGAATCCAGCCGTGCATTTTATCTTCAAAACTCCAAAGCTGAAAAGGTCCTGGTTTCCAAAGAGATTACAAAGTTGGTTGTAGATTATTGATTGTGTTTGAAAAAAGTATCCTTGAAAAGCGAAATTTTTTCAGGAGCCATCGCATTAGAATAAAGGTGTCCTTGAGAATAAAGGGGCTTTAAGAATAGAGGTGTCCTTGGTGTTTGTCCAGAGTTTATCCCCCACCCCAAAACCAAGCTTATGATAAACGGTTATTAAAGTAAGTTAGTCATCTATTCGGTCTCTAAGGATTTAGTACATAAAAGCCATGGGAATGTATAAAGTTATTTCCAGAAAGAATACAGGGAAAGAAAGGGCCACGTGGTCTGAGGTTGTCTCTCTCTCTCTGTGGTATTTCCTGTTTATCATAACTTGGAGCATTTGTATTGGACCTGGGTGTGTTTGTTTTAAGTGATCTTTGGCTTTCAAGTGTTGGTAGAACATGAAGTCTTCTTAACCTGGGTTGTTATAATGGGCATCATAGTAATACATTTTTATCATATGAGTTTTTCTATCAATCAGTCTTTCAATAAATACCAAATTTCTATCAGTAGAAAGCAGTAATCTCATTCTAGTTAAAGAGTCAAGGAGAGGTATAGGTATTGAGGTTTTGCCACAGCAAAGCAATTTTCGGTTAAATATTAGGGTTTTCTAAACTATAAGAAATAGCTGAAAAGGAGCAATGGGGAAGGTCCCTGGGTGCTGATGGCTACCGAGAAAATTGCTTGTTAGCAGGGTAGGTAACATAATGTTAGAAGAGAAAGAGTGTGAAGAACAGATTGGCTTCCTAACCCTATTTCAGTCTTCTGTCTCTATATTGCCAACAGTAAGCAGAGTACCTAGAGCACGGTAAGCATTCACCAGATGTTTGGGGATGGATGACTTTTAGCAAAAGGAAAACTAAACTTCAGTTATTTATTCTACTGAGACCATGTCTGTGTGACAGAAAGAAAAGTGAAAATTTCAGTCATCATCCAGTTGTTACATATTTGGGCTGCCAAGCCATTTATTTGATTGATGTTTATACCTTTGGAATTGACTGACTGCTTTGGCTCCGGCTAGGCACAGCATGAGTCATCCGCTGTAGTTCTTGTCAGTCAGTGACTGCATTTCCATGCATAACCAGTTGACTTATGCTGGTCGCATCAGGCACAAGCATAAATCTTGACAGTCTAATAATTGGTACTGGGGTCTTTTCTGGCTGGAATGATTTCTTGGCCATTCTGGTGTTAATGATACTGACTACACTCAGTCATTGAATAGCATAGGCTAGTTTCCTACCCCGAAAAGATCTTAAAATACAAAGTAGGCTAGAACTGCCCGGTGAATGTGGGTTAATCGAAGTAAATGCAATTCTAGAACACGATGGAGAGGGACTCTCCACTGAGAGAAGCTGGGCAAAGTTGGGATAAAGTAGGACACAAATACTATATTTTTTAGATTTCTCATTGCGAGGGACAGACTTTAAGGTGGTCCCCATAATCTCTGTGTCCTGGTGTTGATGCCTTTGTATAATCGATGCCCCTTGTGTGTAGGCAATAGAATATGGAAGAGGTGATGGGCTCTCACTCCTGGGATTACATTACATTGTGTAAGGCTCTGTCTCGCTAGCAGAATTGCTCTAGGGTCTTCCTCTCCTTGCTGGCTTTGAAGAAGCAAGTCCTATGATGGCAAATACGTGAATCCTGTCAACAACCTGAGTGAACCTGGAAGCAGATCCTTTCCCAACCAAGAATGCAGAGGAGAACCCACGCCTTGATCACAGCCTCGCAGAGGCCCTGCTAAGCTGTGTCTGGACTTTGTCTATGAGGTGATAAAAATGTGTTTTAAGCTGTTTGTTGGTTGTAATTCATTAGGCCACATAGAAAATTTGTACACTAGTCATGGTTCTTAACATAAAATGTTGACTGTCATGTTGGTGTTCAAGATATACACTGAAGAAACAACTGGAAAATGCCCTTACGTGCTTACGCCCGTGGATTAGCACACAGACATACTGAATACTGACTCGTACAGGGCAGGAGGAAGAATAAGGAATAGAAATGGAGTCTGCATTCCTCTTGTCAAGTCTAATCATTTATACGTTTGAGTTATTATTAAACAGGACATAGATGTATGGTTGAATTCCCACCCACAGTTACACTTTGGATTTGAATTTACAGTCAGTGTGATAGATACTCTTTGCCCACCATGGTTCCTCCTCCCTGCCCTTGCCTGGCTGCGCTGTAGGTGGAATAGATCTCCCTGATCTTTTGATGTTGGGCTTAGCCATTTGACTTGCCTGGGCTGCTGGAACACAGTAAAAGCGATAGTGTTTTGGGTTCTGAACTGAAGCTTACGAGGTTTGGCAAATGTCTGATAGCAATTTTGTGCTCCTGTTCTATCCCACGGGAAAAACACACCCACAGAAGCTGCTGCTTTTTAGCCTGGGTTCCTGAATTAGAAACACCTGGAACACATGCATTTGCCCTACCGCTTGAAGCCAAATGGTCCCAGCCCATCCGGAGACACATCAAGAAGTACATGATGGTGGTTATATGCGTCTGAGATTTGGAGATCGTTTGCTCTGCGGGCTTATTGCAACATTATCTGAATAATCCCAAATCCCCAAATTCATTCATAATAGATTGTGAAAGAAACTAGCACAGTTTTTGCCCCTCACTGTTAAGTGTAAGTAAATAAATGTGTTCGCTGTTCCTCCCTACAGTAGTATACTGGGTCTTTATAGGGCAGGACCTTTTAGCTTAGTGTTTCCAACTCATGTCCTATTGAATACCAGTGTTACTTACGATGTTTACTGGTGTTCTGTGAAACAAAGAGTCTATACTCGTGGAATTTAAAAGAGTGATAATGTTTATTAAAGCTAAGAAATTCTGTCTTGATAAAAGGACTCCTACTAAATGTAATTTAACCAGTGTTGTCCAATCTCATTTGACCATGGACATTTCCCTAAATATGTAACAACTGGATGATGACTGAAATTTTCACTTTTCTTTCAGTCACACAGACATGGTCTCAGTAGAATAAATAACTGAAGTTTAGTTTTCCTTTTGCTAAAAGTCATCCATCCCCAAACATTTGGTGAAATGCCTACCGTGCTCTAGGTACGCTGCTTACTGTTGGCAATATAGAGACAGAAGACTGAAATAGGGTTAGGAAGCCGATCTGTTCTTCACACTCTTTCTCTTCTAACATTATGTTACCTACCCTGCTAACAAGCAATTTTCTCGGTAGCCGTCAGCACCCAGGGACCTTCCCCATTGCCCCTTTTCAACTATTTCTTATAGTTTAGAAAACCCTAATATTAACCAAAAATTGCTTTGCTGTGGCAAAACCTCAATACCTACACATCTCCTTGACTCTGAAGAGTAAATGGAATGAGAGCACTGCTTTCTATTGATTGAAATTTTCTATTTATTAAAATACTGATAGAAAAGTCCATATCATAATTTATAATAGTATGACGCCCATTATAATATCCTGGGTTAAGAACACTTTGTGTTCCTACTGTATATAAAATAGATAAACAACAAAGATTTACTGTATAGCATAGGGAACTATAGTCAGTATCTTGTAAACTTTAATGGAAAAGAATCTGAAAAAAAAAGAATATAGATATATTCATATAATGTATAACCGATTCACTTTGCTATATACGTGAAACTAACACAATATTGTAAATCAACTATACTTCAATAAAAAGAAAAAAGAAAAAACTACTTTGTGTTCTACAAACACTTGAAAGCCAAAGAACACTTAAAACAAACACAAGCAGGTCCAATACAAACGCTGCAAGTTGTGATAAACAGGAAATGCCACACGGAGAGGGACAGCCTCAGACCACTTGTCCCTTTCTTTCCCTATACTCTTTCTGGAAGTAATTTTATATATTCTCATGGTTTTTATGTACTACATCCTTAGAGAGAAGACAGGTAACTAACTTTTTAAAAAAACTTATTTTTTTGGCTGCGTTCTGTCTTCGTTGCTGTGTATGGGGTTTTCTCTAGTTGCAGAGAACGACGGCTACTCTTTGTTGTGGTGCGCGGGCTTCTCATTGTATTATTATTATTATTTTTTTTTGGCACACGGGCTTAGTTGCTCCGTGGCATGTAGGATCTTCCTGGAGCTTGGATCGAACCCGTGACCTCTGCATTGTCAGGCGGATTCTTAACCACTACACCACCTAGGAAGCCCAAGGCTTCTCATTGTAGTAGCTTCTCTTGTTGCAGAGCATGGGCTCTAGGTGTGCGGGCTTCAGTAGTTGTGGCATGTGGGCTCAGTAGTTGTGGCACATGGGCTTAGTTGCTCCGCGGTGTGTGGGATCTTCCCGGACCAGGGCTCAAACCCATGTCGCCTGCATTGTCAGGCGGATTCTTAACCACTGCGCCACCAGGGAAGTCCCTAGATAACTAACTTAAATAATCATTTATCATAAGCTTGGAATGGGAGTGGAGGATAAACTCCTGACAAATACCAAGGGGAAATCAGTGCCACTTGCTCAAGTTGTAAGGGGGTTATACTTGCATCCTATGAAGGATCGATTCCAGTCTAACACAGAATGACTTGATATTTGACCCAAATTGATCTCAAACTGCTAATTTGGAGGTCTGAAATATTTGTAAGTCCAGAGGATTGCTTGGTAG
This sequence comes from Hippopotamus amphibius kiboko, assembly GCF_030028045.1. Taxonomy (NCBI): domain Eukaryota; kingdom Metazoa; phylum Chordata; class Mammalia; order Artiodactyla; family Hippopotamidae; genus Hippopotamus; species Hippopotamus amphibius. The sequence continues at coordinate 201,934,673 of NC_080187.1, read as the reverse complement.
AAGTCCATATGAAGTGCTGCTCAGACGTATGGGGTTAAAGGTGTTATCTGTTAAGGCTGAACTTGCTACGAGTTGAATGTTTCTTTGAATTTATGGCTTGAAGGAGGGATCTTGACTGCTTATAAGTGGCATTAAAAATGAATAAATACAGTACGACATGAAAAAAATTTCAATACATTCCTCCAGTACATCAAACCCCCGCATTGGGGATGGGAAGCGATTTCTTGCACTTCATCAGGCTATTTCTTCAAACTACAGTTGACAGTTCCTGCCGGTCTAATACCTGCGTCTTGAAGATACTCAGTTGTTCAAAAGAAATTAAAATGGAGGCCACAGTTTGAATATACCCCTGGTCCAAACACTCATAATCACGTAACCAAAATATAAAACTGTCGTGCTTTCCCTGAAATGCTGACTCTGGCCTTAACAAAAATGAAGCATTCTTCATGCCAGTGGGACCTTGCAGCTTCCTAGCTAATCAGCTACAAACAAGTAATGAAAAGGAATGTCAGTTTCTGGTAACAAATTACAATAGAAAACAGTGTACTTATTTATTCATACTTTATCAACTGAGCTCTTAGTACTGAGTGCCAAGAACTTCTTAACCACCTTAGGTTTGGAAGTTCGCTAACAGTTTATTTCTTGCTTAATGAAATAGTCAAATCAAGTAAGGCTCTCTGAATTTCTTAATGAGAGCTCTGATTCCTTCATTTCCAGCATTTGGGAGCTGGGTCTGTGCTTTGAGAAGGAAATGGCAAGGCAGTTCTAGGGCAGGTGCCAGTGACTGGAGAAGCCATGGAGATAACTGCCTTAAAAATGGTTGTGATGGAAGAACGAGATTAGCATATTAATTAGGATCTTCATATCCGGTAATGATCTCATTTGCTTATATAAACAGATGACAACAACATTTGGAGAAATATCTTAATCCCTTTTCTGTTTGTATATGAGTGGATTTTGGCGAAATGCAGGGATGGCTATTGCAGAGCTCTGGAAGCTAAAGGCAGACGTTCTGTTTTCAGTCGCTGTGCCTGTTTTCGTGTGCTGGCCCCTTCTTGTTTGCTTGCTTTTTCTCATCTATGAAACAGGGAACTGTGACCAGGGGGACTGGTTATAATGTTTCTTGATAAACCTTTGTCAAGCAATGTGCTGTTGCGAGTAATGGGCTCCATTCATTATTAGCCCAGTTGATTTTCATTTACACTTGGCTCTAACAATTAGCTTGAGCAGGTGTGAAGGTGATGGAGGGGCTGGGACACCCAGAGGTCAGCCTCGGCTGGATGTGATAAATTAACCATTATTATCAGCGGTGAAGGTGGTTCTTTACGCTTGTCAGCAGCAAACAAAGGGACAACATACCTCACATAAACTCACTGCTCGAGCTGGGTTTCCTGAAGGATCAGAGTTTACTTCTAGGCCCTACAGATACATGGGAGGGAGGCAAAGAACCCACAAAAGCAGAGGTGAGGGTACCCTGGAGGGATGACTTTGTTGATGGAGAGGTGTGTGGATACCCCAGCCAGGGTTGTTTTGAACACTCACCTGTTCTAATGTGAGGCTGGCATGAGCCTCTGTTGGTGATGGAGGATCTACCTGTGCTACATGATTCTTAGGGAGTGAGGAGTTTGTACATCAAGAGACCAGACACAGTTTTTACACAGTGTAAAGATAGATGCCTATTTCTATATACCAATTAACAGATATTTTTGAACAGTGCCTTATAATTGAGCACATTTATATTCACTGAGAGGAGAAAGTTAATCAGCATTCTTCAGCTCTCCATCTCTACCAGTTTTATAAGACTTCAACAGATTTAAAACTCAGAAAGAAGGCATAGTACTGTCCACAGAAGGTAACGTCAGATCCATCTACTGTAGACCCAGTGGAACTAGAATATATAGAATGGAATATACTGTTTCTGAAACAGGAGTGTTTTCCCACTTAGTTACCCTCTGGTGTGGAGACTCACCAAGCACACCCAGAGGTGAAACAGTTGAATAAGAAGGGCAGAGGTTATGGTTGGTAATATACTGAAACCCCATAGATAGAGTTAGTTTGGTTTGACAGAGTTTGGGGAACTGTTATGAATTAAATGTTTATGTGTCGCCCCTCCCCACCTCCATTCATACGTTGAAGCCCTAACTTGATGTCACTGTATTTCGAGATGGGGTCTATAAACAAAAAAGTAATGAAGGTTAAATGAGGTCATAAGGGTGGGGCCCTGACCCAGCAGGTTCAGTATCCATAAAATTGTGACACCAGAGAGCTGACTCTCAGTCTGTCTCCATGCATGTGTGCTGAGGAAAGGCCACGTGCGCACAGAGCAAGATGGTGGCTGTCTAAAAGCCAGGAAGAGTCCGCACCAGAAATGGAATTTTCTAGCACCTTGGTCATGGAGTTCTACCTTCCAGAAGTGTGAGAAAATAGGCTTTAAAAAGTCTGTTTAAGTTGCTCAGTCTGTGCTATTTTGTTATGGCAGCCTGAGCAGACTGAGACAGGGACTAAAGATTGGTTTGGAATTTTGGAGCACATGGGTGGACTTGGAGACCATGAGCTTTTGGAATGATTACACTGAACCTTTAGGGAGGAACTCCTGATGTCAGTATGTACAGGTCTTTGCTCTTGGGCTGATAAGACTGCATAGAATTTTCCAGGCTCTGCCTGGGGCTTACCTCCCGGCTGACAGGGTCCTCTAAGCTAAGCCAGCTAGAGCTGGGAGAAATGTCTGTTCCATGTGTTCGCCTGTTTTGTGAATGATATATCCCCCAGCAATTGTGCCTAGTAGTTTTTAGTCCAAATACCCTTTGCTTTAACCTCATCAGATACAAAAATTTTAATTGTCTATTATTATCAATAATAAGTATTAAAGAGGAACTAGAATAATGTCTGTAAAAAGCTGTAAGGAAAAGGGAAGAAAAGGTTTAGTAAAATGTATTAGCAGATGGTCAACACTCACTAGAGAGATGTTGTCATGAAGCAGATAAAATTAGGAATGAACATTTTAACATAAAAAAAACAACTCAGTAAAGCAATCACTTCTACTAAGTCCCACCAGGTGGAAGTGCGATATTTGAAAGAAGAGGGAGTGAGATAGAAGGAGGAGAAGAAATATAAACGAGTGGGACTCACGAAAGAAGTAGAGGGAAAACATAAACCAATGCAGAAATAAAGACAAAATTGGAAGAAGGAACAAGCAGTATGGAAAATCCTGCACAGAAGTAGAAATCAAAGAATTAAAAAAAATTATAAGGTTAGAAGATGTACAAGGAGATGCAGTAAGTACCTAAATAGAATATCCAAAGATGAAAACCAAAAAATGGTTCACAACAGATATTTTAAAATATAATTCACGAAAGCAAAGACTTGAATCTGTATATTTAAAAGTCATAATGTGTGCCAGGAAAGAGTGACCCAGAATGAACAACCCCAAGACAGATCCTAGGAAAGTTGCTGGACTTTAAAGATAAAGAATTATTGGGAAGACTTAAAAAAAAGAAAAAGTTTCAATAGGTGAAAAAAAGAATTGTCTGGGATCAGACTTTGCCGCAACATCTTTTAACTCCAGAAAGTTTTAGGTCACTAACTACCTAGACGTTCCTCAAGGAAAGAGAGTGAGCCAGTCAAGCTGTTCTTCAGATGTAGAGCATGAACCTGCAGAACCCAAGGGCTATTTGGTGCCTTGGGCACAGAATTTAAGAGGGTGCTGAAAAGTTCATTAATCAAGAATAATATTTAATGCAATATTAAGCTAAATTAAATGTAATGGAACCATCCATGATAAATAAAATAATATTTTACATGAAGGCAGGATCCTTACTACTGATTTTTTCTTTTGCCCCAGGCCCCGGTGCGGCTTGGCACAGCACTGTCAGTAGCCCTTCCTGAGGAAATTGCTAGAAGACATTTCAGCTAACCAAGATATGACTAGGTTAATACTGGTGAAAGGATTGGAAGTGAGCACTGAATGTATTTAACAGTATAATTAAGGCTAATGTGGGGATTAGAATGAGAGAAAAAAATTATTAGGTATCCTCTTATAATTAAATTCTCTAATAAGCAATTTGAGTCAAGGGGGAAGTATAAACTCAAATCCTGGTATAGTTAGAAAATGATTATATAAATATTATGTATTAGAAACTCTGGGATATAACTAAAGCAGTGCTTGGAAAACTTATATATGTATGTGTGTGTATGTTTGTGTGTGTATGTGTATACAGACAGAAAAACAGAAATACATGAATGATATAAGCATACAATTTAAAAGGTAGAAAAAGGAAAAATAAATTGAAAGAATGAAGGAAAGAATATAAACAGAAAATAATGAGTTTAATAGGACTGATAAATCCAGAAGCTTTGGTGATATGAACGACTTGCTTATTTATTCAGTAAAAAAGGGGGTAGAGTACAGATACAAAAAATAGACAACAATAAGGGGAAACTATACAAAAGGAAAAAACTATAATAATTATAAGAAACTACTCTGCTAAATTTAATGCAAATTAACAGTTTATCAGAAGAGACTCCAAAGGATATTGGAAATCTAAACAGCTACATCATAGAAATAGAGGAAGTCGTTCAAGAAGCAGCTCCCCAAATACTAAAACCAGATGGTTTCACCGAAAAATTCCAGGATGCTGTTTAAATCAGATCATTTTAATTCAGTTGTTCCAGCACGTCGATAAAGGAAGACCTCCAACATCTAAGAAGCGAGTGTAAAATGGATAGCAAAACCTAAAAGAAATTAGACAAAAAAGAAAAATTTTACAGGCCAATCTCATTAATGAATATAGACCTTAAAATTCTAAATAAAATATTCACAAACATAATCCAGAAACATATTGAAAGCACAAATCATGTGGGGTTTTATTTCAGAAACACACATTTGAATATTAGAAAATCTTTGATCATAATTCATAATATTGGTAAATCCAAGAAAGATATCATATGAATATATCCACAAATGCTAAAAAGGCTTTTGAAAAAATTCAGCATTTATCCTTGATAGAAAATCCATAGTAAAATAGGGTATTTCTTTAACATAAAATATTTTTGTCTCAGCTCCAAAATAAGCATTGTTTTTAATGGGGAAACTGTAGACTTATTCCTGACTTATTACCTATTAAAGTTAGAAATAAGACAAAGATGTATCGTAGTTCACATTGTGTTGGAGGCTGGAGGTACTCCTCAACATCTTAAAATAAGAAACACAAAACTATAAATAGAACTACCATATGATCCAGTAATCCCACTCCTGGGCATATACCCAAAAAAAACCATAATCCCAAAAGAAACTTGTACCATAATGTTTATTGCAGCACTATTTACAATAGCCAGGACATGGAAGCAACCGAAATGCCCATCAACAAATGAATGGATACAGAAGATGTGGCATATATATACAATGGAATATTACTCAGCTATAAAAAGGGATGAGATGGAGCTATATGTAATGAGGTGGATAGAACTACAATCTGTCATACATAGTGAAGTAAGTCAGAAAGAGAAGGACAAATATTGTATGCTAACTCACATATACAGAATCTAAAAATGGTACTGATGAACTCAGTGACAAGAACAAGGATGCAGATACAGAGAATGGACTGGAGAATTCGAGGTTTGGGAGGGGGCGGGGGGTGAAGGGGAAACTGAGACGAAGCGAGAGAGTAGCACAGACAGATATATACTACCAACTGTAAAATAGTCAGTGGGAAGTTGTTGTATAACAAAGGGAGTCCAACTTGAGGGTGGAAGATGCCTTAGAGGACTGGGGCAGGGAGGGTGGGGGGGACCCAAGGGGGGGGGAGTCACGGGAGGGAGGGAATACGGGGATATGTGTATAAAAACAGATGATTGAACCTGGTGTACCCCCCCAAAAAAATAAATTAAAAAAAAAATAAGGAACATTAAAATTACAGAGGAGCAAACTTTATTTCTGTCGGCAGATGATGTTGTATACTTAAAAATAGTATGAGAAAAAACTAAAAATCTAAGAGCAAGTAGAGAATTTAGTAAAATAGGGTGTAAAATGAAAAAACAAATTAATAGTTTTCATATATACAAAGAACAACTGTGGGAAGACATTCTGGAACCTTTTTGAAACATTGAAAATGTTGAAGTATGTGGGCCGAGCGATGGGATTCAGAATGTCCTGGTTGAGCAGTGGAGGAGCTGAGGGTGTGGGGCATGGAGACTAATATCACCCTGTTTGGTCCTGAAGGATAGCTGGTTAGCCAAAGACGGGTAAGATTCCTCAGAGGAGGAACAACCTAAGACAGGCACAGCCGCAGAGGGGCCAACAGGGGTGGTGCATAGAGCCTTCCTTATATCACCGTGTTTGGCCCTGGAGGATGACTGGTTAGCCAGAGACGGGTAAGATTCCTCAAGGGAGGAACAACCTAAGACAGGCACAGTCGCAGAGGGGCCAACACGGGTGGGGCACAGACCCTTAATCCTTTTGAGAGAGGTCTCCTGCCCCCAGGGCTGCTTTGCTCTCCACGCCCAGCTCAAATCAGGACCCAGGAGGCAAACAAAGATCATTGCCCCCAGTCATGCGAGGCCTTTGATTGTTTATGGGATTAACCTGGGAGTGTTAGACCCTTAGGCTATGCTGAGAACTCAATAAAAGCAACGTGGGATCAATCAGCGAGGCTCTTGATCCTAGAGGTCTTGAGTCCCCCGGTCCCATCTTTCTCTTCAGTCCGTGTCTGTGTCTTCTTCAAGCTTGCGGCACCCGTCACTCACCTCGAGTCGCCAAGTTGATCCCGGCAAACAACTAGAAGATAAAAGGAAATAAAACCACCATCTGCAATACCAACCCCCAAAGATAACATACTTAGGAATAAATTTAGCAATAAAGGGAAGTCTTATATGAAAAAAAATTTAAATCATTCCTGAAGGGCTTAAAATAATTGAAAAAAGTGAGAAAAAGCTTACCTTGTTCTTGTCTAGACAGACTCAATGTTATAGAGATGTCAGTTAATTTATAAATTTAACACAGTGCTTCAAAAATACCAAAGCGATTTTCTTTTTCTTAGAATCAGGCAAAGTTATTACTACATGTAAGATCTTTTTTTTTCCCCCTAAAAACAGAAAACCTTTGTAAAGGAGCAAAAATTAGCAGGACTAGATATTCCAGATATCAATGTATGTTATAAAGCCTCAGTTTTAAATTAGTATGTTGTTACTGCAGGTAGTCAGGACAATGGAATAGAAAGAAAATCCAGAAATAGATCTCAAAATATATACAATTTTAATATGTGAAAGGTGGCGATGCGAATCAGTGGGAAAAAATGAACTATTCAAAAACTGTTGATGAGACGATGTGGTAACCTTTAGAAAAAATTAAGTTATATCCATACTTCGCACTGTACACCAAGAAAAGTGCAAATGCATAGATATATTAATATCAATAAGTGAACCCATTAAATTAAAGAAGAAAGCACAAAAGAATTACTGTATATCTCAGAATAAGGAAGATTTTGTAAACTATAACAAAATCTAGAAGCCTTAAAAGAAAAGATCAGTACATCAGTGTGTGTATTAATATGCATGTCTGTATGTTTTTTGTACATGGCAAAACTTGTGATAAGCAAAATCAAAAGAAATGTCAAATCAGGAAAAATATTTTCAGCTCGTATTGCAAATGTGTAATTTCCTTAACGTTTGAAGAGTTCCTTCAATTTCAATAAGAAAGCATTTATTGGAGAGTTCACCCAAAGGGAAACACACATAATCCCTAAATACATGAAAAGATGCTCAACCTCACACATCAGAAGAGAGAAAGGTCTATCAAAAATACACGGAGGTACCTTTTTTAACCAGTTTGGCCAAGCTAAAAGTTAGATACCATGTTATGTTGGCAAGGACATGGGGTAACAAGCACTTTCCTACATTGCTGGTGAGAGTGTAAATTGATACAACTCCTTTGGAGGGCAATTTGGCAATGGTGTGACAGTTAAAAATGTTTATACCCTTTGACCCAACAATTCAACATCCAGGAGTTTACAGTAATACTTAAGCATCTGTGTAGTAATTTAGGTGCATAAGACAAAAAATTGGAAGCAACCTCGAGGTCTGTCGATAGGGGACTGTTTAATGACCTGTGGCACATTCATACCAAAAACAGTGTGCAACTGTGAAGAAGAACGCGAGTGTTCTTTATATGCTGATTTGGAAAGATCTCCGAGGTACATTGTTAAGTAATAGAAGGGTGATTAACAGTATAATATCTTGGCTAAAATAAGATGCATACAAATATACACTGTGCTTGCATATACATTTAAAAATTTTCTGGAAGGATAAACCAGAAACTGGTAATAGTGGTTGTCTGTTGGAGGAGGGTGGGAACTGTGGATGGGAGGGAAGCTTCAGGGCATGTTATTTTGTACTTTCTGATGTTTAAGCCACCTGAATATTTTACCTATTCAAAACAGTTAATGAATATATATTTTTAAAAAATCTAGAAGTAGGTATAAGAACTTAAATAGAACTTGTACATTTGAAATGGGCCCAAAATAAAAAGTCCTTACATTAATTATAACAGGATTGCAACAGGAATCCCAAAGAGCTGAGCTGTTTGGAATTTGTGTTGCATTTAACTTTTGAGACAGACACTGTGTAAACAAGAAATGTAAACCAGGAATTTAGTCACTAAACATCATTCCAGACTATGATACCTGAATCAGTGGATATTAAACCCTTACAAGCGTTCAATTAGTTGATGTTGATCTTCATAAGCTGTAGTTCCTATGAGATGCTTAAATAAGAAGGAAAGATGTCATTGTGTTCACCTGTCTCAAATTTATATCAGGTTCTTTATCATATTCACATTGTAATAACTGAAAGAAAGTAAAAACTTAAGTCTTAACTGCTTTGGATATCACATATATCAAAATTGATTGGCTGACTGATTTCACTGAATATAATTAGATCATTGGGTTTTTGTTGACTAGTAGGCAGGATATGGACTAAAATAATTAAGCCATCCCAAAGTTCTTTTGCTTACTTTTCAGCTAACTGGAAAATATAATTAAACAGATTAATCACTTTCCTAACATTATATTTTCTAACATTAAAATGATGAACATTTATTGCATAAAATTTAGAAAATCAAGATAAAGGAAAAGGAGGAAAAAACCCCCTATCATATAAAATAAACTCTGTTAGCCTTTTGATGTCTTTTTCTAGTCTCTTCCTATATTTTTAAAAAAACACACAAAGAAATTGATCCTACTTTTTTTATGACCTTTTCATATACAGAGATTTTATATAACAACACTTCCAATGTCAGTTAAAATTCTGGAACATGATTTTTAATGACTCCTGTGTATTTTATTGTGTGGATATACTGTAACTGATTTAACTAATCCTGTAGTCCTAGACATCTAAGGACAACTTATTTACAAAGCACTTTGTTTAATTGAAATTTTCCTATATTTTGCTTATGGTGAATTTAGCTTGCTTATTTTAAAAATGCTTTGTAGAATTTTCACGCCTGAGGAGGCTGTGGTCCTTGTTCTTGCCTTGTAGTCCCAAAGGCCAGACTTTAAATGCGCCTGCCTAATTTTCCACTGGAGGGATAAGACTGGTCATCTTGAAAGGACCATGTCTCCCCAAACTGTTGGAAAGAATTGTTTTGCTGGCTGATATTGTTTAGATTAGACTGTTGGTAAAATGTTTTAAGATATTATAGCAGCATAGTTTAAAATCCACGTGGGGTGTGATGTTCTAGGCAATGTATCCTTTCTTTAATGGTAGAATGAGGCCATCCCTTTTGGAAAGCTAGGCAGGAATTTGGCAGGGTGAGAACTTCCAGCCTGGCCCAAGCATTCTGAGTGAGGAGCTTTGTCTCAAGTTCTACAAACTTACATGATTTTGGAAAAATCACTCTCTTCTGTATACATTTCCACTTAGACATCAGTTTACATTTGATTTGCAGTGTGAAGGACTTCATTAATTTTGCTTTAGTCATTTGTAATGCGATTGAAGCTAGACAAGTTGTGGTCTATCTGTAGTTTCTTTTGAAGTGACTCGCTCTGCTTCTGTGATAATGGATGTAAAGATTGCAAGTGGACGTGGGGCTCAGTATAAACCATGTGAGTGAGTGGAGCGGTTTTTAGGTATCCCCAAGCACGTTAGATAACTTTTCACTTACAAAAGAATCCTATACTACTTTACATACCTACTTACATTGTCTCCTAAGGCTTGTTGGGTGATAGAATTACCTTCCTGTGAGTTATTATATATACTGTGAGAAAAACAAAAGTGGAATTTCTTTTTCAATATTCTTTAGTGAAGTTAATCACGAATAAGTGAGATCCTGTTTTTTTTAAGCTCATTATTGGAATATAATTGCTTTACACTCTTGTACCAGCTTTTGAGGTACACCAAATACATCAGCTGTATTTATACACATATCCCCATATCCCCTCCTTCCCGTGACTCCCTCCCACCCTCCCTGTCCTGACCCTCTAAGGCATCACCCATCATCGAGTTGGAGATCCTATTTTATATTAGTCAGTCTGTCATGTATTTCCGAGTCTTCATACCTAAGAATTTTTAGTGAGAAAGGAGGGGTTCAAGGGCAAATACTAGAAATTGTACCTTAGAATGTGTGCTGAGGCCAAGTAAGAGAAAACTTGAACGTCAGAAGGGGAAATAACTCTTGTCAAAGTATGAAGCCAGAGGAGTGATTGCTGATGTGTGCAGAACATTGAGAGCCAGAACATTTGCACATACATTATGTGAATGAATGTAACATTGAAGCTGAAGTGATCCTTTCAACTTCCTCTCTCCCATCTTGAAGACTCTGGGATGAGGTCACCTCACAGGCTCTCCCTCAATAACCTAGGGTGCCACCCCCCCAAATAAACTTGGGCATATGGCATGACAAGGAGAAGTGGCCAGGGACTTGCCTGAGAGGCTTACCCTAAAAGGGCAAGGTACCTGTGTCTCTGGGGCTGCAGAGCAGGTGTCCAGTCTTGGGACCATGACAGAGAGTCTTGGCCAAGCCAGGAGAATGGACCACAGCTACACCAGCTGGACACCCAGCAGCTCAGCATCATCCTGGAGACCCACAAGTGCCAGCTAGCACGTGCCCACAGGGTCCTTTTCTCTCTAGCTCACCAGTATGTGTAGACAGCATCCTCTCCAGAAACCCAGAATGTTCTCTTGAGAGAGAACTGGTAAGAAGGAAATGCTATCTGACAAGCTGAACATTTTCTAAAAGGGCTGAAGAAATAATCAGATCAGACTTAGCTTTGAATTCAAATATTTAGCTCTTTCTTTCTCACTAAATAGTGGATAAGAGCTTGTGAAGGAAAACATCAACTATAGATGAAATAAAGAAGTTACACTTCCCTCCACTTGCAGATCATTAGACATTAAATGTGTGGTTCTAACATAAAGCAAAAAAAAAAAATGGATTCCTTTCATTCTTGGGTCATTTTGATCCTAGGGTATTTGTGCTGTTCACTAAGTCTGTTAGGCTATTTCTCTGTGAGGGAAATAAATTGAAAGTATTATTTGAGCTGATACTCAGTACTAGTAGAGGCAAGTAAATCTGCAGATGTCATGGTGACCAGTGTTTAAATTGTGATCCACACATTTTAAAGGCAAGGAAGTTCGTTGTGGTAGGGGTGTGTGGCATCATTCTGAAACCAGTTTAGAAGTAAGAATGGCAAGAAGCAGCTTTGGAAGGAATACTGTATAAAGTGAAGGCACAATAGAACTTTCTCAGGTACTTATTTCATTTAGTTGGAAATTAAGTTGAGAAAATTAAAAAAATGAAACCGCTTTCAGAAGGAAATCAGGGAAAATATCAGATTTAAAATATACCACTGCAGCATATTTGCTCTAGAGTAAAACAAGTAAAAATATCTATTAGCAGTGACTAGCTTTAGTTCTTCTAGTACCTCAAGGCACTTGGGAAGTAGTCCTTTGCATGGGGCACCAAAAGTTGATTTGTTTGCTAGAAAGTGAGACTTGGGAATGGGGAATAATGAAGTTGGACAACATGTGCGGGTTAAAAGTTGAACAAGCAGGGCAATGAAGATGATTTGTTTGTTAATTTTCATGGCAAATAGCTGTTAGGTAGATAATTACTCAGAACTAAGAGAAGTGTTGTACTTGATCTGGTTTTATTCTATTCTAGGGGCTTCCATCTCAGAAGCTCTCTGTATCAGCAGGTAAAAGTTGTCTGCAAATTTAGACACCAAATCTGCCATGATAAAGGTTGGGGCAAGTGAACTCTCAGCAGCTCATTTACTACTCCTTGGGGAGATGGGGTCTCTCAGCTCTCAGGGGATGGTGGTGGTGTTAAAGGAGCAAAGCCTGTGGGTTCAGTGCCAAAAGAGCTAGTCAGCTTTGCAAGGGAACCATTTATCTCCTGGAGTCCATGCCACCTGCTGTCTCTTCAAACCTCTTGAAATCAAATTCATTAATGGGTAGAGGGAGGAGGAGAGATGGAAGAAGGCGGGCAGGAGAGAGTGGGTGACAACTCCTGGAAAAGCAACTCACATTACATTGACTGATTACTGGAGTCAGCTTCAGTTGAGAAAATATTTCCAGTAGATGATTCGTTACCCCTGCTGGTGCATGTGTTATAGGGTTTTAATTCTGCTAACAGTACTCTAAAAAATTCCTTTGCTTGGAGCCTTTTCCATACAGTATGGAAGTAACACAGGTCTTTGTGATGATGCCATTGTGAAAAATCCCAGAGTAACAGAAGGCAAGACTGCAGGTGGAAAAATGTAAAGAAAAAAAATCCAATTGTGATACTGTCATCGTAGCAATGCTTAAACTATATTGATCTATCAAGACTTTCACCGTTATATCACATGTGCAGATGTTAGAGTTGAGTGAAATTCAAGAAATAATCCACTGGGATCTGCACATCCGGAATTGGTCTTGGGGAGCCTGTTGTAAGTGACTGCTTTTGAGAGCACTAATTTCTCTTGCTCCTGTGAAACCACTTGAGGCATATTATCTAACAGCATGTTGGTGTCAGAAGTCTTCAGAGGACTACTTAACGACTGGTTCAGGATAACTATTCTGGGTGTGGACAGTTCAATCAATTGCGTGGTTTCACCATCAGGTAGCATATTTTAATCCTGGTGGATCTTAAAGCTGTCTGTGATTTGGCTTCTACAGAATTTAATTGTATTTATACCGTACAAGCTGTGGCTTCATTGTACGGTGTCTGATGTCTGCTAATTGCTTCAGGTGTGTTCCCCTGCTTCTACAAAGATTGTCTTTCTTGAGGGCAGAGGACAAGTCTTAAACTTTTGTGTGCCTTGCATCTCCTAGTAAAAGTAGTCTCCTACTTTGATCTTCAAGGTCCCCCCCAGGGAACAAAAGAGACTATAAATCTATCTATCTCTCTATATTTATGTATCTATATCTATAAATACATTTCCACAGTGACAATTGTTTTTTTTCTTCAAAGAACACCTATGTAATGCAGATGTTTTTCGGAAAGTATGCTTAAAATTTCTTTTTTTTTTAACCCAGCCACTACTGTCATCTTCTCACTCCAGTAAGAACATTTCACCCCTTCCCTGGCAGAAAGTTATTCAACTCTTTCAGACTCCTTGTGCTGAAAAGTAGATTTATCCATTAAGACTCATTCAGGTGCAAATAACAGAATATTCAGCTAGTCAGCATTTAGGTTCTGTTGACAAAGAAGGCATTCTCTTGAATTGGCCAACCAACATTATCAGTGTGTTTGCTTTAGAATCACAATTATTCCTGTTGAAGAACTCTGATAATTAGTGTGTGTATTGAATACTTATACATATTGGCTAAAATTCCAGCTCCTTAGAATTATTATCTATGAAATTTCATTCTGACTCTTTGAACAACATGGAATGATTTTCTTTTCCACCAGAAAACTCTATAAATATTTCTTAATAGCTTTATTGAGATATAATTTATGTCCATAAAACTCGCCTCTTATAAGCGTACACCTTAATGGCTTTGGTGAATTTAAAGGGTTGTACAATCATTACCACAATCCCAGGTGAGAGTATTTCATTTACCCCCATTAAGTTCCTCGGGCCCCTTTGCAGTCAGTCCCCACTTCCACCTCTCCCACCTCCAGCCCCAGGCAACCACGGATCTGCTTTCCTGCTCCAGGATTTTTTTTTTCTAGAATTTAAAAATAAATGGAATCGTATATTATGTAGTCCTTTGTGTCTGACATGCTTCTCTTAGGATGGTGTGTTAGAGGTTTGAGCACACGGTAGCTTATATTGTTCATTGCTTTTTATGGGTACGTCTGTCCGTTCCGCTGTATGGGGAGACTGCATTTTGTTTACCACTTCACCAGTTGAAAGACATTGGATTGTTTGCAGTTGGGGGCTATTATGAATAATGCTGCTATGAATATTCATGAATAAGTCATTGTGTAGACCTCTGTTTTAATTTCTTTTGGGTGGATTTCTAGGAGTGGAATTGCTGGGTTGTATGGTAAGTCTCAGTTTACCCTTAAACTTCCAAACTGTTTTCCAAAGTGGCTCTACCTTTAATACTACTGTTGCCAGTAGTATTACAGTTCTAGTTTCTCTGCATCCTCACCAAAACCTGGTATGGTCTGGTGTTTTTTGGATAGTAGCCATTCCTGTGTGTATGTGTGTGTGTGTATATGTAGGGATATTTCAATGTTTTTTAAAAATAGACTTTTTAATTACAATTTTAGGTTTAGAAAATAGTTAGATAGTGTATAGCATTCCATATATACCCCTCCAACCCACCCAGTTTTCTGTACTGTTAATATCTTACATTAGTGGGGTGTATTTGTGATAATTAATGAACCAATATTTATACATCATTATTAACTGTAGTCCATAGTTTACCTTAAGATTCACTCTTTAATAGTTTTGCATTCCACATTTAGGTCTGTGATACACTTTGAGCTAATTTTTGTGAAGGGTGTATATTCTGTGTCTGTATCTACATTCTTTTTCTTTTCTTTTTTTTTTTTGCAAGCAGATGTTCAGTTGTTCCAGCACCATTCTTTGAAGAGACCATCTTTGCTCCATTGTCTTGCCTTTGCTCTTTTGTCAAAGATCAATTTACTATATTATAAGGATTTATTTCTGGGCTCTCTATTCTGTTCTATTGCCCTGTGTGTCTGTTCTTTTGCCAGTACCACAGTGTCTTGACTACTGTAGCTTTATAGTAAATCTTAAAGTTGTGTCACTCTTCCAGTTTTGTTCTTCTCCTTCAAAATTGTGTTGGCTGTTTTGGGTCTTTTGACTCTCCATGTAAACTTTAGAATAAGTTTGTTGAAATCTATAAAATAACTTGCTGGGATTCTGATTTGGATTGCTTTGAATCTATAGATCAATTTGGGGAAAACTGACATCTTGACAATACAAAATTTTCCTATCCATGAATATAAAATATCTCTCCATTTATATAGTTCTTTAATTTCATTCATCAGAGATTTATATTTTTGCTCAGATCTTGTATTTTGTTAGATTTGTAAGTAATTCATTATTTACATGCTAATGTAAGTGGTATTGTATTTTTTTTCTTTTAAAAATAATTTTATTGAGATACAATTGGCACACGATAAACTGCATATATTTTAAGCAGACAATTTGATTTTTTAATTAATCATCTATTTCATACATATTAATGTACATATGGCAATCCCAGTCTCCCAGTTCATCCCCCCCCAACCCCCCTCTCTTTCCCCCCTTGGCATCCATATGTTTGTTCTCTACATCTGTGTCTCTATTTCTGCCTTGCAAATCGGTTGATCTGTACCATTTTTCTAGATTCCATGTGTATGTGTTAATATACGATATTGGTTTTTCTCTGACTTTCTTCACTCTGTATGACAATCTCTAGGTCCATCCGTGTCTCTACAAATGACTCAATTTCAATCCTTTTATGGCTGTGTAATGTTCCATTGTATATATGTACCATATCTTCTTTATCTGTTTGTCTGTCAGTGGACATTTAGGTTGCTTCCATGACCTGGCTATTGTAAATAGTGCTGCTGTGAACATGAGGGTGCATGAGTCTTTTTGTATTATGATTTTCTCCGGGTATATGCCCAGTAGTGGGATTGCTGGGTCATATGGTAGTTCTATTTTTAGTTTTTCAAGGAATCTCCATACTGTTCTCCATAGTGGCTGTATCAATTTACATTCCCACCAACGGTGCAAGGGGGTTCCCTTTTCTCCATACCCTCTCCTGGTATTGTGTATTTAATTTCAAATTGTACATGAAGTTTTTACCACAGTAACTCTAATTTACATTCATCCATCCAATTTACAATTTTTTTTTTTGTGATGGAAACTTTCAAAATTTACTGTATTAGCAACTTTCAAATATACAACACAATTATTAACTATAGTTACTGTGCTATACATTATATCCCCATGACTTATTTATTTTATGGCTGGGAGTTTGTACTTTTTAACCTCCTCCTTCCATTTCACCCACTCCTCACCCCTGCCTCTGGTAATTGCTAATCTGTTCTCTATATCTTGAATTCATGTTTTTTTTTTTTAAATTAGTTGTTGTTTAGATTCTACATATAAGTGAGATCATACAGCATTTGTCTTTCTCTGTCTGACTTATTTCACTTAGCATGATGCCCTCAAGTTCCATTCATGTTGTTGCAAGTGGCAAGATTTCCTTCTTTTTTATGGCTGAATAATATTCCATTATATATATCACATTCGTGGACACTTAGGTCGTTTCAATTTCTTGGCTATTGTAAATAATGATGTAATGAACATGGGGTGCATATATCTTTTCATGTTAATGCTTTTATTTTCTTTGGATAAATACCCAGAAATGGAATCACTAAATCCTATGGTAATTCTCTTTTTAGAGTGGACATTCTTACCTTGTAGCTGATCTTAGTGGGGAAGCTTTGAGTTTCTCACTATGAAGTATAATAGTAGCTGTAGGTTTTTTTTTTTAATTTTAAGTTTTTAATTTTTAGATTAGTTTTATTGCAGTATAGTTACTTTACAATGTTGTGTTAGTTTCTGCTGTACAGCAAAGTGAATCAGTCATATGTATACATATATCCACTCTTTTTTAGATTTCCTTCCCATTTAGGTCACCACAGATCTTTGAGTAGAGTTCCCTGTGCTAAACAGTAGATTCTCATTAGTTCTCTATTTTATGCTTAGTAGCATATATATGTCAATCCCAATCTCCGAGTTCACCCCACCTCCCCCCTTCCCCTCCTGGTAACCATAAGTTTGCTCTCTGCATCTGTGACTCTGTTTTTGTTTTGCCAGTAAATTCATCATACCATTTAGCTGTAGGTTTTTTCTAGATATTCTTTATCAAGTTGAGAAAGTTACCCTCTATTCCTAGTTTACTGAGAGTTTTTATTCTGAGAGGATGTTAGATTTTGTCAGTGCTTTCTCTGTATCTTGATATAATCATGTGATTTTTCTTTTTTAGTCTGTTGATGTGATGGATTACATTAATTGAGTTTTGTTGAGCCAGCCTTGAATACCTGGGATAAATTCCACTTGGTCTTGGTGTACAATTCTTTTTATGTATTGTTGGATTCGATTTCCCAATATTTTGTTGAGGATTTTTGTGTCTATGTTCATGAGAGATACTGGTCATTAGTTTTCTTTTCTTGTAATGTCTTTGTCTAGTTTTGTATTAGGGTAATGCTGACCTCACAGAATGAGTTAGGAAGTATTCCCTCTGCTTCTGTCCTCTGGAAGAGACTGTAGAGAATTGGTGTAATTTCTTCCTTAAATGTTTTGTAGTATTCATGCATGAACCTACCTCGACCTGATGCTTTCTGCCTTGGAAGGTTATTAATTCTTGATTCAAATTTTGAAATAGACCTATTCAGGTTATCTATTTCTTCTACTGTGAATTTTGGCAGATTATGTCTTTCAAGGAATGGGCCCATTTTGTCTAGATTATCAAGTTTGTAGGCATAGAATTATTATTATTTTTTAAGCTCTTTATTGGAAAATAATTGCTTTACATTCTTGTACCAGTTTTTGAGGTACACCAAAGTGAATCAGCTGTATTTATACACATATGCCCATATTCCCTCCCTCCCGCGACTCCCTCCCGCTCTCCCTGTCCTGGCCCTCTAAGGCATCACCCATCATCAAGTTGATCTCCCTTTGTTATACAGCAACTTCCCACTAGCTATCTATTTTACAGTTGGTAGTGTATATATGTCTATGCTACTCTCTCACTTCGTCCCAGTTTCCCCTTTGTCCCCTGCCCCACCAACCCCATGTCCTCCAGTCCATTCTCTGCATCTGCATCCTTATTCTTGCCCTGTCACTGGGTTCATCAGTACCATTTTTTTGTTTTTACATTCCGTATATATGAGTTAGCATACAGTGTTTGTTTTTCTCTTTCTGGCTTACTTCACTCTGTATGACAGACTCTAGGTCTATCCACCTCATTACATATAGCTCCATTTCATTCCTTTTTATGGCTGAGTAATATTCCATTGTATATATGTGCCACATCTTCTTTATCCATTCATCTTTTTTTAATTAATTAATTGATTTATTTTATTGGCTGTGTTGGGTCTTTTTTGCTGTGCGCGGGCTTTCTTTTTAGTTGCGGTGAGTGGGGGCTACTCTTTGTTGTGGTGCGCGGCTGCTCGTTGCCGTGGCTTCTCTTGTGGAACACAGGCTCTAGGCTCATGGGCTTCAGTAGTTGCAGCACATGGGCTCAATAGTTGTGTCTCACGAGCTCTAAAGCACAGGCTCCATAGTTGTGGCTCACGGGCTTAGTGGCTCCGCAGCATGTGGAATCTTCCTGGAGCAGGGATTGAACCCGTGTCCCCTGCATTGGCAGGCAGATTCTCAACCACTGTGCCACCTAGGAAGCCCTATCCATTCATCTTTGATGGACATTTAGGTTGCTTCCATGTCCTGGCTATTGTAAATAGTGCTGCAATGAACATTACAGTATATGTTTCTTTTTGGATTATGGTTTTCTCTGGGTATATGCCTAGTAGTGGGATTCCTAGGTCACATGGTAGTTCTATTTTTAGTTTTTTAAGGAACCTCCCAACTGTTTTCCATAGTGGCTGGACCAACTTACATGCCCACCAACTGCAGGGGAGTTCCCTTTTCTCCAGACCCTCTCCAACATTTACTGTTTCTAGATTTTTTGATGATGGCCATTCTGACCGGTGTGAGATGATACCTCATTGTGGCTTTGACTTGCATTTCTCTAATGATTAGTGCTGTTGAGCATCTTTTCATGTGTTTGTTAGCCATCTATATGTCTTCTTTGGAGAAATCTCTATTTAGGTCTTCCGCCCATTTGTGGATTGGGTTACTTGCTTTTTTGGTATTAAGCTGCATGAGCTGCTTGTATATTTTGGAGATTAATGCTTTGTCCATTGCTTTGTTGGCAAGTATTTTCTCCCTTTCTGAGGGTTGCCTTCTTGTCTTGTTTATGGTTACTTTCGCTGTGCAAAAGCTTTTAAGTTTCATGAGGTCTCATTTGTTTATTCTTGATTTTATTTCCATGATTCTAGGAGGTTGGTCCAAAAGGATCTTGCTTTGATGTATGTCATAGAGTGTTCTGCCTGTTTTCCTCTAGGAGTTTTGTAGTGTCTGGCCTTCCATTGAGGTCTTTCATCCATTTTGAGTTTATTTTTGTGTATGGTGTTAGGAAGTGTTCTAAATTCATTCTTTTACATGTAGCTGTCCAATTTTCCCAGCACCACTTATTGAAGAGGCTGTCTTTTTTCCATTGTATATTCTTGCCTCCTTTGTCAAAGATAAGGTGCCCATATGTGCTAGGGTTTACCTCTGGGTTCTCTATTCTGTTCCATTGATCTTCCTTTCTGTTTTTGTGCCAGTCCCATACTGTCTTGATCACTGTGGCCTTGTAGTATAGTTTGAAGTCAGGAAGCCTAATTCCACCAACTCCATCTTTCCTTCTCAAGGTTGCTTTGGCTATTCGGGGTCTTTTGCATTTCCATGCAAATCGTAAGATTTCTTGTCTAGTTCTGTGAAAAATGCCATTGGTAATTTGATCGGGATTGCATTGAATCTGTAAAGTGCTTTGGGTAGTACAGTCATTTTCACAATGTTGATTCTTCCAATCCAAGAACATGGTATATCTCTCCATCTGTTTGTATCGTCTTTGATTTCTTTCATCAGTGTCTTACAGTTTTCTGCATACAGGTGTTTTGCCTCCTTAGGCAGGTTTATTCCTAGGTATTTTATTCTTTTTGTTGCATTGGTAAATGGGAGAGTTTCCTTAATTTCTCTTTCTGCTTTTTCATTGTTAGTGTATAGGAATGCAAGAGATTTCTGTGCATTAATTTTGTTCCTGCTACTTTACTAAATTCATCGATTACTGCTAGCAGTTTTCTGGCAGAGTCCTTAGGGTTTTCTATATATAATATCATGTCATCTGCAAAGCGTGACAATTTTACTTCTTCTTTTCCAATTTGGATTCCTTTTGTTTCATTTTCTTGTCTGATTGCTGTGGCTAAAACTTCCAAAACTATGTTGAATAATAATGGTGAGAGTGAGCACCCTTGTCTTGTTCCTGTTCTTAGAGGGAACTCTCTCAGTTTTTCAGCATTTAGAATGATGTTGGCTTTTGGTTTCTCATATATGGCTTTTATTACATTGTGATAATTTCCTTCTATGCCCATTTTCTGAAGAGTTTTTATCGGAAATGGGTGTTGAATTTTGTCAAAAGCTTTTTCTGCATCTATTGAGGTGATCATATGGTTTTTATCTTTCATTTTGTTGATATGATGTATCACATTGATTTATTCACATATATTGAAGAATCCTTGCGTTCCAGGGATAAACCCCACTTGATCATGGTGTATGATCTTTTTAATGTGCTGTTGGATTCTGTTAGCTAGTATTTTGTTGAGGATTTTTGCATCTATATTCATCAGTGATGTTGGCCTGTAATTTTATTTTTTTGTGACATCTTTGCCTGTTTTTGGTATCAGGGTGATGGTGGCCTTGTTGAATAAGTTTGGCAGTGTTCTTCCTTCTGCTATATTTTGGAAGCGTTTGAGAAGGATAGGTGTTAGCTCTTCTCTAAATGTTTGATACAATTTGCCTGTGAATCCGTCTGGCCCTGGGCTTTTGTTTGTTGGGAGATTTTTAATCACAGTCTCAATTTCCGTACTTATGATTGGTCTGTTCATAGTTTCTATTTCTTTCTGTTTCAGTCTTGGAAGATTGTGCTTTTCTAAGCATTTATCCATTTCTTCCAGGTTATCCATATAGTTGCTTGTAGTAGTCTCTCATGATCTTTTGTATTTCTGAGGTGTCCGTTGTTACTCCTCCTTTTTCATTTCTAATTCTGTTGATTTGCATCTTCTCCCTTTTTTTCCTGATGAGTCTGGCTAATGGTTTATCAATTTTGTTTATCTTCTCAAAGAACCAGCTTTTAGTTTCATTGATCTTTGCTATTATTTCCTTCCTTTCTTTTTCATTTATTTCTGATCTGATATTTATCATTTCTTTCCTTCTGCTCACTTTTGGGGTTTTTTGTTCTTTCTCTGTTTTGGGTGCAAGTTTAGGTTGTTTATTTGATATTTTTCTTGTTTGTTGAGGTACAACTGTATTGCTGTAGACTTCCCTCTTAGAACTGCTTTTGCCGCATCCCATAGGTTTTGGGTTGTTGTGTTTTCATTGTCATTTGCTTCTAGATATTTTTTGATTTCCTCTTTGATTTCTTAAGTGATTTCTTGGTTGTTTAATAGCGTATTGTTTAGCCTCCATGTGTTTGTATTTTTTACAGTCTTTTTCCTGTAATTGATATCTAGTCTCATGGCATTGTGGTCAGAGAAGATGCTTGATATGATTTCAGTTTTCTTGAATTTAATGAGGCTTGATTTGTGACCCAAGATGTGGTCTATCCTGGAAAATGTTCCATGTGCACTTGAGAAGAAAGTGTATTCTATAGTTTTTGGATGGAATGCCCTATAAATATCAATTAAGTCGAGATGGTCTAATGTGTCATTTAAAGCCTGTGTGTCCTTATTTATTTTCTGTTTGGATGATTTGTCCATTGATGTAAGTGGGGTGTTAAATCTCCTACTATTTTTGTGTTACTGTCGATATCCCCTTTTTTGGCTGTTAGCACTTGCCTTATGTATTGAGGTGCATAGATATTATGTTGGGTGCATAGATATTTACAATTGTTATATGTTCTTCTTGGATGGATCCCTTGATCATTATGTAGTGTCTTTCCTTGTCTCTTGTAATAGTCTTTACTTTGAAGTCTAATTTGTCTGATATGTTTTGCTACTCCAGCTTTCTTTTGACTTCCATTTGCATGAAATATCTTTTTCCATCTCTTTACTTTCAGTCTATATGTGTCCCTTGGTCTCAAGTGTGCTTCTTGTAGGCAGCGTATAGAAGGGTCTTCTATTTGTATCCATTCAGCCAGTCTGTGTCTTTTGGTTGGAGCATTTAATCCATTTACATTTAAGGTGATTTTTGACATGTGTGTTCCAATTACCATTTTCTTAATTGTTTTGGGTTTGTTTTTGTAGGTCTTTTCCTTTTCTTGTGTTTCCTACTTAGAAAAGTTCCTTCAGCAATTGTTGTAAGGCTGGTTTGGTGGTGCTGAATTCTCTTAACTTTTGCTTGTCTGGAAAGCTTTTGATTTCTCCCTCAAATCTGAATGAGATTCTTGCTGGGTAGAGTATTCTTGGCTGTAGGTTTTTCTCTTTCAGGACTTTCAGTATATCCTGCCATTCCCTTCTGGCCTGCAGATTTTCTGCAGAAAGGTCAGCTGTTATCCTTATGGGTTTTCCCTTATACGTTATTTGTTGCTTTTCTCTTGCTCCTTTTAATATTTTTTCTTTGTGTTTATCGTTAGTTTGATTAATATGTGCCTCGGTGTATTTTTCCTTGGGTTTATTGTGTATGGGATTCTCTTCGCTTCTTGGACTTGATTAATTATTTCCTTTCCCATGTGGGGGAAGTTTTCCACTATAACCTTCTCAAATATTTTCTCAGACCCTTTCTTTTTTTTTTTCTTCTCCTGGGATACCTATGATTCGAATGTTGGTGTGCTTAATGTTATCACCAAGGTCTCTGAGACTGTCTTCCATTCTTTTTATTCTTTTTTCTTTTTCCTGCTCTGTGGCAGTTATTTTCCCCATTTTATCTTCCAAGTCACTTATTCTTCTGCCTCAGTTATTCTGCTGTTTATAGCATCTAGAGTAGTTTTAATTTTGATTGTTTTCTTGTCCATTACTGTTTGTTTGCTCTTTAGTTCTTCTGAGTCCTTATTTACTGTTTCTTATATTTTCTCTATTTTGTTATCAAGATTTTGTATCATCTTTACTATCATTACTCTGAATTCTTTTTCAGGCATTTTTCCTATTTCCTCTTCATTTATTTGGTCTTGTGGGTTTTTTTCCTGCTCCTTTGCCTGCATGGTGTTCCTTTGTTTTCTCATTTTGTCTAATTTATAGGATTTACTGTCTCCTTTCCCTATGCTGCATAGTACTAATTCCTCTGGTTTCTGCCCTCTGCCCTTCTGGTGGGGTTTGTCCAATGTATTGAGTAGGCTTCCTGGTGGGGGGGGGTCTGGTGCCTGCTTTCCAGTGTGTGGCTCTGTGTCTTTTCTCTCTGATGAGCAGGGCAATGGCAGGAGGTGTGTTTTAGGGTATCTGTGAGGTTATTATGGCTTTAGGTAGTCTGTGTGCTGATGGGTGGGTTTGTATTCCTGTCTTGTTTGTAGTTTGATGTGAGGTGTCCAGCACTGTCAGTTGCAGACAGCCAGACAAAGCCGAGTTTTAGACTCTGATACAGGGCTCTGTGAGAGTTCTCTGCAGTTAATCTTCTCTGTGGCTGAGGACTCCCTAGTAGTCTAGCATCCTGGATTCAGTGCTCCCTCCCCAGAGCCTCCTACTTGACTTCTGATGGAGTAGTCCTGACTTCAGAGGTTGCTTGTCCTGGCAATAAAGGGGTTTAAAGAAGACTATCCAAGTCCCAGATTAATGGCAGAGTGTTGAGTCAAACAAATACTAAATCAAGGAGACACATGCATGTATAAGACACACAAATACTGAATCCAGTAGAACATAAGGTACTAGAAAGACCTGATAGAAAAACCCCAGTATTCCATCAGACAATCAAAGAGAAAACCAACAGAAATTCAAAACCAAAAACAAACAAACAAACAAAAAAACAAACCACACAAACAGAAATCCAGGGAGATTTCAAAAGCTAGTATCAAATATAATAAAGAACTAGAGTACTACCAGAGAGACTGAAGATTCTCAGAACGAAGTCAGACAATTATACTTAGAGCTAAGATAAAGACCAAACCTAATAATAAAAACCAAAGCAGTGTGTCATCTGGAGAATAAAGCTAGGAAACAGAGCAGAGTGATAATATTGATTATAAGTATATTAAGATAAAATAAACCAAAAAAGGATAGAAGATAGGGCAATAGAAGAGTGTAGTGTGACTGGAAATATGAAAAGAAAAGAAAAGAAAAGAGAGAAAAAAATAGAAATGTATAAAAGAGAAGGAAAGAGGGTAGAAGAGATAAAGTTAGCACTACAAAAAACTTAGCTAGAAATAGAAATATATAAAAAAGCTAAAAATAAAAATAGAATAAAAATATGTTATAAAATGTGTAGATCCCTCAGGACTAAGATCGTAATTAATTTAAGAAAAAAACAACTAGAACTGACCCCAGAATAGACCAGATCAACATACTTAATAATAATATTTCTGTTTCCTTGGGGTTTCAGCTGTAAGTGTCCTTCTACCCACCTTGGGTTTTTTGTATTACTCTGTGACCAGCAGAGCCTTCTTTATTGTTTATCTGTAAGTGCCAGTGTGTGGGGGGAGAGAGGGTACAATAGTGGCTCCTTCCCCTGGGAGTGAGTGAGCAGTGGCGCCCTGCCTGGGTCTCAGCAGCTTGGGCAGCTCAGGCCAAGAGAGTGACTCCAACCGTGGCTTCTCCCCCCGCTATGGCTCCGCTGGGGTGCTCTCCCTGAGTCATGGCCGCTCAGTCGGCTGTGGTGGTGCCTGTTGCAGAGGGATGCCGGTGTCTTAAATGTAAACAGAATGTCTCCAGAGCTGGGCCACTCTGCAGACTTTTGGCTCTTGGCTGCAGGCACTCTAGGCCAGCCCCACTGGGGGCCTTTGTTATCCCTGAGTGCATTAGCCACGCCCAGAGGGTCCTTCCTTTGTCCGTCCCAGGCACTGAGAGAGAGGCTACAGCCGCAGCTCCTCCCCACTGCTTGTGAGTCAGCAGTATTGAGCTGCCGCCATGGCTGCCCCACTTTCCTCTGTAGGCACTCTCCGCTGCGGATTTCTTCCCTCCTATCCTCTCAGTCCGTCTCCCCACTGCCAACAGTGTTTCTCACCCTAAACCAGTTCTCTGGTTCCCACGTTCCAGCTCCCAGACTGCCTCTTCAGCTGTGAACTGATGTCTCAGTCCAGACACGCTGAGCCATGGTGCAGACCCTCCGTGTGTTTCTCACTCTTTCCCATCTGCCACAGCTCAGCTGCTTCACCCTCTTTGAACAGTCCCAAATGCCTCCCTTCTGACCCAGGGAAATTCCCTGTTGGAGAAGGGGTTTCCCCATCAGATAAGGGACTTTTCCCCCGAATTCAGTAATCTCCCCTCTATTTCAGATTCCCCCACCCCAGGGTGTGGGACCCATCCCTTTCCTTTCTTCTCCTCTTTTCTCCTTTTTTTTTTTTTTCCCTCTGTCCTACCCAGTTATGTCAGGATCTTTGCAGTCCTTTCTGGTGTCCGAGGTTGTTTGCTGGTGTTCAGCTGGTTCTTTGTGAGAATTTTTGCATCTTTTGGTGTATTGCTGATGCATCTGTGGAGAGGGATGCATTCCACATCCTTCTACTTTGCCACCATCTTTCCCATTTCCAGAATTATTAATAATATTCCTTTGCTATGCTTTTGCTGTCCGTGGGATCAGTAGTGATGGTCCATCTTTCATTTCTGATAAGTATAATTTTATCTTCTCTCTTTTTTTCATGGTTAGCCTTGCTAGAAGTTTATTGATTTTGTTTATCTTTTTGTTGCTTTTAGTTTTGTTAATTTTCTGTATTGATTTCCAGCTTTCAATTTCATTGGTATCTACTGTAGTTTTAACTATTTCTTTTCTTTGGCTTGCTTTAGGCTGATGGTGCTTTTCTTTTTCTGGTTCCCTAAGGTGGAAGTTTGGATTGTTGATTATAGAGCATTCTCCTTTCTCCAAATATGTGTTTGTCACTTTCAGTTTCCCTCTAAACTCTGCTTTCTCTGTATCTCACAGATTTCAAAAAGTTGTATCTTCCTTTTCATTTAGTTCAAAATACATAAAAAATTTTTGAGACTTCTTTGACCCATGTGTTATTTAGAAATGGGTTGTATAAATATCCAAATATTTTGCATTTTGCAGTTATCTTTCTGTTAATGATTTTCAGTTTAATTGCATTGTGGTCTAAGATCATATTTTATGATTTCTATTCTTTTAAATTCATTCATTGTATTTTATTAACCAGAATGGTATCTGTTTTGGGTGTATGTTCCAGGTTAGATTGAGAATATGTAATCTGCTGTTTTGGGGTGAAGTGTTCTATGAATGTCAGTTTATATTGATGGGTGCTGTTCAGTTCAGCTGTATCCTTACTTCTTTTCTACTTGCAGGAACACTGGTCAATTACTGAGACAGGGATGTTGACGTCTCCAGTTAAAATAATGGATTTGCCTATTTCTCCTATAGCTTTATCAGTTTTTGCCTCATCTATTTTGACACTTTGTTGTTAGATGTATACATGTTAAGGATCGTTATTCTTCTTGGAGAAGTGAGTCTTTTATCATTAGGTAATGCCCCTCTTCATTCCTGCTATTTTTTTACTCTGAAGTCTGCTTTGTCTGAAATTAGCATAGCTACCGCAGCTTTCTTTTGATTACTGTTAGTATGGTGTAACTTTCTCCATTCCTTTACTTTTAGTTTATTGGTCCTTTATATTTCAAGTGGATTTCTTATTGATAACATATAGTTGGATCTTGTTTTTTAATCCACTTTGATAGTCTCTGTCTTTTAATTGGTTTATTTAGACCATTCACATTTACAGCAGTTATTGATATACTTGGATTAATGTCTGACATTTAAAAAATTGTTTTATGTTTGTTACACTTATTCTTGGTCTCTCTTTTTTAATCTTCTCTTTTTCTGCCTTCTCTAGCTTTAACTGAACATGTTTCCATTTTTTCTACTCTCTTAGCTTATCAATTATCCTTCTTAACTTTTTTTTTAAGTTGTGGTCTCAGAGTTTGCAGTATATATTCATAATAATCTAAGTTTACTTTTTAAATAGCACTGTACCACTTCACGAGTAGTTCAGGTAACTAGTACCAGAATATTTCTAATTCTTCTCTCCCATTTCTTTTACTGTTGTCATCATTCATTTTATTTATCCATAAGCTATGTGTATCCAACACATTGTTGCAGTTATTATTTGAGCAAATAGGTATCTGTCAGGTCAATTAAGAAAAACAGAAGAGGGCAGACAGCAGTATCAGGCAGTATCAGCAGTATTTCGTCTTGCAGAACTGAAAACCACAGCCACAGAAAGATAGAGAAAATGATAAAGCAGAGGACTTTGTACCAGATGAGGGACAGGATAAAACCCCAGAAAAACAACTAAATGAAAAGGAGATAGGCACCCTGCCAGAAAAAGAATTCAGAATAATGATAGTGAAGATGATCCAGGACTTTGAAAAAAGACTGGATGCAAAGATCGAAAAGTTTACCAAAGACCTAGAAGAATTAAAGAGCAAACAAACAGAGATATGCAACACAATAACTGAAATGAAAAATACACTAGAAGGAACCAATAGCAGATTAACTGAGGCAGAAGGGCGAATAAGTGACCTGGAAGACAGAATGGTGATCATCACCGATGCGGAAAAGAATAAAGAAAAAAGAATGAAAAGAACTGAAGACAGCCTAAGAGACCTCTGAGACAATGTTAAACACACCAACATTTGCATTATAGGGGTCCCAGAAGGAGACGAGAGAAAGGACCCGAGAAAATATTGGAAGAGATTATAGTTGAAAACGTCCCTAACATGGGAAAGGAAATAGCTACCCAAGTGCAGGAAGCGCAGAGAGTCCCAGGCAGGATAAACACAAGGAGAAACACGCCAAGACATATAGTAGTCAAGCTGACAAAAATGAAAGACAGAGAAAAGTTATTAAAAGCAACAAGGGAAAAACGACAAATAACATACAAGGGAACTCGCATAAGGTTAGCAGCTGATTTCTCAGCAGAAACTCTGCAAGCCAGAAGGGAGTGGCATGATATATTTCAAGTGATGAAAGGGAAGAACCTACAACCAAGAATACTCTACCCAGCAAGGAT
Source organism: Hippopotamus amphibius kiboko (assembly GCF_030028045.1). NCBI lineage: Eukaryota > Metazoa > Chordata > Mammalia > Artiodactyla > Hippopotamidae > Hippopotamus > Hippopotamus amphibius. The sequence continues at coordinate 201,906,311 of NC_080187.1, read as the reverse complement.
CTCATTCAGATTCAGTGGAGAAATCAAAAGCTTTACAGACAAGCAACAGCTAAGAGAATTCAGCACCACCAAACCAGCCCTAGAACAAATGCTAAGGGAACTTCTCTAGGTGGGAAACATAAGAGAAGGACCTACAGAAACAAAAACAAAACAATTAAGAAAATGGTAATAGGAACATACATATCGATAATTACCTTGAATGTGGATGAACTAGGTGCACCAACCAGAAGGCACAGACTGGCTGAATGGATGCAAAAACAAGACCCATGTATATGCTGTCTACAGGAGACCCACTTCAGACCTAAACACACATACGGACTGAAAGTGAGGGGATGGAAAAAGATATTCCATGCAAATGAAAATCAAAAGAAAGCTGGAGTAGCAATATTCATATCAGATCAGATAGACTTTAAAGTGAAAAATGTTACAAGAGACAAGAAAAGATATTACATCAAGATCAAGGGATCCATCCAAGAAGAGGCAATAACAATTATAAATATATATGCACCCACTATAGGAGCGCCTCAGTGCATGAGGCAAATGCTAACAACTGTGAAGGAGGAAATACAGGGCAGAAAGAGAGACACAGATGTAGAGAACGGACACATGGACACCAAGTGGGGAAAGCGGGGAGGATTGGGGGGGAATGAATTGGGAGATTTGAATACCAAATTGTACACTAAATATATGCTGTTTATTATCTGTTAACTGTATCTCAATAAAAGTTCTTAAAAGAAAAAAAAGAAAAACAAAAGATTTTATTTTACCTTCTTTTATTCCTTTACTGATGTCCTTTATGTAGTGTTGAGTTTCTGACCTATATTACTTCATTCTCTCTGAAGAACCTCTTTTAACATTTCTTGCAAACATTTCTTGCAGGTCTACAGGCAACAACCCCCCTCCTCATTTTTTTTTCCTAAGAAGTCTTTATATCTGCTTTACCATGAAGGATAATTTAACTAGGTGTAGAACTCTAGATTGACAGAGTTTTCCTTCAATGGCTTATGTATTTTACTCTAATCTTTTCTCACTTGCATGGCTTCTGAAGAAAAGTCCAGTGTAATTCTTATCCTTGTTCCTCTACAGGTACACTTCTGTAGTGATTTCTCTCTTTGACCTCTTTCAAGATTTCATGTTTGACTATTGTTTTCTGCACTTTGAATATGATATTCCTAGGTGTAGTTTTTTGGTATTTAATCTACTTGGTATTCTCTGAGCTTTCTGGATATGTGGATTGGTGTTCGTCATTAATTTTGGAATATTCTCAGCTATTGTTATTTCAAATATTTTTTCCACCCTTTTCTCTGTTTTCCCTCTGCATTTTAATCATACAGATGTCACACCTTTTGCAGGTGTCCCACAGTTACTGGGTATTCTGTTCTCTCTCGCTCTCTCTCTCTTTTTTCTTTTTCCTTTTCAGTTTGTGATGTTTCTATGGATGTATCTTCATGATCACTGTTTTTCTTAGCCATGCTCAGTCTATTGATAAGGCTATCAGAAGCATTCTTAATGTCTGTTACAGTGTTTTTCATCTCTAGCACTTCTTTTTGATTCTTTTTTGGAGTTTCCACTTCTTTGCATATATTACTCATCTATTCCTGCATGCTGTCCATTTTTTCCATTCGATCCCTTAGCTTATTTCCAGTATCAGTATCAAAGCTTAGGATTGTTCTGATTTTGCTTTGTCTCTTCAGACTGTGTTTTTTCTAGGCTTTTAACATGACATCATTTTTTTGTTGAAAGCTGGACATGATACATTGGTGTATAAGAACTGAGATAAAAAAAAACTTTTAAGGGTGAGGTTTTATGTTTATCTAGTTAGGAGTTAAGCTGTGTGTAATGTTTATTCTAGATGTATGTGTTAGAGGATTTAGTTTCCTCTTGTGTCCTTGTTGCTGTTTCTATGGTTTCTTTGGGTTTCCCTAGAAATGCCTCCTTAATTAGAGTTGGTATCCTGCAACTCTCTCAGTTGTAATCCACTGTCATTATACTGTAATCGTGTTGATGTGGTGGTAAGTATTGGAAAAGGTAGGTAATCTATAATTTTATGATTAAATTTTAGGGTTTTTTTTTTTTTTTTTTTTTTTTTGGTGGGCCTGAGTCCCTTCAGACTTATCTTTTAGCTTTTTCTTTCCCTTCCCTGATGTGAGACAGAAAGGTTACGGGGGCTCAAGTTGTCTGATTGTCATTCTTGTGGATCAGATAAAGGTCTGATAAAGGGTCTGGTCAGATAAGGGTCTTGAGAGCAGTGCTTTGTTATGGAGAACAGGATGCTATGGTTGTATTTCATACTTCATGGTGGTTACTTTGTCCCTCTCCCTACTGGAAACAAGAGGAGGTTTTTCTCTGTCTTCATTGTGAGAACCTGGTAAGGATCCTGGAGGTTAAACTCATGAAAATGTGGTAGACTCCTAAAGACTGAGTCCCCAGAATTTTTAACCCTCAAGCTAGTCCATGCTCAGCCTCCAGCTGTTAATCCCCATTATTTAAATTAACATTTAATTGCCATTAAATATTCTGGTTCTAACTGGTAGGTTATCATCTCCAGTGTCTTTTGCTCCTGCTTAGCTCTGATTCTCTGTACTGCTCTGTCTCTCCAGTTCTTAGAATGGTGGTTTGCCCTGTTTGTTCAATTACCTGATAAGTTTAAGAAGAGCCATTGATTTTCTGTGTGTTCAGGATGGGAGTGATGACTTCTGAGCTCTTTACATGTTGAAGTGGAAACCAAAAATCCTTTTTTTTTTTTTTTTTTTTAAATAACTTTCCTGGACCTTTAAATCTGTGGAATCTCTGTCCCCTGTGATGTCCTGCCACTGATGCTATCTGTGCTCTCATTTTTCAATTCCTTTTATTTTCAGCCTGGCCTCCTAGAGTTTGCGCATGGGCCTGTGCGTATGATTGGTTAACCAGCAATTGGCCAGGAACTTTGCACAAATGCTAGGCTTCCTCTCTCTGCCAGTTGATCTCTGTGTCAGTTGGGGAGCCCATTCAATGTTCATACTGTGTTCAAATTGGCCTCGATTTTTATTTTTTCTCAGGCCTTGTTTGGTCTTCCCTGTGCATGAACATAGCCAACCAGTCAGCCAAGGTTGTGTGGGAAACTAATCAAGTATCTTCCCACTAAATGTCTGGCTCCTCCTGTGGTTGCTGCATTCCCCACCTAAGACCATAACCTCAGACTGGGAGAAATGCAGGCATTCCCCATTCACTTCTTTGAGTGGATTTTCTGTTTTCCTTTTCAAATCCATTCACCCCTTGAATCTCACCTGCCAACAGCAATCTACTGGTTTTCTTGAGCAGCCGTGTCCTGTTAGCACTACAGTACTGATTGAGCTGTGGGATGGAGGGGATAAGAACCACCCCAGGTAAGAACACCACACACTCCCACTATTTCAGCACCTTTTCATGAATAAACTCTTCCCAGTTTGTTGCTTTGATTTGGTCAGTTTGTAGAGCCCTGACATGGTTACTCTTTTGACACTTTTGTCCAGTTTTATCACTGTTTTCTGAGGAGAGGGTTTATGAACCTCTTCAATACTTTATAGTCAGAAAAATCCTCTTCCAAATATATCTTTGTTTAGGTTTTTTCTTATGGTAAATATTCCTTACTCTTGAAATCATTCCTCTTTGTAAACTCTTTGTTACTAGATTCTTCACTGTTCTTTCATGTTGCTCTATATACACTAATTTGCCAATATTCCTTTGAAAATGTGATGGTTATAAATGGTGAAGAACCTCTAGGTGTGGCCTGACAACAGCCGAGATGAATAGGGTTACTAGCTTCTGAGTCCTATCCGTTTGGTCTGAAGTGGCATTAACCACACTCTACTGTTAGAACCAATCAAGCCCAGGGCCTACCGAAGCTCTGAGTTTTTGTTCCTAGAAAATACCACTCATCTTGATTCTTCATCTTCTCTTTTAGTTGTGCAATTGAAAATTTTGAACATGAGTGCAAGTTTTGCAGCAAAATTTTTATTAAATTTCACCTTTGATTTTAGTGCATAGTTCTACCCTGTCAAGATCCCTTTGGATTTGTATTGTCATTTATTATGGGAAATATGAAATGCATACTTTGTTTCTTCAAATCGTTGAAAGAAATGTGTGATTTTGGCATTTTTTTTTTGTTCTTCGAGAACCCTTGCTGATTCTTATTAATCCCATAACTTTTAAAATAAGTGTTTGCAATTCATCTGTTTAATAATCTAGATAGGGCCAAGGAGAAAACAGTTTTCTGTGCTATGATAAACCTGTCTTTTTATTAACAGTGATTTTAAATCTGTACTTGAAGCATTTTCCAAATTATAATGTGCTACATACCTCTTTGAGATGATCTCATTTTGTCCCATGGCTTAAAAATCACCTTTGGGTTCTGATATTATAAATTTATTTTATTATTTGAGACACCTCCACCGAGTAGAACATAAGCTCCATGAGGGCAGTGACTTTATCTGACAGTTAACTATCAGATAAAACTGATAAAACTATCTGGAAAAACTATCCCTCCATTCAATCAGCATATAGTAAGCCCTTAAATATTTATTCATTGAATGGAGGGATAGTTTTTTGGTCTTTTAAAAAAATTCACTTTTTTTTGGACCATTTGAAACTTACAGAAAAATTAATGAGATAGTACAGAGAATTTCTATACACCTATACCTAGTTTCCTGTTACTGGCATCTTACATTAGAAAGGCACGTTTGTTCCAGTTAATGAACCAGTATTGAGAGTATGAGTGAGCACTCTGGACGCTTGTTAACCATGTCCATGCTTTATTCACATTTCCTTAGTTTTCTCCTAATGTCTTTTACTGTGTCAAGATCCCATGCAGGATATTATACTGCATTAGTATGCTTAAGCTCTTTCTGGCTGTGACAGTTTTTAAGGCTCTCCTTGCTTTTTATTACTTTGACAGTTTTGAAGAGTACTGGTCAGGAATTTTGTAAATGTCTCACTATTGAGGTTTGTCTGATGCTTTTTCTTGATTAGACTGGGGTTGAGGGTTTTGGGTGGGAAGACCACAGAGGTAAAGTGCCATTCTCATTGTATCAAATAAAGGCTACATACTAGCAACATGACTTACCACTGTTGGTATTGACCTTGATCACCTGGCTGAGGGAGTGTTTGTTAGGTTTCTCCACTGTAAAGCTGACCCTCAGTCCTCAGCCCCTTTCTATACTGTCCTCTTTGGAAGGAAGCCACTTGTGCATAGCTCACAGTTAAAGAATGGGGAGTTAGGCTCCACTTCCTAAGGCCCTGGTATCTATCTTCATATTATTTGGAATTTTTATGCATAGGCGATTTGTCTGTTTTCCCCAATATATTTATTTATTCATTTTTTTAAGCTCTTTATTGGAATATAATAGCTTTACACGCTTGTACCAGTTTTTGAGGTACACCAAAGTCAATCAGCTGTATTTATACACATATCCCCATATCCCCTCCCTCCTGTGACTCCCCGCCACCTTCCCCGTCCCGGCCCTCTAAGGCATCATCCATCATCGAGTTGATCTCCCTTTGTTGTACAGCAACTTCCCACTAGCTATCTATTTTACATTTATTTGTATCAGTATGGGCTCAAGGATTTTTATTGTATACTTAGGTGTTATAATCCACTACTAAATTATTTATTTTGTTGCTCAAATTATTCAGCTTTGACCATTGGGAGCTCTTCAAGTTGATTTTCTTTGGATATTTTTTGGTACTCCCTTTTCACACCTAACTTTAGTTTAAAACCCTCTCCATCAAGTCAAATAATCTGGTATCAATTTTCAAACTTCTGTGAGAATGTTCTGTCACTTTTCAGGAGCTAATCGCTCTTTGACAAGAGCTACTTGGCAAAACAAAACAAAACAAAACATCCCCAACAAACAAAAACTCCTAGAGAGTAAGCAGAAGTGGACCATGATACATGGTTGCAGCACAGCACAAGTTTTTATATACAGATTAAATAAAATTGCACCTCATTGACTTTCTGACAGTTTCACAGCCAAGAGTTTCAACTATTAACCCTTCTTTATCAGAGGTAAGCATGAAGAGGTTGTCTGAGTTCCTTAAACCAAAAGAAACTAAATGGAATATGTGTTTGTGCATGTAGAATATAGGTGCTTGATTGGATATTAGGATACTTCCAACTTTTAGTCTAGGTTAGCTTTATTTATTTATTTATTTATATTTTAATTGTATTTATTTATTTATTTTGGCTGCACTGGGACTTAGTTGCGGCACGTGGGCTTCTTAGCCGTGGCATGCATGTGGGATCTAGCTCCCTGACCAGGGATCGAACCCAGGCCCCCTGCATTGGGAGCGCACAGTCTTACCCACTGGGCCATCAGGGAAGTCCCTAGGTTAGCTTTATACATCTGATTTTTGAAACTTATGCCATTAGTTTCAGGAAGAAGCAGGAAATTGTCTCCACAAAGTCAGCTTGGCTATACACATACCTCCTTATAAAAATTGTGTATCCTATGAATACATCTTAGCACTTTATAGTACTTTACAGTTTACAAAGAACTTTTAACTCATAACATTTCATGCTTACAACAACCGTAAGGCTGGCTGGGTTGCATTGGACCTGCTCTGTGGATGAGTTAGGTGCAGGAAATCTGTAATGCTGAGTCACGTAGCTGGGAGGTGTATCTAGGCCTGGAACTTTAGCTGGGAGCCATAGCTCTTAGCGCAGTGCTCCTTCCTGTATTAGTATATCATGTTGCCAAATTTGGGAAGGTTTATAGGATACTTTAGGTCAGTACTGAATAATGGAGCAACTTTGAACAATTCTCCCCCCAGTAAACTTGGTCCTGGGAAAACAGGAAGTGAGCAGCATTCGCTGTTAAAACTCTGAGCATTTTAGTCCTGTGCCCTTCCTGCTCCAGGGACTCTGGGCTCCCCTGATACCCTCCTACCCTCCACTCCTCTTTCAGAACCTTCTCTTAGAGCCCAAGCAATGAGAGTTGACAAGAGGACCATTAGACCATTGGATCAATAACGCAGAGCCGGGGGCTTTGGAATTTGCAAGAGCTGAATAGAATGTTGGAATTCTGGAAGGGAATTACTGAATGAAAAGTCTGCAGCTATGAAATTGGTATTAATTGATGTTTGACGCTTTTACAAAATGAAACATGTTTACCCATCAACTGCAATTCAGTAAAACTCATATAGTTTTATGCACATCTCCTTAAATGTGGGATGCAGGGTATTTGGTATAATATGAGGGAGATTGGGCGTGCAAAAAAAGCAGGAGTGCATGGGGCCCTTAGAGGCCTTCAAGCAGCCCTTGTTGGCAGCTAGCAGTTTCTCTTTAGCTTTCCCAGCGGTCCTGAAAGCATGCCACACAGCCTCCTCTGCTTGCAGACGATGGTGGCCCCACTGATCTCACCTGTATGTTATGACCAAGTCTGAAGGCGAAAGGTGTTTAGTCCAAGGTGAAAATTACTCAAAAGAACAGCATTTTCAAGGAAGGAAGTCAATATTCTGTAAAGGCCATGGCTGACTTGATAGAAGAGGAAAAATATATGCTTCATCCTTTGATCTGTCAGATGAAAGGCATGTTCTCAGGTGAATAGACGCAATACACAGGGGCTTAATTACTGAGCTGGGTGGGGGAGGTACAAAACACAAATAATGTGTTCATTCTGTGTGAGAGTATGTAATATATGCAGGACATAATCACAGAAGTTTGAAGTGGGTAATGTGTAAGGTTATCCTGGCTGGTCCCTGGAGCCAGCGTGGGGTTGATATCTCTTTGTCTCATCTAATTGGCAGCATGGATAAGGGTTCTTTTGCCATGGTTTTTTTTTTTTCTTTTTTAAATCAAAGATTCTCCATGGAGTGTGGGGTGTCACTGAAAGCCTTTTGGGGTATGTGCATCGTCTTCTGTCTTCTCCTTAAAAGAAGGTCCGTTTAGCCCCTGGAGACCCAAGTAGTTTAGAGATGAAATGGAGGAGAACGCCTGACTCTATTCTCTTTCCCCCAAAAGACCCAGTTGTCCAAATTCTTGGAGCAGCTAGACTGATGGCAGGGGTGGTGAGAGGGCTGATTACTCCAGCTCTAAGCCTCTCAGGCTGATTGCAGGATGGCTGTTGCTCTGCTAACAAGCTCTTACAGTCGTATAGGGCTTCCAGATGTTACTAAACGCTTCGTCATCCACTCTCACCTGTGCAGTTCGTGACAGCGCTAGGAGGATAAGTTAGGTACAACCCCTCTGTTCCTCTAGACAAGGATACAGAGTCAGGGCGGGTAAGTGGCCGATCCAAGGTCATGTAGCTGGTGGGTGGTGAGAACAGCACCCAAACCCAACCACTTGGTCCCACATCCAGTGATTCCCTCCACATAACTGGGAGCGGGTTTTTGTCCCACTTTTCTTCCTTTGGAATGCCGAGTGGCTGGAGCCCTGACCGTGGGGGGAGTGCTGGCGTGGTGTGTGTGCCTTTGTGGCAGTGCAGTCATCACTCAGTATCTGTGGGGATTGGTCCCCAGAACCCTCCTTGGATACCAGAATCCACAGGTGCTCAAGTCCCTTGTGTGAAATGGCATAGTACGGTGGACCTCTGGAACCACAGGTTCTGCACCTGTGGATTCAATCCACAGTGGGTTGAATCAGAAAATGTAGAACTATGCTTGCGAGGGCTGACTATCTAAGAGAAAGCCCGGAAGGCTGTTTCAGGATGGGCCCTCCGGGAGAGTGGGCTACAGCTGGGGAGGGTCACTAACTAACAGGGTTCGGTCCCTAATTGTTTCCATTTAGAACCTTCTTGGCTTTTAGGGATAGTGAGGGAAAGCCCTGGACATGGAATGAGGTGAGCTGGGCTCAAGCCTGCTCTGTACTCCCTGGGCAATTCTAAGGAAGTTATTCAGTGAATAGTCCTTAAATCCTTGTTCCTGAAAGGATTTGATAATTTTCAAAAATGACTACGATGGTGCAAGATAAAGCACTCAAAATAAGTTTAAAAGTTAGTGAAGGGGAACATGAGGCAGGACGTTTTGAAGCTCCCTTAAGAATGAATCATGGGACAGGATTAAGGCCCAAGGATGCATTGGGTAAGGGACAAGGCGAGGGTGTGTGTTGCACTCGTTAATCGGTGATAAAGGACCCGATGAGGTTAGTGGCTTGTTTTAGGGTGACCAGTGGTGGTCCTGATTCCTTCAGCATCGAAAGACTCACATCAGATACTTCCTTTGAGAGCTGAATGGGAATCAGAGTGAGATTCCCGAAAGACATGGCATGAAGTCCTGTTCTGTTGCTGGAGAAGGGCCACAGATTGGGCTCCAGTCAGGGGCCAGCAAACTTTTTCTTTAATGGGTCAGATGGCAGATACTTTAGGCTTTGTAGGCCACATACATCTCTGTTGCATTTTCTTATTTGTTTGCTTTGTTTAGTTTTTCATAGCCCTTTAAAATCCTTAGCTTGTAGACCATCTGAAAACTAGCTGTGGGTCAGATTTGGCTGTAATTTGCTGACCTTTGTTTGATAGATGGTCGATAAGGTAAAAAAAAGTTGCTGTGGGGAGCCAGGACATGGAAGCAACCTAAATGCTCATTAACAGATGAATGGATAAAGAAGATGTGGCACATATATGCAATGGAATATTACTCAGCCATAAAAAGGAATGAAATTGAGTTATTTGTAGTGAGGTGGATGGACCTAGAGTCTGTCATACAGAGTGAAGTAAGCTAGAAAGAGAAAAACAAATACTGTATGCTAACTTATATATATGGAATCTAAAAAAATGGTACTGGGACTTCCCTGGTAGCACAGTGGTCAAGAATCTGCCTGTCAATGCAGGGGACATGGGTTTGATCCCTGGTCTGGGAAGATCCCACATGCCATGGAGCAACAGAGCCTGTGCGCCACGACTACTGAGCCTGCGCTCTAGAGCCCACGAGCCACAACTACTGAACCCGAGTGCCACAACTGCTGAAGCCCGCGTGCCTAGAACCTGTGCTGCACAACAAGAGAAGCCACTGCAATGAGAAACCTGCACACAACAATGAAGACCCAATGTAGCCAAAAATAAATAAATAAAAAATAAATTTATTGAAAAAACAACAACCCAGCATTTTAAAAAAATGGTACTGATGAACCCAGTGGCGGGGCAAGAATAAAGATGCAGATATAGAGAATGGACTTGAGGACACGGGGTTGGGGTGGGGCAAAAGGGAAGCTGGCACGAAGTAAGAGAGTAGCATTAACGTATATACACTAACAAATGTAAAATAGATAGCTAGTGGGAAGCTGCTGCATAACACAGGGAGATCAACTCGATGATTGGTGATGACTTTGAGGGTTGGGATAGGGAGGGTGGGAGGGAAGCTCAAGAGGGAAGGGATATGGGAATATATGTATAAATACAGCTGATTCACTTTGTTGTACAGTCGAAACTGGCACAATAGTGTAAAGCAATTATACTCCAATAAAGAAAAAGTTGCTGTGGGGATCCATTGAAATCGCAAAGAAGTGTGTTTAGGGATTTGTCACTGAGTGGACACTGCACAGCAGCAGTCATATGTGCTAAAGGTCATCTAGGGGAAGGATTAATACCCTCTTTTGAAAGCTGCCAAGCCAGGCAAGGTTGCTCCTGGTTCCAAGAGTATATCAGCCCCACTCAAAGTGAGAGGCGAGTCATTCTACCTACCTGAGCCTCTGTTTCCTCCTCTTATCTAAGGTGGGGATAATAATAAAAGCCTTGCTTGCCTTTTAGGGTAATTGCAAGGATCAAGTGAATTTCTGTATGTGAAATTGCCTTGTAAACGATTCTGACGACCCTTAAAGTTAGTTACTGTTTATCAGCTTGGCGGCGTCATGCCAGGGAGCCAGCCCATGCCCACCGTATTCACGAGAAGCCATACAGAATCCCTGTTCTGGGGAAGATTCCACTCAAGGGAGAGACGAGAGGCAAGAGAGGGGAGGACTTCAGTTCAACCCACCTGCAGAGACACCTGCACAGACGATCCCTGGCTTCCAGGAGCTCATGGTGGGTGAGACCAAAGAAGCACCAAAGTTACAAAACTAAATATAGTGTGCTAAAGTCACCCCTGGAGAGTCACCCAGCAACTTGGCCATGGAGATTTATTTGCTGTTGTAATAATGTACTAACACCTTCCTTTAACGGAGCACCTATTTTTCTTGCTATTATTTGTCTGATCTTGTGCTAGGCCCTTTACACAGGTTATCTTCCCTGAATCTCACACGCATCTAGAACGTAGGTCTTAGTATCCCCATCTTTTAGAGGAGGAAATGGAGGCTGAAGTCATCAGGCAAATATCAAATGGCTAGTCAGTGGAAAGGTTGGGGTGCTGGGAACAGTTGGGAGTAGGCGAGGCTAGCCTGGTAGGTTTCCTGGATGAGGCAAGTCTGAAGCAGTTTTAGAGAAAGAGAAGGGTGAGGGCAAGTGAGGAGCTTTTGACCATAGGACCCAGCAAGTGACAGGGGTTCAGCGTCCTCTTGTTATTCACATGCCCAGATGCCCCAGGCGCTTCTTGCCCCTTGACTTGTCTTCTTTCACTCCTTCAGACAGGTAAGCTAGGAAGGCTGTGAGCTTGAAGGGGCCAAATTTGTCGCTGTCTTTGTGCTTTGTACTTAATTTCATAGAAACCACCGGAGGCTTGGATCCTTGGTTCCACCTCTGCCCCCACGTTATTGTGGGATCTTGGGAGGACCCCACCCTGCCCTGGGCTGGCTTGAGAACGTTGACCTCTCAGGGCGCTTCCACTTGTGAAGAATCCTAGATGGAAAGATCCTCAGACACAGCAGCTGCATCCAATGGTAAGGAAATAGTTTCCGCAGGAATGTCAGAATGCCAAGTATTGGCTCCTGGGCCCACCAGAAAATGAGGTGTCCTGTAAATGAGTTTTCCAGATACTCCAGGTTGGCCTTTTTAAACCCTCAAACGTTGTCTTCTATACCTAACTGGGGACGGAAGTCTTTCCTAAGATGTGTGGCACTTTTTATTTCTCATTAAACAGAGCATATCAAACATCACTGACGTTTTCATTTATAGTCCAGACCATTTGTGTACTGAAAAATTCTCAGATGTATTTATTGAGCTATATAAAGATGCTTTCCTTTGTGCTAAACCAGCGGTCCCCAACCTTTTTGGCACCAGGAACTGGTTTCGTGGAAAATGATTTTTCCAGGGACCATGGTGGAGGAGGGTGGTTTCAGGATGATTTAGGTACATTACATTTATTGTGAGCTTTATTTCTATTATTATTACATTGTAATATATAATGAAATAATTGTACAGCTCACCATCATGCTGACAGGAGGCAGAGCTCAGGCAGTAATGTGAGTGATGGGGAGTGGCTGTAAATACAGATGAAGCTTCAGTGGCTCTCCAGCTGCTCACGGCCTGCTCTGTGGTCCCGTTCCTAACAGGCCACGGACCGCTACTGGTCCGTGGCCCAGTGGTCGGGGACACCTGCACTAAACGGTCCCTGGATGTTATTTTCAAGAGACCTTACATCTGATTTTCTGGGGTTATTTAGTCTCTATCATATTATATATTACCTCTTGCCATTGTCTTTCTGCTGTTGTTATTAATTTCTCAAACACATGAGTTTCTGGCTTCAAACATCTTCTGAGTTAGGAAACCAGATAACCTCCCTTTTTTGGATGGAAGAATAAAGAGGAGTAGAATGTGGTTATCTGAATAAAGTGAGCTTTGGGGGTGAATTTTGGGACATCCAGTTCAGTTCTTCTTAGGTTGGTTTTGGGCTCTCATCTGTGTTACAAGATAATCAAGAATAACTAAAAAGCAAGCTTTAGATTAGGGAAGTTTCTTCAGTTTGGCATATGAATGCAAACAGCCCTGTAGTTTATTCCTGTTCTCACAGGGCAGTGTCCCAATAAACTAAGGAAGTTTCATTCTTTTAATCTTTTTTATGTTCTGTATTCTTTTGGTCAAACCTCTCATGATGTTACAGTTGCCCCTTGAATTGCTGCCCTCAGCACCTCTCAGGTGCTGGGTTCTGCAGAAATAATCATGTTACTCTGTGGACAAATGTCTGCAGAGAAGGGAAGGGTGTCCTCCTTTGTGACAGTGCCTGTGCCTCGGAGTGTTGAATTCCTCGGGTTTGGCTTTTTCTTGCCATGTTAATTGCTAATTGATTTCCTTGTCCTCAGTTTCTGTAACCTCTGGGTCATCGTCAAGCCCAAGAACACAGCATATGTCTCATTTCCAAACTCAGTTCTTCCCTGAATGATACGGGGGGACTCTGTAAACAGGTTGAGTTGTGAGTATCATTTATATTCATTAGCGCTAATTATTATGTACATGCAGCCAGAGGCTGAAACACATCTTTTATAAATGGAAGGAGTGCATAAATAAATGGCTACTTCTGTGTATTATGTTGACTGTGGTTTTTCTTTTTCTTTATTTCCTTCTCTGTGACTTCCATGTGCCACCCTCCACCCCATGAGGGAACTTGTCCAATGTTTCTGCTGTCTGATTTCTTTTTGACAGGAGGGGAAGGAAGGGTAGGATATGATCACTGACTTTTCTAGTGTCTGGTCTCTTAGCCTCTCCTCCCTTTCTTTTGGCCTCTTATTTTATGCCACTAGTACTTTCCTTGTCACCAGAAGTATGTTGGAAGCTGACGTGATGAATTCTACTCTTTCCGTCACGTCTCCATGTTGGTGCGAGGGAGTCTGGCTGGTCCCTCCCCAAGGTGGTACTTAAGCCAAGCTCTTCACCATGCACATGGTTCACTGGGCCACGAGCAGCCGCAAGGGTCAGCAGCCCTGCCCAGCCGACCATTGGCTGGTAGCAGTTCAATGTTTTTTACTTTGCAAAGATGTGGTCAGCAGTGGAGTAGCATGCCAGAAGGAAAGGGGTCATCTCTTCAGCACACCCCTTTTAAAAGGGTGCCGACCTCTAATCTAATCCAGTGGTTTATTTACTGCTCCTGTCACCTTTCCAAAGTGCTGTGAACTCAAAGGTTTTGTGTGCACCTCTCAGGGGGCTGGCCTTCACCTTGGAGGTGGTCTCTTATTTCTGCTTGCATTTCTGTTCAACCCTGATCTTTGAAAAAAAAAGTCTTATGTGCTACTTTCAATAGGCAGATATCAATATGCAGAAATGTGGAAAACACTGTTAAAGATATGAAGCTCCTCCCATTCTTTGAACACAAAAATCATTGACTAGTAAGAGCACAAGATTCTTCTTTATGGGTTTGTTTTCAGTTTCCCGGTCCAATTACAGTATCAAATGTAAAAGTTCCATTTTCCACCACAGTAGAACCAGTTATTAGAACTTTGTATCTTAAACTGTGGAAGCACTAAATTTGGATGATATCCACATTAGAGGCAGTTCTGATGTGCAACACTGAGACCCAAACAGAAAATGAGAAATTCTCAGGTAATTCCTCAGAGTAAATTAAAAGATGCATCTGCATTTGAAACAGTAAAATCAATATAACAAAAAGACATCGAAGGGTCATTTATAGCAATGGTGAGTTTAAAAAAAGCTATTAAAAAGTACTTAATTGTGTCTTTTTAGGTTTATCTGTATTTATAAAGAGCGATTTTTCAATTAACATACATTGGTGTAATTCATTGAACCCATCTGTAGAGGTTAGAGATGATTTATCCTCTTCCTTTCTTTCAAGGCATATCTTTGCACATGCAAGCATTAGTTTAAGAAGTTTATGATTTGGAGAAGATAGATAAGTCCACCTGGGCAGAGTGCCAAACACAGGCTACATGGAATGTGCGGGGAGCCAAGATTGAAACAGAGCCTGGATAAGGGATGGCCCCAGAGCAGGGGGAACCCAAACTCATTCCTGGCCAGCAGTTGAGAGATGTGGGCAGAAAGCTGGGGGTTTTAAAGCCCGTCGTGACCATGCAGGGATCTAAAAACCCAATTGGTCGTGGCTTTGTCATTGACAAGCTGTGGGATCTTGAGCTTAGACATGAACTTCTCTAGGCTTCGGTTTTCCATTTACACCATGAGAATAACAAAGTTGGTCCTATGGTGATTGTGAAAAGGCATCAAGACCCAGTAATAGAATTCCTGTTGGAATCCACAGTGCCACCTGAGCAGACAGTGTACCATATTGACTCGAACATCTTGGCAAACCAGCTTCCCTAGTTATTTTTTAGATGTTAAAATGTGACATAACAAACTGAGACTCTGGGTAACACTATGTTATGCTAATATTCAAATTTAAGTCTCATGATAAGGGTCAGTCACCTGGCAAGAGCACAGATGGGTTCGTTGGGGTCTCAGGAATAAAAATTCATTGTCAGATAGCTACCTGTCATGGAAACAAAAAAAGCTAACAGATTTCCCCAAACTTTTCTTTCCACTGCTTGCCAATATCCTGCATTTCCCCCACTTGCAAAAACACAGTCATGAAAATCAACAGTGCCCGCTAACTCCAGGTCAAGTTTATATTTGTTCAAATACCACAGGCTGCACCTTGAGTTTTAAACTGTTTGCCACAGGATAGAAGAGTTCTGCAAAGTGCATGGAGGAGGAAAGAAAGTTGCATTGTACCTTTGGTTTTTGTGGTTTCCAAGTCCTCACTGGTACTGCTAGAGGCTTCTGAGACCTTCATGGTTCCTTTCGTTGGCAACCATTTTAATTTTCCTTCCTTTGGTCCAGTTCCGTTGAAAACCTAGCAAACGTTCCAAATAAATACTTTGCTGGGAGCAGAAGCACTTGATGCGGCTGTATTAAAGTGACCGTTTCAAGTTGGCTAGCACAAGCACTGAATAAACACATATTGATATTATAGGACAAAATAATATATTAGCGCATTGCTCATTTGTGCTCCGATGGTCACCCTGATACTATCTGTCATGTGGGGAGTGACAAACACAATTACACCCAAGGGCTAATAGAGTGGAAGGGCAAAACTGCCTGACCTCGGCATCCCGGGTCGATTTGAATGTTTGATGTCTCATTGAATTAGTATCACAGTGTGAAAGACAAAGCTCAAACTAATGGAAATGAGCCTGGACATGCAGTACTGCTGATTGGGCTGACATAATTAGAATAATATTCCGCGCAGAGCTAATAACAAGCCGAAGAAATAAATAACCGAGAGAGAACCTAATTGCTGCATGCTAAAACGTTCTTTTGAATATGCTAAGGTTAGCATTTTCTATTTACTTATGAAGCACACTGATGGCCTTAAAGGGAAAACGTAGTGAGTCTGGCAGAGAGCTGGCCACCAGCGCACACTGCCCTCGGGTGGGCCCAGCACCTCCATCACTCCTGGGGCCTGTTTACCAAGACAGATTTTTGTGGGCCTACTCTGTGTCAAGGCGAGTGTCTGGGAGAGGGAGGTTGTGAACCAGACGGGCATGTTGCCTTCCAGGAGCTTCTGGCCTCGTGGGAGTGATACAGCAGAGGGGGGAGAAGTCAGCGTGAGGAGACAGAGTCTCCTGTCTCCTCACGCAGGAGCGTTAAGGAAATTCCACTGAGGGAGACTTCACTTTGAACAGATTTGCAAATTTGTGGCCTGGAGACGCGAATGGAAAGTAGGATAATTTACGTGGTTTGCTATCCAGCTACCTGAGGAAGATTCCAATTTATTATAGATTCCAGCATCCCAAGGAAGGAAAGACAATATTGAGATTGGTTTGCCAGATCTTTGCTTAAGCTTGAGGAGTACGAATAAAATCCCTTGTATTTGTGTTGAATTTTACAGTTTTCACAGTACAGTTGACCCTTGAACAAGGCAGGGGTTAGGGGTGCTGGCCCTCTGGGTAGTCAGAAATCCATATGTCAATTACAGTCGGCCCTCCGTTCAGCATCCGTGGATGCCACCAACCGTGGATCGTGTAGTGCTGTAGTACTTACTACTGAAAAATATCCACGTATAAGTGGACCCACACAGTTCAAACTCATGTTGTTGAAAAGTCAGCTGTAGTTTCATCAGGCTCTAAGGCAAAGAGGTACACTCTGTTACCTGTAAGTGAAGGGCCTTATTATAAGCATCCAAATGGGAGTTGAGGAGGTGCAGGAAAACTCTCAAAAGCGGAATTCTGAAGCCTGATGGGGATACGAGAACACGTTTATGTTGGTCCTCTGCTGTATCGGCAGTGCCGAGAATGCCTGTTGGCACAGGCGCTGGGTAAATATTTGTTGAGTGAATGCTCATGTGCTTTACCTTGATTATCTCATGCCAACCTGGCAGTAATCTGGAGATGGGAACTATTAATAGCTCCATTTTACACAGAGGGAAATCAAGGTGTGGAGAGGTTAAGTGACTTGCCCCAGGTCACACAGCTAAGATTTGGTGGGGCCACTTCTGACCCAGACCAGGTGGTGGCTGTGAGTGTAGATTCTTCCCAGGAATTTCCTTAGGAAAGGAGAGGGGGAAAACCAGGTTGTAAGTTGAGGTGAAGACAGGGCTTTGAGACACAGAGGCACAGATTTCTGAGCAGAGGGGAAGCAACTTTGGAGAAAGAGGGGTCTAGCCTTGTGGATATTGAGAAGCAGGAATGGTGAATTTACTGCCACGAACAAACAGGAAAGTTGAGATTCAAAAAACATTAAGTGGCCACTCAACTAGCAAGCAGCAAAATCAGACTAAACATTAGGATTTCTGAGGCTTGTTTACCATTGTTTGCACATCCTTGGCTTGTATACCATCAAATTTCTAGTTATCTTTTATTAACATCTTCACACAAAATGAGCAGGCAGCATGGAATAGTGAAAAGAATAAAGGTCTAGGATTTAAGAATCTGTGTGCTGCTGATTGGCTATGTGACCTTAGGTAAACCCCTTCACCTTTCTGGACCAGTGTCTTTCAGCTCTAAAATCCCAGTGATCTATAGAATATTTTTGAGTTACCTACTATTTCAAGTGACCCCCCCTGGTCCAGCCCCTGTGGTTATGAAGTGAATCAGGGTTCATTTCTGTGAAATCCCTTAAGTCCCTTAGCAGTGATTCTCAAACTCTTTTACTCAATGGACCACCATCTACAGAGTCACTTAAGCTACTGCTTCTACAGTTAGGCATCCTGTAAGAGACCTTTCCAAAGGAAAGAGGTAAAATGGCATAGACTTGTGAGAACGTCTTTTGTGATGGGATAATATGTAGGTTTGTGAAATATTAAATGAAAATTGTTCATGCCCAAGTCCAGTGATAGGTTTCCCTCATTGATTTCATTATTTTCTTCTCAATAAACCTTTTGAGCATCTAGTGTGAGCCAAGTATGGTGTCACTTATCTGCACAGGTGTTGTAAGAAGTCAGCCAGCCTGTGGCTTCCTGGTAGTTATGGACATTATTTTAAGAACCATGGCCCAAAGTGAGACATGATATAGAGAGATATAGGGATGTACTTTAAATTCCTTTGGTAAAAGTTGCTTCATGTAAAAGAGGATGATGATGGAAAATTTTTTTTATTAGATAGACATGAGCTCTTAATATTTTGATTAAATCTTTATTATGCAATGACAATAGCTAAGCAGTTGAATTCTAGTATAATAAAACTTGAAATGGTGAGCTTATTTATGTTTGATTTCATGGTATGATTCTATACCTGTGAATTCCATGGAGAAAGAGTTGGCTGCAGTTAAGTCCTCTAAAGGACAAGAACTTCAGGAATCCCATGTTTATACAGGTTTTGTTTTGTTTTGTTTTGTTTTTGGTTGTATCAGGTCTTAGTTGTGACATGTGAACTCTCAGTTGCGACATGCATGTGGGATCTAGTTCCCTGACCAGGGATCGAACCCGGGCCCCCTGCATTGGGAGTGCAGAGTCTTAACCATTGAGCCACCAGGGAAGTCCCATCTATACAGGTATTTTTAATTACAGCAATATCAAAATGGTCAAGACTGAGAATTTTCTCTTATGTTTATAATAATTGACATTGTATTCAGACTCTTATCATTTCTTACCTGAATTATGCTCATAGCTTCTTAACTAGTTTCCCTTTCTTGTCTAGTGTGATTGCCACAGGGCTACCAGGGTATCATTCTGAAAAGGAAACCCATGTGTGACAGCCCCTCGGCTTCGTGTTATTTGGAGGCTGCCATTGTTCTCAGGGTACAGTCTGATTTTAGATGAGCCATCAGGGCCACCATGGACTGGGTTCAGTACCCTTTACTTTTATCTCTTCATGCTTCCCCTCTGCGTCCTTTGCTCTAACTTTACAGAACTGCCTGGAGACCCTGAGTAAGCCTTCCCCATCCCCTGGTCAGTGTGTGCACCATTCCTCCCATCAGGAACACTTTGCCTTTTCTTTTCTTCCTGAATTACTCCTCCTAGTCTTTCAGGTCTCAGCCCTGCAGTGGGCCAGATCTCAGAGACCCCTTCTGAGTCCCTCTCTAGAGGAACCTGGAAATATGATTGCTCGCTCTAGATCTGTCTTTCCCTTGGGATCAGAGGGCACATGTACACAGCAGGCTCTCGAGCCAGGCAGCCTGTGTTCGAGGTTCAGCGCCTCCACTTACTAGTGTGTTCACCACTCTGTGCTGTTTCCTCACCTGTGAAGCCAGGATAACAAGGGTGCCTGTCTCCTAGGGGTGATGTGCGGATCACACGTGTGCAGTTCGTGAAGTGGTGCCTGGCAATACGTGCTATACAAGTATTAGCGATCACTCTTAGTAGTAGTGATAGTAATAATAGATGTAAAATTATTTAGAAGAGTGCCTGGCACATAGTAACTCTTAAAATAATTGTTGATGGAGGAGGAGGAGGAGCAGCTTGGCAGGGCAAGGTGGGCTTAGGAGCCTTGCAGTGAAGGGTGAGGACTCAGCATACACAGGTTTGAGGTGTCATTGAGACCTGGCACTAGGAGGTTCAGTGGTGACTGCTAAAGTGAAGTAAGGCAGGGTCATTACTGCAGCGTTGCTTTTACCATAGAGATGCTGCTTGGCAAGCAGCAGAGTTCAAGATCTGTATAAGTGGCAGCAACAAATGTGGTTCATGGCTGACTGGTTGGCCTTGGCAGTGACTGAGAAAGTCAATATTTAAAAAGCCATTTTTCTCCCTCTGGCAAGAAGTGCTGTCAGTGTTGGCAGGCGGAGGGCCTTATAGGCCAGGTGAAACCTTCTCTTTGCGATATGGAAGATGTTCTCAGTGTAAAGTCACTCAATGAATTCAGCCCCAGGACTGCCATTTCCCATTTTGCCCTGGAGCTCACCAAAGAGTTCTGGAACTTGGGATGTCTGAGCTCATGACCTTCAAAAGGGGAAAGACCCAGCCTTGCCAGGGAGTATACAGAACTCTTTACAGGTGAAGTTGTTTTTTGTTTTCTTGTCATAGCTTCTATTATTTCTTTAAAAGGATGATAAATGTTACTTGTGTGTGTGAGGCTTGTGTGCCTTCCTTGGAAGGGCATACACGGGAGAGCACGTGGTTTCATTTCATTAAGGGTTAAAGGCGTGGGAACTCCCTGGTGGTCCAGTGGTTAGGACTTTGCGCTTTCACTGCCGGAGCCTGTTTAGGGAATTAAGATCTTGCAAGCTGTGACAAAAAATAAAATAAAATAAAAAGGTTAAAGACTTTAGTTCAGTTTGTTACCAGTTAATCCTGAGAGAGCAATGCTGAGCCTTCAGTGTCCACTTGTGTTTTATAGGAGAGTATTTCTTTGCATTTGGTGTGCTGAGAAGTTACTTAAAGAGGTGTATTCAAAAGAGGAAGCAGGAGGCCAAGGGTGGGAAGTGCAAAAGCCAGTTGCCACTTAGGGTAGATTCTAACCAGCGATGGAGAAAAGAGAAGCGGTGCTGTCTTCCGTACTTAGTCCTTCCACAGACTGGCCATGCGTGTGACGTACTTGTCGGTAGGCATTGCCCTGGTAGCCCGGGTGCAGGAGCACACCCCTGAGGGGTCCCAAGGATTCTTTCCAAGAATTCCCATGTATGGGTTTTCAAAACTCAAAGCATGCCCACACATTTTGAAATAAACCAAATACTAATACAGCTCTCTAATTGCTTCTGGCTAAGATCATCAGAGTAAACAAAACAAGGAATTTATTAGACTCCTTGTACGACATGTATGTTTCAAAGCAGGAGGGTGGAGGCTGGAAATATATCTGGGAAGGAATCATTTGACCTTTGAGTCCCTGAGGTATTGAAAAGATGGTAAACCAATAGCAGGGAGTGGGTGGCCAAAAAAAAAAGATGGTGAAAACAAATTAATGGTAATATTCTGACCTAGCATTCATCTATACAGGACTTCAACAGCCACAAAGGAGTCGCAGCCTCTGTTCTATTCAATATGAGAATTGTAAGTTTAGTTTTTGCTGCTTTTGCTATACAATCCACAATTTTCATTATTCAGTTGCTTTTCAGGAGAGTTTTTTCTGCAGAGCACTAGCTACCGTGAGTGTGCGCGGCATGTGTGCAGCGTGTAAGGTGACTCCTTTATTGGATGGCCCAGTATTTCTCTCTCTCTCTTTTTTTTTTTCATATTGTTTCATAATTGGAGCAGACTTGGAAGGGGCAATAGAACCCTTATTACATTTTAATCTAGTTGTGAAATGTTAGAAAAATACGTCAAAAGGTTTATGTGGAAGCATGAAACCTTTGAAATCTTTTGATAAAACCCACTTGTATGGACTGCTCTTAAGGTGGAATGGGTAGGCCACCAACTTTGAATCTGAGGCTCAGGGATATATCTTGGGACTGGACCACCCAAAATAGCATCATCATCCCAAAGTAAACAAAACTTATATTCTGTGTATCTGAGCTGGGTTTCCCATCTTCCTCAAAATGTTCTGGCTGGCCAAAATCAGAGCTGGTGAACAGCTGAGACATGTTAAAATATTTAGTCGTCAGCTGATGCTGAAAGTCTGAACTATCGTGATCGTGCCTTCTCCAGATGATGGTGAACTCAGTTATTCTGAATGATTAGGAGATGAGGGTCTTCTTATTTTGACACCAAAATGTGTTGCCAATTAGTAAGCAATGAGATTGCAACAAGAGACACTAGCAAATTCTGTTCATGATCAGGAACGTTAGAATTTTCTAGGTCATAAGGCTATCATCATGGACAAAGATTCTAGTAAATTTGGAAATATTGTTGGCGAGAGATTCCTACTGTTAGAATGCGAGATGAACTAGCTTTTACTGTTATGAATGAAAATTCTCCTATTGGCCATATGCGTAGATGGCATGAAGAAAACACTGAGAGTAACAAGCCTGGGAATTCCCTGGTGGTCCAGTGGTAGGACTTGGCACTTTCAATGCCAAGGGCATGAGTTTGATCCCTGGTTGAGAAACTAAGATCCCACAAGCCATGCAGTGCAGCAAAAAAAAAAAAAAAAAAAAAAGTGACAGCCCCAGCATTGTTGCCGTTTATCTTTTGCGTGAGGCTGAAGCACATCTCATCGTGTTCTAGCTCCTCTGCCTGGAATTATCACTCAGCTCTAATAACAGTGCTTTGCATGGTTGGACACTTCCTGTGTGTCAGACGTGGTTAGGGATTTTACAAACATTATCTCACTGAATCTTCTTAATAGTCTTAAGAGGCAGATACCAGTATTGTCTCCATTTTACTGAGGAGAACCTTAACACGAGGTCAAGGTAGAGCTGATTTTAAACCCAGGTCCATTTGAGTCCAAAGTGACCATTTTTGGTTTGAACATAGAACACATGTGCCAGCATCCTCAATGCAAGTCCCTAGATGTACGAATATTCCCACGGAATTTCATGGTCAGTTTGAGTATACATGTTGTGGACCAGTGGCTCTTCTCACAGACCAGGTGTTGACCCTCAAAGCCTGGGAAGGGTCAGGATCTGCTTGGTGCCCTGACACCAGCTCTCTTCTCCTCCCATACGTGGAGTCCTTTGTCTTCTCCTGCTCTAGCCTCACAGAGGAGGTGAGCATGGACTTGTAGTTCAACTCAGCCTCAGCTGGCACCGGGTTAGTCTGGCCCGACCTGGTGTCTGGACCAATCTCATCGTCAGGCCTCACCTTGTCCAGTGGTTTGGTCAGTGGGTACCTTCTCTATGATGGGGCCCTGGTACCTGCTCAGGGACTTTTCCTAAGCATCACTGGCACACATTGATGTGCTCTGCCTGCCTGTCTGGGCACCCTTCTTCCTCTTTTCTGTTGCTTTTGCTTCTCTGGACTCCCCTCCATTTCCTGTGACTATCCTTCCCCTCTAGTTTCTGCCTTTCTGATGGCACCATTCCCACGGCATGTTTTTTACTCCCTAGTACCTGACTGTGGGCATAGCCAACTTCTGGCCTCAGCTCTTTACTGTCCACTTTCTGTAGCATACCTTCTGTACCCAGCCATGCTATTACAGAAGAAGAGTTACGGGTACCACCTAAGTGATGATAATGATTTACCACCATGTTATTTCCATCACCAAGCTCAGTGTCTGGCGTTTAGTAAGCACTTATTAAATAGTTACTGAATGTCTGAGATACATCATCCATTGTTTGCTTGGCATTTGCTTGTTACATATATGTCTCATTTTATCTCTTTCTTAATTGGAGTCATTTACATACATTAACATGCACACATCTTAAGTGCCCAGTCTGATGAATTTTGATACCAGTGTAACCAACACTCTAATTAAGACATAGAAAAACTTGTATCATCACCCGCCTCCCCCCGCCAAAGTTCTCTTGTGTCCTTCTCAATCTTTTTTTTTTTTTTTAGAACTTTTATTGAGATACAGTTAACAGACAATAAACAGCATATATTTAGAGTGTACAATTTGGTATCCCAGTCTCCCAATTCATCCCCCCCCCAACCCTCCCCGCTTTCCCTACTTGGTGTCCATATGTTTGTTCTCTACATCTGTGTCTCTGTTTCTGCCTTGCATTTCCTCTTTCATAGTTGTTAGCATTTGCCTTGTGTATTGAGGTGCTCCTATATTGGGTGCATATATATTTATAATTGCTATCTCCTCTTCTTGGATGGATCCCTTGATCTTTATGTAATGTCTTTTCTTGTCTCTTGTAACATTTTTTATTTTAAAGTCTATTTTATCTGATATGAGTATTGCTACTCCAGCTTTCTTTTGATTTTCATTTGCATGGAATATCTTTTTCCATCCCCTCACTTTCAGTCCGTATGTGTGTTTAGGTCTGAAGTGGGTCTCCTGTAGACAGCATATACATGGGTCTTGTTTTTGCATCCATTCAGCCAGTCTGTGCCTTCTGGTTGGTGCACCTAGTCCATCCACATTCAAGGTAATTATCGATATGTATGTTCCTATTACCATTTTCTTAATTGTTTTGTTTTTGTTTCTGTAGGTCCTTCTCTTCTCTTATGCTTCCCGCCTAGAGAAGTTCCCTTCGCATTTGTTGTAGGGCTGGTTTGGTGGTGCTGAATTCTCTTAGCTGTTGCTTGTCTGTAAAGCTTTTGATTTCTCCATCGAATCTGAATGAGATCCTTGCTGGGTAGAGTATTCTTGGTTATAGGTTCTTCCCTTTCATCACTTGAAATATATCATGCCACTCCCTTCTGGCTTGCAGAGTTTCTGCTGAGAAATCAGCTGTTAACCTTATGCGAGTTCCCTTGTATGTTATTTATCGTTTTTCCCTTGTTGCTTTTAATAACTTTTCTCTGTCTTTCATTTTTGTCAGCTTGACTACTATATGTCTTGGCGTGTTTCTCCTTGGGTTTATTCTGCCTGGGACTCTCTGTGCTTCCTGGACTTGGGTAGCTATTTCCTTTCCCATGTTAGGGAAGTTTTCAACTATAATCTCTTCCAGTATTTTCTCAGATCCTTTCTCTCTCTCGTCTCCTTCTGGGACCTGTATAATGCAAATGTTGTGTTTAACCTTGTCCCAGAGGTCCCTTAGGCTGTCTTCAGTTCTTTTCATTCTTTTTTCTTTATTCTTTTCTGCATCAGTGATTATCACCATTCTGTCTTCCAGGTCACTTATTCGCCCTTCTGCCTCAGTTAATCTGCTATTGGTTCCTTCTAGTGTATTTTTCATTTCAGTTATTGTGTTGCATATCTCTGTTTGTTTGCTCTTTAATTCTTCTAGGTCTTTGGTAAACTTTTCGATCTTTGCATCCAGTCTTTTTTCAAAGTCCTAGATCATCTTCACCATCATTATTCTGAATTCTTTTTCTGGCAGGGTGCCTATCTCCTTTTCATTTAGTTGTTTTTCTGGGGTTTTATCCTGTCCCTTCATCTGGTACAAAGTCCTCTGCTTTTTCATTTTCTCTATCTTTCTTTGGCTGTGGTTTTCAGTTCCACAAGATGAAATACTGCTGATACTGCTTGATACTGCTTCTCAGTTAATCTTTGAACTCAGCCCAGAAGCAACCACAGATCTGATTCCTTGAGATATGGTCTGGTTTTGCCTATTATTGAACTTCATGAGGTGGAACCATAGAGAATACTCTCTTTTGTGGCTGGCTTCTCTTTAAAATCTTCCCTTTAATGTTCATCCTCAGAGTAGTCTTGGGAGGTATATATTGTAGGGCCCAGTTTATGGATGAGAAACTGTCTCAGGATATTGAGTAACTTGCCCAAGGCTGCAGCAAGTAGGTGCCCCAATCGAGATTTGAATCCAGCTGTCTCTGATTCCAAAGCCGAGGTGCTGCCACTTGAAACACAGAGAGCACAACTGCACGTAATTCTGAGGAAGCCCTTGCATAGGCCCCAGATTCAACATACAGCCAAAATTCCATGTTAAAAAAGGTCCTAGTGGTTGATTCTCCTGCAAGGATGTACTCCCCAGTGAGCTGGCCATTGTCAGCCACGTGGAGATGGTCTGGAGTTCACGTGGAAATGATGGGACAGACGTAGCCCTGCATGTTCTGTCTTTAAGATGAGGAAGCGCCCTTGCTATATATGAATCGTCCCTCTGGTGATGGCACCAATCCTGTGCCCACATTTGCTCCATCGACAACCTTTACTAAATGCCTTCTGATTGGATCTGAGCTCCAGTGAGAGGCAAGGGAAGTAAAAAGTATGATCATGTCCTTGAGGAAATGTGGGGAGGGTGGATGACAGAAGAGAGGGATGCATAGAAATGCAAGTAATAGAAACATGGGCACACGAATACGTGCCAACAGTAGGTGTGTACTTGAAGGGACTCCTGGTGTGACTGAGTTGAGCAGGGGTGTGTGTGTGTATGTGTGTTCTGAGACTGTTGGGGTGGGAGTGGGGGAGTGGGTCTTCTAGTCAATGATGTCTTCATAGAGGGAGGAAAAAGGATCTGTAATTATCTACGACCACTTGGAGCGTTGTTTGCAGAGGGAGCCTACTTTGGTTAAAATCCCAGCCTGACTACTTTCTAGCTGTGTAATTTGGGGAAGTTACATGATCTCCCCAAGCCTCAATTTTCTCACCAAAAAAATAGATTCTGGGAGTGACCTCATAGGGATGCTGTGTGTGTGGGGGGGGGGGGGGCGGGGGGGGGGTACGGGGATAGTTTAGACCGGTGAATGTATATGAAGCACTTAGCACATGCCAGGCATGTGCTACATTAGCTCCTCCTCCTTTTTTTGGTTAAGTGAGAGGCTTTGTGTGTCACACATAGTACTGGGAGCTCCCTCTGTGTTATCACATTTAGAACTTTCACCAGCTGTTGTGTTCTCAGTCAGTGTTATCATACCCATTTTTTACTATCAATAAAGTTGAGGATTAGGTAAGTCATTTGCCCAACATCACAAGGTAATAAATGGCAGACTCAGCAATCCAGTTAGGTCTGTGAAGTTCTAAGCTCAATCTTACCCATCTGACACTTTACCTCCTAGAAAGCCTCGTAAGCTGTGCATCACATCTCGTTCAGAGATGTGAGGCGTGAATGACAGAAAAGAATGACAGTAACAATAGCAATTGCTCTCAGTTGAGCTTGCTGGATGGCGGCAGTTGTGCCAGACCCTTCCCATGCAGCCTCTCTGATCCTGGCCGGGAGCCTACAAGGCGGATGTCATACATCCCCTTGTGTAGAACAGGAGACTGGGACTCGGGGAAGGTAAGTCTCCCAGCATTACCCAGCTGACAGGGGGCAGAGCCAGGAATTTGTGTGTGAAGCTTTGCTCTTATGATAGGATACATTTGGATGGACACGAGAGATGAGGAACTCAGCTAAAGGCCCATCCCACTATTCAGGAGAAGAGATTGGGGTGCATAATTGCAAAGATGCAAACGATGAAGTAACTTGGCCACTAATTCCAGAGCCCCTCCCCCTCCTTCCATTTTAACTCTTCTTTCATAATAGTCAGCAGGCTCCAATTCCAGTTCTGCCACTTATTGGCTGTGCAGCCTTTTGCAAAAATTACATTACTTCCGAAAATTCCTTCACTGGTTAGAACATGTGGACAAAATATGCCTATTGCACAGAATTTTCAGGGTAATTAACTGCTGTATGTAACAAATATCATCATGCGTGACACCTGGCAGGCCTTCCACAGATGATGGCCGTGACTGTTACACACAGCATCCTCATCTTGGCCAGCACAGCAAAGAGAGAGGAGTTGGGGTGGATCACAGCTTATCAGCAGGGGAGCTGTAACTACCATTGGTGATGGGGGAGCATTGAAGGGGAGGAATGTTTGAAGAGGGTTCACACTGGGCAAGGGAGGGAAGATCATGGTGTCATTCTGGATACAGAAAAAGGTTAGAACTAATAGTTGGAAGTGGAGGTTGGGGGAACTTATTTGGATACAAGTAGCAATCAAGACCATGGATGGGTTATTTGCAGGAATAAGTTAAAGTAAGGTAGGATGCTCGGGGTGAGTAGCAGCTGGCCACTAGTAAGTAGTGGAGGATGTGTATTTGTGTGTGTGTACACGCGCGTGTGTATGCAAGCGTGCATGCTTGCTTATGTGGGTAAGTTGAGGGTTATGTTTCTTATAATAAATGCTGTAGAACAAGCACTGGCGCTTCAGATCAAGGACATTTCCCCCTTTCTAATAGCTTTAAATAATTGCTACGGAACAGGCGAATAAAGTAAGATAAATTTTGCATTTAGCATATGTAGAAATATTATGAATAGTTGCAGACTCAATTCACTTTGATGCCCTTTGACAATCTGATAATTTTTGCAAAGATGTACTTAAAATGCTGTTTCATGCAAAGTTCAGATTTTCCCCCCTTGTTTAAAAAAATACACGACATCATTAATTTGCAGGCTTATATATTAATTTTGCTGAGAGCACCATTTCTCTTTCCTTCCACTTTGTTTAAAGTCAGTTGTTGACAACTCTCCCGCGTGTCAAACTCTTACCGCCAATAATTGCTTAAGGACTCCTAACTTCTACAAATGTTGGTTCCAGCTCCAAACCCCACACTAGCCCTGGAAGGAAAAAAAGAGAGAGAGAGAAGGGGGAAGAAAGAACTTCTTCTGATGAATTTTTGATTTTCCTTCTTAACAAAGAAATGTCTGAGATTCAAAGCAATAGCTTAAAGTGATATTATAACATAGAATGTGGAGTGCACTGTTCTGAATGACTCTTTGCTTTTAATGTGGGGCTGAAAAATTGTCAGTGCCTTTTTTGATTAGATCGGGTTCTTTTTTTTTTTTTTTTTTTGTTCTTGATCTAAGAATCGAGGAGAAAAACATGCTACTTGCATTTGAATATGGCATGAGTTGAGCTGTAATGTATTGGAGATAAAGCAATAGCAGCAACGCCTTAAGGCAGCACCTGTATCTCCGGGTCAGTGCCATCTCTCTTCAGATCGCCGCTGCGCCACTCTTTCTGCGGCTGCTTTATTAGGCCTAATTAGGCGGGCTGTCACTTTTATTGGTGATGGGAAAGGAAGATAAGTAGATCACTTGTGTCATCTATCTCTATCCGGACGTGTCTAAAAAGTCTAAAGTGATTGCTGTAGGCCACAAATAGATGCCACAAGAGGCAGAGAGAGCGGGAACAAAAACATAAAAAAAATAACACCCAGAACTGTAATAAAAAAAAAAAAAGGAAAAAGAAACCTCTAGAAATGCCTTACCTTTGGCACTGCTGTGTATAATTTCAAACCCACAGAGAAGCACCTGTGAAACATCCTGGAAGCCCTTTTGTTCTGAGGGAGAAGGTTGTCTCATGGATTTTCCGATAGCTGAGTGGAGCAGGGTAGGGGGAGATGCTTCCGACTTAGGACTGTAGGAGTAGGTTCTCCAGAAAAAGTCGGTCCAAGTTGTAAGGAGAGCCCCACATAGGGTGCAGCAGGGCAGTAAAGGATCACATTAGTGAAGGAGAATCCCACAGCTGCGTGTGTGTGTGTGTGTGTGTGTGTGTGTGTGTGTTGGTGGGGAGGGGTGGTGATTGTGGTAAGTGGCAGAGAGGGGACTTCTGAAAGCTTTAATAGTGAGATGCTATATGGGAACAAATAGTTCCTTTCATTTGCCTGTAAAAGTGGTGCCACTAAAGATAAATAGCCCAGAGGACGCGGGCAATGTTCTCTTCAGCGGTGGTCCCCTGCCCGAGGCTGTCAGAAAATGGATTCTTTTCTCCTCAAAAGGACTCCTTCCCTAAGCGGGTATTTCTGATAATGACTAGTAAATCCACTTCTTTCCAAATATTCTCTCGATGCTCTCTCACCAGTCTGGTTGTGGGGTGAACCCGCACTGCTGGCCCTGGATTATGCTCTGTTGATTGTGGCTTTTGAGTGGAATCCCTTTGCCCAATCACATCTCCAGTGTGAGATCATAAATTATACATTGGAGCCCTTTCTGGTACTTCTCATCTATCCATGTTATGCCTAGAACCAGGCTAAGTGTGTACTAAGGGCTTGAAAAATAGTGGTTTTGTTAGTTTTTTAACTCTTGTGACTGTGCTTTCCAGTGTCAAGTGAGAACTTTAAGTAGAGTTCCCTGTGCTATACAGCATGTTCTCATTGGTTATCCATTTTATACATAGTATCAATAGCATATATGTGTCAATCCCAATCTTCCAATTCCTCCCACTACCACCCCCCTTTCCCCCTTGGTATGTGACCTGAATGGCAGGGAAGTCCAAAAGGGCGGGGATATTTGTAGATGTATGGCTGATTCATTTTGCTGTACGGTAGAAACTAACACAACATTGTAAAGCAACTATACTCCAGTAAAAATTAATATAAACAATGAGGACTTTAATTTGCTGTGTTATGCAGAAAATGATGACCCCCCCCATAAAATGATTGAAAAATATTTAGTGGTGCTTGCACAACACCAAGATGTTTGTACCAACCTGATCTGAATTTCTGCTTTCTCACTTTGATGTGTATTATATAGATTATCAAATATATAGATAGACCAGATGGAACTTAATTCTCGAAGTCTGTAGTTTACACAGTCTATTCTGGGAAGACAGAAAATACTATAGTCAGGAAGCTGCATTGGGGAGGCACGTTCATGTCAATTGATGCTAGTCAAAGTGTTGTTAAACTTCACCGCCTTTTGTTGCTTTAACCCACCCACATGGCAACGCCAACTCATCGCACTCACCGTGTGCCAGGAACTTTGCTAAATCCTTCACATATGTTCATTTTTATGTATTGATTTTTTATTTTTGGCTGTGTTTGGTCCTCATTGCTGTGCATGGGCTTTCTCTAGCTGTGGCGAGTGAGGGCTGCTCTTCATTGCAGTGCATGGGCTTCTCGTGGTGGCTTCTCATCTTGCCGAGCACGGGCTCTAGGCGTGTGGGCTTCAGTAGCTGTGGTGCGTGGGCTCAGTAGTTGTGGCTCGAGGGCTCTCCAGCACAGGCTCAGTGGTTGTGGCGCACAGGCTTAGCTGCTCTGTGGCATGTGGGATCTTTCTGGACCAGGGCTCGAACCCGTGTCCCCTGCGTTGGCAGGAGGATTCTTAACCACCGCACCACCAGGGAAGTCCCTGAATTACCTTTATACCCCCTCTGTAATGAAGTCCAGACTTCCTGGCCTGGCACATGTGGCCTTCACTTTCCACCTCTCCATCTGCTCTGTACTCCCTTGCTCTGCTCATTCTTTCAGTCCCCAGGCTCATTCGTGATGCCGAGTCTTTCCCCAGGATCACTGTCTTTGTCTGCTTAGCAACCTCAGAGTCCTCCTCTTGGGGCCGGAATCCGTGTTGCTTGGTGCAGCCTCCAGAGGGGTCGTGGTGAACAGAAACGTTTCTGCAGATGGCTTGGGATGGGCTACCCCCCTGCGTCCCTGTGTCTGGTAGTGACATTCTCTGCAACTAGGGAGTGAGCCTCAGGAGGCAAAAAGCCTACAGGGTGGAGGCAGGTGGTGGCCTCCAGTTGCAAACACTGACAGGCGGGTGGTGTGGTTTCCCCAGGTAAAAACGCCTGAATCTCAAAAGAGTGCATAGGGCCTGAGAATAGGAAGAAAGCTGACTCCATGAGAGGGAAGTAGTTGTGTATATTTAACATGTTGCCCTTTTCAATGAGAAGCATCATCCGCGTACACACCTGAGACCATGGGAGGATGACAGGACCCCTGCTCATCGTGGCTGCCCAGGCACCCCCGCACACGCTTGAGTGTTTCTGCCTCTCCTTCTCTCCTCCTTTTCCTCTACTTCGTTATCCACCCTGCCCCATCCCCCGTACTGAGTAATAATTATAATGATATTTGAAAATTTACAAAGCACTTTCACTGACATCATTCCATCTGCCTAACAAGCATGTGAGGTGTATTATTATTTTATCTCAGTTTTAGAGTCAGTTGCAGTCCAGAGAAGTTAAATTATTTGTTTAAAGTCGCAGGATTGGTAGGTTATGGAATTGGGATTTGAACTAAGGGTCTTCAACTCTAAATCTTAGGCGCTTGTTGTTTGTTTGTTTGTTTTTATAAAATGTTGTGTGGTTGATATTTAATTTGACACTATGTTTCAATTTGTAGCATGGTTCTGGGAATTAAAAGATCTTGCTTTAAAAACTCTCTTAGAGCATCTTGGTTGGCTGCTCTTGATAAAATGCCATTTTATGTGCCTGTATGATATCATAACTTGTCGGTATCATTTCACTCTCCCCTTGCCTTATAAACCTCTCCTTGTGTTGATCTCCCAAGGACTGTGAGTCACCTTTGAGCAGGGTTTGTCACATATCATGAGGCCCAAGCACACAGGCCTGGAGCAGAATAGCTGTCTGATCAAAGTTCGTTAAATGAGTGAATAATTAATAATAAAAACTAACATTTGGTGAATGCTTACTGTTGCCATTTTGGTTTACTCTTGATGCACAGTTACTCATTCAATTTCAGTTAATTACCACCAAAACCCTACGAGGCATGTACTCTTATGATTCCCATTTCACAGCTTGGAAAACAGGTTTGCAGAGGTTGAGTAACTTGCGTAGGGTAATCTGGCAGCCAGGAAGCGGTGGAGCCAGGCTGTGAGCCCAGGACAGAGGCTGCCCACCTACACTGAGGTGCTACTGCCCATCTAGCAAATGAGTAACATCTGCACCAAGGAATGCGCTCAGAGGGAGGTGCTTTGACATAGGAAGATCTGAGTCTCACATCTGCAAGACTCGAGTACAACACTTAGCTTCTCAGTTTTTTCACCTGTAAACCAGGTGATCCTCTGTATTTCACAGGTTGGTTGTGAGGATGCGACTGTGCGATGGCTAGGAGGCTTTGTAATTCCAACGAACTCTTTAGGTCAGCAGCGTTACTGCTGTGGTGGTCACAAGGCTGACAGCAGTCTCTGTGGGTGAGCCACAGGTCTCCTGTGTCCTGCTCAGGACTGGCCCTCCACGAGGCTCCCCAGCCTTGCACTGAGTGCAGCAGGGAGCCAGAACCCCCGATTCCTCAGTTAGCTGCCGAGGGGTGTTTCTAACTGTTCTTTAGCCTCTGGGTGACTCAACACATTTCATCTTTATGGTCTCAAAAAAAAAAAAAAAACCAAACCAAAAAAAAAGAAAAAAAAGAAAATAACCCCAACAACCCTCTGTTGACCTTTGGGTGAATTAATCTGAATTCTTGGCATTTTTTGCCTTTTGGAAAAGTAGCTTAGCCACACCCTTGCTCCAGTTGCTCACCTCCATTCGTTCTTTCTTTTTTTCTTTTGTTACTCAGTGACAGCATAGACCAGAGATGAGAAGCTCACATAACAATTTGAGAATTAGCTCTGTGGTCAACTACTGCTTCAATCTCCTGGCAGACAGTAGGATTTTTCAGGCTTCTTATACAATATAGTGTAAAAGTTAAGCTTGTCAGCTCCGGGGTCAGATTTGCTTGAGTTCAGATCCCAGCTCTGCAACTTAACTATTGTGTAGAGCTCACTAAGCTACTTTAGCTCCTTCCTCTAAGCCTCAGTTTCCACATCAATAAAAAGGGAAACTTTTTATAGATGTGGCAGTAGCCATCTTGTAGGGTTCTTGTGAAACCTAAATAAGTTAATGCATGTGGAAAACAGAACCGTGCCTGGTGCTTCATAAATACTCAAAAAAGTTCTTTATTTAAAAGATACACCGTTGTTTTAAATTATACCACATAGATCTCAGCTCTGAGTACTCTGCAAAATTTCAAAGGAGCAGAAGCAGTAGAATTTCATCAGGCTGATTTTTGTTTTAAATAAATAAATAAATAATTTAAAAAAAATTTAAAGACCCAGCTGCATTGGGTCTTCGTTGCTGTGCACGGGCTTTCTCTAGTTTTGGAGAGCGGGGGCTACTCTTCCTTGCGGTGCGCTGGCTTCTCATTGCAGTGGCTTCTCTTGTTGTAGAGCATGGGCTCTGGGCGCACAGGCTTCAGTAATTGTGGCACATGGGCTCAACAGGTGTGGCTCATGGGCTTAGTTGCTCTGTGGCATGTGGGATCTTCCCGGACCAGGGATTGAACCCGTGTCCCCTGCACTGGCAGGTGGATTCTTAACCACTGCACCACCAGGGAAGTCCCTAGGCTGATTTTTATATGCTGCCCAAGCCTCTGGCTGAATAGAGAGAAATTGACCAGTTTGCTTTTATACATAAAATCCTAAGCATTTGGAGATTTCAAAATGGTTGCATCATTTCATAAAAATGTTCACCTTTTTTCAGTGTTAGCTAGCATGTAGAATCAGCTCCGGGGCTTTGGTCTGGCTGTGGGTGCCTCTTCAGCCGGGGTTACCACGCCTGGATGTGTTGTGGTCAGTGATGAGGTGTGACCCAAAGAATTGATCATTATTGATAAGGTACTCAGAGTTGTGATTTTTTAAAAAAATGTTTTATTTTGACAAATTAGAGTAGCTTCAAGGCTACCTCAGTAATATTTTTAACTCTCTTCTCTTCTGGGAGGTTTCTCGAGTGAGTGAGATGGGCCAAGTTAAAATTAGCTCCCTGTGACCTGCTCAAACTCTTAACACTTGCCTGGGAATTTTGTGGTGTTTTGCTTGCCCACAACATTTTGGGGGGATATTTTGCATCTGGGTATGCACATGGGTTCAAGTTTTATATGTTAATTATCATTGCCCAGTGTTTCCTGGTACAGGACATTTGCAAATCTCTGGGTTAGTATGATCGCCCACATAATTTAGGAATGTTGTTTTACAGCAGTGGTTTTTAAACTATGATCCTTGGAGCCCTGTGGGGTTGCCTGAAGAGGTTTGAGGGTTAAAACTGAATGGAGTTCTATGTCTTCTACTTCAACCAGAGCAGTGCTATTTCATTTGTATTATATTTGGGGATTTCACGCGAGATTTTGTAAAAAATACACCAACTTTTTTCTGAAAACACTGCTAGTAACATCCATGATAGACCATCATTCAGCCTCTCTTTGAGGGTCCCTGCTTTGTAAGTTACCCTATTCATCCCATGACTGCATGGTCCCTGAACCTGCTTCATTGTATTTTTACCCCCAGTCCTTGTTTTGTCTCCCAACACAACGCCGAGAAGGTTGGCAGCATGTGACCCTAAATAGTTTCAGAATTAATACTTCTGGAAAGTGGCCCACAGGGTCATAGAGTTGTCATTTTAGACATGGATTGGGGTCTCACACTATGGGAGGATGGTGATGAGAGCCGATCACCTGCTGGGAAGTCAGCCACCCATCATCTACATCTTCATCTTCCCCCTCTTCGTTATATGTGCAACAGTTCTCCAGAAATGATTAAGAAAAAATTACCTTGTCTCCTCATAAAAAGTGGTCCTGAAAAACACAATAATCCCTACTGCTGTTGCTGAAAGAGAAGAAGAGACAGTTGTGTCTTATGAAGTGATGGTAACAAGAGTTTTTGCGGTAGGACCACTCAGGAGTTTCCAGACTCTATATGCTTTGGGTGATCCTGGGAATATTTGTGTTAATGTGGAATTACAGTTACAGCCCGACAACTTCTCTTAATGCTCAGTAAGAGCAAGGAGAACTCATTATGTTAGCTTTTCCATTATTCAGAAAATGATCTAATTGTATTAATGATTTTCTGAATTTCCATATAATCCCATTCACATTAGTTTTTACTCCTTGGATTAAAAGGGAAAAAGCCACTGCTGAAGTGCTAAAATATTGTTCTGAATTAACGGCTCCTCCGTCCAATTAGTGAGCATTATTATTGCAACACATTTATACACACAGCACACCAGAGACAGCATAAAACACTCCTGTGTACAAGCAAACATGGAAAAAATGAAAACCACAGAGTTCCAGAACAGTTTCAGTTTTTTACATTTAAAAAAAACCCAAAGGCTGGTTTCCTAATTTCCACTTGCTTGGCGGTTCTCCGTGCTAACAACACTGCAAAGAGAAGGGCTGTTGATGGGCTTTCCCTTCCTTCTAAAAACTCGGTTTGCAAAGCAGGGTTGTGTTGCAGCCCCTGTTTGAATACCGAGCAGGCTAGCTTTGCTTGCCCCTTGCCAGCCCTCTTCAGGCAGGAGAAGGGCCACCTCCTGGCAGAGGACAGCACTCACTGCCCACTGCAGGTGATGGGCCCTATTTGTGAAGCACATTGTAAAGAGAGATTCTGTATTTTAATGGTCAGTCAGTAGCTGGCTACCAACTGTCTGTGCTCTCTGCCTGGGGACAGAAGTGCCAGGCTTATTAAATATTGAGAAGTTGTTCATTCCTGTGGGGAGTCTGTGACAACAGCCTATCTGCATATTGAGAAAACAGCAAGTTTACATTCTTCAGAATAGCTGTTTCAGTTCTGGGGAGGACTAATGTTTGTCTGGCTAAAGATGCATAAAAATGTAAGCTCTATCTTGGAGATCTGCTTTGCTGCTTTTATTTATTTATTTTTCCTGAATGTGACAATTTCAAAAACCAAAGTTGCTTATGGAGAGAGAATTTAAGACAAACAAATAAAGCTTTTGAAAAATCCAGTTATCTCGTGCTGGCTGTTTTGGAGGACATGTCAAGCGTTTGAAATACATGTTGGTAGACTATATAAGAAAATGCATTTAGTTAAATGACTTCAGATCCTAAGCGGCTGAGAAATTTCGTAGGCTGTAGGTAAGTTGTAGAGGATACCAAGGGCTTAGTCAATGCCAGCTGCAAATTAGGAACCAACCCAGGAACACGTAACCCATTTTACCTTCAGAGAGAGACCTTGTATACATCAATGTAGTTGCTAACTACCAATTAAACACCAAATCTAATGAAGAATATTACATAGGGTTAGACCAATGGTCCATCCAGTCCCTTATTCAGTTTCTGGCCATAATGTGATTGCCCAATAAGAAGCCGCTGAAAATATCTGGCATGTAACCCAGGTGTGCCCAGCTTTCCTTCATGATCAAGTATGGCTACATCACTAATGTGTTTCTGTAAAGCCTTGCAGAGTCCGCTTATATTTTAAAGCGTGATTCAGTATGAGAGAAGACCAGTGCCATGTTTCTACGGACTCTCATTAGTTCGCATTCTAACCAGACACATCAACTTCACCATTTAGCCCAGGTTTCTGGGTATGCAGGTATGAAAATGGTGAGGCTGATGATCACAGGGATAATTCCTGGTGCACCGTGAACCTTGCTCTTGTGTTCCCTCTTTCCTCCCCACTGCTTCTGATTCCTCTCTTCCTTTAGCTATTGCATATCTGAGTCTTTCTCTTTTACATGTGTTAGATCAGTGGTCCTTCTGAGAGTTGTGTGCTAGAAACCTGGGCTCCACCACATCATCTTTAGAGATGAGAGATGTCCTCTAAACATCCCTAACCTCTGTTTCTTAGAATAGTCATCGAAAACAAAACTCTCTTTGAATTTGCATCTCCTGTTTCTCAGCAGATGTGTGGTGTATTTCTCATGCTTTTCCATCTATGACATTTACCTTATTCTCCAGCTCGTAACTCTGTTACCCCGTTTTGGCTGCTCTTGAAGACCATAATGAATAAGTTTGGACTCTGAGGTTTGATCTTCGCAATGTGCATCTTTTCTCCATAGCTTAGTGGTTCTGGAACCCTGGGCAAACAAGTCACTATTCTGTATCTCAGGATTTCAGTTGTACTATGAGGACAGTAATAGTATCAGTCTTATGGGATTGTTGTGAGGAATAAATAAATAAATAACATCAAATACTTAGTGTCAGTGCTTAGCCATAGTAAATGCTTAATATATGTTAGCCATTATTACTGTCATTAAGGATTCAACAACATTGTGCAATGCTATCTGAACACCTTTTCTGGACAGGCACTGAGGATAAAGAGATAGGATTGTAAAACACAGACATTATCTTGGAATAAACGCAGTCTAGTGGCAGAAGTAGGAGAGCAATTGCAATGCAGTGTGATAAAGTACTTTTGTAATGGCATGTTCATTAATTCTTATTTGGTTCTTAAAACAGTTCTGTGAGATATTAATCCCATTTTCAAATGGGGAATCTGGGGCCCAGGGAAGTGAAATGAAGAGCCTGCAGTCATGGGTTAGAGACATGGTTCTCTTTTAAACTTCTTGCCTGTGATCTCACCTCTTGCATCGTGCACCAGGCCAACCTGCCTCATGGCCATATGTTCCTATACTGTTGTTCATGATTTTGCATGAGCCCTCTCACCTCTTTTTGGCTCTTGTGACTTTCCATGCTGTAGTTTCTGTTGAATCCATTAGGGACCATGGTCCTGGGAAAGAGCACTAGACAAGGGGTCAAGGTTACTCTAGGCATATTCTAGGTCTGTTATGTTGCATCCATACTTACCTTGTGTCTTCACCTCTCTGGACCCCAGTTCCTCCAGCTATTTAATGAGAGTTTTGAGGAGCACAGTGGTTTTCAGAAGGCGGGTTCTGGGGTGGTGCCTCAGCTGCCATCTTGGGCAGTGACATTCACCTTCTCCATTAGAGGGCTCTGCTTTTACCAGTGTCAACGTGCTGGTGCTTCATGAACGATTATGTCTGAGAAAAGGATTCTGCTGCTGCAGTTTGAAACCCTGTGGACAAAATGACCTCTGAGATCTTAGTCTAAAATTCTATGACTTCAGTTGTTGGGAAAACGAGAAACCCTAGAAGGAGGAAAAGTTGTGTAATATATCCTCTTCTTGTGTAATATATTCTTCTTCCCTTTGAAGAAGTGCTTGAAAGCAAACTACAGATGATTTTTAGTAGCTCAATGGGTAGCAATTAGGTTTCTTAAGATTAT
This sequence comes from Hippopotamus amphibius kiboko, assembly GCF_030028045.1. Taxonomy (NCBI): domain Eukaryota; kingdom Metazoa; phylum Chordata; class Mammalia; order Artiodactyla; family Hippopotamidae; genus Hippopotamus; species Hippopotamus amphibius. Next base: position 201,868,000 of record NC_080187.1, on the reverse strand, counting down.
ATATGCTATGTAAACAAAAAATAGCTCTGTAAAATCAGTGTGGTCTGTAGTAGGGTGATTTTAGAGTTGAAGGACATAGGTTCAAGTTCTGGCTCCAACAGGGGTGGGCATGACCTTCCCCAGGTCACTTTATTGCTCTCTTACCTTTGGTTTCTTTTCCTCATCTGGCCTCAAGGGACTGTTAAGATAGAGGTAACTGGAGTGAAAGTGCTTGCAGGCCATTGCAGCTGTGAAAATGTCAGTTCTCCTTTCATAATTGGCTTTAACATATTGATAAAGTTCCAATTAATATTGATAAGGTTTTCAAATCTTGAACTTCTCAGCTTCAGACAGTTCTCTCCAGCATGCTCCCGTGGCAGGGATGTCTCTGGAGCTTGTTCCGACAGACTGGTCTTTAGTTAACAAAGAGATGGGGGGTGTGTGTGTGTGTGTGTGTGTGTGTGTGGTTATTGTCATTGCTGTCCAGGCTGACAAATGGGTTTAGGTCCAGACGTCTCCCTACATTATTAATGAAAAATTTCCTATCACCTGAGGCTAACCTAGTTTCTTTCACAAATCTTTGGTGACTAACAATCTCGCTGCCATCCGAAGAGAAGTCTGCCAAGCAAAGAATCTCCTCCCTGCTCTTTCCCTTAAGAAACACTTGAGCATGTCGAGCACACGATGGCCTCAAATTAGGTTTGAATAAAACACTGTGATAACTGTCAGTGTCTCCCCTATACACATCGCCACTTGTTTAGGGATTAAAGTATCGATTTTTGAATGTTGCTGAGATTTAGACATGGGTTAATTAAACATTTACATACATGTGCTGAACAATGTATTGCATGGTACCGTAATGTGCTCTTTAATCAGAAACCATGGGTGTTTGTGTTTGCTTTTTCCATGTTAATTGGCACCATGCTGGCTCAAGCTTATGTATTTGGCTAGATGGAAGAAAAGAGACATGGTGTTTTAAATATTTTAATTAGGACCAGCAGTTCTGAGCTCCCTCATTTCTCATTGGATTGTTTTTCATGCATGAATAAATTAGCTAGCATGGAAGTACTCTGTAGAAAGTGGTTGCCCTCTGGCCATAAAATGAGTCCTGTTCATTAATACTTTAATGAAATTAGCTGTGAGCAAAATATTATTCCTTTTAACTGTGTTCTAATTTCTTAATTTTAATTAGGCACATAATTGTAGGGTGCTGAAATGATCTCCATGTTCAGCAACGGAAGTTCCATCATCAGGAGCCTGTGGCTGAAACACCACACGCTCCAGACATGTTCCAGCAGGAAATTTTCCGTCCAGCTCTTTTCCCCCATTGGCTTCACCAAAGATCCCCTTCACCTCCCCATTGGTGACCATGACAGGAGATGTCAAAGCTCCTGCTCGTGACTCAAGCCATTGGGTATAAAGCTGTTGGACTGTGGGATCAGTTTAAGAGTGAGGCAGGGTGAGGTCTACCAAGAATCTGGCCTGAAGCCTTTTTTTTCTTTTTAGTTTTTGTCTTCTCAGGCCTCCACTTAAATATCTGGTCCTCCCCACCACATTTTATTTTAGAGTTCTCTGGGTTTTTCTTTACTACTTATTATTTTGTCGGCTGGTTCTGTGAGCTCTGTGAGGGCAGGGAATTTTTTTCTTTTTCAACCCCAGTTTGTGGCACATAATTCTTACTTTACACAGATACACTTGTTGGATGCATGATAATGGAATTGTGGGGTCCATAACGCTGCAATATTCTGATATAAGTTGTGACATTTCATAAGGCTTTAGGTAAATAAGAAAGTCCACAGATAAACATCAAAATGGAGCTTCTGAATTTGATAGGATATTCTGAATTTGCTGAGTTTTGATTTTAGAAAAAATAGTGTGGAATCTGGATTAAAAATTTAAGTGAGAAGCCAAAAGCCTATATACATGACTTCATATTGTTACCTAGAATTTAAACTGAGATGTGTCATGACATGTATTGAGTATATATGATACAATAGCTATGCAGAAAATGAAAATGCATTTGATGATGGTTTACAGCATTCTTGCCTACCACCCTTACTGTAACATCATATACCTGGACCGATGGGTTTTGAGTGAAATGAGTGAGACAACTAACTCACTTATTTAAATATTTTATAGATATTAAATATAGTTAATATTTCATAGTTGATCTGATAAGTAAAATGGGAATAATAATAGTACTTCCCTCATAGACTTATTGGGAATGACATAAATGCACATCAGACGCATAGAAGAGTACCTGACATAAAGTGAGTACTCAATAAATGTCGGGTAATGTTATTGACAGTATTAATACTTGTATATAGATTGTCATTATGCAAACTGTGTAACATGTGGCAGTATTTTATAATGTGCAAAGCGCTCTTACCTATGATCTGAATTTCACTGCATCTACTTAATAAAAATAGAGATAAGGTATCCAATATTACAGAATAAGGCAAATCTTATCCTACCTGGTTTCTTAAAAGATAATTCCATCAATGAAACCATTTCTCAGACTCAGCTTGATGCTTATTCACACTGGAGTTTGGCAATTCCAGTTACTGAGTATTTCAAGTGTTGTGAACACAGAGGAAGCATCATATCCATCACCCAGACCTCTCTTCTATTCCTGTGGTAAACAAGACCCCAGAGTTGCTTCATATTCTTCCCACACGTGTTTTCAGCTTTTATTATATGTAAATCATAAATCAGTAACATACAGGGGTCGGGGCAGATTCCAGTTTTCTGTACCAGAAACTTACAAAATTTTAGTAGCTTTAAAAAATAAATATTTGGGAATTGCCTGGCAGTCCAATGGTTAGAACTCAGCGGTGTCTCTGCCAGGGGCCCAGGTTCAATCACTGGTCAGGGAACAAAGATCCTACAAACTGCATGGCATGGCTGAAATAAAAATTATTTATAATGAGAAAAGAAGTGATAAAACAAATTACAAATTTCAAAACCTCTTGTGTATCACAAAATCTAGAAAAATAATATTTTTGTTAATTAACTATTTGCTGTACCTCTGTTATACTTTTTCTCTCATTTTTTTGGCTGCATACCTTTTATTTCATATGAAATGATTTAATAATATTATCTAATTTTCTAAGTTAGCCTTTTCTAAGTAGATTTTTTTTCTTGAACTTTCCGAGAAATTCTATTACCTAAATAATAATCTGACTACAAAGACAGTTTTTTCCTTAAATATGGTTAATCAATTTTTTATGTGATAGTTGAAATTTATACACCATGAAACTTTGCAGACAAAAATACCCATTTTTGGTGCTACTACTATGTGTATTTGCCTTAGAAATACTAGAATCAGTATAAACTCTCTTCTGTAAGATTTTTCTCCCAAAGAAAACAGAAGTGTGTTTATAATTGTATAGGCTGCTTGTGAGTTTATTCCTGATAGCAGCAAACTTTCTTTTGATTAGGCATCAATGAAAACCAAATGTCCTGTTTACAATTTTACATATCTGCCTGGAAGAATTTTCCAGTGATCAGCTTCTGCTTCCATACAGTCTAAACTTTGGTTTTTGTTTTGTTTTCCAACTCTCAGCATACTTCCAGGACCTGGTGCTGTAGGGCATGTTTATGTCTTGATCTACTTTGGGCCATGTACCTTTGAGTCATGATGCCACAGCTGAAGGTCCACATGAGCAACAGGAGTATTTCTGGGAGCACTTCTACACTGGAGGTAGTGAAGCCCATGAACACGCCTCACAAAACCTAACCTAAATGTGTCCCCCAACTTAACTTCTCCTAAATCAGATCCCCCAAATGCCCATGGTCACTTCAGTGCTACCTGATATGAAGGGAAGGGAGACAGATGTTGAAGTTTTCATAGGAAGAGACAGTTGTCTTAACCAAGCATGGTTAAAATATTTTACTTATACAAATTTTACAAAACATATGACCATGTGAACACATTGCAAGAGCCCCTCCCACGGCTTTAAAAGAGACCCAGATAAGTAAGGGGCGCTGAAACTTAAGTTTCATTAGCAGTGGAGTAATTCTGCTTCTGATAAGATAGTTATGTATAATAACAAGTTCTAATTCAATGTCCTGATACTCTACTATCTTTTGGTAACTTTTTCATCACTAAACATTAAAGTTTTCAGATTTATCCTTATTTATACATATATCTAGTTTACTTAGTTTAACTTCTATGCAATATTCCATTTAATGAAGATACCACTGTTTTTTCCCATTTTCCTCTTGATGGCATTTAGGTATTTCCAAATTTTTTTTTTTTACCACTAGAGCTTTTTTGTATTTCTTCTTTTTTTGTCTTTTAATAGTAGTATAATTTTACCTATAAAATTCTTACACATGGGTTTTTTTTGTATTTTCCATCTTTAAATTTTTTAAATTTTATTATTTTTATATTGGAGTATAGTTGATTTACAATCTTGTGTTTCTGGTGTACAGCAAAGTGATTCGGTTGTATATAATTTCTTTCTTTTTCATATTCTTTTCCATTATGGTTTTTTACAGAATAGTGAATGTAGTTCCCTGTGGTATACAGTAGGACCTCGTTGTTTATCTGCTTTATGTACAGTAATTTATATCTGCTAATTTTAAACTCCTAATTTATCCCTCTCTCACTCCCTTTCCCTTTGGTAACTGCAAGTTTGTTTTCTGTGCCTGTGAGTCTGTTTTCATTTGTATCATATTTTAGATTCCACATATACAGTAAAACCTTGGTTTGCGAGCATAATTCGTTCTGGAAACATGCTTGTAATCCAAAGCACTTGTATATTAAAGCAAATTTCCCCATAAGAAATAATGGAAACTCAGATGATTCGTTCCACAACCCAAAAATATTCATATAAAAATGATTACAGTACTGCTGTATTGTTTAATACAAAATGATAAAGAAAATACAAAATATAAAGAAAGATAAACAAATTAACCTGCATTTACCTTTTAAAACCTTTGTGGCTGGTGTGAGGGAGACAAAAGGGAGGAGGGTTATTGTGTAAGATGATGTTCGCTGTCACTGATGGAATCACTGCTATCTTTTGGCTCAGTGGAATCTTTTTCTTTTCGTACAGCTTTAACAAGGAACCTATCCAATGATACTTGCTTTTGCAAGTAGGATTTTGCAGAAATGTGACATTGCATTGTCGTTAAACAGATTCATCGCTCGCACTGCTACAGCCTTATTCGGGTGGTGCTTTTCTACATAATTTTGCACTGTTTCCCACATTTTACCCATCTCCTTAATCTCATTTGAAGTGAGGTATTCCTCCACCTTTTTCTCCTCCTCCCCTGAGATGAGATATCCTCCATGACCTCTTGCCATTGTTCATGGTGCAGATCCATCAGTTCATTGGTGGTCAGCTCCATTGGTTCAGTTGTGATCATGTGACATTCAGCGTTACATACTACTTGTATTGCAAGACTTTGCTCGTTTATCAAGTTAAAATTCATTAGAAATGTTTGCTTGTCTTGCAGAACACTCGCAGAACAAGTTACTCGCAATCCAAGGTTTTACTGTAAGTGATATCATATGGCATTTGTCTTTCTCTTTCTGACTTACTTCACTTAGTATGATAATCTCTCGGTCCATCCGTGTTGCTGCAAATGGCATTTTTTCTTCTTTTTTTATGGCTGAGTAGTGTTCCATTGTAAACATATACCACATCTTCTTTATCCATTCTTTAATTTTTACTGTGTTCTTTAGTCTGGCTTTTTTCTTTCTCTCTCTCTTTTTTTTCTGCTTTTGGTGAACAATTTTCCAGTTCCCAATTCTCCCCTTTAGCTATGTCTAATCTGCTGATAAACCAATTCATTATATTTTTAATTTTAGTTGTATTTTTGGTTCTGTCATTTCTATTTGATTCTTTTAAACAATACTTCTCAGTTCTCTGCTGAAATTCTCTGTCATACCATCTACTTTCTTGAACATGTCAGTCCCTGTAAAGTCCTTCTCTGATAATATTAGTATCTGAATATCTAGTGAATCTGAAACTAAGTTTTTTCCTCTTAATTAGTAAGGTTATTTTTATCTTTATACATATTTGGTTATGTTTTTATTAAAAGTCAGACAATATGTATAAAAAACTTAGAGCTAATTTGAAGCTGGATAATTTTATAGTCCTTGAGAGATGATTGCTTTTTACTCTTTAAGGCATTAAGATATAGGCTATGTTGATTGTCTATTGCTGAGTAACAAATTACCCCAGAACTCAGTGGCTTTAGACAAAAACATTTATTCTCTTAGTGTTTCTGTGTATCAGGAATCCAGGTGTGGCTTAGTTGGGTGCCTCTGTCTCCAAGTCTCTCACACGTTTGAAATTCGCATATTAGCAGGGGCTGTAGTCTCATGAAGGCTCCCCTGGGGGAGGACCTGCTTCTAGTAATCTAACTCCTATGACTGTTGGTTGGCCTCAGGTCTTCACTGAGTATTTGCTGGAGATATTCCTTGCCGTACAGACCTCCTCTATAGGTTGGTTCGCAACATGATATCTGGTTATCCTGAGCAAGTGAGAGAAGCAAAGAGGCAGGACAAGACAGAAGGAGAGTCTCTATGTAATCTAATCTCAGAAGTGATAACCCATCACATTTTGCCAGTTCTGTTTGTTAGAATGTAATCACTAAGTCCAGCCAGGTAATCAAGGGATTACCCAAGGACATGAGTACCAGGAGGAAAGTATCACTGAGGGCCATCTTATAGGCTGCCTACCACAGGGACAGATCACCTTGACCCGGTCTGGGATTATGTGGATTGAGAAGTGAACTTCAGTCATTGTGAGGGCCTATCTAGCTTGAGTTCACTCTTACATGTAGAGTATATACTCTTGAAGATTTCCGCATGAAACCCTGAGATACTTAGCATGGCTACTGTTCTCTGGTGGGTCCTAAATTTCACTTCTACTCCCGACAGTCCTGTGAAGCTACTGAACATTCTACTTGTTTTCTAAGCTCCCCAGCCATTGCTTTAGGATCAGCAGATGCCCGAAGGGCATAAGCATATGGTTTAACTCTCTGAGCCTTCTTTCTCTCTGGGGTCCTATTTCCCCAGGTCTTGAGTCCTTTTAGTGTTCTTTTGCCTTCAAATAGTTTTTTCTTTATCATTCATCTTTTCTACATGTTTTCAGTGGGAGGGTTGTTCTGACCCAAGCTTGTCTACTGTAACTATAGGAGGAATAACCAAATCTGATTGAAACCAGCTTGAGTCCTGTACTTATTCCTGGTTCATTTAGTTGGAATCAGGAGGGTCAGGTTTTATAGACTAAGCTTAACTTTTGGAGCCATGTTATGTTTCTCTCTCTCTCTCTCTCTCTCTCTCTCTCTCTCTCTCTCACAAGGAGAGGGTGAGCTAGGCAGACAGTCTTGAAAGTATCTATTACATAGATACCATCAACTTCTATCATTCATTGGCAGGAAGAATAGATATTAGGCTAATCAGAAAGAATATAAAATTGAAAAATAGACCCATGTATTTATATATTAAAATTCAAGGACACATTCAAATTTTTTAGTAATCAAAGTATATTTTTTAAAAATTAGGATATTCCACTCAATGAGGGTTTGTGGGATATCTACTAAACTGGGAGATTCATGAGGATGAGTTATGCCCCCTTATTTTGGAGTCCCTAGTGCCTAGAATAGTGTCTGGAACAAATCAATTAAAGTTTTCAAATTGGCTACATTATATTCCAATAAAATTACCTCTCCTAAACATATCCTGACTAATTATGGGTAGGGAATTAGAAGATGATTTGGTGGTAAGTCTAGGATGTAAAAATTTCTCCATATTACCAAGTTTGTACTGAATTATTTAATTTAAAAAACTATATCCATCTCAACAGTAAACCCTCGAAGTGTTGAACTTTTATAAATAAATATGGGAAGGGAGAAAGAGAAGGAAGAAGAGAGGGAGGAAGAATTGAAGTGGTAAAGCCCTGGAAGTGAACCCTTGGTCCTTCTAGTTAATATAGTTAAGGCATATTAGAAACTCTTCAAAATACTCTTCTGGTTTGGGGTTGGGGAATGGCATAGTGACCACAATTTTCTATGGATTTCTATGCAAAATGGCCACATTGATGTGGCCATATTGCAACCTTATGGACTAAATATGCTGTTAGATATTTGTATTTTTAAACAGATTTAAATGGTAGTGGAGGAGGGGGTGGGCAGGGTTTAGTATCTGTTCAAGAGCAGTTTGGTCATGGGCTTTTACTGGATGAGTTCCAGGTGACACCTGTTCTAGGTGTTGTTGCCACAGCCAGCCTAAGGCAGGTAGTACAGATGCTCGTAGGTCTTGGTTATGCCTTCCTCTGGGAATGAAATTCAGGTTGGTTTGCAATTAAAAACAAAACAAAACGAAACAAGTCTTGATATAACTTGGGAGCAATTTTCGGCTTTTTCACAGATTGCTGCCAGAAACAAGAAAGCTAAGAGATTTGTCATTTACACTGGCAATCTAGTTTTGCTGTATAAACAATTTAAAATATAATATGCTGTGTGGTCTGGGAACATATGACATTACCATTGGGAATGTTTACTTTTTACCTGTGGTCAGTCTTCCATCAACCTGAATACTCTTAGGACTCAAGATGGAAAGACAGGAATCACATAACCTCTAAGTCATCATTCATCACTTGCCCAAACAATTGCCTCTGATTGAACAAGTAGGAGTATTATTTATTGATAGTAGTTGGAATGAAACAATTTTGACATTGTCAAAGAAGCAGCCTAGGATTTAAATCATCTAGTACTCAAAATTCAGGGGAAGATGTCTGTCTGTCTCTATATCTGTTGATCTATCTATCTGTCTCTCTCTTTATCCTTTTATACATTTCTCAAAATGGACTTGAGGCTTATACAAACACCTGTAGCCACAAATGCACATGCACACATAAACACACACACACACACGCACACACACACACATACTCTTTTCTGTGGGAAAGATTGGAAGATGATAGGTATATAAATAGGCATAGAAATAATTCCTGTCTGGTAGGGGTGATAGGTCCATCTTTCGTTATAAATGTTTGGTTTTAGTCCCTGGTTCCTGACACAAAAGCATCTAAGACCCTTGGAATCTCTGGAGTGATAAGAGTGTCTTTTGTGTGTGCTGCTGAGATGACTGATAGCTGGGGACTCATGGGTGGCTTCAGGTTGGAGTTGGTGACCAGAAAGACCAAGAATGACTGGAAGCTTGGAATATTGAGGTCCCTGCTCTACCATCCTCTGGACCATCCTTCATCCTCTAGGGTAAGGAGAGGGACTGGAGATTGAGTTGATAATCATGCCTACATGATGATGCTGCCATAAAAATCCTTAAACTACAGAGTTCAGAGAGCTTCTGGGTTGGTGAACACTTCCATATGCTGGGAGGGTGGCATGACCCAGCTCCACTGGGACAGAAGCTCCTGTGCTTAGGACCCTTCTGGACCTCATCCTCTGTGCCTCTTCGTTTGGCTCTTCATTTATATCCTTTATAGCCTCCTTCATAATAAACCAGTACATGTAAATAAAGCGTTTAGCCAAGTTCTGTGAGCTATTATAGCAAATTGTTGAACCCTAGGAGGGGATTGTGGGAAACTCTGATTTGTAGCCATGAAAGACAGAAGTGTGGATACCGTGGGCGCCTAATACTTGTGACTGAAGTCTTAAGTGGGGCAATCATGTGGAACTGAGCCCTTAACCTGTGGGGTCTTCACTAACTCAGGGCAGTTAGCGTCAGCAGGGAATTAAGCTGTAGAACACCCACTTGGTGTCTGCAGAGAATTGGAGAATTCTTTGGTGTGGAAACCCCACACATCTGGTGACAGAAGTGTAAGTAGAGAAACATATATATATTTTAAATAACAAAATAAGTGTTAAATAATAAATAGCCAGTTAAAAAATAATTTCCTATAGAATCTTGCTAAATGTGTTAAAATTGTATATAACCACTAGATAAAACAAAAAAAAATTAAAGAAGAAAGTAAGAATAGGGAAAGCAAACTGAAAGAAAGACTGAGTTTAGCCATAAAGAGGCAGGCAGGGAAGAGTGATGTGCTTGGTGAATGTAGGCTTGATACTTGTTGAGTTTTTCTCCACCAACACAACAAAGGTATCATAACTGGGTTGTCTCATGTGCCTGGGGCTAAAATAAGTCAATAGCCCAGGAGGGGCAAGAGGGTTTTGGGCCCTGAAACTGAAGACTGCTGTCTCTTGGGAGTCTTCCTGAAGAGGAGCTTCTCTCTGTCCGTGTAGACATCTTGGAGGGCAACCCTCTCAGGACCCACACAGTGCCATGTGGGGGGAGAGTGGGAGTGAGCCAGCTCATATGTCACCATGGCAGTTCTCTGGGCATCCTGCCTCCCTCTTGGCCCAGACCATCAGCATCTCTCACCTGGGTGGCTGCACCTGCCAACGAGCTCATCTCCCAAGTGTACTCTGGCTACCCTCCAACTCATTCTCCACTTGGTAGCCAGTGATCTTAAAAATTACAAATCAAATCATGTTGTCACTGGTCTTCCTACTTCTCTTCTTTGACCCCCTTTGATACATTTCAACATGACAGTCAGAGTGATCTGAAAACTTAATTAGATCATGAATGTTACTATTCCCAACCTTTCAATGGCTTCAAATTCCTCTTTAGACAGAGGTCAAAATCTTTACAACATCCTACAAGGCCCTTGGTGATTGGGCCCTGGCCTGCCTTTCAGTTTCCTTTCTATCTCTCTCCCCTTGAACCTCCTTGACACAGCAATGTGCCACCCTCCATGCCTTCCTGCTTCAGACCCTTTGCACTTGCCATTCCCTGTGCTAGTGAGAAGCCCCACGCCTCCGTTTATACCTATTCATCTTTCTTTTATTTATAATTCAGCTTAGAAATTCAAAGTCTGCTCCCCCTTTTATAATTACCTATAGGTGCTTATACTTTTCTTTCCAAGTCCTGACCGTAGTTTGAAGATTTATATTCATTTGTGTAATTGTTTCACTTATGTTGGTCTTCTATCCCTAGAAAGGTTTCATGAAGGTGGGGAATCTTGTTCACCATCATATGCTGTGACCATAGCACTTAAGCACGCACTTACAGGAGATCAATAAATGGTTGTTGAATGAGTAAATGAACGAGTGAGTGTCTTTAAGCTTTCATTGGGGGATCCTTCATTCACTCCTCCCAGTCATCTACCTTTAATCACTAGTTTGGAAGCAAGATCAAGAAGAAAATTGGAAGCCTGGTCCTCCCTTGGTCTGGAACGTCTCTCTGAACAGTAGGGATTGTGAGTTTCTGGACAACAGAAGAAAAGTCCTAGAAGAACACAGCTAGCAACATCCTCCAGTCAAAATTTTGGATTGTGGATTAACACTCTGTTTTTTGTTTGTAGGTTTAGCTTTTGAGAAAGGAACAACTTGTCTCTGCTTTCTCTCCTCCTCAGTGCAATTACATCATCCAGTCTTGAGCACGTCTCAGTTTTGAAGGGAGAGGGGCACGAGCTCCAGAATTGCATTGAAGTCATATCCAGAGTTCTTGCAGGAAAAGGAAACGTGGAGTAGGTGGGCGGAACTGTGTGAGGGTGAACAACAAAGGTTGAAAATGTACGCAAGAACATCTATTCATTCTTGAAAAACAGTGTTCTTCAGGGTACTGAGCGGCTTCCCTTTAAGCAGGGGATTTTAATTTGGTGGTACTCGACCTTTTGCTGCTGCTTCTTTTTATTTTAAGCTAGTACTAGAGAACTTTTATATCCAGGGTCAAAATCCAATTTTAAACCTCCAGGTGTTTCTCTGAATATTGGATGACAAGATGGTGTATCGTGTTTGTATGACCTTCCTGTGGGAATGGGACTGTTCTGTTGTAGTTAATGATCCTTGCAATTCTGTTCAGAATCACTTTTTTTTTTTTTTTGGCCTAATGGTTGCTTCATGGAACTGTCATGTCTTCAAGCTTATAGTTGAGAATTCTTGGTTCATTCCATGTTTGCCAAAGAGCTGTTTGGCTTATTAGTTTGACCATGTTTTGCTAATTAAAATCATCTTGAACCTATGGTGATATTCTAACGGTATCTCTAAAAGAGATGCTTCTAAAATTTGAAGTAAATCTTTCATTGCATGTATACCATGTGATAGTGACAGTCTGTTTTGCAATACTTAGTAGAAATAGACTAGAATATATGTCATCGACATAAGATGTGGTACTTTTTTATTACCAACTCCTGGTTCACTTCTCTAAATGGGGTAAAAGAAGCAAATGTGTGGGTGAAGGAAGTGGAGGGGGAGAGTGCAGAGGAGACTCAGGTACGTTAGTAGAGAAAAAAAGGGATGGATTACAGCAGTGACACAATTTTGGAAAAGGATGACTTAAATTCTGAGGTCTGAAACAGGAATCTCCATCCATTTGTTCAGTGAATAATTATTGGTTATGTAAGAGATAGGCACTATGCTGGTTAATTTAGAAGTGGGAAAAAAAATGAGCAAGGCCCCTTTCTTCACGGAACTTGCAGTCTAATAAGAGAAACGGGCATTAAACAAATACTAATACAAATAAATATACTCTTGCAAATTATGATTTAAAAACCCAAGAGATTCAACAAGATTATATAGGGAGACCTGATTTAGATGTGAGGAGAGGCCAGAGCAAGCTTTTCTGTTAAAGAAAAACTTTCTGGCAGAGATCTAAAAGATGGCTCAGAGCTGGATAACTACAGAGAAGCAAGAACATGTTAGGTGAAAGAAACATGCAATGAGTGTGATGCCTCTAAGAAATTGAAGGAAGGTCAGTGTGGCTAGTACAGTGGACGAGGGGACGGGTGAGAGGTCCTTGTTGGCCATGTGGGGTAAAGGGCTTGGACTTTCTTCTTAATGTGATGAGAAGGTACCCAAGGGTTTAAAGTTGGGAGTTGCATGATTGGATTTGGTTTTAAAGATCACTCTGGCTGAAGTATGAGGGATGGATAAAGGAGGACAAGAGAGATGACTGGAACATTTTAAAAATAGTCACTATTTAGATACTGAAAGGCCCCTTTCCTAAACCTTCCATATATACCTATTGCTGATGTCTAAAACTTACTTCCTTTGGGGATCTCCCTGGTGGCACAGTGGATAAGACCCCAGTGCTCCAAAGCAGGGGGCCCGGGTTCGATCCCTGGTCAGGGAACTAGATCCCACATGCATGCTGCAATTAAGAGTTCGTATGCCACAACTAAGGAGCCCTGGAGCTGCAACTAAGGAGCCTGCCTGCTGTAACTAAGACCCAGTGCAACCAAATAAATAAATATTAAAAAAGAAAAAACTTCCTTTGGGTTGAGATATTAAAGACCCCCTAATGGGGTGGGGTGACAAAACCCCGTATTTTTACCGTGTGCTCTAATAGGAAGAAGCAGGTCTTCTTTCAGGCTGCTGATGGCAGAGCATATGGGTACAACCACTTGAAAAAGATCTCTTGTGGCTTTGGCTCTGTTAGCTCCGTTGGTAATGATTTCTTTAAAAAAAAATCTGAAGCAAATATGACAAAATAGTAACACTTGTTAAACGTGTATTGTGGTATATGGGGAACTAGTATATTATTTTATGTAAGTTAAAAGTATGGAAGTAAGTATGAAAATATTCTGAAGTTAAAAAAATAAAATCCATTTTCTTGGAGAAAGGGAATAGAGCCAGGGAAGGAGAGGGGGAAAAAAAAAGGAAGGAACCACTTCGTGAGCAGTTTTACCTAATGGCTCCCTGCCTTTAAAAGCTAAATTCTGGTTTTATCAAGCATTGGCCTTCTGTGTTGGGAATATAACTTCATTTGGGGGAAGTTTAGATACTTAAAATACTGTGTATCTCCTTCCTTTAATGAAGATGATCTAGAGATGGAAAGAAAATGAAGAAAACTTTAAGTACATCGAGAATGCTGCCAGAACAACTCCAGGCCAGTGTGAGTTACGCAGCACAGCTGCCCTGTCCACAGTCGATGATCACTGACTTTTCTGGGGTGGGGCAGCAGACAGGGCAGTGAATTAGATTGGAATACTAGCGGGGCCTCAGCTGTATCTGTCATGTTGTATTTCCTTAAGAAAAAAAGATCTGAAGCAAATATGGCAAAATGATAATGTGCCAAAGTAAATAGCAAGTTACATTTGTGATTCTTCAGTGATTTTCTATCCTTGTTTCCATTAAAGATTTCATAATAAAAATAACCTTTGAGATTTTTAGAAGGAAACGTGATAAGAAATGCTCATTTTATATGAATGCAGCTATAAGGAGGCGCAAATAGGAATGTCCGCTAGGGCCATGGAAGGCCCCCACTTTTAAAGTTTTGGTTTCAATATTAAGTTTTTGAGTCTCTTTTTTTTTTTTTCTTATGCGTGTTACCTTCAACCTGGATGAAGTATAATACACTATTGTTGGGAGATGGTAATGTAGGTAAGCTAGAAGTTACAATTGATCCAGTTGCCTGTAAGAAATCAGTAACTTACTTCCATGTTTCCCTTTCCCTGGATTGGAGAAAGGGAGTCTGAGTCCCTTTGTCTTTCACTGTTAATGTCCTTTAGTTGCTTTTAGCCTCAGAAATTATTCTTACCTATCTCTTGAGCACAGAACAGGTTGCAAATATGATTAAAGTAAAATACACTTAAAAAAATAAGTATTACTTCAGATTAGCATATTTTCATAATCCTCATACCAAAGAGACTTTAAATCCTTGATAGGACAACTTTACTTTTACTCCATGTGGTCTTGAAAGATTAGCAGATGACATGAGAGGTTTATTCAGATTGCCCAAACTTGATGTTTATCTTAATATTAGTGGCACTAGAAATAGAAATGCCAAACACGGAAGCTTCCAGAAGAGCTTCTCCAACAGCAGCCAGTTAGCTCAGTCTCTCATTTTTGGTTCTACTGTAAAAGTCCAAATCTGAGCTTTATAAATAATGATATGGAGCTGCCTGAAGTTCACATCTCTTGTGGTCAGGGGAGATTTTGGCATTAAAGCAAACATCATCAGTTTTTTAAGAAATGGAAGTGAGTCACAGATGTGAACTGTAAGGGCTCATGTGTGCTAAGCTTCAGTCTTTCTGAAACTGTGGATATTTTAAATGAAAATCCGTTCAGAAAGAAAGTTTTCTTGGGGACAGGAAGGCTTGACTATCTGGAAACATGCTCCCCTTTCCTGACCTTCACCCCCAATACCCTATTGATAGGACGACTGGTCAGCCTCACCAATGACATGATGAGCAGTGACTTGTTAAAGGGAATCTAAGGTTCTCAGATAAAAACTGCACTTATCTGTTCAAACTGAAACCCACATTTATTTTTGTTGGGATTCAGGACATGCTACTCCAAAATACGGCAGCTTTACATACTGAATTTTTTTAAGCTGAAGGAGTGTGAGAAAACACCAGAAGCGAAATGGTCACTCTGCCCTTTTCCTCGCCCTTCTCCTCTGAAACAGGTCATAAACCCTCATGTGAGAGGTGCCCTCCCTGTACCCAGAGGAAAGGAGCATCCTTATCTCTGGAGACAAAGAGATACTGAGAAGAATCTCAACAAACAGGCCTTGCTGAGTTTCCCCCAGTTTACTGCAGTTCCCTCCTACTCTGCATCCCATTGTATCTCTCCATGACTGCTCACTGTTCATTAAACCCAGCACGAAAATACTAGGTCTAACTGTTTCTTTGGATCTTCATTTCGTTATGAAGGCTCCAGCATCACATAAAACTTGTATTAAATAAATGCGTATGATTTTCTTCTGTTAATCTGTCTCTATCAGTTTACTTTCCAGACTTAGCCAGGATCTTAGTTCCCCGACCAGGGAGCAAACCCGGGTCCCTGGCAGAGAAAGCACCAGATCCTAACCACTGGGCAACCAGGGAATTCCCTAAAATTTTAAAAACTTTGATTCATGGTAAATTGAACATTTGCCATAAAGTATTTCCCTCCCCCTTTCCTTTCCTCAGCAGTATTTGAATGAGAGTTCTGAAAGAAAAACTAACCATAATTTTTCTTAAATTTTCACTTGACAGTTTGAGAGAATACCTATTAGACAATTTTACTTTTTTTTTTTTAAAGAAACCATAATGCCTGTATTGTATATTGTGTATAGTTGCAAAAAGAAACTTCGGTGTTTCTTTTGTTGTTAGAATTATTAATTATTCGTGGGTTAAGAAGTTATTGCTAACCCTTGGCATACTGAGTCACTTTCCCAGTGTTGTTTCTAACATGTCAATATATTAAGCTAACTTGTTTTCTAAATACAATTTTGTGGTAGATAGTTTTCTAACAGGAATAAAGTACTCATTTAAAAAGAAAGATCTAGATGTGTGTAACAAGTCCTCAAAAGCAGGCAAGGCTGTATTTTGATGCCGTTAATTACTTTTGATTATCAGACTGCTGTATTCATGCTAATTGCTAAATCCCATGGGATCTCACTAAGATGAGATACAGCCGAGAATAGACAATAAAACCCCAAATCAGCAGAGGTGGTGGTTTTAACATCTCATAGTCCATATTTAAAGGTGGTACGTGATAGTCATGATGTTGAGTTGGTGGGGGCAGAAACCGTTCATTAATGAATAACTGATTTGGCAGGGGGCATGTAGCCTGCATGATGGAGAAAGTGAACTTGTTTTTTTCCCCTTGAGGTCCCTTCCAACCCCAGGACATCACAGACTCCACTTCTAGATCTTCATGGGAAAATGAAGCTGAAGACAATGATTAAGATTTAAAAATTTACTTTCTTTCAATTCACCTACCTGATGGAGGCAAAACCATCTGTCTTTCCTCAATCCCCGCGCTTCTCAGCCTGGACCAATGAGAAAAGACATTATGAGAGAAGAAGACAGAGAGAGCGCAAGAGACGGAGGGTGTCAGATAGGAGGCAGAGAGAGCGAGAAGTTGTGAGAAAGAGAAAGTAAGACACAGCTTAAGAGGGATGATGAGCAAGAGAGAGGACTTTGAGAATGGCAGTGATGGTTTTCCAAGCAGAAACATTCTGTGTTTGAGAACCATCCATATCTTGGCCTGTGCTATTGAATAGGTGCCAAAATAGGCAGAAGTCTTTTAAGCCCGTGTTTTCTCTGAAAGATAATAGCAGAAGGTGAGCTGGGGAATTTGCATGTCATAGGCCAAATCTCCCTGCTGGGCTGGAGCAGAACTTGGCTGAAATTTGTGATCAATAAATGAACAGAATAAATTCCATGAAATCACCTGTAAAGGCACCAAACAGAAATCCTGGAGATGGTTCCTTTAGAACATAGCCATCATAAGAACCTTTCCAAAGCGGCATCATTTTAGAAAGCACATTAATGGAATTGGGCATGATTAAATGGAAGTGAGTCTCTTGTTTGGTTTTATTAAAATGAGTCTATCTCTTGAAACAGATCCATTTCCCATTTCTCACCATCTTATCAGAAGATGCCATTGCAATGGGAACCAAGTGGTCCCTTTCCAATTTAATGAGAAATCAGAAGTGCAGAGCTACCTGCACAGACAAAAACCAACAACTCTGAAGGATGACCCTTCAGTGGAAATGCATTATGGGGCAGGCCTTGTGTTTTCCTGGAACTCCCATTTTAACCCCAGCAAGATTCCTGTGCTTTATCTTAGTAAGATCCTGGCTTATGTTATACCTTACATGGTGTCAGTGGTGGGCAAACAGTAATTGCCAGAGCTCAGGTTTCTCTAAGACCTCATATTCGCAAAGTGGATATTATAGGTGTAAAGACCAGTGAAGTTGATAATGAAACAGCAAGTATTCCTTTAGGATTTTGATGTCAGAGAAAGGAACTCATCGTCTCTATTGCCAAGAAGCTGTCAAATATGCCTTAATTATGATTAATAACATACACATACCTGAGAAGATTTTTTTCTCTCTCTCATGCTGACTTTCTTAAAAAGGCTCTTTGCTAAATATTATCTCAGCAGCCGATGTAGTTTTAGCTTTAGGGACAAACTAGGATGGTGGTGTCTCTGTATGCGGTGGTATTTATAAGACGTTCATGCTTGGCTAAAGAAGTCAGGTTCCAACATCTCTCTAGGTATATTTTTTTCTTTGCAGGTGCTAGTTTTACAGTGGAAAAAAGAGTGTTTGGAATGGACAGTTAAAAAAATTTCATAAGTGAGCTGTCAGATTTTAAAGCAAATCGATATTTTCTGTCATTTGCTCACGAAAAGGATGGCAGTTATTATGCTTCTGAAGTGAGCAGTTTTATTGTTCACCGAGGAGGGAAAATGGGGAATTGTTATGATGTTGATGTAGGAGTGGAGAAAGAAGCACATATTAATCGTGAATTGTGGCTAAATGAGCGTAATGGAGCTGTGTTGATGGTTGTCTTACGGTAAACAGCACTGGTCAATGAGAATTGCAAAACAAATAGGAAAGGAAACCATTTATGGTAGAGCCCTATGTAATGATGTACATTTAGCTTTGTGTTATTTAAACAAGAAGTGAATTCAGAAGTACATATGTTGAAAGAGCCTATTAGAAAGAGTTATGTATGAATTTGGTACAGGTTTTGACTTCTTTTTAGTCCAGACGTATCTTTTACTTATCCTTGGTCACATTCCCAGAGTGTTTTACGTTTGCAACGGGCTTTCTTCTGGTTTTACTGGTTATTTTCGTTGCCAATCCACACCTGACACGATTCCATTGTTTAGGTGAAGTTAACAGGGCTCGAAATTCAGCGAGTTGATGGCTCCCTCTCCAGCTTAATTAGACAGTTTAAGCTCTAATTGGCTGGTGTTGAGTCAATCAGTCAGTGAGAGAGCTGCGCATTGACTCACTGGGAATTGTGGGAGCAATTGACCTAGCTGGTGCCAGACACGTCAGGAGCCACTGCTTACTCCGGGAAGTGCACGTGGCACAGGGCCCTGCGAGCAAGTGTCCATGAGCGCCTGGTTGAGTGCTGGGTGCAGCTCACCCTTCTCCATGTGCAGAGTCGGAGGAAAAGCAGATTGTCCTGGCCCCCGTGCTAGAGAGGGAGACGCGTTAGAATTAAATGTGTTTGCGCAGCAAGATGGACACAGAGATGACTGTCAACTGTAGCAAAAGCTGCCTTGGAGAGGGAAGCAAAAGTAAATCAGAGTACCTAGATACCATGATGGGACTGCCGTGTGACCAAGCAGACTGGAATGTAGGCGCCAGAGCCCCTCCTATTCTCATCTATTGGGTTGTGAGTTCCTTGAGGAAAGGACTGTGACTCATGCACAGTCATGGTAGCTATTTCTGGGCCTTATGTGCAGAATTCACTGAATAATTATTGAACAAATACATGAAAACACTCCAATAGTGGATAAACTACTGCTCAAAATATGTGTTTATTCAATAGTTTCAAAGCCAGTTTTACCCAGTCACAGAAAAGAAGCTGTTTTCTTTTTTTCAAAAATTGTTTTCAATATAGAAACTCAATGTGTACTATTTAATGTTTAACATTTATCACCTGAATGGTCATCTACCTTATTCTGCCTTATTCTTTGTCCTTGGTTCTTTTTTTTTTTTTTTTTTTTTATTATTTTATTTTATTTTTTGGGGGGTACACCAGGATGTCAGGTGTCCTTGGTTCTAAGCCATGTCCCCAAGTCAGCCCTCCCCTGTAGAGAATATATGGAAGAGTGTGCTGCATCACTTGATATGGGGATGGACGCACAGGGCATCCACCTTGAAGGAGTGGTGGATATTTGGTTGTATAAATTCTGATGTACATGAAAGAGCCAGCCGTGACACAATGCTCTTAAATTTTGAAGATTGATAATGGCTTCATGCAACTTCACTATACATTCTCTCCACTTCTGTGCATGCTTTTAAGTTTTTCTGTTACAAAGTTAAATTAAAGAATCAGCCATGTAACTTCCATTCTCCCTTTGTTTTGATGCATAGACTAGTAGGGCTGCCACATACTCTAAAGGCCGTTTAGTCCCTGCCCTTTTACTTTGCTGAAGAAGAAACTGAGAATGTGATGGTACAGGACTTCCAAAGGTCAATTGTAACAGATGCAAGAAGCCAGTTCCCACAAGGAGCTTCGTTTTCATTGCTGTGGCTATTTCGAAGATGGTACTTTGGGTGGGTTTTTTTTTTTTTAAATGTGTGATAATGGGTAATGGGGACAGCATTGTAACCAACAACGCAGCCCCGTGGTTGCACCATACAGACTGAGGCAGTTATCGTGATTATAAATAAACCTGCAAGTAAACATTAGCCTAAATATCCAAACCATGGAAAAAATTTTTTTAACATAGTCTTGAATTTTCTTCTAGTTGATTTTGGAGTGTTAGATCGATTTAGTTTATAATACCAGAAAGTCCCTACATGACCTGGCCCCTGCCCACCCCTCCTAGCTCTTCCCCTGGTATTTTCCTCCTTGTTCACCACAGTGCAGCTTTCCTGGCTTTTCTGACCCTCCAATATGCCGCGACTGTTCTCATCTCCAAGCCTTTGAACTTGCTGTTTCCTCTGCCTGGAGCTTTCTTTCTTTCATGTCTTCACAAGTCTGAGTCCTTATCATTATTATTATTATTTAAAATATATTTTATTTTTTGGAGCAGTTTTAAGCTTCACAGCAAAACTGAGCAGAAGGTACAGAGATTTCCATACACCTTGTGCTCCATAAGCACAGCATCTCCATTGTCAACATCCCTAGCAGAGTGGTACGTTTATTATAACTGATGAACGTACACTGATACATCATTATCGCCCAAAGTTCATAGTTTACATTAGGGTTCACTCTTGGTGGTGTACGTTCTGTGGGTTTTGACAAATGTATAATGACATGTATCCACCATTATAATACACAAAGTAATTTACTTACCTAAAAATCTTCTGTGCTCTGCTTATTCATCCTTCCCTTTTCAGTAACTCTTGCTCATTATTATTTTAAAACTCTGTTCAGATTACTTTCTCAGAGAAACCTTTCCTCAGCAGCCTCACCAAGATAGCAACCTCTCCTCACCCTAGTCTTTTTCTACTCCTTACTCTCTTTTGTTTTCTTTATAGCATTTTCTAATACCTGAAATTATCGTATCCCTTTGGCTATATGGCCTTTACTTGCTTCTTTTACTTCTACTTCCATTAGAAGATCCCTGAGTAGAATCTATTGTTCACTGCTCTATCCCCCAGCTCCTGGAATAGTGTCTGGCTCATGGCAGGTCCTCAGTAAATATTTGTGGAATATATGGATCTACTAAGTTTCTTTAATGTTGTCAGGGACTATACTGGTGATCCAAACATGAGTCGGATACAAACCCTTTTCTGAAGGAGCTTACACATTAGAAGGGAAGACAGTCACATTTATCACATGATTTGATTCGTGCCTAGATTAAGCATCATGCTATAAGAATCAAATGAAGGACCATCTAACTCAGACTGGGGGAATCAAAGATGCTTTCCCAGATAAAATAATACTTCGCCTAAGACTTCAAGAATAGGGAGGACTTGACCTGGAGACTAGAGGATGTCAGTGTCCTCCCCACATCCCCATAGCATTCACCAGCAGGATGTTCCCTGACCCCACTACTGCTGACTTGTCTGAAAGCAGGCTCAGCCAGTGCAGGGAGCAGGCTGGAAGTGCTGGGGAGTTAAGACTTGCCAGGAACAGCCCACAATCAATGACTACTTGCCTCCTTGCCTTTTGGGTAGGTTGGGCAACCCAAGGTGCATCCTGCACTATCTCAGAGATCCCCAGGAAGGTTGAGCCTCCCAGTTTGCGCTCAGTGTTGAATTCCTTCTCTTCTGTGTCTCACGCCCTTGCTCCTCTACTTGCTGCCTGGGGTCACCTCCCAAATAAATTCCTTTCCCTCAACTGTTTGATTTAGGTTCTGATGCTGGGAGAATCCCACTTAGAATATTTAGCAAAGGAAAAAAGAGCAAGGGTATTTTGGACAAAGACAGTGGCTTTTATAAAAGTCCAGACTTGGAAAAGGGCCTGACGTATCTAGAGAATAATGAGAAATTAATTATGGATTAATTGTGAGGTAAGTGGCAGGGAGTAGCAGAAGATGAGGCTGGAAAAATATTGGACTGGCTCATTTGCCTCTTTGCATGGATTTTTCTAAGAATAGTGGTCGCAGATTTCCACTAGTCTACTATAGTTCTCCCTATGTGAATAGGAAAAAATATATATACAAAATTATATATATATACACACACATATATATACACACACACATACGTATATATTTAACATGGGTTTTATAAGTGCTGAAATCTACACTTTTGAAATAGAGCAAAAGTACTTGGCTTATGCTGAGAATGACACCCATAATCTTGTTTTCCTTCAGAGTCATCAAATTGTACTAATTAGAGGCAGAGCGGTAACACAAGTGAATACCAGTTTTGAAGTCAAAATGAGGACAAAAATCGGTCAATATGAAACCATTTGTGACTTGATCTGGAGTTTTCCAATGAAGACCTGAACAGCCTGTCAGGAATCAAATGGCTTGTGCCTGGGCCTTCCCTTGCTGCCTGGCAGATCTGATGGGAAGAAACTATCTGTGGCTTCCAAAGTGTTTTCGGTCCCCACGTCCCTGACCTCATGCATTTTTCGAAGGGGAATCTTCAGAGAAACCCATGCTACATTTAACTTTGGGATCTCTCCTGTGGGCTTGTGTCTAACCAGACACAGCCGATCTGAATATTTCCTGCATGCTAAGCAGACCATTGTCAGCCGCTTCCTCTAGGCTAGATTGTTATAAATGCTGTTTATGATCCTGCTATGACAACTGTGAAGGACATGGCAAAGAATTTATCACAGGATTATCCATCCACCAGCAGAATACCTAATAAGATTCTAAATGACCCAAGATGATAATAAGATCTAGCTTGTAGCAATAAGGTATTAATAAACTGCTTTTTTCAATAAGGGAGAGTCCTGGCATCATTACCCTGACATATTTGTTTTGCTTATATTTTGCAAACAAAGTAGGACTGCTGGATTGAATAGTAAATTTATAAAAACCCCTGATGTATGAAAAATACAACCTACATGAAGTGGAACCCATAGGTTAAAGTCAAGAGCGTGGTGTTTGCCTATGACATCCGAGAGCCAGACTCCCAAGCCATCGATTCTAATTGTTCCGTGCCATTTGCCTTTGTATTTAAAAATTATATAAGAATAATATATCGCCTGCTGTTGACCACAAGGCCATAATTCAAATGAAGAAATTTAGTAAAATCATAAACCAAGAAAGTGCAGTGTGGATGAATAATGGATGAAACGGGTACACTGAGTTCAAAATGAAATCTGGGATTGTGCTGCATGTTCCTCTTTTGAAAATAAAACTATTTAGTATTAAGTTAATATAAAAAAATGGATCCTGTTCATTGTCACTCAGCTGTTCCTAGGGGAGAAGGTGGCAGAGATTCAAGAACCTGTCGTTAGTGAATTTTTTGACTATTAGAAGCTGAATAAGTAAAGTGTAACTCCATGCTGCCCTGGTTTTACTTTGCTGCCTTAGAGCTTCTCTCTCTGACAACACTGTGCAAGGGCAGGGCCCCAAAGTGCTGGAAATACTTCTGCGTCATTTCTAGGAAAGTAGCTTTGTGCTCTTGGAAGGTGCTCTCTGGGGAATTAAGTTCATCAGAGCAAATGTCAGCATTGAAATCAGCCATCTTTTTTAATGAGCTATAATGTGTATACAATAAAACGCACAGTTCCTAAGTATGTACGGTTTGAAGACTTTTAACAATTGAATTCCTGTGTAACTGCCACTCAGAACAAGTTATGGAACATTTTCATCTTCCCAAGAAAATTCCCTTGTGCACTGTTTCACTCAGCATCCTCTGATTCTTAAACCCAGGCAACTGTTTTTCTGGCTTCTGTCCCTTGGATTAGATTTGCTTGTTGTTGAACTTCATATAAATAGAAACATACAGTGTACTTTTTCTGTGTCTGCCTTTTTTTACTCAGCGTAATGGTTTTTTTTTTTTAAGCTCTTTATTGGAGTATAATTGCTTTGCACTCTTGTACCAGTTTTTGAGGTACACCAAAGTGAATCAGCTGTATTTATACATATATCCCCATATCCCCTCCCTCCCTCGACTCCCTCCCACCCTCCCTGTCCTAGCCCTCTAAGTCATTACTCATCATTGAGTTGATCTCCTTATGTTATGCAGCAACTTCCCACTAGCTATCTGTTTTACTTTTGGTAGTGTTTATATGTCAATGCAACTCTCTCACTTTGTCCCAGCTTCCCCTTCACCACCCCCCCACCCCGTGTCCTCAAGTCCATTCTCTATATCTGCATCTTTGTTCTTGCCCTGTCACTGGGTTCATCAGTACCATGTTTTTAGATTCCGTATATATGAGTTAGCATATGGTATTTGTTTTTCTCTTTCTGGCTTACTTTGCTCTGTATGACAGTCTCTAGGTCCATCCACCTTACTACAGATAACTCAATTTCATTCCTTTTTATGACTGAGTAATATTCCATTGTATATATGTGCCACATCTTCTTTATCCATTCATCTGTTGATGGGCATTTAGGTTGCTTCCATGTCCTGGCTATTGTAAATAGTCCTGCAATGAACATTATGGTACAAGTTTCTTTTTGGATTATGGTTTTCTCAGGGTACGTGCCCAAGAGTGAGATTGCTGGGTCAGCATAATGTTTTTGAGATTAACTTAGGTTGTTATGTGTATCAATTGCTCATTCTTTGTTGTTGCTATATGGATATATATATACCACATTGTGTTTTTTCATCCTCTTGTTGATGGACACTTGGTAGTTCCCAGTTTTGGGTCATTATAAATAAAACTGCTATGAACATTTATGTACGACTCTTTTTTTTTTTTTTTGTTCACTGAAAATGGATCATGACCTAGATATGAAAGCTAAAACTATAAAGCTTCCAGAAGAAAATAAATAAAATCTTCATAACTCTAGGGATAGGCAAAAATTTCCTTGATAAGATACCAAAAGAGTGCATTGTAAAATAAACCACCAATAAATTGGACTTTGTCAAAATTTAAAACTTCTGCTCTTTGTGTACAAATCTTTTTGTGGACTTAACATTTTCATTTATCTTAAGTAAATACCTAGGAGTGGGCTTACTAGGTCATAGGGTAGATGTAGGTTTTATTGCATAAGAAACTGCCAAATGGTTCTCCACAATGTTCCATTTTATAGCCCCGCCCCAAACAGTGTGGAGTGGAGTTCCAGATGCTCCATACCCTTGCCAACAGTCAGTGTTGTACATGTCTTTTCGTTTTAGCCATTCCGGTGGGTTTGAAATGGCAGCCAATTGCAGTTTTCACAATCAACAATGTTTTTATTTTTATTTTTAAATCTTTTTTTAAATTTTTATTGGAGTCTAGTTGGCTTACAGTATTGTGTTAGTTTCAGGTGTGTGCAAAGTGAATTAGTTATACATATACATATATCCACTCTTTTTTAGATTCTTTTCCCATATAGGCCATTACAGAGTATTGAGTAGAGCTCCCTGTGCGATACAGTAGGTCCTTATTAGTTACCTGCTTTATATATAGTAGTGTGTATGTGTCAATCCCAGTCTCCCAATTTATCCCTCCTCCCCACCGTGGTTAACTATAAATTTGTTTTCTACATCCGTAACTCTATTTCCATTTTGTAGATAAGTTCATCTCAATAATGTTTTTAAACTTAAAAATGACCAAATAGATAGGTTGACAACTGGTTGGATTTGTGTTTAGCCTGGAATCACAGTTTTCCACGTTCGTTTTTGTGTGAAGTGCACAGTAAACATTTAAAGCAGGATACTTGGACCATTGCATTTTAGACTACCAGGTCATCTTCAAATTGCCTTTGATCACATTCCTTCCATGTTTGTCTCCGACCCCAGCTCCTCTGCCCACTGATTAGTCATAACTCATGAAAATAGTCATAACTCATGAAAATATTTCATATTGTTAGTTAAGCATTCCACCTGACTAGTCTAAAAGACACACAACTAAAATGACCTAGAGCCTGGGGGAAATTACTCAAGTTACAAAGAGTACTGTTTCATGTGTAGGACAAGATATGCAGGAATTCAGACAGTGCTTTTCTGTTAGAGAAGTACATTGTACAAAGCCTGCACTGAGGCTTTGGGTTTAGATGGAAGTTTAATGGAAACCACATGCTAGATAGACCTTCTCAACAAATTCAAGTGTTATTAAAGTAAAAAATGGTAAAATTAGAGGTTATGGCATTTACTATAAGAGAATCTCTTCACAAATAGGGGCTTTAACTCCTTTTTAACATGAATTTGTATACTTCATGTGGGGCATACATACATATGGAATGGGGCCTGTTGAGTTACAATGAAAATGTCTGCCTCCATTTTAGTTTAGGGTTATATGAAAATGGCACTCTGTTCCATGAGGGAGACCCTTAGCATTCTCTAGGAGAGAACTTCACATTACTGATCTTCAAAGAGCTACTTTTGCATGATATACTACAAAAGCCAGGAAGTCTCCAAGTGTCTGATGGTTACACTGCCACCTTCTGAGAAAAGTGTCCAAAAGCCGTTCCCTGAATATAAATTGCCCTGGCCACAGCTGATAGCCTGGCAATTGCTGGCTGTCACAAAGGCACGTAGCTGTAGGCTGAGCATGATGAAAGCGATGACAGTAACAGCAGACATTAATCGAACACTTATCACTATCAGCTCTGGTCTGTAGCTTAGTACTTTCATTAGGAAAACGACCCATAAGATAGAAAACTCTTTGGGTTGCCACTCTCTGCCACTAGGGGGTAGCATAATTGCTATTGTCTTGTGTCCATTAAATGTGAGTTCTGTTTACAGTTCTTCAGTCTTTGCAGGTTTAATTTTTTTCCCATTTAGAAGGAATATCTGTGATCCTCTGGCTAATACAGTGATTTTATAATTTGGCCTGAATCTGGTGTCTCATAAATACTGTAAAAGAAGTACAGTGAGATAATAAATTTTTTCTCTTTTCAATCCATTATTTTAAATCTTCATTAATTATTCCACTATTAATTAGTTTTGCTTGTTAAAAAATTGTCTACTATCATTAATAACTTATTAGTATGCACTTCTTGTGCTTTGGACTTGCTGATGGCACTTAGCTTTCCATCCGTTATATGAGAAGGGATTATGTACAGTTACTTTGAGGGGCGGGGACATGCCTTTCATGTGCTGGGGAACGTGGCAGAAGACACGCACCCTGACTTCAAGGATTTTAGGGGTTAGTTGTGGACGTGAAATGTATGCACATCAACTAGACGTATCAGACTTAGGACTGTGTGAGAAATCTCCCAGCATGATGGAGATGTACTTTGGCTTGTAATTTGGCTAATTTCTTTCCTTATGTAGTTTGAGCCTGTATTGTTTGGTTTATTCAGCCTCACGGTTGTTATATTTTCTTGAAGAATTAATTGATCCTTTTATTTCTCATAAACTAATGACAATCTTAACTCCTAGCCTGGAGTTTTTCCCGTCTTGAGTTCTTTCTGATCTCAGTATTTTTAAACTTTCTTTGTGTTAGTATTTGACTGGAATATCTTTTTTCATTTCTTTCCTTTCAACTTTATGTCGTATTTCATGCGTGTCTCTTTCGAACAGTATATAACTGAATTATTAAAAATTTAAGAATATCTCTCTTTAATTGGTCAATTTAATCCATTCAAATTTCATTCTTTAAGTCATGATTTCTTTGGACTTTTTCCCATAATCTTGTTTGTAATTTCAGTGTACTTGCCCTTTTTTTGGCTTAGTTTTTTTCCTTTACTGGCTTCTCTTGGTGAGTCTGAATTTTCTTTATCCCCTTCCCCTCTCTACTGGTTTGAAATTTACATATTCCATGTCTTACCTTTTAGTTATCATTAAAATTTTAACTTGTATACTTAAAGCCAAAATTTAATATTTCTTCCCTTTTTCCAGATTATACAAGGACCTTTGTACCCAAAGATCCCTCTCATCAGCCATGATATTTTCCCCCTCAGGATTTTAATTCTTCCTTAGTTAAAAACTAATCTTCTTTACTGTTGGTTTTTCAGTGAGTGTTACTTAGATTACCTCACATGTTTGTCAGTTTCTTCCCTCACTATTGCTCCTTGTAATGTTATTTCTTCATTATGGGTTCAATTTTCTTCCTACTACAAAACATCCTTTAGTAGTTCTTTCAGCATAGATGGTGAATAGTGAAGTCTCACAATCTTCATTTGATTGAGAACTGCCTTTATTTTATCATGCTACTTGAATGATCATTTTGCTGAGTTTTTCTCCTCAGCGCTTTGAAGATACTATTCCTTTGTCTTCTGGCCTCTCTTTTTAAAATTTTTTGTTGAAATGTAATATACATATAGAAAAGCACACATAGCATTATTATACAGCTCAATTAGCCCATGTAATCAAACCTAGATCTAGAATCAGAACCTGGCCAATGCCCCAGGAGCCCCCCCTTATGCCCCCTGCTAGCCACTACCCACCGCCAGCCCCCAACAGTTAAACCTTATCCAGACTTCTACCAGCATAGATTACTTTTGGCTTGGTTTCTATTTTTGCTGATGAGAAACCTGCCATCAATCTAGTCTTTATTTATATTTAATCTTTTCTCCTTATTTCTTTTAAGATTTTATTTTATTTTTTAATTTTTCTGTGAACTCTTTTTTTTTTTAAGATCATTATTGGAATATAATTGCTTTGCACTCTTGTACCAGTTTTTGAGGTACACCAAAGTGAATCAGCTGTATTTATACATATATCTCCATATCCCCTCCCTCCCGTGACTCCTTCCCACCCTCCCTGTCCTGGCCCTCTAAGGCATCACCCATCATCGAGTTGATCTCCCTTTGTTATACAGCAACTTCTCACTAGCTATCTATTTTACAGTTGGTAGTGTATATATGTCTATGCTACTCTCTCACTTCATCCCAGCTTCCCCTTCGCACCACCCCCAACCCCATGTCCTCCAGTCCGTTCTCTGCATCTGCATCTGCATCCTTATTCTTGCCCTGTCACTGGGTTCATCAGTACCATTTTTTTAGATTCCGTATATATGAGTTAGCATATGGTATTTGTTTTTCTCTTTCTGGCTTACTTTGTTCTGTATGACAGACTCTAGGTCTATTCACCTCATTACATATAGCTCCATTTCATTCCTTTTTATGGCTGAGTAATATTCCATTGTATACATATGCCACATCTTCTTTATCCATTCATCTGTTGATGGGCATTTAAGTTGTTTCCATGTCCTGACTATTGTAAATAGTGCTGCAATGAACATTATGGTACATGTTTCTTTTTGGATTATGGTTTTCTCTAGGTATATGCCCAGTAGTGAAATTCCTGGATCATATGGTAGTTCCATTTTTAGTTTTTTAAGGAACCTCCAAACTGTTTTCCATAGTGGCTGGACCAACTTACATTCCCACCAACAGTGCAGGAGAGTTCCTTTTTCTCCACACCCTCTCCAACATTTGTTGCTTCTAGATTTTTTGATGATGGCCATTCTGACTGGTGTGAGGTGATACCTCACTGTGGCTTTGACTTGCATTTCTCTGATGATTAGTGATGTTGAGCATCTTTTCATGTGTTTGTTGGCCATCTGTATGTCTTCTTTGGAGAAATGTCTATTTAGGTCTTCTGCCCATTTGTGGATTGAGTTATTTGCTTTTTTTGGTATTAAGCTGCATGAGCTGCTTGTATATTTTGGAGCTTAATGCTTTGTCCATTGCTTCGTTGGCAAGTATTTTCTCCCATTCCGAGGGTTGTCTTCTTGTCTTGTTTATGGTTACTTTCGCTGTGCAAAAGCTTTTAAGTTTCATTAGGTCCCATTTGTTTATTCTTGATTTTATTTCCATGATTCTAGGAGGTGGGTCAAAAAGGATGTTGCTTTGATGTATGTCAAAGAGTGTTCTGCCTATGTATTCCTCTAGGAGTTTTAGAGTGTCTGGCCTTACATGTAGGTCTTTAATCCATTTTGAGTTTATTTCTGTGTATGGTGTTAGGAAGTGTTCTAATTTCATTCTTTTACATGTTGCTGTCCAATTTTCCCAGCACCACTTATTGAAGAGGCTGTCTTTTTTCCGTTGTATATTCTTGCCTCCTTTGTCAAAGATAAGGTTCCCATATGTGCTTGGGTTTACCTCTGAGTTCTCTATTCTGTTCCATTGATCTTCCTTTCTGTTTTTATGCCAGTATCATACTGTCTTGATCACTATGGCCTTGTAGTATAGTTTGAAGTCAGGAAGCCTGATTCCACCAACTCCATCTTTCCTTCTCAAGATTGCCTTGGCTGTTCAGGGTCTTTTGTGTTTCCATACAAATCGTAAGATTTCTTGTCTAGTTCTGTGAAAAATGCCATTGGTAATTTGATCGGGATTGCATTGAACCTGTAAATTGCTTTGGGTAGTACAGTCATTTTCACAATGTTGATTCTTCCAATCCAAGAACATGGTATGTCTCTCCATCTGTTTGTATCGTCTTTGATTTCTTTCATCGGTGTCTTACAGTTTTCTTCATACAGGTGTTTTGCCTCCTTAGACAGGTTTATTCCTAGGTATTTTATTCTTTATGTTGCATTGGTGAATGGGAGAGTTTCCTTCATTTCTCTTTCTGCTTTTTCATTGTTAGTGTATAGGAATGCAAGAGATTTCTGTGCATTAATTTTGTATCCTGCTACGTTACTAAATTCATCAGTTAGTGCTAGCAGTCTTCTGGTAGAGTCTTCAGGGTTTTCTATGTATAATATCATGTCCTCTGCAAAGAGTGACAATTTTACTTCTTCTTTTCCAATTTGGATTCCTTTTGTTTCATTTTCTTCTCTGATTGCTGTGGCTAAAACTTCCAAAACTATGTTGAATAATAATGGTGAGAGTGAGCACCCTTGTCTTGTTCCTGTCCTTAGAGGGAACTCTTTCAGTTTTTCACCATTTAGAACAATGTTGGCTTTTGGTTTCTCATATATGGCTTTTATTATGTTATGGTAATTTCCTTCTATGCCCATTTTCTGGATAGTTTTTATCAGAAATGGGTGTTGAATTTTGTCAAAAGCTTTTCCCGCATCTATTGAGGTGATCATATGGTTTTTATCCTTCAGTTTCTTGATATGATGTATCACATTGATTGATTTGCACATATTGAAGAATCCTTGCATTCCAGGGATAAACCCCACTTGATCATGGTGTATGATCTTTTTAATGTGCTGTTGGATTCTGTTAGCTAGTATTTTGTTGAGGATTTTTGCATTTATATTCATCAGTGATATCAGCCTGTAATATTCTTTTTTTGTGACATCTTTGCCTGTTTTTGGTATCAGGGTGATGATGGCCTCGTAGAAAGAGTTTGGGAGTGTTCCTCCTTCTGCTATATTTTGGAAGAGTTTGAGAAGGATAGGTGTTAGCTCTTCTCTAAATGTTTGATAGAATTTGCCTGTGAAGCCATCTGGCCCTGGGCTTTTGTTTGTTGGGAGATTTTTAATCACAGTCTCAATTTCTGTACTTTTGATTGGTCTGTTCATATTTTTTATTTCTTCCTGGTTCAGTCTTGGAAGATTGTATTTTTCTAAGAATTTATCCATTTCTTCCAGGTTATCCAATTTATTGGCATATAGTTGCTTGTAGTAGTCTCTCATGATCTTTTGTATTTCTGAGGTGTCCGTTGTTACTTCTCCTTTTTCATTTCTAATTCTGTTGATTTGCATCTTCTCCCTTTTTTTTTTTCCTGATGAGTCTGGCTAATGGTTATCAATTTTGTTTATCTTCTCAAAAAACCAGCTTTTAGTTTCATTGGTTTTTGCTATTGTTTCCTTCATTTCTTTTTCAGTTATTTCTGCTCTGATATTTATGATTTCTTTCTTTCTGCTCACTTTGGGTTTTTTTTGTTCTTCTTTCTCTAATTGTTTTAGGTGTAAGGTTAGGTTGTTTATTCAATATTTTTCTTGTTTCTTGAGGTAGGAGTGTATTGCTATAAACTTCCCTCTTAGAACTGCTTTTGCTGTATCCCATAGGTTTTGGGCTGTTGGGTTTTCATTGTCATTTGTTTCTAGATATTTTTTGATTTCCTCTTTGATTTTTTAAGTGATTTCCTGGTTGTTTAAGAGCATATTGTTTAGCCTCCATGTGTTCATATTTTTTACAGTTTTTTTCCTGTAATTGATATCTAGTCTCATGGTGTCATGGTCAGAGAAGATGCTTGATATGATTTCAATTTTCTTGAATTTACCAAGGCTTGATTTGTGACCCAAGATGTGATCTATCCTGGAAAATGTTCTGTGTTCACTTGAGAAGAAAGTGTATCCTGTAGATTTTGGATGGAATGTCCTGTAAATATCAATTAAGTCAAGGTGGTCTAATGTGTCATTTAAAGCTTGTGTGTCCTTATTTATTTTCTGTTTGGATGATCTGTCCATTGATGGAAGTGGGGTGTTAAAGTCTCCTAGTATTATTGTGTTACTGTCGATGTCTCCTTTTATGTCTGTTAGCACTTGCCTTATGTATTGAGGTGCATAGATATTATGTTGGGTGCATAGATATTTACAATTGTTATATGTTCTTCTTGGATGGATCCCTTGATCATTATGTAGTGTCCTTCCTTGTCTCTTGTAATAGTCTTTACTTTAAAGTCTAATATGTCTGATATGAGTATTGCTACTCCAGCTTTCTTTTGACTACCATTTGCATGGAATATCTTTTTCCATCCCTTCACTTTCAGTCTATATGTGTCCCTTGGTCTGAAGTGGGTTTCTTGTAGGCAGCATATAGAAGGGTCTTGTTTTTGTATCCATTCAGCCAGTGTGTGTCTTTTGGTTGGAGCATTGAATCCATTTGCATTTAACATGATTATTGACATGTATGTTCCGATTACCATTTTCTTAATTGTTTTGGGTTTGTTTTAAGATTTTATTTTTGACGTTCTGTAGTTTTGTTATATGAAATATATATATATACACACACACACACACATATATATATATATATATATAGTTGTGAATTTATTTTTCTTTGACCTGCTTTTCTCTTGGCATGTTCCTGAATCTAAACACTTATTTTTTGTAAATTCTGGAAAAAATCCCATCCATTATCTCATTGAATATTGCTTCTCTTTCATCCTTTTTTATTTCATCTTTCTGAAACTCCTAAGAGATATATGTTGACTCTCTTTGTCCTGTATAACTTTGAAATTCTCTTTCATATTTTCTATCTCTTAATTTTTTTATATTGCATTCTGGATAATTTTCTGATTTATCTTTTCTTTCATTGATTCTCTTCTGTTGTAGCTGATCTAATGTTAAACCCATATGGAATGAGTTGTATTGTGTCCTCCAAAAAAGATACGTTGAAGTCCTAACCACCAGTACTTTAGAATATGACCTTATTTGGAAATAGAGTCTTTACAGAGATATTCAAGTTAAAATGAAGTCATTAGGGTTGACGCTCATCCAATTTGACTGGTGTCCATAAAAAGAGGGGTTGATTTGGACACAGAGACATGCCCAGAGGGAGTACTATGTGAAGAGACATGAGGAATACACTGTGTTTGGAGTTATGCTGTCACAAGCCAAGGGACATTTGGGGCTACCAAAAGCTGAAAGAGGCAAGGAAAGATCCACCTTTCCACTACAGGTTTCAGAGAGAGCATGGCCCTGCCAACAGCTTGATTTCAGACTTGTAGCCCCTAGAACTGTGGGACTATACGTTTCTGTTGTTCCAAGCCAACCAGTTTGTGGTACTTTGTCATGGTAGCCCTAGGAAACTAATATACCATATATTTAGTTTTTTGTGTGTTTTGTTTTGTTTTGTTTTGTTTTAAGAGGGTATTAAATTGTTTATTGATTACACATGATAATTGATGATACACAAGCTTCATTCCCATCTGTAACTTTATCTGGTACCACAATTCAATTTAGATATATTGCATAGGATGTGCCAACAATCATATTAATAACCAAAAAAACTCCATGACTTTGCTTGGGTGACCCTTTTAAAGGTGAACTTCAGGTCACAACACAGTAACTGTCAGTTCAACTACACCACAGTTTCTGAAGACAATAGCTTCTCCACCAAAGCAGGTTGTAAATAAATTTCAAATGGAAACTGGCATCACCCTGAAGGAATTCTAACTTCACACTGTTGGGGTAATTTACCAAAATGGCTTCAGAGTAGACTAACTTCACACAGCACATTTTTAAAAAGACACATTTATTCAGCGTCATGATCAGACTGTTATATTTAGCAATCAGCAGCATGGGTGCAAAAAAAAAAAAATCTACATTAAAACCCTTTGTTGGAATGCTCTACACTTTCCACAGAACAGAAACTAAAATAACCTGTTATACAATTAATCACAAATATAGTCTTCGAGTTTTTTTTGCCCATACACATGAGTATTGTCTAAAACATGTCTTCTTTATAGCAGCTAGGCCCTGCCACCACTGTGCTTGGCTGAGTTCACAAATCCCTTGTAACCTGTAGCTTCCATGTCGCTTCTCTGGCTCTCCTCTCCTGCTAAGCTTTGTTTCCTGGCAGTAATTAAAACCTTCTGCCACTGCCATAGATACTGCTGCTGCTGGAACTGCCATAGCCACCATGGTTTCATGGTTTGACAAAGTATTGGCCTCCACCGCCATAGGGGCCAGAACTTCTGCCTCCAAAGTTTCCACCTTTCATAGGTCAAAATTTGAAGATTGATTGATGTAATTGCCAAAATCACTGTAGCTTCCACCACCTCTAAAATTGCTTCCATCATTACCAAATCCATTATAGCCATCCCCACTGCCGCCATATCCACCACCACCGCGGCTGCCACCAAATCCACCTCGACCAAAGTTGTCATGCCCACCAAAACCACCTCCACAACCACCACCAAAGTTTCCAGAACCACTTCAACCTCTTTGACTCAATGAAGCACTAGCCATCTCTTGCTTAGACAGGGCTTTCCTTCCTTCACAGTTGTGGCCAGTCACACTGTGGTGTTTCTGAATGACAGGCTTGTCTAAGGAGTCATGGTCATCAAAGGTTACGAAAGCAAAGCCTCTCTTTTGCCACTGCGTCAGTCAGTCATGATTTCAGTCACTTCAGTTTTCCCATACTGTTCAAAATAGACTCTTAGGTGATGTTCCTCAGTGTCTTCTTTAATGCCACCAACAAAAATCTTTTTCACAGGTAAGTGGGCACCAGGTCTTTGAGAATCTTCTCTTGAGACGGCCCTCTTTGGTTCCACAACGCTTCCATCCCCCTGTGTGGCCTTGCATTCCTGGCCACATCCACGTCCTCCACAGTGGCACAGGTGACACACCCAAAGCCTCTGCAGCGCTTGGTGTTTGGATCCCTCGTTACCACACAGTCTGTGAGCATTCCCCATGGCTCAGAATGGCTCCTCAGACTCTCATCGGTTGTTTCAAAGCTCAAACCGCCAATGAAGAGCTTCCGCAGCTGTTCAGGCTCTTTGGGAGACTCTGACTTAGACATGACGGCAGTGGAGGGGGGAGACGTCAACGATGCTTACTCGGCAGCGTCCGTGGGCAGAAAGCTATTTAGTTTTAAATGTCAATAATTCTGTTTTTGTTTTCTCCAGAAGTATAGCATGACTTAGTCAAAGCTATTTCTTTTTGTTGTATGGTGTCTTGTTCTTACATCATGACTTCCAGTCTTTCTTTTATGTCTTTGTTTTGAATATACTTATTTTTATTGCCTGCTTCAGATTGTTCTATTATTTTAAATTCTTAGAATATTAATCTCCGCTTTTGTTCTGCCTGTCTGCTTACTCTCTCTTTTGAAGGATTATTTCCTCTTGTGATTTGTAATTTTTTTCTTTGAGTTGCGTGCTTACTTTTAGCAAGGGGTTTTCCCTGTTTGGGGGACGTCCCATGCTCCTTGGGTTGTGAAAATGCTTCCACAGAGTAGTTTTGCATTTTCTTATGATGGGCATCTCTGTGGTTTTATTGGTCTGTAGCCCGTTGTTATTGCAATGGCTACATCAAGGTTTTCTTCGGGGTGGATAACATGAGTTCAGACTCTGTACCCTGCGTGCCCAAATACACCTTCTAGGTTCCTGACTTCATATGGGCTTGTCAGTGCTGGTTCCTCATCTTGTACGAGCCCTATCTACCTTTCCTGTTAGTAAGTGGGCAATTGAACCCCAGCCTCTCACCATTCAGGCCAATATGTAGACCCAACACCTGGCTGGGCCACCAGAGCATCGATTTACTAGTGCCAAGATGGCAACTCTGACTATGCGTTCTTTTTAGTTTCTATTACCTGGGGATTTCTTCTCTCCTCTCTCTTTCTCATTCTTTCTTTCATATTTGATTCTCTTTCAAAAATGTTTGTGCTGTATTTCCCCCAGCATTTCTATGCATGTTTAAAGGAAGAAGATTGGGGGCTTTATTAGTGCAGTCTGCCGTTTCACTGGAACAAGAGGGTGGGACCGACACCTGACACTGAGTGATAGGGCAGAATTGTCAGTACACGCTGATAGGGGCTTTAAGGAAGGAGAAATTGACTCAAGAGTGGGAACAGCTGAGCACTGAAGAATGCTTAGTAGAGTTCAGATAAGGGAGGGTTAAATACTTTTAAAAAATTATTTTACACATCAGATTCAGAACTATTACATGTGAGGACAGAGATGTCCATCTAATGTCCAGCATGATCATAGGCACCCAGCGTTATTATTTTCTACAGGTTGACACCTTTTCTCTTCGTCCTGCTCTTCCCTTTGCCTTTTCCTTTGTAGAAACAAAATTCTGCTCTGTGAACCGCAGGGAGCCAGGTTTTTGCAGGAAACCCCACATGGCTTCAAAACCTCACCATGCTGACTTAGTCCTCAAGGCAGAGGACGGTTGGGAAGAAAGGAATTAGATATGTTCCCCGGGCATTTCAACCTGTAGTTAATGGAGGAAGGAGGCTCAAGTCAGAATTTTTGCTTTTAATTTTTAATTTCGTCAACTGTGACTTCGTTGTCTGAAAAAGAGAGTGAAAAGCAAATCTCCTGCTTCACTTTGGAAATGCCCTCAACACCCACTTGAGTGGGGATAGCTACCTAATCTAACTACTAGAGGGGGTTGCAAAAATTAAATGATAAAACAGAAGTGAACATGCCTTAAAACAAAAATGTATTGCATAAGAGAGGTAGAGTGACCTAGTGGTTCAGTGCACGGACTCCAGAGCCACATTGGGTTTGAAGCCCTAATTCTGCCACCAGCTAGCTGTTTGGGAATGTTGCTTAAATTATCTGTGCCTCAGTTCTTCATATGTAAAATGGGGATAATAACAGATGTATGTCTTAGGGTTGTCGTAAGGGTTAAATGAAATATTATAGTGCCTATTATAATTTTTGTTGGGGGCGGGGAGCTGCACTGAGTCTTAGTTGCAGCACATGGGATCTTCATTGTAGCATGTGGATCTTCTGTTGTGTCGTACGGGCTTCTCTAGTTGGTGGCACACAGGTGCCAGAGCGTGTGGGCTCTGTAGTTTGCTGCACACAGGCTCTCTAGTTGAGGCCCACAGACTCAGTTGTTGCGGCCTGTGGAATCTTAGTTCCCCAACCAGGCATCAAACCTGCATCCCCTGCATTGCAGGATGGATTCTTTACCACTGGACCACCAGGGAGGTCCCTATAGTGCCTGTTCTTAATACATTTAGTTCTCAATGAGTGTTACTTTTTTTTTCATTCCTTTATATCATCATCTATATAAGACCTAATCTTAGGTCCAGGGACCCCAAGCAGTGTTAGAAATAAGATCAGAGTGTTTGAGAACTCTCAGGAATTGTACCCCCAAATATTCTGGTGTGTGTGTGTCTTTGTGTGTGGATTTGTAAGGGGGTGGGATATTTTTCTTCGGAGCCAGTTCATATTTTTTTCATCAGATTCTTAAAAAGATAAGAAACCCAAAGAGGGTGCAGAAGTACTTTTGTTTGAACCTAAGGACTTTAGAGGTGAAATAGTCTTTGCATTCTCTGTGGGCTTTATAGCTCTTGTTTAGCTATAAAGTAAACATAGGTTGGGAGCCGGGCCCTGGTCTATGGTGGTCATTCAGTCTTGCAGAAGGAACATTCTCACCTGGGGAACTCTGTCCGTACCTAGGAAGAACCCAGACGAGAACCCAGAAGACCACTCACATGATTTCTGCTGAAGGCGATTAACGTCATGACTTCTGTTATGGGCAATTTCAGTACAAGGTGAGTCAAACTTATTACTAAGATGGCCCATGGGAGGACTGAAGATTCACTTAATCTTTCTTTGAGAGCAATGTAGGACTTCATGCATTCTCATGAAGTGCTACGAGAGCCTTCTGGTCATTTCCAGTGAAAACCAAGGTCATGAGATTGGGAGACCTTGGTGAAGTATCCTAAGATTCATAATGGAGGATGCCCCAAACTTGATGAATTGTAAGAATCATGACATTCTTTTCCTCTATCCTTTGAACACCTTTCTTGCTTTGATTCAGCTCAGGCATTTAAATAGATTTGGCAGGGCTTCTAAAGGTATAAATGTCTAACTTTATTTCTTTTTAATGATGTGTGTCATCTAAATAGCAATGCTATCAACAGAGGATGTGTTTCTGTTATTTTTTTTTTCTCTCCTGCTCTCAGATGCCTTTTGACATATGTAAAAATATTTATGTAGTGTTTCAAGTCTGCAGCATTCAGCCCAGACATGCTCTTTTGAGCTCTTCCTTTTGGTAATATATTTAACTCAAAAGAAGTCATAGGCATATTGGGGGCAGATAGTAGGTACAAATCTGACAAAAAGCTAATGAGCTCTCCTGTGATTATCACGGAGGATGGTGACTCATTAAATCTCATTTCCTGGGCAGGTCCACATAGGGAGAAGAAATGATCTCAAATAAAGGCCTGAGCACCTAATGCAGTCAGATTTATGGGCATCTCTATAAGTAGCCTCACGATAATCAGTGCAGATACTGAAATGTTGTAATGAGGTACTCTGAAATATTTAATTGGTTACTTTATTAAATTTTTTAATAGTTTTGTTTCTTTCTGTTAGGAATTAGCCCCACAGCAGGGAGGGTACTGAAAGCAAGTGGGGCTGTCTTTTGGTTGGATTCAACCCAAGCTCTTGTTCCCCTACCTGGTATCTCTTCGTGTGTTAATATTGCCATCGATATTCAAGGCTGTGCTGAGAAGAGGGTCAGGATGGTTAGAATCCACGAAGGCTTCCCCTTTCAGTTCCTGAGAACAGGGTATCTGCTTAAGAATTAATCCTCTTCTGGCTTCCTCACAGTGAACCATTTTTTATTCTAAGGGTTTTCCACTGCTAAGAAGAAGTTTTTTTCCAAAAAAGGACAAGCCATCAGTAAGATGAAAAAGGGACTGCAGTTTGTTTTTGACACCTTAACTTCCTTTTAAATATCCATCTTCAC
This sequence comes from Hippopotamus amphibius kiboko, assembly GCF_030028045.1. Lineage (NCBI taxonomy): Eukaryota > Metazoa > Chordata > Mammalia > Artiodactyla > Hippopotamidae > Hippopotamus > Hippopotamus amphibius. The sequence goes on along the minus strand of NC_080187.1, from coordinate 201,828,791 downwards.
CTTCCCTGTATCTCACTCCTCATCGTTAGGTCCTGGTAGCTTTCTAATCACGAGTTAGTTAAATAGCTTAAGTTATTGTTCTTAGGGACTCATAGATGCAACTAAATGAATTTCTCGTGGTAGAATTTTAGATGTCGTAATGGGTTGGGTGGGGTCATGATATTTCATATGTCTGAAACCACACCCATTCATCAGGCCAGCTTTGTTGCCTTTTTATCCCCTGTACACGGGCACTGGACTGTTTGTGAGAGGAATTGTTGGTTGACTGGTGAGGGGAGACTGAGCAGGGCTGTGTGGTGCTTGTTGCCATAAGACCTCATCTCATAAGCTCGTTTGAAAACGTCATCCTGAAACAGGAAAGATCCCTCTCAGCTTCATATTCTTCCATGACCTTTGCATTTCTCAATTCTATGTCGTCAACTTCTAGACTTGCATCGAAGACCCTTGTTTTCTTCCGCCACGACCACGAAGAGAAGGTTCATCGACAGATGTGATTTATTTTAAAAGGGCCACAGGCAGGATTCTTAATGGAGAAATCATTCCAGACAGCCTTTTCATAGCAGAGATGGGTTTGCCAGTGCGAAACGTCAAGATGATTTAGATTAATTCAGGTTCCAACTCATGTTCACATTAAACATCTAATATTTGAGACTTTTCATCTTTTAAGGTCATAGATATCTAAGATAACATATTGGGGTAGACCCTGCCAAAAAAAGGGGGGTTGGGGTATGAGATCGCTGTTCAGATTATGAAAGGTGAGTGAGTGAAAGTACCATATTTTCTGGATTCAAAAATGCACGTTAAGAAAAAATTTCACTTTATAGTTCATAAAATCATCTTATAGTTCATAAATACACTTAATATGTTATTTTGTTATTTTCTCCCCAAATATCTGTTACTAAACTTTATAAGCAACATTTTCTTAGAATTTAGGAAATACTCTTCATTCTCTCTAGGCTGGAAGGTCTTATTCACAACTTGTTTGCATTTGGTTTATGAAACCAACACGGCCAACTCTCTTCCGTTGCTGATGAGAGGAAGGCCAGGCAACTCTTTAAAAACAAATAAAAGGTGTTCAAGTTGTAGAAAACACAGCTGAAATATGATCAATGGCTGAATTGACTCGGAACTGAGGCAAGCTGTCATGGCCAAGTTGTGGGTGTTGTGGGAAAACATAACCTGAGGTCCCATGGCAGACATGGTGTGAAGGGCGTATCTGATGTTGGAGCCCAGGACAGGAAAGGGAACGGGCAAGTTCAGAGCAACGCAGGTTTCAGAGGCTGGGAGCACAAACCTATAGAATTATATGCTGGTATATGTGCTTAGAAAAAGTTTTGGAAGGATACATCCCTAGGTGTTCATAGTGTTGGGGAATGGGGTGCTGGGGGAAAGAGACTTAAACACTCTTACTTTCACGTCATACACTTCTGTTGCTAAAATGTTATATAGTGAGCATGTAATTTTTAAATTTAAGGAGCTATAAAAATTACTAAAGAGAAAATATATCAATATATCCCAGAGGTAAAAACCTGTTTGCAGCTTCTAAGCTACAGTCTTGGTGAGTCCAGAATAATTTATTTGGACAGAATAATTTATTTAGACAATGGTTGGCACCTGCTCTGCTTCACTGTGCCCAGCGCACAACTCTGTGTCTCTCGGGCCTACCACTGACAGTAGGGGGCCCCAGATGGTCTCCCATCCAGACAGTGGGGCCAAGACCCCTTCTCAAGTGATTTCCCAGGCAGTTTGAAGGAGATACCCTAGCTATAGACTGCGGAGGTTACTGGCTCAAGAACTCCCCAGGAGGGGCCACTGGCTGGGGTTGCCCTTCTCTGAGCCTGGATGGGTGTATGGCTTGTTCCATGCTGATGGCAGAAGGGAGGATCAGACACCCTGTTTTATGAAAGTGAACATTAAATTAGCTTCCCACGCTTTCGGTCCTTCAATCAGTATCCACTTAGAAAGGAGCTTTGTTTTCCCCCAAATGCCAAGAGCTGGGAAAGCTAGACATCACCATTGTTCCTGTTTTGGGGTACCATGTCAAGGCAAAGTAAAGTGGAAAAGAAAAATCTTTCTTTTGCTTTCTCTCCAGTGTACATGGGACAAGAAAAGGAAGGTATGGAGTAGCCCATCTGTGACTGTGAGTAGAAAACATCTCCTATGAATCTTCATTCATAATTTGAGTAAAAGTGGGGGAGGGGATGCCGTAACACCTACCAACACCATTTCTTTCTTTTCTGGGAAGATGTTCGCCCACAGGCTGTCCCTTCAATATATTTGAATTCTGGGTTTTCCAGAGTCACCATCATCCACGTTACATTTTCCTTCTTCTATTGCCAGCTTCTGGCCTGTTGCTAAGCATCCTTTTTACTCAAGATATGTCTACAACTTTGAAAACTAAGTCCTGGGAACCAGTGTGGCTGTGTGGGTGTGTGTACAGTTTTTAAAGTGGGTGCTGTTTCTGAGCTGAAACAGAATCGGCAAAGAATTCATTAACTTTAACCAGGGTGAGTAATCTTGCCTGGACCTCCGTGGTAAAAGTTCTTGAAAAACATTATCCTTGTAAAAAAAAAAAAAAAAAGCCGGAATGGCTTGTTGGTGGTGCTTTTCCCTCTGGCTCACCTCTCTGCCGTACTGGGGGATTGTAGCCAAGTGGGCCTGGGGTGAAGGGTGACCCCCCCCCCCCAAGTCTCAGGCAGCAACAGGCAGGACCACAGAGCTGCTTTGCCGGCTGCTACCGGCTCACCTTCGTGCCTGTCTTTTCCCTTCAGACTTCAGTGGTTTTTTCCAGTGTCCCCCTTTGAAAAAGATTGATGTGGCTGGCAATGGCGAGGGGATTAACACGAATAACAAATTATTTTTACACGTTTGAAGTTATAGGCCTATTATACTTGCCCTTTAGGGAAATACTGGGCTTTACTGAGCAGTTGTTTTTCTCAACAAATTTCAGTAATTATTAGTGCTAAGAGTTGGGTTGCTTGGTTTCGCCTCCGCTTGTACAAAGTGTCTGTGCCTTTTGGGAGGCTCTTCTCACTCCCTGATTCACAGGGAAGAAGGCTGCCTGGGGTAGGACAGTTTTTCCCTACCCGAAAATTTGCAACTAAGTTTTAAACTATCTGAATAGTTTTCATCTTGGGCCGCAGAGGTGACAGAGACAGAGGAGTAGGTAAAGGTAACCTGGAAAAAGTGTGTTTGTTCAGGATGGGGTGGAGGAGAGGGTATGGGCCCCAAATAGGAAAGGTTTGTCCTGAAAACCCAGAGTGATGGTTGGAAGATAGAGAAGAATTAGAAACAGCAGATTCAAATCTCTGATCTAGGCCAAATCTGTTGTGTGACTCTGGCAACTGCCTAACCTCTTAAAGCCACTGTTTGCTCCTCTGTAATATGGGTCTGATAAAATACTAGTTTCAGGCAATTTAGAGAAATAAATACAGTAATGACAAACTTTTACATGCCCTTTACAACATGTTGTTTCTAGTGCTGCTAGTACTAGCTTGCCTGTCTCTTATCTGAAGTTCTGGCGATAGTCTTAAAAAAAGAGGGCCCTCTCATGAGCTGTGTAAAGAAGCGTGGAAGAATAGGGGTCATATCAATATAATAAGTTACAATTAAGCATTTGTCTGTACATCCATATTCAAATCCCAGCGTTGCCAGTGACTAGCTGTGTCATCCTCAGAAAGTTACTCACCGCCTCTGTGCCTCCATTTGTCTGCCTGTAAACCAACAGTACGTATTTCACAGGGTCGTCATGAGAATTAGATAAGGCAAAGCGCTATAACGCACTTAGATGAGTGCTCCGAAGTTGACATAACAGGTCCCCAAACCCCCTGGGCAGCTCCATACCTTCCATGATGATAGGATGGGAACACACGTGACTCATCACTGCTTAGCTACTGTTCTGCTCCGCGGGGGCAGGTCCACCACCTCCACAGGGGTACCGCGTTGGCCCTTTCGGAGTGGTCGTGTTGGTCCCTTTCTGGGTGGGTGTGGCGTTGATCCCTGTGAGCAGGGTCTCTACGCCAGGCTGCCCTTTCTCCTCCAGGACAGTGACCACCTACTGCCCGAGTTACAGTGACATTCCAGATCTTGCCATTAACAAGAAATTCCAGATCCCCAAATCCCAAGCAGTCATGTCTCCTTCTGTGGGGAAAGAGCAAGATTTGCTTCCCCACCCCATCACCATCCCATCTAGGTGAAATTTCTGATGGAAGGAAAGTAGGTGAATGAAAACATGGTGGAATTAAGATCAGGTGGTCCTTTCAATGTAAGGATAATGACCACTGCACAGCATCCTGACCAAGAGTAACATGGGAGGCAGCAAGTGATCTGAGACAGTTGCTATCATCTGTACAAGAAATAAAGGTGCCTCTTGTTTTACACAAACCTTGGCGTGAAAGCCCGGGTTTCCAAAGAAAATACGACTGTTAAAAGAAAAACTGGGGGCATACTGGGATTAAGAGTTTATTTGTGCAAAAATCAATTTGAATCAGGCAATATTCAATCTAGCAGATAGAAAGGCGCTCCAAGGAGCTGTACAAAATCAAAGACTCCTACAGCCAGAGGGAATGGGAACAAGGAAGTTGTACTAGACAAACAAGTGCATTGGTTATTGCAAAGTCACTTTCCTTTAGGGAATGGCAGGGGTCTGTCAATCAGATTACCTACCTAGTGCTGATCAGGTGATTCCCAATTGGTTTAAGATTCCATTCCTGGGTTTGGTGACGTAGGGCTTGGCATAAATGACTCCATTTTGGGCCTGTTATCTTGTTTTGAATACTTCCCGCCTTTTGATCAGACTCTCAGTGTAATGAGAGATGTGAACAAAATTTAAGGCGTTAGCACAACTCCCAGCTACTGCTCTGAGGTTTTCACCATTTCTGCTGATCCTCTCTGTAGTACTCACAGCTCACCATGTTGGGTTCGTGTTCTTTAAATCAGTCATTCTCTTCATTCCTTTTCTTACATTATAATCTTAGGGAGTCTAGCTATTTGCTTGGTGGTTAGCAGCTGTGAAGATGCATGTAAAGCTTTTGAGAGAACACAGCACACCAGGGAGACTACTGTGATTATTATAAGCAGGATAATTCCCATTGTCTGGAGTGCACTTTGGAGCCATGGTCCCCATGACCCAAATCAGTCAGAATCAAGTCAATGAAAGACCCCCATTAAAGGAGTCACTTTAAGCCAACTGGCTTGTTCAGTGATGGTATGTAGCCGAGTCTCAGCTTCCCTAGTAGTGTCAATCCAAGTACAAGTGGTGTTGGCCACAGCACAGATACCTCCTTGCTCAACTCAGCTAAAAGATAATCTTGGGCTCTCCTATTGTCAGGAACAACTTTGGCCAGAGATTCTATGGGTCATTTTTGGGCGGGTGTTGCTTTAGCAGCAGGTTCTACAGTATCTTCCAGAGTTAAGGACAGATTCCTGATTATAGCTTCATTTGCATTTACTCTGAGGGCAGTAGGACTCTGCCACAGAAAGCTGATTTTGAGTCATGAATACCTCCTGGTAATTTCCACTTGAGTCTGTGGCCCAGGACTGGAAAGGTGACAGCCATGGTGGTCAGTAAAATTTAAGGGTCTGTAGACTGCACAGGTGTTTTATTCTAGTCACACTTGCCTGTACCCCTTTTTTGTGCAGAGCCTGGATGCAAGTTTCCTCGAGTTTCTGGTTGGTTAATCAGAGGCAGGGAAATGGACTCCCCTGCTTAAGGAGTCTCACATAATACAGAGGGGGCTGAGTTTGTTCCAGAGAAACTGAGGCATTGGAAATCGGGGAGAAATTTGTGATAGGCTGAACTACCTTAGTATCACTAGCCTTGTGACAAATCCAGCAATCATTTGAAAGTTGGATTACTCCCCCTTGCAATGGCCTGAGATATGTAAACAATGGTATTATCTTTCTAGACCAGATCAAGACAAAAGAAGAATCATAAAGACCTTCCTGCTGTAAGAATTAGGAAGAGTATGGTCAGAGAGGGAGGGAAGAATGGAAAAAAATGTTTTTCACCTCATGTCTTGGAAGGAAGCAGTTTACCTTGACGTTGGCTACTTCTGTTCTTTGATTTTGAGTTCTCCAGTGTTAGCATAGGACCAGATGTCATGTGGAGCCTTCTTCAGTTTTGAAATACACATCCAAGTTTCAACAACTTGAAATTTGGCAGTGATGTCATTGGTCAAGTGTACTTGATAGGGTCCTTTCTGTGAATCTCACTTTTGCGAAAGCATCAGAGTAAAATAGTAACTGTCCATAAATGACAAAAGACTTTAAAATGCCCATGGTTAAAGATCTGATGAGAGTTCATTACATGGGACTGATAAGGAAATTTGGTTATTTCTGTGACATACAGCACTTTAAAATAATAACTGAAATTATGACTAATAACATCCTAGGACATACTAGATTTTTAGGAATTTCCTACAATTTCTAGGACACTGTTACTAATACCATGCATCCATACAAATATAACTTAAGAAGGTTTATCATCACTTATTCGACAGTGCTTCCCATGTGATTTAATATACCAAATTCGCTAAATTGGTTTAACATCTCTCTTTTACAAGCTGAGAGACAAATCCTTTGAGATTTCTAGGGATTCTTGGTGAAATCTCAAAGTTACTTTGAGGTCAAAAAGACTCCTTTTAGAATTTGGTTTGGGGAAGTTGTCAAAAGGTCAAAAGGTTTGAACATTTGACTAAATAGGCTCATGGATTATTATGAAATAATACTTAATCATCTATTTAATCAGAGTGACAATAGAAAATTTTAAAGGCTGACACAGAAAGTTTTACAGTTCTGAACAAAACTTAGCTCTTTTAAAACTAGGAAGATTGGGTTTTCTTGAGTAATTAAAGACCTGATAAAGAGAATGTGAAGCATAATAAATTATTTTGCTAAGACACAAAATCTTTGCTTTCCAGGTAGGTTATCTGAAAGGTAAACAAACCAACAAACCAGAAAAACCCAACTTCCATAATTTCTTATCCAGAGCAGACCAGTAGTCCAATAAAACTTTGTTGTGTTAACAGAAAACAAAATTATAATTTTGTACCAGTGTACATTTGATATTAAAATTCATTATTTAAAAACAAATGAATCCATTCCAATCTTAGTCAGCTTGACCACGCATAAAACTCCTTTCCCAAGATTCCTTTTCCTTCCACAACTTTTTTATATCCCTTCAGATTTTGCCTTATGTTTTTTTCTTCTTTCTCATTCTAGAACAAGACTCCTATTACTTTCCTTACTTACTTTTCATATACAGTTGTTTCCTTTCACCTTTATTATTTCTGTTTTAATTACATATATTGATTAGAATTCTTAACCCTTAGAATTCTTTATTCCTAGTGAAAAACACGAAGCAATTGTGGACTGTCTGTTAAACTAGCATTCTGTGGAGTGGCAAGTTTATAAATACATTTCATAATTTCTAGAAGAATATTCTTCCTAGTAGTAAATTTTCCATTGCGGCCCAAAACATGTTTACTAATAGACCCAAATATCTCTGCTTCCTCTATAAAAGGAAACCAAAAGTAGATAAACCTGTGTTCAATAATTGATTTTTCAGTATTTTATCTTATTTGAAAATGATCTGCATATTGAGTCAATATCCATCACTTATCTCAGTATAACTTTAAAAGTTTCAAATTCTCAAAAAGGTTGTGGAAAGTATTTTTAAATAGACATACTATGGAACATAATTATTGTTGAAAAGTCCATTTATAAACTTTTACTTACATCTGTTTAATTCACTTGTTCTTAATAATTATGTTTGGATTAGTTACGAAAATTTCATAAGACTTTAAACAGCTAACCATCATCTTAAGCTATTGTTCTTATTGACAGATTCTGTAACAGATATAACATAAGCTGTTTTAACCTTTAGTAAGCCTAAGTAAAATAGAATAAAAGTATTATACTTAATGCTGGTGACTCTATCCAATGCCTATTTTAATTAAACCAACAAACTTAAAGTAGCTTTTATTTACCGATGATTATCCTAAATCATGTGAACTTGAAAAACATTTGTGTTTCTATATTTCTGAAAGTATATTTGATTTATATAAACACTTATTTATCTTTAAGCCAAATTAAACAGAGCTCTTTACAAATTAATTTTGGCAATGCCATTGGAGGTGAAAAAAATCACACATTTATAACATACATACATAGACATACAAGCAGATGTAAACAGAGATCTTACAGCTTTTGTTTTAAAATTTTAGCTATGAAACAAGTATGATAATACAAATCCACTAGGTTATAAAAGAACATTTGCATCCCAGTTGTGTTTCTGGCAAATGATATAAGTTAAGGTTATCTGCTTGGATGGCTTAAACATTTTACCAATATTTGTAGAGGAGATTTTAAGGTTTTTCATAGGCCAAATTTCCAAAAAAGCTTTTTCCTTTTTTTTCTCCTTCTGATAAGAATTACCTTGGTTCCTGGAGAAGACCAGGGAGAACACATATCTTAAAATGCACAGAGGAAGAAGGCAGGAAGGACTTTTGTTCCCTCAGCCAGGTCTTTTACAGTGTCTGCAAGCCTTTTGAGATGATAGGGGAGAATCTGGGGTGGGCAAAAAGGATAGGTGGGCTTTGAATTGATGCTAGAGCCACATTTCTGTTCTTGTAAAGGCTTGATTTGTAAGACAGTACAATTGTACTTATTTCCTCAAAAAAATTTGGTTGCAACCTGAATGATATCAAGGTGCTGACCCACTCATCCAACTACGTCATCTTTAATTTGCTTCTTTATATCAGAGAGACGATCTTCAACTGAGAGAAATCAAAAGATTCCTGTGTTCTAGATTTAGAGCTGTGTTTCTTTAGAATGCTTTAGTAAATCCTCCCACAAAAACCTTCAGAATGTTTTTATTTCCCTCTGAGTACATAGTTTAATTTTATGTTAGGGGAGAAGGTCTAAAAAAAAAGTGCCTTTCAGGCTCTGAATATCAGCTTCCAATTTGGCCAACTTCTGACCATAGAGCTACTTAAAAAAAAAATCCTTTTGAATATCTTTGTCAGGTTCGAGCCAGGACAAATAGTAAGTACCCCTGGCAGTATTGGACAATTTCATGAACATGCAAGGTGTCCTCAAATAGGGTGCAAAAGATACTACTTTCTCAAACTTGGGAGCCATTCCCAAAGATGGAGGGAAGGGAAAGAAAGGGAAGGGAAGGGAAAGGAAGAAGGGAGGGAGGGAGGGAGGGAAGGAAGGAAGGAAGGGAGGGAGGGAGGGAAGGGAGATTTAGACAGTTTCTCTGGGAGCTGGCAACAGTTGGTAGGACCCTAGCTGCAAATAGAATGCAACTCACCTTTGTGTCTGGCCGTACTTTTAGGGCCCCCAATGTGATGGTTGTCAACCTACGTTCTCAGGACACAAAATGAGACAAACAAGGGCAACAGCTGACCCTAGAAGAGAACAGATCAACAACCAACAGGTACTCAGAAGCACAGTCAAGAGTCATAATTCAAAGATCTAATTCTTACATTTTTTGCCTTCCAATCTGAATTTGGAAATAAAGGGATGATGTAAAATTTTACCATCTGCTCTCGATCAGGCACTACAGATAGAGATCTGGGAGGACTGACTTTGGTTCAAATTCTTCCCCTTTGCCTGCTTCTGCCGGTTTTCCCAGGATCCCATCTGCAGATCTGGAAAGAGTGGTTGTCCCAGCGGGTCTCATCCTGGTCACCAGATACTGTAGAGGAGGAAAAATAATTTTTCCTCTGCTCTTTATGGTGAGTGCTTGGCTGAGATGCTCCAGGGCACCTCCTAAATGGGTAAGTTTATCTAGGTTAGAAGTTCTCCACTGTGGTCATCGTAATTCAAGATTATCTTTGGTAAGGTGAACCTACCTGTTCAGCCTTAAAGCAAAATTTTATTCCCCTGAGGCCTCACACTGGACCTAGTCCAGCTTAAATTCAGACCCAGTATGACCCCAGATCCTGTCTGGTTTAAGTCAGACGCAGTCTGACACCCGCTGAATTCTGGACCCAGTCTGGAAAAAGAAATGCTTAAATAAAATCTGAGAGCTCATAATGCAAAAGCTTCGGAACTAGGTTCTAAGAGAGATTTACCCACACCTCCAGAGGCAGTGAGAAAGCAGCGAGCTCTGGTGGCTCACAAGTGCCTATGTCTGGTTGTTCACTGCTCCTGGGGGCCATGGGAGTCTCCTCAGTTTCCTCTTCTGACACCAGAGCTGTTAAAAGATGAACTGAGGTGTACTAAACACTTTGAGTTTATATGAGCAAAAATTGATGAGAATCAGGCAGCCTTCAATCTAGCAGATAGAAAGGCACTCCAAGGAGTGAAGAGCTGCACAAAATGACGGACTTCTATAGGCAGAGGGGAGCGGGAACAAGGAAGTTATACTAGGGAAGAAGTGGGTTGCTTATTGCAAAGTTACTTTCCTGTAGGGGATGGTGGGTGTCTATCAGGTATATTACCTACCTAGTGCTGGTTAGGCAATTCCCAATTGACTGGTTTAAGATTCCGTTTCTGGGAGAGCTGAAACTATAATTAATTCTTGATTTGGGGATGTGGGGCTTAGCATAAGTGACTCCATTTGGGGGCCTTTTGTCTTGTTTTTAATACTGTCAAGAACTAATAGCTTAAAAACAATCCTTTAATATTTTCAAGGTCTTTTACATCTAATTGGTAATTTTCATTTTAGAAATAAGGAAGCAGAATTTACTATAAACAGCCTGCTTGTCTATCTGTTATCCCCTGGGATATTTAAAATATTATTGTGCTAACAACATCCTACTTTCCCCTACTTTTTAGGAATATAGTTATGATATAAAACACGATATTGAAAGGAAACAAAACACTGTGGTATATAACATGTCTACATTTTAATAAATTATTAGGTTTTGATGCAGAATTGTGTAATGCAACACAGTTGTATGATCTGTAAGACAAATGCGGTATTAAATTTAAAATACTAATTCATAGAGTACCATAGGGAGTGTGGACTGTTAATGGGGCCCGATTTAAAGTTTATAGTTGAACATCTCATTATGGTCCTGTGAGCATGCCTCAGTGATATATGCCCGAGTATGCCTCATTTGACGGTGAACCAAAAGTCTAAAATTTGAGGCTTTAATGGGCAGGAGGCTCAGGCAGCATGGCCCGCATCTCTGCCTGTCATGGGTGGGCGCTTGGTATAAAGTGTAGCCCAAAGTTGGTTGACAAAGGTCCATACCCAGTTGACTCTGGGCTCCCAGTCTTCGCCCTTCTCAAGTCCTCTGTCATGTTGGGGAGGTGGCATCCTCCTTGGTGGGCCTTCTTTCCACTCCCCTACTGAGAGAGACAGCAACTGCAGCTCTTCCTACGGGCAAGATCACCCAGCGCAGAGCTCTTAACATGTGATGCGTGGACCCGTGCTGGTCTGCAGATCTTAGAGGTCAGGTAAGTATAGACATGGAGGGAAAGCCCTGAGAAACTTTTATATAAATGTGACATGGCTGCAAGATCGAAGCATGACTACTGAAATACAATTTTCTGTCTCTTGAATTTAACTTTTTAAAAACTGGGCTTGCCTTTTCTGTATTTTGTATTTTATTTTTCTAGCAATTCATTTGTATTGCTTTTTAAAAGTATTGGCCTGTGACTGGAAGGAAAGAAAATGGACTCTTCATCACAGATAATTCAATAATTTGGGGTGTGTCCACATAAAACAAGCGTGTGGATTCTGGAGTTATAGGTCCTGGATAGGTGCCCTGGTTGTCTGGATGACTGCATGAGTGTATGATCTGCATGACTTTGGGGAGCATATCCTCTTCTGCCTTGATTTCTTTATCTGTGTAATGGGGGTGGTGGTAACTGTATCTACATCATTGGATTGTCAGGAGTTAAAGAGGTTAGTAGTTCCAAGGTTCTTAGAAAAGTGCCTTGTGCAGGGTAAGGTGCCCGAGTGTTTTAGGTATCGTTACCTACCCTTCCACACCTTGTTGCTCACCTGTATCTCTACGTAAGCCAGGGCTGATGACTTAGGCATTGGGATTTTTGAAGGCCTAGGTATTTTTGCCTTTATGGATTTCTTCTTCCATTAAAAAAAAGATTAAACAGTATATTTTATGACCTTGTTGATATAAAGCTGAGTATAATCCAGGGTAGACTCATTATTACATATTCATTATCAGTGTATTCATTTTTCGCTTTTGCTTTTAAAGTAAATGAGAACAAAAACATTTCTGCAGTCCCCTAAAAGTAGTTTGGGTCCTGGGCACTGTGCTTACTGTGGGAGGTTCAAACAAGTTGGAGCTGTAGGCCGAGCTAGCCCGAGTGTAAGCTCTTCCTTCCCTTGCTGGAATGCTCTTCTTTCGAGTATCTTCTCTTGAGCATCATTTCTTCTCCTCTTGGCATCATTTCTTCTCCTTTTGAGCAGCTCCTCTTCATCCAAGAGAGCTGCTTTTGGATAAAGCTCATCTTCATCATTTGAGGTTCTTTTGAGACCCAAGCTTCCTTCTCAGTCTGTCCTGTGTGTACTGTAGTTTTATAATTGCTCATTTATCCATCTGTCACCAAGGCTAGACTATAAGTTCTTTAAGTTCAAGGAACACCTCTGTCTCCCCAAGACTAAGCACATTGTAGTTATACCAATTAATTACTTAATGTGGTTGGCTAAAATGTGTCATTGTGGGGGGAGCAGCATAAATTTGGGCCTCAGAGAGTCTTGAAAGGAGGTTTATTTAGAAAATGGGAGACTTCCCTCATTGCCCAGTGGTTAAGACTCTGAGCTCCCAATGCAGGGGGCCTGGGCTCAATCTCTGGTCAGGGAACTAGATCCTGAGTGCTGCAACTAAGAGCCTGCACTCCGCAACTAAAAGATCCGGCAAGCTTCAACTAAAGATCCCGCACGCTGCAACTGAAGATCCCACAGGCTGCAGCAAAGATCCCACAGGCTGCAACGAAGATCCCACAGGCCACAACTAAGACCCGGCACAGTGAAGGCAAGAAAGGAAAGAAAGAAAATGGGAGAAGGTTAAAGACAATCTTTTTAATCTCATTTTGGGCTAGTGCCTGAACACTGGTAGACTTCAAAACACAGAAAGAAGATGATTTGAGCATCAAAGTAAGCAAGAGCTTTGTAATACAGTTGCCCGAGCAGTGGGAACTCCCCATTGATTAACATTAATGGAAGCTCCATTCATACATCACACGGAGAACAGACCCCTAAAAGCTGATCTGCTGCCTCATTAGAAGCCAATCTGATGCTTTCAGTGTTGAGTAATAGGTTTGGCCGAGCTGGCTGCAGAAGCAGAGCAGCAACGAGGTTCTCTGCTAATTTCAGATGTGGTGGTGAGGCTGATACAGAGCAGAGCACTGGCAAGAGGATGTTGTGGCTGAACCACAGGATAGAATTCTCTACAGGGGGATAGTCCAATTCAATGAGATTGCCTGCTACCGCATCTTCCCCGCAAGGCAGGCACATGCTTTATCTCACAGCATTGCCCAGTCTCACCATCCACTGACTCTTGCAGGGGTGCTGTATTTCAGGTGCAGACTGAGCACCCAAGAATCTTGTTGAACACGCAGACCGTGGGATACCCTGAGAACTTCTGAGTCAGTGAGCCTAGGAGGGAGCCTAGAACTCACAGGTTTAACAGGTAGCTTGGGTAAATGATGTTGCAGATAAATTAGATCAGACTTTAAGAACATGGACACTGCTGAATAGATTATGTTTGAACAAAGGAGAATCCTTCCTTCTATGTTCTGGCCGCAGTGGTCTGTGTCCATAGCTCTTCGTACTCATTTCTTGGATGCTTGGAACCTAGTATAATCCTTAAGCATGGGAGGAAAGCAGAAATATCGCCTCTCAGCTCCCAAACATCTCCCGTGCAGATCCTGAAGCCCCCGTCTTTCTTGCTTTTCTGGTTTTAGGGGCTGGCATATGGTCATCTGCAAGGTAGGGCCAACTCATGTTTTTCCCCCACTCAGAACTGAGTCCTGTGCCGCGAAACCAGCTCTCTGGAACTCTGCACTGGAGTTTCATTTACTATTAAGGGCTCTAATGAGGAGGGACAGGCAATTATTATTATTTATTTCACTAATTAGCCAGATAATCATTCATTTTGAAACTATTCAGGGTTGGAAATCTGTTCATTTTGTACCCTTTGTGTAATGTGGATTCATTTTGTTTTTTTCTTTTCCTTTACAAAAACGGCTGCTTTGTTTAAATGAGGGGCAAAGGTAGGGAGTGAGAAGAGGGGAATTAAAAAAGAGAGAGAGAGAGAGAGAATTTCTGAGCTGTGAAGATAATGCAGCAAGGAGCCAGAGTCCATAAAAACATCACCTTTCCGTCTCTGAAGACATAATGCTTGATGATAACCATAAAACATGTTAGTGCAAAATGAATTGCTGTTCTAGTCAAATCCTTAAACGTACTACTGTGGATGTCACTGGAGATATGCAACTCTTTTCTCCGATGCCGAGGTATATTTTATCATAATTTGTGGGGTGGGTGACAGCCTTGTACACATGATTGCCTTTTCCTGCTCAGTTAGCTTGTCAAGGTCAGAGTCCTTTGGCCTTTTATGAATGTAGGACTATTAAGAAATGAGCAGGATAACGGAACAGCATGGAGAGGAAACTTTATTTTTCTTTACTAATCAATACATTATGTTTTCATAGTGTTTGCTTATAGCAAGCTACCATTCTATTCTCCAGGTTATTTTGGAGGTGGACGGGGATGCTGTTGTTGTTTCAATACTCTGCATCTGATTTTTGTTGTGAGATGCAAAGAACATCTAGGAGGTTGGGATTCATCAAAAATAAACTGTTCAAAAAGGTAATCACACTTGAACTCAACTTGGAGAAAAAAAAACTGTTCAGGAACACTTGTACTTTCAGGTAGCATTTTTTAAGATTTCTTTCTTTCTTTCTCCCTCTTTCTTTCTTTCTCTTTCTTCCTTCCTTTCTTTCTTCCTTCCTTCCTTCCTTCCTTTCTTTCTTTCTTCCTTTTCTTTCTTTCTTTTTTTCTTTCTTATTTTTGGCTGCGCAGCATGTGGAATTTAGTTCCCTGACAAGGGATCGAACCCGTGTCCCCTGCAGTGGAAGTACGGAGTCTTAACCAATGGACCGCCTGGGAAGTCCATCGGGTAGCACTTTTTAAAGGTAGATCATTACCATGGAAGTTGTGCTTCTATAGGTTGCTGCTTCTGTGGGGTACAAATGTAGTATGGCACTCTTTTTGTAAGTCACGTCCCCTAGATATAATGAGCCTGGTAGATTACACCGAACCTCTGTGTGTATTTGCTTGTTTGATTTTTGGTTTTGTATGTTTGTTTTCTATGACTTCCATTTTGAGAGTTAAAACCAGATCTGAGGATGATAGAAGCTATAGCCAAGGATCTCAATCCAAGGAAATGTGAGATGGTCACCATTTCTCATAGAAATGGAAACCCTTGGTAAGCATTGGGGTGGGTGAAAGGATCCTAGCAAAAGGTGGAGGAGGCTTCATCTCTCTCAAGGATGTTTTAGCTAGCTCCCATAGCTTAACAATATACTCTTCACCTTGGAATACTCAGTAGGTTAAGGGATTCGGTGTAGGAACTTCTAGTCTAAATGACTCTTTTCTCTTAGTGGGTGCCTGTATTGTCACTAACACTGAAAATTGCTGAGAAGTCTTGTTAAAAGCAGTCAGTAATGCATAAATAAATCCTTGTGCAGAAAGTTCAAGGAACCATTGTTCCCAGATCTTCAACTGTTCCTACTAAACTTTCAGAAGCTCAATGAGAGGGAACTTCTTACGTCCCAGTGTTGGGGAGGTATCAGGGTTAATTCTGATAGGAGCAGCAGCAGGGAAAATGTCCTAGTATCTATTCAGCTCACCACCACAGTGATAAAATATTTACTGAAAAGAATAAAAAGAACTTTATAAATGCTGGAGAGGGTGTGGAGAAAAGAGAACCCTCTTGCACTGTTGGTGGGAATGTAAATTGATACAGCCACTATAGAGAACAGTATGGAGGTTCCTTGAAAAAGTAAAAATAGACTTACTATATGACCCAGCAATTCCACTTCTGGACATATACCCAGAGAACACCATAATTCAAAAAGACTCATGCACCCCAATGTTCATTGCAGCACTGTTTACAATAGCCAGGTCATGGAAGCAACCTAAATGTCCATCAACAGAGGAATGGATAAAGAAGATGTGGTACATATGTACAATGGGATATTGCTCAGCCATAAAAAGGAACGCAGTTGGGACATTTGTAGAGACATGGATGGCCCTAGAGACTGTCATACAGTGAAGTGAGTCAGAAAGAGAAAAACAAATATATATTAACACCTGTATGTGGAATATAGAAAAATGGTACAAATCAACCGGTTTGCAAGGCAGAAACAGAGACACAGGTATAGAGAACAAACATATGGACACCAAGTGGGGAAAGCGGCTGGTGGGGGGCGGGGCAGGGTTGGGATGGGATGAATTGGGAGATTGGGATTGCCATATATACATTCCTAATAAGAAAAAAAATCAAATTGTGCACTTTAAATATATGCAGTTTATTGTATGTCAATTGTATCTCAATAAAAGTTCTTAAAAAAAACCTAAGTTCTAGCTTTGAAAAAAAAGAATAAAAAGAACTTTAAAAATAAGAAGCCCTTCACAGTATTGAATGTTTAGATCCTAACAGGTTAATTTACTGGAGTTGATCTTTATACTTTATATAGAAGAAAAACAGAAGAAAGTAATGTAAATGAAAGAAATGTTTACACTGCTTAAGAGTGAGATACAACTACTGAATCCAAGAACCACTTTAATATAGTGCTGGCGTACTAAAAATGAATTTATTTTAAATAATTCTGCTCTATTCTTGAAAGCACTTTCAAGAGCTCTAGGGGAAGAAAAATGTGAAGGTACTAAAAGACTAGTCAAGCTGCATTTTTAAAAGATTTTAAATAACCTAGACTTCTCCTGAAGGTCATCTTACTAAGTTACCTACCCTGCATGATGACAAAGAAATGGAGATAATGCACTAATGCTGGAGGTCAAGGTTGAATACAAGACACTTGCAGGGACAGAATTTTTAATGATTGTTTAATATGGCAAAGGGTAGGAATGAGAAGTTGAGAAAGAAAATGGGTGAAATAGAAAGCAAAAGTGGACAAGGGCAGCTGGAAGCTGTCTTCTTGTTTTATGCTCCTATGTTTAGTGTATTTGGGTGGCTGTGGGAGTATCACCTTTTGGTGTCGATGGGGCTGGTTAAAGGCCGTGGCAGCAGCTGGGAGAATGTTTGCTCCCCTTAAGGACAAGTCCCCAAAGTGGCACTTTCTCAGACCTTGAGACGCATACACAGGGTAGTCAAAGTGAGCTTTGTAGGCAGTGGTTCCAGTTGGGCTGAAATTGAGAACCTGAGGTCTAGGTGAGGCCAGCATTTCTAGGTAAACCAGCTTGTGGAAACCAAAATAGGTTTTCCTGATCAGTCTCATCAAAAATGGGTTTCCTTCAGCCTGTCAACCCTCGCCTGCGTCAGGGTATTTGCACTTGCTGTTCTCTCTTCCTAGAATGTTCTTTGCTCATAGGTCTGTGTGGTTTGTTCCTCAACTTCATGAAGCATTTTGTTGAAATGTCACTCGTCAGCGCTGCCTTTCTTCCCCAGCCACCCTGTTGAGAAGAATAGCTTGCTCTCCCTCTCTAACCCCACCTTTTTTGGGGGGTGGGGGGGCTGTGTGGCATGTGGGATGTTAGTTCCCTAACCAGGGTTCGAACCCACACCCCCTGCATTGGAAGTCTTAAGCAGTGGACTGCCAGGGAAGTCCCTAACCTCACTTTTTTTCATTCCATAGCATTTATCATCACCAGACATAACATTTTTGTTTGTCTCCCCCATTGGAAAGTAAGCTCCATGAGGGTGGGGTCTGTGCCGTATGCAAGCTCCCAACAAGTTGAGAACTACTGCTGTATTTCCAGTGCCTCAATGGTGCCTGCCATAACGCAGGAACTCAGTGAATATTTTTTGAATGAATGAATAATAATAACAATAATAGTGTCCTTTCTTTGTGCACTTTCCCTGTGCCCATCTCCACCCTGAGTTCCCTACACACTTCAGTGCATGCCATCTGCAGTGCCCTACACACTAGGCAACTGCTATTTCACACCCCATTTTGCAGACAAGGATGCCCTCCTAGTGATCCTCCATGCACAGACTCTGCTCTAAGGAGTACAAAGCTGCCCTGAGGATGTTAGCACTCTGCACCTTCTTCCTCATAAAGAGTTGGCTGTCACACACAAATTTAAAAATAAAATGAAATGAAGAAAGCATCCACATTACAAAAAAAAATTAATAGGAAAGGAGAACTTGACTCAGAAGGATTTCGGTTTCAACAGGCTTCTTGGAAGGGACCTTTCGCTTAGGGTTGCCATATTGGGAAAAATGAAGATACCTAGTTAAATTTGAATTTCAAATAAGCAATGAATGTTTTTTTTTCAGTATTGAGCATGTTCCATATATTGTGTGGGACATGCTTATGCTAAAAAAATTATACATTATTTATCTGAAATTCAAATTTAACTGGGCATCCTATACTTTGGTAATGTTACCTTTGCTGGTTTCCATTTCTTTTTTTTTTTATTGAAGTATAATTGATTTACAATGTTATATTAATTTCTGCTGTACAGCAAAGTGACTCAGTTTTATATACATATATATGCACACACACATATATATGTATTTTCATTATGGTTTATCACAGAATATTGAACATATTGATAATTCCCTGTGCTATACAGTAGGACCTTGTTGTTTATCCATCCTATATATACTAGTTTGCATCTACTAATCCAAAACTCCCAATCCTTCCCTCCCCCACCCACCTACCCCTTGGCAACCACAAGTCTGTTCTCTATGCCTGTGAGTCTGTTTCTGTTTCGTAGATATGATCATTTGTGTCGTATTTTAGATTCCACATATAAGTGATATCATATGGTATTTGTAATTTTTTAAAAAATTTGCTGGTTTCCATTTCTAATGAGACAGAGCGAAAAATAATAATAATGAAAATAATAGTCATATGAATCATTACATTTACCACTCTGTTCCCCAGGAACTATGTGCCCTTTGCATATATCATTTCTAGCCCTCACAAGAACCCTGCATGGTAGATAGTATCTTCCATTCTTCAGATAAGGAAATTGAAGCTCAGAGAGGATAACTAATTTACCTAAAGCCACACAGCCAAAAAGCCAATCTTCCTTCTATAACACTTATCATTATCTTATATAAAATACTTTTTGTTTGTCTCCTGCATTAGAAAGTAAGCTCAATGAGGGTAGGGGTCTTTGCCCCAAAGAACATGATGCCCACGTCTCACTGCTTGCCCACTATTCCTTCTCTATGACCCCACTCTGTTCTTGGAGGTACTAGGTTAGAGCCAATCCATGAGCAAAGAGGAGCCATTCCTAGCTGGACCCCAGAAGGAGCTGTCTGGGATCTGAATGCCCATCTCTGCCTCCTTGGTCCTCACATCCTGAGCAACTTTTGTGCCAAGTCTGGCCAATTCCCTGTCAGATCATTGAGACATGGGACTTCCTTGTTATTACTCTATTTTTTAGTTCACTTGAAAATAACTAAGGATAAATAGAAAACAGCAACAACTTGTGCTGTTTCAGTTCCAGAGTCGCATGCATTTTATTCTAAATGACAATATTTAACAACAAAATTGCTTCATTTCAACCTCATTGCATTCCTTCAAGTGGGAGTACTATAATTTAAAAATAATAAATGCAACAGAGTGAATATATTGCTTTCATTAATCCCCAATACTGCTTATTTTCAGCACTTTTAAATTATTTGGGTGTGCTCAATAGATTTAGCTGAAGTGGAAAAAGAATCATTCAGATTTCAGATCATTTGCAATTATCAATTTATCTGCTGTTTTCCAGCCAAGTAACTGAACTTCAAAGTAGCATGTGGTTTGAATGATTTCCTCCCCAGCCCCTGCCTGGTATGAACAGTGAATTAGTCAAGTAAAAATGTCTGTGGAATTGAAGGTGCTATAAACAAGGGCATCATATCCTCTGAATTATCAGCCAGCACAGGTGATGTTGATTGCATGTCATGGTGTCCCAAGGACATCCAGAGTGACAGTGGAAACTTGTGTATCTATGCCCAAAGTAAAGTGAAGGGTTAAGGCAATAATCCAAACATTTCACCTCTAACCTGCCCTTTGATCGATTCCCAAGTATTTAAAGGGTACGATGCGATTGTAAGGTCTTTAAGTACCAGAACTTAAGCGCTAAATTGCCAGATAAAATACAAAATGGTCCCATTGAAATTTGAATTTCAGATAAACTCTGAATAATTTTTAGTACAAGTATGCCCCAAATATTGTGTCCTGTATTTTAATTTGCTACATCTGGCAACCCTTTTGAGGCCCAAGACCCTGCATCTTATTAACATGCCATGTGTTTTAAGCATGGCATGGCAGTGACTAATTCTAGCGGCTGGAATTTACTGAGTGATCACGATGTGCCCAGCGTACTCCCATGTGCTTTACATTTATGATCATCCAGCCTTCACAGCAATCCTGCCAGTTAGGTGTATTGTTATCCCATTTTATAAACACAGGAAAATGAGGCTTGGCGAGCTTAAGGTATTTGGCTATGATCTCAGCAAACAGGCGGTGGCAGAGGGTGGTGGCTGGGGGGTCTGTTCATAGACCTTTCTGTTTTCACTACACTGTGCATTTTAATTCAATGAGAAGAAATGACTGGTTGCAGATGAGATCATGTGTCTCGCTAACTTTAAGGATACAAATATAGTCTTAAATTCATATGGACCTATTCAAGGTTGAGTTTCGCCGTGTATATGTTGAGGCATACGTGCAGAACTCATCTTATTGGCCAGTGGACTGGCCCATTCCCTTATTAATAAAAGGAATTTCTTAACTGTGACAAAAATATAAAAACAGGGTGTGAAATGCAGTGGCAGTCACTGGACGAAACTTCCAGTGAGTGAAAGCAGCGCCCAAACAATTAGTTGCTTTGAACTCAGCAAAATGGTAGTTCTTTTATTTAATTTTAAACTCATTATGAGTTGCCAGGAGGTATATAAATTTAATTTGGAGGTCTTTGAATTGTGGGTTTGCCTTAGCATATGCTCTATCTTCTCATTGGGTATTGAGCAAGTTCATTTGCAAGTGGGCCCAGTTCCATGCTGAGGGTCTCTTCATGACATTTCTTCTTAAATATCTACTGTGTGATTATTGAAAAGATGATGAAACAACATGGTGAAGAAATTCAAAAGAAGAAAACAGCGCCCACGGCACAGCACAATTATTTTCATTTTTGCACATTCCTTTCCTGTTACTGATTTCTGAAGTGGCCAGAACTGACAGAGATTCCACATTGCTCGTTAGAAATGAACTCATGGTTTCTGTCAAGAAGAAACTGCCTACATGGAAGAAAAGGCAGATGAGGAAAGAACACTCATCTTGCAATCTGAAGCAATTCTATTTTTTGTTCTTTTTTTTTTTTTTTTTAATTCCATAAACAGGGCATGCAACGAAATTTTAAGCAGTTTTTTTTCCTCTTTCATCATAATTATTCCCTTTATTTTGGAGGCACTGAGGTCCTAAGACTTGTTTTCTGGATTCTGAGATCAGGAGGTCCAAGCACCTGCCATAGAATTAGAGAGAAAGAGACTGACATTCAGGTGGGACTTCCTGGTCCTTCCAGCACTGATTTATTGAGCAACCACAAGGCCCTTGGCACTCAGCACTAGGTTAAGTACCAGGAATGAACAAACACATACTGAACTTGAACTTGGTGTGCTGTGACAGAAGTCTGAATTATTGTGGACAGATAGCAGCATTATGTCGATGGACTAAAGTGACTGATATGACAAGAAGCAAGATCAGAGGATCGTGATTCTTCCAAGAGAGACTGCCTCCACCCGGGACAGCGTTCACATGTGCCAGGAAAGACTGGGGGTCATTTGGTCACAGCTTGTGCAATCAGTCAGCTGACAGTACTCCCTGAGATGGGGAGACTCGTGAAACCTTTAAAGAAAACAATGATTTGCCAGGAAATAAAGGGAATTCAACTGCAGCCCCCACAGAGCAGCCTTATTATGTAATACGAATTGTTCAACCATGGGAACAGCGCAGGAGCCTCGGAGCTCACCACACTAGCAAAAATGAAATGATTTACATTTGGAAGCCACAGCTGGTATGAAAATAAACATTGAATCAGTTCCTTCCTCTAAGTCCATGTTCCATTAGAATAACCATGGTAGGTGACATTTTTCACATTTTAATTCGTGTTTTGCTGATTTTATCAGAATTTTTGCTGATTGAAGCAAATTGGCTATTTATTTATTTTGCGATGAAGCTAACTGTTCAGTGCAAGTTTAATGTACTGTAATGAATTTTAAATATCCTCCTAGTCAGATTACAAAGTGTTTGAATCAAGATGTCCTTGTTACACTTAAATTATTAATTACTCAAATGGACAAAAGGCAACTTTCACATATAATGTCACATTTTAAGTGGATCTGAACTGGATGAAAATGTTGGGCCTGCATTAAAAGATGTCAGAGAAATAAAAACGTTTCCCCCTGCAGCCTGCTTAACCCACTCATACCTGCTTGGTTTTTAGATGTATGATAAATACTTTCATTATTAGTTTATTTTCAGTAGCTTACAGAACAATACGTTTTTATGTTATTTACACTCCAGTGACTTTGGTTTAATTGGCTTCTTTTATGTTATTTGTATAAATATAAATCATACTGGGTTTTTAAGTATTAATGATGCATTTTATGTTATAATGCTGTTTTTATCCAGACTAGCACTCCATAAATTCATACCATCCATGGGTAACAGCTAAGGATCTTTACAAAAACTACTTCAAAAGTTGAAGCAAATGCACTCTGAACTGCGACAGAATTCAGGCATGGGATGAAAAGATCCACTGGATTGTACTTCATTTGCATTTGAGTTAGCAAATTAATTTATTCAAATATTTCTGGAGGGCAGTTCTCGGGTCTGTATTCTTGGGAAACTACATAGATTTGTTTTTCAAGGCACTGTAACAGAGCAAAGCAAAAAGAAACCCCATTTAAATAAAACTGAGTTTTAACTATTGCTTCTACTAGTTGAGGGATCATAGGTGAGTCTCTGGAAACCCGCAGAGATGGCACCTGTGAAGTAAAGAGGTTGGCTGAGACATCTTTTGGTTCTATTTAAATGTTTGCAGTCATAGGTTTTTATAAACACTCATTTGGTGATCCCCGGACATTTTTCGCTTGCATCCTAAGATGATGTTATGAGTAAATAGAATTTTCTCATGTAGCTCACGTTTCTAAATAAACTTTAAGATGTTGTTGATATTCAGGCTTTTGCAAGTGACCCTCTGCTTACTGGCCGCTTTCAATGATGAAAGCCATATGAAAAATAAATAAAAGAGTCAATAAAAGATGTTTTTGAATGGACAAGTGATGTCATTTCAATTGTTGGGTAAAAATGTCTGCCCTAGGGATGCGGATGGGAACAGATAAATCAATGTGATTAAGTTTAAACAAACTAACAACCCCTCCCCAGTAGTTGTATAATGTGATGAGAGTGGTCATTCGATTTCGGTTTATTTAGGTAAAGTTAGATGCCCACCTGAAGCACAGCCTTAATCTTTGGGGTGAAAAAATAGTGAGTGGAAAAGAATGAAATGCTTCTTGACCATTCATTCTTCAAATGTTACTCAAACTCTACCCAAACACAGGTTTTCTTATCGAGAGGCATGTGATATGAGCTGATTCATTTGTCTGTGTTCTTGACGTAGCATGTTTAGTTTTCAGAGTGCCCAAAGAGTTCCAGCAGAAGATGACTTTATCATACAGGGTGAGTCATTGAAAGAACTCTAGGAATCAAAGAGATGTTCCTAGCTGGAAAGATTTGGTCAAGTTAATTACCCTCTCTCAGCATTGGTTTTCTCATTTATAAAACAGGGATAGTCGTAGGGCTTGCTCCATGGGGACGTTTTGAGGAATGAATGAAATGAGGTACGTGGAGCCTTAGCACACAGTACCTTGTTCCTAATAGTTGCTCAATAAATGGTTATTATTGTAATGTGTCTTCAGGGTAATTACTCGATACAAGTTTGGCAGGATATCAACAAGTAAGTCATGCTGCTAACCATGGCACATTTTCAATTCAGATGGAAACTGGGGAAATAACAAATATTTATTTAGTGAGAATGATGTCACTGAAGAAGAGAGAGAATGTCTAGTATCTAAACGAGTACTACAGAAAACACTAGAAAAATAGCTTATAGACTGTGGCAGCTGCTCTCAGTATGAATTGAGTGCTTCCTAAAAGGCGGTAGGATGATCAGCTGGTGGAAAGAAACTGAAAGAGACAGTTCATTGGATTTGTACTGCACTGATTGTGGGGAAATCACAGTCACCTTGGTGAATGTGGCAGATGTTTGCTACTTTACCTTATGTATATCTTTCAGTTTACAAAGAACTTAACACCAGCCCCATGATGCTGGTGGTTCCGATGTAAGTGGTTCAGATGTAATGGTCCCATTTACAGATGAAGTCACTGTGTCTCAGGGAAATAAAGGGGTTTGCCCAAGGCAGAACTTGAGCCAGATCTTCCTTCCTTAAGAGAGGATGCCTCAAGAAGTAGTTTAACTTCATAATAATAGCTAACAGTTTTTCAAATAACTCATTTAATCCTTACAACCAACCAATAGAAAGGTATGCTACTATTAACCCCATTTTACAGATAAGGACACTGAGGCACAGAAAGGGGAAGCAGTTTGTGCAATAGCATATGGTGAGTGGGAGAACTGGAATTTGAAGTCAGAAAGTCTGGCTGCAAGATCCACACTCTTCACACTATTCCACCTCCAGTGGACCAAAAAGTAGAACAATCTATGGTTCTCAGACTTTAGCAAGCATCAGAATCTCCTGGAGGATTGGTTGAAATACAGATTGCTGATCCTCACGGCTGGAATTTCTAATTCATCAGGTCTGGAGTAAAGCTCTAGAATTTGGATTTTTAACAAGTTCCCAGATGATGCTGATGCTGGTGACCTGGAGACCGCACTTTGAGAACCACTGGTCCAGACTAGAGACACAAAACCCTGAAGACACCCTGTACACATCGGCATTCTTTGGCCTATGAAAGGGTGTTGGTCAGTGGGAGAGGGGACTGCACTTGGGGCTCCTGCATGGGCTCACACCTCCTGGTTTCTCTAGCATCCACAGCATACCAAGGTGGAGCCACTTGTTGGAATGCTCATAAAGGACTCCCCAAGAAAAGTTAGTTTGTATCGTTATGGTCATTCTCAGGGATAGCGGGTGGGGGTGGGAAGCCGGGAAAATCACATGGATCCCTTTCCGGTTACTGTTATATGTGCAATCAGTTAAAATGATTATCACAGGAAGTCTGGAAATGGACAAGAAAAGAGCCGATGGAAGGGAAAAGAGCAACATCATCCCTTTGCCTTCATAACTGGAGTCAGGGAGAGTTATAGGAGGATGTATGCTTTCAGATCTCTAGAACTATGGCTGCTTTTCTGAAACTTTTAGCAGTATTATTATCTTAATGACCAAGGTGGCAGTTTGATTACATCTGCTTAAAAATTCCCAAAGTGTGGTGAATTTGTTTATTCATTTGCTGATGTGTTTTAATGAAAATAATATAGCAATAAAATGTACAATAAAGACATTGTGCTCTCACGCCCTGCTGTTTAATATTTAATGCAATTGCCCAGATTTCTCCCTTGTTTTATGCATTTAGTAAACTTCATACAAAAACATGATAACAGTTATCATTGGTTAAATTGTCCACTGGAAAGAGAAATTAAGTCTAAAATGGTAGTGACCTGCATGGAAATGTGGTTCCTTGCCTCCTACCTACCTGGAGTTCAGGCAGTCTCTGCCCACAAGTACCCTCAGCACTGCTTTTCATGGGGGGCCTTTTATTCAGACATATGTCTTTGTTAGGCTCCACAACCACCTGAGGACAAATGTTCTATGGTAGCTTGGCTGAACTTAACAGAAAAAAGAAGTACGTGCCAGTGAATAAAAGTTTGAACCCAGGGCTGTCTGTTGCTCATCCAACATGGTACTCTGCATCCCTGGGGTGGCCAGACAACCAGGCATCACAGTTGGCATGATTTTGACCACCTCCCCACCTCGTGGAGTTATTTACTCTGAATTGCATGTCTTTCAGTCATTTACCATTGACTTTCATCAAGTAGTGTTGAAAAGAAAGGGCTGATTAGGTATAAATATAGCTGATTCACTTTGGTGTACCTCATAAGCTGGTACAAGAGTGTAAAGCAATTATATTCCAATAAAGAGCTTTAAAAAAAAATAAGTTACAAGGATATACTGTACAACACAGGGAATATAGCCAATATTTTATAATAACTATAAGTGGAGTATAACCTTTAAAAATTGTGAATCACTATGTTGTACACCTGAAACATACAACATTGTAAATCAGCTATACCTCAATAAAATAGAGGTTGGTGGGTTTTACATGCCAACAAAAGAAAAAAGAAAAAAAAAAGAAAAGAAGCGGTGCATATATACAATGGAATATTACTCATCTGTTTAAAAGAATGAAATAATGCCATTTTCAGCAACATGGATGAATCTGGAGATTATCATACTTAGTGAAGTGAGTCAGACAGAGAAAAACAAATATCATACGATATTGCTTATATGAAGAATCTAAATGATGATATAAATGAACTTATTTATAAAACAGAAACAGACTTACAGTCGTAGAGAACGAACTTATGTTACCAGGGGAAGGGTGGGGGCAGAGGGATAAATTTGGAGTTTGGGATTGGCATGTACACGCTGCTATCTTTAAAATAAAGTGCCTTTCCATTAAAAAAATAAAAGGCTGAAAGACCTTGTACTTGTTGTGTTTAAGGGTGTTGAAATACATTGCTCATTACATTCCACATGTAAACTTCAAATCTTTTCCTTTATATTTATGAAATATCTCAAACATACAGAAAGTAGTAGACCCCAAAGTGTCATGAAAAGTTTGCTTTTTCCTTTGTCTCATTTTTGAAAAAGAAATAGAATGTTATAGAGACAGTTTAACATTTCCCCCAGTCCATTCCCCTTCGCCACTCCTTAGAGGTAACCACTATCCCAGAGTTGGTATGTATCTTTCCTGCCTGTCCACATTTTGTGTGCTTGTTAGTGCATTTCCAAGTGCCTGCAAACAATATGTAATATTGTTTTAAAGATTTTCAAAAGTTTTTGTAAATGACACAGCGCATCTCTACTTACATGCAGTGGACTCTTCATGAAGACATATGTGAGAAACTTTTATCAGGTATTAGGCTGATATCCTTAGGTATTAGGTTTTCTCATGGACACCACAGAACATAAAAATGGTGTTGCCTTCTGTGCATTGATGGTTGGGAATCTGAATTCTAATCTCTCGTCCACTTTCGTTTTGTCTGCTTACTTCATCTGAATAGTTCCTTACCTTATTTTCTCTCTGCCTACATTTCTTCTGTTAATTTCTTGAAACTTGTTGCATTTATATATTTTTTTTAAATAAATTTATTTATTTATTTACTTATTTATTGACTGTGTTGGATCTTCCTTGGTGCACACGGACTTTCTCTAGTTGCGGAGAGCAGGGGCTGTTCTTCCTTGCGGTGTACAGGCTGCTCATTGCGGAGGCTTCTCTCGCTGCGGAGCACGAGCTCTAGGCACGCAGGCTTCAGCAGTTGTGGCACGTGGGCTCAATAGTTGTGGCTCACGGGCTCTAGAGCACAGGCTTAGTAGTTGTGGCACATGGGCTTAGTTGCTCCGCGGCATGTGGGATCTTCCCGGACCAGGGCTTGAACCCGTGTCCCCTGCATTGGGAGGTGGATTCTTAACCACTGCACCGCTAGGGAAGCCCCGCGTTTATATTCTTGTAAGTAGATCCCTTTTTAAAATGATTTTGAGCCCCACCTCTCCCTCCCCCATTCAGTGACTCCTCCAGTTACATACTGCTTACCAACAGGCATCTTCTGCCACCCCACCCCCATCAAGGATTGCACTCAAGACAATTGGCAAGAATTACTATGTGCTAAGCATGACGTGTTTAGCAAAATAAATTTCTTAATCCTAAAATCCAGATGTGTTACCTGTCAGTATTCAAGAAATCAGGTACAAAATGTGCAGTGAATTTCCATGTTAAAACACTTTCTGCCCAGAAGTGGGCCCCTGTAGTTTATTCCCCAGTGCCCAAGTTGTTTTCAATAGGAGAAAGAGCCTTAGGATTGCAGGCTGATGAGCACACGTTGCAATATTTTCATAATTTGGAGCCAAAATGATTGCACAGCAAAGGAGCAGAAGCCTGGGGAAGCTATTAACAATTTAAGAATTTACCATTTCCAGTTAGTGCAGGAATGTTAATTCCATTTCCAAAAAGAAGCATAGAAACTGTGTGTGTTATGACTCTTAGAGACATATTTTGTACAGTAGAATATTAAAATGTCAGAGTTTGGTGTTTTACCCTTTGAGCCTTTGCTAATTTTCCCTCCAGCTTATAGTTAAGCATGACTGGGATTTTTCCTAAAGGAAATCATTCTAAATGCATCTAGATTCATCTTTTTGGGATTGTAATGGTCACTTTGAATGGCTGTGTTAGCGTCAAAGATAACAAAGTGATTCTCCAACTTTAGGCAGGAAACAAGAGTAGTTTTATATTAATTTTAGCATAAAAGAGCATTTTTCAAATAGCAGAGAAATATTAGATTGAATAGGGGAAGTTTTTCTACAAGGCATACAGAGGAATGCGTATCTACAATTTGTTATTTAAAATAATATGAGTTTTAATATCTTATTGATAGTCATCTGTGTATTCTCTATATTCAAGCTCACTGTGTCATAGCTACAATATCTGCACAAATTATTGTGCTAATTAATATAGTTTTGTTAATACAATAGTTGTAGTAATGACATATATTACCTCATTCAACCATCTATATGTGTATATACTTACAAAAAAATTTATTAAACTCATATTGTTGACACTCTTGGGTACTAGAAATACAAAGATGAGTAAGATCTGTACCATGCTTTCACAAAACATAGAATTTCATGTTGGTGATAGAATTATAAACAAACTGGAGTAAAATGTGATAACACATGGCTGATGAATATAAAGAGTGTTATGGAAACACTGAAGCAACGTAAATTAATCCTACTTGAAACCATCAAAAAAAGAAATAACAGAGGTTACATCTGAATAAAATTAGCTTAAGAAAGCATTTCCTATCTCCCTAGGGCATATTTAATCTCCCTTCATTTCTCTCCCCAGAATAATGTATACTTACCTCCATTGTGTGTTATCATATTTCATTATAGTTAGTGGTTCTCATATCCTATTTTACTAGATAGAACTTCTTGAAAACAGAAAAAATGTATATTCAACTTTGTATCCTTAATACCTAGCACAGGATAAGAAGCTCAATAAAGTGTTCATTGAATGAATAAACATGAGTCAAGAAACATCAAGAAAAATTAAAAATTTTTTGAGCTAAATGAAAATAAAAATAAAATTTGTAGGATGAAGCAAAAGCAATAATTAGAGGAAATTTTATAGCATTGAATGCATATATTAGAAAAGAAGAAAGATGTGAAATCAATCATCTAAACTTTCACCTTTGACAACTGGAAAAAGAGGAGCAAATTAAATCCAAAGTAATCAGAAGAAAAGAAATAATAAGAATTACAGGGATTTCCCTGGTGGTGCAGTGGTTAAGAATCCGCCTGCCAGTGCAGGGGATTTGATCCCTGTTCTGGGAAGATCCCACATGCCATGGAGCAACTGAGCACGTACACCACAACTACTGAGCCTGCGTACCTAGAGCCCGTGCTCTGCAACAAGAAAAGCCACTGTAATGAGAAGCCCATGCCCCACAATAAAGAGTAGCCCCCACTAGCCACAACTAGAGAAAGCCTGCATGCAGCAATGCAGACCCAGCCATAAATAAATAATAAATAAATAAATAAAATTTTAAAAAAGAATTACAGCATAAACCAATGAAGTTGAAACAGGAAATCAATAGAATTAATGAATGCAAAAGATGGTTCTTTGAAAAGCGATAAAATCAATAAGCCTCTGGCCAGGCCAAGAAAAAAAGAACAATGACACAAATTACTAATATCAGAAATGAAAGATTGGGCATCACTACAGATCCTATGGACAGCAAACGGATAATCAAGGAATGCTATGAAAACTCTATGCCCACAAATTTGATAACCTAGATGAAATAAACCAATTCCTTGAAAGACACAATTTGCCAAAACTGACACAAGAAAAAATAGAGAATCTAAAAAAGCCCATATCTATGAAAGAAATTGAAACAATAATTGATAACCTTCCAAAACAGAAGGTACCAGGCCTAGAACTAATAAGTGATTATAACAAGTTTTCAAGATACAAGATTAATATAAAAAAGTCAATCACTTTGCTCTATACCAGCAATAAACAAGTGGAATTTGAAATTAGAAACCTAATACCATTTACATGACCATCCCCTACCCAAAGGAAATACTTAGGTGCAAATCTAACAAAATATGTACACTGTCCATAGAGGGAAAACTACAAAACTCTGATGAGTGAAATCAAAGACAAACTTAGATGTGAACTATCCTGGAAAATGTTCTGTGTGCACTTGAGAAGAAAGTGTATTCTGTCATTTTTGGATGGAATGCCCTATAAATATCAATTAAGTTGAGATGGTCTGATGTGTCATTTAAAGCTTGTGTGTCCTTATTTATTTTCTGTTAGGATGATCTGTCCATTGATGTAAGTGGGTGTTCAAGTCTCCTACTAT
This sequence comes from Hippopotamus amphibius kiboko, assembly GCF_030028045.1. Lineage (NCBI taxonomy): Eukaryota > Metazoa > Chordata > Mammalia > Artiodactyla > Hippopotamidae > Hippopotamus > Hippopotamus amphibius. Next base: position 201,797,956 of record NC_080187.1, on the reverse strand, counting down.
TATTGTGTTATTGTCAATGTCCCCTTTTATGGCTGTTAGCATTTGCCTTATGTATTGAGGTGCTCCTATGTTGGTTGCATAGATATTTACAATTGTTATATGTTCTTCTTGGATGGATCCCTTGATCATTATGTAGTGTGCTTCCTTGTCTCTTGTAGTAGTCTTTACTTTAAAGTCTAATTTGTCTGATATGAGTTTTGCTACTTCAGCTTTCTTTTGACTTCCATTTGCATGGAATATCTTTTTCCATCCCTTTACTTTCAGTCTATATGTGTGCCTTGGTCTGAAGTGGGTTTCTTGTAGGCAGCATATAGAAGGGTCTTGTTTTTGTATCCATTCAGCCAGTCTGTGTCTTTTGGTTGGAGCATTTAATCCATTTACATTTAAGGTGATTTTTGACATGTGTGTTCCAATTACCATTTTCTTAATTGTTTTGGGTTTGTTTTTGTAGGTCTTTTCCACCTCTTGTGTTTCCTGCTTAGAAAAGTTCCTTTAACAATTGTTGTAAGTCTGGTTTGGTGGTGCTGAATTCTCTTAACTTTTGCTTGTCTGTAAAGCTTTTGATTTCTCCTTCAAATCTGAATGAGATCCTTGCTGGGTAGAGTATTTTTGGCTGTAGGTTTTTCTGTTTCAGGACTTTCAGTATATCCTGCCATTCCCTTCTGCCCTGCAGAGTTTCTGAAGAAAGATCAGCTGTTATCCTTATGGGTTTTCCCTTCTATGTTATTTGTTGCTTTTCTCTTGCTGCTTTTAATATTTTTTCTTTGTGTTTGATTGTCATTAGTTTGATTAATATGTGCCTTGGTGTATTTTTCCTTGGGTTTATTGTGTATGGGATTCTCTGTGCTTCTTGGACTTGATTGATTATTTCCTTTCCCATGTTGGGGAAGTTCTCCACTATAACCTCTTCAAATATTTTCTCAGACCCTTTCTTTTTTTCTTCTTCTTCTGGGATGCCTATGATTTGAATATTGGTGTGCTTAATGTTATCACCAAGGTCTCTGAGACTGTCTTCCATTCTTTTTATTCTTTTTTCTCTTTCCTGCTCTGTGGCAGATATTTTCCCCATCATATCTTCCAACTCACTTATTTTTTCTTCTGCCTCAGTTATTCTGCTGGTTATACCATCTAGAGTATTTTTAATTTCAGTTATTTTGTTGTCCATTACTGTTTGTTTGCTCTCTAGTTCTTCCGAGTCCTTATTAACTGTTTCTTGTATTTTCTCTATTTTGTTATTGAGATTTTGTATCATCTTTACTATCATTACTCTGAATTCTTTTCAGGCAATTTTCCTATTTCCTCTTCATTTATTTGGTCTTGTGGGTTTTTTTCCTGCTCCTTTGCCTCCATGGTGTTTCTTTGTTTTCTCATAGTACTCCAAACTTCAGAGGTTAAAAAACCAAGAAATCACTAAAGAAACCAAAGAGGAAATCAAAAAATATCTAGAAACAAATGACAATGAAAACACAAAAACCCAAAACCTATGGGACGCAGCAAAAGCAGTTCTAAGAGGGAAGTTTATAGCAATACACTCCTACCTCAAGAAACAAGAAAAATATTGAATAAACAACCTAACCTTGCACCTAAAACAATTAGAGAAAGAAGAACAAAAAACCCCAAAAGTGAGCAGAAGGAAAGAAATCATAAATATCAGATCAGAAATAAATGAAAAAGAAAGGAAGGAAATAATAGCAAAGATCAATGAAACTAAAAGCTGGTTCTTTGAGAAGATTAACAAAATTGAGAAACCATTACCCAGACTCATCAGGAAAAAAAAGGGAGAAGATGCAAATCAACAGAATTAGAAATGAAAAAGGAGAAGTAACAACGGACACCTCAGAAATACAAAAGATCATGAGAGACTACTACAAGCAACTATATGCCAATAAATTGGATAACCTGGAAGAAATGGATAAGTCCTTAGAAAAGTACACTCTTCCAAGACTGAACCAGGAAGAAATAGAAACTATTTCACAATCACAAGTACGGAAATTGAGGCTGTGATTACAAATCTTCCAACAAACAAAAGCCCAGGGCCAGATGGCTTCACAGGCAAATTGTATCAAACATTTAGAGAAGAGCTAACACCTATCCTTCTCAGATGCTTCCAAAATATAGCAGAAGGAGGAACACTCCCAAACTCTTTCTACGAGGCCGCCATCACCCTGATACCAAAACCAGGCAAAGATGTTGCACAAAAAGAAAATTACAGGCTGATATCACTGATGAATATAAATGCAAAAACCCTCAACAAAATACTAGCTAACAGAATCCAACAGCACATTAAAAAGATCATACACCATGATCAAGTGGGGTTTATGCCTGGAATGCAAGGATTCTTCCATATATGCAAATCAATCAACATGATACATCATATCAAGAAATTGAAGGATAAAAACCATATGATCATCTCAATAGATGCAGGAAAAGCTTCTGACAAAATTCAACACCCATTTCTGATAAAAACTCTCCAGAAAACGGGCATAGAAGGAAATTACCTCAACATAATAAAAGCCATATATGACAAACCAAAAGCCAACATTGTTCTAAATGGTGAAAAACTGAAAGAGTTCCCTCTAAGAACAGGAACAAGACAAGAGTGTCCACTCTCACCATTATTATTCAACATAGTTTTGGAAGTGTTAGCCACAGCAATCAGAGAAGAAAAAGAAATAAAAGGAATCCAAATTGGAAAAGAAGTAAAATTGTCACTCTTTGCAGGTGACATGATATTATATATAGAAAATCCTAAAGACTCTACCAGAAAACTGCTAACACTAATTGATGAGTTAAGTAAAGTAGCAGGATACAAAATTAATGAACAGAAATCTCTTGCATTCCTATACACTAACAACAGAAGAGCAGAAAGAGAAATTAAGGAAACTCTCCCATTCACCATTGCAACCAAAAGAATCAAATACCTAGGAATAAACCTGCCTAAGGAGGCAAAAGATGTGTATGCAGAAAACTGTAAGACACTGATGAAAGAAATCAAAGATGACACAAACAGATGGAGGGACATACCATATTCCTGGATTGGAAGAATCAACATCGTGAAAATGACTGTACTACCCAAAGCAATTTACAGATTCAATGCAATCCCTATCAAATTACCAATGGCATTTTTCACAGAACTAGAACAAGAAATCCTACGATTTGTATGGAAACATAAAAGACCCCGAATAGCCAAAGCAATCTTGAGAAGGAAAAATGGAGTTGGTGGAATCAGGCTTCCTGACTTCAAACTATACTACAAGGCCATAGTGATCAAGACAGTATGGTACTGGCACAAAAATAGAAAGGAAGATCAATAGAACAGAGTAGAGAACTCAGAAGTAAGCCCAAGCACATATGGGCACCTTATCTTTGACAAAGGAGGCACGAATATACAATGGAAAAAAGCCTCTTCAGTAAGTGGTGCTGGGAAAATTGGACAGCTACATGTAAAACAAGGAAATTAGAACACTTCCTAACACCATACACAAAAATAAACTCAAAATGGATGAAAGACCTCAGTGGAAGGCCAGACACTCTAAAACTCCTAGAGGAAAACATAGGCAGAACACTCTATGACATACATCAAAGCAAGATCCTTTTGGACCCACCTCCTAGAATCATGGAAATAAAATCAAGAATAAACAAATGAGACCTCATGAAACTTAAAAGCTTTTGCACAGTGAAAGAAACCATAAACAAGACAAGAAGGCAACCCTCAGAATGGGAAAAAATAGTTGCCTATGAAACAACAGACAAAGGATTAACCTCCAAAATATACAAGCAACTCATGCAGCTTAATACCAAAAAAGCAAATAACCCAATCCACAAATGGGCGGAGGACCTAAATAGACATTTCTCCAAAGAAGACATACAGATGGCCAACAAACACATGAAAAGATGCTCAACATCACTCATCATCAGAGAAATGCAAGTCAAAGCCACAATGAGGTGTCACCTCACACTGATCAGAATGGCCATCATCACAAAATCTGGAAACAACAAATGTTGGAGAGGTTATAGAGAAAAGGGAACTCTCCTGCACTGTTGGTGGGAATGTAAGTTGGTCCAGCCATTATGGAAAACAGTTTGGAGGTTCCTTAAAAAACTAAAAATAGAACTACCATATGATCTAGGAATCCCACTACTGGGCATATACCCAGAGAAAACCATAATCCAGAAAAAAACATGTACCATAATGTTCATTGCAGCACTATTTACAATAGCCAGGACATGGAAGCAACCTAAATGCCCATCAACAAATGAATGGATACAGAAGATGTGGCATATATACACAATGGAATATTACTCAGCCATAAAAAGGAATGAAATGAAGCTATATGTAATGAGGTGGATAGACCTAGAGTCTGTCATACAGAGTGAAGTAAGCCAGAAAGAGAAAAACAAATATTGTATACTAACATATATACAAAATCTAAAAAAAAAAGAAAAAAAGAAAATTGGTACTGATGAACCCAGTGACAGGGCAAGAATAAGGATGCAGATGCAGATGCAGAGAATGGACTGGAGGACATAGGGTTGGTGGGGCAGGGGGCAAAGGGGAAGCTGGGATGAATTGAGAGAGTAGCATAGACTTATATACACTACCAACTGTAAAATAGATAGCTAGTGAGAAGTTGCTGTATAACAAAGGGAGATCAACTCGATGATGGGTGATGCCTTAGAGGGCCAAGATGGGGAGGGTGGGGGGGAGTTGCGGGAGGGAGGGGATATGGGGATATGTGTATAAATACAGCTGATTCACTTTGGTGTACCTCATAAGCTGGTACCAGAGTGTAAAGCAATTATATTCCAATAAAGAGCTTAAAAAAAAAAAAAAAAACTCAGTGAATGGAGAGATATTCCATGTTCATGGATAGGAAGATTGAATATTGTCAAGCTGTCAGTTTTTCCCAACTTGATCAATAGAGTCAATGAAATCGCAATCAAAATATTAGCAACTTATTTTGTGGATATTCACAAACTTTTTCTAAAGTTTATATAAAGAGGCAAAAGATCCAGAACAAACACAATGTTGGAGGAGCAAAGTTAGAGGACTAACACACCCAACTTCAAGACTTAGTGTAAAGCTGTAGTAATCAAGACAGTGTAGTGCTGATGAAGAAACATAGAAGATCAGTGGAACAGAACAGAGAGCCCAGAAATAGACCCCATAAATATGGTTAACTGATATTTGACAAAGGAGCAAAGGCACTATGATGTAGCAAAGTTAGTTTCTTCAACAGATGGTGTTGAAAAAACTAGACATCCACATTGGAAAAAAAAAAAAAAAAGAATCTAGACACAGACCTTACACCCTTTAGAAAAATTAACTTGAAGTGGATTATAGGCCTAAATGTGAAATGCAAAACTATAAACGTTTCAGAAGATAATGTGAGAGAAAATCTAGATGACCTTGGGTATGGCAATGACTTTTAGATACAACACCAAAAACACCATCCATTAAAGAAACAGTTGATGAGCTAGACTTCATTAAAATTAAAAATTTCTGCTCTGTGAAAGACAATGTCAAGAGAATTAAAAGACAGGCCTCAGACGGAGAAAATATTTTCGGAAGATGCATCTGATAAAGGACTGTTATTCAAAATTACAATAAGAAAACATACAATCCGATTTAAAAATGAGCCAAAGGTAATTTCCTGGTGGCTCAGTGATTAAGAATCTGCCTTCCAACGCAGGGTACACGGGTTCCATCCCTGGTCCAGGAAGATCCCACATGCCTCGGAGCAACTAAGCCCATGTGCCACAACTACTGAGCTTGTGCTCTAGAGCCTGTGAGCCACAACTGTTGAGCCCTTGTGCCACAACTACTGAAGCCCATGAGCCTAGAACCTGTGCTCCCCAACAAGAGAAACCACCGCACTGAGAAGCCCACACATTGCAACAAAGAGTAGCCCCTGCTCAGCGCAACTAGAGAAAGCTCTCGCGCAGCAATGAAGACCCAATGCAGCCAATAAATAAATAAATAAATATTTTAAAAAATGAGCCAAAGACCTTAAATTAATGGACACCTCACCAGAGAAGGTATACAGATGGCAAATAGCATATGAAAAGATCCTCCACATCATATGTTGTCAAGGGAATAATAGGGTGATGTGCCTAAGTATGTTAATGTTGTCACGAACCCAGATTTTTAGTACAAGAGAAAAGAAATAATTATGAAACATCAAAAAAGTTACATAAAACTCTTTTTCCAGTTTTGTTGAGATATAATTGATATATAACATTGTATTCATTTAAGGTGTACAATATCATTTCATATGTATATATTTATATGTTTATGTAGTGAAATGTGTACTGCAGTAAGTTAGCATCTGTCACATTGTGTAGTTGCAGAGTTTTTTCTTGTGATGAGAACTTTCAAAATCTACTCTCTTAGCAACTTTCAAATTTACAAAACACTATTATCAAGTGTAGTCATATGCTGTTCATTACATCCCCCAAACTTATGTGTCTTATAACTGGAAGTTTGTATCTTTTGACCTATTCTCTCCATCCCTTACCCCCACCTCTGGCAGCCGCTAATCTGTTCATTTCGCGTTTTTGTTTTTTTTTTTTAATTTCACGTGAAGATAGTATTTGTCTTTGTCTGACATGTCATTTGGCATAAGGTCCTCAAGGTCCATCCATGCTGTTGGAAAATGGCAGTCTTTTTTATTTATGGCTGAATAATATTCCATTGTTTATACATACCATATTTTCTTTACCCATTCATCTGTCAGTGGGCACTTAGGTTACTTTCGTGTCTTGGATTGTGAATAATGCTGCAGTGAACCTTAGGGTACAGGTATCTCTTCAAGGTATGATTTCATTTCCTTTATCTATAATACCCAGAAGTGGAATTGCTGGATATATGGCAGTTCTATTTTTAATTTTTTAAAATTAATTAATTAATTAATTTTATTGGCTGTGTTGGGTCTTCGTTGCTGCACACGAGCTTTCTCTAGTTGTGGCGAGCGGGGGCTGCTCTTCATTTTGGTGCGCAGGCTTCTCATTGCTGTGGCTTCTCTTGTTGTAGAGCATGGGCTCTAGGCGCGTGGGCTTCAGTAGTTGCAGCACATGGGCTCAATGGTTGTGGCTCATGGGCTCTAGAGCGCAGGCTCAATAGTTGTGGCGCACGGCCTTAGTTGCTCCACGGCATGTGGTATCTTCCTGGGGCAGGGATTGAACCCATGTCCCCTGCATTGGCAGATGGATTCTTAGCCACTGTGCCACCTAGGAAGTCCTATTTTTAATTTTTTGAAGAACCTCCATATTGTTTTCCATAGTGGCAACACCAATTTACATTTCTACCAGCAGTGCTCAAGGGTTCCCTTTTCTCCACATCCTTGCTGAGAGTTGTTATGTCTTGCTTTTTTGATGATAGCCAAGACACAAAAACCTTGTAATACAATATTTGAATAGGAAATACCAGTATAAACTTGGTATTTTGTTTTCTTTTTTCCTAGCTTTGTTTACTGAAAAAGTATGAAAAAGCTAAGAAGCCCAATGACAACAAACATCTCACTGTCAATGTGGTTTCTTTCTTTTTTTAAAAAATAAATTTATTTATTTATTTATTCATTTTATTGGCTGTATTGGGTCTTTGTTGCTGCACACAGGCTTTCTCTAGTTGCGGCGAGTGGGGGCTACTCTTCGTTGTGGTGTGCAGGCTCTTCATTGTGGTGGCTTCTCTTGTTGCAGAGTATGGGCTGTAGGCCCATGGTCTTCAGTAGTGGTGGCACACGGGCTCAGTAGTTGTGCCTCACAGGCTCCAGAGTATAGGCTCAATAGTTGTGGCACATGGGCTTAGTTGTTCCATGGCATGTGGGATCTTCCTGGGGCAGGGATCAAACTCGTGTCCCCTGCATTGGCAGGCAGATTCTTAACCACTGCGCCACCTAGGGAGTCCCTTAGCGTGGTTTCTTAATACCAAAAGGAATCAGGACTCTTTGGAGGAATGACTGAATACACATCTGGGGATAAGAAATTTACAGGATGTCTCTGGAACATCTTGTGCCTGAAAGCAAAGGTGCTAGCAAAGACTAATGGTTCATGTCAGAGGGATGCAGGAGTCAACATGGAGGAGCTTCCTTGTACAAGGATGGGAAAATTTAGCAGCAGAAACACTAATGCGTTCTATTGAATGAAAAACATTGGCTATGTAGATTCCATAATGATCTTCAACAACAAAAGAAGAAAAGGAGAGCACCAACAAACAAAAACACCTCAGTAGGTACACATCATTGAAAGTAATTAGGACAATAGTTTCTTACTCTAAAAGGTGTCAATTATAAAGAAAGATTAAGCATTTATCTTGTCCTTCGTGTACGAACATTACATTGGGGTAATCAGTAGCCCTAGGTTATGAGTGAAGGTTTTTCTTTACAGAAAAATTTCACCTAAAAAAGTAGAAGTAGTAATAGAATTAGAAAGTCAGCATTTTTAGCCTCTAATTAACAATGGATTAGGGCAATAATCATCAGTGGATAAAACCATTAGATGAAATTTTGTTGGAAAGTCTACAATGGAGGAAACAGACCATCATCTCACTGATGCATCTTTACATCAGACAGTGCATGCCTCCTGATGTGATGCAGTTATGATTTACAGGTTGACCTACAAATTATTCTTGCCAGAGTCGGACCTGAATCTGATCCAACCTTTAAAGCCAGCTTCCATTTGGAGGATATACAAGGGATGAATGAAGAATCAATTGACACCAGGAGGAAGTAAACAGACAAACCCCAAATGTTAGATCTTCTATAGAACAATATATTTGGTTCCCTCACAAGTCAATTACCTGAAAAAAAAGGAAAAAACAGAGGGGAGGGAGGAGAGACAATTTTAGATCGAGAGACTTTAGATAACTAAATATAATGTGTGGGCCTGGTTTGGATCCCATAAAACCAAATGTAAAAAACATGTTAAACAATTGGAGAAATCTGAATATGTGTAAGTCTTGGATGATCTCAAGGAAATTCTTATATTTATCTATGTGTGTAAAAATGATAATATGGTTATGTAAGAGAATGCTATATTTCCTAGGGATGCATATATGCAAGTATGTAGAGCTGAAATGACATGATGTCTGGTATGTGCTTCAAAATAATTCACCCAAACAATGAGAGAGAGAGAGAGAGAGAGAAATGAAGGAGGAGGGAGAAGGGGAGGGAGAGAGGCAGGGGAGGAGGGGGGGGGGGACGTTTACAACAGAGATGATGAAGACAGGGAGAGTGAGGGAAAAAACAGAATTAATCATAGTATAATAAAATAAAATTTCCCTAAGCTGAAGAAAGACCCAAGTGTTCACATCCCTCTGGAATCAACATACCACGTTGACCCCAAAAATCTGTACTTGCTTGGGTGATGTTAACAACTGAGTATGAATGTGTATATGTTGTTTTTTAGCCAACACATAGAGAGCCTATGTTTCATTCAGGTAACTTGTAGATTTTTCTATAATTGACCATTGGTCACAAAGAATATGTCAACTTTATTGGCTGATATTTTTTGTGGTCGTTCTCTGGAGTTTAGATTTGCAGATGTATCTTAAATTGGATTTTGATTGTTCTCATTCTCCCCCTCCCCCTCCCCTCCCTCTCCCCTCCCCTCCCCCCCCCCCCCCCCCCCCCCCCGCTCTCGATAACTCACTTGCTGGGGCCTTCAGTCCAAAAGCACGCTTGTCATGGGCTGGCTCTGGGTTCCAATGCCATGGTGATATTACAGGTAAAGCAAATCTGCTCACCAAAATTGAGGATATCTTAGCTGTATCTTCTTTCTTCTCCTCAAATTTACTTGGCTGTTCCTAACACTTACTGTTCTAGAATAACTTTACACCCAATTTGTCAAGTTGTATAAACCATCCCAGTGCTATTTGTTTGCGCTTGCACTGATTTTTATAAAGATAACTGAGATAATTGATATGTACTGAGATAATATGTTTACAATATTGTATCTGGGAACAAGGTATATGTCTCTACCATTCTGGTCTTCTTGTATATCTGTCAATACATTTTACAGATTTTTAAATACTGTTCTTGCACTTTTCTATTACTGTGAATGGGCTTTTAAAAAACTACATTTCGTGATTAGTTATTGGTGATATGTGGAAAGCTCTTGATTTTTATATGTTGCTCTCATATCTGGCCATCTGAGAAAACTTGTAATTGTTTAAAAATTGACTAGAAATAATCTAAATCTTTATCAATAGAGGAATGATTAAAGTAATCGGGGTAAATCTAGTCTATGGAATATTTTGCAGCTCTTTTGAAATTACATATATAATATATAGTGAGGAAGAGAACCATCTCTAAGATAAAATGAAGAAAGCCATTAACTAAAAAAAGTTACAGAATAATAATATAATATGGTTCAGCTATGTAAAACTACTACATGAGGCTATATGCACATACAATATAAATGCATAGAATAAAGTCTGGAAAAATGCATCCTAATGGTAACAGTAATCAGCTTTGAGTAGGGGAGTAAAGGAGATTTTGGGGGGTTTTACTGTATATTTTTTTTATTGTTTGAATTTTTCTGAAACATGAATTTATGTAATGCTTTTGTAATTAGAAATTTAAAGAAAAATGTAAAAATAAGATGTTGGGAAGTAGACACGTTGATAAAGATTGACATGGAGGAAGCTCTGGGGAGAGAGCATGTAAGTCCATAGCAAACCCTCACGGGTCATTAATTTCCACAATATCTCTAAAGTCACTTCCATTTGGCTTTGGAAAATCTGTGGCTCTACACACCCTGTCAAGAAGTATTACTGGCATCTCTTAGAGCAGAAAATGAAGATAAAATGTCACACGGCTGACCAGTGAAGTCAGTGGAGACATCCTCTCCCCGATGTTTATCTACCTCGTGTGATTTCTCCTATGCAAAAGCTGTGGACTGGTGAAAGACCTAAATAAATCAGCTGGCTAAATGAATTGGATAATTCTCCTTCTCGCCCTTTCTCTTTGCCAGCTGGAAACCAGATGAGACCAGCCTTTATTTTCTAGGTCTTCCTAATGTCTAGAGTCTCTATACGGGGAACTCTTCCAACCTGAATTTAGAAATGGAAGCCCTATTGGTTTTTACCTGTTCAGGTGGGTCGAGGCACCCTTGTTTGCCCTGAAGTGAGGCCCTTCCTTGGTTTGGCACCTGAGGTCTTTATGCAAGACCCCTGAGTACCTCCTATCATCGTAAGTGCCTGTGCCATGTCCCTGTAGTGAGTTAGAGTTCTCTCTTAGGTTGTGACATAAGCATGTGTGCCTTGGACTTCCATCTTGATAACACGGTAAATGGAGACCAATGGTAAACACCTAACACAGTATCTAGCAGTGCTTCTCAAACGTTAATGTGGGAATCACCTCAGGCTGTTGATTCAGTAGGTCTAGGTAAACCCTTGAACTTGCATTTCTCAGAAGCTCCCAGGTTATGTTGATGTGGCTGGTCCAGGAAACACACTTAAAGTAGCAAGACTGTAGAGCATGTGCTTGGTACTTAATAAGTATTTGTTGACTGTGTCATCTTCTGTCGTAACCCCCAGAAATGTGAATCCTCCTGTAGCAGACACACTCTTCCTCTTTGTCCTCTGTGTAAGACTGTGAGGAATTTTTACTTTCTAGAATGCTATTTCTATCAGGTTATTATGTTTTACATACTTAAACCCACATCCCTGTATTCTGCCCATTTGGAGGGAGGACCTAGCGCTGTTTTCTCATTTAGCCAGCATTGCTGTGCATACCTGATCTAGTCACCCTTCCCCAGCCCAGTCTAACATAATGAGCAGTCTCTGTCCTGTAGAGATGCCCCGCTGGGGCTGCAGGTCAGCGTTACAGGCAAAGTCAAGTCAAGAGGGAAATTGGAGGCCCCTTTTGCAAGACCAGGTTTTTCCCCAGAGCCACAGCCCCTTCCCTCCTCTGGGGTAGTGACTTGCTCAAGCACCAAATGGTTCAAAAAATTTAACAAACCAAAACACAACAATCATGCAGCACAGACTCTAACACAGAGGTGCTCTAAAACTGAGCAAGGGTTAAAAGTTAACTGGGCTCATGTCCTGAAAACGGTATTGCTTACTTAGTTTTCCCTTCCGCTGGAGAAAAAATAGTGTTTGCTTGTTCAGCTATGGTGAAAATGGCTCATAAATTAAAATCATAGTTGTGTCCTTTCGGGGTTATTTTCCTTAGTGTTGGATCAAAACCCAAGTGGGAAAATGATGGAAATATGTATGTTGAAATATTCTTTTGGAGTAAACTAGGCATGTTTTGGACAGATGGAGATGTTACTTTTATTGTGTGAAACATGTTTAATATTTTAAGAACTGTCTTGTTCAAGATCACTGGATTGTATAGACAGAAAAATTCTGTTGTCTTACGATGAGTTTAACAGTTATTCTCGCTTATTGGCTACTTAGCTGGGGACTCTGGGGGTACAGTGTTAGCGGAATTCACTTGGGGCTTCTCACATGTGCACATTAGCAGAATAGATTGGGCTGTGATTTGCAGCGTGAGCCTGATGTTACAAGGAGCATTTTCCACCCACCCACGGCTTTGTGGTAATGTTGGAATCTGTCTAGTCGGTGGAGGATCAGTAGCTTAAGGAGCTAATGAATATTCATTTCTTTTCCCTGGGTACAAAGTAAAATAACCAGTAATTAGTATAATATTTAATACTTCTATTCAAAATAAATAAATCTTTTGTAAAAAAAAAAACCCCTAATTATTATAATGTAGCAAATTCTGCATATGTAACTGGAATGGGATGTGGTGTTTTGAAAATGCTTCTAAGCCCTCATTTACATATTTTGAGATTAGTTAATTATTCCCTTGTATGCATAAAACAGAACTCTAAATTTTTAGCTGCATTTATTATTCATTTTCCTCTCTCCCAAGTTTAACTGATTCTAATATTTAAATTTTACTTTTATTTTGGATACTGAAGATATTTGTATTTTGAAGTAATGTTTTGAATGGAGGTTTGTTCTTGTCCTTTTCTTCTCTTGTCCCACAGACAGAGGATGCAGGTGGCTTATGGAAATTCCCAGGTGGTCTTTCTTATCTGATCCTAGGTTCAGGTGACACGGTTTAGCTGTCCAGTTTTTAAAAATATATGTTTTGAGCACAGAATACATGGTAGGCACTGTGAAAGGTGCTTTCACACATGTCACCATGTTTTTATTCTACAACAATCCTCTGGGATTTGTTTTTCTACCATCACACTATAGACGAGGCACTGAAGCTCGAAGCAGTTAATTCTGCTCCTGCAAAGTATAGAATTCTAAGTTGTCCTTCTGTCTGAGTCCAAATCCAGTTTACACTGCAACTGTGAGACTCTGAAGCTTGTTCTACCCAGCTTCTGAGGGAGAAAGGTTTGGAGGAGGTGATGATATGCTTGTGTGCAAATAAAAATTCCCAAGGGTGTCATCATGGGGTTGGGTGCTTCGGGTTGCTAACCTCTGCTGGGGAGCAGGGACAGCCTAGAATTGGTGGCCTCACTGTAGACAAATACTTTTTGAGACTGTGATAAACAAGGAAGCTTCTCATCTACCAACTGGAGGTTTCTCAGTGATGCTGCTTAGTGCCTGCCAGACAGAATTCATATTCTTTTTCTTTTTAAACTATTACCATTCCATGTGATAATGAGTGCAGATTTCTGTTTTAAAAAAATATCTATCGTTTGGTTGGTTGCACCAGGCCTTAGTTGTGGCAGGCAGGCTCCTTAGTTGCGGCTCGTTGACTCCCCAGTTGCAGCACATGGTCTCCTTAGTTGCGGCTTGTGGGCTCCTTTAGTTGTGGCATGTGAACTCTTAGTTGCGGCATGCATGTGGGATCTAGTTCCTTGAACAGGGATTGAACCTGGGCCCCTTGCATTGGGAGTATGGAGTCCCATCTACTGCGCCACTAGGGAAGTCCCAGAATTCACATTCTTACCCAAATGCAAATGGATAGATCTCTGTCAGATACAGTAGTGATCCCTGAAGACCCAGGTAATTCACAGTGCTGTCGTTCCTCAGTTCTGTGGAAAAATGCAGATGCGGCCATGCAGGGATTCTGTATGATGCATCCTGGGTGGGGATGAGGCAAGAGTTCCTATTTCAGATTCTTTTAAGAGATTCCCAGGACAACTAGAATAAAATTCAGACTTCCGCCCTTGGCCTTCAGGCCCCAGGTGGCCCGGCTCCTGCCTGCCTCTCCCAGCCCCTCGTGTGTTCCCTTCTTCCCCGCACTCAGCATCCTCCTTTCTGTCCCTCTGACTCGCAAGTTTGTTCCTGCCTCAGAGCCTTTGCGTTTATAGTTCTCTCTGCTTGGGGTACTCTTCCCTCTGTCTCCATATGGCTGATTCTTCTTCATCTTCAGGCCTTTGTTCAGGCAGTCCCTCCACAGAGAGCCTTCCCTGACCACCGCCCCGCCCCCGCCCCACCTAAAGGAGCCTCTACCCATGACTCCCCAGCAGCCCCACAAAATCCCATCATCACAGGACCCTGTTCACTTAACTTCACGGCTTTGCTTTCTGAAATAATCTTTGTTTATTTTCTTTTTTATTAACTGTTTTCTCTATCATTTTGTCAGGTTGCAACTACTCAATAAATATATGGTAAATATCAATAAATGAATGAATGACTCGATGGATGAATGAAAGTTAGACATACAGAATTACAAATGCTAGACTTTGAGGGGGCCTGCTAGCTAATCGGTCCCAGCTTTCCATGCAGTATCTCTGATTATTTCTCGCGAGAGAAAGCTCATGACTTGATAGAACAAGTGTCTCCAATTTTTGTCTTGTGAGGCAGTGTGGGTCTGTGGAAATCAAGTCAAACTCACCTCAATTCAAATCCAGATCTGCTACAAACTAGCAGTGGACCTTGATTAGTGAGTGAACCTTGCCATATCCTCTCTCCTCATTTGAAAAGGGGTGACAGTACCTCCCTGGCAAGCTATTCTGAGAAAGAAATGAAGCCTGTTCTGCAGAGTGTTGTGCATATTTATGTACACGTGGTATAGGAAAGGTTAGCATGTCAAAGGGGACACGTGAATGTTAATTTGCTTTTTGTTTTTGTTCTCTGTGCCAGGTGGTCCTGGATTATGCATCTCACACGTGTTCACATTTAGACTTACCCCCAAGGGAGGTAATCTGCATCCATCCTCCTATTTTACAGATAAGGAAACTAAGGGACCTGCCTGAAGTTTCCCTTCTAAGGAGCGGTCCAGCCCCTATGTCATCAAGTTCTCTTTCTATCCCACCAAAATGCCTTCTTCCTCTGCCCCCAACACCAAACAGCAGACAGGTTGATGAAATGGAAGGAAACAAATCTCCTGGCCAGTTTAACTCTCAGAATGGCAGAAAGCATTTGCTTCACCGCCAGCAGCAGTGCAGCCTAAGAGCTTGAGAGCCCACGGTGAGGAGATGAACAAACGAGGGCAAAGCAGGAGGCACCAACCTCTTAGCCGCAACCCCCCCTCCCCCCCCACCCCACACCCAGGCCTTTAGAGCACCACAGCCCCTCTGTTGGTTAATTCGGGCTTTGGCTCCAAAATGAATCAGGTGACAGGCGAGTGATTAGTATGGCTTGTCACTGTGCTTGTATGCCAGGGGGCTCTAGCAGATTGCTGGTGGGCCCTGTGCTGCTCCAACTGTAGCTGGTGGGTATCCCGTGACCTAACTAGGAAGTGGTCGTTTGGGAAGCCGCAGAGCAATGAAGAGCATGGGTTTAGAGTCAGACTTGAGCTCAAACACTTGTTCCCTCATGTACCAACTGTGTGACTTTGGACGAGTTCTCTTCTGGATTTTCTCTTTACTCCATCTGTATGATCGGAATAATTCCATCTACCTCACCAGGTTTATTTGGAGAATTAAATATGCCCAGTGCATGTCAACTTGTGATATATGATAGCTACCACAACCATCCCTTTCCTGCAGATAGCATTATCCTCCAGGTAGAAAGGTGATGAAAGTGGTTGGCAGTAACTAAGGGCTCTTAACCGTGACCCCACTGTAGCAGGGCCAAAGCGTGGAGGCTCTTCTTGTTTCCTACTTGTGTTTTGTCTTCTAAGTGTAAGTGAATTCTAGGAGAATTAGTTTACTTCTGAATACTTAGATAGGGTGGAAGTAACGTGAGTAATAAATTACCCTCTCTTCCCCAAGATCTCCCTGGTCATTATTCTCTAATCTAATTAGGATGCCAGATGCAGATACATCCATCTTCCTCAAAAAGCAGTGGCAAACTGGGGAAAATGCTTCCTGCAAACTAAGGATGGATTTTCCGTGGAGCAGTGTAGACTCAAACTTAGAAACTTGATCTGACTTCCAAAATCAGATGTGGGGGCTTTGTTGTGCTTTCTTCTCAAATACACACGCCTAGGTACTTGTTCTTTTTTTTAATAGCCAGTCAAGTGTCTATGTTAGAAATCTTGCTCAGATTTCTAGAGTATATTTTTGCTATGTGGTTTTCCTCCCTTCAGTGTGACAGGAAAACATCTATACTTCCTTGGGCTCCCTCTCACCACATTTCTCAAGATTTCTAGAGCTTAGAATCTAGTCTGTAAGGCACATTTGTAGTCATTCATGACATCTTTGGCTTTTGGGACATGTGTGCGGCCAACACATCCAGATGATGTAGTAGTCAAAATATCTACCAATAGAGATAGAACTTTCTCTATCAGTATGGATTTTCTCCTAGAAATATCTAGGAGAAATATCTAGAAATATCTAGGAGAAAATCCATACTGATAGAGAAAGTTCTATCTCTATTGAGCCTCCAAAGGAAAGTCAGTAAACCTTGATAGTCTATATGCTTCTCTCTATGGGGACTATAGTCAGGTGGTGTAATTTGAGGACCCAGCTCAAAACCTTTCTCTCCTAGCCCTAATATATTCATCAGAATTCCTGTATTTGAATATCCCTCCTTCTTCCCCCCCTCCCTCCCTCCCTCCCTCCCTGCAGCCTTCCTTCCTCCCTCCCCACCCTCCTCTCTTCCTTCATGTGAATGGTTGTAGCTTGGTGAGGATAGGAGTCCTAGCTATCTTGCTCACCGCTGTTTCTCTAGCACTTAGAACATAGAGTAGGAGCTCAACAAATTTTTGCTAAGTAAAAGGATGAATGGACATTTACTGAATACCTACAATGTTCCTAGTTCTTCGATCCTTAGACTTAAAACTATGTTTTTTGCAAACTCAGCTATTTACGTACTGCCTTCCCAGTATTTGCCAGATCTATGGACCATTTTCCTTCTATTTATTTGACATTTTCCTTTAAATTGACTTTTCTTTATCCTTAGCAGCATCCAAAGCAATAATATCCATGAAATTAAGGATTTGGCGTCTGTTTACAATTTTTATTTTTTTGTAATTCACATTACATTTGTAACTATCAAAATAAAAACACTTATATCACTTAACATCATCTCAAGGGCATCTATAAAATACAAATTTGGAATAATTTTAAAACAGTATTGATCACATCCACTATCTCTGAACCTCTAAAGTATGGGGGGCCCAGACACAGATGTTCTACAGAAGAAAGACTGCAGGGAGGGGGCTGGTGCTCAAGGGAGCAGGTGACCTGCACATCCCAGAGGGTCAGTGGTTGTGTGGCGGCATCTGCACTGGTGCTTCTAGCTCTTTGTGAGTTTGGGTCAGTAATTTTCTGAGCCTCTTGTCCCTCAAGTCTGCAATGAAAGCAACGACCACAGCCATACCACCTTAGGGCTTGGAAAGCACTGAAAAAGTGTGAAGAACCATTTACATCCAGTAATCACTATATAGCAGATGCACAATAAATATCTTTAACTTTGTATTATCATGAGGTTGGAAAGCAAGTAATATGAAGCCGCATGCCCCCAAACAAAGAGAGGGTAAGGACACGAGCTAGAAAAGTATTTCATTCATTCATTCACTCAGTTGGTCAATAAATACTTAACGGTGTTCTAACCCCGGAAGTAGGTACTGAGAATATTACAGCAAAAAGACATAGTCCTTCCTCTCCTAGTCTAGTGCGAAAGACAGACAGCTACACAAAGAGTTACATATGTAATTGTTTGATTCTAGCAGTGATGGATGCCAAGGTGAGACATACAAAGTACAGTAATAGTGTACAATGGGGGACCAACTAATCTGAGGAGTAAGGGAGGGCATTCTTGTAGAAGTGATGTATAATCCAAGGCCTAAAATATCAGTAGAAGTGAAGCAAGTGTGTAAAGGAGCACTGAAAACCCACTCTCCGAATTTCCATGAAACGAGGGGCCCCCTCCCTATTGCTTACTCTGTTTCGCATCAAGCAGCTGGAGCTGACATTCTGTTGGGTGTGTCTTCTCACTCCCTTGACAGTCGGTGGAGCACATTGGGTGCCACGGCCTTACCAAAGCATCTGGACATGTCACTGGAGAAAAGACCATAGAACCTAAAGAATTGCACACAGCAAAGCACTAATGAAACTATGTCTCTGTTTCCAATTGTAAAGAATTAACTGTTAAAAATTTAGTGTTTCTACTTCTTGTGGCAATTCCCTTTGCCAAAGAAAAGAACAAAATGTGGTTAGGTACAGCTTCAGAGTTTGGAAATGGGAAAGGTTAGAGTATGAAATCTGTACTGTGACAGACATGTTTATTGTAACATATAAATATCACTACCAAGACATCAAGCCCCTGAGTCTTAAGGGGGTGTTCCTTGACAGGCCAGCTAATAGATGAGGCCATTGAAAATGGCGTCAATGAAAACAAGAGTTGTTCTGCTATTGTAGCCACCTCCCTGCTGCTTCTGATGACCAGAATGCATCAATTTGTTTATTTTCTTGAGTTGATTTTTTTCTTTTTTTCTTTTTTTAAAAAAAACAAGGAATACATTTATTATAGACAAAAATAGCAAATACAGATTGGTAAAAGTGAAATAAAGATTAGCCACTATCATCTCACTATCCAGGAAATAGTAACATCTGTAAACATTTTGGGGTGTGTGTGTGTGTGTGTGTATCTCCCAACTATATATATATATATATAAATTTATTTATTTATTTATTTATTTATTTTTTGGGGGGGTACACCAGGTTCAATCATCCGTTTTTATACACATATCCCCATCTTCCCTCCCTTCCTTGACTCCCCCCCCCAAGCCCCCCCCACCCTCCCCGCCCCAGTCCTCAAAGGCATCTTCCATCCTAGAGTTGGACTCCCTTTGTTATACAACAACTTCCCACTGACTATTTTACAGTTGGTAGTATATATATGTCTGTGTTACTCTCTCGCTTCATCTCAGTTTCCCCTTCACCCCCCGCCCCCTCCCATACCTCGAGTTCTCCAGTCCATTCTCTGTATCTGCATCCTTGTTCTGGTCACTGAGTCCAACAGTACCATTTTTAGATTCCGTATATGTGAGTTAGCATACAATATTTGTCCTGGAAGCAACCTAAATGCCCATCAACAAATGAATGGATACAGAAGATGTGGCATATATATACAATGGAATATTACTCAGCTATAAAAAGGGATGAGATGGAGCTATATGTAATCAGGTGGATAGAACTACAGTCTGTCATACAGAGTGAAGTAAGTCAGAAAGAGAAGGACAAATATATATATATATATGCACATATATATATATTTAATTTGAGGTCATATTGATATCACCCTGTTAGTTATCTGTCTTTTATAATTGTGTCCTTTTTAAAACTTTCAACAACTTACTTTAAGAATAAACCTTACGCCTTCTATGAAACCAAGTCTCCTAAAAAGATCATTTGAGAAGCTTGGTCATCCTAATAATCCACAATTCACACTCCCTCTCAGGAGAGTTTGTTAGCCTTAGGGATTAACAAGAGGGCCCGCATTGCAGTGCCACGCAAATAAATAGCTGCTTATGTGGTAGCTGGGGTTGGGAAGCAGTTTGGGACATTTGCATAGGAAGGCATCACTTGGGCTTTTCTCCTTGGTCTCTGTTCACTTTTCAAAATCACACACTTAGCAATACCCTCCAGCAGAAAAGCAGCTTCCCCTATAGTTGTTAGGAGCTCAGTATTTTGGAGGATGGCAAGAAAAAATTCATTCTCTATGAATTTGTAGATTAATAAAGATGAATTCGAACTTTAGTGCCATGGTGACTGCATGCCAGGGTTAAAGCATGGGGCTCACCTCTGTGAGCTGCGGTTGTCTCGTTTCTCCTGTTGCATGTTTCCGAGGTGGGTCACAATGCTACCACACCGTCAGGGTGCTCAAATTAGAGGACTCTGCCTTCCTGTTCCATCACCAAATGCTTCCAAACTTATCCACGTCCCTCCTAGTCTGTGCATCCCTCAACATTCTGAAACCGTTATGCCCCAAACTTCCAAGCATGGACACATCAGAGGGGAAAGCTGGCTGTAGAGGGACTCTGGGCAGATTGGAAGGACTCACGCTGGTGAAGGCTGAGTTT
Organism: Hippopotamus amphibius kiboko; assembly: GCF_030028045.1. Taxonomy (NCBI): domain Eukaryota; kingdom Metazoa; phylum Chordata; class Mammalia; order Artiodactyla; family Hippopotamidae; genus Hippopotamus; species Hippopotamus amphibius. The sequence continues at coordinate 201,777,569 of NC_080187.1, read as the reverse complement.
GTTGTGGAAATGACGGCATTAGTATACCTACTGGGGAAGGAAGTGATTGCTCCCTTATTCTGGAAGTGCCCACTGTGATGAAAGCAGAAAAGGAATGCCATGTTGGTACGCACATCCAGTATGACACACTACGGGGAGAACAGACTCACAGCCCTGCCAAGATGCCTAACTAGAGTTGAACTTGGTTTGAGGTCCCATTAAGATTAAAAAAAAAAAAAAGAAAAAAAAGATTTATGCTGGGAAATTTTCTGCTTTCATTATAACCTTTGTCCAAAATTTCTGTTGGAATTTCGATACCCAAATGACCTGTGAAAGAGAATTACAGTTATCTGGTCTTTCCAAAACAAAACCAACCAAAAGCAGTCCAGGCACATGATGCATTTGTTTGCCCAGCTATCACTGTGCTAACTAATGTCTTTTTGGTCCTTACTATGTCCAGGCATTATCTTATTTATCAACTCATTTCATTCCAACAAGGACAGTATGAAATAGGTGCTGTCGTTTGCTCGGTATTTTAGAAGGGGAAACTGTGTCAAGGAAAAGGTTCCCCCGGGTCTGGTTTGACTCTGAAGTTCATGTTCTCAACTCAGAACTCTACCACTCACCCCAGGTTCCTTTGTTTTGCCCTTGTGACATTCCTGCAAGAGCCTGCGCTCTCTTGCAACGTGAGAGAGATGAACTTGGCGCTCTGAAGGACTCCTTAGCCAACTGGAGAAGCTTTGCAGGGCACACTGCTAATGCGCCTACTCTGTGGGGCTCATTTTTTCCTGGGCTCCTAATGCCAGGACAGCAGGAGAGATTTCACTTAGACTATCAACTCAGAGTGGAAACAACACATCTCAAGTCGTAGTGCTCGGAGATGACACAAAACATGATTTAATAGAAGCTGCAGTTTCGCTTTCACTTGAGGGTGAGGCATCTTAAAGGAGAGGAAAAAACACTCGGGCTTGGCCTGTTCCGGCTCGCCTGTCTGGCTTGTGTCAAACTCCGGACTTCCCTGAGGCTTGATTTCTCATATATTAAGTAACAAGATTGAGCCAGATAATCCCCAGCGTGTCTCAGCGCCGAGTGTGAGATGGGTCTGTCTCTGCTGTGGCTGGGAAGTTATAGAAAGAGGGCAGCCTCTGCTTGTCTTCCTTTTCCCCTTTCTCCCCCAGCCTCTCATATTAGGGAACAACAGCCCTTTGGAAAGTCAGGGTACAGACAGACTTATCCTTTAGAGAGAAGCATCACAAACTCAATAGCTGTAGAGGTCAGATAGGGTACATATTTAAAAAACCCCAAACCCCTAAAACCAAAACAGAAGGTAGGGCCCAAGGTATGCTCAGTACCATTTTCCTAAAAACATCTCCTGCTCTTAATCTTCTCTTTGATTTTCCCACTTTTGATAAAGACAGTGGTGTGGAGAAATATTTCCCTATTAGAGAAACACCTGGGCCGGTGCCCTATATAACCTACACAGAGCACGACCGGTGAGCTGGACTGGCCATGGGCCACCAGTTCGCTGTCTCTGCTCTGGGGTTGTACCTCATCAGTTTTTAAATCTTAAAGAGAATTATTGTATTGTTTTCATGCTGATCATTTCTGTTCGCCGAGAAGTTTCCTTATGGTTTAGCTGAGATCTGGACTTCTCAAAAGTTACTACAGTTACTGTCAATTACTTGTGCAGAAGGAGGAGAAGGGGGAAGTGGAGCTTGGCAAAGGTTCAGGAGTCACCTACATGGCTTGGGAAGCCTGTCATTTTCTGGAAGCAGACATGCTTTCCTAGTGTAGTACCTGGCATATACTGGGCCCCCCCAAAAACATTTGTGGCATGGGGGAAGAGATAGATTGGTATCTAACAGATGAGAAAAGGCTAAGTCTTGTGTCAATGACATTTGTGGCATGGGGGAAGAGATAGATTGGTATCTAACAGATGAGAAAAGGCTAAGTCTTGTGTCAATGACAGGTAGCCACTTGGAGGCAAAACTGGGACCAAAACCCAGGTCTCCCCATTCCAAACACAGTGCTCCTTCCATAATCTTCTTTCTGTTTTCTCTCACATACAGTTTAGCTCCTTAAACTCACGCGGTGATAAATCAAAGGTTTCCTAGATATCGTCTCATGTTCAGATCTGTAATCTCTTCTCACCATTCAGGGTGTCCTGGCACTAAGCAGGTGGGATGTGATTGCTGTAGCCACACAGACAGATCTCCCTTCTGTGGGTAACCTGGAGAGGTACACAGGTTAGAATAGGTAGGAAGGAAAGAAGAGCTCTCTCTCCATTCCCCCTTTCCAAGATGTCAAATAGTAGAATCCTTTGAGGTCAGCAAACTGTGAAGCAGAAGCCAGTTGCTGGCCTTCTCTGCAGTGCCCTCTTAGAATTTCTATTCGAATGTGATGCAGAGTGCTTTAACTGAGGGCCGCGTGCTTCTCAAATGTAGCATCAGCAGAAAGCTAAAGTCTGCGATAGCCCGGAGTTTACTAAACTCGGTTGTCCTTGGCATCCTCCACTTTTGGTTTTTGTTGATGGAACATCATGTGGAGAAATATTTCCAGCGCAGTGTTTGAGAAATACATCTTACATATTTTTGGAAACTTCAGTGGCTTTTAAACTATTTATTCAAGGCATCGTGCTGTACAAATGCATGTGATTTGGTGGCATTCAAGAATACAGTTATTTCTACTACTAAGAATTGAGTCAATATTAACTTTAAGGTTCTTAAAAAATAGTTGTTTGAGAAACTTTTCTACCATTCATATCCTAATTAGGCAAAATTGAGGAACATTGAGAAATGAAAGGATTCCAGGCTTTTGCTGGCTGGGTCTCTATCTCTCCATCTAATCCATCTGTCTGTCTATCAAAGTCATCTTTCTATCTATCTTATTATGAGTATTTTCAAATAAATGAAAGAATAGCCTAATAAATACGCATGTATGGGTGGTCCAGTGTTTAGGACTCCACACTCTCATGACTGAGGGACCGGGTTCGATCCCTGGTTGGGGAACTAAGATCCCACAAGCAGCACAGCCAAAAAACAAAAAACAAAACAAAACAAAAAAACCCCATGTACCTATTTCCTAGATTTAATAGTTATAGTTATTAACATGTCACCACTAATGCTCCACCAAGTTCTTTGTGCTGGAGTGTTTCAAAGAAAATTACCAGTGTCATGACTTTTACCCCTAAAAAATTTGGTATGCATTTCTAGAAGATAAGAACAGACCACTTCCTGTGTAACCACAATACCGTTATCTCACCTGACACAATCGTCAGAGATGCCTCTATATCATCTAGTAGCCAGTTCTTGTTCAGTTTCTCAGTTGTCTTCAAAATGTGTTTTGTAGTTGGTTTATTCAAGCTAGGATCCAGCTGGGAACCACACATTACATTTGGTTGCTATGTCTCTTAAAGTTTTTAAAATGTAGGACTAAATCACACATGAAAAACCAAAAATAGAGAATTACAGAAGACGGTTAGGAATTGGTGCATCAAGTTTTAGTCCCAGCTCTGCCACTGATCAGCTGCCTGTCCTTGAGCACAGCACTTATTGGCCCTCAGAGCCTCTTTGATCTCATCTTTAGAATCTATTGACTTATTTATTCATTCTTTCATTTAACAGATACGTATTGAGTGCCCAGTGTGGCCTGTTCCTTGCAATGGGCACTGTTCTAGAAAGCAAGTTGGCTTCCAGAAAATGATGGAATTCCATGATGCTTATTCCTGTGGATTATCTGTGCTAGGGTTCATCTCTTTGTCTTCTCTCCATTTTCATGACATTGATTTATTGAGGATATAAGACCAGTTGTCCTGAAGAATGTATCATAATTCTTGAATCGTCTGAATTTTTTCCTCTTGTGATGCCATTTATCTTGTTTTTCTACTTCCTATATTTCCTGTATCTAAAGGCAGCAACCAGATTTGGGTGAAATATTTTTGATGAGAATAGTTTATAGGTGGTGCTGTGTACTTTATATTGCAAGAGGTACAGAGCATCTGGCTATCGTACTTTTGTAGTGCGAAGTATCGTGGTTTTATGTCGCACACCCTGATGTCCCACTTGTTTTCCCCTTATGATTGGTGAGGAATCTGGTGTGTGTAGGGGCAGGTAGTACCTCGAAACTGTGAATCTAATTCCCTATTGACCTTTCCCCTATTGTCCATAGATGATCCTTGGTTGAATCTGTCATTTCTTTAGGGATCGCAAAATGTTGATTTTTAAAATTTTATCATTTCTTCTACATTTACTAACCAGCGTTCACCCATAAAGAAGACCTTACCTCATCAATTGGGGTTTAATGGTTACCCTCAATAGAGTCATTTACAATTTTCTTAGTAAGGAGTTGGTGTAATAGCCTACTCCAATGATAACAAATGAGAATTTGCTTGCTTGCTTTCTCTTTTTTTGAGTGCTATTATAGACTTGTGGATTTTTAGATACTTACTGTGTTTCAATCCATTACAGTCAGCTATTCATTTTGATGCTTAGATTTCCCAGCTCTGTGGGTGTCCCTTCGAGTTGGGTCAGTATTTGAAGATGAAAAATGATGGAAAGACATCCTCAGCAGAAAACACATCTAAAAACTTGGTTGTGTCTCATATTGGACTAGATGCTAGGCAAAGAGGGCCACATTCACAAACTCAGATTCTTCCAGTAACACTTACTAGATAAGTCCTGAAAGTCTTAGTGAATAATCAAGAGCAAACTGCGGAGTGAGCAGGTTTGCCTTTGAATGTGCCCTCCTTCACCAGTACATGGGGCAAAGTGAGTCAGCCCTGGCCTCCACCCGAGGATGCAGTCAGGTAGCGAGTTCAGCAGGTGGTAGCCAATGACTCAAATCTACAAAAAGGTAAATCAGACCCAAGATGTGGGGTGGGTTTCAGTTCTTATGTGTTTGTTTTGTTTCAGCTGTTCTCCTAACTGCAGTTACCAAAGCTAAATCAAATGATCTCAGCGTTTGAGGCACAGGAGGTGGGGTGGGGTGGGGTAGGGTGGGGTGGAGGTGAAGGGGAGTTGAGAAAAACAGGTGTTGGGGAAAGGATGCTGTGTTCTTCCCTCCGTCCTTCCTGGCTGTGTGGTTGAGGGTAGGCAGCTAGCTTTCTCCACTAGGCAAGGCACCAATTCCCTGTCCACAACACGGGCCTGAGACCTGCTCTGGCGTCTCAGGAGGCGTATGGCGATGACCAATGGCCACATGGCAGATGTAGAAGCATTAGACTAGTTGGAAGACTATTATTGTTGGATAACAATCAGAGGAGGAAGATATTGGCTACTTGTCCTGTAGAACACATCACAATTCTGGAACTGTCTGATATTTTCACCTTGTAGTATCATTTATCTTGTCCTTCTACCCTTTGTATGTTCTAAATCCTGCAGGCAGAAGCAAAATTCTTTTTTTTTTTAATTTATTCATTTTTGGCTGCATTGGGTCTCCGTTGCTGTGCACGGGCTTTCTCTAGTTGTGGAGAGCGGGGGCTACTCTTTGTTGCGGTGAGTGGGCTTCTCTTATTTCGCAGCACGGGCTCTAGGTGCGTGGGCTTCAGTAGTTGTGGCACGAGGACTTCAGTAGTTGTGGCACACGGGCTCAGTAGTTGTGATGCACAGGCTTAGTTGTTCCGTGCCATGTGGGATCTTCCCGGATCAGGTATTGAACCTGTCCCTACATTGGCAGGCAGAGTCTTAACCACTGCACCACCAGGGAAGCCCAAGCTTGGTTAAATTCTGGTGAAATGTTTTTGACAAGAATATTTTGGAGGCCTAATTACCTCTCAACTTAAAATAATAATAGTAGGTATCATTTATTCAGCACTTAACTCATGTAACCCTTCCAGCTAACCTCTATGAGATAGGTGCTATTGTTATTCCCATTTTACAAGTGAGGAAACTGAGACGCAGAAAAGTTAAGTAACTTGCCCAAATTCACACAGCTAATAAATGACACAGACACAGGATTTGAACCTGAGTTTTCAGTCTTCAAAGTCAGGGCTCTTGACTACTGTGCTGTGAATGAATCCTTTCTGGAGAACCCTGTAATAAATGTCGATATCATTTGATTTCCATAGCACACATTTGAATTTTTATTTGGGCTCTAGAGAGCAGAACAGCGGAGTTTGTGCTTCAGCCAATGAGATGCCTAAAACAAAATTTCCATCCAAGATAGAGGCTGTTTGTATCTTTTTTTGTCCTATAGTTCCTTTCTCCGGTGGGTACCTAGAGGGACTTGACTACCTGCCTAGAAAAGCAAAGCAGTTGCTTTCTGTCATTTGCTATATGGTAATTTGAAAGACCCAAATCTGTACTTCAGACGGCTTGATCTGCCCATTATAGATAAGAGCATCTCATTTGGGGCAGTATATCCCAGTGGTCAGATGCACTGGCTTCGCACAGAAGGTTCGGGGTTGAATGGGGCTCTGCAGCTTTACTTGTATGTTAGGAGAACTTGTCTAGGGTAGTGTTAAGTGTGTGAACTTGAGAACAAGGCTGCCTGCATTTGCAAGTGACACACACAAAGCTTGGTGCATGGTAATCACTCAATAAAGGCCAGCTATTGTTACCGTGATGAATGGCTTTCTTAGCTCAAAAGTGGGTTAGGAAGAGAATCTTTGAGCTCTTCTCTGGAGATTAAGACCAAGAAACATTAGGCCAGAAATTCTCAACGAGGGTTCTAATACCACCTGCTGGGTGCAACCTTGTGCAGGCAGGATGCGGGGTATTCATAACAATGATGAGGAATTCCCCTCCCTCAGCCCCGCACACGTGTTACACCTGTGTCCCGCACAAGCTGGTGTTAATCCCCGATCCCCCTGCCAAACAGCCATGTCTTTGAAGCACCACTTCCTGTAGATCCTTCCTGCTGTGCTCTCAGTGACTTGAAAAGAACTTTTGAGTGCCAGTGACTGGGCTGGAATCCCAGTCTCCCCACACAAAGTCGCTGTGTGACTTTGGGCAACTTACCCAACTTTTCTGAGCTTCATCTTTCCATCTGTGAAAGAGAGACAATACCTACGTCTTGGGTCATTGTGAGCCCTTAGAATTAATCAAATATGCAGCATAGTGCCTGGATCAGCAGAGGCTGCCTCCTTCGACTATAATCACCTGCCAAGACCACTGGGGCATCTGAGAGGTACCTGGGAACAAAGAAGTCATCTTTAGTGCTCTTTTAAGCAGGCAGAATTGACATCTTAAAATAGTGAATTTTTTGATTTACTTTTTTTTCGATCTGCTAAGCGTTCCCTCCACCCAACATCTTAAACAGAAATAAATAAGATAATGTAAGAATTGCCAATTATTGAACCAGATGATTCCAGTAAAGACATAGTTCATCTTTTTAATCTTAAGTTTGGATTTTTTTTTTTTTAATGTTCAGTCTAGAGTAATCAGATTCATAGAGCCAGAAAGGAGAAAGGTGGCTGTCAGGGGCTGGGATGGGGAGAGGGAATGGGGAGTTAGAGTTTAATGGGTACAGAGTTTCGGTTTTACACCATGAAAAGAGTTCTGTGAATGGATATTGGTGATGGTCACACAATGATGTGAGTATACTTAACGCCACTGAACTGGACACTTAAGAACAGTTAAAAGAGTACATTTTCTGTTATATGTATTTTGCTACAATTTCAACAAATAAAAACAAAATTTCATGTTCAGAACAGGAGGGAAGCACAGTCTTCGTTTCCTCTTGATTCCTGACAAGGAGGCTACGTGGAGGCACTTCTGGCGCCGGGTTCTAGATCCTAAAAGCGAGAGACTTGCAGCCCTTTTTCAGAAGCCGCGTCCCCGTGTGTGGTCCTCATCCGCCGGCTGCGGCCACTCTTGGGCCATTCCCGGGATCTGGACACTTTTGTTTCATTTCTAAACCCGAGCCCCCTGAAAAGAAGGAACCTCTTTGTTGAGGTCTGTGCTAGAATCAGGTTGGGGCACATTTTCAGTGAAATAGCTCCATAAATTGTGCGTAGATACAAAACTAACAGGCACGTGAAAGATTTGTATTTTGAAAACAAAACCCCAGTGGGATTCTCTCAGCAGAAAACGAAAAGGTCTTCTTAACATTCAGTTGAACTATTAGAGCCATTTTTGCTGTGGCAAGCACTAACGCAGGTACAGCCACTGCCACGGCCCCAGATTGCAGTGCAGCAAATTAGCACGGTTTTAACTTGCCTGCAAATATCAAGCCGGCTGTTCGTCATTATGCAGAAAGGGTCGGGGGTGGGAGGGGGACCGGCACCTAGCGGCAAAGCACATTATAATTGTTTAAGCAGGCCCCACAAGTCATGCATTTCAATTATTTGTTCAAAGCAGCCTGCAATTAGGAGTTGCAAACAAGGCTTTTGAATGCAAAGTCAGACAATTAAAATGTTTCATGAGTGCATTAGAGAAAGAAGTTCGGAATTAGCACTTTGAATACACAAGACCTCTTTTGTCTAATCTCTAGTCCCTTTCACTGTTTGGAAAAAAAAAAAAAAAGAGCGGGAAAGGGGAAAGAGACATTTTGGACTGTGGTGGAGGTGATTTTGGTGTTTACTTATTTATATCAAATGCCTGACTAATCCAGGGAAGATTGAACCGTCCTAATGGGCCCCTCGTACATTTCAATGTCTCTTGTTACTTGCCAGTTCCTTGTCCCAGCATAATGGCCCAGGTGCCAAAACCCCTCTCCTAGGGGGGTCGTAAATCACTTTAAGCATCTCTCCTCCCTCTTCCATCACCACTCCCATTCTGTCCTTTGAAGAAGCGGGTCTATTTGAACCAGTGATTTGTGACTTTCCAGTATTTAGGGCACAACCCCTAGCTGGTTGCACCAACACACAGGAGGGGGGGAACCAGGGCACTGGACAGTGTGGGGATCAGAGGGGAGAGTCTGTGTGTTCTGGGGTTGCTGGTGAGCAGAAGCTGGGCTCTGGGGAAGCATGAAAAATACACTAACCTACCTCATGTCTTTGAAGGAAGACCAGCTGCTAAAGCCCTTCCCCTCCCCCACCCCATCCCATCCACACATTCCCTTCCTGCAAATGCCCTACTGATATTTAAATTTTAGTTTATGATTTATTGTACTTTAGGACATCTTTAACTTTTTTTAATTTTTAAATCAGAGAGTACACTTTTAGGAGAGGAGGGTATAGCAGACATAGGGAAAAACGTGAATGTTCCTCCTTCAACCTTTTCTCCCTAAATAGTAAGATTTTCTAAAAGCACTATTTGGGCAAGGAATCAACCATTAATATAAAGTAAGTGATTGCACCCTAAAACACTTTATTATTCAAAGTGTAAGATTAACCAGGAAAATCCAGACAATTTAAGGTGAAAATTGCCAGCGTATGAGTTAAATGCGTGTATGCGGTGCGTGTATGTGCGTAATTTGAGAGTCTGGTGGGTAGTGGCCTTAATTTATCATTTCCTGACTGTAGCTGATTATGAAGCATCATTTAAATAGCCCCATGTATCCTCCTTTATAAAGAAAACAAACTTCTTTAAGAAGTTATGTAGTTCGGGTAGGAGAAAGTTCTTTAAAAAAAAAAAACCAAAACCTCTACATGGATAGTTTTAATATTACTTATGCAGTTCTTTTGAAATTACTTTGCCTCCAAGCAATGTTTGTGGATTCAGGGCACTCTTAACATGCCAAGTACCTGCTAGGCTTGATGAGCCTTTATATGATCACTGCATTCTATTAGTTGGAAATTTTTATGTTTTTCCACGGGAAATATTTCTATTTTATTGGATGTAAAAATAAAATTTTTTCAATTAGGCCATGCATAACTAAGGATGCTGACATGATAAGGATTACAACTCATGTCATTTTAATGCTTGAGACCTGTAGGTACAGCAAATTATTGCTTTCTCTTTTAAGTTGGCACAGCTTTGAATCTCTGGGCTTTTTTTCTTTTAGCAGTGCTGACATTTTTTTAAAATTCCCAAAGTAATCACCTGAAGCGTTTTAGATTGAATGGCTTTTTGCCAATTTGTTTTTGAAAATAGTAAGTGCCATTTTAAAAAAAAAAGGACTTTTAAAGTCAAAATAGCTCAAAATTCTTTACCACTGGCTCGTCTCAGGTAATTTACAATAGAAAGAGGTGGAGGAGGGGCCAGCTGTGGGGAGGCCCTGCATAAAATCACATTTCGTGACAACATGATTCTCTTCCCAAAATGCCCTGAACAACATCTGCCTGACAGGAAACTGGAATCTGAAGATGAAACACCCGAAATCAACAGTAGCCAGGTCATATTATAAACTATTAGAAAACAACAGGTAATAAATCATATCCTATTTGATGGTTTCTATATTGTTTCGCAACTTTTGGGCCTGCTCATTTCTTTACTCATTAGTTTTATGAGTGTTAGTTCTAGAACTGGCTCTTTTTCTCTAAAGAGGTAATTCAGTCAGAGAGTGTGCCTATAAATTGTACCATCACAGCCGGAGTTAAACGCTGCACAACCTGAAAACCAGCTTTCAGCCCTCCTTAATTTGACTCAGAGAGGGAAAACAGAAAAGAAATACCCCCCACAGTGTTTCCCTCTTAGGCTACTGTCTCAAATAGATATTCCTCCTGAGGGTGAATAAAAGAGAAAAAGCAGTTGCTACTGTAAATAAGAAAGAGAGAAAAAAGACCTCCCAAGTCCCACTTTTCTAGATCTTGGTTGAACCTTGGATCTGACAAGTAAGCTGAAAGATGCAGTTGAAGCCAAGGGGAAGCAACTCTGCTATCCTTGTCTCCCTCCCATTTACACTGAACATTTCATTCCAATCCGTTTCACCATCAAGAGGTAGTGGGAATCTTGCCACTAAAATGCCACCATCTCTGGAACCCAGGGCTGGACACCAACCAAACCCTTTGGATATCTCAGTAGGAGGCAGAGAGAAGTTTCTGCTGAAGGACACCAGTACAAATGCCTTTTATGCAAGGAGAGAGACATGGGAATACTTCAAATTATCTACCTTCAAAAGCCAAGTGTTTGAGTCGGTACCCGGGAATGGATTCCTGGGTCTGTGAAATGGAAAAATAAAGGTGTTCAGGGCTGGGTAACGGGATGAAGGCTTTTCCCAGCTGTAGAATTCAAGGATGATGAAAGGGAGACACAACAGAATATAAAACCAATTGTGCACTGGAGGGTGGAAAATACAGATTTGAAAGTTAAGTGTCTGGAACAAGAGAGGTATGAGTCACTGGAATTTACAAGTTACTATAGGAAACAAAGATGAAGAGATCGTGAGAGGAGGAGTAACGCTGGTAGCAAAGTGGCATTTGTTAACTGCAAAACTAGACAATGGTACAAACTGTTCATCAAATCAGGAAAGGGGTAGTAATTATGGAAGACAACAGCAGAGAATAACATTTATGGAGTGACCTACAGGGATGAAATGGGGTGCTTGACAATTATGTCAAATGGTAGCACAGGTTTTTCTTCCCCTTCAAAATGGTAAATCAGAGACAGCTCTGGAGGGTCTTCAGTTTCTAGAAAGAGAGACAGTGAAGCTTGGTTTGCTAGAGGGCAGTGGTGTCCCAGCCTCAGGGAAACTGCTTTTCTCTGTACCACACAGCATGTTTCTCTTACATTAAGGTAGGAAACACATGTGGCTTTTGGAACTTTTGTGTGTGGATGGGAAAGGTAATGCATGTGAGGAAAAGTGCATAAACTCCTGTATGAGCACTATACATACCACTACAGTTGTATCCTTCCCAACCACAAATTCCTCCTTCCGCCAGAAGATACTGTCCCAACTTTCATTGTAACAATTCTCCTGCTTTTCTTTATGCTTTTATTACCTATGTGTATTCGCTAAACTATACAGTTCAGTTTTGTCCATTTTGAACTGTACATATTTTTATAGGTAGAAATGAAACCGCATTCTAAATATCTTTTGGGTCTGGATTCTTTTGCCCAACGTTATTTTTGTTAGATGTGTTCACGTTGCTGTGTGTAGGTGTAGTTACTTCATTTCCATTGCCAGATCTCACCCCATTGTATGAATGAACGGTTTGTGGCAGAGGTTAATAGTGAATCACCACCCCTGTTTTCTCTTGGGTGCCTCTTCTTCCCTGAGAATATCTGAACTATAGTTCCCAGCCTCCCTTCCAGGAAGGTATGGACATGGGTTCTGGCTTGACTCATAGGAACCTCCCACACGTGATCCTCCATGATCCTTCCTATCCATCTAGACTAGAGGTGACCTCTGGGTGACCTTGGAAGCCATGTGTGGAAGATGGTAGAGTCCCAAGGTGGAGAAACCCTGGATTCCTAGATCACCATTAGGAAGAAAGCTGCCCAGGAAAGCCCCTGACTAGGATCACCCACACCGGGCTACTATGAGAGGAAGAAATAAACTCTTAGTATATCAAGCCTCTGGGATTTCACTGGTTATTGTAATAGCAGCCACCTTAACTCATATAGAATTATTTCTGCTTTTGGCAATTATGAACAATGTTGCAAGGGTATATACTTGGGAGTAGAGCTGCTGGGTCAAAGACTATGCATACCTCCAACTTTATTAAATAATGCCAAACTACTTCCAAAATGTACTTTCTCAAAGCAGTGTATCACAGTCCCTGTGCTGCACATCCTTGGTATGATTAGAATTTTTACCTTCTGCCAAGCTGAAGGGAGTATAGTTGTTTCTCACCATGGTATAAAACTTGCATTTCCTTAATAACTGAGATGGCCTATACTTTCATGTGTTTATTGGCCATTTGGATTTCCTCTTATGTGAGGTTTCTGTCCAAGATTTTGCCAAATTTTCTCTGGGGGTCTTTTTCCTGTGATGTATAGGGTTTCTTTATATATTCTGGATTCTAGATCTTCCTTGATTTTATATGCTACCAGTTATCTTCACACATTCTATGGCAAAACCTGTCTTTTCAGGGTTTCTATATGCTGTATTTAGTAAATATCATTTTAATGTAGTAGAATTTATGATGTTTTCCTTTATGGTTAGTATTTTTTAAGTGTCTCAATTAAGAAATCCTTCTTTCCCTTGAGGTCCTAAATACATTCTCCTATGTTATCTCTTAAAATCTTTATAGCTTTGTGTTTTACGTTTAGTTTTTTAAATCCATTCATAATTATTATCTGCATATTGTATGAAACAGTAGTCCAGGTACAATTTTTCCCATATGGATATCCAGTTGTTCCAGTATCATTAACTGAAAAACATGTCATTTTTCTACTGCTCTGCTTTGCTACCTCTATCATAATATCACATGTCTATACATGTAAGGGTCCATATTGCTGCTTTCTAATTTGTTCCAGTGGTCTATTTGTTTATCTCTGCACCAATTCCACAATATCTTAATTATTATAGCTTTATAGTGTCTTAGTGCCTGATATAGCAAGGCATCCCAAGAATTCTTTTTCAAAAGTGTCTTGGATTTTTGAAGCCCTTTGCATTTCCATATGAATTTTACGATTTTCTTAGCTTGTTCTAAAATAACCTGTTGAGATTGGAACTGGGATTTATCATTAAGTCTGTAAGTAAATTTAGAGAGAATTGAAAATATTATAGAGGAGCAACCCATGAATATAGCATATCCCTCTAAATATTTAGATCTTCATTAATGTCTCTAAATTGACTTTTTGTATAGTGCTTTTGTATCTAGAAATTTCCCACATTTATGTTAATTCTAATAATTTATTAGAATAATTTATTTCTGTAGATCTCAATTTTTTTTCTATTTACACAACTGTATTATTTACAAACAATGAGCTTTATTTCTTCCTTTCCCATCCTTTTAACTTTTTTTTCTTGCTGTATTATCTAGGGCTTCCAGTACAAGGTTTAATAGAAGTGGTCATAGCAAGCACTCTCAGCTATTTCTCCGTCTCAAAGGGAAAGCTTTGAATATTTTACTATTAAATATGACATTTTCTCTAGGATTTTTAAAAACATCCTGTCCCTTATCAGATTAAGGGCTTTCCCTCTTAATTCTGGTTTGCTAAGAATTCCTTTGATTATCAAATATTAAGTTTGCAGACAGGTATAAGGCCCACTTGATCATGATGCATCATTATTCTCTTCAAGCACTGTTGGATTTTTTTAAATAAATAATTTCTTAAGAATTTTTATATCAATGTTTTTATGAGTGAGATTGGCCATGATTTACCTTTCTTATTTCTGGTCCTTGTGAAATATTAGAATCAAAGTTATATTAGTTTCCAACTCCACCCAAAAATGGGCGAAAGACCTAGACAGACATTTCTCCAAAGAAGACATACAGGTGGCCAACAAACACTTGAAAAGATGCTCGACATCACCAATCATTAGAGAAATGCAAATACCACAATGAGGTATCACCTCACACCTGTCAGATTGGCCATCATCAGAAAATCTAGGAACAATAAATGCTGGAGAGGGTGTGGAGAAAAAGGAACCCTCCTGCACTGTTGGTGGGAATGTAAAGTGATACAGCTGCTATGGAAAACAGTATGGAGGTTCCTTAAAAAACTAAAAATAGAACTACCATATGACCCAGCAATCCCACTACTGGGCATATACCCGGAGAAAACCAGAATTCAGAAAGAAACATGTACCACAGTGTTCACTGTGGCATTATTTACAATAGCCAGGACATGGAAGCAACCTAAATGTCCATCTACAGATGAATGGATAAAGAAGATATGGCACATATATACAATGGAATATTACTCAGCCATAAAAAGGAATGAAATTGAGTTATTTGTAGTGAGGTGGATGGACCTAGAATCTGTCTTACAGAGCAAAGTAAGTCAGAAAAACAAATACCGTATGCTAACACGTATATATGGGATCTAAAAAAACGGTACTGATGAACTCAGTGGCAGGGCAAGAATAAAGACGCAGATGTAGAGAATGGACTTGAGGACACAGGGAGGAGGGGAAGGAGAAGCTGGGACAAAGTGGAAGAGTAGTATTGACATTTATACACTACCAAAGGTAAAATAGATGGCTAGTGGGAAGCAGGGAGATCAACTCGATGATTGCTGATGACCTAGAGGGCTGAGATAGGGAGGGTGGGAGGGAGGCCCAAGAGGGAGGGGATGTGGGGATATATGCTTAAATACAGCTAATTTGCTTTGTTGTACAGTGGAAACTGGCACAACAGTGTAAAGCAATTATACTCCAATAAAGATCCCCCCCCAAAAAAGTTATATTAGTTTCATATAAGCTGGGGATGTGTCTGTCCATTTAATTTAAGTCATCAAGTATATAGGCAGAAAATAGCTCATAATATCCTCATTCTCTGTTAATTATCTGAAGAATATATAGTGGAGTCCCTTTTTTATCCCTCATATTGCTCATTTGTACCTTTTCTTGATCCATCTCATTTGTGATTTGTCAATTTTATTAGCCTTTTCAAATGACCAACTCTTGTTTGTTGATCTTCTCTGTTGTATATATTTTTTCTGTTTCATAAATTGTCCCTTTATAAATTCTTTCTTGTTGCTTTGTTTGAATTTATTTTGCTTTTCCCTTACATTTGTTTTTATGGATGTTATTTCATTTAATGCTTACTTGGTAAAAGGAAATAATAGTGACACTGCCTACTATCTCACGGGGTTGAGGAGAGATGAAATCTTACCTAGCATGAACTCTCATTAGATGTTGTACAAATGGAAGAATCATGAGCTCCAACATTGGAGATGCTCATTCAGATATCATTTATTTTAAGAGTAAATGAGAATACATCCAGATGTCATTTATTATAAGGCTCAGACTGGTATACAGAAGTCTCTCTACGAGCTTAGGGGTGTGAATCCTGATAATTGCTGTTGGAAGAAAATTTGAAATTAAGTAATGTGGGACTTAAAGGGAAAGATATGATTGGAGAACCAAGAGAGGAAGCAAATAGTGATGTATTTACTAAGCTAAAAAAACAGAGACAGCACCTTCAATAAAGATAATCTCAGTGACGTTTTACATACTTCAGCTAGTAATAATGAAATTGTATCATTGGTTTCCAGTGACTCTCTCTTGTTCTACAGAAACTTTTTGGGGGCAGTTTCAGTAGAAGACATGTAAATCCATTTTGTATATGTTCGTATGTCTGTATGCTTGTGTTTATAGATATGTACACTAAGCAGTATTTTTGCCTGGGTCTTATACTTCTCTTAATATCTGATGCTTTTCTGAATTTATTGTTCAGGAATTATTGAGTTCACCTCCAACAATTGTTCTTAAATTTACCATCCCACAGACAGTTATTCGAGAGCATTTGTAAGCCCTTAATTAGTTCTTTTCATTTGTTCCTTCCTTCCTTCCTCCCACAAATACCTATGAATGCCTGCTGTGTACTGTCTAGGCACTGTTCAAGGGACTGAGGCTACAGCAATGAACAAAACAGAAAAATTCCAGCTCTCGCATAGCTTGCAAATGTAGTGGGAGCAGGCAGACAATACCCAGATAAAGAAATGCCATATAAACATCAGATGGTGGTGAGTGCCATGGAGAAATGTAAATCAGGTACAGGGGTGTGGGTGGGGGTACCAGGGAAAGGAAAACGGGGCTAAGGGAGGTTGGCAGTTGAGCTGGTGTCACCGGGAAGACATCGCTGGGAAGGGGATGTACAAGCAGGGACTCATGGAGAATGAGGAGGAGCAGGTGGATGTGGAGAGTCTGAGCAGAGGACGCTCCAGATGGAGGGCAAAAGTGCACGTGCCAGGTGATGGTCCTTGTAGCCCATGATGAGGCTTTTAGTCTGAGGAGAATGGGAAGCTATGGGGAGGTTATATGCAGACAAGTGAGATGATACGACATGGTCTCAAAGTATTCCTCTGGCTACTGTGTGAAGAGCAGGCCGAAGGAGGGCCAGGAGGGAAGCAGGGAGACCCGTAAGGAGGCTGTTGGGATAGAGTCAGATTCTAGATCTATGTCTTGAAGATGGACAGGACAGGACTGGTCGATGGATCGGATGGGGAATGTGAAACAAAATGCGAGGTCAGAGAGTGCTCCACAGTTTTCTGGCTTGAACAATTAGAAGAATAAAGCTGACAGTATTAGGGATGGGGGGCAGCTGCACAAGGAGTGGGCTCTGAAGAGTGCATCACAACCGCAGTATGGGATGTGCTACATGAGTGTGTGAGGCAACCAAGTGAGGCAACTGGACCTTTGGATCCAAATTGAGATGCAAAGTTGGACATCAAATTCGGGAATTACAAGCATATAGATATTTTGTACAGCTTTGTTATAAAAATCTCTTTTCCTTCCCTATCCCTAGCTTTATCTCACAACTCTTTTCTCCAGACTCCTGCCTTTCCTCTTTTTCGAATTAAACAAGAACGTTCAAACAAGAATGACTTTGTTCTCCTGGGAATGAAATTCACCTAATGTGGCTTATGGTTGAGAATGAGTTCAGATGTTCACACTAAAATATGAAGTCCCTAAAACACATATATGAATTCTCCATCAAAGTAGAAATTTAAGTTTAAAAAGTAAAACATAGCAAGACAAATATGTAGATATTAATAGTCTACAAATCCATTACAGAGTTAAGTCTGTCACATATGGAGCAAGAATTTAAAACTCTAAATCCTTGGGCTCCTTTAGTGCCATCTCTAATTTTAACTTAATGTCAGTTCCTGCTCACCTAAATGTTAGTTTTCCGTTTTGCTTCAAGAAAAGCCTTCATCTTCTCTCATCTGTGTTGCTCGTGGCTTTTGTACCGGTTTTCCTTTCGATGGTGTCCAGTGGCTGAGGCTCCCTGATTCAGCTGTGAAGCCAAAAAAAGTCTTTGGTTCTTCTCCCCACTATTTACACCGTAAAAAATATCTTTCACATGTAATTCTTATTCTTAGCTCTCACCAAATAAATACATTGAGATAAAACATCTCCTTGCCACTCTCTAACTCTCTTTCCTGATACTGGTCAAATCAGAAAAGTCAGAGGAAAGGTCAAAATACTTTCCTTTCTCTTCATCTGCCTAATGATGCAGCACTGATAGTCTTCCAATCAGGAGACGTATTTGAAATATTTCAATATAAATCTTTCTGTCTTCTTTTTCTAGGTACCCAATTTGCTTTTCCATCCATTTCTCTATCCTTCTTTTTATCCATCCACCGTGCACCCATCTACCTACTCACCCATACAATAACCCGAGGTTCTTTATAGTTTTCAACCTGCTTTTACTGTGGTCTCCTCACAGCAATGAAAGAAGAAAAAAATTCTGTATTTATGCAACCTAAGCCCAATAAATGTGAGAATGAAACTATGTTTTTCTGCTCATATTCCCTCTAATTTACTCCTTCTTTTTCCTTTCAGATGCCCACAATCCACAGGCAATCTGATCCTGTTCTTTCTTCTGTGCTACATAGTATATGTTCTAGTCTTCTAGCCATGGCCACAGGGAGCTGCTTAGAATTCACTGCTTTATCTTTTTGTCCAAAGTTACCCCCAAATGTTCCCCAGAACCTGCTTCTAGAGGTTTGAAATGTTGCAGCTACCAAAGTCTCTCATGCAGTCTTCAGTAAAGAAGTTAAAGAGAAGTAGAGTCTTACTTTAATACCAGAGACTCCATTTCCCTCTGATCCCAAAGCCTTTCCCCACTTTGTCTCATCTATTAGTGACAGGTGTCCTTCACCCTGCTAAGCCCTCCCCTGTGCCCTTGAGCCCACACCCACCCGCTCTGCTGAGAG
The DNA here is from genome assembly GCF_030028045.1 of Hippopotamus amphibius kiboko. Lineage (NCBI taxonomy): Eukaryota > Metazoa > Chordata > Mammalia > Artiodactyla > Hippopotamidae > Hippopotamus > Hippopotamus amphibius. Next base: position 201,758,994 of record NC_080187.1, on the reverse strand, counting down.
CTGACCTTTTACATCTTCTGAGATGCTCTCTTACCTTAACTGCATCTAGAATCTCTCCTTCTCTGCTATCTCTTTTCTTCTGGTCTACAACACATTTAGGTGTCTCCAGCTCTAGCAGATACCTTCTCTGTTAGTTCCTGCTCATGTCGCCATTACTGCCACACACATTACCTGCTACTTCAATTTGCCCACCCACCGTCTTCTCACTCTGCAGCCCCTGGCAGTCTAGCTCATACCCTCCCTTCTCTCCTGACTGCTCCTTTTCCCTCCATCAGGGACCCAGTGCAATGACCTTTTCTTGAGACTTATCCTCAACTCTTATCTGTAGCATTTAACAGTTGGTGAAGTTTTTGACAGAAGGAGCTCTTGACAGCTAAAGCAGGGATTTGGTAGGGAAAGGCTGCTTGATAGTCAGCAAAGACTTGGTTTACTTGCTGATCTGGTCCTCAGTCTTATACCAGAAAATGGAATTTTTTCTATGTGCCCAGAGATGAAAATATCCTTGCAAACAGGTTGACACTCACTCCTACGTGGTACGGAGGACCAAATTATTAATATTTTGGTAAGGAGAACGTCTTTCTTTCCTTGCATTCAACATCTAGCAAAACTGGGTTATTATCACAGTGTGTCTTGTAAACGTTAGCTGCCATGTGCCGTAGTGGAATGGAAGGTGTGTGAAATTAATTAGACCTGGGCTTAAATCTGACTTCATCTCATCTGCTGGTTATTTAATTTTGGAGACTTGTTTTGCTTCTCTGGTCCTCAGTTTCCATATCTGTAAAAATACATATATTACTGATTGCAGAGTATTGTTGTAAAGCTTATCAGTAATTTATCAGCACGTCACAGTAATATCACATACAAGGTACCTAATGTCATCACCGTTATCACCAGCAGACATCTGAACAGTCAGGCGTGCCAGGCATAGTAGCTGTCCATGTTGCAAACTGTGACTAGTACACTGATCCTGTGTTGAAGAAGCCCTCAGTGTAGTAGGTGTGGCAGAGATAACCACTCCCGTGCACCCTAGGAACGTGCATGGGAATATGTCTGAGGCATTATGCATGACCAGAAGTACAATAGTACTGCTTATCTGCTTGGAGTTTCCCTCTCATCTTTGCTAGACTAACTCATGCCACTCTCCACGTCTCAGGTTAAATGTCACACTTTCCCTGATGTAGTGTGCTGCCCTGTGCTCCTGTGTTTACTGTTTTGTACTAGTCATCTTGCAGGTAATTACTTGTTTAAGGTCTGCCTCATTCACTTAGCTCCATGAGGCAAGAGCTTATCTCTGTCTTGTTTGTTGCTATATCTCTACAACTAAGGCAGTGCCTGGCATGTAGTAGGAGCTCAGGAAACATTTTTTAAAGATCGAATTGAAAACTGTAAGGGGTTTTGTGGAGTTGTATGAAGGAATGATTGGCGATAAGGGGAAAGATTGTAGAAGATAATGGACAGCCTTGTTTTTCTATAAGGAATTTGGACCTTAGGTAGCAGAGAATGGTGAGCCATTGAAAGTTTTAAGTAGAGGATATAATCAGATCAGAGTTTAGAAAGTTCACTCAGTTACTAGTGTCATGTGTTCCACGTTGTTTGGGTATGTGGATCAGGGGGAAACAGGCATCCAAGAGTTCATTTAGGAAAATCTTGCTGAAGACCAGGTAAGGAATCATGAAGACCTAAACCAAGATAATGGCAGTGGGGTTGGAGCAAGGCGTTTGAGAGTTAGAATTAGTGAGATGAAGTAAACAAGTTGATGTGAAAAGTAAGGAAGAGGAAAGAGTCTGTGTGGACTTCCAAGTTTCTAGCTTGTATTGTGAATGGTGGGTGAGGGAGGTTCATTGTAATCAAAGGATGAGCTTTCAGGCAGCTAGGATATGACATCAGGTGACAGTAGCCTTAGTTTCCCCATCTGTAAAACAAAAATTTTAATATCTGCCTTTCGGGGTTGGTGTGCTGTGACATGTCTGGCACCAAGCTGAGACAGCACTTAAGTCAGAGCATTTATTCCCATCCCCTATAACAGGCTCTGGCTAAAAGAATACAAGTAGATTCAGTGGGGGAAGACAGAAATATGGTTTTGCAAACTTTAAGTTTTAGACATCTTTGTGATAGTTATGTTTTGAATACACAGTTAGAGGTCTTAAAACTGAAACTAGATCCTACGATGTCATAAGCTTATATAGCTCTTGGTTTCAAAGATTCTTCTTAGAGAAGTCATGCATTTTTTTTTCTCCCTTCATAGACTTTAAAACCTTTTTTGAACAGAACTAGTTGACACAGGTCTGCCTTGTGGAATGTTAGAACAGGCACTTTGGGATCAGACCCGATAGAGGGTGAATGTCTAACTCTGACTCCGATTCATCACTGAGGAATGGATGGAACTGAGGCTTGTTATCACTGAGGATGTGCAAGCATGAAACAGCTCGAGGTGGATTACCCACCAGCATGCTCGGACCACACAGTCACTCGATGTTGGTTTCTTTCCTTTACAGTCCTAAATCACAACGTAGTTTTTTTTAATTTTAAGAACAACTTTAACTCCCGCAGGCTGACCCACAGTCAGTACACACATTCTTTCAGCCAAACTTCTACTTCCTACAACTACACTACTCACCATAGATTGTTTATAATAATGGGTTAACAATGACAATGTAGCAGATGGAATTCAAGGCCAACTCACTAACATTGGGGAAAAACTAGCATCGTAAAATAAAAATTCATGTTAGAATTCAAATTCAATGTGAAGAGTTAAAATGGAAGGTGTCATTCAGTGATCTTTTGGATTACCCAGAAAATAGCTTGTTATAGTGCCTCATGACCTTCTCACCTTTGCACAGTTGAGATATGAGGGCTTCTGTGTGAGTTTGCTTTGCTGCTAGTTTTGTGTGGCGACACCATCCCTAATGTCATCCTCATCACAAGGGTGCATAACTTTGCAGAAGGACACTTTTCCCACAGGAAGAGAAGAATGTCTTTTTTAAAAAATTGAACTATAGTTGTTTTACAATTTCTGCTGTACAGCAAAGTGATTTAGTTATATATATATATATATATACATTCTTTTTCATATTCTTTTCCATTATGGTTTATCACAGGGTATTGAATATAGTTCCCTGTGCTATACAGTAGGACCTGTTCTTATCCATTCTATATATACTAGTTTGCAGGAATGTCTTTTTTAAACCTCAGATCTTTTAATTCTTAAAGTTATGAACTGTTACCAGTTATCACTCTTCAGTCACCAGTTCCTGTCCTAATTCATAGTAACAAAGGGGTTGGCTGTTTATCTACAGACTTTTTCAAAGCTTGAATTCCTGTCATAAAAGTCAACTTAAACAGTAGATGCTCTTCAGTGTTGCCATTATTTTTTTTTTAAGAAACAAAGACAAAGGACATTTGATACCAAGAACTCTAGCATTTTCACTGGAATCTCATAGAAGCAAACATTTTGGAGCTTACTGCCAATAATTCACATTGTGGTGAGAATTAAAGTTCTCTCCCTTTAGAGGAGGAATTTCAGGCAGAATTAGGCATTCCCTCTGTCAAATCAGTCTGATTCCAGAACCTGTACTCTTTCTAATATATCACATGTTAAATCAGCTTAAATATGTTCTCTTTAAAAAAAAGGTTTCAAAAGTCTGCACGTGTGTATGTACAGACATGTAGGTGTGTGTGAGATGATGTGTTAGACCAAGGTATCAAAATGGTCCTTTTTATGAACAGATTAAATTCAGTAACTTAGAGGAAAATGAATAGTGTTTTTCAAAAGATTAAGTTAAAAAAAACCCCTAAGAGTATAATTACTATGAAAAGACATTCTTGGTTTAAAATGGGATAAATGGCCTAATTTTCTCCCTCTTTTAGTCACATAATATTGCAGTTGCCATTTCATGAACTGGCAAGGTCCTGACTGAGGAGAAGAGATGTAGATTGGTAAAAGATTGTCTAAAACTTTACATCTGGTAGTTTCATTACGGCAATGTTAGGAGAGGTATCAGAAATGGCTGATATAATTTGACTTTATTTGTGATGGTAAGGAGCTGAGTAACTTGGGCAGTAGACAGAAAAGTCAGTATATTACATTACACCAACATGATCTCACTTCTCATATATCATTATCATTTACTTTCTCTGTAACTAGGGTCACCTATTTCCTGGTTGGCCTGGGCCTCTCCTGGATTGAGCACTGAAAGTTTTCCTCAGTCCCAGGCAAGTAGGGATGATTAGTTACCCTATTTATGACCCTAGATAGAAAGTAGTCAACATCTCTTACACACAATTTTAGAATATTATCCAAAATATGTTTTCTGCAAAGGGTAGGATGATGTGCGACGTTTTTTGGTGTTGAGGGGGCAAAGTTACTGAAGTATTTGGCACTTGAATTTGGCAGTTGATATCAAAGTAGATGACATGTTTTCTTTTCTAGTCTAAATGTTTCTGAGTTTGAGTCGGGGGGACCACTGTAGTGATGCCCCACGACTCCTCCTCCCACCCCCATTGTTTTTAGGATCTCATTTTCTCATGAAGTACAGCCCAGGGTGTAACTTAACAAAGCAACCAAGATGGGCAGATTCTTGAAGCGCTTTGTTCCTGGAATGAGAAAACCAACCTCTTAGGCAGTTAGTCTTGAATTCTCTGCAAAACTTGCCACACCTTTATTAAACCTGAGACCCTTGAAAGCATCAAGCTTAAACTGGACGCTGAAGAGACCGCCTCCTTTGGCAACGAAGTCGTCAAGTCACCTTTGCTGATGAATTCCGTTCCTCAAATTAAGAGACACGTCCCTGTCTATGTTTGCTCTGAGCTCCAGCCGCAGTTCTCTCCCTGATTCCCAGTCGCTTTGCTAAGGAGTGAGCCAGTCCCTGGTAGGCACTCTGTTCAAAGCTGCCGCCAGCCGGGAGCCACAGAAGTTTATGGTCTGGCATTTCTGGCTGGCCCCGGTTGCTCCCAGCTGTTGAAGCAGCGCTCGGGGCAAAAGGTGACTAGGTCACTTCTACTCCACCTGCTTCTGTTGTTGTTTCTTTTAAATCCTCTTAAATGGACTTTTAAGTGTGAACTTTGCAACCACGTCCTGGCCAAAGAACAACCTCAGAGGCAGCTGCAGCCTGTTCAAAGAGATGGACTGGGTGGGAACCCAGACTCCCTGATTTCTGTTCACCAGCTCTCACTAATCTGACAACCCAGCGGTGAGTGCCAGTATTAACTGCATGGACTTGCAAGTGTGCTCCTTTGCCCAAAGGCTGTGGAGGTTGGCAGCAGGAACCACTGAAGTCTGAATTTCTCCCATCTAGGGATAAATTGGGAATTCAGAGTTTTCTCCTTGCCTTCTACTTAAAGTGCTAAAGCTGGGATAGATTTCAGAAATCAGCTAGCCAGAATCACAGCAACTACCTTTAAGACCGACAGGTTGCAATAGGGGTCTGTTGCTGTGTCTCAAATTACCCCTTTTATAGCAGAAAGGGAGATGGTGTGGTGCCTGCAGGCAAGGACAGTGGAGCTAGTTGCCTGGCTTCAGTTCCTGGCTCCCTCACTTATTACCAGTGTGACCTTGTACTTAACTTCTCTGTGCCTCAGTTTTTCCATCTGTATAATGGAGATAATAGTACCTACCTCAGAGGGTTACTTTTGTTTGTTTTTTGACCGCGGCACACATCATGCAGGATCTCAGTTCTTCAACCAGGGATCAAACCTGTTCCCCCTGCAGTAGAAGTGCAGTCTTAACCACTGGACCACCAGGGAATTCGCCAGAAGTTTATTTTTCAAGACCAAAGTGAATATCTGTAAAGCACTTAGAATAGTGCCTGACATAAAGTAAGCGCTATAGACTCCTTAGCTGATATCAGTATTATTAGTTTCAAACCTAGCAGCCCATCAAATAACGTGGCAGGGGCCTCCGTTCTTGGGATAACATTCGTTAGGTTTGCTGTTATTGATCATTGTTGCTGCAATGGACTGAATGTCTGTGGCCCCCCCCCCAAATCCATATGTTGAGATCCTACCCCTCCCCCCACTGTGATGGTATTAGGAGATGGGGCCTTTGGAAGATGCTTAGGTCACAAGCGTAGAGCCCTTGTGAATGGGATTAGTGCCCCTATAAAAGAGCTCCAGAGAGCTCTTTCACTGTCTTTGCCCTGTGAGGATACAGTAAGGAGTCGGCAGGCACTCACCACGCTGGCACCCTGATCTCAGATTTCCAACCTCCAGAACTGTGAGTAATAAATCCCTGTTCTTTATAAGCCACCAAATCTTTGGTCCTTTGTTATAGAAGCTTGAACAGCCTAAGACAGTTGCCAGTATTTTTGGTCTGCTTACTGTGGGCCCAGTTCTAAATAAACATTTAACATATATTATCTCATTGAAACTTTATAAAACCCAATGAAATTGATGCTATATTATCTTCATTCTACATAGGAGGAAACTGAGGCTCAGTTAAATATGATGCTCAAGTTCAGCAGCTAGTAAATGACAGAGCTGAGACTCACACCCAGGTGTGATTTTGGGTATGAGTCGATGCCCTTGTGGGTTGAGACTTTAGAGGATATTAAGATGGGGGTGAATTTAATTTGCACAAGGGATGAATGTGAATCTTGGAGGATCGACTATGATTGAATAATAGCCCCTTGAAGGTATCAGGTCCTAATCCCTGGAAACTGTGAATAAAACTTTATGTGGTTAAAAAAAAGGTCATTGCAGGTGTGATTAAATTAAGGCTCTTGCAGTCAGATCATCTTGAATTAGCCGAATGTACAATCCAATGTATTTTTATAAGAGGGAGGTGCAGAGAGAGATTTGCCCATAGAAAAAGAGCAGGCAATGTGATCACAAGGAAGCCCTGAATGCTGGCAGCCAGAAGCCGGAAGGGGCAAGGAGTGGATTCTCCTCCTGAGCCTCTCAAGAGAGTGTGACCCTGCCATCCTTGATTTCCACGCAGCGATACTGATTTCAGACTTCTGGCCTCCAGAAGTGTGAGAGAAGGAATTTCTGTGTTATAAGTCACCAAGTTTGTGGTAATTTGTTATAGCAGCTTCAGGACACTAATACAAATGGTAATTAACATTTGGATCTCTGCCTTTTTGATACAATTTCAAGGACATGGATATTTAATAAAGCTTCCTACATCTGCACAGTTGTGCCTAAATGAGGGACACATCTTTTACACTAAGAGCAGTGGTTCCCAAATTTTGCTGAACACTGGATTCAGCTGGGGAGACTAAAATTCCCCAATGCCCAGCCACAGCCCAGACCAATTATGTCAGAGTCTCTGGAAGTGGGACCTGGGCATTAGTATTTTTTAAAGCTCCCAGGTATTTCCAAAGCGTAGCCATGTTTGGGAACAGCTGACTTAGAGAGAAAGCAAACACATCTTTGTTTGTGATTGCACTTTTGTCTATGGGTTCTGGGTGTGAATTTCTAACTGCTGCTAAGTGTCTTTACCTGGTTGCCAGGTACCTCTAACTGTATTGGAAACAGAGTGCATTCCTTTCTCTCAGCAGACGTGTTCCCTGTCCAGTGTATCCAGTGTGGGCGCTGGTACCACCAGCTTGGCACTAAGTGACACCTCACTCTCTACCTCCCACCCCGTCCCCATCCCCAGAAAGACACCCATCTGTGGCCCTGAAGGGGCCTTGGGGTGGGGTGGAGGGGACAAGTGGACTCAAAGTTGAAGCCTTCCCCACTGTCATGCTAGAACTTCTACTTAAAAAAACACCTGATTAATAAAGTTCTATGAAAGATATCATTTGAAATATGAGTTCTACTGCTTAAAAAATGGAAAAAGAAATGAAAGCAGTATAGCTAGCTGCATTACACAGTCTGTGTCTCAAACAGAAGACAAATATTTTCATGGGAGCTGGAATATAGGGAGCTGCTTGGAATGGTAAACCTGATAGCTTACTGTGTCTGGCCAAATAGCCCCAGGGAAGCCATAGATGGAGGCCCAAAGAGCTATAGGAAGTCTGAAGGGGAAGGCAGGCCATATCTTCAAAGCCAGAAGCTATTCCTCGCTACATAATTAGAAGATAATCCTTCCTTTTCATGTAAGAGTAAACCAAAGTTCAGAGAGGTTAAGACACTTGTCCAAGGTCACACAGCTAGTAAATGGTGGCTCCTAGATTTGTATCTGGATCTTGCTCATCCCAAGGCCCCCAGGCTTAAACTTCTAGTTTGCCGTTTCTATTTTCATCTTACCCAGTGTTTCTCAAACTTTGGTGTAAGAATCACCTGGACTGTTTGTTAAAGGTTTCAATTCCTAGACCCACCCTCTGGGAGTTGATACATCAGGTTCAGAGTGGGGCCCAGGCACTTGTGTTTTTATAACAAGCATCCCAAGCTATCGTCATATAAGAAGGATGCAGACCACATTCGGAAAAACCTGGCCTACATTTTCCGCATGATTTGTGTGTAGGTAGGATGCCCTTGGCTTCAAGGACGTGTTGAAACAGTTGGAGACAGTGAGCAGCTTACCACCATGAACTGCTCCCCCCACCCCCCACTGCTTTCCAGAAACTTTTTGGGCTTTGGCTGGCTGCTAGGTTGGAGGACCAGGCTTCTGTTGGTATTCCAGCAAGACTCTTCCAGGGGCAGGAACAACTGGGCGTCCCATGGGGAGTACCTGGTTCCTCTCCCCACTCCACTCCACCCCCACCTCCAAAATCCCATCGATCCCACATTCTGTAGACAGTGGATGAAATGGTTTTGAAAATTGTCAAGAGGACCTAATTTTAGGGTCCGATTTTGCGAGCGTAGCCAAATGTTGCTGCAGTGGCCGTCAGCTTTGTCCCCTTCACAGCCTGCCTGAAAGAGATCATTAAAAACTCACTTATCTGTTGATCTGGCTCTCAGCTGCAGGACGCCTTCTGCTACCGAGCCTCATAATGGCAGCTTTGAAGTCCAGTGCAAGTGAGAATTTATTGTTTTGTAAAGACCAGATTCCTGAACAGGTCATAAATTACCTTGTTAGACAAAGGCTTCTGGGGGAGCATAATGTGTTGAAATCCTTCAGTGGGTGATTATCCTCACACATTGCTGGCAGAGCCAGTAACTGGCACACAGGCACCAAACCCAACAACTGCCAAACTCCAGAGAAGCTGCGGCTGGGCTAGGCTTTGAAATCCTAGTTAACCTTTCTCCTAGGTGAGAAAGAGAGGGGGAAAAGAGAGAACAGCAATTTTTAAAACTCTGGCTTCCCAGTCCCGATCTTATTTAGGAGAAGTCTGTTTTGGCAACCCAGTGAACTATAGCTAATCACCATTAAATGGACTTTGGTGGCATTATTCTCCTGGATCACAAGAAGATTTCCTTTCATTGTTGGTTCATTCTTTCCCGTGCTCACCCCTTTCCTATCTGTCTAGGTGACCTTCCCAGAGTTATAACTGGCACCATTAGCTCTTTGACACTAGTCACTGATTGGTCATTATCTGATGATACTTACGGCTGCATCTCTTCTCTCCAGACCTGGTATGAAATATCAGCCTCTGTTAGGAACCTTCTCATCCTCTCTTTCTCTCCTGCAATAGAGTTTTTGCTATTTCTAGCTGAGTGACAGGCCTTGAATAGACTCAAATTGCAAACTGAAAATAAAATCTGGTCAAAATCTGGATTGTAATCTTTTAGAGTAATAGTTTTTTGGTGGTTTTTTTTTGTAACTTATTTTTTTTTTTTCAGATCTTTATTGGGGTATAATTTCTTTGCAGTGTTGTGTTAGTTTCTGCTGTACAACAGAGTGAATCAGCTATATGTACACATATCCCCATATCCCCTCCCTCTTGAGCCTCCCCCTCCCCCCATCCCACCCCTCTAGGTCAGCACAAAGCACTGAGCTGATCTCCCTGTGCTATGCAGCAGCTTCCCACTAGCCATCAGTAATAGTTTTTTAATGTGATTAGGAAAGTAATGTGCACTCACTGTAGGGACTTTAGATAACACAGAAAGTACACAAAAGGAAAATAAAAACTACCCCACAGCCCATCAAGCAGAAGGAGCCCCTATTTACATTTTGGCTTAAAAATGGGCTTACACTGGACATACTGCTTGGTAACCTGCTGTTCTACACAGCTAGATATCACAGACATTTGTTCACATCATTGAAAATTCATTGGCAACGTCTTCTGCATCTTTGGCTGCAAAGTGGACATGCTCCTAAATTTGTTGGTTAGAAGAAAATGCTAGTATTTCTCAAGTACTTACTTGGTTAAGGGACAATAATTGCCTTCCTCTCTGTGGATCAAGGCCATCATTCATTTGTTCAGCAAACATTTATTGAGCATCTACTACATAACAAATGCTATTCTGGATGCTAGAGATCCAGCCTGAATAGGTTAGACAAAATTCTCTGCCCTGATAGAGTCCCATGGGGGTGTAAGGGGGCACACTTTTAAAAAAATTGGTGAACTGCCTTCTGAACCTGAGAATATTGGTTGTGTACACCAAACTCCCATCAAATAAAGGCCACTGATGTTACATAAAATCCTCAGGAATTAATGTTAGTGACATAGAATACTATGTTTTTTTGTTGCTACTCCATCAGCACAGTTTAAGTACACAGTAAATAATAAATATTGGTCGAATGAATAATTTATGAGTCGCCGTGTCAAACATTTGAAGTTGGTTTGCTTATCCATAGTTAGGACTCCTTCCTGGAATTCAGAAAGGGAAATGAAAACTAAATGCCATGGTAGCTCTTTGCTCAGACATTTGTCCATGTTGAAGAGGACAAATCTAATCAGATAGCCTTGTCAGGAGTCCCCTCCAAGCCTGCGTTTTCTTCTTGTGGGCAGAGAGCGCTACACTCAAGGTCAAGAGACATTCATATCATGGTGCTCACTATCAATGCCCCCTGGAAAGGAAGGGCTTGGGTCAGCTCTGCACTGTTCAGACCTTCTCCGGCGAGGCAAGAGAATTGGCTTGTTAATCTCGGCAGCAAAGGAAACGGTTCTTTGCAGAGAATTGTGTGACTTGGGGAATGCGTTAAGGTATGTGCTGTCCCAGAGCAAGACAGTGGCTTGATGTATGTGGTATTCAGAGACTCAGAAACTGGAAAAAGCAGAGATTAGATCAAGTTCTTTTCACCTGTTTGATTTGTGTCTGATGCCTACATTTTGACAGATAATTAGCAGGTCATATAGAGTACCTGGAAGGCACTGAAATATTACAATTTATGAGTTACCTGGCTCCCGGTGGCAGACTGTACGTTAGGAGTCAAGAGTCGTCCTGAAGTTGGATTGCCAGATCTCTGACACTTGCAAAAAATGATCATAGAAAATGTTTGAATTTGCTCTAAGGCAGGACCTAATAAACACATGTGCATTGTGGGAACTGAAGCAGTAAATCTGTTATTTTTGCTAAGGACTAGCAGACTCTTTGAGAGCAGAATGGGATGAGGTGGAGGGTTTGGAGTAAAATATGAAAATGTCACTGAAAGAAAGGGTAATGGATCTGAGCTGGATTTTGGCCTCTGGAAGGGGCTCATAGAGCTGGCTAGTGGTTTGATGGTTAAGGTTTCCTTTATAGCAGAGGGAGGCCCAGTGAGGGTTCATTTCAGATCAGTTCCAGGTCAGATTTCCCCTGACTTTGGTGCATTCTTGGAGCAGTAATAAGCAGCTTCTCTGTAGAAATGGTGGAGGGGAGAGGGGCTTACAGTGAGTGAGTCCCAGAACTGGAGTTCAGGCCTGAGGCTTATGGTCCACACCCTCTACTCTGTACCAGCCATGTGGGGGCCAGACCCTGGCCGCACAGGCCCCGCTTAATCCTGGGGCTCTGCCCCGTAACTGTCCTGAGACTGGGGCAAGTTCCTTGCCTCTCAGTTCAACAAGGAAAGGGAAATGTTCTCTTCTGAGTAGGAACCTACACATAGTGGTTGGGCAAGCAGGCGTTCTTCAGATCAGGTGAGTTTTAGAAATTCTACTTCTGTGTTTAAACATGTGGGAATACATATTGACTCTAGGCCTTCCTGTACCTTTCCACGTGGCTGTTTCACAGACATCTCATGTGCGCTATGTTGATAACATTCCCCATGAATATCATAAACCCAGCTGTCCCCGCATCCCATTGGACTGCGAGCTCCAGGATGGTCAATGTATTGGCTTCCTTCATCACCACGCCCCCCGCGCCTGGTAGAGTGCCAGGCACATTGCATTCGTGAACGAAGAATTGTCTTGTCCCTCTATCTCCAGTTGCTCCTTTTTCTCCAAGACCTCCACACACTGTCACCAGAACTGATATCCCAACCCCATGTGTAACCTACTTAAGTACCTTAAATGGCTCCCATTGCCATTTAATGGGAGGAAATACATGGAGACCCTCCTGATGTGAACTCAGCCCACCTTTCTGACCTCATCTGCTGCTGCTCCCCGAAGCCCTTCTCTGGCTCCAGCTCAGTAGAAACAGCTCAGTCTTTCCAGGCACACTATGTCTTTTCCCCTCTGTGCTTCCCTGTGCTCCTCCTTCAGGCTGGAGGCCAATCCGTGAGGAACAAGAAGATGCCTTCCATGGCGTTCCAAAACCCCTCGAGAGTTTTTCAGTGCTGGTCAGCATCAAAATCATGTTCCCCTCTACATTTCTCAGAGGAGATGTCATGTAGGTTACCCCCTGTATTTGCACATAAACAGGTTGTTGGGAAATGCATTTATTAAGAGGGAAATACTCATTTATTTGAGTAGGCCTGTCAAGGTCACCTTTAAAGATAAATGACGTTTTTACTGTTAGGGAGAAAAAAAAAATCCACATGCAAGTGACCGGTGAGAATCGCTATGCCGAAAGATCCGTGCTTGGAGGAAGGTCACATTCTGCTGCCTTTTGTCAGATCTTATGTGAGCACAGAAACAATTTTGGAACCAGATGGGGTTCTGTCTCTTAAGGGGGGACATATGTTGAAGTGACTTCAGGATAGTACTGTGGTTAACAGGGAGAGATTCTCCGGGAAGCTTCTGGAAGAGAGGTAGAGAAGACCAGGAAGATAAGAGGCCCAAGCTGAAACTCACATCTTAGTCTTTTGTCCTGTGATCCACCTCAAGACTCAAGCTCAAGTCCATGGACATTCTTTAGGAAGGCCCAAGGCTGTCTTGCCAACACAGTGAGAAATTCATTTTGTCCCTGTCGCAACTTAGGGATCCTTCTCCTAAATTCTAAGAAGAGGAATTTTGCGGGTCTGTAGGGGGAAAACCTGAGCTCCCCAAAGAGGTGAGGTTATGAATCCCTGGAGTCAGTGGCCAGATTCTGGGGGGATTTCGGACTCCATCATCGCAGAGAGCTTATTTTTCTCAGGTTCCAAGTGACTTGGTCCTGTCTGTATGTTCTTGCCCTGGGAAGTTATTTTTGCCTTTGCCAGTTTCTCAGTGTGGTTGTTAACCCCTCCTGTGCCTGGCCCTTCCTCTCTCTCACTCTCCCTTGGGCCACTGGATGTCAGTGAGAAAAGTCCAACAATGACCCCTCTTTTGATGATGTGAGTGCCCGTGGGTATCCAGCAGGTAAAGAGGAGGTCATGGCCACCGCAGCCTCGCCATCGAGGCAGTATTTCCTTTTGAAGGTGTGGAAGCCCCAGCTCACCCGCCTGCCTTTGCTTGACAGGTGATGGAGATAACGAGAGTGAAGGTGCAGATCGGAACGGCCGGTGCAGATCAGAACGTCCAGGGCCGTCTGGGCACATCTCTCATTGCCACCTGTTTGGTGAGCTTGTGTTGATTCTCTGCCTTTGAAGGGCTGGCAGGCTGTGTGAACGGGGCCTGGGCTGCAAACGCCCAAATCCTGGAGCAAAGCAAGGCTGGCAGACAGATGAAGGGAATGCTTTCAAACAATATTGCTTTCTCTAATGAGTGCAGCCGGAGAGCCCCCCGAGGAGCTCCAGGTGACCTCGGCCAAGCGAGGCTCAGGTATTTCTCAGAACCGACAGGGGCTGGAAACCTTTTCACTTTGCTCAGACTGGTCTGGGAATCTTGAAAGAATCCGTTTTCTTTTGACCCGCGATGCTTCTGGGTGTGCATGTGGGGGGGAGGGGGGAGGGATGGAAGATTCTCTGACCCACTCGTGTTCTCATTGTTCTTTTGGTTCTGACATATTCCACTCCCGGAAAAGTTCGCGTTCCTAGGCCCTTCTGTTTAACACTCTGCTAGGATGCCCACGCTGCCCTGTGCACGACCTCTTCTGCTCTTGCCCTTAAAGTATATGCTTCTCCACCTTTACTTAAAGTATATGCATCACGTGGAGGAGAAGTTGTAATAACACTTATGTGGGCCAAGGCCTTTATTATGCCCAGGGCTCTGAGAGGCAGGAGCTGTCATCACAATAATACAGAAGAGAAAACGGAGGTTCAGAGGCTGGACATACTCCAAGTCCCCACAGCAGGTTTCTCAGTCAGGATTTGCACCCAGCCCTGTCTGGCTCTAAGTCATCATGCCATCCTGCCTCCCTTGGGAAGAAATGGTTGATACAGAATATTGGTACAAAGCAAAGATTAGTGAGGAAACCAAGACCCATAGTTGGGCCTTGGAATGAAAGCTCCTAACTCTCAGTTGAGATGGTCACTGTGTCCACAGTTTAGCAATAGAGAAGCAATATATTTAAATATATATGTAAATATAGATATCTTAACATTGCTCCTGCTTTCTTCTGCACAACCCACCTCTGTTAACTAGCTCTGGAAAGGCCCATGGCTGTTCCCTGTACTTCTGCCTTCCTTTTGAGGCAAATCAAATGAAGACCTTGCAGGAATTCATACCTTTAGTGTCTTCCCAGTTAAGGGGCTCTTCCTTAGTACCTGAATTCAGCAGAAAGCTTCCAATCACTCCAAAGAAAGATGTTCTGATCCAACCAAACACCTACTGGATGCCTTGTATATGCCAGGCATTGAGCTTCATACTTGTCAATACATTACTTCATTTAATTGCAACTCAATACAATAATGTAGGCACTATAAGTCAATTTTACAGATTAAAAACCCAAGGCTTTGAGTGCTTTATATAAATCGCTCAAGGCTCATGCTTAGTGACTGACCTCATGTCAGACCTAGATGTCTCATCTCCTGTCACTGGGCTCCCTCCACATCTCCGTTCCATCACACCTTGGCATCAGTCCTGTCTTCCTCAATGAAGGAAGGGATAGTTACAGGAAAGGCCTTTCAAAGCTTCCGATTTTATCAGGTGGGTGAATTCTTAGGAGATATGCATCAAAGACTCATTGAGACAGAGATTCTAAAAATTCTGGCCATATTTCCAGGTGAAAATGGAAAACTTGTGTGTATACACATGTGACTCACTTGCCGCAGAACAAAAACACGTCCAAGGTGAACTGAAAGCTTCCGAGAGAGTCATTACAGAGGAAAATTGGTGACAAAAGCTGATGGCCATTTACGAGAACATGATCTCTCTCTCTCTCTCTCACACACACACACACACAAACACACAAATGGTAAAAACACACTGACATGGTTACCTGTGAAGGCATGCAGGGGAATCAAAGTGGGGAATAAAGGAATAAAACAAGAGAAGAGTGATTGACTGAATGACTTACTCCTGAGGTTAAAATTTTAAAATATTTATGACAGTTTAAACATAAAGTCTTTGAAAAAGATTCCCAATAAAAATGATAAAATTCCCAAACCTCCTGAGATGTGACTGAAGGTACGGGAACTGGTGAGAGGAGGGAGAGAACAACTCTGCACTTGCGAAAGGGGGAGTCCTCCCTAGGAATTTCATAATTACGTGCTCTTGCTGTTCATTAATTGCCAGGGAGCCAGCCTGACTCCAGCCCCCTTGCCTGCTGGGAGGGCAGGACAGAATTACAGACTCACATGAAGGATGGGCACTGGCGGACGGCACCCATCAGAGTGCCGGATAATGGGTCTGAGGCTCCAGGTCAGAGATGACCACCCCTGATTCAGGCTGCATGCAATTAAAAGGTCTGCACGGAGTTGAAACTGACCCTCATCATCTTAGGCATGTCAGAGGCTGCTCATTTGAAGCAAAATTCTTAATTGTTTTTCCTTTGCTCTTTTAGTTTTAAAACCATCTGCAGAAATCATGTAGCTTGGCAAAATACAAAATAAATATCCTATCATCTGGCTACTGTCTAAAGTGCAAAGGTTTTCCATGACTGTGTTGGAAGCGTACACACACACACATACACACACACAAGCAGAGCAAATACTCTGATGAATAAAAATGTGAATTTGAAGGCAAATGAGGCATGAAACATATTGGCCAATAAACAACACAAAAGAAGGTCATACTAAATTTTTTTGTCAACCAGACTGGGAAGCATTTGAGCCAAGAGACATAGCATGAGAAGACTTTGGAAGAAGTTGCATTTCCTAACAAGTACAGAGGACTGGTGCTCATTTATTTGTTATAACTAAGGCATAAAGAAGCCTAGGATCTTACTGGACTGTGTCTTTGAAAGTGAGACTCTGAAGGTTTTGTCATCTCTAAAAGCATATCACTGACCTATCATGAGAAAATAAAATCTGTCTAAAGTGCTCCTGTAATCACAGCTCTTTTTTGAAAATGTCTCCTCTAGGAGGCCCTATGTTCCTGAAGCACTTTTCAGCCTGCAGAGCTCCTTCGAAACCAGCTCATACAGTGGAAAGGGCAGGTATTACTTGCTCCATTCCCAGACGAGGAAATCTGCTCAGAAAGTTGAGGTGATTTTCTCAAGCTCCTGGGGTCAGAAATAGTACAGTCCGATGAAGATGTGACACATCTGACCTCTGACCCAGTATAGCCCTGCCCATCTGCCAGTCCTGAGGTTTCAGAGGGCCACTGTGGAATGCGTACTGTTTGGCTCCGGTTGCTTCTGTCTTTTAAGGCAAAATTGATTTCAAGAGCGGGGGTTGGGGTGGGGGGGAGTCAGCATTTCTCACTGGGGCGGTACAGTTTTTCACTGCATGTGACCGACCTGGGACTGCAGGACCACAGCACCCCAGTTACTGCTGCACTAGCCTCTCTCCCCTTGCACACGCTCCTCGGTGGGAGGGCCCAGATCTGTGCAGTGCCTTCCGGTGCTGACTTTCAGTGAGTCTGTGCTACACATCCAGAGTAAGAAGCATTTTCATATTGGTAGGAGTAAATGGTCATTTCATTTATTTACTTCCAAATTCCCTTCCTGAGAGAGGGAAGATTGATGAAAGAAGATACGGGCTGGTAGAACAGTGACCAGAGCAGACCGCATTCTCTCTGAGCCCAGCTTCATCCTCTGCATTTGAGAGAAAACCACCTCCTGTACACCAGTCTTGGGGGACTGAACTGTGGTGACCTTCTCGAAGGCAAAACACAGTGCCTGACTTTTACTTTGTGTTCAGTGTGTATTTTTTAAAGGATGATTGTTTCAGTGGTTATCCGGAGCCCAACATGACGACCTTTTTGGATAATAGGCAGCACATATATCTCTGTGCATCCTAGAGGATGCTGGCGTCTCTGAATGACATGGGAAAGGGTCTTAGTCTCACTCCCTGCCTTTGATCGTGGCCTTGCACGCCTCAGTGCTGAAGGTCCTCCAGGCTTGATGTCAGCCCCAGACTTCTAGGCTGGGTGAGAAGTTGCTTGTGTGTAGTCGGCAAAAAGAAAAGGGAATGGAATGAGGTTGGGGGAGCTATTTAAAGTGTTGGTTGAGCAACTCCCAGAAAGCTTTCTGTATGTCTTTGCTAGATCACATGGAAAATAAAGTTGTTAAATGGAAAAAGTCCTCGTTGTTTCGTGCTGAAGCCTGTGATATTTATCTTCAGGTTTGGATAAACGGAAGGCTGTCTCCTCAGCTGCTAATTGGGGTAGCGCTGGAGGGACAGTGAGTGGCAGCCTTTGACATTTGCAGAACTAGACCAGATGCTTTCAGCACATTAAAATCAGACTTTGGATTTATTTTTACGTGCGTAAATATCCCTTTTCCCCTCTAATTTTGTTCTTTGTATGGATATAGCTGCATTGTGCTCTGAACCTGATCACTCTGATTAGCAATATTTATTTAAAATTAGGAAATATTTGTTTTGTTGTGAATTCACTTCCCCTCTATTTTCGGATGCAGTAAAGTCACATACCTTAACGACAAAGAAGGCCCAGGAAGGGGATTTAACCCAGTAGCTCCTATTCACTTGAGTCGGACTGTGCTTTCTGTTACTACCTCGAAAGGGAAACTTCCCACTGGCCAGGGTTTTCTCCAGGTACAACTTTCACCTAGGACGAGGACAGCCATCACAAAACCCTCAAAACCCTCAGAAACCCATTGCGGGAGGGGTGGATATTCTCCTCCTAGTTCACTCATTCTGATAAATAATCTCAAGAAGGGTCTTTTCCCAGGGGTGGGAACATCTTGGCTTCCTGCTGCCTTCCCGGGGTCAGACGACACCTGAGCATCACACCTGAGGTCTTAGCATCTCCAAGGGTGACAGGTTGGGATGAAATACTCACTAGGCAGCTTTTGATGGCTTTCTAATTGCTTCTGGCTCGACGCTTTGAAAAATTAAAAAATAAAAAGCATCTTTTCAAGATGAACGTTTCCATCCTTGCCGAATGATTCTGCTTCTGTGTCTGGCTTCCAGTCACAGCAGGCCTTGATGGAGAATGTTCAGAGGTGCCTGGGGCAGGAGTATGACCTGCCTCCTGACTGTGGCAGGGCCTTCCTCGGGGCCCTCTGTGGACTCTGAGACCTGGGCGCAGGGCTCCCTTCGAGCTTCTTTCCTTTGGGGGAAAGATTAGGTATGTCATTTAATCAATTTGGGCTGCTAGCCTGGGGTTGTTAAGAAGCAGGTGTTGATCATGGGAGTAATTATTTAGGGCTGCATACCCCAAGTGATTTACCGTCTGAGATCTAAAGCAAAAAATGCGTTCTCACATGTCAGATCTCTCTTTTCCTTCCCCCTGCCCCAAATGTGCTGCCTACAATGAACGCACCTCACCTGCCGTGAGGTGTTCTCCAGCTACCAATGCTGTGAGGTCTCTCAAGAGATGTACATGCATAGCGGGCTCCGTGTACTAAATCCACACAAAGGGCCATCCCCGCCCTTCCCCAGCTCGCATTTTATAATGCTCAGTCTGAAATGACCTTTAAAAAGCCAGATAATATTTTATTTACCTTTTTTCTCCCATTTACTGTTAAATGTTAATGAAGGTAAGAGATTCAGATTCCTGCTAATAAAACACTTTAATTGACTCAAGTGTAACCATAACTGTAAATTGGCTACTTTGTACGAACGACCTTAGAGCTTCCCTGCCCTAGACTCTGCCGCCTGTGCAGTTTTGGAAGTTGGGAGCAAACATGTTCTTTGTTCTTCTGCGGGCTGCACGTGCAGCCTGGGGCCCTCTCCTCTTAGATAGGCAACCGGGAGTGACTTTGGATCTCTCCTCGCAACAGAATTAATTGCCCTTCACCCCTCCCGTGGCCTCTTTATTGAAATCCTTCTGATTCAGGGTCCATTTTAAGCACTACCTCCTCCAGGAAGCCCTACAGGATCTCTACTTCCCTCTCATCTGCCTCTAAATGGTCACAGCATTTTGAGACTTTCCTCGTGATCCTTTTTACTTTGCCTTTTGTTATAGTCACTTCTGCCACTGTTATCTCCTTATTCAGATTAGAAACCCTAGGTGCCCAATATGTATCTGTTAAGTTGCATTAACTGATTTGAGTAAGAGGAAAAAAAATAGATTTAATTGGCCTCTGCCGTACCAATTGACTAGGGCATTCTTAAAAACACTGATGAAATGCCCTTTGTGTGGATTTCTTAGGTAAGGCCACAAAATTTGTAAAAACTTTCTGCTTTAGAGAGTTACCAAAACTGGCATAACCTATGCCTCTATGATTAAAAAAAAAAAAAAAAAAAAAGCGAGAGGGAGCCCCTTTATGATCTTATGCAGGGTGAGATGGGGTGGTCAGAGACATGACCGGACCAGGGTTCTCTTTCTCTGGCTGCAGGCTTAGCTACTCCAGGGCTCCGTGGAGCTCGGATAGACACTGGGCCTCCCTGCATGTCATCTGAACTGTGTTGGGTGGGTCTTCCTTCCTCTTCCAAGCCCGCACAGTGGCTGGGTTTGGTTGGTAAGCGGTCGGCTCCTGGACAGCAGCATCTGTCACTGCCGAGCTCTGGGCTGCTGGTAGAAGAGGTGGCTTCAGCCAATGACAGTATCACAAAGAACCAGAAGGAACATGAATGTTAAGACAGTGACCACGTTAAGACAGTTACTGTGCGATCTTGAGTGAGTTATTTCACCTCTCAGTGCCTCAGTTACCCCCTCTGTACAAATGGACTTCCTAGGGTTATTTTGACCCTTAAGTGATTTAAGCACAAAGGATTTGCGTAGAAAGCTCTTGGAATAATGTCTGGCACACAACAAGTAGTTTATGTTCGCTTTTTACTTTTCCTGGTGGGCAAGCAGAAGAATGGTAAGAAAGAAACAAAGGTGGTATACTGTTTCTCCTTTTCATGAGAAGATCCCTGAAGTTTGGAAGAGGTATTCTCTGCTTGTACCTCATCAACTCCCTTCACTCCCCACAGCGGCTCCCTATGAAGCCTTCCACTCCGGGCCCATGTCAAGAACCGCTTCTTCCAGGAAGCCTTTCCTGGGGCCCCACCTTCTCACTCCCTCCACATTCCCGCAGTGTTTTCACACCCATCACAGACACTTTTCCTAAATAGGGCCTGGAACTGCCTCCCGGTTTCCGGGGTCGGGGGAGGTCTCTTTCCAGTCACTTTAGGTCAGCGTGTCTCAACTAGGTTCCCATGAAATATGTCAATTTTAGAGCTAAACAAAGATGGTCTGCTGCTGAGATAGAGTAATATCCTTTGACTGTTACTCAGCCATAAAAAAGAATGAAATAATACCACTTGCAGCAACATGGGTGGATCTAGAGATGATCATACTGAGTGAAGTGAGACAGAAAGACAAATATTGTATGATATCACTTATATGTGGACTCTAAAAAAATATGAATGAACTAATTTACAAAACAAAAACAGACTCACAGACATAGAAAACAAGTGTGGTTACCAAAGGGGAAAGGGTAGGGGTAAGAGATAAATTAGGAGTTTGGGATTAGCAGATACAAACTACTATATATAAAGTAGATAAACAACAAGGTCCTGCTGTATAACACAGGGGACTATATTTAACATCTTGTAATATAATGGAAAAGAATCTGAAAAATTTTATGTGTGTGTGTATCTGAATCCCTTTTCTAGACACCAGAAACTAATACAACATTGTAAATCCATAAAAAAGAGATAAATTCCCAGTACTGAAAAAAAAAAAAAAAAAAGAAAGAAAGAAAGGAAAATAATATCCTTTGTTTTTCCATTCAGTGGGTGGTGTTTTCTCAATTTTAGGGTTTCCTTCCATAAATTCTGCTTATTCTGTCAGCACCTACCTCCACTTAATCATCTATGACTGTGTCCTTCAACCCCCCGCAACCTCCCATGCCTGCTCACCGGGGGAAGTTAACAACCACTGGGCTCATCTGGGAAATGTTAGCAGCCATCGCTGCTCGGGTTCCACTCCTGGCCAGTTAAAACAAATTCTGGGGCTGGGGCCTGGCCATCTGCAGAGTTTAAAATTTTCCCCAGGTGATTCTAATATACAGCCAGGGCTGCGGCCCAGAGATCGGCAATGACCTTGTGTCAGAGAAAGCAGATCAAGGAGTAAATGTCTATTGGGTGCATCAGTGGGAAATCGTGGAAATAGACAGTCTAGCTTAGTTTCATAGTTTAATTAATATGTACGCACAGCTCTACGTTTACATAGAAAACATTGAATGGTCCTATTTGGGGTTTGTTTTGTGGCTGTTTTCCTTCGGGCGATGTTGTTTCATGGCACACTCTAGTGTTCTACCTGCTGAAATTGCTGGACTTAAGCAAATGTGTCAGCTGGTCAACACTTAAGCTGGGGAAGCTTTTGAAATCACAGGGTCCTACTAGCTTGGCCTGGTTACTTTTGTCCTGTTGCTATTGCTGCCCAGGTCTTTGCTTTTTCAGCGTGTTTATCAGTGTAGCCTGTCGGCCACAAGAGGGACGAGGAAAAAGAATGGCTTGGCACAAACATTTCCCCACTGCCAGGGAAAAGTGGAAAACACATCTTCCCTTCAAGTTGGGAAGGGCGGCACCATCTTTAAAGAGAATAAATAAACTGCAGTCACTAGGATTTTTGTCACAAATGATGGTACAGAAGATTTTTTTACCTACAAAGAGATCTGGAAGTCCAGGATATGCCCCGAGTTAGAGCATTATCCAAATTATAAGATTCCTGCTTAAATGAGCCTGCAGGGCTCAGCGGTTGTCCTGCGGCTGGGCACAACTGAGTGTGGTCACTGATTCCTGTGTGACGATTTGGGTCAGTTTGGAAGAGATAGGAAAAGCCATTGGCTTATTGAAGTAAATGCACAGTTAGGGTCTAACTCATTTCATTAGGAATTTAAGGAAAACTTGATTAGCCCATTGATACTTTTTCATATTTGTAGAGCAATTGTGAGAGTTCTGGATGAACAACTTCCCGTTAATCAATACTCAAACATTTTGTGCCTTCCAATGAATAAAGATGTATTTGTGGCACCAAATAAATAGTCCTGTTTCTTAGACGTGAAATTCCTTCTGCCTGGCACTCAGCATTCACTTGTTCTCGCTCCAGCGAGGAGACAGAGCCTCGAGCAGGCAGCTCATCATTAATCCAGGAACATCTATGGCCTCTACTTAGCCCTCTTCTTATAATGCCCATTCACTTTGCTAACCAGGGGCTCAGAATCCTAGCTTTCCACCTCTTACAACTATGGAAAAGTTTGCGTGGATTTCATCACAGAATCCTGGTGGGGAGAGAGACCTAGAATTAGGAGGGTGGTGGCAGGTGGTCTGAACGCAGTTGTCGTAACTCGGTTGCTTGCTCCTGTGTGCTGCTTCTTCCACACCTCTTGATGCTTTAATGCCTGTGTGAGGGAAAACCACCCTCCGCGAGGCAAGGAGGCAAGGCCTGGGAGTGCTATTGTGTGGTTTTATCTGCCTTCAGTCTCCCCCTTCCTACCTGTAGCTTCAACATGACAGGAACAACCCTGTAAAATTAGCTTCGTGGGATGAGACAGGAAGAAAAATGTCAAGAAGCCAGCCCCTCCCCATCCCTCTTCTCCATCTGGGTTAATATACTCCCACTTTAGGAGGTTTTAGCCCACTAGACAAAATGCTCTGGGGCTCTTATTGGTTTAATAAACAGACCAGACTCTTGAGGACAAAAGAGGATAAACCTGCCCACTGAAAATTATGTGACTTGGGCCCTTAAAAAGCTTGTGTTGGGCCAGGCGAGTAGAGCATCCTGAATTGAATAAATTGACCCCCCCCACCCCCCGCCGCTCCCCCGGTCTACACAGCTCTCAGGGCCTGTGCGACCAAGTGTTTATTGTTGGCAGCAACCCAGGCACACAGGATCCACCAGCGTCTCGGTTAGGAAGACGTTTTATGGGTTTGGTGGCTTTGAGGAGCGATGTATTTGAGGTTAACGGTTCCTGGACTTTAGAGACATGAGGTTTTTCTCAAAGGAGTTTTGCCTTCAAATATGGAAAATAGGCCCTTTGTGGTGAGTGTGCTTTTTCCTGGTACAAAGACTGAATTTGTAAACATCTGTTTATGAAAAAGTTGCATTTCTCAACATTGTGGCGTGATCTTCTAAACCAACACATAAATGGATCTTTAGTGCACATGAACGACTTTGCATTTGAATATAAAAATCCATTGAGGGAGGGAGAAGGGAGAGAAAGAAATGGGTATATAAATACAAAAACTCTCAAGAGCTTCTGGGCTGGTTTCAAGAATGCCCCACAAAACAGGTTTTCATGGTTGTATGGGGTGATGTGATCCCATTCAAGTTTCTTTCCTTTCTTTAGAATTTCTGAAGAAGCTGTTGCAAATGGCTTCGGGGGCTGTTCCTAAAATAGATTTCAGAGATGAAAAAATGAGAGAAGGCATAGACAATCTGAGACAAATGATCAGCTCTGATACTGACGCTGAGATTGTAAGATGACCGCTGTGCCTGGCAAGAAATGAATATTCAAGATGCCCCTGCTGGGTGCCTTTTCCTATTTGAACCAACTACTGTTTGGGCCATGATTCCCTTGTTACCAAATTAAACACTCTTTGCACACAGCAGAGCAACTTTACGAAGTCCGATTTTGAAGTGCAAACATCTTTTCTGCTCTGGCCACGGAACCTGTCACAATCTTCATCGGGAGCTGAATTAAGTTTAAAATATCATCAGAGGGTGTTGATCTCTCTTGGGCCTGGAGCTGTCCTCTGTACATCCGGCATTTTTCTGTTGACACTGCGTATCACTTAGCAACGGGCCTGAAAGACCCTATATGCATTGATTGCACACCATTGTCTTTAAGGGGTGGAAGTGTTAACTGAATAAGCCCCCCGGGTGACCAGACGGTCATTCCTCTCATGTTGATAATCTGTGTACATCAAAAATACTGTTTATTCCGATCACCTGATTTTTGCATCTCTGCCTGAAGGAATACAGTTAATTCCATACATGGTGGAGAACCCAAATCTACTTTGCTGACGTCGAACGACTGATAAAAGCAGTTTTGTCCCTCCTTCTCCTGATAAAACATTCGATGCATGTGACAGCTATCCGCAGGCGATAATGCCAACTTGCCTCTGTGGTTCTCAGAGGATGCAGAAGTTACAAGCCTGAAATTGCCCCATAAAGAGAAAATATTCCCTTCGCTCTGTGAATCGTTTTAAATGAACGGCAGGATATGTTATATGTCTGTGAAGATGTTAAGGCTTTCAGTGGATGGCGGGCCCTGACATCATCTGAACGAAAAGGAAACATGGCCTACTCAAGGGGTGTTTTCAGAATGAATGAAATTTCAAAGTGGAAATTCTTGCTTGAGAGGCAAGGGTAGGACACATTTCTGCATCAGGAGCCCTGGCTGAAGCTATAGACTGGACTGGTAGGTCAAGCGGGCATTTTACCTCAGACCTCCCCCTGGTACAGTGATCTTTTTCAGAGACCTTGCACCGAGGCCACTTTTTCACAGCCCTCTGGGACCATGGGGGCATTTCAGCCTGGGCATTTTACATGTAGGCAAAGAGCAGGTGGGTGGGTCTGGTGCCAGCCTTCATCACACTATGTAGCAGCGACATCCTGGAAATGTTACAGCTACCTGCCTTGCAAGGTCTGATTTTGAGAAATGTTTTGCACCTTCATGAGTTTATATCCTACTACATCCAGCTATAAAAGGAGAGTGATCCATCAGTATGTCTTGAGAAATATGCCAACAAGGCAAGTGACTTCAAAATCAAGCTACTAAGTATATTGCTTTGGCGTTACTGTCTGATATAAGGGAACCATGATATAAAATAATAGTGCCAAAAGGTTCTTTGGTAAGTTTTAAAGTTTTTTTTCATGCACCCACAGCCTTTTTCATCAGATAGGAAATCTGTTTAAAAGAATGAGGTTCTATGAATGTTTCCCCTTCCATAAAGGCCTCAGCCTTTACTCCTTGCCTTGGAAGAAAGAAAAATGCAATCCCAGACTTTTGGACATACGTGCATGTGAGTGGGGACATGAGACTATAACAGGAAATGATGGGGACCATTGTGGGTACTCATGTTAACCATGAGGAGATGTGAGAATGCCTTCATTATTAGAAATAAAAATGTTTTAAATGAATATACAAGGTTTTAAGGGACACCCATCTCCTCCTGCACCCTGACTCCCTAAAACCTCTCAATATTCTCTCTGCATGTTAATCTTGTGGCTAGTCACCTTGGCCTGGTTCAGCTGCTAAGTGAATGCTGCTTCTATAAACATTTCACTGCTACAAGTTGGATTTTTCACAGCATTAACTTTAACTACATGAGTGTTTGTAATGGAATAAAACTTCGAATTGATGTTTTGCCGTATTGCTAGTTAAAGAAGTGGGCCTCGAAGGGAGATAGATGTGCGCCTCATTTCATGGGAAAATTGTTACCTCAGAGGCCACGTTGAAGTTGTAGGCTACAGCTTCACGGAGAAAGTCTTCAAGAAAAAATATGCACAAAGCCCCTATTTTTTATATGAAATTCCTCAGGAAATTTCCAACCTCATATTAATTTAAAATTGGTGTTAAACATGCACAAGCTTAAATCAATTGAGTAGAAAATAACAGGTTTCAACTCAAACATCTGTGCAGCTCTCACTCTAGCAAAATTACTTTACGCGAAACCCCAGAAGGAAGTTGGAAGAACTTGCTCACTGGCCCTTTCAAAGCACTTGCCACTTCCTTTACATTGAAATGCATTTAAGGACAAAGTTCCTAGCTTCTGCCCAGGAGTCAAAGACTTCCTTTATAAGAGGCGGATTATTTAATTGTGGTTGAGATTACCGCACAAACAGCACAGCCACTTTGAACTCAGTTGAGTGGGTGGTGGTGGTTTGTAAAAATCATCATTGCATTACCTGACTCCTGAGTTTCCACAAGAGGGTTAGGAGCAAAAAATCATTTGAACGGCCACGAATCCTTTCCTGAAGGACCCATGCCTCCCCAGAAAACATCTTCCTTTTTCTTAAAATTTTATCCCGTCTAGGTCTAACAATGTCGATATTAAAATAATAATAGAGGGAAGGCTGGAAGACGGGGCCCCGTCTTTATAGTTAAATGTTATCTGCTTAGACTAATATTGCAGTTGCCACCCACTGACATAATTTGTTTCACAGTCACAGCTTGGCAGCATGAATCAAATGTTGACATTCTAATTTCATGCACACATGGGCGTTTGGCTGAGCAGGCCCGCAGCCTCCAGACCATTCTCTCTGTACCTGTGTAAATCAGGCCGACAAGGCGTGCTCTCAGCAGCCTGCCTCCGAAGTTGCCCTCTTCTGTTGGGACAACTTCTGAGCCTGCTTCGTGTGTGTGTGTGTGTGTGTGTGTGTGTGTGTGTGTGTGCGCGCGCGCATTTGCCTCCTACCATGCAAAGTGTTACACAAATACTTATTTACTCCTGTTGACAACGTGGCCGTCTTTGTCTTTTTCTTCTTTGTATTGCAGTCTTCAAAACTCTCCTTTACTTCTCAGTTAGCAAATGTCTCTTTGAGAAAATACCAAGAAGCATAAGTACTGTTCAGCAGAGGCACCCTGATGACTGGAGAGAAGAGAGGCTGGTTTCTTTCTGGGTTACATGCCCCCAGATTCATATGTTGAAGGTCTAACACCCAGTGTGACTGTATTGGTAGGTCCTTTAAAGAGATAATTAAGTTTAAGTGCGGTCTTAAGGGTGGGGCCCTAATGCGATAGGACTAGTGTCCTTAAAGGGAGAGGGAGAGACAGATACACACACAGAGAAAAGTCCATTCATGGACTCAGAGAAAAGGGGGCTCCCTGCAGCTTAAGGAAAGAGGCCTCGGAATAAACCAAACCTGCTGACCCCTTGATTTTATACTTCCAGCCTCTGGAACTGTGAGGAAATGCTGTTTATGCCTCCCAGGCTGTGAGGGTTTGTTATGGCAGCCCTAGCAGACTAATACTCCCTCCTGGTCAAGGGCCAGACTTCCCGTGAGGGCTTTGCCATTGACCAGGTGGCCCCTAGAACCACCCGAGCCCATGGCTCTCCCGCTAGACATTGTCAGTGTGAAGAGAGTTTTAGGGCCACAGCCATCAAGAACTTGAATAAAACCAGCAGAGCATTGCAGGGCAGCCCCTGTTTGACCTTCGAATGGGGAAGGATTAGTGACCAGCCCTTTGTGTTAGGAGAGGATGCTCTGACCACATTCAGCCAGACACAGGGGAGTGCTGTTTCCCAGTTCCAGGGACAGGTTGGCCTCAGCCAGTCCCATGCGTGCCCTTGATTCTTCTCGGTCATGAGCTAGCAGGGAGTGGGCAGGGGGTCATGGGTAGGGGTGTTACTGTTGGCCGAGGCATGGAGTAGAGCAATTGATTTGTACAAGGATGCACCCACCTCTAGGTCTGTGGCTCAGTTGTCTTGCCTTTTTCCAGCTTTGATGTCATGGCCTCTCTTAGGATCAGTTTTTCCTACTTATAGGATATTTCCAAAAAGTCCAACCCCATGCTCAGTGGGAAATTCTTTCCAGAAATTATTTGTCACTTAATCATTTGGTCATCAAAGACTTTGATCATTGTACTTGCTAGCCTTGAGTTTAGTATAGATGCTCGGAAATACTCCGAAGACTTTTGTCCCCCTTAAAGAGCTGATACTCTGGAATCTATCTATCCCACATGGAAATGTTGAAAACTGTAATATTTTTCACCCAAGAGTGATTCATGTAATCTGGAAAGGTGGTTTGGGGCCCAGCTTGAGTATTGTCTTTGGGAGTTGTCATTTACTTTTCTTGGGCTCTATTGTCTTCACTTGCAGAAAAAGGGTTAATCTCTCCAGTCGCTTCCACTTTAATGATCTGATTTTTAAAATATATTTATTTATGTATGTGTGTATGTATGTATGTATTGTCCACGTTGGGTTTTCACTGCTGTGAGCGGGCTTTCTCTAGTGGTGGGGGGGGTTACTCTTTGTTGTGGTGCTCAGGCTTCTCATTTCGGTGGCTTCTCTTGTTGTAGAGCACAGGCTCTAGGCACGTGGGCTTCAGTAGTTGTGGCACACGGGCTTAGTGGTTCCTCGGCATGTGGGATCTTACTGGCCCTGGGATGGAACCTGTGTCCCCTGCATTGGCAGGCGGATTCTTAACCACTGTGCCACCAGGGAAGTCCCTGATGATTCTTTTATTTTAAAAAAAAAGTATGTCATAAAAGTTCTCGAGAGCAAGGGAATGGAAACCAATGATTCAAATTCAGGTCAACTCAACAAAAATATACTGATGCTTGCTATGTGCCAGACATGATGCTAAGTGCTGAGCCCATAGAAATGCAGTAGATGTAATCCTCAAGCCTTAAATAAAAAGAAGAAATTGAGATCAAACTTCACGGGTGGGAGAAAGTCTGTGACAACAGAATTATTGTGTATCTGTTTAACGGCAAATGTTATTTGCTAAACTGAGCTCAGCTTATAGAAGAACACAGCAATTGTTACCCTGGTCCATGGAAATAAAACTTAATGGCTTCTAATTAACTGTGTGACCTTGGAGGGGCATATAACCTTTCTGGGTCAAGGTCACCTTCTTTTCTAAGTATGGGAATTGGCCTATGCTTGCTAAGGTTTCTTCCAGCGCTGACATTCTGTAATTATGGGACTGTGAAACCAGCTAAACGAATAATACTCCCAAGAGCCCCCAAACGTAGAAGAAATTGGCTGAATTTCTTGGAAAGTGTGTTTTCTCTCATGTTTATAAAAGCTATGATACTGTCTTCATGTTACCAAGACATGTGGAAGTCAATAAGAAATATCCAAAAGACTCACCTGTGTGAGCGGTGATAACTAATGTTCTCTGAAGAAATTTGTCGTTGATGGCTTCTCTCTTGGCCACCATCCCAGACTTTGTATTCCTTTGTCTCTTAGTTCCTGGAAACTGTATTCTGCAGTTCCTGTTGGCGTGGTGCTCCCATAGTCATCCCCTTACTGTGCCTACACGCTCCCTCGGGAATATGCAAGAGTTTATCAGATTGAACCCAAGCAGCTCAGGCTGTGGTTCAAGGCATCAAGCCTGTGTTCTCCCTTTCTGATTCAGAATTGTTATCCTCTTCCCCAAAGAATCTGACCTCATCACGCCAGGCCCTCCCCATCCCCCTCACACACCATCACTCAGATCTTTCTCTAGCTTCAGTTCCTGCTCTCCTCCCTACACTTCAGGAGGTCTGGGTTCCAGACTCCACCTCCTCCTTGAACACTTGTCCCATACCTAACACCACAGAAGTTTCTTCCTCTCTTTTACTCAGTCCAACATTCTTTCGGGTAGTTCAGCTGCCTCACACGTGCTCACACATTTCCTTCAAATGTTTCCCTCACTGTGAATCACCTGGATTTTTTTTATCAGCTAGAACGGAAAGTCTCCGAACCTAAATACCGTGCCTTCCATGTGTTTTGTGCCTCCTGTGATGTGTGGCTAAGTGTACGGTGACACTCAATAAATGTTTACGAGATTCAGTTGAGGAAATCTAAAGATATTGATTTGTAATCTAGCCGAATTTCAACAGTGTTTTCTCATCACTGCAGCTGTGGAAAAGGTAAGGTAACCAACAGGAACCTTAGACTGAGTTAGATGGACACATGTCTGAATCACAGCTCTGCTAATTTACTCTGTCAGTCATGAAATGTTTATTGGGCAACTGCTGTGTGGGAGACTTGAGGCTGGATGATGGATAAACAGATAAATGGGATATGGTCCTTGCATTTAAGAAGTTCAAGGTCTAGGAACTGTATTATTTAATGTATCTAAGCTTCAGTTTCTTCAACTGAAAATGAGAATGGTTAACTATTGATTTGAATTGTTGTAGCTATGTCAATATTTCATCTTTTTTTCTCCTTTCATAATTTCTTAAGGGCCTTAAATTAAGACATTGATTCCCTAATGGTTCTATTTTTTTCTTCTTTAAATGACCCTGTTGTCATTTGACAAGTGACTCTCCATTTTGTTTTAAAATTAGCCCTGAATTTGAATCCATATACATTATTTTTAAATTTTAGATCATAAATGACCACACAGCTCAGTCATCACTTCCTCAGGGAAGCCTTCCTTGATTTCTTTCCCTATGACAAATCTCCAATTATATACTCTGATGGCGCCCTATATCTATTACTTGTGAAATGTGATAGCATTGAACTTTTCCTCTTCGGTTTGTGAGATTACTTGATTATTGGCCCTCACCCAGCTAAGCTCTCGGTTCCTTAGATAAGGCCCTCATCTAATTTTTCTCACTCCTGCATCCCTAGTGGGTGGCACAGTACCTGCTACTTTGTGGGCACACAACAAATACTCTGTTTACTGAAGGAAGCAGGGAAAAGAAAAAGAGAGGAATAGAAGTATAAATTTTCAATAACTTGAACCAGAATGGCAAAATATTGCCAAAGCAGAATTCACATCCATGGGTGAATCAGTGATAACAATTTGTCACTATCACGGAGCTTCTATATATGTGAGTGAAATCTGAGAGGGGAGACAAAGTTACCTGTCGTTATTGAGGTTAAATTTCTAGCCCTGGATTCTTCCAATATTGTTTCAGGCTTTTACCAGTCTCATTGTTCTTACAAATAAAGTCAATATCCAAACAGAGATGATCTAAAAGAAGCACATACAGCAGGTTTCCCCTCAGCATCTGGGATAATGATGTTGAACAGATGGTACTGACTTGGGCTTCATGTTTCCTGGCAGCTCAGGCAAAAGGGGAAACACGTACTTTCACGCAGTTTTCTGTTTTTGACCAAAGAAATCATTCAGATTCATCAGCAGACATATATTTTCCTGGCACCAGACTCAAGCAGAAATTTCTGAAAGGGTGGCTCACAGTTTCTTCGATCTAAAAAGGTCAGTCTAGCCCTCATTACGATGTCATTATGCTCAAGCAAAACTCTTTTACATTTTGAACTTCGATTACAGGTGGTCACTTCACTAGGGAATACCAAACTGGTGTCATCCCAAGAGGATCGAAGTCTTTTGGTTTAATGCCTTGAGTTTCCTTCATGTCTCCCGAACACTCAGAGCCATTGTAACTGCTTCCAGTCTTCTGTGCAGTGAAAACCCGAGGCTCAGAGTGGTGCTCCTCCCTCCAGGCCTTCCTTGCACTGCACTGTAAATTCCTGTCTGCTCTTGCTGTCTGTCAATTTCCTTTGACAAGAGCATACATTGTCAGTGTTTTATTAAGCAAAGGCAAGTATGTTTTTCCTCTTCGCTGTTATTTATTTATCTGCCATCTGGCGAGATCAGAAGATGAAGTCTGGAAGGATGTTTTTCGTCCTTCTCCTGGCTAATGAGAATATGGCAGAGGGGTGAAATTAGCCAGGGGCTGGAGGAGAATCTCTGGATCAGGTGGAAGGAAACCAGCCCTGCTATGGCAGGTGACCCAAAGGCAGCTTCCATAGCTAACAGGCAGTTAGGAAGGTCTGCACTGGGATAATGGGAGCCTGATATGTTCAGGCCATCTGCTTCTCTGCCGACTGGTTTGTGGGGAGGTGGTATCTCAGATAGTCTGCCAGAGTGGCACACATGGGGATTCTCAGGCACCTGGACTGTCAGTGGGTGCCCTTGGGTATCCGGAGTGAAGAAAAGGCAAGAGCAAGTTGTGGCATCATCTTCCTTGGATGCGAGGATTCCAAGTTAAATGCAGTTAAATTTGTTATCCTCCTTTAACATTTTTATCTCAATTGTCACATGTACAGCAAGTGGATTATGAAATGTTATAAATTAGTGCCACCTTCTCGGTCAATAGAAATTAAAAGGCTTCGTGTTATATTTAAATGACTTAGTGCCAACTTTTTTTCTAATTTGTTAGGAATCTTTTCTGTGCTTATAAGTAGAAAAGGGGGGAAAGAACAGTCTGAACAGATAAGGAAGAAATCTATATCACAAGGAGGGAAATTTAATAAGCCTTTTTGTCTCCCTTGAAGTATTTTCTTTTGTGTAGGAGGAAAACTGATTTTGGGTCCTGCTAAGATCCTTTTAACTTCTCTTGCCCAAGGTCCAGTGGCCATGCTGGAAGAGTAATTATGTAAATGCCATTTCTTGCACTCTGGGAATGGCAAAAGTTCCTTTTACTTGAGGTTATTTTATTCCTCTTAATTTATCATTTTGAAATCTACCTTTTTAAAATGAAGCCTCAAATCATAAGAAAAATAAGCAAAGGCTCAGAGCCACGTAGTGTGTGGCTAATTGAGAAGGACCCATTCAAATGAACCCAGCTTGCCTAAGCACAGTCCCACCAGCTGGCCATTTGAAATCAACTACCTGTGGAACTTGGTAGCAGCAAATGAAAAACACACGTCCTGGGAAAATCCCACCAAGGACATCCAGACTCCTCAGGTGGGTCCTTGGCGTGTTTTCCAACCCTTGGGGGTGTCTCCCACCTTGATACCCTCCGAAAGATATAATACATGGTGAAGCCAGTAAGAGTGAAATCTTCGTAGCAACATGGATGGAACTAGAGATTATCATACTAAGTGAAGTAAGTCAGAAAGAGAAAGACAAATACCATATGGTATCACTTATGTGGAATCTAAAATATGACACAAATGAACTTATCTACAAAACAGAAACAGACTCACAGACATAGAGAACAGACTTGTGGTTGCCAAGGGTAGCGGGGTAGGGGGATGGATTAGGAGTTTGGGACTAGCAGATGCAACTCATATATAGGATGAATAAACAGCAAGGTCCTACTGTAGAGCACAGGGAACTATAAAGAATATCCTGTGATAAACCAAAATGGAAAAGAATATAAAAAAGAATGTGTATACATGTATAAAACTGAATTACTTTGCTGTACAGCAGAAATTAGCACAACACTGTAAATCAACTGTACTTCAATTAAAAATAAAAAGAAATGTATTTTTAAGAGAAAAGATTCTCCTTCTATCAAGGCGGGATTTTTCAGCTAGAGGCAATTTCCTTTCTAGGGAACTTTTGACAGTACCTAAAGACAACTGGCAAGAGAGTGCCTGGAATACCACGAACTATCCTGTAACGCATAGGACAGTCCCCACAGCGAAGAACTTTCCAGCTCAAAGAGAATCTTCCTGCCATTATATGGGATCGTAAGATCCTTCTGTACCTATAGAGAGACCGTTCTCACCCAAAAAAAATACTCCGGTGATGTCTTTAGTAACAATTCTCACTCTCCCCTGCAGGTTCTGATGTTCTACAGGGACTTTAGGTAGTAAATGCAGATTTCAAATGATTGATTAAAAAAGAAAGAGAGAGTCTTCAAAACCATTTGTCTTGTCCTTGTCCTTAATCTTGATTTGCCCTGTAGGTTACTCTTATCATAAAGGCAGTGTGAATGACTGTCTCAGCGCCTTTCCTCATTAATGCTGCTAGAAATTGATGAGTAGCTCTCTGGAACTGTGGATTTTTTGGCAAGAATTATAGCCCTTATTTATTTTGGAGGACCCGTGCAGCTTTCTAAGTAAATATGTGTAGAACATTCCCCCCAAAATAAACACTACAAGTAATTGCCTGATGTATGAAGTTGACATTTTGGCTTTGTGATTTGCTCTGATATGTAAAAATCTAATTTTCTCCATGGAATGATGCCACTGCAAAATTGTGAGTAAATTAGAATCAGTGCTTTACTTAGAATGTAAGTAATAGCTTCTGTTATGATGTATCAATATTTATTTACAGTTTCTTAAATTGACCCAGATCCCCTTGGCAAGTGTTAAATATGTGAGTAAATATGGCAACAGAGTGATAGAGGCTTGAGTTCTTGTCTGAGTTCATGTGGCAGCAGTCTCTTTGAAAATGTATTTGATAATTGAAGTTTTGAGATCTTGTGTACACTTTTTTTTTGAATTGACAGAAAATAAGTTCATCAGGTCTATAATAAATTCAAAGTTTATCTAAATCAAAAGTTCTTACTGCTCTACCATCTGATCAGTGAGACAGGAAGCTGACAGTAGCCCTAAGGAGTGCTTCTTTGAACACTGATTTCTGTTATCTGGTTATTCTCAATCAGTATGTAAGGAATTAGAGTGTCACAGCAAAGAGCCAAACCATTGGAAAAAACTACACCTTAGATGGACCTTTGTAATAATAATAAAAAAGTTTCAAATTAGATGTAACAATATCTGCATGTAAATAGTTAACAAAAAGCGGCTCATTAACTGTCACCCCCAAACTGAAAACAAGCGCCTTTGGATGTTTAGGTTAGTCTGCCTTAAGCTCTTGTTAACATTCCAAAATTAATTTGAAATCTCTAACAGAAGCTGATTTAAAAAAAGATCCACTTTGAGCTTTTATAAAATGGAAATTACAGAGGCCAAGTGTCTGAGACTTATGTGCATCATTTTTATGGAATGATTTACAGGAGAATAAATTATCTTGGATATCATTGTTCCCTGCCTTTACATTTACTTTGAAGCTAGTATGTGAATAAGTCTAGGGGGATGCTTGTCGCATTACTGATTATATGATAAACAAATATCAGAAATAATTAGAGGGAGGGAGAGGGATGGGCTGGGAGTTTGGGGTTGGTAGATGCAAACTATTATATTTAGAATGGGTAAACAATAAGGTCCTGCTGTATAGCACAGGGAACTAGATTCAGTATCCTGTGATAAACCATAATGGAGAAGAATATAAAAAAAGAATGCATATAGGTGTATAACTGAGTCACCTTGCTGTACAGCAGAGATTGGCACAATATTCTAAATCAACTATACTTCCATTAAAAAAAAGTGAAAAAAAAGAATTAAATGTTCAAAATTATGGAGTTAAGTAAATTTTAGTATATGCATATGGTAAAATATTATGCAGCCCCCAAAAATGATGGTGTAAAACCATACGGATGTGGAACAATGATGATGAACTAGGAAATGAAAAAAAAAAAAACTTATTACCAACAACACACATAATATTATATAGTTCTTGATACATGTATTTGTGGTAGGCAGCCTCTAAGATGGCCCCAGTGATCCTCACCTCCTGGTATTCACACCTTTATGTAATCCTGCCACCTCCCACCATGTAACCAATAGCACATGCAGAATGGAAGGAGTGTGACTTCTGAGTCAAAGTATACACAGTATTTCAGCTTCCGACTTGTTCTTGGATCACACTCTCTGCGGGAGGCTAACTGCCACTTCACTGAAGACACTCAGACAGCCACATGAGAAGTCCACCTAGCAAAGAACGGAGGCCTCCTGCCAGCAGCAGCACCAAGCCAGGATATTGAGTGTCCCTTCTTGGTAGCAGGTCCTCCAGCTCTAATCATGTCTTCAGATGACTACATCTTGACTGTAACCTCATGAGAAAACCTCAAAGATTCTCACAAAACCTAAAGAAATCGCTTTAATTCTCTGATCCTGCCTCCATTAGCAGCAGGATTCATCCCTACGTTTCTGTGTCAAATGGAAGAAGCAAAGGACCAGCTAGAATTGTTTGGGTTGAGAAGGTGGCCGTGAGGCATGAGGGGTCACAGAAAGCCTTGCCCTGTATCAAGGGCAGCCACTGTCTGGGGCATCGAATCTGTAGCAAGTACCAGCAAAAGGTGCAATGTTCATTTTCTAGAAAGGGGACTGGTAAGCCCTTCAGCATCTATTACTACTTTGGTGTAGAATAATTGATCAAAAGATTCAGAAAGTTTTTCAGGGTGGTTTTTTGGAAGCCATGGTTTGTGAGGTGCATTTTGAGGGAGCAGAGGCAATGGGATAGTTTGTTGCATCCAGACTTCCCACAGAGCTGGGGATGAGAGAATGTAAAATGTAATTGAAGGCTCCCACTGAAGTGAAGCTGAGATGAAGGACATATTGAAAATGCTCTGCTTGCTACAGTAAGACACAGGTCACTTCTTTTGGGGGCTTGACTGAATGTCGGATGTAGTCTGAGTTAAAATAACTTACTGAGGAGGGTGGATAATCGTGGGTAACCTCTTTGATGTGCCTTGGCCTGTTTTACTTTTTAAGCTGCTCATGGCCAAATTCTAAATTTGAAGAAGGTTTCCTACGACATAAGCTAAATCTTCAGTTTTCTGTGGCATTTTTATGACAGCCTTGACTTTTAAAGTGGAACCAAATTTCACTTGGAAAATGAGCCAACCCAGCACATCTCTGTTAACAACTTGAACTTTGGTGCTCTTGGTCTGCCACTCTCCCTTCTGAGGTTTCAGTAATTTCAGATGGATAGAGGCCTGGGTTATCCAAAGGCTGACATGGAGTTGGAGGATGGGGAATCTAAGGGAGGAAAAGTAGATTGTCACACACAACGTATTGTATAAGTGATCATATTGTATAAGGAGCCCCTGATGTATAAATACAGGATGCCAAGTTTGGGAGGATAGCGGAGATGGGGAGAAATGGGTTAACTACTGTTAGTGGAAAGGGCCCTGAACATTGGCTGCTTTGTTACTTAGCTGGTCAGAAAGGAGCCTCATCTCCCTAGGAATTGTGGTGTTAGAGGCTGAGAAGTCAAAAGTAAGCCTCCACAGTGGCATTCCTCCTAACCTGTCATGGTGTTTTGCCAGCCTTTGACTCCAGTGTGAGTGGCCAGTGAGTCCAGTGTTGGACTCTGGTAAACACTTATAGCTTGACATTTGCTTAGGAAGAGAGCCGGTCTGGTTTTTTTGTTTGTTTGTTTTTTGTTTTTGTTTTGTTTTCAAAAACAGTTGATGATGCACGTTTCTTCTCAATTTTAAATAATTCTCCTGTGCTTTTATGTTAGGGTAAAAGGAAAGCGGGAAATACAAATGTGTTGCCTGAGGAAGTGACTTAAATATAGGCATACGTCCCTCCAATCAACTGGACATTTTGTTGAAGATTAGCACCTTGGTAGCTAAACCCCTTTAAATAGCTATAAAAGTTCAGTTATATTGACTGAATTACTATAAAAGCTTGGATTTATTTCTGTAGAACTGAATTGAGAAGAATTAAAGAAATTTGACTGCCCTTTGGAGTAATGTAAATTATAAATAAACATGCAGAGCCTTAACCATAGCATTAGGAACAGCAACAAAAGATTCAGAAAACAAATAGGAAGATGTTGGATTGAAGAGAATGAATTGAACATATGTTTAATGTACTCCTCTAAAAAACCCTTTAAAGTGATATTAAACTGCATATTTTAAGGAATAAACTATAAGGACAATGAATGTGTGAAAGGAGATGATTGCAGCAAAATTTTAGAGGCTGAGAAGCAGAGCAGTGATAAATGTATCGAATGTCTTTGGTATACCACTGGAAATCTTCATAGTCTTGGGCAGGGCAAGAGAGCTGAAAGATACCCATCCAAGGCACTCTGAGCCTTTCCGAGTGCACTGCAGAGGCGCTCCAGGGCCTGGGGACGTAGCAAAAAGGTAGAGAAGAATCTTCTGAGGAACGGAAAGAATTGTCTAGCAATCCAAAAGGTTGGCAGTCTGGCTTTAAGCAGAGGTGGATCTCCTGTATCTAACACATGGGTGGCTGGGCAGTACAGCACAAAGAGATCTTCAGAGTCTCTCCAGTGCTCAGATCCCAAACCCTGCTGGAGAGAAAGTCCTAATTGATCCCTTAAAACATGTGCAGCCAAGGTGAGTGAATCTGGCTAAAGCTGCAGCAGAGTCTAGCTGCAGATTAAATTGACTCAGCCCTCCACACTGGTGGACTGGCACAGAAAGAGATGTATCCTTTCCCGGAGGTAAGTGTCAGTGAGTTATTATCTACTATTCTCTAACCCACAGTTACTAGCATACAATTAAACTTGAAGAGATGGGTGAAGAAGCAAGGAAATATGAATTATGGTTAAGAGAAGTCAATAGAAGCAGATCCAGAGATGTTCCAGATGTCGGAATTATCAGACAGGGGTCTTTAAAACAAGCAGGAAAAATATGTTACAGGATCTAGTGGAAAAGGTGAACAACATTTCCATGAATAGATGGAGAGTATCAACAGAGAGCTTGAAACTATAAAAAAGAACCAAATGAAAATCTTACAAATGAAAAAAAGATATCCCAAACGCATTTATTCAGTATGTTTAACAGCAAACTGGGCACAGTAAGGGGAGGGCAGGTGAATAGAAGTTACCCAAATTCAAATACGAAAAGAAAAAAGTGAAAAAAAAAATGAGAGAGGGTCCAAGATCTGTGGGGCAGTATCAGATTGTCTAACAGACATGTAATTGATGTCCCAGGAGGAGAGAGAGAATAGGGCAGAAGAAATATAAGTAGGCAAAATTCCTATTATTCCAAAAATAATGGAAAGCATCAACTCTAAGAGAAGCCTAAGAAGGATAAGTAGAACAACATCTTAATGTAGGGGTATCAAAGTCAAATACTGATGAAAACCAAAGATAAAGAAAAGATCTTAAAAGCAGTCAGAAAAAAATAGGTGCATTATATACAGCGAACCAATTATACAAATTACAGTTGACTTCATAGGAACAATGAGGGCCAAGAGAATGGAAAGGCATCTTCAATGTGTTGGAGGGAAAAAATCTAGTATTATTTTTTAAAAATATAAAATTATACACCAGTGAAAATATCCTTCAGAAATTAGTGCAAAATGAAGACATTCCAAACAGAAGATGAGAGAATTCACCTCCAAAAGACCTTCTCTAAAAGAAATGCTATAAGAGGATATTCGTGTTGAAAAACAATACTAGACCAATTTTTCAGGAAGAATGAAGAGCATCAGAAAGAATAAGTATGTGGGTAAATGTGAAGTATCTTTAGTATTGTACATAAATTCAATGTATTTAATAACAGTGTAATGAGGGTTTATAATATGTCAAAAAAGTAAGAGCAGAAAGAACAGAAGAGAGGAAAAATAGAAATGTTATAAGGCAGTACTGCTCATGAGGTACTATATTATTTAAAGGTAACTAATAAGTTAAATATACATATTGTAATTTCTGGAGCAATCACTAAAAAAAAGGGGAGGGGGAAGATACATAGTAAAGTAAGATAAGAGGTAAAATTAAATGCTAAAATATTCACAATTCACCCAATAGAAAGATGAAAAAAGAGGAAAAGAACAAAAATGGATACGAAAGGAAAATACTGATATAATAGACAATCCAATCATATCCACAATTACACTGCATTTAAATGAAATAAACACTCTAATTAAAAAGCCAAAATAATCAGACTGGATTAAAACA
Organism: Hippopotamus amphibius kiboko; assembly: GCF_030028045.1. NCBI lineage: Eukaryota > Metazoa > Chordata > Mammalia > Artiodactyla > Hippopotamidae > Hippopotamus > Hippopotamus amphibius. The sequence continues at coordinate 201,719,368 of NC_080187.1, read as the reverse complement.
AAAAAAAGCCAAGCCATAACTTTATTTGGTTTACAGGGAAAACACAGTTTAAATGCGAAGACACAGATAAGTGAAAGTAAATGGGTTGAACAAGATATTCAGTGCTAATACTGAGCATAACAGAACATCAATACAGATCCCACAGACATTAAAATAGTAAAAAGGGGTCATTTTACACAACTTTATGCCAATAAATTTGACAACTTTAAAAATTCATTGAAAACAGTTTACTGAAATTGATAAAAGAATAATATAAAGAGTAATACCAATCTTTCACAAACTCCTTCAGAAAATAGACTTCTCAACTTGTTTTATGAATTCAGTATAACCCTGATAACAAAAATGCCAGACATTATAAAAAAGAGAAAATTATTATATCTTTCATGAACTTAGATGTAAATATCCTTCACAAAATATTCATAAATTGTATCCATCAATATATTAAAAAAAAGATGTATCATGAGCAAGTAGGACTTATCCCAGGAATGGAAAGTTGGTTTAAGATTTAAAATCTATCAATGCAATTTAACACAATAAGGGAGAAATATCGATGATCTCAGGTGAGGCAGAAAAAAAAAATCTGACAAAATTCAGTGCTCATTAGTGATTAAAAACATATATAAAACCAGAAATAGAAGGCAGCTTGCTTAGTCTGGTAAAGGGCTCAGAAATTGATGACATTGGGTGCCTTTGAAAATGAAGATAGTTTTAAAAACAGAAAGTTATTTAAAGTTTGCCAAAAAAGCAGTTAAGACTTATCTCCTCACCAACTCCATGCATTACAGTGAAGCCCTCTGCTCTCCCAGCAGAAGTTTTGAGGTTCGTTCTCTAGCAAGAGGACTGTGGACTATGGGAAGTTGGGCACAATTGAAAGTAGACATTTAGTGGAAATTTATGTGGTGAATTTTGAAACCTCTTCAGCCCTTTTCATTCATTCTCTTCCTAGAATGCTCACAGCGAGCTTTAGATATTTTTTTTTAATTTTTAAAATTTGTTTATTTTTTAAGCTCTTTATTGGAATATAATTGCTTTACACTCTTGTACCAGCTTTTGAGGTACACTGAAGTGAATCAGCTGTATTTATACATATATCCCCATATCCCCTCCCTCCTGCGACTCCCTCCTGCTCTCCCTGTCCTGGCTCTCTAAGGCATCACTCATCATTGAGTTGATCTCCCCTTTGTCATACAGCAACTTCCCACTAGCTATCCATTTTACAGTTGGTAGCGTATATATGTCTATGCTACTCTCTCACTTTGCCCCAGCTTCCCCTCACCCCCTGGCACAAAAATAGAAAGGAGGATCAATGGAACACAATAGAGAACTCAGAGGTAAACCCAAGCACATATGGGAACCTTATCTTTTGACAAAGGAGGCAAGAATATACAATGGAAAAAAGACAGCCTCTTCAATAAGTGGTGCTGGGAAAATTGGAGAGCAACATGTAAAAGAAGGAAATTAGAACACTTCCTAACACCATACACAAAAATAAACTCAAAATGGATGAAAGACCTAAATGTAAGGTCAGACACTATAAAACTCCTAGAGGAAAACATAGCCAGAACACTCTATGACATCCATCAAAGCAAGATCCTTTTGACCCACCTCCTGGAATCATGGAAATAAAATCAAGAATAAACAAATGGGACCTAATGAAACTTAAAAGCTTTTGCACAGTGAAAGAAACCATAAACAAGACAAGAAGACAACCCTCAGAATGGGAGAAAATACTTGCCAATGAAGCAACGGACAAAGCATTCATCTCCAAAATATACAAGCAGCTCATGCAGCTTAATATCAAAAAAGCAAATAACCCAATCCACAAATGGGCAGAAGACCTAAATAGACATTTCTCCAAAGAAGACATACAGATAGCCAACAAATACATGAAAAGATGCTCAACATCACTAATCATTAGAGAAATGCGAGTCAAAGCCACAATGAGATATCACCTCACACCAGTCAGAATGGCCATCATCAAAAAATCTAGAAACAATAGATTCTTTAGACAAGAAATTAGAAGATCTCTAAATGACTCCAACTAGCCTAAGAGAAAAGTCCTAAAGGTATTGACATTAAGGTTTTCTGAAAGAGATGGCCCAGGCAGAATACCATTTATGGTATTCTGATAAAAACCACTGTCAGCAAGTCTCACCCATTTGCTCAGGTTTTCCAGTTTTTAAAAAATATCCCATTATTAAATATGAAGAAACAGTTAAGGACAGGTAAACATCTGAGAAAGCATATAACATGCATGACAGAAACCAAAATAACAGAACAATTGGGAAGAAATAGAGATTATCCAGAAAAATGAAAACTTAAAAAAAAAGACCTATTATTAATATTCTCTGAGGTAGAATAGGGTTCATGAAATAAGAAGAGGGTGTTATTTTTTAAAAAATGATTAGAGACCAAGAAACATCTCTTGGAAATTAAAAGTATGGTATATAAATGAAAACTCAATAGAAAGTTGGAAAATAAAGTTGAGAACATTTCTTTAAAAATAAAATAACAGGGACTTCTTGGTGGTGCAGTGGTTAAGAATCTGCCCACCAATGCAGAGGACATGGGTTCAATCCCTGGTCCAGGAAGATCCCACATGCCATGGAGCAACTAAGCCCACGTGCCGCAACTATCCAGCCTGTGTTCTAGAGCCCATGAGCCACAACTATTGAGCCCATGTGCCTAGAGCCCATGCTCCACAACAAGAGAAGCCACCAAAATGAGGAGCCCAGGCATCACAGTGAAGAGTAGCCCCTGCTCACCGCAACTATAGAAAGCCTGTGTGCAGCAATGCAGACCCAATGTAGTAAACAAACAAACAAACAAACAAATAAAATAAATTTATAAAAACAACAACAACAAAAGAAACACAGAAAAATGGAGGTGCAATAAGTGAGAGAAAAATGCAAGAAAATTATGAAACTCCCCCATTAGATCCTACATTTGAGTAAGAATTCTAGGAAAGAATGACAAAAATGTGGCTATTATTCCCATATTTCAGAATACTGAGGATAAAGAAAAAAATCTTACAAGCTTTCAGAGAGAAAGAGAAAAAAAAATCACAAGTCAAGAATCAAGAATCAGAGTTCACACCACCACCAGAAGCTGGAAGACAGTGTTAACAATATCTTCAAATTCTTGAGAGAATATATTTTCCCACCTAGATTTTTATACCTAACCAAACTATCAATAAAGGAGGGTAAACCAAGGACATTTTCAGACCTTCAGGGGCTAAGAAAAATCATGTCCTGGGCATCCTTTCCCAGGAGGCCATTGGATAATGTGTTCCACAAAAATAAGGGCATAAGGACACAGGACCCAGCAAGAGAGAGGTCAAAGGCATTTTCAATAGTTTGATGAACTGTGATGCTAGGAAGAGAGTGTGGAGATAAAAATGTGTATGATTAAATAGAGAACAGATTTAGAGTATTGAGGGAGAAACTGGGCTGAAATACATAGAAAACTAACCAAAAAGAAAATCGTTGCTTTAGGGAAAACAAAAAATTGTGCAAGAAAGGAAAAATAAGGATAGTATTCTATATTTCCGTGGCTCAGCTATAAATAGCATTGCCATTGTCATCACAATGCAAACATTGAGTATCGCTCCAAACGAAAGTGTATTGTGATTATATTGAGAGGATCATAGGACAGAGTTTGTGTGTATGTGGCTGGTGGTGGTAGTAGTTGGTCCATGGTAAAGGAATGGGAGATCATAAGTAAGAGCTAAATCCTCATCTTCTATAGATAATGCTTAAAACTGAAAATTCAAGAAGTAGGAAATATAAGCATGTTATTTAGATATATAAAGGTGAATAACAAAAGAAACAGCTAAAATAATTGAAAGTGGTTGTTTTTGAGAAGAAGAGGTAGGTAGAGTTGAGAATGCTGTTTTTGGTAATGTCTCATAGAATTGTGTGATTCTGTAAGTTATGTACAAATCTAATTTTTATGAAAATAATAACAAAATTTGAAAATGAAAGAATTATGCTATACCCAGCTTTAAAAAGCAAATGGAGAAATAGGGAATGGGGCCAGTTTGGGGAGATGGGACCTGTCCATTTTACATGGAGAATTGCAGACTCAGAACACTGGGAAGGAGAAATCTGGGAGCCTTACGTGAGGGGCTGTTACCCCTAGATATGGCATAGTGTTTATACCTACATATTACCACTGTCCAATTTAAATCTAATTCAAACTGCCCTTATAATTTAACTTTTATGGAAGCCACATTTAAGTAAGTAAAAAGGAAATAATAAAATAATTTTAATGATGTATTTTGTTTAATCCAGTATATCCAAGCTATGATCTTTTCAACATATGATAAATATAAAAATGAGTAATGAAATGTTTTCATTCTTTTTTTCATTGTAAGTCTTTGAAAGCCAGTGTGTTTTTTTCTCTTTGACACATCGCAATTCAGATGCTAAATTTTTATCAGAAATACTTGATCTGTGTTTAGAGTTCATAAAATTTACAGTTGAAAAATGTGCATACCCAAGTTGTTCCAAACATACTTAAAATTTTTCCAGTAACTGAACTGAGTACCAAAAAATTATTTTCCTTTAATGTTCACATTCGTATTTATAAAACTGGCTCATCTTTTTGCTTCAAAGAATTGATTTTACTTTGAAGCAAAACCTTATCAATTTTAAAACTACATCTGTCCAAGTTAAGTAAATTCACTAACTCTAATATCAACTCAATATTTTAACATTGAATTCAAAGGAGTATTGCACAAATTGAAAGACAGTTCTAAATTATCAATATTAACAAAGTGACGATCACATTTTTCATAGTTTTTGCAGCCCATTTACCTAACACTGTTGATTACAGTTAAAACAAGCATCTTGATTCATGTTTTAAAAATGTATAAAAATATTATTAATTTGCTTTACGAAAAATTTCAGTTTCAATACAAATTCTTTTTGCTTTCCATAGAACTTAAGTTTAGATCATTTGTATGCGATATGATATAGTTGAGAAAATGCTAATCACAGTGCCATTTTTTTCCTTTAATTATTGACTGGGAAGCATTTTTTTTTCTTCAGATCTTCATTGGAGTATAATTGCTTTACAATGTTGTGCCAGCTTCTGCTGTACAACAAAGTGAATCAGCTGTATTTATACATATATCCCCATATCCCCTCCCTCTTAAGCCTCCCTCCCACCCTCCCTATCCTACCCATCTAGGTCATCACCAGTCATGGAGTTGATCTCCCTGTGTTATGCAGCCGCTTCCCACTAGCCATCTATTTTACTTTTGGTAGTGTTTATATGTCAATGCTACTCTCTCACTTTGTCCCACCTTTCTCTTCCCTCACCACCCACGCCTCTCCCCCCACCGTGTCCCCAAGTCTGTTCTCTATATCTGTGTCTTTATTCTTGCCCTGCCACTGGGTTCATCAGTACCATTTTTTTAGATTCCATATATATGCATCAGCATATGGTATTTGTTTTTCTCTTTCTGACTTACTTCACTCTGTATGATAGACTCTAGGTCCATCCACCTCACTACAAATAACTCAATTCTGTTCCTTTTTATGGCTGAGTAATACTACATTGTATATATGTGCCACATCTTCTTTATCCATTCATCTGTTGACGAACATTTAGGTTGCTTCCATGTCCTGCCTATTGTAAATAGTGCTGCAGTGAACATTGTGTTACATGTATCTTTTTGAATTATGGTTTTCTCAGGACATATGCCCAGAACATTTCTTTTATTTCAACAGAAATACTGAACTCGAGTTACTGGTACTGTATATATTTGTAAAATTCACCCACAACTCAAGTAATGAGTCATTGTCTGTTTCACTGTCTTCTCATTGTAATGAAGCAAAAGGGAAACAATAGTCCCTTATTTTAAAATTCTGATAAATCCAAAATTTTCACCTAATAGCTGGGCCATCATCTGTCTTTTTGTTGTTGTTGTTTTGCTTACGTTGATTCTGGGCTCTCTGTTCTGTTCCACTGTTTTTTGGGGTTTGTTGGTTTGCTTGTTTTTTTATACCAGTACAATACAGTTTTGATTACTATATGTTTGTAATATAATTTTTAAAAGTTTTATTGAAGTAGAGTTGATTTACAATGCTGTGTTTAATTTCTGCTATATAGCAAAGTGACAGTTATACATATATATTCTTTTTCATATTATTTTCCATTATGGTTTATCCCAGGATATTGAATATAGTTGCCTGTGCTATACAGTAGGACCTTGTTGTTTATCCATCCTATATATAACAGTTTGTCTGCTAATCCCTAACTCCCAGTCCTTCCCTCCTCTACCCCCCCTTCTTGATAGGAGCTAATTTTTTTCTTATCTATCTGAAGCTCTTCTTTGATATTTGTAAAACATCCAAAACTAATTCCACATGGAGTTTCAGTTTTTTTTTTCAGGTCATGAATAGATAACATTTTAGGTAAATTTGAAAGTTTGTCGAGACAAAAGTATACCCAAAGTATTAACTGGGTAGTGTCTCTTACATTATATAACTTATCTGAAGCTTAAAAAAAAGTACATACAATTTGTCAAATTTTGAATCAATTGATCTTTTTTATAACTTTAATTAATTAGTTTATTTATTTAGTGCTGTTGTTAGAAGGTCTTGTATTCTACAGGTACCTGTTTGGTTGCTTAGTTGAAATTTTTCACTTTTTGTAAAATATCTTTTGGTCTTTGCGTCACAATTTTCTGAAAACTACCATAACCGAAATAATTTCATTTACCATTGCTCCGTCTCAACGTGATTTTCTTTTTCTGTGAAAGAATTCAAGCCGTTTTTGAACTGGCCAAAGTTACAAGCTCAGCTCTTGTTAAAAATTATTTGAGAAATTTTGATTGGACGTTTAACTGATTTCATATAACATTTCTTCAATTCTTTTTTAGCTGTTGAGAGGAAACACGAAATTTTTCGTGTTCACTTTAAATGGCTTTTGTCCACTTTATTATCTTTTCAAAATGTTTTTACAGAACAGATTTTTTTGTTCTGCATTGTAGCAGCCAACTGCAGTGCCACATGTGAAATTTAGAGCATACCTTCCTCCAGTCTCTTCTGTTCTTCCATGTTCTAGGCATCATACTAACTTCTACACCTCCACTCACTTCGACAGCAGGAGGGTGCCTTCATTTTCCATTTAATTTATTTTTTCTTCCAGTTTTATTGAGATATAGTTGATATACAGCACTGTATAAGTTGAAAGCATACAGATAATGATTTGACTTACATATGTCTTGAAGTGATTATCACAAGTTTGTTTTTTTTGTTTGTTTTTTAAGCTCTTTATTGGAATATAATTGCTTTACACTGTTGTGCCGATTTTTGAGGTACACCAAAGTGGCATCACAAGTTTAGTGAGCATACATCATCTCGTAGAGATACAACATTAAAGAAATGGAAAAAATTTTTTTCTTGTGATGAGAACTCTTAGGATTTATTCTCCTAACTTTCGTATATAATTCACAGCAGTATTAATTGTATTTATTATGTTGTACATCACATCCCTAATACTTATTTACCTTACAACCAGAAGTTTGTACCTTTTGACTACCTTCATCCAATTCTCCCTTCCCTCATTCCCCGCCCCCACCCCTGGTAACCACAGATCTCATCTCTTTCTCGGTGAGTTTGTTTGTTTTTGAAGTATAATTGACTTACAACATTACTTTAGTTTCTGTTATACAACATAGTGGTTCAGTATGTCTCTACATTTCAAATTGATCAGGGTGGTGGGTCTAGTTGCAGTGTGTCACCATGAAAAGATAGGATGTAGTTATTGACTGTATTCCCTCCCCCTCACCCCCACTGCACTGTACATTTCATACCGGTGACATTTATTTTGCAACAGAAGTTCCATTTCCAATGTTAAAATTTGTCCATACTTACTTTTTTTTTTAAGGTAGAAATAATTTAATTATATTATAATTAAAACAATTTCAATTTAATTACCAATTGTGATTTATATAGTTCTCTCTAAAACTTGAGGTGTCTGTATGTTATATTTTGTATTCAAATAAACACATTATAATGTTACATTAGTGCATAGACCAAAAAAATCGCTGGAATGAATCAGTATGTCCACTGGCTGAATCAGTGACAGTGTTTATGTGTAGCGTTAGAAATGATGCTGGTGTCTGATATACACATAACATAATAATACTGTATCTTATGCGATGCAGTAATTCAGTGAAGTATATTCCTACCATTATACTGAAGTTGTATTTACCAGAGAAGTTTTACACTATTTCAGTTTTTACATTTAAATCTAAATTAATTAAAATTAAATTTAATTAAAATTTCAATTTCATCGTTGCAGTAGCTGCATTTCAGGTGCTCAGTAGCCACAGGTGTCTAAGGGCTGCCTTCTTGGACAGCACAACTAGGGACAGCAAGAGAATGAGAACCCAAGACTTCCCTGGTGGTCCAGTGGTTAAAACTTGGCCTTCTAATGCAGGGGGGTGTGGGTTTGATCCCTGGTCAGGGAGCTAGGATCCCACATGCCTCCGGGGCCAAAAAACCCAAAACATAAAACAGAGGCAACGTTTTAACAAATTCAGTAAAGACTTAAAAAAAAAAGAAAAAACAAAAAGAATGAGAACCTGTTTTTAGGGGGCCAGGCGTTTCGTTAGGTACTTTCAGAGACGTGATCTCAAAACAGTCCCGTGTGTTATCTACATTTTACGTAAGGAGACAAGCTCATTGAGATTCAGCGATTTGTGCAAAGTTGGACAGTTAGAGAAGGAACTGGAAGGACAGCTGTTAGTCTAAACCCAAAGCTCTGGTGTACACTGTGCTGATGTGGCCCGTTGCTGGTTGTAGTGGTGTTTGTTCCATTATCTCCCCACCTCCATGTAAAGTTTGCAAGCCTCTAATTGTTTTAACAAGTTTGTGTGAATGAATTTATTCAAGAATATTTATTGTCTCTTATGGGCCAGGCAGTATTCTATGAGCAAAAAACAGTGTTCCTGCCTGCACAGAGTTTACAAGCTTATGCAAAAGGAACAGAAAATTACAAAACAAAAATAAAAAACACTTTCGGTGAGATCGTCTTCTCAAAATTAAACTTTGTGGACTTACTTAACATGAAGCTTTCAAGGTTGATGGTGCTTTTTGTGATTTTAGAATGGGGATTAGGTATTTTCCCTGCAGTGATTTTGCCAAGGGCGGTCATGCAAACAATTGCTTACTAGGAACTTTGGCTGTTGGATATGAGGTAATTACCTCCAATTCTGGGTAATTATATTCATTCCTATTTGTCCATTGTTATTCTTGGGGCTACTATGGTCCAGTTTCTCAGTAAAAGTGGGCAACTAGGCAAAGGGGCACAGGGTAAAACTTGAAGGGCAGTATCCTTCTAGAAAAACATCAGACTGAAAAAGAAACTTTTCTTTTCCTTCTAGGGAAGCCCGGTTGGATCACCCTGTACATCAGTACCTTAGTACTGATTTGCTGAGCAAACCATGATCTTACAATGTATCATACCTATGGCTTATTTTCAGACTATTGCAAAAGCTACAAGGAATGCAGTTTCCTTTGTCTGAGTGGTTCAGTCAGCCCTCCCAAACTGTACCACCTGTGTTTCAGGAGGCAGCTGGGGGTGGGTGGGGGGGAGGGTGTGGTTTTGGCTGGGTCTTCAAGGGTAGACAAAAGGGTTCTTCTTCAACACAGCCTCAGGGAAGATAACACAGAGTATTTTCAAGTTCAACCAGGTCATTGTACAAATAAGGGAATCTAAAATCCAGACAGGTTAAGTGATTAATCAAAGGCCACACACCATATTCATTCAGTGAGACTAGGACCTCTACATTTTCTTTCCAGCTCATGAGTTGTGGGTGAGAAGAGACAGAAGGGAGGAGGTGCTGGAGATTAGGAGGGAGCTAAAGATTGTGCCTAAAGCTCAGTAGGGCTAGGGTTTAAAATCTGTTTCTGTCCTCTCTACTCTGACCTTAGGCAGGTTTCTTAACTCTGCTGAGCTTCAGAATCACAGCTGTGAAACAGGAATGACACAGACCTCCTAGGGTTGTGGTGAAGATTTGATGAGCTGATGCATGTGAACATAGCTCGACCTCTTGAAGATAAGACTTCCTTTACTCACTGTCACAAAGTTTCATTTCCTTTAATGGATCTTTAAACCATCCATTTCCAACTTCAAGCTCCCCAGGCCTGTCTTAAGAGTTCTGGATTGGCACAGCATCTCTGCTGCCATGCACCTGCTCACCCCAAGCTCCCCTGGGACTCTTTGTCTCCCAGGACCTCCCCAGTTCTCCCCCAGAGTCCCATTCCTGTGATCACACCCTGTACCAGCCTCTTCCTTGTCACCTCTCAGTATCTGGCCCATCTTAGCTGGGCTTCCTCTTAACAATAGGAAGGTTTTACAAGTATTTGGATAGTGTGACAGGCTTCAAAGTGCTTTCACAGACATTCTCCCCTTTGATCCTCACAACAGCCCTGCAGGGGACACAGGGCAGCTGTTATCATCCCAGCTTTACTACTTAAGGAACCCAAAGTACATAGAGGCTAAAGTGATTTGCTGAAGGCCACAAGCTGGAGAACTGCTTGGTGTGCAAGAAGGAACAGTCTTTGGGGTTAGGAAGTCCTAGGTTCGAGTCTCAGCTTAGCCACTTGCTAGCAGTGTGGCTTCAGGTAAGGTGTAGAGCCTTCCTGAGCCTCAGTTTCCCTGTCTCTTAAATGGGGATGTTTATTGTATATCCTGCAGGATTGCATAAATTGTATATGCAGTTCTTAGTTTGGCAAGCCAGACCAGAATCCTGTGCATTCCGCCGTCTCTCTATACTGTTCGTCAAGACCACTCCAACTGGAAATAAGCTCTTCTGTCTCTGAACTTCAGGAATGTTCCTTGTCTTTGAGTTCATGCCTCAGAAACTAGCTCTGGCTGACAGAGAGCAAGTAGGATTTTGCCACGACCCTGGTAAGGTCACATAATGGAAGCGCTGATAAATCACTTTCTGGGAAGGAACCATGGCAGCCCCGGGCAGGGTCATTAGATGACTCAGTGCCACCTCTCTTTCTTCCCTGTGTCTTTCTTTCCATTTAGAATCCAAATTTACAGAAGAGAAAATCTGATTGACCTAGTTTGAGCCGTGTGCGCCCTGTGTGGGCAGGTGGGCAGACGTGGCTGGCAGCCCGCTGGGACAGTGTGGAATAATAAATGGAGGAAAGGCAGTTCTGCAGAGGGAGAAATGCTCTCGAAGGAAGTCCGCTACTTGTCCTCATGTAATTCTAAGGCCAACTGTTGTCTGTGGCTGGATGTGGCTGCTCATATTCACTTATGCTTCTGTCTTAACATCCAACTAGACCATTAGTCCTGGGAGTCAGGACTGGGAGCTGGGGGGGAAGACACCTCTGTCTTATGCTCAAATTCAATATGGAAGCCCAGAGACTGGCCCAGGGCCTTGCACATAATTGGTGTTCAATAAATATCAGATGATTGATAGATTTTGTTGATTTTAGTACAGTCCTTGGTCTTTCCAGTCCAAAACACAAATTAATTTAGATCTTTCCTGACTTATCCCAGCTCCTAAACCTCAGAGCTCCTACCTACATGCAGCCACCAATAAAGCAATCAATCAATAACAATTCATCTAATTAGCTTGCTCACGTCAACCAATAGATCCCTCAGGCCTAGTCACTTCCCATCACAACCACTGGTGGGGTGCCAGGTGTCTTGCCAAAGAACTTGATTAATAAGTCATTGTAATTGAAGCTGAATACAATTAATTGCATAATTTTGAACTCTTCAAGTTTAATTCCACAAAAATTACATCACAGAATTGGGACATGATGAAGTATTTCTAATGAAAGGAATAAACAATGGTTTAAGCCTAAGCACTGGTTTGTATTTGTGACATGTTATATACACACCAGGCCTGGACTTTCACCACTCCTGTCAATAGAAGTTCAAATACATATATGAATTCCTAAACACATGGCCCATTACTGGAAAAAACTGGACACTCTTGTCTTAATCAGGCCCAACATTTTGATAATGTTAGTGCCACCCTTCCCTCTTTCAATGCGACCTGGTTTTATCTTTTGAAGGCACAGACCCCAGGTTGGCTCACAATTTTTTTTTTTTTTTGGTCTTTTTTTCTCTCTTTTTGCGATTGCCTTAAATTTGCTCTTTTAAATGGTTAACTTCTTACAGGACATGTCAGAAAATAGCTGATGAATAAAAATAGTGCTGTCTGCCTTTGACGAAACTTTTACCCAATTGAGTAGGCAAGATTTTCACGAAGAAAGTCTGAGAAATTAATTAATTAACTGTAAGTGAATTTCACCTCTTTAACCTTAACTCGTGAGCAAACCTGAGCTAAATAAACATCTGACCATTCAATCTCTTCCTCTTAAGGTTAACTTGAGTTTATTATTCAGGCTACTGCCCTTGTGTATTAGGCAACGCATAAATTACGCATACTAATTACCCTGGATGGGGCACCACTTTAATGAATTCTTTTAATTAAACTGCAACACAGTGGTTTTGTGCAAGATGGTCTATATTTCATCTTTAAACTACGTTAACCTTCATCTTTGTCTGGGCAGCTCACACGTCCAACCTGAGAAGGTCTGAGTTTAATTCATCTAAGTACATACATTCAGGACCTGCCCCCACCCCCCCGCCGCCGGAGGAAAATTTGAAAAATGTTTCTCTTCTGCTTGGAGGTTAAGAAATTAGATGCCTCTGTGAAAAGTTATGATTCTGCTGGGGATACTAAGGTGGAAAAAAAAAGGTAAAACAAAGCAAAAAATTGAAATGACAGAATGGCAGCATAGCACTCCAGTCCTTAAAGTATAAATATAGAAGTCATGTTAAGAATGTCCTTACTAATATGTGTTACTAAAGCCAAGGGCACTCTTTACTTTGTGATCTTTATGTTACAGAGTGTACAGTAAATAATCTGTATTATGAGTCTAGTTTTCCAAGATACCATTAGTTCTCTATTATCTGCAAGCATTAGTGGATGAAGCAGTAGAGGACATTGAAACCCGTGTACATTTTAGCTATGAGTATTAATCTTCTCTTGTCTTTTTACTGAGCTCCTGCTTCTAGGTAGTAAAATTGACTGCTTTGAGTTTTACCTCCCTAATATCTGGGAGAGGGGAGTAGCAGAGGGAGAAAGGGAGAGAATCAAACAGCCAAAGGGCTCTCTAAGTACCGGGAACCTTGATAATCCCCAACTCAGTCAACGCATATTGAACATCTGCTGATAGGATTGCTAGTACTCTGGTGTCAGCACTTCATGGAGGTTGAGAAGTGCTCTATTTGTGCTTTTTAAAAAAGAAAAGGAATATTTGCATATATATGTTTGCACTTTTACGTAGATAAAATTGGGGAGATACGTAAAAAACTGTTGTGAGAGTTTGCGTCTGGGATGTACCAGGAATCTAAGTTGGAAGGGAAAACAATCTATTATTATTCTGTATTTTTTAACTCTTGCTCATCCTGCTGCTGCTTTTTCTTTTTCTTCTTCTTCTATGATGAGCATACGATAACTCAAAAAATGAAAAACAATAAAAATATCTAGAACGTTCATAGTCCACTTGGAGAGACAGACATAGCACAGTGTAATGTGGTAAGTGCTGTCATAAGTGAACATGCAGACTATGCTGGAAATACAAAGGAGAGATCATCTAAATCAGTCTGATAGAGTCAGGGAAGGCTCCTCAGGGGAGGTGGCATTTCAGTTGCGTCTTGAAGCCTCACTGTGAGAGTTTTCAGGCTGCACATCAGCTGCTCAGTAATGGGAAGGGGATAGATGATAGCTTAAGATGATGCTACCCACCCTAAGAATGTTCTCTCTTAGACATTCGGTGAATAGATAAGCTCCTGCAAGGCTTCCCTGATGACATGACATATGTGAACAGTGTTTAAATCATTCTCATTTCTGACAATATGATTGAGAGTGATGTTTTGTAAATGATCCCCCCAAAAAGTTACTCACTCTGGAAATCAATCAGATATTCCTGAAAATCTGACTTCAGAATTGCTCCAAAGGTCCCTGTAAATTTTTCCCCAGATGCTAATTTAAACCAAAGTTTGTACAAAAGCAACCGACCTGTAGGGTACAACCAATCTTCATTCTGTTGAAAAAGATCACGATTATAGGGTAGTTTTAATCGGCAAAGCCTAGCTCTTGCTGTCAGATCATTATATTTATTTTTTAAGAAATTTATTTATTATTATTATTTTTATTTTTGGCTGTGTTGGGTCTTTGTTGCTGCGTGAGGGCTTTCTCTAGTTGTGTTGAGTGGGGCTACTCTTTGTTGCGGTGCATGGGCTTCACATTGCAGTGGTTGTGGTGCGTGGGCTTCTCATTGCGGTGTCTTCTCTTGTGGAGCACGGGCTCTAGGCACGTGGGCTTCAGTAGTTGTGGTACATGGGCTCAGTAGTTGTGGCTCACGGGCTTAGTTGCTCCGCAGCATGTGGGATCTTCCTGGACCAGAGCTCGATCCTGTGTCCCCTGCATTGGCAGGCGGATTCTTAATCACTGCACCACCAGGGAAGCCCCAGATCATTACATTTAGAAATGGAATTCCCACTCTTTCTTGACCCAGTTTATACCTATGATAGAGGAAAGATAGGGAAAGTGAAGACCACAACAGTCTCAAATTTTATATTCTACCAGTGGAGTTATTTGGGGCACCAAATTCCCTTATTCTGAGCCCATTAAGGAGCCCTGATATGGACCCGGCTATTCTAAGCCCCAGAAAGGAATCCTGCCTTCTAACTAGAACAAACAAATCCTAAAAAGAGGGATTTAGTAGAATTTGGCGGGGCTCTCTTGGCCTCTAAGGGGGCTTTATTTGCATATGCAGTGGCAGGGGGAGAGGCTCGCAGATTTATCTCATCACTACCCTGAGGCTGGTAGGATCAATACCTTTCAATTTTTTACTTAGCCACAGCTATGTGCCAGATGTCAGGGATACAAAGATGAATGGTACACAGTTCCTGCTCTCCAATAGCTCACAGGGAAAAGAGAGTTGCAGACAGATCACTGTAATGCAGTGGAATGTGCTTATCTAGGGAGATAGCCACGTTCAGAGCAGGAAACCAGGACTCCTCCCAATGGAGCTAGGAGGGCTTCATAGAGAGCCTGAGACCCCTATATACAAATAT
This sequence comes from Hippopotamus amphibius kiboko, assembly GCF_030028045.1. Classification (NCBI taxonomy): domain Eukaryota; kingdom Metazoa; phylum Chordata; class Mammalia; order Artiodactyla; family Hippopotamidae; genus Hippopotamus; species Hippopotamus amphibius. The sequence continues at coordinate 201,704,233 of NC_080187.1, read as the reverse complement.
CCTTTCGAAATGGGAGTTATTCTGAAATGCTTAGCTCCTCTTTTCCATTCTAGATCCAAAAGGTAGAAGGAGAGGATGGCTGATATGAATGGACAGAATGTCATTTAAAGGCAGAGAGTTCTATAATTGCCAGATAGCTAAACCCAAAGAGAGATTTTTCTCCCCCTGACCCTCCCTGAAACGTTAGGAAGCCCCGCAACTGGTTAAGCAGTCATGACAAAAACAAGGCTGCAGAGTGATTTTTGTGATGACTGTGGTGGCTCTGGAGCCAGGCAACCCAGTTCTCCTTTGGAGGTGTTGTGTGACCTTGGACAAGTCACTTAGTTTGCCTAACTCTCAGTTTCCTCATCAGTAAAACTTGGATAATACTAGGACCTGCATCGCAGAGTTACTGATGGTGATTAAATGAGATGATGCATAGAAAGTACTTAGCAAAGCAATCAGTAAGCGTAGCTGTTCTTATAGTTAGCATGAGTAAAGTAAATGCATCCCGGACCTCCAAGCAAGAGGATTTTATTGCCAGGTTTGAAAAATGAACGTAGGAGTCTTTCAAAGCTGGTAGAATATAAAAATGTAAGTTCCCATAACAGTATAATCACATGGGCATGTGAAGCTGCAAAATACATACACACACATATTCATTTCAGTCTAGAAACCAAATTGCTGTCTAGATGATCCATTCAAAAGGCCTGAGATGAATCCTTAATTACCCCAATGCTACTTTTATTGACTTATGTAAAAGCTGAAAGGAAAGCGTCAGTCCTTTCTGACCCACAGATACCTCAGAAACGACTCGTCCAACACAGAGGGTAAGTGCGTGCTTGCTTTGCAGAAGAGGGTGTATCTAGACTGCAAGAGCAACAGCTCTGGAGGAAAGGCCCTGCCCCTCGGAAGGCTCTCTCAGGGCTCAGGCCACAGGCCACAGAGGTGACCAGGTGGTGCCACCTGGGGCTGCCCACTCCCCTGGAGTAACTCCAGGACTCAGGCTTTGATCCCTTTGTGTTTCTCACGGCTTCCCGGGTGGCATTTTCTGCCTCAGGCTTTCCACATGCAGAGCTTCTTCGTGCTGTCCTCGTAGGGAACATATGTTGCGACATACCATCTGGCCTTTATGCATCTCCCCAGCGGCCTGGGTATCAAAACCTGCCTGTTTGGCAGCTACAAGTGCCCACAGTCCCTTTGGTTTCTTTCTTGGTCTGAGTGTTTCTCAACATCAATGGATGTAATTAGGAAGAACTAAACCAAGCATATGGATTCAGGACTGCATTATGACCACGGAGGAAGCTTTACCTTGGAAGAGGAGCTCCTCGGGGTGGGCCCAGCCCCAGGCACCCGGGCAAACGGAGCGAGTGTGCCCGGGGAGCTGGCTCGCCAGTTTACAGCTGGGTACTGTGGCACACAGGCTTAAAGCTCTGACTCTGTGTGTGCAGCAGGGCTCAGTGGTCATGTTCCCTGACATCCAGAGCTTGGCTGAGGGGAAAGGAGGCAGCTTGCTGACGAGAGCACATGTGTCTGTTGGCTCTGTGCAATGAAGAAAATACCAGAACTGTGCAAATCCTGAAGTCAGCATCATTGTGTTGCTTCTCTTTGAAGAACTGCCAGTTGCTGAATGGCAGTTATTTCCAGAAGGTATGGAGGGAGAAGCCAAAATCAAGCTCCAAGAAAATGGGAAATAGAAGATAAAATTTGAAAGTATAAATTACTATATGCACATGCAATGGAATACTAAGCAGCTAAATGAAAGGATGAGGAAATTCTTTATGTGCTGATATGGAAGAACTCTAAGATGTATTAAGCCAAAAAAAAAAAAAAAGACTCTTCTATTTGTGTAACAAAAGTTTGAGGTGCGGTGGGTATGTTTGTATTTGCTTGTATGTGCATAGGAGTTTCTGGAAGGATATGTAAGAAGCTGATAACAATGGTTATCTATTTGGCAGGCAGCAAGAAGAACCTGAGCTGCCCGGGGATGGCATGGGAAGAAATTTTACTTTTTATTTTTATTTTAACCTGATTTTTAAATGTGTTACTACTTCAAAAATATTAAATAAACATAAATGTGTTTACAGGTTTTGAAAGTGACATTATAAAGCATATTGAGAGGCCAGTGAAGATTGCATACTAGTAGATTTCTAAATACATTTTAATTATTTTGTCTTTATGCCCATCTTTCTACGTGAATAAGGCTGTTTGATTTCCAGCCATATCCTCCATAACTAATTATCATATGATGGAACAACTTATACATTGCATATATTACACTGAACATTTTTCCGTCAAGAATAACCCCCCCAAAATATAATTTCTATTAATGAACAAATTCAGAGTTTAAAAATGGTTATGTGTTAAAAACTAGAAGGAAGCATTAATCCTTTGTCCTTTTTCCTGTCATTCAACTAACATTTACTGAATAAGTATAGTGCACCGTTGACAACTTGCTATATAGTCCACAGTTTTCACTGCATGAAACTGAGTTTATATGGTATAATTCATTCTACATCCAGCTAGGCATAGGTTTGGCTAGGAACTTTTCTGAAAGATTCATTACTTAGCTCGTTTGTCTAGAAGGAATATCAACTGGTTCCTGCAACTTCAGGTTTTTTATCTTCTAGCAATATCTTGGGGGTATTAGGAAGATGACCAAGATGGTACTTGGAATAAGTGATATATTGTGTACAGACTAGTAGAGCCAAGGATATTTATTCCTAATTGTCTCTTTCTCTCTCCCCAAAATACACAGATCTAACCATGTTGCTGCTTATAATAAATCCATTTCCACTTCTCTAAAAAATTATGGAAACCCTTACTATAGTGGCTTTGTACTGTGTAAACTTAGCTAAACTAGAACTAATTCTCCCAGGGTTCCTTTCCCTAGAGGATTCCAGGTTAGGATTAGCAACAGAAGAAATCTGCATGAGATTTAAAGGCACAAGTGAAGTAGTATCAACTCGTAGGCTGTGAAGGTTGGTTCAGGGGCATCAGGCATGGCAGTGACTTGATGCGTTTGCACTGATCTGTCAGCTCACCTTGTGGGTGTGGGTTTGTACCTGGGCCCACAGTTCCTACAGCTCCCATCAGATTTCCTCTCAGCTTTTCCAAGTCTTAGACCAGGTATATGTGCAGCTCTGTGGCAAAATGTAATGGGTTTTTCTTGCAAGTCATCCATGTCGTTGAGGATGGAGGCCTGGAGAGAGAGATGCAGGTTCCAGTACAAATTCCTGGATTCTCATTTGTCCTGTTCTTCTCCACTTCATTGTCAAGTCTTTTTTCCCCAGTTGCCAACCTGTTACTGAGGCCAAGTTTGCTCTGCTTGCCACACGACAGGCCAATATATCAGAGACAAGGTGTTGAGGCAAGGAATACAACTTTATTCAGAGAGTCAGCAGACCGAGAAGATGGCAGACTAATGTCTCAAAATAACTATCTTATCGGGGTTTGGATGCCAGTTTCTTTCACAGGACAGAGAGAGGGAGGAGATGAGGAAGTAGAGTAAAGAGGCCATAAGTTTTGTAGGTATCCCCTGGAATGGCCAGCCTCAGGGAGGGGATGTGTTAATTTCTTCTTTCTTGCAGCCATCCACAGGTGGACAGGGTCTGGATGTTTCCCTGAACAAAGGCACTTTGGTTTAACATACAGGCATAGGGGCAGGGTTCCCCGAGGCAGGCCATTATGTATAGACAGTATCCTTTTAGCTAATAAAAGCAATGGGAAGCAAAGGTTAAAGTAAAAGAAACAAATCCAACATGTAGTCAGACTTGACTCTTCCCTGTTACAAACCCAGTTCATACCCTCCCCCAGACACAGAGGCCACATCTTGCATTGACTTCTCCACTTGCTCCTGAAATTGCATTATTAATGCTTTATTCTCTATCTCTCATAGTGTTTCTGCTTTTCTGAACAACTCTGACTGATGTAGTACCGCAAAGTGTTCAGAGACATGTCTTAGTGTTGTCATTGTCAACAGCACAGCAAACCTAGGCATCAGTATCTCCGTCTTGCAAGAAAGCTGACTCCAGAAAGACAAGTAAGCCACAAAGCTGCAAATCCAGTTCTATCTAGCTCTAAAACTCCCATCTTTCCACCTTACTATATCCCCTCGGCTTTCAAAGTAAAAGAGGAACACGGTACAAAAGCACATCGTCATAATAACTGAAAAACCAGCCTTCCTGAGAGACTAAAGAGAGCATTCCTAGCTCCTGACTCAGAGCAGCGGGGTTCAAAATGGCACCTGTATTATGATACAAGGCCAACATCTAGAACAAAAGTACCCAGGGCATCCTAGGGTTGAGGAGATGGGTGACAGTAGCCTCGTAACTCTCTGAGCTATTTCGAATGAGTGCAGAGATGAGAGTTAGTCATGTGATGCTCCGTACAGTGAACTGAGGAATTTGGGTTCATTCTATACAATGCCCAAAAGTCTTCTGTATTAATACCCATAAATATCTCCAAAGACAGGGAATATTAAGCAATGTTTGGAAATGTGGATTTTTGAATGCTTTTTGCAGGATCCAGCTCTCCTTAGAAACACATGTACAAAGGTAATACCTACACTCTTCACTAGGTTATTTGAAAATTTTCCATTGTACAAAAATTACTAGAAAATGTAATTTTCAAATCTACATTAATGTTGGCTATGGAACATGAAAGTCATTGACGACGGGAAAATGTAGAGCAAAAAGAGAAGTTCTCAATTTTGTGTGTTAGTTGAAATGTAGCAGGGAAAATGTTAGGAGAGAGCAGGTCAGTTTGGGAGTGAGAGATTTCTGGAAAACCTTGGGATAGGACAGAGGAAGTTCTAAGTCCACAGAGCAGAGAATGTAGGATTAGGCTTATTTGCAACCAGTGCACTACAGTGCCGAGAGAACTGCCTTCGTCTGCTTGTGCCACTGTGACACATACCACAGGCGGGGGGCTTAAACGACAGACATTTATTTTTTCACATTTCTGGACACTGGAAGTCCATGATCACAGTGCCAGCCAATTCCATTTCTGGTGTGACTTCTCTTCGTGGCCCGTAGACAGCCGTTTTCTTACTGTGTACTCATGGCCTTTGTTCAGGGCGTGTGCATGGGGAGAGAGAAAGAGCAGGCTCTCTGGTGTCTCTTCTGATAAGGCTACAAATCCTATCAGATCAGGTCCCCACTCTTATGGACTCATTTAACCTTAAGTACTTCCTTAGAGGCTCCATCTCCAAATTCAGATACATTGAAGGATACAGCTTCAACATATGAATGTGTGTGTGTGTGTGTGTGTGTGTGTGTGTGTATTCAGTCCATGACGAGAGTAAAAGTCTGTTTAGAAAGAGAGTAATCCAAATCACAGCCTAACATTCTGCCTGCATTTCCCTTGTAAAGATGGTCTAGGTAAAAGATTCTCGGGTTCCTTGATTAAAGACCATGGGTAAACAAGGACAAGTAAGACCTTGAGATTTCAGATTTGTGTTTGGACTTCATCCATTTTGTCTTTCACATCAGCATCTCAAATTTCCCCAACATGTTCAGGTTGTAACCCCTCTGATTAAGGAAATAAGACGTGCCTTACCTTAACAGGCAATTAGTTTTTACAGTTAAAGAGAAAGAGTCATGATTAATGACCTTGCTAATTGTTCTTCCCTGGCGTGCATATTAATACAAGCAGGATGCTCAAAACTGTGAGGAACATGCATTCTTTGAGCCTACCGTTCTCCATCATGGTGGATCCAAAGCTGAGGGAGACACAAACCCTGCCCTCCAGGGGATCAGATTATAGTGCGAAAGATATGTCAACAGATATATTACAACAACAGGGGAGAGACCTCCTCAGTTTTCCTGAAGTCTGGCATGGCATTGATGGAATGTGTAACTTAGCCAGTTAATTGCCAATAACCCCAGCAGGCGTGCAAGTAAGAAGATGCACCATGAAAATGCAGATTTTCTCCTGCACCATGGACATGCAGGGGGAAATCTGAATCATTGGTTATATAGCAGTTTTCTAGAATGTTCTCAAAGCAAGGGACTATGTTCAGATTGTACAAACTAAGTAGAACCCAGAAATTTGCTTTAAAGAGAAGCTAGAACAGTATTTCCAATTGTGCATGTAATTGTTGTCATGTAAAGAAATCCTACCTGATCTTTAGGGGTGAATTCCTCTATTGAACCTTTCAATTCTGACAGCTGGAAGTGATGTCTCTCCCTCAGAATACTCCAGAACTCCATTCCACTTACCTGCCACTTAATGGCTTCTTATATAACTCTGTAATTTTTTTTATTTTGTTTCCTTTTTTAAATTTTTATTGGAGTATAGTTGATTTACAATGTCATGTGAGTTTCAGGTGTACAGCAAGGTGAATCATATATATACATATCCATTCTTTTTCAGATTCTTTTCCCATATAGGTTATTATAGAATATCGAGTAGAGTTCCCTGTGTTATAGAGTAGGTCCTTATTAGTTATCTATTTTATATATAGTAGTCTGTATATGTTAATCCCAATCTCCTAATTTATCACTTACCCCCACCTTTCCCCTTTGGTAACCATAAATTTGATTTCAAGATCTATGAGTCTGTTTCTGTTTTGTAAATAAGTGCATTTGTGTCATTTTAAAATTAGATTCCACATACATGTGATATCATATGATATTTGTCTTTCTCTGTCTTCACTTAGTGTGATAATCTCTAGGTCCATCCATGTTGCTGCAAATGGGATTATTTTGTTCTTTTTTTGTTCCATTTTATGTTATGTAACTCTGTTATCATCTATGAGGAGTTTTGCATCCTAAAAGCTGAATGTCAGAACTGTAGACTGTTAGGCCAGAAAGCTCTCAGATTTTTTTATTCCCCTTCACCCATTTACATATGAGAAAACTGAGGCACACTCAGATAACATTCATGGAGAGATTAAGTCCGTCTGAGATAGTGACATTTAGCCACAGACTGAGAGGAGGTGGAGGGAGTTGGCACAGTACCTTAGAGAGGGCGTGTGCCTGGCATGTTCGTAGAAGGCTCACGGCCAGGAGGCTGTTATAGCTGGTGCAGAGGAGCAAGAGGGAGAGTTGAAGGGGATGAGGTCCAAAGCGGGGAGGGCTGTTGGCTTACAGTCATTTACTCTGAGGAAAACAGGAAGCCATTGGAAGGACTTTTTGTGTGTGTGTGTGTGGTGGGGGGGGTGTCAACTTCAGTTAAGTGTAACTTACATAGAGTAAAATTACCTAATTTTAAGTGTGCAATTTGATGACTTGACAAATGCATGCAGTTAATAAACACCACCACAATAATCAAGACACAGAACAGCTGCATCACCCCCAAAATGTTTCCTCATATGCCTTTGGAGTCAATTCCTGTCCCTACCCCCAGCCCTTAGCAACACTGATCTGATTTTTGTTCCTGTATTTTTGCTTTTTTCCAGAAATTCATGTAAATGGGAATTCATATAAATATAAACTCATACAGTAACCTTTGTATCTGGCTTCCTTTACTTAGAATAGTGCCTTTGAGACTCATCCAAGCTGTTGCAAGTATCAGTAGTCCATTCTTTTTATTGCCAGGAGTGTTCCATTGTATGGATGTATCGATTTATCCATTTACCAGTTGAAGAGCATTTGAATTGTTTCCAGTTTGAAGCCATTATAAATAAAGCTGTTATAAACACTCATGTATAGGACTTTATGCAGAGTATTTTTTTTTTCTCTTGGGTGAGTCCCTAGGAGTGGAATTGCTGGGTCACATGGGAAGGGTATATTTAACTTTATAAGTAATTACAAAACAGTTTTCCAAGGTGAATGTCCTTTTTGTATTTCCGTCAACAGTGTATGAGAGTGCCATTAATCCCACACCCTCATCAACACTTGGCATTGCTGGGTTTTAAATTTTAGTTATGCTAGTAGGTGTTTTTTTATTTGCATTTTCCCAGTGAGTAGTATTTTTGAGCACATACCTTTTTAAGTGCTTATTTACCAGTCATATTTCTTATTTGGTGAAGTGTCTCTTCAAATCTTTGCTTATTATTTTGTCTTCTTCTTACTGAGTGGTAAAAGTTCTTTACATATGTTTGATACAATTCCTTTATCAGATATATGTCTTGAATCTTTTCATTTTTCTTAATTCCAATGTATCAGTTTTTTCTTTCATGATGTCCCCTTTATGAAATCTTTGGCTAACCTAAGGTCACAAAGATTTTTTTCCTATTTTTGATTCTAAAAGATTTTATACTCTTATGCTTTACATTTAGGTTTATGATCCAACCTGAGTCAAATTTTGTGAATGGTGTAAGATAAAGGTAGAGAATTTTTTCCATATAGATGTTCATTTGTTCAAGCTTCATTTATGAAAAAGATTATTCTTTACCTATTGAATTACCTGGGCACCTGTGTTGAAAATCAACTGATCATATATGTGTGGGTCTATTTCTGGTCTCTGTCTATCTTTATACTGATACCACGAAGTCTTAATTAATGTTGCTTAATGGTAGGTCTAGAAAATTTAAGAGTATTAGGATGTGAAACGGAGACTTCCCTGGTGGCACAGTGGTTAAGAATCTGCCTACCAGTGCAGGGGACACAGGTTCGTGCCCTGGTCCGGGAAGATCCCACATGCCGCAGAGCAACTAAGCCCATGGGCCACAACTACTGAGCCTGCACTCTAGAGCCCTTGAGCCACAGCTACTGAAGCCTGTGCACACTAAAGCCTGTGCTCCACAGCAAGAGAAGCCGCTGCACTAAGAAGCCTGTGCACTGCAACAAAGAGTAGCCCCTGCTTATCACAACTAGAGAAAAGCCAGCACGTAGCAACAAAGACCCAACGCAGCCAAAAATAAAATAAAATAAAATTTAAAAACAAACAAAACAAAAAAAAGAATGTGAAATGTATTTGGACCAGTCCAGCAGATGAAGCTTATTCATAATTGCTTTTGGAAAACTGTGATGGTAAACAGAATCTAACTGAGCCCAAAAGGAGTGCCTTTCAAAAATGGAAGATGTTGAAACTAGGATATGGTCCCTTGTCCTCTTTCTTAGCCTGACAACCGTATGACTGCAGAAGTAACTATTTTTGAAAGCAGACTGCTTGGATTCCTCTCATTCTTTTTGTAGAATCTTGGTTTTTCTGGAGTTATACTGGTCCTTTAAATGGGGGTAGAAATGAGTACTATTCTAATTCTTAAGTCAGCAAGAGAAGAAGCTGTAGCTTCTCAATACGTTCTCTGTCCTTTGTGCCTCATTCCTGCCAAATGGGCAGAGTTTCCCAGCTGTCAGAAATCAGGCTGTTCCGTATACAAATAAAACATCTTTTTCCCCTACCACCAACATTTTTTCTCCTGATAATATTCCTCATGGGTAGTAGCTCTCCCTTTTCTAAAATTTGGCACTTTCCATCTCTGTTGATAGAGCTGTTCCAACGACAAGTCATTTGAATGCGCTGTGCGGTGTCACAGGAAACTGTGGAAGTTGTCACTGGGTTACTAACTGGGTGACCTTGGGCAAATTATTTAACCTGAGCTTCATCCTTTCCAGTACAATGCAGCTATTGCCATTAACTGCCCTCTTCCCTGAAAGACTTGTGAGAATCAAATGTGATTATGTACATAATGATAATTCTAAGGGGTCTGGGGGCACAGTGTACAAATGTTGGTCACTGGAATTACAATCAGTAGATAGTGTTGATTCTGTGTACTTGCTTACTTACATGCTTTTAAAAAGGTATTGAACTAGGTCTGGGTGGTTTGGGTAGCTACAACATGCTTGACATGGGACAAGTTACTATGGGGTAGAAAAAAAGTATAGTTATAGTATAGAAGCACCCATCCTCTCAAAGAGCCAATAATTTTAACAAGGAGAAAAATCTTGCACACATGAAGTAATGAGAGACCAATAATAATAGCTCATATTTGGAAATCCTTTCCAGTTGCATATTTCTTTCACATGCTTTATCTCATTTTATTCTTACAAACAGCTTTGCACACTATGTAGGGTAGATATATTTTGTCCTCATTTTACAGATGAGGAAACTGAGGCCCAGAAAGCTCAGATGACTTCTCCAAAGTTATAAAGCTTATCAACAGTGGAATTGGGACCCAAATCCAGATTATTTTCTGACTCCTAGTCCAGAAAATCTGTTCTGGTAGTTCTCAAACTTTAATGTGATTAAGAACCATTTAGGGAACTTGTTAAAAAATGCAAGTTACTAAATCAGTGGGCCTGGGTCTAAGAATCTGATCTTTAAACAAACAGTTCATCTGTTTCTCTTGGAGGTAGACTATGGTTTGTTCCCCACCAATTTACTCTTATGGCACAAACTGTGAAAAGCAGAAGCAGAGAGCTGCTACCCTTCTGTGCCACTGGGATGCAGAACACAAATTCTGGAGCCAGGCTGCCTGCATTTAAATCCTGCTTTCTCAGGAGATTGGGACTGACATATACACACTACTATATATAAAATAGGTAACTAATAAGGACCTACTCTATAACACGGGGAACTCTACTCGATATTCTGTAATAACCTATATGGGAAAAGAATCTGAAAAAGAATGGATGCATTTGTACGTATAACCGATTCACTTTGCTGTCTGGCAGAAACTAACACAACATGGTAAATCAACTATTCTCCAATAAGAATTTTAAAAATTAAAATAAATCTTGCTTTAATTGCCAACTGGCTGAGCAAATTCTGTAACCACTTTGTGCCTTAATTCCCTGTCCATAAAATGGTGTAGTGGGAATTCCCTGGCGGTCCGGTGTTTAGAACTTGGCACTTTCACTGCCGGGACTCTGAGTTCGATTCCTCGTTGGGGAAATAGGATCCCGCAAGCCACGTGGCCAAAAAAAGGGGGGAGATGATACCAGTACATACCTCATAGGCTTGTGATGAACAGTAAATATGTTACTGATTGTAAAGTAATTAAAAACAGTGCTGGTATTTATGTTTGTGAGAAGGAGAATGTGGCCCATAGAAACACTGCCATGTGAAGGATGAGGGGGAACAGCCTTTCTGAGATGCAGTCGTCTCATCCCTCACCCTAAACACCGTCTATGTCCACTCTTCTCATCTTGCAGACGGCTATTAGCAGCCCTAGGCATTAGTTCCTTGGGAGGCAGACTAAAGCCAGTTATCTCTGCTTGCAAAGTAAGTGGAAGGTTCCAAGGGGCCCTCCAGCCTTAAGTCGACTTTGTTGCTTTATGCCATTTAAATCCACATTCTCCGTTGAAGGAAATAAACCAACACAGTAAAGCTTGCTGATAGCCACTCCATCTGTATTATGGCACACAATGATGGCTGGAAGTTAAAGGTTTGATATATAGGTCTATTTTTTTATTGCCAGTCCCTGCCCCTGAAGAAAGTATTAAAATTTCCAGATGAGTAACCAAACAATAAATAGATGAGACAGTTGCTGTGAATATCTGATTTTTTGCATAATAATGAGATATGACTGGATAATGCACTCTGCCATCCCCAGTTTGTCTAAATTATCATTTTGATTGGTCAAATGCATAAGAAAGATATACCAATAAAGTCGTGTCAAGTGCTCTGCTGTAAATTGATGCAGGATGGAGGTTTCTGTAGGTTCGAGGTGAGGTGGGGGCAGGGAGAACTCGTTCTTCAGTAAGTAACTTTGGGGAGATGTTTTCTTCAGCCAATTCGTTAATCAAAGGCATCTGAAATCCTCACTTGTCCAGGGTCACATGCATAAACATGAGGTAGTTTGTACCTTCTGAGGCCTTGTGTGTTGTTTTTGGAATTGAAAATAGGAATCGGATTTGGAAAAGAAGGGTTGTCCTAGGACATCTGAGGTTTGTTTTGTGCGAAGCATCTCCCCTTGATTTTGCATCCCTGAGACAAAACATCAGAGTGTTGATAGAACTTCTGACTCAGAATGACCAATCATTAGGGAACATGATGTCAGGAAATCCAAATAGCTCTTTTTTTTTCCACCTTAAAAAAAGGGAAGAATTCTATAAGTTCCAAATTGGGATGAAAACTAAAATTGCCTGAAGTATTTTGACTTGCCACTGCTCTTTCTTCTTGGTTATGTAACACTTGGTTTAATGTGGGTGGTAATTCACCCTGGATTTTATTTTTAAACTTTTCTATTGCTGTGTTGAACTCTCATGTTCATCCTTTGTTCTGATGTAAGTGTTCCATGGCCCAGCCTGTAAGCTCCTTGAGGTGAGGAGCTACATATTGGCAGGACTTGTACACCCTGGGGGGCTTGCACATAGTAGGTGCTCAAGCAGAGCACTGGCCTAGCATTCAGACAGTCTAGGATTGCTAAACATGTATTGTGCTTTCAAAATTTTTAAAACAATAACCAAAAATACTGTAGGATGGTATTTATTATAAATAAATATGGCAGTCATTTATCAAGCACCAACCATGGGCCAAGCACCCTACAGACGTTAACTCATGTACTGTGTACATCTCAGCCAAGAGGAAACTCTGACCCCTCTTTTTCAGGGAAAGAAACTGAGGCACCAAAATGCTTGGTAATTGGTCCATAGTGACACAGTCAGTAAGTACATTTGCATCCGTCTAACTCGAAGATTCCTTTCACTAAGCCACATATTCTTTGCCATTATCATTTTTAAAATTATATTACTCCAGGGACTTCCCTGGTGGCACAGTGATTAAGAATCCACCTGCCAATGCAGGGGACATGGGTTCTCAGCCTGGTCTGGGAAGATCCCACATGCTGGGGAGCAACTAAGCCCGTGCACCACAACTACTGAGCCTGTGTGCCACAACTACTGAAGCCCGTGCGCCTACAGCCGGTGCTCTGCAGCAAGAGAAGCCACCGCACTGAGAAGCCCACACACCACAACAAAGAGTAGCCCCTGCTCGCCACAACTAGAGAAAGCCCACTCATAGCAACAAAGACCCAATGCAGCCAAAAATAAATAAATTTATTTAAAAAAATTATATCACTCCAATCTCTTTTGTCCCCTAGATATCCTAGTCAGCCATTCAGCTGACGCACACGCCTTGACATTTGAGTACTTTCCAGGTTGGCATGTAAGTCACCCCAACCATGAGAGCTGGGAACTAGCATCTTCAGAAATCCCACACCTCCCAGGGCCTGTTGACAAAGTTGAACTAAAGGGCCTTCTTGACATGACAGAGCTGAAGATTTTCTGGAAGTCAGAGGCTGCATACTCTAGTAAAAGGAAACTCTAGTAAAAGGAAAAATGCATGAAGGAAACCTGAGATTTTTTTTAAAGATAATAATATACCTGTAAAGAAATCTCTAGATGCACTGGGGAAATAAAATTTGGGCTTGTCTCAAAACCTGTAAAGTATATAGTGTGAGGCACTGAGCATGGAAGGGAAATCATTGCACTCAAGGGAAGAATCTGTTGGACTGATTTGCTGTGATTAATTTATTATTAATTGATGACACTTTGAGGATCATCTGAGGGAAAGGATTCAAGGTATGACCTAAACCAGGGAGAACATCTTTCCTGTATTAGCCTAGTCACTATTGGAGATGACTAAAATGTCTAGGATACTTGTTATTCTGACTGATACTGTTTATAGTTCACTGCTTTAAGCACCATGGGTCATATCTGAGCACTGCTCGCCGCCCCCACTTCCCCTCCTGACCCAAGGAGATCCTTGAAGGTACACATTGATTCTCTTCCAGGGCTGAGCATAACATCTGACTAGAGCAAGTATATATAGTTGTGGTATAATAAAAAATAAATGTTTGGTTTTGGTCCCAGATTCCTGGCACAGAGCTCCTAAAATCCTTGGAATGTATTGTCTTTTATATGCTAATGAGATGACTCATGGAGGAAAGCCGTAGGTAGCTTCTGGGGGGGGGCTGTTCACCAGAAAAACCCACCAAGTGGTTACAGAGTTAGAACTTTCAGCCCCACCCCTGGAGAGGGGAGAGGGGCTGAAGAGTGAATCCAATCACCAGTGGCCAGTGGTTTAATCAGTCATGCCTATCATAAGACCTCCATTAAAACCTCTACATGATGGGGTTCAGGGAGCTTCCAGGTTGGTGAAAATATTGATGTATTGAGAAGGTGGCACACTCAGAGAGGGCATGGAAACTCCGTGCCCAGCTCTGCACCTCCAGATACTTTGCTCTATGCATCTCTTGCATTTGGCTCTTCTGAGTTGTATCCTTTATAATAAACTGGTGAATTCTTCTAGCAAATAACCAAACACGAAGGGCATTGCAGTAGGAACCCCTGGATTTGCAGTCATCCAAGCTGAAGTGCAGGGAGCCTGGGGGCTCCAGCTGGTGTCTGAAGTGGAGGCAGTCTTGTAGGATTGCACCCTTGATCTGTGGGGTCTAGGCTAACTCCGGGCAGTTAGTGTCTGAGTTAAATTGAATTGTAGGATACACAGTTGGTGTTGGAGAATTGAAGAATTGGTTGTAGTTGTTTAGAAAAGACACAACATTTGATGTCAGAAAAAAATACACACAATGTTTTATGAATGAATGAATGGAGGAATGAATGGAGGAATGAAAGAATCTTTGTTATTTGGTATATTTTAGTCACAAGTAAATGGAAACCTGATTCAAACTGACTTTAATACTAAAGGGAGCTTGCTGATTCGTGACACTTCAAAGGTCCAGGCAGGACAGCATCAGGCTCTGCTCTATGGAGTGACTCAATAATGTCCAAAAGACTGTTTCTTTCTGTCTCTCCACTCTTCCTTCTGCAGGGCCATCTTAAGGTGGCTTCCCTGGGGTTCCCAAGATGGAACTTAGCAACTTCCAGCCACTTCTCATAAAATTCCAGGAGGAAAGAATGACTGTCCTTGTGAATTCATTCCATCAAAATCCTGAGGATCACTCTCATTGGACCAGCTAAGGTCACATGCCCATCTCTGACCAATCACTGCGCCTGAGAACGCCCTGACTGGCTTAGTGTAGGTTATTTGGTAGAAGCATGTTTCTTAGGACCTCATGCATTCTCAAACTGAAATTGGAGGTTTTGGAGATGGGAGAGAGTAGATACTGGGATGGCAACCAGCTAATCTCCATTCCCTTTGGAATGTGCTTATGTGGTATAACTAGTAACATGGCTCCTAAATGTATTCATTTATTTGTTTACTATCTTATTAGAAAATATTTTAATCACCTGATGCCTAGCAGATGTTATGTCCATTAGAAGTCAAGCCTTACCACAAACTGACTGTGTCGTATGTTACATTTGAATCAAACCAACTGTGTCTGATAATACTTTGTAAACTACACAGCCTGTAAAAATATGAGATGATTCTGTGAGCAACCTGAGAAATATAAACACATATTGAGAGTTGTGACAGACTTTTAATGTTTGACCCAAGTTCTGTAACAAACTTTGAATAAGTTTATTAATAGCTGCCAAATTCACAACCAAATGGGTTAGTACTTGAAAATCTAGACTTCATCTTGACCTTTTGCCAGATTCGTGGCCTCATTTACCATGCAATAAAGGTAGATATGATAGCAAAAACCTCACTGGCCAATTGGCACTCCAAGTTTTTAGCCCTGAGGTTGGCACACTTTTCTTAAAGATCCAGATAATAAATATTTTAGGCTTTGCGAGTCATGTGGTCTCTGTTGCAACTTAATATAGTAACACAAAAGCAGCCATAGACAATGTGTAAATGAATGACTGTGGCTGTATTCCAATAAAACTTTATTTATGGGCACTGAAATTTGAATTTTATATAATCTTCATGTGTCATGAAACATTCGTAAAATTTTGATTTTTTTCTAAGTATTTAAAATATACATTTTTTTTAGCTCATGGTCTGTCCAAAAGCAGGTGGCAGGTGGGATTTGGCTCATGGACTGCAGTTTGCCAAACCCCCATTTCAGTTCAGAATTCTGCAAGACCATGAAATTTATGAAGAGGAGATGAAAATGACATTACCTGATCCAGTAATATGCACATTCACAAAAAAACTTACTCTACTTTGTATATAGGTTCTATAGGTTTAGTCTTTTTTTTTTTTTTTTTGGTCTCTTTCACTAAACTTTGATACCAATGTGTGGTCCAAAATTGTCAAAATTGTCAGAATTCACTTTTAAAGTCAAAAAGATGTAAGCTTTTTGAAGAGACATGGCAGTGATTTTAGGTTGTGACTAGACATTTTCAAGATTAGGCTGCATCTTTGTTGGAGCAGGTGCAAGCTTAGCAGATCCATAATCAAACTCAGCATTTTCCTCCCAAAGTTACTTGCTATCAACCATCCCTGTTTTCAGCAGTGGAACCCCCTTACTAGTTAACCAGGCTTAAATCTTTAGAGTCATCGTAGGCATTCTGTAGGAATCCAGCATAGTTGACCTGCTTCCCTGGGCCCTGGACATGGGACATGGCCCATGTTTAGCCAATCAGAGTCTGTATCTCCTCAGCTACAGTGATTGGTTTAGGGATGGGCCAGTGACCCAAAGAAATGATCATATTCCTTTCTGGGACTTTTGGTAGAACTTTCAGATTAAATTGAGCTTCTGTTACTTGCACCCCAAGGAATCCTGACTAATTGAATTGCCATTTAATTCTTTTGATTCTCACCTCTCCTTCCCAGCATCTCCCCCCCTCACTATCTAGTCAGTCACCATGCTCTCTAATTTATTAGAAGTGCCTTTCAAATCCATTCTTTTCTCTCTATTCTTAATTATTTCACCATTACCTCCTTCTGTTTGACACAGTAGCCTCAATGGTATCCTATTAATAAATATTTTTTGACGGACAAGCCGCATGTTACAGTGGCAGCAGAGTAGAGTGGCAAGAGCACTGGATTTAGAGTCAGTTAGAACCTGGGTTTGAATCTTATTCAGTCACTTAGCAGAAAAATGTATTAACTCCTTTAGATATTAGTTTCCCTGTTTGTATGTTGAGGATGACCTCATAGGGTTGATGTGAGAATTAAAGGAGAATAACATATGTGAATTAAACAGTACAGATACATAATAGGCATCCAAGAAATGAGGGCTCTTATGGGTGGAAGAAACTGTGAAAGACCCAGCCGGCATCCTTGGAGAGTATTCAGGTGTTCTTTTCATGGTCCTGGCTCCCCTTCCATTTATCTTGCATATTACTTCTTACCGTCCTGTGAAGGTCGTTTCAATGTACAGCCTCATTACTCAGAAATCTCCTAAGGGCTCCACTAGCTCCACAGACTCTTCACTCTGACCCCAAGAACCTTCCATCTTCTGTCTTCACCCAATCCGGCCTCCCTCTGGTCGCTACCATGAGGCCTCTTTTTCTACCAAGTGACGTCTTCTACTGTCTGCAAGATATACCACCTGAAGTTCTGATGCTGATAAATTTGAGTCTGAGCTGTTTGCCTTCATCCAGTCTTAAACCCTCCATTCTCTCAAGGCTTTCTGTTCCTCCTCTTTCTCTACCTCCTTCTCAGTACGTTCACAGAACCTGCTCTCCACATGTGTCTTCTCTACTAGCTGGCAAGTTCCTGGAGCTCAGGGCTTGTTGGGTTTACATGTGTAACCATCTCCCTGTTGCCCAGCTCCCATGCAGGATTCGATAGATGTGGGTTGAGTGAAGGAATACAGTCTTTCGTGGAGCTGATGGGTTAGGTGACCCAGAGTCATAAACACACTATGACCCAGAGTCATAAACACACTATGATCAGTCTGGAAAACAGAAGTCACACTAGATATTTCAAAGAGAGGAAATGTAATACAGAGAATCGGTTACATGGGTGTTGGCAGGCTTAGAGCACAAAAAAAAGGAACACTGGGAACATGTCAAGGTAGTAACATCAGGAAGCAGCTGCCCGCCCTGGAAGAGGAAGAGGTGGGAGATGGCAGAGCACAGGAGGTGGAGAAGGAGCCCTGGAGAGCTGAGGGCTGCACCTGAGGACGAGGTGCTGCCCAGCTGGTGCTGCAACCCCTGGAGGTCAGCAGAGGGACCCTGCGTTGCTGGCGCTCAGCCCTCCGCTGGCACACCACAGGGGCCGTGGGGGGGCTGGCCCTGGGAGGGCTTAAGGGAGCTGGAGGCTAGAGCCCAAGCCCCTGTGGGAGGGAAGCCAACAGGAACAGCATAGCCAGGAGAGAGGCCTCTTCTCCCCTCCTCTCTCCTTCCAGCACTCCTCTAGGACTTCCTGTTTGTAGAAACTCACCAGAAGCCAGCTGGCAAAGGAGTTTGGGAAATAAAATTTTCAGAACAAAGTATAGAGAGCTAAAGTTGGAGCTGAGGGAGGATTGGCCAGTAACCAGCTCAACACGTTTAATATAACTCTCATGGTTTACAGGCAGAAACCAAGGCTCGGAGGGTTTCGGTGATTTGCTCAATGCCTCCTCTTTAAATCTTTGAATCCATGATCTTAATCTACCCCCTTTGGTATACTGTGGGTTTTTTTTTTGTTTTGTTTTGGTTCTTTTAAGGAGGAGATAGTACCCAAACTTGAAGCTGTAAGAATATCTTTCTACTTTTTTTCCTTTTAGGCCCTTATATGCTGATGAATGGCATGTAACATTTAATTTAAAAAAAAAAAAAAAAAGCTGATTGCATTGCCAAGTGTATTGGTTCCAAAACAGGATATTTTTATAAGATTCAGCTAGGATCATGTTGAATCAGCCTACCCAGCAACATAGGAATTTCTAGTTACCAAGTTGTTGGGGGCAAGCATGCCTCAATATTGCTCTGAAAAATAAGCATAACAAATTGCAGCAGAAACCACCACAGAACACTTCTACTCCAAAGTGGTAGTAGATTTTATTTTAGTTTTGCTATAAGAAGGTTGGTAAATGGAGGCAAAATAAAAACATCTCCTAAACTGGGTATTTAGCATCTAAAAGCATCTTCTCCCAGTGTCCCTTTTCCTTGGCCATCACTGTGCCAAGGAATATGGACATTAACAGACACCAACCCCAGAGGACTGGCACTTGACTGGCTGAGCCCTGCATGGGTGGCCATTTTGAAACTCAGATGGAAATAGAATAGTATAAGGGCGAGAGGTGCAAAAAGGACCCTGACCTTTGCAAGTGGATCCATCTTTAAAGATGAGCTGGGCTGGAATGATTGCAGGGCTACGTGTGGTCATTGGAGTAGTAGCCCCAGGACCTCTTGTATTTGGGGGAGGAGCATATGCAGTGCAGAGAGGCCAGAAACACAGGATATGTAACACGATTTACCTTATTTAACAAGGCGAACCACCACCCCAGGGTGCGGTGACCAAGAACCTTGAGTGAGCTTCACCAGCGTTCTCAGCCCAGTCACATCCAGCAAACACAGCTCTGTTAGGACAAGCCTGAGAGACTCCTAATACACAGCCAACAGGGAACTCGCTACCCACGTATGAAAAACAGCTGTTTCCTAGCAGTCACTTGTAATTGAAGCTGATGGTGAAAAGGGAGGCCAGAGTTGGACATAAACACAAAGACATAAACCTTCTTAAAATGCGTGTTTATAAGTATATAAACACCGGCCTCCTGGTAGTTAGATTGTAAAAGATATGTGAGTACCCAAGCATATTTTTAGAAAGTATCACTAAAGAAGTTTGAGCATTAAGAGAAAACTTCAAATATTGACCCCTTCAGTATTTGGTTCCATCAGCAACAACAAAAATTGTATTTACTGAGAAAGATCACTCTTCTTCCTTCCCTACCCTTCCCCTCTTCTCCCTCCCTCCCTCCCTTCCTTTTCCTTTTTTCCCTCCTTCTTTCTAAAATCACATTGAAATTACAAAAATGGACATTCTTCCCACCCACCCACCCCCTTCTGAGTTACAGTTTGATCTGACAGAGAATGCAAGGGAAGAAAAAGACACATAGGTTGGCAATTTTCTTTTAGCTACAAGAATACATTCCTGCTTAGATTTCGTATTGGATCGGTTGCCCTTATTCCCAAAAGATTTGAGTTAATTGTGGGTGGATCCAGGTTGGTCA
The DNA here is from genome assembly GCF_030028045.1 of Hippopotamus amphibius kiboko. Taxonomy (NCBI): domain Eukaryota; kingdom Metazoa; phylum Chordata; class Mammalia; order Artiodactyla; family Hippopotamidae; genus Hippopotamus; species Hippopotamus amphibius. The sequence continues at coordinate 201,684,414 of NC_080187.1, read as the reverse complement.
GATATACCTTGAAGTCCATCTATTTTTAGGGGGTGAGGGGAGGCAGGTGGCAGTGTTCCATTGTGACTTTTTTGTTGTCTGATCTGACTGAGATCAAAAATAAAAAATTCTTGTAAGTTACCATAGGTGGCTGTTTTTTGTTGTTGTTTGGTTTGGTTTGGGTTTTTTTTGTTTTTTGGTTTTGGGTTTTTTTTTGTGTGGGGGGGGATTTGTTTTTGTTTTTTGTTTTTTTGGTTCTATTGAAGGTGGTCTCGCCCCTCACTCCACACACCCCCCCAAAAAAAGTTAAATAGACTTTTTTTTTTAGGAAGAAAGTGCAATTTAGTCAATCATAACTCACAGCAAAGCTGGGAGGGGTAAAAGAAGTAATGAAAGAATAATTCAATTGGCAGGTGCAAAAATCATCTTGTGCCTGAGCTAGTCAGCTTAAAGCCAATAGAGAGTAACACTCCTTCTCCCTCTGCAGACCTTGATGAGCTTGCTATAGCCCTTGAGTCTGGGAACTCATGTGATCTGCTGTCTTCAGTAACAAAAATATCCTTTATTAAACCAGCTTTTATTGAGAGTCCATTGGGCATTGATACTGTTTCCTAGTTGAGTAGCCTTGGACAAATTAGTTAAACGCCCCATGCCTCAATATTCCCATCTGTAAAATGAACATAATAAAAATCTGTTATTCATAAGGCTGTTGTTAGGATTAGATTAAATGAGTTATTATTTGTGAAGAACTTAGAACAGTACCTGGCACATGCTAAATCCTACATGGTCATTTATTAAAATATTTCAAGTGGCAGGGAAGTAGTTTTTGCCATTGGTTGGTGGTGAAAAGAAGACTAAAAGTGCCCCCAAAAGACTGTCACACTGTTTCCTCTCAATCCTTTCAGCAACTATAATAACAGTTTGTCAACATCATATCTTAAAATCTGTGAAAAGGCCCACTTTGAGAGAATATGCAAAAAAGGAGCAGTGATTTCCCTTGCCATAGGACCCCCTTTCCACTGCCAACCTACTTCACGGGGGTGGGAACGGGGGAAAAAGTGAAAATTTGGGGGTTAAAAAATAGCATGAAAAATAGACCTTCCCTCTGTTAGTCTGCAATCTGTCCTGAAGAGCTGAAGACTAAACTCGTCTCAGACAGGAAAATTTGTATTTTTATTTCTTTAAATTTTTATTGGCAGGTAGTTAATTTAAAATATTGTGTTAGTTTCTGGTGTACAACAAAGTGAATCAGTTATGCACATACATATATCCACTCTTTTTTGGATTCTTTTCCCGTATGGGTCATTACAGAGTATTGAGTAGAGTTCTCTGTGCTACACAGTAGGTCCTTATATGTAGGAGTGGGTATATGTCAATCCCAATCTCCCAGTTTATCCATACTCCCCTTTCCCCTGGTAGCCATAGGATTGTTTTCTACATCTGTGGCTCTATTTCTGTTTGTAAATAAGTTCATTTGTACCATTTTTTTTAGATTCCACATCATGATATTTGTCTTTCTCTGTGTGACTTACTTCACTCAGTGTGACAATCTCTAGGTCCATCCATGTTGCTGCAAGTGGCATTATTTTGTTCTTTTTTTGTGGCTGAGTAATATTCCATTGTATATATGTACCGCATCATCTTTATCCGTTCCTCTGTCAATGGGCATTTAGGTTGCTTCCACGTCCTGGCTATTGTAAACAGCACTGTGATGAACTTTGGGGTGCATGGATCATTCTGAATTATGGTTTTTTCTGGATATATACCCAGGATTGGGATTGCAGGGTCATATGGTACGTTTATTTTTAGTTTTTTAAGGAACCTGTACATTGTTCTCCAGAGCGGCTGTACCAATTTACATTCCCACCAACAGTGTAGGAGGGTTACCTCTTCTCCACACTCTCTCCAGCATGTATTGTTTGTAAGCTTTTTGATGACGGCCATTCTGACCGGTGTAAGGTGATACAACACTGTAGTTTTGATTTGCATTTCTCTAATAATTAGTAATGTTGAGCATTTTTTCATGTGCTTGTTGGCCATCTGTATGTCTTCTTTGGAGAAATGTCTATTTAGATTTTCTTTCCATTTTTTGATTGGGTTGTTTGGTTTTTCTTGATATTAAGCTTCATGAGCTGTTTGTATATTTTGGAAATGAATCCTTTGTTTGTCGCTCCATTTGCAAATATTTTCTCCCATTCTGTGTGTTGTCAGACAGCACAATTTTTGTTTTTTGGAAAATATTTATTTATTGATTTATTTGGTTGTCCCGGGTCTTAGTTGTGGCAGGTGGGCTCCTTAGTTATGGCTTATGGGCTCCTTAGTTGTAGCAGGCAGGCTCCCTAGTTGTGGCACACAGGCTCCTTAGTTGCGGCTCACAGGCTCCTTAGTTGTGGCATGTGAACTCTTAGCTGTGGCATGCATATGGGATCCAGTTCCCTGACCAGGGTTTGAACCTGAGCCCGCTGCATTGGGAGCACGGAGTCTTAACCTCTGTGCCACCAGGGAAGTCCCAGGACAATTTTTAATAACGATTTTTTTACTTTACTATTTATCCATCATTGACAGTAATAGTGACTTAAGTTTGCATGGCGCTTCAAAGCTCTCTCATCTGCTTTGCTCCACTTGATCACTGAGACAAGCCTTTGAGGGCACCTTATTCTCTTCTGAGGGAAGGGTAATAACAGAGAGCTCAGGAGACTTTCTCAGAACCATTTAGGTAAAAGGTGACTAAACTAGGACTCAAATTCAGATCTTCTGACCAAAATTTGTTCCTGAAAGATCTTGTTTGTGCAGGTGGTGCTTAGTGATATTTGTCGAATTGGATTGAATCAGTCTGAGTTGAATTGGCTGGAACTGAATTCAAAAGAGGAGATGTGGGGGACCCTTTTAAAGGAGCCAGCAGAATCATCAGATTTTCATCCAGTTTCTTCTCTTCCTCTCAGCCTTCCTCTGTCCCTCCTCTTATATCTCTCCTCTCGCTGTTAAGTGAGCCAAGCCAAAAAGTAGGAGTGATCAGCTCAGGGGTGGTGGTTGGGATGGTTTGGGAACTATAGAAAAGTAATTGTAAACAAATTCATTTGGTTCCATGACGTTTTTTCCCCACCAGAAAACACTGATTCCCATTCAGGAGACGATGTCAACCTTAGCCACTGGTTACGGCACTTTCCCTGCTCGTTTCTCTTCCTAGGTGCACTCCAGGTGGCCTGGACGTTCTTCAACCCACAAGCACCCCATCGGCACCTGTGTTGTGTCTCCCACAGTGTGAAGCCACTTGGCTAAAAACAAATAAGAGCTCAAGAACCTAGAGTGGGGAAATCAGACATGAGAGTGTCATGTAAGAAAGGTTGAAACGAAATGCTGCAATAACGAGGCAAAATCAGAAGCTCAGATTCCTGGCTCATTTTGGCCATCCTGCCATCTCTTATCTTGAGAATTAGCGTCTCACAGCAGTCAAAGAAATGAGATAGTAACACATGCTGTGAGCCTGGACCCTCTAGACTCCTGGCAGTCTGTCTGGAAGACCACTTGTTTTCCACGTCAGGAGGGTATCACAGTTAAGAAATGGTTCAGACGTGAGGATGGGCCCCTTTCTCTTCAGACCTGGGACTGAGCCGTGACCACTCCCTCTAGTTACACAAACTACTCCCAGCTCCCCTTCAGAAGGCTACAGTTCGTCATGCTTTGTAAACTGCCTTACAATGAGGTGAGCTTACGTTATCAGGTAAAAGCCTTCATTTTGACAACTTCAGTACTTTTGTGATTTCTGATTTTTTGTTGCATTGGTCTGACATGGGTGGTAGGTCTGACTTCTTGTTTTACTTTCAGAACTTGGCTTTGGTGTTGTTAAATTACTTGAATGTAGATAAAGGAATATATCAATGGGATTCAACAAATGAGTAAAATAATTGACTTCCCTGGAATCTATTAGGACTTTTCCAACTCTAACATTGTGTCCTTGTGACTCTAAGTCTGGCAGTATTGCTGTGGGCCAAGGGCAGAGAGCAAGGGAAATGTGAGAACTGAAGCAGAATCCTAAATTAAATTACATTATTGAATTTGCAGGGCGCTGTTAGGGAATTCCACATGTCAGTGTTAATGTATTTTACATCATAGTTAGGTATAAAATATGTTCACTGCAATGGTCTTTGTAACAAACAAACAAACAAACAAACAAACAAAAAACCTAAAAACATTCAAAATGCGCCAACCAGGGAAATTAATTCTCTTGGCAGGCTATACAACCATTACAATTGATGGTTATGACTACTGTGTATTCTCATGTTATGAAAACATGGGGGATATGTCAAGAATGCTTATGATATAAGGCTGGGGAAAAGCAACATACACAAATATATGTATACTGATTATAATTATGGAAAACATTAAAAAGAGAAATTGATTATTTTAACATATGCATAGGAAAATATAGTCAAAAAATTTCCACTACAAAGTTGTAATATTTTTACAGTAAAGACTGAATTTCTAAGTGAAATAGAATAGAACAAAACCAAATACATATTTAGAAGTCAATGTAAATCTCTCCATAAATGCCACCATTTCTCACTGCAGTGAAATTCCAAGTAATTATTTTATATGATTTATTCAGCATCTGTCATTTTAAGAATTGGATAATGTTTGGCTCCACAGCAAAGAATAATTAGCAATATAATTAATCAAATTGCTGTTTATATTTCTATGTCAAAGTTAATCATTTTCATTTTCTTGTTTTATGGGAGGGGTTCGCCTTTCATTAAAGCCAGTAGCATCCACAAGTAAATTCAAATGCATTTCACGGATTTAAATTGTACAAACTTAGTATCACAGCTGAAACCAACAGTCAAGTACTCTCACTTACTGACACCTGGAACAAAGGCAAAGCATTTTTACCTAAGCTAAACAGGACTATTTTCAGAACTCCCATTCATGCAGCCATTTCTTCTTCTGTGTTGGGGACAGGAATCACTGCATACACACCGTCTGGACTAATCTGATAGTCATCAAATTTCATTCTTGCCTGTTCTTCCTTACTCTCCCCTGCCTTCTCCCACCCCATCAACACACACCAAGGATGAGAACTGTTAGCATCTTCCAGGCAGTCGCAAAAATATATGATTCAGACTGGCTCATCCATTGAACATGGGAGGATTGAACAGTCATTTGTCAGTTTTTTTCCCCCGATATGAAATCCACATCAGGAATCTTGAGACAGACGATTATTTCAGGTTGTTGTTGTGGTTATTTTGTAGCTGACAAAAATATCACAGCACCCAGGGTGATAGGGAACCTGCAGTCTGTCTACCAAACATTTGTAAGTAAATAATATATATGTTGATGTTTCCAAGTGAGCAGACCCTTTCAGCTCTGTGTTTTGCTGCAGCAGATCTAGTAGCGGAGTTGAGATGCTCAGTGTTTTCCTGTTGTGTGAAACCATTCTTGGCTGTAATGTCTCTCCAAGGAGCTGCTCTAATTAATGTAAAACACTCTAGATACTACTTAATAAATACTAAGCTTCCTCTAAGTGGCACAGAATTAAGATCCTTTATTGAACAGTTTCTCTATATGTACTATGTGCTGGAATCATGGGACCAATGCATTGTATTTCAGAAAGGAGGGGAGAGAAATCAATAGTAAAAGCAGAGTTTGGAAACACATTTCTGCAAACCAACAATTCTTTCTGCACTGTGTACCTTAATAAACCCAGTCAACAGGGAACACTCTGGGGAAGAAATTAACTAAGTAAATAAAAATATACAGGCTGCAAAGCATGAATCAGAATCACAATGTCTCCAAACAACAGATACTTAAAGAATGCTTTTTATCTGTGAGCTTAATCTGCTCTAATTAATGCTCCGAGTTTGTTCCTTCAAAAGGTTGCAACTGATTTGACTTCGGTTATTTGCAGACACAGGCAAAAGGAGGCTGCTTCCAAAGAACCTTTTGTCTGTATATTCTTGAAAATTTCTGGAAGGAAAATCTTCTAAGGAAGGTTCTATTTAGCCAGTTACAATTTTTCACGCATATTTTCTGATTTTACTATTGTGATCAGTTTATTGTTTGTTATTAGTTCTGGTGAGTTTGATAGCTTATGGTTATAAAACAACCAACTATTTCTTCAGTATCTTTTTTTGTAGCTGTAGATCTGAGCTACCTCCTGTTTCCTGCTCCAGACAGTCCCACAAATTAAATGAAGAATAGTCAAAAATGACCTTACAAATCTTGAAGCTAAAATGAAAAGCATTCAAGGTTTGGATGTATCTGGAAAAAGTACCAGGCACATTAAAAAACAAACAAACAAACAAACAAACAATGTAAAACCCTCCATATGCTTCCTTCTTCAGATCAGATCTCATTTAGACTACAAATTTGAGGAAAACTATTTCATTCCTCTGCAATCACACCTCAAAAGCTGAGAAGCCTGCTGCTTTATTTTTCCCTGCTCTGGCTCTAGAAACAGCTCTAATAGCCACTGTAAGCTTTCTAAGATGTTGGCACATAAAAATCTATAAAGTTCATCAAAACAAAAATCTCAGCCATTGAAGACACGGGACAGAAGTATCGTCACAAGATTATCTCAATTACCACGAACACATGTGGCTTGTTTCTTTTCCCCCCAAGAATGGGGAAGGAAAATGTAAGAAGATTCTGACTTGGAAATTCTAACCGGAGAATATCTCCTCCCCTGAATTTTACTTAACAAATTTACAATCACAGTGCTCAGATAGGGTAGCTATCGTAAAGTGGTGTGCATGTGTGCATGTGAGAGAGAGAGACAGAGAAAGCGAACAGTACTGAGCAGGTGAGGTTGAAAGCTTAGCTTTCAAGTCTGTTGTGACACCAATGACCAGATATTAGTTGAAAGAAGAAAACTGGACGACCCAGATGTGTTTCTGGTCTTTGAAAACAAGCTATTTATGTAATCCGTGTCAAGCAAGGAGGTAAGAGGCTGGGAGATGTGTGTGATATAATGATGTTTATATTGATGTAGGTAAAGATTTGTTTAAATCAAAGTTATTATCTCAGACCTGAGTGTCGGTTGACCACCAAGAGCTCCTTGAGAATCCTGAGGCCGGCATAACCACCCCCACTCACTTTCTTCCCCTCCCCCATTTTTTCAGAAGCCAGAAGATGCCTGCTGCATCTTGCACTGTAGTGCAAACAGATCCCCGCAAAGAGAGAGGAAGATAAAATGAATTTAAATTCCAAAGGGGTTCCAGTGCCGGTTTCCTAGTCCCCGAGTCAGCAATGTGTTTGTGAAAATTCAGCCTTTTTGTCTCCCAGTAAAAAGGAGCTAAATCTACATCGGTGGCCCAGTCTCGGGTTGCTATTCTTTGCATTTTCTATTCGAGTGAATGAGAGTGAATGAAGTGGCCGGGACCCTTCATTTGATCTACTCAATTGCATAAAGTGACAGAATTCTAATATATTTGTTTAATGCTCTTCAATGGGCTTTTACTTTTTTGCTTGCAAATGAAGCATCCGTGGGCAAAGTTTCCTCCCCCTTTAACACCGGGACATATTTCATAACTCAGGCCGTGGTTTGAAGTGATCTTGAGAGGAGTTTTAGACTCAAAAAGTGGGAAATAAAGAAACAGATGTGAAGTTATTGTAAATTCCTAGAGTGGGCTCTGGGGCTATTGTGCCCCCACGGCGGGCGGTCCAGGGGCTGCGCCTTTCATGCTGTAATTGAAACATATTAATTAGATAATTTGTTGTTAGTTTAAACGAAACAAATGCATCCCCTTTGAGGCTTCACAGCCGGTGGGTTGGATTGTTTTTGTTTTGTTTTTGTTTGGGTGTCTCTGTGCATATGTGGCTTTAGGAGAAAAAAAATTAATTGACATTTATATTAAGAATTGGAAAACGGATCCTGATCCTTGCCATTTCTTAAATGGATGTCTTTTTACAGAGAGTTTCCATTTGCAAAAGTATAAACCCTCCTTGAACACCGCCCACGCCCCCCCCCCCACCTTGCATAAACTAATGTAAAACCTTCTGTTAGAAACACTGTTGGATTCTTTGTCCCTCCCACCTACCAGCTTCATCCCACTTGAGCACCTGGCCAGATTTATGCTTCCTAGACACTCAATATTCTCATCTATTTTAAAGGAATTAAACACACCGCTGTAATATTTAAGCCATCCTGAGGATGATTTACTAGCACTGCTCCTGCTAGTCTTCAGGCTTCTCAAAACCCCCAGCCCAGGCAATAGGAACAGTGAGAGCTTCAGCAGCTTCCTTCTCAAGAAAGTGCACAAAACTCATCCATTGTGTAAGCACTTCCCCAAATCACAGAGCAAGCCACTTAAAAACACACATGAGCACAGCAGTATGTTCAAAACCAAAAGGAACAGAATAGCCCAGTTTCCAAATCAAAAACCTAAATAAAGAAAATCAGTACTGCCCAAATTTACAAAATAGAAAATACTGTAACTTAACTCCATTCTCAGGGTGAGATCCTGAACATACACCTCTCTGCACGGTGCTGTCTCTTCCAGTTTTATTTTAAAGCTGTGTGTATTGACTTTGGACTTGAGCCAGGTGAAAAGATTTAACATGACAAAGAGAGCCATTGAAGGTATCCTAGTTATAAACTTCCTTATTTGTGGGGTACTTCAGCTAAACTGGGTGCAAGTCTCAAAGCTGGGGATGGAGTGAGGTGGAGGCATGTGTGTTTGGGCTGCCTTTGGATTCCTGATCAAGGTCAAAATATCATCAATGGATTTTTTACTTTACTCATTCAACTTTGTCTGAGAAAAGATGCCTGCAGTGGTGAAAGGAGGACTCACAATGCCCAAGTTATTTCATTCTTTGCAATACACCATGACGAACTTACCAGCTGAAAAGCACAGTTTCAAATACTGAGTTGAAATCACTCCTTTGCTAAAAATCAGAAATAGGACCTGCATCTTATTACCTCCATTTATTAAATGTATGTGTGTACATTTGCCTTTGAATTCTACTTCTACTACTACTACTAGGAAGAGTATTTTATCTATCTAAGCTGAAGATTTATAAAATGTTTGAGGCCCGTGTTAGCCCTCTATGCTTCCTTTATTCCCAGTTCAAATTCAGGGTTAGTGAATTCCAGGAGATTAGAATATTCAGAGATGGCTTTAATTTTACTTTGCAGGAAGTAATGAAAATGTATTTCATTTTTTAAAAATGTAGATGATTTTTGGTTCAGAGCAAAGTTTGAAGAGTTTCCTGGCCCAGGGTGGATAAGTTTTCCAGGCTTTCTTTAGCTGATCGTGTTGATATAATTGTGAATTGGGCTTGATGAATGAGTTTAGTTGTCCCCTGTCTGACGAGCTTTAGTGGCTTCATGCATTTTAATCAGTTCAATGATTCATTTATTTTCCACCTTTTTTTTTTTTTTTTTGGCTGTGTGTGGGATCCTTCCTTTAAAAAAAATGGTCACAACAGGATTAATTACCCTTTGCATTAATCCTAAAAATTTTTTTTTCGGATAACCCTTTAAACACATAAAGGTCCCAGATGCTAAGGGTTCAGTTCATGGAGTATAGTGATGATTTCTGTGTGAGTTTCTCTGTGTTGCACAAGGTCTCTTGTTTAATCATTTTACACAGCAAAGTGTTAATCACCATTTAAGTTTTTCTTTGTCTTGTAACTTCATTAGTTGAATACACACCTCACTCTGGAAATATTGTGACCCCCTTCAGTAAAGTTTTAATTGGCCTTGAGCCATACTTTCTTGGCAAACCTTAATTCTCTGCAAAAATCTGAAGAAAAGCAAATACTCAGAGTTAAGCATTTAAAGTAACTTCATTTGCTCCTTTAAAACAAACCACTAGGCATTTTTTCCCCAGATGAAGGAGTAAAGAGAAATCTGTTCAATGAAAAGTGAACAGGTTTCTTGACATGCTAGGTGAACTTTTAAGTAACTTCTGAAAAAGAAAATTTCAATGCTTGCAGTAATTTAAAGGAGCAAGGAAATGAAGGTTCACTGCAAATAAGATGCATCAGAATGGAAGTACTGAGTAAGCAAGTTTGCTTTTACATTTTGTACCTCCATATCGCCTCTACCTGGTTTCTATAGAAGCCTTACATTTATATAAATGCTATATATTTTGTAAAGTGTATATTTTAAGGTAGACAAATACATATGAAGTACTGTGTGTTTTTTTTTTTTTAAATTAACAGTTTTTCTTTCAGCACTACACCTGTGCATCTGATCTGTACTAGAAATAGTTTGTTTCATCTTTCTCTCTGGGCAAATATCTTCAAGAGTCCATCCTGAAGAGTCCAGTGTGCAAGTGCATAAGAGGAGGTTTGTTTTAAAAATAAGTTATGAAAAAGACAAACTACTTAATGTACTGCAGAAAACATGCTTAGAGAAGCACTCCATCTACCTTTGGTAAAGTTATTGTTTGCAGCAACTCTTCAAAAATACACGAAACTAAAATTTGAATTTACATATTTTAATGAGAAAATATTATTTGGACTAGGTTCATAATTTAATGTAGACACCTTTTTAAAATTCTTTGTCTTAAAACAGGCATGCCAGGAACAAGAACATCAATATTTAAAATGCCATGCTAATTCTGTACAGGGAGGGAGAAAAATTAAAGGTAAAAATTGTACAGCTCTGATGACACTACAACTTTTTTTTTAACTTAAGCAGGTCACACCAGAACAACAGTTCATTTTCCAGCAAATTACCTAAGACTCTAAAGGAATATAGCAAACAAAAGTGCATTTTACACAGTGTATAATCATTCCTATTCACAAGCATTTACATCTCTTTGCAGCCCTTTAGCTTCTCAGAAAAGTTCTTGTAGCAAACAGAAAGACTTGTCCATGGGAGACCTATCCGGTGACACCTCCTTCATGTTACCAGTCAGCTTATCTAAGTTCTTCTAGGGTTGCTCTTGATGCTGTCTTAGTTTGGCCTTATTTCATTTTCTTTCTTTTTTTTCCCTTCCAACAATAAAATAAATAGCTAAAAAGGTCTCTAAGTAATCGGAAAGTTAACATCCCAATTAACTTTCCCATCCCTCCCCTTCCCTCCCCTAAACCTGGCCAGAAATGCAGAGTAAACATTCACATTACAACAGGTACTTGTAAAGTGGGCTTTGCCCGCTCGCCCGCCAAGCACTACACATTCAAGTTCACTGTTTACGTTTTACCGGGCGCTTTGTAAACATACAAGGTTACTTTTAGTTTTGTTTTGCTTGTGTTGAGGACGAACATCCCCTTCCCAGCTTGGTAGCCTCTGCACTAAACTCCCAGCGCCCGGAGGCTCGGGCAGGAAGCGAAACCCAAAACAAAAAAAGAAACTCCGCAGAAGCCGGGGAGGCAGGGCCGCTACTCCGGGACGCTGTGGTCCGCCCAGCCCCTGCCGGATGGGCGGAGGCGAGGAGGGTAGGAAGTCAGTGGTCCCTTTTCGCGGCAGATTTCCAAGGCGTAAACAGAGATCTGGCTCTCCGCTGTGCGGCTGCAGCCCTCAGGGGAGATCGGTTCCAGGAAACCTCTGAGGCGGTTTCTCTGGGCTTGGAACTAACCGCGCCGCGTCCGGAGCCTCCCGGATTCGGGCCGAGCGAAGACGCGCTCCTCTCCGAGAGGGCGGGAGGCAGGATTTCCCCTGCCTCTTCAGTGGGAGGGGGTTTCGGGGGCCCCGGGAATGGGACGGCTTGGCTCAGGTGCCCCCTGCCTTCCCCTCCTGGCGGCGAGGACAACTCCCACGCGCCTCCGGGCCCATCTGCAAGTTGCGTCTCCTGGGTCCAAAACAAAGTTCTCATGGGGGAGAGGGGGTTGGTCGAAGGTGAAACGGACAAGTTAGGGTGGCGGTCCCAGGTCGGGGAGGGCAGGACTGGGAGACGGGGAAGGCGAGTGCGCTGGCGGGGAGGGGAACAAGGTGGGGCGCCGGCCTCTGCGGGTCAGTGCACCGCCACTGAGTGCAAGGCGGAGGCCGGGCTGGTGAGCGTTTCGCTGGGAGTGGCGGGGCTGCTTTGGCTGGTGGCTGTTTGCGAGGACGTGGGGCTGAGCGAGGGCGGCGAGTTCGAGAGCAAGGTGGGGATGGGCGCAGGCAGCGCGGGTAGCGCGGGCACTGCGGCCGGCGTGGGCTTGATGGGCACGGGGATGGCGGGCAGCGTCTGGCCCGCTGCGTGGCACAGAGGCTTCAACGGCACGCCGTAGGCGCTGTAATCGCCACTAGCCATGGAGATGGGGGTGGCCGAATCGATCATGCCTGCGGAACCGTACACGTGTGGCCAGCCAGTGCCCAGCGAGCTGCCCATGGTAGTCAACTGGTTGGGGAGCGGGTAGGCGGCGGGCACGGGCTGCATGGCGGAGAAGGCCAGCCCCCCAGGCATCTTGTACTCGCGCGCGATGATATTCTCGATGGCGAAGGGATGCTTGAAGCCCGAGGGCTGCGCCACGCCGCCCAGGTTGTAGGCGGCGGCGGGCATCTGCGGCAGGTGCGTGCCCGAGGCCGCAAGCGCGCTGAGGCGCAGCTTGGCCTGCTGCTGCAGGTACTGTGCCGCGTCGGCGGGCTTGCTGGGCGCCAGGTGGTCCGACTTGAGCACCTTGAAGCGCTTGCGGCGCCTCAGGAAGCTACCGTTTTCAAACATGTCCCCGCAGCTGGGGTGCAGCGCCCAGAAGCTGCCCTTGCCGGGCTGGTCTGGCCGCCGCGGGATCTTGATGAAGCAGTCGTTAAAGGAGAGGTTGTGGCGCAGGCTGTTCTGCCAGCGCTGCGTGTTCTCCCGGTAGTAGGGGAAGCGGTCCATGATGAACTTGTAGATCTCGCTCAACGGCAGCATCTTCTCGGGCGAGCTCTGGATGGCCATGGCGGTCAGCGAGATATACGAGTAGGGCGGCTTCTGGTCGCTGTACGTGTTGCGGCCGGGCCGAGGCATCTTTTTCTTTGCTCCCTTCTAGCTGTGCGTCCTTGCGGGCCTGCTCGAATCTGGGAAGAGGGGAAGATAATAGGGGGAAGGACGTGGATGCATAGACACCGCGAGGTCAGCCAGGCCGAGAACAGACTTCGGGGATTGGCGAGGGGCTTCGGCGCTGGATCAGCCAGCGCCTGAGCTCTTTAGCCAGCAACTTTGCGTGTGGAGTGGGGCGCGGGAGGGGAAGCCGGCGAGCGGCGCGAGGGTAGCCTGGAAGTAAGCCCGGACCTGGAGCGGGGACTGGGGATAGGGATGCAACCGAGAGCGGCTCACCTTAAAGTTGCCCCAAGTTGCGCGTCCGCATCCGGGATGGCGCTGCTGCTTGTCGCTTCCTCCCGGCGCGCAGCCGGGGCGCAGTGTCCCGGCTCGGCTGGGCGCCACTCGTCTCTGAGCTCCGCAGCTCAGCCCCGCAGCGCCCCACGCCGCCCGGTCCCTGGCGCTTCTGGCGGTGCGCTCCGCGGGCGGCCGAGCTCGGCTGCGGAGTCCCAGCGCGGACGGTGGCAGCAGCGGCCTCGGGGCTCCGGAGGGCGCTGCTGTGGGCTCAGACGGCTCCACTGAGCTAGGTGGCTGCCTCCATGTCCTCCCTCGAACCATCTGATAGTTTTAAGCGGTGACAGGAGCAGAAAAGACCCCTGTAGCGGCGCTTCATTAATGTGCCACTTCTTAGCTATCATATGACAATCGCCTTGGGAGGAGGAGGAAGAGGAGGGGGAGCGGGGGATGCAGAGGGAGGGGACTGAGCGAGAGGGGAGAGCCTGGCCCCAGCTCTGGTTTCTTTCACACCTATTTACATGGACACCTTGGCCAATAGGAATCACTTCCAGCTCAAGACTGGGCGAGGGGGAAGAGCCTCGGCCACCGGCGGCGAGCAGGACGCGCGGGCCAGGGTGCACGGTGTGAAGGTATGAGGAGGCGCCGGCCGCGGAGCAGGGATTCAGGCGACCACTCACATTCACAGACCGAGCCGCTGCGCAGATGATGTTTGACATGGAAATTGCTTGGCTGGGGTTATTTTGTTTCCTCTGCAGTGTATCGGGTTTGTATTGTTAGCTAACTTCAGGCTTGCCTTTTCCCTGAAGCAGACCCTGTTCCTGCGCTTGGCATTACCCGGGGCTGGTTGCATGGGTTATTGTAATGAAAATACACCCTTCCCCCAGTCCTCCAAGAGGCAGGTCAAAGTTTGATTTGACCTTCCTAGGCTGCTGCCTTAGCCCAGCACAGTGGGTGTGTAGCTTTAAGTGATGGGATTTTAAAATACAAAAATATAATCGGACAGCCCTGTGTAAGAGCCCATTTTGAATCTAAGTGTATTAGCCAAATTAAAAAAAATTAAAATAGTGTATCTGGGCAAATAAGCAAGGTCTTCACTTTAAAAGTCTTCCAGGAATTTGGTTAGACAGGGCTGGAGGCGTTGGGGCTGTCGGGGAAGACAGCATGTGGACCTGGGGAGGGCCTGAGATTGGTGCATGCACTTCATTAACCTCGAGGTCTCTCGCTTTCCCCAGGTGGTTTGAAACTTAGGAGTTAGGCGTTGACTGGAAGTTTGCATTTTACAGCCGGAACTTTCTCCCCTCCCCCTCCTTTTTTGCATAGAGAGAAGTTATTTAGGGTTTTGAGGGCCCAGCAAAAGCTGCCTGTGGCTCCAGCAAAACAGCAGTACCTTCTAGATTTGCAAAGAACCAGCGGGTTTTCTTGTTTTGGAGAGATGAGAGGGTGGGGATTTGCCTGGGGTCACCCTGCCTAATGTAGGCGGCTTATTCCGTTCCATTTGGATTCATCTCCAGAGATTCAATGAATTATTATTATTATTATAATGATGTTGTCATCTTCATCAAATTGCTATGAAATAGAGAGTCAGCCCTGCCCGCTTGCATGCAGTCTACAAGTATAGATGCTAGGGGTTTCCCACTGGTTTCTGCACATTCTCCAACCTTTATTGTTTCTAAAAGAAATTCCTTCTACCGCGTTGTTAAAAACTCAGCCACAGCTCACAATAGATTTTCAGTCTAGAAATGTGAGAACTTTTTTCTTTTTTTTTTCAGGAGGAGGAAGTGGTGGTGGTAGGAGATTTCTGGGTGTGAAGTTTTGACACTTTTAGTGATATTAGAGCATTAGTGGAGCTGTTTGGGGTTAGCATTAAAAAGATCTTTAAGCGCGCGTACACACACACAACCCCCTCCATTAATCACAGTTTCTGAGGTGGTCAATAACTCACCGAAACGTAACTTAAACACGATGAATTTAGGAGATTAAACAATTTCATTAATATTGAAATGGCCCTCGCGTCTGGGCTGCCTCGCTTGAGATGCAAGCGCACGTTTTTCAATATTAACAGAAGTGCTTGAAGAAAAGAATAATGTCACCTTCTTAATTCGGAAAAAATAACCAGGAGGAGGAGGTGGGTGCGAAGGGGTGGGGGAGGGACGCTGACCTGTCTCTGGGGGCGCCGCTGGAGAAGGGCAGATAAACCCTCTGCAGATAACCTAGTTGGACTCGGGAGGAACCTCTGCCGAGCTTGAAGGGAGGCAGCAGTACTTGCCGGAGCTGCGTGCGCTTCAGCTCCTAAGGAGATACGGCGTTTTGGGGGTTTTTTGGTGTGGCCGCGTTTGTCTCGAGGGTCCTGAGATGGGAGGAGCTGGGGAAACTTGGGAGCTTGAGGGATGCTTGATGACTAGTAGTGAGGGCTTGTGTTTCCCAGACTGAAAGGTGTTGGTCCACAGCTTTCCTGCTCTACAAGGCAGCTGACCTCTGAGGTACAAAACAGAGGATGCTCTTGTGGGCGAGGCAGGAGCCCTCCTGGGAAGGAGAGGTACTAGCAAGGAAGTACCTCAAGGATTTTTAGGATCCTCTAAGAAAATATGTACATACATATAGAAACATAAAGTTTTAAGAAGGGTTGGGTTCGGGATATGCAACGATAGGCGTGAAAGATCTCTGTTCCCCCTATGACAGCCAGGAAGATTCTTTTCTACCCAGAGTGTGCGCCCGCATGTTGAGGGTGGGGGGTGGGGAGAGAGAAATGTTTTCGTGTTTTAACAATTGGCATTTTGTTGCCTTGCAAAGGGCCTTTGTATGGCTGTCGAAATCATTGCTCCGAGTAAACAGAAGATTAACTAAATTCTAAGAGTAGAAACGTTTGGGTGGAAAAAAAAAATCCAAGTTGGAATAAATCTCTGTCCATCTCCCTGGGAAACTTGTCACCACCAAGTTTGGGACATGGGAGGATACAAGTGGGAATCTTCAAAGTTTGGCTCCGGTGAAGATGAGGGGTGAGGCACTTTGCCTGTGCCCAGGACTCATTAAGGAAATTGAACCTAATAGCACAAATTTGCCTTGGGTGGGATGAGGAGTTGTGAGATGCACATTTAAAAAGTGTACTTTGCTGTAAAACTGTATCTTACTTCCTACTGAAGATCTACAGAGCCCCAGGGAAGGGCGGGATTTGCATGCTATTTACAGAGTTTTAAGACTGGTATTCTGAAGAAGGGGAGGAAAGGAGCACTTTCCAGAAATCTTGAAAAGTGCATCAGTCTATTGTACAGAACCCAAAGCAAACAGAAGCTTTGGGGAGGGGACACATCCAACCCGGAGGCTTAGGGAGTTGTTGGGAAAACTGTATAAAATACACATAAGTCAATTATATCCATGTGCAAACCAACTGGAAATCTCTTTCGTGCAATAGCCATTCATTGCCTCCGCGGAGTCTACCACCGACCACCTTTCTGCTTGGAGAGTTTGCAATAGCCTCTTTTCCCACAAGCTGGACCACACACGGCTACAGATTTCGTAATAATTTATGCTAATTTCCCTCCATAAATCCACAATTCGCTTCAGTGGCACCCGGGCTGCCGAGGGAGTAAAAAGGAGACAGGGGTGACAAATACAATATTGATTTTGATTCCTTCTGTTGTCAAGCAGGTGTGTGTGTGCGTGAACGGCGGGGCTGGGGATTGGGGGCGGGGGCCCTAGGAGAGGAAAGCTATCCGGAGCCCAAACCAGCCCCTCCACCCACACTCCAGAAAGTAACTCGCCCTGGTTTGTTAATATTTACCAAACACCCACGGGAGGTGGAGGAAAGTACCCGGCAGCTTCCGAAGGTTTCCTAGGCGCCAAAAACAATACCCGCCTTTCCGAC
Source organism: Hippopotamus amphibius kiboko (assembly GCF_030028045.1). Classification (NCBI taxonomy): domain Eukaryota; kingdom Metazoa; phylum Chordata; class Mammalia; order Artiodactyla; family Hippopotamidae; genus Hippopotamus; species Hippopotamus amphibius. Next base: position 201,667,389 of record NC_080187.1, on the reverse strand, counting down.
TTGGAAAGTGAACTCGGGGCTGCCTGGAGCGCTTCGGCTAAGCCTTACTTGGCCCCCTTCTCCTCCTTTCACTCTGGGAGTCGCCCCCTCCCTCTCCTCCATCCCCGCTCGATCCCTCTCCTCCTATTCTCTTTTCTAATGCACTCTTGCCCCTCAGTTCTCTTCTCTTCACTTTTTCTCTCCCTGTCCTCCACTTTTCCCGGCATCTCTGCGAAATTGGCAGTGAAAGTCCCTGCGGTGGTGGTAGTGAAGGTCATCGGCTGGTGCGGCGTTGATGTTAGGTTTGGGGCCTCCTCTGGCCCATCCCCACCTTTCCAGCCTGCCTCCTGCAGGTGCCCAAGTCCTCTGCTCTCTCTGGGAACCCGAGCTAATGCACCTCGCGGCTTTGTCCCATTAGTCAGTCTTCACCAAGTCTGCACTTTGGTGGCGTGAAATGACTTAGCTTTCCTTTCAAAAAGATTTTGTTCCCAGGGTATTCAGCACTAAAACAAACTCCCTCAGCCTGTCAGGGGTCCATTTTTATTAAAAAAAAAAATTGTCCCCCTGAGTGTCCTGGAGTTTGTCCTCAGAATCTGTGTGCTTGCACGGCCAACCCCCCCCCCCCCCCCCCCCCCCGCTCCGGGCACAGGCTGGCTCTAATGTTCTGGATCTGGGGACCAGAGGGACGCCGCTCAGTAAGTTCTCTCCACCTGGGGCCACCGGACAGCAGGCTCTTGCAGGTCCTTGGGCCCCAGAGACCTGCACCCAGTTGGGCACTACATAAGGGAAACCTGTTGGTGGCCATGGCTCTCCCACGCCTGCCCCAGGAGTTTGAGCCCATGCTGCCAGGCTCTTTCCACCAAGTCTGGTGGGAAATCAAACTATTCAAGGAAGAGAGGTGGGGAGGGAACACACTTTGCGCTGTGGTGCCAAGGGCCAAGCGGCAGCTAAAGGACTTGCGCCTTCTCCCCTGCCCTCTTTGCCAGCACTCCCCAATGCCACCCCCAGCACCAGGCAGCCAGAGTAGCACACCTATTTCTCCAACTAGTAGGAAAGAACATCTCACAGGGAACTTTGGAACCATGTATTTCATTGGTTGCTGACTGGACTACATGGGGTTTGGACCTTAACTCACATCAGGGAGATTGAAAAGAAACTTTTGATAAGGAGTATCTGGCCTAAAATCAGTAACCCCCTCCCCAATCTTGCTGGGTTCCAAGAGCCTCCACCTCCTGCCCACTCTTTACTCCCATCCAAACCCGGGGGTGGAGGGGTCCAAATTCAGAGGCGTCTCCTGAGTCCCTGCCACCTGGTGGTGGGTAAGGCCTCTGGCTATGGCTGGGGCACCCGAAATTAAAATCTGGGTTTTCCTTGGGGTTGGGAGAAAGAGTGACAATACCCCCACACATTTTAGAAGTATTTCCCAAGCAGCTGCTCCAGTTTGGAGAGTGTGGAAGGCTCAGTTTTTCCTCCACCCCCAGCAGGAAAAAAACAGTGGCCAGAGGTAGCTTGACATCCATCCCCAAGAAGTGCCAACCCCCACCCGTAGTGAGCAGGCAGTTTCAATGTCCATGAAAACAGCTCTTGCCAAGCTCGCCATAATGCCCTCTCTTTGGATTCAGTTTGCTAAATGCCATTTGGTCTTTGCTGGCAGTGGTTCGCTCTGAGATTTCAAGGCTTTAAAGCCTGAGTTTCCAAATCCAGTCCCTCCTTTGTACTAACAATTGCATAGCTTCAAATTGCACATTACCAAACCTACATCTGTACTTGTCTCAAAGTTATTTGCAAAAGGTTGGTGGAAGGATTCTGGTTGTTGTTACTAAACCCTCCCCAGAAGTTTTGCCCTGCCCTGTGTGAAATAGAAAAAGCAATTCAAATCTATTATTATTATTATTGGAGGAAATATTGCTAAAGCCACCTTGGTATTGAAGGGATTAACTTGCTTTTCTCCCAGCCCCTAACTCTGGGGTTAAGACAGCAGTAGATCAACTGTATAATGTGTGCACTGTTCGCTCATTTGTACAAGCAGAACAAAGGTTGGACTAAGCCAAATTGCATTGCACTTGTGAACCGAGGCCCGATGTGAAGTATCTTTTACAGCGGGGGGAATGAGAACAATTTCGTGTATGTCTAAAAGGGAATAACAAAGCCACTTTCTCGAGCATCTCAAAGTGAAGTAGCGAGGCGTGACATTCCCAGGGTGAGGAGGGACAAAAGCAGGGTCAGGGGGATGAAAAAGAGAATCAAACAGCCACTTTCACATGTCTGCCCTCAACTGCTGCACCTCTCCATAATAGGAAACAAATGTTGTAAAAGGGGGGATTGCTCCCATTCATTCAAAATAGCAAATGATAGCTAAACAACATTGTCAAAACTGAATCAACTTCTGTGCAGTACCACCCAGAAAAAGGTATTGTGTTTTGTTTAATAGCGGGGTGGAGCAAAGGGTCTTTTTTTCTTAAGAGGGGGAGAGGGAGAAAATCACACTATAATATTAATTTTCTTTGTCAGGAATTACTTGTTTGCTCAGATTTGGGGGTGGGGATCAGGATCTCTGGTTAGGCAACAACCCCGCTTAAAAATGTTTATTTTTGGGGGGGAGGAATTTAGGGAAAGCAGAAACAGCAAGGCGATTTTTAGCTTTATGAAGTGTTTCAAAGCTTTCAATAAGTGGGAAAACAGTCTAGCTTCCTTTGAATGTATTATCCGGAAAAAAAAAATGCTGATTGTAATAGAATATTAAGGTAAATCCTGTACAGTAGGCTAAATGTCCTCTCAGAAATTTGAGTAAAATCAATTCTGGGGGGGAACCGAAGAGCTCTGAAATGAAGAGTATCTTGCATCCATAATATTTGTTGTTGCATTCGCCCGTTTTCATTTGTTTTGAAACCGGATAACCTGTAGCTCTCCAGCCTTAAAACCCCGCGCTCCTGATTTGTTTGTTCAGAGACAAGGAGCAGAGTTTAACCCGGTGGACGCATGCAGTATGTGTTTTCTTAATGGCAGAAGCAGGTTTCGCCCACAACAGCCTTTAATTATAATAACTCGCTGTGTTCCTGCGATGGTTAAAACTATTTGATTCTTTCTCCTCCCTCTTCTTTCTTTCTCTCTCTCTCTCTCTTTCTCTGCCCCGCTCTCTCACCCCCCCCCCCCCAATTTGGGCTTTTTTTTTTTTTTTTTTTTTTGGTCTCCATTCGTCCCCCGCTGAGCTGCCACCCACAAAGCGGGTTTGAAAAAGAAAGAAAGCAAAGAAAGAAAGCGGCTGATCCTTACTGGCCTCCCCCCAGCTAAGAATGGCTGGGAGGCGGGGCCTGGCGGGACCTGCAGCGCAGCCGGGCGCTCGCCTCCCCTGGGCGGCGGGGTCTTTCCGCTCAGGCGGGTCTCACCTAGGACCCGGGCTTCGCTCCTCGAGTCCCAGCACGGGGTGCCCACCCCCTGCCGCGCGCCCTCCTCCTCAGCACCTACGCGGCTCCAGGCTCTCGCTTTGCTCACTCTTGGTGGGTCGCTGTGTACGAACTCGCTGTAGGGGAGACCAGGTTGCCCCGAGGGCTTACCGAGGCCGCAGAACGGATCCACCGCCCTCTACGTTCCTGTGTTCCTCTCTCTCTCCTTCCCTCGTTCCTCTCCCGCTCTACCTTCATGCCTTCTTTCTCAAACTGGTTTCAATTTCCGCAGCGGCAGGGACACCAGATTTTAGGTCTGCAAACAAACTAGCTGCCTTCCCAGCAATGAAGAGTGTCCGGGATCTGCAGTGCATTTATTTCCTTGTGTCCCCAGCCGGCCCAACCAAAAGAAAGAAAGGAAGGGGTAAAGGAAACAGAACAAACATCCTCGCCCCCACACATCACCCGCACACCTCAGCGGTGAGTGGTAGGCCACGATAAGTGGTTGACTCCGGAGAGTGGGATAAATCATTAACTCGACCGATCACAGCATCCGTGTAGCTTTTAGGAGACTTCTGCTCTTACAACTGTGGCTGACATCTTCACCCCCCGCCCCCCACAGTAACCCTAGTAAACAACCCCTGACTTCCCCCTTTTTTTATTTAACATTTTTATTAGGAAAGACTTTTAGATATATATTTTTATATATTTTAAAGAAACATGAAATCTGTACTGCTATTTCTCCCTTGAAGTACTTTCCCCTCTCCATCTTTTGGAGAGGATTTAAGTCCAAAAAGATTGAACCAGCAGGTGATTTTCTTCGGAGTGATAACCGTTTGTTTATGGTGGGCATAGTGATTTAATTGGTAGAGTGGATGGCTTCCCTTAACTAAGGGAGGCTGACTTTTCTTCCTGCGCGGGCAGTAAAGAAAACCTCTCCTCTCACTTCACCGGGCCCCTCCTCAAAGAGATTTGCGTTCAAAATATTTAACTGGCTGTCCTGAATACCCAGAGTTTGGGGAGGCTATTGGTCTTTCAGTTCTATACGTTCATCCTCTTTTCACCTATTTTTCTTTAATTTCACCCCCCCCAACTGCACATAAACGGTAAAATAGAGAACCGTAGAGAGTGAATCAGATCCTTTTTTCCCCCACATCTGTTACCCTTTTACAAAAGGACATAGGGAGCGGCGGGTTCCTAGGTTCCCCAGATCTTTGGTAATTATTAGCAACTTAGGTTTTCTTTCGCGTCCGGATCTCCGCGACCTGTTGATGACTGAGTCGCCGAGCGCGGAGCTCCGCGTCAAAGTTGGTTATGTAAACTGCTTGTGTATTTCACATTATCATCGCGCTGTCTGGAGGCAATGTAGATTTTCTAAAGATCTAATGAATAAACAACCAGCAACTGCTGGCGGTGTAATTTACATTGTTAATGCCTACATGTGTATAATAAATATGCATTTGTGTGTCTTCAAATAAACTCTTTTTAGTTTCTAACCTGTGGTGATTTTTTTTCTCTCAAAAAGAAGAGGGGATGGGGGGTGGAGGGAATCTCATCTTTCCAAGGAAAGAGAGTTGATTTCACGTGCGTGGCTCTGGTGAAAATGGCCCTGCCGTCGAGCTCAGATTAGGGTCCGCGTCTCGGCTGTCCCTCCTACCCGCCGAGGAAAGCTCGGCTGCCATGGGCCCCTGCACTGGAGTCGGCAAGAAAGGGAAAATGCGTCCAGGAACTTAGCCGCGCGGTTTGGGGACGGCGGCGCTTCCTGTGGGAATGGGAGCCGAGAGAGGGGACAGCACCCACAGGATTCGGGTATTCTCCCCCGAGATATCGCTCTCCCCCAGAGAGAAGTGTCAAGGAATTCTCTTAGATCGCAGCTTGGGTTGGGAGAATTGGGGCTGCTGGGGCTTCAACATCTTCTGGGAAGAGTTTCCCGGAAATTTCCCGACCGACGACGTTCCCCTTTTGCGCCTCTGTAGACCGCATTTCGGACAAGCCTGGGGGACAGACAGCAAGGGGAAAAGAGAGAGCGCTGGCACGGGTCGGGGTCCTAGACTCTGCCCCATCGGCCACTTCCTCTTGTAGGGCAGGAACACCGACGATCCTGGCAGCCACAGCCTCCGAGCCCCGGGGTTTGGACCCAGCATAGCTGCTGTTTTCAGAAGCGGAACGCCCTCCCAGCGCGTCCCACAGCGCTTATTTCAGGCTGGGCGCCGACGTTTGATATCTCTCCCCTCCACCAACCAGGTGCCACTTTCTTAGCGCGCTCGAAGGCAAATGTCTCATCTTTTCCCGTCCTGGATCTGGAATACATTATTTTAATTAAGTCTATGGCGATTTACTTTCCTCTGAGATCTATTCCACGGTGCAATTAGGAACGTATTGGTGCTAGCTCATATGAATATTCAGGAGCGTGTCAATTAATTAGCAGAGAGAGGAATCGCACTATGGTGCTCAAAACCCTTTTAGTGTTAAGCAGAATTAAGGGGGTATTTGGCAATGCGCTGGATTAGTGAATATTTTACTGTGCTCTCATTTAACTTCATTATCATAGCACTTACACTACTCTCTGATTTTATTAATTAAATTGCTCATTAATTTGTCCAAAAAGGATAAAAGTTATAATGTGCCACCCAATAACTTGGAAAGTAAACTTTTGCCCTTCCTTGGTCTTCACTCCGGGCCAGAAGAAGACAGATGGCTGCTTGCACAGTCCGAGCTGGAGGTGCGCTTCTCCTCTCCCTGCACCCGGCATCTTCGGGTTGAGCAGGCACTCGGGCTTCCCGCACTCGGGCAGCAGCCGGGATGTCTGGGAAGAAGGGCCGCCACCGCAGAGCATCCCCTTCGCTTTTTGCCTCCGGGACTGGCTTGGAAATGAGTCTTTCTTCCGCAAGCAAAAAAATGAAAGCTTTTCGATGGCGGGTGACTGGGCACGGAGCCAGTTGTCCGGGGATGCGGGAAGTGCCCTGGGGGCCACCGTCAGTGCTCCCAGGCTTCTCAGCCTCCGAGCCCTAAGGCGTGGTCTTTCCCAAAGGCTTGCACAAAATGCACTTCGTGCGGTCCACATCCGCAACGCCCCCTAAGGGACTGCTGAGTGCAGCACCCACACCCACGGCCGCTCGAGGCCTCTTCCTGAGCACCCTGTCCTCGACCGGGGCCACCCCCCTCAGGCATCATCTGGGTTCGTGCCAACGTGCCGCTCACGCGCACCTGCACCTCCCCACCCACCCTGCCCCCAAAGGTTAGAAAGACAAATATTAAAATTACTTGCACAAAGGGAACTGCTAAAGAGATCCCAAATTAATATGCATGTAAAATTAATTAGTTGCATTTCGTGACATCAAAATAAGTACCTGGGAAACAGAACACCTTCTGGGCATTGGGAACATATGCTGGAATTAGAGTTAATTGACTAATTACATAAATTAGGCATTAATTTTGCAACACATCAAGTATAAAAGATATCTCAATTAATTGTGCATGAATTACCAGGGGAAGCCGGGCGGAGGTCCGGCCAGGATCCCGGTTCTCCGACCCCTCTGCTCTTTAGGGCCCAAAAGCTAGGCGGCGTGGCAGGCATCCAGGTGGAGACTGGCTGGCCTGGGACTAGAGACCGAGGTCTGCACCGGGAGTCGCCGCCCGCGCAGGCTGATGACTCGGGGCAATCGTTAATGTGAAGGAAACTCCCCCACTCATTAAAATCAATTACATGCAGTTAGATTGATCAGTTTTTGTCAGAAAGGAGCGAAGCAACCCCCTTTGCTAATCTCCCCTCCTCCCAAGTCCCCATTCCCCCCTCCCCTTTCTCCCCCATCCACCTTAGCTGGCTCTGCAGCGATCCCAGGCCCTCGCTGTCCTGGTCCTCTGTTTCCCTCCATGAAGAGGTTAATTTTTCTGGACTTGACGTCGGCTCTGGGCCACTTTGGATGGATCTGGAGTCTGGCCGGGCTGCACTGGACGCCTGGTTTCTCTTGGTGGCCCACATCTTTGCGGGCTCACCACCACTCCTCACCTAGGAATACAACTTCAAGGAAAGATGCTAAGTGATTTGAATCTCTTTCGTTTGGAAGTGGGTGTAAATTAATCTCCGGGTTGTAAAATCTAGGTAAATAACCCATTCATTCTCCCAGAGGACTGGTCTGTCAGAGTCCCCATCTTCCCCCCTCTCCCTATGCCCCCCTCCCCCATGGTGTATATATCTCTCCTTTCTTATGGATGAAAGAACAGAATGGATACAGCATGGGTGTTGAGTTTAATTTTCCTGGGGCTCCTTTCTCCAAGGGGAGCGCCAGGGAACAAACTAGTAATTCTCCCTCAAAACTCACCAAATAGAATATTTGCCTTTAAAACAGTTTATTGTTGGGAGAATATTAGTGATCTTAGCAGCGACTTCTCGCTCTATTCCTTACAGTTTTAAGGGAACGAAAAAGGCATCCCAAAGTAAAACTGTTATTTGGGCAGTGGATAAAGTCATGCCCCTTCCAAACCCCAGTGAAACTGCAACAAAACTCATATGCATTCCTTACATAAATTACCACCAAGTGTGACACAGTTTGGTTCTGTTGATCTAATGGAATGTTACTAATGGAGGAACAGATTTCTCAGCAACTTCTGGAGCTGTCATCATGTGCCTGGTAGTTTGTGACAGTATCTGAAGTCACAGACACTCCCCCCCACCAAGATCCCCAAGTTGTAATCTTTTTTTTCCTTTTTTTTTTGCCAAAGCAAACACAGAGAATGAAAGAAAATCCTGAGAAACCCTTTATTGTCTGGTTATATATATCTTCATCAAGATGCCTGGGTGACATTTGTTAGAATATAATCCTGACTGCTGATGGGCTAAAGAAACCGATGAATTCCTGAGTTTACAGAGACAAACATTCATCTTGATGTAGAGGTTTCCTGCGGTAGCCAGATGCTGAAGGTACTTGAGGGAGATGTTGACAAGTGGATAATTGTCAGCAGAACTAAAACAGACACTTTGTTTACAGTTGAGCATGATTAATTGGGAGTAAATAAAACAGCACTCTTTATAAAATCACCATCCAAGTTCAAAAAAAGGCTGTATGTCTCTAGGAATAAAAGAAGTGGACTTATTGTACAAGAGCTAGTTTTGCCAGACCCTTGAAGCAGCAGCTGGTAGTGGTGTAGATCAGACATAGATATATGCTTTATTGCTTTCCAGCTGGTTTGCTTTAAAAAAAAATTTTTTTTTGCCAAATTTATAGAGCTGGGTTAGTAACATTTTCCCCCGATTAGCTGAATTTTAAATTTCTCATATTAAAAGATTATTCTTCCCCTCTTCATTCTCCCTTTAAAAGGTAATGCATTTAATGTGAAATAATTTTCAGAATGAGCCAGACGTGATAAACCCAATCTGATGTCAGACAAGGCTATTAAATGCCATTGTGATACTTCAGTTGGCAAGAGAGCATTTCTATTCCCCATGGCTCTAATAAATTGCAGAGGCCAGACTCTAGTAAACATCTTAGGATTGTCCAACATAATAAATTTTAATGAAACAGAAAATATATCTTACTTTCAAGGCGCAGTGTGACTTATGTACACAAAGTATTTTTTTGGCATCTATCCTGCTAGATCACAGGGTGACCAGGCCAACACCTTTCTAGCAAAATTTGCTAATCATGTTTGTGCAGATTAGTGCTGTAGACATACTTATTGACCTTGGATAGATACCGTGGATGGATCGATTTACAGCAGTCTATAAGCAGGCATTCTCTGTATTGTAATAAAATGCCCAGTGAAGTTCAATACAATAAGCCTAAGGCAGTTAGAAATCGTTTTGGATTACTAGCAAGTCAATTGAATTCAGTACTATTGTCCTCCTGTAAGAATGGATACAGAGACACAAGACAGGTAAATAAGGTGCAAACTGGGACTTTGGGCTGCTGGGAGAGAGCTTTCTCTTGGGACTTCTTACAGTTAAGAACTGTCTGTAGGAGCTTCTAAGACAAAAGCAGAAGTAGAGTTTGTGGCATGGAAGGATGGGAGGCAGAGAAGGGGGCAGAGACAAGAAGAAGAAGTGAGAGGAGGAGGAAAAGAAAAGGAAGAGAGATGGAATCCTCTCTCTTCAAGTGAGCCCTGGACTTTCTGTGAATCAATACTTTTCTTTGCCTTAGGCCTGTTCGAGTTAAGTTCTGAAGGGGTCATGAACAGTACACTTTTTAAAAAAGTCATATCCATTTGATTTTTTAAATTGAAGTTCAATAACTTGTGATAACCTATAATGGAAAAGAATCTGAATATACTTTTCCTGTTGTCATGAGACCCAGAGTAGCTTTCATGCTGAAAATCTTGCTTATTCCTTCTATTTCTCCTCACTAGGAGGGGCAACTCAAATTGGTCCCTTACTCATGAAGGGCCACTTAGGTAGCTCTTGAGCTTTGGGTCCCAAGGAATTTCATTTCCTTCCCTGGTGGGCACTATATATTGCTTTGGTGATTGCACACTCGTGGGGATACTTTTCAGAGCTTCTAGAGCCTGCTGGTCTTAGGATGAGGACCTCAAGTAATGTCTCCATCAGTATATCCCTAAGCCTTTAAGAAATATTAGAGGTCCATCCTCCCTCCCTCCTTTACTTCCTTCCTTCCTTCCATCCATCCATCCATCCATCCATAAGCATTTCTGAGGACTAGCTCAGTTCTAGGTCAGCTCTGATAAATTAATTTCACTATAAATTTCTATTGGCAAAAGAAAACATATACTTAGGAATAGGCACCAACTTCTCAGATTGGAGTATTTTTCATGTTGTAAGTTCTTCCTGATTTCAGAATCTTTTAAAACAATACATCCTCTCGTTTGACCCTCACAATAACCCATAGGGGAATGGAATCTATGAATGAAAGTGGCTCATAGCTATTGAGTGCTTTGTATTAGGCCAGCAGTGCTGAAAGTGTAGTACTGGGACCCTGGAGTTCTCTGAGAGCTGTACATGTGTTTTATGAGGTTCAAACGATCTTCATAATAACATAAGACATTACCTTTTCTACTCTTGTTCTTTTACTAGAGTACACTGGAGTTTTCCAGAAGCATCATAAAATGATTTTTGAAACAGATTGAATACAGAAACAGACATGAGAATCCTGTTGTCTTCTTTTAAGCTAGGCATTAAGCAGATTTTCAAACATGTAAAACACTACTATTCTCATTTTTGAGGGGTTTAGAAAATATGGTTATTTTTCATAAAGTGCGTCATTTATGTTAACATGTAATGGCTTTATTATTATTTTTAAGTGAATTAATAAATAGTTTAACATTTTTCCCAGTTTTAATTTTGAATAAAGTAACTCTCTGTAGATAACCTCTGATAGACAAATGTCTTGGAGGTAGGTTCTGCTTGTATCTTATTGTAGAGATAAGGAAGCAAAGGTTGGGAGAGAGCTTAGGAAACCAAGGGATTCCATGATGGTAGATGGGATGGGAGCTCAAGGCTCTCTGGTTCCAAAGTGTGAGATTTGACTTCTACTTTATAGTTGAAATTGGAGTGTTCCTGTTCATCACTGAAAATGTTGGGACCCAGAGAAGTTATGTGAATTGCCAAAGCTCACACAGTCAGAGACGGACCTAGGGCTTTAACAGATTCTTCCCACTGTGGTCAATGTCCAGCATATGCCCTACTGTGCATTCAGTGGTGTGCTAGGAAGCTGACTCTTGGTAGGGAGAAGGCTTCATTTGTAGTATTTGCCAATTTCTATAGTGTAATACTCCCACCATGACTGACTTCAAGCCATGACTTGACATCATTTGGGGGGAGGTGAGCACAGCCGGCTTTTGTGAACTGGTCAAAGTTGGCTCAAGCATACCACCACCTCCATCCCAGTCTTCCATATAATCTTGCCCTTTATCTTTGAAATTGTCTCCAGGTCACCTCAAGGCAACCATGGTGTGGTAAATAATTCCCTAATCTTGGGCTCGGAAGACTTGGCTTAAACTCCCAGCTCTGCTGTTTGCCAGCAGAGTAAGCTTAGACAAGTGACTTGATTCATCTCTCAGACTCAATTTCTGCTTATAAAACAGGGACAATAATATCACCCTGCCTATTTCACTGTGTGTGTGTGTGTGTGTTTGTGAGCGTGCGTGTGTGCGCCTGTGTGCATGCAAGAAATGCATTCATTTATATGAAATCACTTTGTGAAATGTAAAATGTCACATGAGTGTAAGACGTGATGACTGAATTGGTCTGTTCCTTGTTAGGTGTGTCCAGTCTGTACTCCTCCTCTGGGACATCTTCCCCAGGTTCTTTATCCCTGGTCATAATCGATGGTTTTCATCTTGTAGTCCCATGATACTTTGTCCATACCTCTGTTTTGTGACCCATGTATCAGCTCATAGTTGCTCTTAAGTCTGCCTGTCACCAAAACCGTAGAACACAATAGTTAAATTCTCCGAATTCTCAGAATCTAGAGCAGTGCTGGTCAATAGAAATATAGTGGAAGTCACATACATAGTTTTTAACATTCTAGTAGCCACATTTTAAAAAGCAAAAAGAAACAGGTAAGCTTAATTCACTAATTTATTTTAACCTAATATAACCAAATATGATCATTTCTGTATGCAATCAGTGTTAAAAATTAATGCAATATTTTGCATCATATTTTATACTAAGTCTTTGGATTCTGGGGTGCATTGTATACTTACAACATATCTCAATTCAGACTAACCACATTTCGAGTGCTGGATAACCACATGTGGCTAGTGGCTACTATATGGGGCAGCATAGCAGTACTGTTAGTGTCCTTGGGTTCAAATCCCAGCTTTGCATTTACTAGCTGGGCAGTTTACTTGACCTTTCTCTTCCTCAATTTCCTTTTTGTGAAATGGATTTAATAATGCATTCTACACCATAGGGTTGTTGAAAGAGTTAAATAAGTTTGTATATACAAATAGCACTTATTGCACAATGTGCACATCATAAATGTTAAGGATAATGATAGCTTCAATTTTAGACTGCAAGATTCCTAAAGGTTAAACTGCATTTTATTCATATTTTCATTTTCCAAAACCTAAAACAGTGGCTGACATATGGTGTTCTGTCTGTATTGACTGGCTGAATGATAACTGGCTTCTACCACTTACTCTATATGGCATCAAAGCTTCAAACGCAATCCTGGACATGGTAACCAGTGGCAACACAGCAGTATCTATTAATGGCGGTGGTGGTTGGGGGCAATACCATTTGCAGATGTATTTAATAATAATCAACTTCTGTAAGGTATAATTAATTATCACAAAGGTCACCCATTTTAAGTATATTTAAGTGAACTTTGACAAATATGAATCAATCAACATGTAGAATATTGCCAACACCCCCTGAAATTTCTTTTGCAGTCAGTCCTCTCTCCCTACCCTTAGCAACCATTGATCAACTTTCTGTTACTATAGCTTTGCCTTTTTAGAATTTCATAAATCAGAAAACGTAGGCTCTCTTGTGTCTGGCTTCATTTACTTAGTATGATGCTTAGAGATTATCTACGTTATTCCATGTTATATGTAGTTCATTCTTTTTTATTGCTGAGTAATATTTCATTGTACAGATATAAATACTACAATCGGTTATACATTCTCTTGTTAATGGATATTTGAGTTGTTTCCAGTTTTTTTGCCCTTATTTTAACTGCACCTTTCACAGAGCAGAAGTTTTTAACTTTAAAATCCAACTTATCGATTTTTTCTTTCATGGATCATGCTTTTGGTGTTATATCTAAAAAAGTCATATACTAAACCTAAGGTCACCTAGATTTTCTCTTATGTTATCTTCTAGAAGTTTTATAGCTTGCATTTTACATTTAGGTCCATGATCCATTTTGTAAATTTATTTATTTATTTATTTAATTTGTTTATTGGCTGCATTGGGTCTTCATTGCTGCACACGGGCTTTCTCTACTTGCGGTGAGCGGGGGCTACTCTTCATTGTGGTGTGTGGGCTCCTCATTGCAGTGGCTTCTCTTGTTGCGGAGCACAGGCTCTAGGCAAGTGGGCTTCAGTAGTGGTGGCACATGGGCTCAATAGTTGTGGCTCACAGGCTCTAGAGCACAGGCTCAATAGTTGTGGTGCATGGGCTTAGTTGCTCCGCAGCATGTGGGATCTTCCCAGAGCAGGGCTTGAACCTGGGTCCCCTGCATTGGCAGGCAGATTCTTAACCACTGCACCACCTAGGAAGTCCCCCATGATCCATTTTGAATTAATTTTTGGGAAAGGTGTAAGGTCTGTATCTAGATTGGCATTTGTTTGTTTGTTTTCCCTGCACTTGGAAGTCCAGTTGTTCCAGCATCATTTGTTGAAAATATTATCCTTTCTCCATTATATTGCCTTTGCTCCCCTGTCAATGTTTATTTCTGGACTTCCTTTTCCATTCCACATATCTAGAGTCACAGCACTCCAACATTGTTTTGATTACTATAGTTTTATTATAAGTCTTGATAAGTGTCAAGTCTTCAAACATCATTTTTCTTTTTCAAAATTGTTTTGGCTCTTCTAGATCCTTTACCTGTCCATATAAGTTGTAGACTCGGCCTGTTAATATCTACAATAATCTGCTGGGATTTTGAATGAGATTGTATTGAAATATCAATTTGGGGGAGATTTAGCATCTTAACAATAATGACTTTTCCAATCTGGAAACCTGGGATCTTGCTGTATTTTTTACATCTTCTTTCATTTCACTCAACAATATTTAGTAGCTTTTAGTGAACAGAGTTTTGCATATTTTACTAAATTTATCCCTTAGAAATTCTTGTTTCTTATTCTATTGTAAATGGTATTTTAAATTTCTAATTGTTTGTTGCTAGTATATAGAAAGACAACAATAGATCTATATTTACCATGTATTCTGCAACCTTGCTAAATTCATCCGTTATTTCTGGTTGCTTTTATATAGATTCCTTAGATTTTTCTATGTGTACTATCATGCCACCTATGAATGAAGGCAGTTTTGCTTCCTCCTTTCCAATCACTGTGCTTTTTATGACATTTTCTTTTCTTATTGCACTGTCTAGGACCTCCAGTAAAATGCTGAATAGAAATGTGAGAGTGAACATCCTCACTTTGTTCCTAATCTTAGGGGTAAAACATTCAGTTTTCCACCATTAGCTATGATACTTGTGATAGGTTTTTCGTAGATGCTTTTTATGAGGTTGAGGAAGTTCCTTTCTATTTCTAGTTTTCTGGGATTTTTAAAAAACCATGAATGGATAGCAAACTGTATCAAATACTTTGCATCTGTGAGATGATCATATGATTTTCCTCTATCTGTTAATATGGTGAATATATTGGTTGATATTTGAATATTAAATTAACCCACTTGGTCATGATATATTACTCTTTTTATATTACTAGATTCAATTTAATGAAGGAATTTGTAGTTTTCTTGTCTTTTTTTGGTTTGGGGATCAGAGTAATGATGGTCTCATAAAATGATTTGGGATATTTGGGATATAATCCCTTCTCTTCTATTTTATGGTAGAGTCTGTGTGGAATTAATATTATTTCTTCCTTAAATGCTTGGTAGAATTCACCAGTGAAACCATCTGGGCCTGGAGTTTTGTGTGTGTGGGGCGGTGGGGGGAAATTTGCTATCTAAAACTAACTTGTCTTTAATGGATATCCTACTATTCAGGCTATCTATAAAGGGGCTTTGGTAGTTTGTATCCTTAAGGAATTTGTTATTTCATCTAAGTTGATAAATTTGTTACTATAAAGTTGGTCATAGTATTTCCTTATCATTTTAATCTTCTCTCATTTTTTTCTTGATCAGTCTGGTTAGAGGCTTATCAATTTTATTGATATTTTAAAAGAATCAGCTACTGGTTTCATTGATTTCTGTTGTTTTTCTGTTTTCTATTTCACTGCTCTGATCTCATTACTGTATTTCCTTCCTCCAGCTTCTAGTAGGTTTAACTCATCCTTAAAATATTTTCTTTTTTTTTTTTACTGAAGGTGGAAGCTTAGGTTATTGAATTCCGACCCCCTTTTTTTAAAAAAAAAAAAAAGATTTATTTATTATTTATTTATTAGCTTTATTTTTGGATGGGTCAGTCTTAGTTGCGGCATGTGGGATCTTCGTTGAGGCATGCGGGATCTTTCATAGTGGCTTACGGGCTTCTCTCTAGTTGTGGCATGCAGGTTTTCTGTTCTATAGTTGTGACACAAAGGCTCCAGGGTGCCTGGGCTCTCTAGTTGTGGCACACGGGTTCCAGAGTGAGTGGCTCTGTAGTTTAAGGCACTACGGAGCTCAGTAGTTGTGGCACACAGGCTTAGTTGCCTCAGGCATGTGGAATCTTAGTTCCCTGGCCAGGAATAGAACCATGTTCCCTGCATTGTAAGGGGGATTCTTTACCACTGGACCACCAGGGAGGTCCCAAGACCTCCCTTTTTTTTTCTAATATAGGCAATTAATGCTCTCAATTTACTTTAAAGATTGCTTTAGCTTCATTTATAACCTTGATATGTTATATTTTCATTTTCATTCAGTTCAAAGTATTTTTTTAATTTACCTTGTGATTTCTTCTTTGATTCACGTGTTATTTAGAAGGGTGTTGTTTAATTTTTAATTATTTGGGTAATTTCCAGGTTTAAAACTGATTTCTAGTTTACATCCATTGTTGTCAGAAACCATGCCTGGTATTTCAATCCTATTACATTTACCGAGACTTTTTTTTTTTTTTGCCTTGCCATGCAGCTCGTGGGATCTTTGTTCCCCAATGAGGGATTGAACCTGGGCCCTAGGCAGTGGAAATGCCAAGTCCTAACCACTGGACTGCCGGAGAATTCCCAACATTTATTGAGACTTTTTTTAAGATTTTTTTTTTTTGATGTGGACCATTTTTAAAGTATTTATTTATTTATTGGCTGCATTGCATCTCCTTTGCTGCGTGTGGGCTTTCTCTGGTTGTGGGGAGCAGGGGCTACTCTTTGTTGTGGTGCACTGGCTTCTCATTGCAGTGGCTTCACTTGTGGCAAAGCATAGGCTCTAGGCATGTGGGCTTCAGTAGTTGTAGCTCACGGGCTGTAGAGCGCAGGCTCAGTAGTTGTGGCGCATGCGCTTTGTTGCTCTGCAGCATATGGGATCTTCCAGGATGAGGGATCGAGCCAGTGTCCCCTGAATTGGCAGGCAGATTCTTAACCACTGCATCACCAGGGAAGTCCCTAAAGTCTTTCTTGAATTTGTTACAATATTGCTTTTATTTTGTGTTTTGGCTTTTTGGCAACAAGGCACATGGGATCCTAGCTCCCTGACCAGGGATCGAACTCATACTCCCTGCACTGGAAGGCGAAGCCCTAACCACTGGACTGCCAGGGAAGTCCCAAGACTTTTTAATGGCATAGTATATGCCTTATTCTGGTGACTGTTCCAAGTACACTTGAAACAAATGTTTATTCTGTTGTTGTTGGATAGCGTGTTCCATTAGTGTTAATTAGGTCAAGCTGACAGAGAGTGCAGTTCGTCTTCTATATCCTTACTGTGGTTTTCTGTTTACTTGTTCTATCAATTACTGAGAGAGGAATGTTGAAGTCTCTAACTAAAATTGTGGATTTGTCTATTTCTTCTTTTAGTATCGTTAGTCTTTGGCTTCATGTATTTTGAATTTCTGTTTTATTTGCACATATTGGGTTGGCCAAAAAGTGCCTTCGTTTTTAAGTAAAAATAAAAGACACACTTTTCATTTTCACCAAGAACTTTATTGAACAATATATTCACCCTTTTGTTCCACTACCTTCTGCCATTTTTTCAGGCAACTTTATAATTCCATCTTCCCAAAACTTTTTATCTTTTTGAGCCAAGAACTGTTCCAGGTGCCTTTTACAGTCTTCCAGGGAATTGAATTTTTTTCCATTAAGAGAATTTTGTAAAGACCTAAATAAATGGAAATCCAAAGGTGTAAATGTCTGGTAAATATGGCAGATGAATCAGAACTTCCCAGCCAAGCTGTAACAGTTTTTGCCTGGTCATCAAAGAAACATATGGTCTTGTGTTATCCTGATGGAAGATTATGCATTTTCTTTTGACTAATTCTGGGTGCTTTTTGTCGAGTGCTGCTTTCAGTTGGTCTAACTAAGAGCAGTACCTGGAATTAATCGCTTGATTTTCTGGAAGGAGCTCATAATAGAGGACTTCCTTCCAATCCCAACATATATACAACATCACCTTCTTTGGATGAAAACTGACTTCTGGTGTCTTGGTGATGGTTGCTGATGATTCATTTTGCTTGCCCCACAAGCTCTTCCATTCCACATTATTGTCCAGTACCCACTTTTTATCACCCATCACAATTTGTTTTAAAAATGGAACATTTTCCTTACGTTTCAGTAGAGAATCACATGTGGAAATATGGTCAAGTTTTTTTTCCACTTGACTTATGTGGAACCCAAACATCGAAATGATTAACATAACCAAGCTGGTGCAAATGATTTTCAGTGCTTGACTTGGATATTTTGAGTATGTTGGCTATCTCCTGCGTGGTATAATGTTGATTGCTCTCAATTAATGTCTCGATGTGTTCGCTATCAACTTCAACTGTTCTACCAGACTGTGGAGCATCGTCCAGCAAGAACTCTCCAGCATGAAACTTCGCAGACCACTTTTGACATGTTCAATCAGTCATAGTACCTTCTCCATACACTGCACGAATCTTTTTTTGCATTTCAGTTGTGTTTTTACCCTTCTTGAAATAATAAAGCATAATATGCTGAAAATGTTGCTTTTTTTTCCATCTTCAATATTAAAATGGCTACACAAAAATTCACCAATTTCGATGTCTTTTTTTTTTTAGATATATATCTCTTTTTTTTTGTCGGTTCTCATTAGTTATCCGTTTTATACATAGTATCAATAGTGTATATAGGTCAATCCCAATCTCCCAATTCATTCTGCCACCACTCCTTTCCTCCCTGGTATCCATACGTTTGTTCTCTATGTCTGTGTCTCTATTTCTGCTTTGTAAATAAGATCGTCTATACCATTTTTTTTCAAATTCCACATGTGTGTTAATATATGATATGTGTTTTTCTCTCTCTGACTTACTTCATTCTGTATGACAGTCTCTAGGTCCGTCCACATTTCTACAAATGACCCAAATTTGTTCCTTTTTATGGCTGAGTGATATTCCATTGTATATATGTACCACATCTTCTTTAGCCATTCTTCTGTTGATGGACATTTAGGTTTTTTCTGTGTCCTGGCTGTTGTAAATAGTGCTGCAATGAACATTGGGGTGCACATGTCTTTTTTTTTTTTTTTCCCAGATTTATTTATTTATTTATTTATTTTAATTTTTTTTTACAATAAACTGCATATATTTAGAATGTACAATTTGGTATCCCAATCTCCCAGTTCATTCCCCCCCAACCCTCCCCGCTTTCCCCACTTGGTGTCCATATGTTTGTTCTCTACATCTGTGTCTCTGTTTTTGCCTTGCAAACTGGTTGATTTGTACTCTTTTTCTAGATTCCACATATATGTATTAATATACGATATTTGTTTTTCTTTTTCTGACTCACTTCACTCTGAATTATGGTTTTCTCTGGGTATATGCCCAATAAAGGGATTGCTGGGTCATATGGTAGTTCTAATTTTAGTTTTTTAAGGAACTTCCATACTGTTCTCCATAGTGGCTGTATCAATTGATGTCTTTTTTTTAAACACACACTGATCTGACAGCTGTCACATACAACGTAACAAAATTGTTTCAGATGAAGTTAAAGACAACTAAATGCTACTACAGCCACCTTATGGAAAAAAAACAAAGAAACCTTTTGGCCAACCCAATATATTTAGTATTGTTATGCTTTCTTAATCAGTTGATCTCTTTATCTATGAAATGTCCATCTTTATCCCTTGTTTATTTCTTGTTTGAAATCTATGTTATCTGATGTTAATATAGCCACTTTAGCTTTATTCCAATTAGGGTTTGTGTGGTATCTTTTTCCATCCTTTTACTTTTTAAGCTATTTGTCTTTTTATATTTAAAGTGGATTTCTTATATTTAAAGTGGAAATTTTGTAGACAGTGTATAATTGGGTCTTGCATTTTTATCTAATTTCACAATCACTGCCTTTAAACTGGAGCATTTAGACCATGCACATTTATATGTACATGGTTGGGCAGAAAGTTACTGTCTTGCTGTTTGTTTTTTTGTTTTCATTTTGTTTTTCTTTGCTCCATGTATTTGTTATTCCCTTTCTCTCTATTTATTGTCTTCTTTTTGAATATTTTAGTGATTTCATTTTATCTCTACTATTACCTTACTATCTATACTGTTTATTTCTGTCTTTTGTTTTTTTCTTTTGTGTTTGCTTTTGAAATATTTGATTTTAATTTATCAAAGTTTACTGGCAAACATTATACTACGTCATGTGTAAAATGAACAACATACTTCTGTTTTCCTCCTCTTGTCTTTTGTACCAATGTTTTAATACATTTTACTTCTACATATGCTCTGAATCCTACAATGCAGTGTAATTATCTTTGCTTAAAACAGTTAATTATCTTTAAGGAGATTTGAAAATGGGAACAAATGTCCTGTATTTACCTAAGTATGTGCCTCATTGCTCTTCATTCCTTTGTGTATATCTACATCTATCTATCTGGAATAATTTTCCTTCTTCTTGAAGAACTTCCTTTAATGTTTGTTATAGTGCCGGCCTGCTGGTGATGAATTCTCTCAACTCTTGTTTGAGAAAATATTTTAACTTAAATTTTGAATATTTTCAGTAGGTGTAGAATTCTAGATTATCAAGTATTTTTCTTTTAGTGCTTTAAAATCTATACTTTATTGTCTTCTGATTTGCGTGGTTTCTTATGAAAAGTCTCTGATATTTCTCAGTTTTGTTCTTCTGTATGGATTACATTATTTTCTCTCTGGTTGCTTTTAAGATTTCACAGCTGGTTTCAGTAATTGGATTCTTATGTGCTGTGTTATGCTTTTGTGTATGTGTGCTTATTCTGGTTGGACTTCATTGAGCTCTTTGGATTTATGAGTTTATATTTTTATCACATTTGGAAAAAATTTCACCATTATTCTGTAAATATTTTGTTGTTCATGCCCCTGCTTTTTTCTGGAACTCTAATTTTATATTCGTTAGATTGCTTGGTGTTATCTCACAGATCACTGATTTTTATCAGTCATTTTTTTCCCCTTTGCCTCATTTTGGATAAATATCTTCGAGTTCCTGGTTATTTCTTCTGCAGTGTCTAGTTTACTGTTAGTAGTATTCAGTACCTTTTCATTTCTGATGTTACGTTTTTCATGTTTAGAACTTTCATTTTTTTTTAGCCCTTATATTGTAATTAATCATCTCTGTCCTTTCTGGATCTGTTTTTATTGAAGGATTTTTTTCTCCTAATTGTAGTGTTTTGCTTTTTTTTTTTGAATGCCAGGTAAATTTTGATAAGATGCCAGTCATTGCAGATTTTAAGTTGTTGAGTGCCAAAAGACATTTGAAAGTGTATTGGAGTGAATGAAGTTATTTTAATCGGTTTGATCCTTCTGAGTCTTGATTTTAATATTTATTATGACTGGTTCAGAGAAGCCTTTACTCTAGGGCTATTTTAGTCCCACTACTAAGGTGTGACACTTCAGAGAACTGTACCTGATGCTCTGTGTATTACAAAGTCCCTCCACATTACTTAGTGGAAAAGGAAATGATTCCGAACTCTGTGTGAGCCCCAGTAATTGTTCTGCATACTGCTTTCCAGTAGTTCTTTTCCTGACCTCCTGGATAGCTCTCTACTCAGCTGAAGACTCCAGGAGACTCCTATGCAAATCTACAGTAATCTAGCCTGCAAAATCTAGATAACTAAAATAACCTGGAAATCTTCCCAAACTCTAGTTTTGTCACCTTAGTCCAGGAACACTGCTGGACTTTGTTTAGATTCTTTCTCCTTGTGTTGTGGCCTAGAAACTATTCAATACCTCTAGGCAGTAAGCTGGAAAAATCATAGGATGTCCCTCATTTGATTTCTGTTGCTCAAGGACCATAGTCTTCCTCTGCCTGAAACAGTATTTAAATGTATTTTACAAGGATATCTAGTTGTTTAACATGAGAAGGCAATTCCCACAGCAGTTATTTTCCCATGGGCAAAATCAAAATCTGTCTGTGAATAAAATTTATTTTGAAAGAGTTTTATTGAGTAGAATATCCCCTTTTCTAGGAAGCTAATTAAAAGGCTTTGTTTTTCCATTTTGAAATGTTACAAAGTCTCCTTAAGTTTAAGATCAACTGAGCATCTCCAGTTTTCAACATTCTTGGATCAGGAAGAATATCAGTCCTTTATTTTTCATATAGAATCTCATTTTTTGCAATACAAATCATGTTTTAAAAATTAGGCTTTATAAACATAAAGTTATTGTGAGGAAATATGTAGTATTGGGATACTTCAGATTATCTTTCCTACAAAATGTATGGCCTTCCTGCTTACTTAAGCCCTTATTATTTTTTTCCCTCTAGTTATCAGTTGGACTTTAAGAATTACACAAGTGACCATTTATAAGGCATTCTCAATATTCGATCACTTAAAAAATTTTAAATGGTAAACTATCAGTGACTTCATATAAAATGTGGATGAGTCTTATTAATATCAAAACTTAGTGCACAATGAGAATAAAAAATATCTGTATGTGGCTGGTATCAGAATGTGTACTTCCCACTTCAATAGAGAACATTCAGTACCTATTAGGAATAAAATTCTATTCTTATAAACTCTCTCTACATAGGCTGTAAACATTTGTGATTTTCTTTTCTTGAATTAGCCTAGTCCTTTGTAATGAATTGAGTTTCTGTGTTTTGCAGAGCTTTTGAAGACAAACTTGAGTGGAGAGTTTGAGGAATTAGAAACATATTAAATTAAATGTGTTCAAATATTTCCTTCCTCTTATGTGTTAAGTACTTTGCGGAAATAATTACTTTCATTCTCATTTGCCAAAGAGAAAAACTTTTCCTTATATATTTCATTATCCCTGAATCAGAATAAGCTTTCCTAAAATACCTATTATATCTTATTGTCGTATTATCTTTACCTTTAGGTACATTTATAGACATCATAACTTGATAATTCCTCTATTATGTTATATTTTTTGTATCCTGATAATTAAGCATGGTATCATCAGTAGAGATAATGACCATGATTATAAAATTGCAAAGCAGCTGTAGGAAGGGATGGTTAGATTCCTTATAATACTGTATGGGTTCATTATTCTTGTTTGAATTTTGCTGGTTGCTACCGTGTTTTGGGCTATTAAACTATTTATGCCTTTCTGGCCCCATTTTTGCTTCTAAACCATCAAAATGATATAATTAAATATCTATACCAAGGGCTGAACTTTAAAAAATTCATATATTTTAATTTTCATTTTGTTTATACTATATTTATGCATGTAAAAATGCATTTCAGCATTTGTACATTACTTAGAGGAATAACTGCAGAGTCTTCTCCTTTTACATAATTGTATATTTAAGAATGGAAAGAAAATCATAATGTCATAATGCCTGTGATTCCTCTGGTGTTCTCCGTTATCAATTAGAAAATAAACTAGATTTTCTGATCCCCCAGTTCCTTGGGGATTTATTTAAAAAGCAACCTGAATTTTTACCTTCATGCGAAAACATTGCATTGTTTACAAGATGAATATTAAAATAATACAATTAGAATGAAAAGTGTTTTCCTTTGGGGTTCTCTTAAGAAAGAGAGTGAGACAGACACATACCTTGGGATATAGCAGGGAACATATTATCTGCAAAGCTGATTTGATATTAATGCATTCCACTAATCAAGTTTATTTTCTGTATTGACTGAAGTTAACATTAATCCTTTAATTTGCAAATACTACAGTTCTAAAAATTACATTTTTGAACTGATCGCTGGTGATTATGCTACATGGTGTCATTGTAAGCTTGCTGCTGAATAGATTATTTACACTCACTCTAGAAGATGAAACTATCCCCAACATATCTTTCTTGCAAAATTAGTAGAAATGCTAGTTGTTATTAAACCTGATCAGCTGGTATCACAGCAGGGTACTTGTGAAAAAATTACTTAATATCTCTTTGTTTACAGTCTTCACTGAGGTGAATATATTTAATGTAATTATTCAACTGCTAACCAGCTCCTGATGTTAACTATTTCTGTTTTAAAAAGTTGCATTTTTAACAAAACCTGTACCACACCAAAGGTTTTATTTTCATTTTCCTAAGAACAGTATTTTCTGTATACATCTAGAAAGAGAGTCTTAATGAAGAGGTTTTGTGCTGATTAAGCCCAGAGGTGTTATTACACAGAGAAAATTTGATCATTCTTGCATCTTTGGAAACGGTAACATTGTGTAGAACTAGAAAAGGTGGATTTCTTAATCAGTCATTGGTTTATAAGACAATCTGGGAGAAGTTCACTTTAGGAGTGCCTCAATATCCCTTTTGAAGAAGCAATTAATCCTTAATGGGACCACTGTGGATTTAGTAAATAGATTGGAACAAACCAAGATAACAGTGACTAATCTACAAAATTCTATTCTACTCTATTCTATTCTACTCTTGTTATAGAAAAAATTACTCCAAATCAGAAATGGGCAAAATATGTAAATAGAATGTGCTTAGATGTTCACGTGGTGCCTGTTGATTTCAAGGGGTGTCCTGCAAATGTATATGAGTGGACTTCCATTTTGAGTCTCTTCAGTTGGCTCAACAATTTAGTGTTTTAGTTATATTTATGTTTCACTATATCCTTCAAACAGCTCCCAGAATGAATGTATTTCATGTCTTGAATCATTAGACCAGTCTTAAAACTGCATTCTCTTTTTTACATAAATATTCCTATGTAACTGGTTGGCTAACAAGATCACTTGGTCATCCAGGAAACCTTTAATCCAAGGTCTATTAATTTTTCTTAGCTCTGATATATGACTTCAAACTGGAAATGAATCTTTTAAAAAATACATTACTCCCTAAGCATCACTCTAAGGAACAGAAAGTAGCTGGGTTGACTATTGTTTTGGGGTTTGGAAAAGCAGCTTAATGATATTCATATTAGAAATGATAAACCTGGAGAGTTATAACTTCTCTCTCCAATATGTTATTAGGCTGAACCTACTTCAGCTCACCTCTTATTTTGATGGAAGAATTTGTGCTGTTTTCTTGTGTTTATTTCAGTTACCAGAATTCTTGAATTAGAAAAAATCATAACCAGAGCAACTCACTATTATATAATAATTTTATGGTTATTTATATTATTATTCATTGGAGACTGGAGGTGGTATATGTTTTGTTCACACCAAATTCCTACACCCAGCACAATTTCCAGCACATAGCAGGTGCTTAACAAGTCTTTGCTGGGCAAGTAAATGTCAGCTTCCTCTGCCTCCTGTTGATGCCATGCCCTTGTTATAGCTGCGTAACAGTGTGAGCTCCAGGTGTCACACTGTTGTGCCCAACGTTCTACCCTGAAAATATCATTTAAAGTCCAACCTGGAAAGAGGAGCCACTCTGTTTGAATCAGGGGGAATTTCGTGCAGGAAATTGGTTTCACCGGTGCCAGATGACGCTTAAAAGGAGGATGGAGAAGGCAACCTAAAAGTTAGTAGCAACAGGAAGCCACACCCCCAGACTGGAGGGATGAAAGGAAGAAGTGGTAATACCCCAGCTCAGGATCTGATAGTGCCTGATCAAACCTGAAACCACAAAAGACACTGACACCAAGGGGGCGGTGCACCTATTGCCAGGGAGGCACCAGAAGCAGAGAGGGAAGGGAGAAATATTCTTGCTTCTCCCTTCTTTCGAGCCTCTCATTTCTCAGTGGAAAGCCCTGCAGAACATCAGCTGACACGGAAGCACAGGCTGCCCGTGTTACCTTCACCCCTCTGTCTCCCAAAGCATAGCAGGGAAGGGTGAGGAATGCATCTGAGAACAAA
Source organism: Hippopotamus amphibius kiboko (assembly GCF_030028045.1). Classification (NCBI taxonomy): domain Eukaryota; kingdom Metazoa; phylum Chordata; class Mammalia; order Artiodactyla; family Hippopotamidae; genus Hippopotamus; species Hippopotamus amphibius. Next base: position 201,642,113 of record NC_080187.1, on the reverse strand, counting down.
CAGGCCATAGTGTGATCCACTACCAAAGGGAGATGCACCAGGAATAATGTCATTCTATTTCCCACTTACATGTCCCTCTCTGCTAGGGACTCTGTCTAGTTAACTTCTAGCCCAGAATGACTTGAGCAACATCCTTTGATCCTAAGAGACCCCTTTTTGGAGAACCTGACAACTCAAGATTGAGCAGCTGGCCTATGTTTTATACTCTGCTTGTCCAGCCCAGTAGAGATGAATCCAGCCCAGTTGACTTTGCTTCAGAGCACATCCACCAGCCTCTCAGATGATCCCACGTCCAACAGCCAGAGGATAATCCACCCAGGTTCAGGGTGGAGAGAGCAGCGTGATCTTGGTGACCCGGGCCAATGTCCAAGCCTTTAGTGATGTGATTAGGACAATTTCTGTGTCACCAAAATTCTAGGCTTACACTCTTCAGTGATGATTTTTTTTCCTTTGGCAGTCATTGGTCCTTCACACTTGTTTTGATTCATAGGTGAGAATTCAAATTGTGTTGTAAAATAAGGACAAGCTAAGATTAAGATTTATTGTTATTATTATTTATAAAATCTTTCACTAAGCATCTGCTTTGACCTCTATGCTAAGTCCATGACATTAAAGCAGAATTTCTCACTCTTAGCATTACTGACATTTGGGGCTGGACAATTCTTTGTCGTTGGGGGCTGTCTTGTACATTGTAGAACTCTTGGTAGCATCCCTTTATCCACTAGAAACAATTAGCACTCCTTTCTCTCAAGGTGTGACAATTAAAAATATCTCCAGATATTGCCACATGCCCCCTAGGAGGTGGAAATCATCCCTGACTGAGAACCACTGTGGTAAGGGGCGTACAATTATTGTGATCCCATTTTACAGGTGAAGAAAATGAAAGTCGGAGGTGTTAAGGGAGCATTCCAGGTCTTCTTATATACCATCATATACTTTAAATTTTTATATAGGCTATAAGTAAAGTACCAATTGGAAATTTGGGGGATAAAGCATTTGCTGGTCTGGGACAAAGTTAAAATTGGGATTCAAAATGCAAGAAGAAAAGTCACTAAGTATACTATATTGAAATTCATATCCAGGCCCTATAAATTGCGGTAAGAATCTTGATTTTTGATAACTGAAATGTTGTGGGGTATTATCATAATAGCTATGTGTTGTAAGAAATTGAGTGTCAGGACTACTGGGGATAGCCCTGGCATTTGCTTACCAGAAAAATAGCACTAGTGGCTTCCCATCTGGCTTTGACCTAATGACTAAATTATTTTAATTTTTTCCTATGTTTAAAATCTTTGCTTTCTTCAAGATAAGAACACCTTAATTTCCTTCATCGCATCTGTCTGCTCATTAATGTGCGTGTTTTCATCTTTATCAGCAGTTGGCTACCAGATGAAGTTTAGATAAATGGTCGTCAGCTTACCTTACAGTTGTTTTTTGATGAGGTCTGGATGGAAGTGTTACAGCAGATACTCCCAATAAGAAGAGGCTGCACTGTCTCTCTGTGGTTCATTGAACCCATATGGGTCAGAACAGCTGGAAGGATGGATTTGCTACCTGAGGCCAGCAATTATGTCGCCAACCGTGACTCCCACTTGCTGACCCTTGTATAATGCATTGCAGTTGAAGGAATGTTGATCACTCCTTTCCGTTTCGTGATGGATGGTGTTATTTAAATCTGATGGTCTTGTAAACCATTGGTGAGTTTCCATGGCTCACAGATGTGAGTGAGGCAGATAGTCAATAAATAATGCCATGTTCTAGAAGAACATGGCACGTGGGCTAAATTGTCCTGCGAACAAGCAGGTGTAAAGGTAACTTAGACCTGCATTGGAAAGGCTTCTAGAGAAAAATTGTTTCTGGCTGGTATTGTTATAAGCAAACATGCTTCTCTCCAGGTCTGTGTTTGAAGATTGTTTTATTTGAGTTGCTTGATAGAGAGCACCCGCACTACCTAGAATGCTCATCTATGGCTAGTCAAGCTTGAGAGGACAAAGCTTTACTGATTTAGATATACCTACCCGGGTTGGGGTGGTGGGTGCAACTTCACAAGAGGTGATTTTCTTTGATTGTGTAAGGTCCTGTGAGCCACCCACAGAGAGCTGTCTGGAAGGACTGTCATAGTTGACACCATTAAACTTTTGTATCATCCTCATAATTCCCCTGGCACTGAGTTCCTGCTTCCCAAGCCATCTTCCAGTTACAACTTGGCTTTATAAGTAGCCCCATCTCTAAGCAGAGTACAGGGCAGACAAACCAATGGGAGTGTCCTAGTCATGTCCTAGTTAATCTGTATGTCAGGCATATTTTTCATTATACGAATTAATAAATTGGCATCAAGTTGAAAAATGAATAAAATCAGTTAAGGAGCTTCCACATTTGTAAAGAGGTTGGATGTAGTCCTTGTATTCTAGCTACATTCGTTTGTATAAGAAGAAATAAAATGGAGCACCAGAGTGTTTTTAGGATTTCACCAGGCATCCTTTAACATAGTTTTCTAGTTGTTGTGTGGAGTTTTTTCTCCCCAAGCAGATGCTAAGTTTCCTCTGAGCAGTAACCATTTTTTCTACTATTTTTACATATACTATAGTACATAGTACAATGCTGGAGACATGCTTAACCTTCATTTAAAACTTACTGCTTGTTTTCTGGCTCCCCTAATACTATATTGAATTAGCTAAAGTAAAGAGATGTTTGGCAAAGATGAGAGAACAGTCTGTTACAAGTACCGTGAGGTGCTCTGGAATGATGACTTGGTTAATTTACAGCATTCTGTACAGTGAGGTCACCTGTGTTAAAATCCCCATCACTGTGTAAGCCATGATGCCTTTTTCTAAAGGAGTGTTTATTGTGAGTTCCAATCTATGTGTGTGCCTGAAAGAGCAATGGTAGAGGCTACTGCTATATTGGGTTTATGTAAAGGAAGGAAAATTCTAAATGTATCAGGAGGGAGGGTAGTTGAATAGACTGGCAATGCATTTATGATCTGAACTCCTATTGTGATACCTGGCTACTACGCTACTTCGCTAAACACAAAAACCGAAATTGTGAGGAGCTCTGCAGAAAGGATTTTTTTTGGTATAATTCTGTCCTAGATGAGAGTGTGGATATCACGTGGCTTTAAAATATGGGGGCAGAGAAGGCTGATTTAAATAGGAAATTCCCAAGTAAAGAATAAACTACTCTTGGTTAAAATCTATATTTATCCTTGATTTTGCACTTATTAATGTAGGTTAATAATATAATATTGGACTTGCTTTAAGTTGCTTTGAATCTTGCGGTATTTATGTCTTTCTTTGGCTTTGAAACACTGTTGTAGTCTTTCTTGTACCTCTGAGCTGTTGTAGACAAGGCTCATTTGTGTGTACTGCTCCTGAAATTTCCAGTGTACTACTTGGGTAACAACTCACTGTATCAATCTCTTGTGGCTGCTCCAGCAAGTTTTCACAAACTTGGTGGCTTAAAAGAATAGAAATTTATCCCCTCACAGTTCTGGAGGCCAGAAGTCTGAAGTCTGTATCACTGGGCTGAAATCAAGGTATCAGTGGGGCAGTACTCTCTCCAGAGGCTCTAGTGGGGAATCTTTTTCTTGCCTCTTCCAGCTTCTGGTGGCTACTATTCCTTATCTTGTGACGCATCACTCTATCCTGCCTCCATGGTCACACTGTCAAATCTCCCTCTGCCTCCCTCTTATAAGGATACATGTAATTGCATTTAGAACCCACCTGTATCATCCAGGATGATCTCCTCATGTCGAGATCTTTCATGACATCAACAAAGCATTTTTTATTTTTATTTTTTGCCAAATAAGGAAACATTTATAGGTTCCAGGGATTAGAATGTGGATATTGAGGGTTGGGACATGATTCAGTCTACTTGAGTTATTTATTGATTAGTATAGCACTTCAGTTCAAAATCCTTTTCCCTTAGTACTTACAAGACATTTTTTTTCCCGTTGTTGTCTAGCGTTCTGTGTTACATATAAGAAGTCCCATGCCAGTTTACCCTCCTTAAGTACATAATCGTCTTGTACTCTCTGCCCCCAAACACACTTATACGTACTACAAGCTTAAAAGCTTCTCCTTTTTGTTGTCAAATGTCACAAATTCTTCCAGGATTTATCTATACTATATTATGAGCCCTTCCCATATTTCTAGAAAATATTTAGTGTGTCCTTTAACCATTTAAATCTTTTTCACTTCAGGGAAATATTCTATTTGGTATTTCTTTGTTTCCCTCCATCTTCTCTGTTCTCTCTTTTTAGGACTCTTATTAGACAGATTTTGATCTCAAACTATCATACGTGACTCTTAATTTTCCTTTAAACTTTAAAGAAAATTTTATTGGAGTATAGTTGATTTACAATGTTGTGTTAGTTTGAGGTGAATCAGTTATATGTATATCTACTCTTTTTTAAGATTCTTTTCTTATATAGGCCATTACAGAATATTGAGTAGAGGTTTCTGTGCTATACTCCTTTAAACTTTCTATCCCTTTATTCTTGCTTTGTATTTTGCAAAAATCCCTCAGCTCAATATTCTAGCTTCATGTATTGAACTTTAGTCATGTCATTTCTAATATTCATCACTTCTGTTTCAATTACTTTTTTTAAAAATAAATTTATTTATTTATTTTATTGGCTGTGTTGGGTCTTTTTTGCTGTGTGCAGGCTTTCTTTTAGTTGTGGTGAGCGGGGGCTACTCTTCGTTGTGGTGCACAGGCTCCTCATTGCCGTGGCTTCTCTTTTTGCAGAGCACAGGCTCTAGGCACATGGGCTTCAGTAGTTGCAGCACATGGGCTCAGTAGTTGTGGCTCACGGGCTCTGAAGCTCAGGCTCCATAGTTGTGGCACACGGGCTTAGTTGCTCCACGGCATGTGGAATCTTCCTGGAGCAGGAATCGAACCCATGTCCCTGTATTGGCAGACGGATTCTTAACCACTGCACCACCTAGGAAGCCCTGAATTACTTTCTGTTTTGGTTCTTGTATGTTTGATTTCTGGGAACTCTGAATGCTTCTTTTTAGTAGTAGCCCGTTATAGTTTTATGGCTCTGTCTTGAATCTCTCTAAAGATTTTAACTATGCTTTTAAAAGTTCTTTTCTTTTTTGTGCCTTAGCCTGTTTCCTCTCACTGAAGTTTTATACAGAGACAGGCTGGGTTCATTCTGCTCTATTGTAAAGCCATACGATAAGAACCTCTCTGTGACTCCCACACTTAACTACACCAAGCTCAGCCTTTCTGGGAGACATGTTTAGCCTCAGGTGAATACAGCTGTTCAACTTCTCCATGATAGTCTAAGATTACACACAGAAAGAGTGCATTGAAATGGGCAGTTTCCAACCTACTGAGAGCTAATCTTCCCCGTTAGGTTGTGAGCCTTTTGAAAGTTGATGATCACATTTTATCCAGTGCTGTATCTGCAGCACTTAGCCCAGTTCTGGCCTATAATTGTTGCTTAATTGATATTTATTAAATAAAAGAATGAACAAATATTTGATATTTCAAGTTTGGCATAGATTATCACTTGATTTGTTTTGAAGGCAGAATCTAAAGAAAATGAGGTCTTTGGGGAAGAACATTTTATTCCATACATCATTGTTTATTGCCTCACATATAGTTGGACTGAAGTAAAAATATAGCCAGAACCTATCTTACAGAGGGTTTCCTGGACACTTGGGAATGGCCACAATCAATAAAGAGTACTTTCTCTGCCTATCCATTCTCCTAGAGATAAGAGCAAGAACAGGCTACTTTAATGCCCCTCAAGTTTCCATGCCTTTGTTGGAGCTGTTCCTTCTTCCACAAGGACCCTTTCCCCTGCCCTATCCATCCTTCCCTGACTACTTCAAACCACACTGATCTCTCCATTTTGTGCTACTATGGGACTTTTTATGTGTATCACACTATTTAGTACTTCAGTTTTATTGAACAAATATTTATTTTCCCTGTACTTGGCTCTGAGCTAGGTTCCAAAGGTGATAGAAAGATGAAAAAACTCGTAGTCTTGCTTTCAAAGAGTCTTCAGCCTGGTAGGGAATTTGGTATATGATAAGTAGCTATAATAAAACTCAGCAGAACAAGAAACATGGAACTAGTGAAACAATGTATGTGGGAAGTTCAGAGTGAGAAGAAGTGATATCTACCTGATGTAGCTTCAAAAGGTGTGTGGCTTTGTCAGTGGCCTTGGAAGCTGAGCAGGTTTTTGTCAGAAGGTAATGGAGAAGTAGGGAGGAAAAGAGAAGACTGGAAGAAAAAATCATGTATAAAATGCTCAATTAAAGCCACAAAAAGGCAGAAAAAGAGTGGAAGACAAGAATAAGAACCAAGAACAATGGTGACAAATACGGTAGCTATTAATCCAAGTATATCATTAATCACTTTGAACATCAGTGGTCTAAATGCACCAATTAAAAGACAGGAATTGTCAGAGTGGATCAAAAAGCAAGACTCAACTATATGTTGCTATAAGAAACCCACTTTAATATAAGACACTTATAGACTAAAAGTAAAAGGATAGGGAAAGATACATGGATAGGGAGATTCTATATGGTCAAGATGTCAGTTCTTTGCAACTTGATCTATAGATTCAATACAATCCAAATAAAAATCCCAGCAAATTATTTTGTGGATATTGACAAACAGATTATAAAGGTTATGTGGACAGGCAAAAAACCCAGAATAGGTGACACCGTATTTAAGGAGAAGAGCAGTTGGAGGACAAATATACCCAACTTGAAGACTTAATATAAAGCTAGAGTTATTAACGCAGAGTGATACTGGTGAAAGAAGAGACAAGTAGATTAATGGAATGGAATAGAGAGCCCACAAACAGCCCCACATGAGTACAGTCAATTGTTCTTTGATAAAGGAGCAAAGGCAATACAATGGGGAAAAAAAAAAGAATCTAGACACAGACCATACACCATCAAAAAAGTTAAATCAAAATTGATTACAGACCTAAATATAAAATGAAAAATTATAAAACATCTAGAAGATAACATGAGAGAAAATCTAAATGACCTTGAGGTTGGTGATGACTTTTTAGATTAAACATCAAAGGTATGACCCATTAGAAAGAATTGATAAGCCGGAATTCATTAAAATTAAAAACTTCTGCTTTGTGAAAGACATTTTCAAAAGAATGAAAACATAAGCTACAGATTGGGAGAAAATATTTGCAAAAGACATATCTGATAAAGGGCTATTATTCAAAATATGCAAAGAACACTTGAAACTCGATCATCAGAAAACTCACTCCAGTTAAAAAATGAACCAAGACCTTAAAGTACACCTCACCAAAGAAGATACACATTTAATAGAAGGACGAAAATCCAGAACACTGCCAGCATCAAGTGCTAGCAAGGATGTGGAGCAACAGGAAATCTCATTCATTGTTTTTTTGTTTGTTTTTTTTTAATTGATTAATTAATTAAATTTATTTTTTGGCTGCATTGAGTCTTCGTTGCTGCACACAGGCTTTCTCTAGTTGCTGCGAGCGGGGGCTACACATTGTGATGCGCAGGCTCCTCACTGTAGTGGCTTCTCTTGTTGTGGAGCACGGGCCTTAGGTGCGTGGGCTTCAATAGTTGCAGCACATGGGTGCAATAGTTGTGGCTTAAGGGCTCTAGAGCACAGGCTCAATAGTTGTGGCACACGGGCTTAGTTGCTCCATGGCATGTGGAATCTTCCCAGAGCAGGGCTTGAACCCATGTCCCCTGCATTGGCAGGTGGATTCTTAACCACTGTGCCACCTAGGAAGTCCCTCTCATTCATTGTTGATGAGACTGCAAAATGGTACAGCCCCTTTGGAAGACAATTTGGCAGTTTCTTTGACAACTGAACACATTCTTATCATACAGTCCAGCAGTCATACTCCTTGGTATTTACCTGCAAGAGTTGAAAACGTGCACGCACATAAACCTGCACACACATAAACCTGCACACAGATGTTTATAGTAACTTTAGTCATAATTGCTAAAACTTGGAAGCAACTGAGATGTCCTTCAGTAAGTGAATGGATAAATAAACTGTGGGACATCCAGACAATGGAATATTATTCACTGTTAAGAAGAAATGAGCTGTCAAGCCATGAAAAGACATGGAGGAACCTTAAATGCATACAGCTAGGTGAAAGAAGCCAAACTGAAAAGGTTGCATACTATACAATTCCAACTACATATCATTCTGGAAAAGGCTAAACTATGGAGACAGTAAAAATATCAGTGGTGCCAGAGGTTGGGGGAGTAAGGGATGAATAGATGGAGTGCAGAAGATTTTTAGGACAGTAAAAATACTCAATACGATACTATAATGATGGATACATGTGTCCAAACTATAGCATTTACAACACTATGAGTGAACTGTAATGTAAACTATAGACTTTGGGTGATTATGATGTGTCAATGTAAATTCATCAGTTGTAACAAATGTACTGCTCTGGTGGGAAATGTTGGTGGGGGAGGCTATGCATGTGTGGGGGCAGGGGGTGTAGGGGAATTCTCTGTACCTTCCTCCTAACTTTGCTGTGAAACTTAAGCTGCTCTAAAAAATTATCTTAAATAAAAAATTTTTAAGAGAAACAATCATGTGAGCAAAGAAAACTGGGGTATTTTCATGGAACTAAGAATTTGTCTAGTTTCTTAGCACAGGTGTTATTTGGTGCTCTGACAATGACTAAATTTCTGCATAATAGCAATGGGCTGGAGCCAAGGAGTTGATGGATTCTTTGGTGGGGGATAGACTCTCCAGTTTGTCGCAGTTCCTCCTACACTGCACACTTCACACATCTGTGTAACCTGTCTGGTCCCTATATGCATGTGGTGGATAAGAAAGAATAATTTTAGGGGGGGAGAAAGACGGCAGTGAAGTAGAAGGATGTGGAGTGCATCCCTCTCCACAGATGCATCAGGAATACATCAAAAGACACAATAATTCCCACAGAGAACCAGCTGAACACCAGCAGAGGACCTCGGACACCAGAAAGGACTGCAAAGATCCTGACATAACTGGGTAGGACAGAGGGGAAAAAAAAAGGAGAAAGAGGAAGAGAAGAAAGCAAAAGGATAGGTCCCACACCCTGGGCAGGGGGATCTAAAACAGAGGGGAGATTGCCGAATTTGGGGAAACATCCCTCAGCTTGCGGGGAAACCCCTTCTCCAATGGGGAATTTCACTGGGTCAGAAGGGAGGTATTTGGAACTGGTTAAAGAGGGTGAAGCTGCTGAGCTGTGGCAGACGGGAAAGAGTGAGAAACACATGGAAGATCCGCACCATGGCTCAGCGTGTCTGGACTGAGATGTGGGTTCACAGCTGAACAGGGGGTCTGAGAACTGGAACATGGGAAGCGGAGAACTGGTTCAGGGTGAGAAACATTGTTGGCAGTGGGGAGATGGACTGAGAGGACAGGAGGGGAGAAATCTGCAGTGGAGAATGCCTACAGCGGAGAGCTGGGCAGCCATGGCGGTGGCTCAATACTGCTGACTCACAAGCAGCAGGGAGGAGCTGCGGGTGTATCCTCTTGTATCCTCCCCCCCCCCCCCCCCCCCCCCCGCGCCTGCACCAACAAAGGAAGGAACCCTCTGGGCCTGGCTTTCGCAGTCAGGAATAACAAAGGCCCTGGGTGGGGCTGGCCTAGAGTGCCTGCAGCTATGAGCCAAAAGCCCGCAGAGTGGCCCAGCTCTGGAGATATTCTGTTTACACCTGAACTGTTGGTGTCCCTCTGTAGCAGGCACCGCCACCGCCAACCGAGCCGCGGTGACCCAGGCAGGGCACCACAGCAGAGTCGTATGCAGTGGGGAGGAGCTGCGGTTGTAGACGCTCTCCCGGCCTGAACCACCAGCATCGCCCTGCCACAGGCTAACACCTGTCCTTCTCAAAGTCTTCCAAAATATAGCAGAGCGAGGAACACTCCCAAACTCATTCTATGAGGCCACCATCACCCTAATACCAAAACCAGGCAAAGATGTCACAAAAAAAGAAAATTACAGGCCAATATCACTGATCAATACAGATGCAAAAATCCTCAATAAAATACTAGCTAACATAATCCAACAGCACACTAATTGCCCTGATAAGGAGTTGGTTTTCTAGTTTTAAAGTATTTCTCTACACATATCATCCTGCATGCTGCGTATAGTATCATAGTTTTGAAGATTAGAGAGTGGCAGTGAGGAGTGAATCACTGGATATTCAGAGCATAGGTGAGCAGACTGGATTTTGGACTTAAAGCATTACCCCACTGAGCTACAGTCAACCATTGTGAAACGCCAAGCTAATTCGAAAGGGCTTTCTATCAGAGATTAAACATCATGGGCACTGGGAATAAACATATCTCAGCCTTATCTTCCATAATTTCAGCAGAATTCTTCATTTGGACCAAAATCCATAGTCTTACTGTGGCCTATAAGTCCTTGAATAACTGACCTCTAGTTATCACATATTTCTGGGTTGATTGAGTTGGTTTGTTTTCTTATCTCATTGTTTTCTCCCTCAAATTTGGAAGTTACACATGCTACTTCTATTCTCATATTGGTTGTTCTCAAAATCTTACCATGCATTTTATTTATTTATTTTTGTTTTTTTAAAGGTTTTTGTGTGTGTGTGTGATGTGGACCATTTTTAAAGTCTTTATTCAATTTGTTACAATATTGCTTCTGTTTTATGTTTTGGTTTTTTGGCCATGAGACATGTGGGGTCTTAGCTCCCCAACCTGGGATTGAACCAGCACCCTCTGCATTGGAAGGCAAAGTCTTAACCACTGGACCACCAGGGAAGTCCCTATCATGCATTTTAAAGTCTAAAATTAATTAACATATTAACCATTTTCTAGAATGATGCAAGAATACTTTGATCAGTTTACTACCTTTTACTGCCTTTCAACTGATATAATATTGTTGCTCACAAGTTTAGATGCTCTTTTAAGCCCATTAACATTTTTTTATGTGGATAAATACACAATTTACCAACTTCTGTTTGACCATCTTTCCTTTTTGCATCAGATCTTTCTTCTGAGGTTATTTTCCTTCGTTCTAAAGAAAATCTTCTGGAAATTACTTTAGTGAAAGTTTGTTGATAAATTCTTTCCAGTTTTGTTTGTTTTTAGAATCAGAAAATATGTTTAATTTGCCCTCATTTTTAAATGATGAGCATAGTTTTAAAACTTAGATAACTTTGCTGGATACTTGCCTATGCTGACATTTATTTTTTGCTCAGCTTTTTGAAGAAATAATAATTCACCTTTTCCTGGCTTCCTTTGTTGCTGTTCATCTAGTTGATATTCTGTGGGGATGCTCTGTTTTTTCTCTCATGCTGCTTGTGAGGTCTTTTTTGTTTTGTCTTCAGTGCTCAGCAGTTTCACCACAATATATCTAGAATTTATTTAATCTTATTCATCTGTTTAGTAGCAGCTGTGCTTCTTATATCTATGGGTTTGTATCTTTAAACCATCCTGCAAAATTCTCAGCCATTATCTCTGTTGCAGCTTTTCATTCTCTCTAATTCTATCCTTCTACAACTTTGATTAGACATATGTCAGATCTTTTCATCTTTCATTTCTCATTAAGTTCTATTAATCTTTTCCATCTCTTTGTTTCTGCATTGCAGTCTGAGTAATTCCCACTGATCTATATTTCAATACACTAATTCTCTCTTCAGCTGTATTCAGTATGTTGTTTAATCCTGAATTTTTTTTCTTCAGATATTTACTTTCAAAATCAACTTATTGAGATATACTTTACATAAAATACACCTCTAGTAAGTATACAGTTTGGTTTTTAACAGGTACACTTATTTGTGCAATCATCACCCATAATCGTATTTCCATAATCACAAAAATGTCCCTCTTTCTCCTTCTTCCCCCAGCCTTGACCACTGGCAACTACTAATCCATTTTCTGTAACTATAGGTTGGCTTTTTCTATTTGAGAATTTTATATGTATGGAGTCATACAGTTTGTACTCTTTGGTGTTTGATCCTTTCACTCAGCACAGTGCTGTTAACATTCATGCACGTTGTTGTGTGTATCAGTAGTTCTAACCATTTTATTTCTGAGTAATATTCCATTCAATGGATACATCATGAATTGGTAGTCCATTTTCCTATTGATGGACATTTGGGATGCTTACAAATTTTCAGTTTTTATGAATGAAGCAGTTATGAACATTTGTGTACACATCTCTGTGTGGACATATGTTGTTGTTTCTCTTGGGTAACTACCTAGAAGTAGAATTGCTGGGTTTTTTTATGATACATGCATGTTTAACTTTAAAAGAAAATGCCCAACACTTTTCTTATGTAGCTGTACATATTAATTCCTATCAGTAATGTAGAAGAATTCTAGTTGCTCCATATCCTCACCAACACTTGGTATGATTAGTATTTTTAATTTCAGCCATTCTAACAAGTGTGGTGGTATCTTGTGATTTTAATTTCACAATTTTAATTTTAATTTCCCTAGTGACTAATAATGTTAAGAATATTTTCATGTGTTTAATGGTAGTTCACGTCTTCTTTGGTGAAATGTCTGTTCAAATTTTTTGACCATTTAAAAAATTGGGTTATTTATATTCTTATTGTTGAATTGTAAGAGAGTTTTTATATATTCTGGAGAGTAGTTCTTTATCAGATATATGTTTGGTATACGGTTTTAGATTAGGATTGAGGTTTAGGATTTTTTTTTTTTTGCATATAGATGTCCAGTTGTTCCAGCACTGTTTTTTTGAGGAGACTTGTATTTTACACATTGAATAACTTTGGCATCTTTGTTGAAAAGCAGTTTACCTCATATTTCTAGATCTACCTATGAACTGTATTCAGTTTCATTAAGCTCTGTAACCATCCTTATGGCAGTCCCACACTATATTAATTAATGTATCTTCATAGTAAGTTTTGAAGCCAGGTGGTGCAAATCCTTAACTTTCATCCTCTTTGTCAGAATTGTTTTAGCTATTTTAGGTCATTTGAATTTCCCTATAAATTTTACAATAAGCTTGTCAATTTCTACAGAATTGCCTACTCAGATTTAGATTGAAATTGCCTTGGATTGGGACTTCCCTGGTGGCAAGGGAAGTCTTCTTTAATTTCTGTCAGCAGTGTTTTGTAGTTTTTAATAAACAGATCTTGCACATATTTTGCTAAATTTATCTCAAGTGTTTAATGAATTTTTTGGTACCAAAGTAAATGGCATATTTTTAAAATGTCAATTTCCAATTGTTTATAGCTAGTATACAGAAATACAAGTAATTTTTTATACTGACCATGTATCCTGTGACCTTGATAAAGTCAATTGTTAGTTCTACTAACATTTTGTAGTTCTAGTATTATGTGTGTAATGTTACATGACAAATTAGCCCCAAACTTAAATGGCTTGAAACAACATTTATCATCTTGAAGTTTTTATGAGCCAAGAGCCTGGATGTGGCTTAGCTGCATCCTCTGGCTCTGGGTCTCTCACAAGCCTAAAATCAAGGTGTTGGCCACGGCTGCCATTATCTGAGGCTCAAGTGGAGAAGAATCTGCCAGTACAATGTTGAACAAAAGTGGCAAGAGTAGACATCCTTGAGTTGCCGCTGAGCTTAGGGGGAAAGAATTCAGCCTGTGACCGTCAAGTATAATGTTAACAGTAGGATTTTTTGAAGATCCCCTTTATCAGCTTAAGGTTTGATTAGACATGTTGGAAAGCTAAGTACTAAGAGTAAATGTTTTAAATGGCATCTTTTATACTAAACTAAATAAAAACTCAATCTTTTTCCCCTAAAACTTATGAGGTCTGTTATGTTTAGGAATCGAGAATTTTCAGAGTTTAGAATGATAATTTAGTTCATATACTATTTATTACTTAAAAACTCCTGGGGGACTGAGCAATACCTCATAATCAAATGCATGTAATTATTTCTGTAGTAGAACATTAATGTTCACTCTGTGTGGGATAAATAGAGTCTTTAAGAGTCTCATGTCAGTTTAAGTCAGGTTTTCTCATTAAATGAGCTCCACTCATATCAAGTTTTGCTACCAAAGGAGTACCGGTAATACTGTTCATAGGTCTTTTTCTCAGATTTTAGAATTTCAGAAAAGAGATTGAGGACATGTAATAGATGGTAATAATAAATAGGTATGAGAGGGAAAGTTTGAATGAAAGTCAAAGCATGCTGAAAGCCTTGCCTTAGGAGAAGACTTTGGTAGAAAAGTAATTCTAACGCAACCAACACAAGAGGCAGAGTGACAGAGAAGTCTTAATTGAAATAGACAGTTGTCTAATTGAAGTTGCATTAGTTTAATTTTTCAAATTTTCAAAAATATATGACTTTCTGAACACATCGCTAAGGCCCCACCCAAAGCCCTGGGGGAAGGTTTTTACAAATGAGAGGCCCTGAAGCTTAGACTTCATGAACTTCTTCATGGTGAATCTGACTCTGTGTACAAGGAAACAACATTGTTAAAGTAATAACTCAGAGTGTGACTCTGTCTCCTCCATCAACAATTACCTATATCCTTCAGTAAAAACTCCCCTGTGAACTTTATTTATTTGTATAAAAATAAGACCATACTCTGCATGTGATTGTGCACCTGCTTTTCTCCATTCAAACTGTTTTGAGCACATTTTCCCTCTATTTTATTCTTTTAATGGCTGCACAGGATTTCATCATATGACATATATTCATATTTTAACCTAACTTGTTTATGATACTTTAGTCTTACTGCAGTGAACATTTTTGTAAATATATCTGCACACATAATGTATTTCTGTAAGAAATAACTAGAAGAGATTGCTGTGTCAAAAAGAGCATATGGTAGATAGATTTTTGATAGATTCCTCTACATTGACCATTCTGAAAGTCTGTATAGATTAACTTCCTGTTAAGAGTATATGGAGGACTTCCCTGGAGGTCCAGTGGTTAAGACTTCGCCTTCCAATGCAGAAGGTGCAGATTCAATCCCTGGTCTGGGAGCTAAGATCCCACCATGCCTCACTTCCAAAAAACCAAAACATAAAAAACAGAAGCAACGTTGTAACAAATTCAATAAAGACTTTACAGATGGTTCATACCAAAAAAATCTTTAAAAAACAAACAAACAAAAGAGTATATGAATGTGTCATTTTCCTTACTCCCAAGCCCACACTGGGTGTGGTCATTCTACATAATCTTCAAATCTGATATGATATCAGGTATCAGATATGATATCTGTAATGAATATCATTGTTTTGATTTGCATTTCTCATTAATGATATTGAGCATATCTGTTTTTATTAATAGTCTTTTCCTCTGTCATTATCTGTTTTCTCCTGTATGTTTCATTTTGTTTGTTTGCCAAGTCTGATATAGGGGCACCATTATTATTATTAATTTGTAAAAGACCTTGTTATTGCTATTAGTATTTTTTCTTTGTCTTATATTTTGTAACATTTCTTTCAGTTTGTCAATTCTCTTCTGGTTTCAGATAGAGCTGGTTACCATGCTAGCTGTGTGATTCTGGTGAAACAATTTAAGCCTTTGTTTCCTCATGTGCTAGAAAGGGACAATATCAGTGTGATAGTTAGTTTTATGTGTCAACTTGGCTGGCCACAGAGCCCTGGCATTTGGTCAAATATTATTCTGGGTGTGTTTGTGAGAGTGTTTTTAGATGAGAATAACATTTGTATGCTTGACCAAGTAAATCAGATTGCCCTCCCTCTAATGTAGGTGGGTCTTATCCAATCAATTGAAGACTTGAACAAAAAGGTTGAGTAAGAGGGAACCCTCCCATCTGACTGATGAGCTGAGACATTTTCCTGGCCTTCCGGCTTTGATGGAAACATCAGCTTTTCTTGGATGTTGAACTGCTGGCCTTTGGGCTAGAACTTCCACCATTGGCTCTTCTGGATCTCAGGCCTTTGGACTAGGACTGGATCTACTCATCAGTTCTCCTGGGTCTCTAGCTTGTCATCTGCAGATCTTGGGATTTCTCAGCCTCAACAATCACTCGGGCCAATTCCTTATAAGAAATTCCTTTATTGTACACACATATGCCCCCTCCCCCACCCTGTTGGTTTAGTTTCTCTGGAGAACCCTGACTAATACAATCATCTGTCTTACAGTACTATTGGGAAGAAAGGAGTCAATATATGTGAAGACTTAGCTTAGTTTCTGTCACAAAGTATTAAATAAGGATTATATAAAGTTAACTTTATTTGAGTTATTTTTTGCCCTTCAGAAATTTTACATAGTCACATATATCAATCCTTTCCTTTATGGCTTTATTAAGTTTTTTTCCTCTGATATTTGTCAAAAAAGTAGAGACTTTTTGTGTTTAAAAAATAATCCATCTGGAAATTTATTTTTATATATGTTTAATTTGGGATTTAATATTTTCCCTGAAATGGATAGCTAGTCAATGCTATTTATTGAATAATCTATTCTTTCAGTGTTCTCTAAAAGCACCATTGTCAAGAAAGTCTTTCAGGTCAAGGGAAAAACATTTCTGTTATCAGGATTAGAAATTGTATATCTGTATATCAACATAGAGGTCTACTCCAAATAAGCTCTTTCTGTTTCTTGTCCTGACAACCCACGGGCAAGGAAAACAGAGATATTTGTATTTTTCTTGTTCACACAACTGCCTCTATAAAACGCAAGATGTTAAATCTGATTGGTGACTTAAAAGCCATTTAGTAGTTAGACATAATCCAAGCAAACAAAGGCAGGGGAAAGATATTGATTTTGTGTCACACAAACGTAGATGAAACATCTAAGCCTTGAATAATGCTCCCACAGCACTTTTCAGTGTGATCAGGCAAAGCCAGAGAACACGCCGTATTTAATGATGTGAGAACTCGTTTCTCCACGAGGTCAATGGTATGTGCTTAACCTTTAGGCGCTCGCATGGCCGGCTGCCTCACTGGTTTATGGAGTGGAGGCCGACATGATTGGGGATTTAGGGCAGTGATGACTTGATCTTGCCTGTGCTCGCTGCTCTTACCCAGACATGGTGAACAAATCCATCATAGTGGCTGCAGCCTGTGCTTTTTTAAGCTGTCCATGCCCATCTCTCATCTCAGACTTTCCTCCTGAAGTGAAAGGAACACAGCTGCCTTTGGAAAATAGGACTTCTCCCATCATTGTGAGAAAAAGATGCTTTGTTCAGCTTTTAAGACCTTAAACAGCCTCCAAAAGGCAAACACAATATCCGGATGGCTCTAGATCAAGACTGCTTTTTTTTTTTTTTTCTCATTTTGGCATAAGTTTCCACTTCGTGCGTTCAGTATTTTCCAAAGTTTTTCTAAAAAATACTAGTCCTTGAGACTCTGCTAGGAAGGATGGAGGGAGAGAAGGAAGGTGGGGGAGATGTTAATCTAGCTGAGGTTAATCATATTTGGGGCATAGGATACTCCATTTTTGGAGATTCACAGTGCACATCAGCAATTAAAGTTCAGCTCCATCAGTTAAGAAACCTGTTTAATTTAAAATAGAGGATTTTTGATTCATATTTGAGCCTGCAACCTGTTTTTTTAAAAAAATGTAACATCTGTTCTCTTATTTTGTAAATGCTCCTATTAGGTAGATTGCTTTCAGTATATGTGCTGCCAAAGTGAGCACTAGATTACTTTTAAATTGTGTGTAAAACAGAACTTTGCCTATTGAATGTTCTTTACCATTAATTTCCATCACAAGCCAAGAGGTGACTTCTAATGGAAGAAAAAAACCATCCATGAGACATAATCAAAATATCAGGGAAGAATTCCAGTCTTCATATTAAAGCTCAATATTCTACCCACAGTTGTTGTGCATTTTATGCTGTCCTGTGTATCTTTCAAAGAAGTTAGTCAAGCAGATGAAACATACAACTCTGGAGCAGGTGGGAAACTTACCAAGGCATCTGAACAGCTCCTTCTTTCCCAGACCAGCAGACTGAAATCTAGAAAGACTGAGGGGGGTGGGCAAAAAGCTACAGATGGGTTTGTGAGGATATCTGGACCCTGAATCTGTTTTTTTGTTTGGTTGTTTTGTCTTCATTTCTCTCTGGTTTGTCCTTCTCTTTATGACAGCTTAATGCTCAAACTAGAGTCTTCTGCAGTTATGGGCCACACCATTCACAACAATGTTGGAGAACCTTTTTCTGAAAAGTGAGGAAAAACCAATTCCCCACCTCCTGAAGTGGTCCAGTCTGTCTGTGACGAGACCTTCAGACTTTCCCAGGTTGGTGTCACCTGACAGACAGAGTGGCTGATGCCCAGGGGATGAGTTAATGGGCAAAAATCATCCATTTCTGAGGAGTGTGACTGTTTCAGGGAACAAAAGCCTCTTTAGTATCTAGTGATATGATCATAGTTAGTTTTCTTCTTTAATTTTTTAAAAATTTTATTTATTTATTCATTCACTCATTCATTCATTTATTGGCTGCATTGGGTCTTTGTTGCTGTGTGCAGGCTTCCTCTAGTTGTGGCGAGTGGGGGCTACTCTTTGTTGCAGTGCGTGGGCTTCTCACTGCAGTGGCTTCTCATGTTGTGGAGCACAGGCTCTAGGCATGCGGGCTTCAGTAGTTGTGGCACATGGGCTCAGTAGTTGTGGCTCGCAGGCTCTAGAGCACAGCCTCAGTAGTTGTGGCACCCGGGTTTAGTTGCTCCATGGCATGTGGGACCCTCCCGGCACAGGGATCAAACCCGTGTCCCCTGCATTGGCAGGCGGATTCTTAACCACTGCACCACCAGGGAAGCTCTTCTTTAATTTGTTGATGTCATGACTTACATTGAAAGACTTCCTAATTCTAAATTATCCTTGCATTTCTGGAGTAAGCCCTGTTGGGTCATAGAACATTGTTGTTTTGATACACTGCCAAGTTCTTTGCCAGTCCTTGATTTAAATTTTTGCATTTAAATTCCTAAGTGAGATAGGGCTATAGTTTCCTATTTTTATACCATTTTTATCAGGTTTGGGAATTAAAGTTGTGTTGGAATCATAAAATGAATTAGGGTACTTTCCAACTTTTTATTATGGTCTGAGTTATTTCAAATTTTAAAGGAAATTATCTGTTCCTTCAAAATGAGATAGAACCCAGCTGTGAAACTCTTTAGTTCTGGTTCTTTTAAAACTGACAGATCTGCAATCATTTTTACATTTTCTATGATAACTAGTCTATTGGAATTTGGTCCTGTTTTGTTTTTTTTTTTTTTTTTTTTTTTTTTTTAATTATTTTATTTTATTTTTTTTGGGGGTACACCAGGTTCAATCAACTGTTTTTATACACATATCCCCATATTCCCTCCCTTCCTTGACGCCCCCCCCTCGATTCCCCCCCACCCTCCCTGCCCCAGTCCTCTAAGGCATCTTCCATCCTCGAGTTGGACTCCCTTTGTTATACAATAACTTCCCACTGACTATTTTACAGTTGGTAGTATATATATGTCTGTACTACTCTCCCGCTTCTTCTCAGTTTCCCCTTCACCCCCCGCCCCCTCCCATACCTCGAGTTCTCCAGTCCATTCCCTGTATCTGCTTCCCTGTTCTTGTCACTGAGTTCATCAGTACCATTTTTAGATTCCGTATATGTGAGTTAGCATACAATATTTGTCTTTCTCTTTCTGACTTACTTCACTCTGTATGACAGATTGTAGTTCTATCCACCTCATTACATATAGCTCCATCTCATCCCTTTTTATAGCTGAGTAATATTCCATTGTATATATATGCCACATCTTCTGTATCCATTCATTTGTTGATGGGCATTTAGGTTGCTTCCATGTCCTGGCTATTGTAAAGAGTGCTGCAATAAACATTATGGTACAAGTTTCTTTTGGGATTATGGTTTTCTTTGGGTATATGCCCAGGAGTGGGATTACTGGATCATATGGTAGTTCTATTTGTAGTTTTTTAAGGAACCTCCAAATTGTTTTCCATAGTGGCTGTACCAACTTACAGTCCCACCAACAGTGCAGGAGAGTTCCCTTTTCTCCACACCCTCTCCAACATTTGTTGTTTCCAGACTTTGTGATGATGGCCATTCTGATTGGTGTGAGGTGATACCTCATTGTGGCTTTGACTTGCGTTTCTCTGATGATGAGTGATGTTGAGCATCTTTTCATGTGTTTGTTGGCCATCTGTATGTCTTCTTTGGAGAAATGTCTATTTAGGTCTTCTGCCCATTTGTGGATTGGGTTATTTGCTTTTTTGGTATGAAGCTGCCTGAGCTGCTTGTATATTTTGGAGGTTAATCCTTTGTCCGTTGTTTCATAGGCAATTATTTTTTCCCATTCTGAGGGTTGCCTTTTAGTCTTGTTTATGGTTTCTTTTGCTGTGCAAAAGCTTTTAAGTTTCATGAGGTCCCATTCGTTTATTCTTGATTTTATTTCCATGATTCTAGGAGGTGGGTCAAAAAGGATGTTGCTTTGATGTATGTCAAAGAGTGTTCTGCCTATGTTTTCCTCTAGGAGTTTGATAGTGTCTGGCCTTACATGTAGGTCTTTAATCCATTTGGAGTTTATTTTTGTGTATGGTGTTAGGAAGTGTTCTAATTTCATTCTTTTACATGTTGCTGTCCAATTTTCCCAGCACCACTTATTGAAGAGGCTGTCTTTTTTCCATTGTATACTCGTGCCTCCTTTGTCAAAGATAAGGTGCCCATATGTGTTTGGGCTTACTTCTGAGTTCTCTATTCTGTTCCATTGATCTTCCTTTCTATTTTTGTGCCAGTACCATACTGTCTTGATCACTATGGCCTTGTAGTATAGTTTGAAGTCAGGAAGCCTGATTCCACCAACTCCATTTTTCCTTCTCAAGATTGCTTTGGCTATTCGGGGTCTTTTGCGTTTCCATACAAATTGTAAGATTTCTTGCTCTAGTTCTGTGAAAAATGCCATTGGTAATCTGATCGGGATTGCATTAAATCTGTAAATTGCTTTGGGTAGTACAGTCATTTTCATGATGTTGATTCTTCCAATCCAGGAACATGGTATATCCCTCCATCTGTTTATGTCATCTTTGATTTCTTTCATCAATGTCTTAAAGTTTTCTGCATACAGATCTTTTGCCTCCTTAGGCAGGTTTATTCCTAGGTATTTTATTCTTTTGGTTGCAATGGTGAATGGGAGAGTTTCCTTAATTTCTCTTTCTGCTCTTCCGTTGTTAGTGTATAGGAATGCAAGAGATTTCTGTGCATTAATTTTGTATCCTGCTACTTGACTAAACTCATCAATGAGTGCTAGCAGTTTTCTGGTAGAGTCTTTAGGGTTTTCTATATATAGTATCATGTCATCTGCAAAGAGTGATAATTTTACTTCTTCTTTTCCAATTTGGATTCCTTTAATTTCTTTTTCTTCTCTGATTGCTGTGGCTAACACTTCCAAAACTATGTTGAATAACAGTGGTGAGAGTGGACACCCTTGTCTTGTTCCTGTTCTTAGAGGGAATTCTTCCAGTTTTTTTCCATTGAGAACAATGTTGGCTTTTGGTTTGTCATATATGGCTTTTATGATGTTGAGGTAATTTCCTTCTATGCCCATTTTCTGGAGAGCTTTTATCATAAATGGATGTTGAACTTTGTCGAAAGCTTTTTCTGCATCTATTGAAATGATCATATGGTTTTTATCCTTCAATTTGTTGATATGATGTATCACGTTGATTGATTTGCGTATATTGAAGAATCCTTGCATCCCAGGGATAAACCCCACTTGATCGTGGTGTATGATTTTTTTAATGTGCTGTTGCAGTCTGTTAGCTAGTATTTTGTTGAGGATTTTTGCATCTATATTCATCAGTGATATTGGTCTGTAGTTTTCTTTTTTTGTGACATCTTTGCCTGGTTTTGGTATCAGGGTGATGGTAGCCTCATAGAATGAGTTTGGGAGTGCTCCGCCTTCTGCAATATTTTGGAAGAGTTTGAGAAGGATAGGTGTTAACTCTTCTCGAAATGTTTGATAGAATTCGCCTGTGAATCCATCTGGTCCTGGGCTTTTGTGTGTTGGGAGATTTTTAATCACTGCCTCAATTTCTGTACTTGTGATTGGTCTGTTCATGGTTTCTATTTCTTCCTGGTTCAGTCTTGGAAGATTGTATTTTTCTAAGAATGTATCCATTTCTTCCAGGTTATCCAATTGATTGGCATATAGTTGCTTGTAGTAGTCTCTCATGATGTTTTGTATTTCTGAGGTGTCCGTTGTGACTTCTCCTTTTTCATTTCTAATTCTGTTGATTTGCATCTTCTCCCTTTTTTTCTTGATGAGTCTGGCTAATGGTTTATCAATTTTGTTAATCTTCTCAAAGAACCAGCTTTTAGTTTTATTTATTTTTCTTATGGTTTCTTTCCTTTCTTTTTCATTTATTTCTGCTCTGATCTTTACGATTTCTTTCCTTCTGCTCACTTTGGGGTTTCTTTGTTCTTCTTTCTCTAGTTGTTTGAGGTGTAAGGTTAGGTTGTTTATTCGATCATTTTCTTGTTTCTTAAGGTAGGACTGTATTGCTATAAACTTCCCTCTTAGAACTGCTTTTGCTGCGTCCCATAGGTTTTGGGTTGTTGTGTTTTCGTTGTCATTTGTTTCTAGATACTTTTTGATTTCCTCTTTGATTTCTGTAGTGATTCCTTGGTTGTTTAATAGTGAATTGTTTAGCCTCCATGTGTTTGTATTTTTTGCAGTTTTTTTCCTGTAATTGATATCTAGTCTCATGGCATTGTGGTCTGAGAAGATGCTTGATATGATTTCAATTTTCTTGAATTTGCTGAGGTTTGATTTGTGACCCAAGATGTGATCTATCCTGGAAAATGTTCCGTGTGCACTTGAGAAGAAAGTGTAGTCTGTCGTTTTTGGATGGAATGTCCTATAAATATCAATTAAGTCGAGATGGTCTAATGTGTCATTTAAAGCTTGTGTGTCTTTATTTATTTTCTGTTTGGATGATCTGTCCATTGATGTAAGTGGGGTGTTCAAGTCTCCCACTATAATTGTGTTACTGTCGATGTCCCCTTTTATAGCTGTTAGCATTTGCCTTATGTATTGAGGTGCTCCTATATTTGGGGCATAGATATTTACCATTGTGATATGTTCTTCTTGGATGGATCCCTTGATCATTATGTAGTGTCCTTCCTTGTCTCTTTTAATAGTCTTTACTTTCAAGTCTAATTTGTCTGATATGAGTATTGCTACTCCAGCTTTCTTTTGACTTCCATTTGCATGGAATATCTTTTTCCATCCCTTTCCTTTCAGTCTATATGTATCCCTTGGTCTGAAGTGGGTTTCTTGTAGGCAGCATATAGAAGGGTCTTGTTTTTGTATCCATTCAGCCAGTCTGTGTCTTTTGGTTGGAGCATTTAATCCATTTACATTTAAAGTGATTATTGACATGTGTGTTCCAATTACCATTTTCTTAATTGTTTTGGGTTTGTATTTGTAGGTGTTTTCCTTTTCTTGTGTTTCCTACTTAGAGAAGTTCCTTTAGCACTTGTTGTAAGGCTGGTTTGGTGGTGCTGAATTCTCTTAACTTTTGCTTGTCTGGAAAGCTTTTGATTTCTCCCTCAAATCTGAATGAGATTCTTGCTGGGTAAAGTATTCTTGGCTGTAGGTTTCTCTCTTTCAGGACTTTCAGTATATCCTGCCATTCCCTTCTGGCCTGCAGAGTTTCTGTAGAAAGGTCAGCTGTTATCCTGATGGGTTTTCCCTTATATGTTATTTGTTGCTTTTCTCTTGCTGCTTTTAATATTTTTTCTTTGTGTTGAATTGTCGTTAGTTTGATTAATATGTGCCTTGGTGTATTTCTCCTTGGGTTTATTCTGTATGGGACTCTCTGTGCTTCTTGGACTTGGTTCATTATTTCCTTTCCCATGTTGGGGAAGTTTTCCACTAGAACCTCTTCAAATATTTTCACAGACCCTTTCTTGTTTTCTTCTTCTTCTGGGATGCCTATAATTTGAATGTTGGTACGTTTAAGGTTATCACTGAGGTCTCTGAGGCTGTCTTCTAGTCTTTTTATTTTTTTATCTTTTTCCTGCTCTGTGGCGTTTATTTCTTCCATTCTATCTTCCAACTCACTTATTCGTTCTTCTGCCTCAGTCATTCTGCTGGTTAGAGCATCTAGAGTATTTTTAATTTCAGTTATTTTGTTATCCATTGCTGTTTGTTTTTCTGAGTTCTTATGAACTGTTTCTTGTACTTTCTCTAATTTGTTATCGAGATTTTGTATCATCTTTACTATCATTACTCTAAATTCTTTTTCAGGCATTTTTCCTATTTCCTCCTCATTTATTTGGTCTTGTGGGTTTTTTTCCTGCTCCTTTGCCTGCATGGTGTTTCTTTGTTTCCTCATGGTTGTCCAAGCTTTTGGGGTTGCTTGTCCTGGTGATAGAGGTGTTTATAGAAGACTGTCCAAGCCTCAGACTAATGTCCAAGTATTGGATTAGACGAATATTCAGTCTAGGAAACACATACATGTATAAGACACACAATTATTGAATCCGTTAGGACATAAGGCTCTAGAAAGACCTGACAGAACCCCAGTGTGCTATCAGATATTCAGAGAGAAACCCAGCAGAAATTGACAACTGAAACAGAACAAATCAGAGACAAAAGCAAAAGCAAACAAACAACAAATAACACCCTACACATACAAACATCAATCCAGGGAGATTTTGTAAGCTAGGATCAAATATAGAAATGAGCTGGAGTACCACCAGAGAGAATGGAGATTCTCAGAATGTAATTAGACATCTGTACTAAGAACTAAGATAAAGACAAAAGCCTAATATTAATACCAAGGCAGTGCATCATCTGGAGAATAGAGCAAGGAGTCTGAGCAGACCAATAGTGTTGCTTATAAGTATGTTAAGATAAAATACACTTAAAATGGCTGGAAGAAAGGGGAACAGAAGAGCGTAATGTGGTTGGAAATATGCAAAGAAAAAGAAAGGAATAGAAGTGTATAAAAGAAAGGGATGAAAGGAAAGTATGAAAGATATTTTGTCCGTACTACCAAAAACTTAGCTAGATATAGAAGTATTTTAAAAGGCAAAAAAAAAAAAAAAAAAAGAATAAAAAATATCCTTATAAAATTATGTTGTAAAACTTGTAGATCCCTTAGGGCTAAGATCGTATTTAATAAATCAAAAAAAAAAAAAAGAGAAAGGAAAAAAAAAAAAAAAAATCCAGAACTGATCCCCGAATGGACCAGTTCAATAGGTATTGATACTACTATTTCTGTTTCCTTAGCGTCTCAGCTGTAAGTGTCCTTTTCCTTGCCTTGGGTTTTTTTTTTTTGCGTTATTCTGTGACCAGCAGAGGTTCCTTTATTGTTCGTCTGTAAGCCTCGGTGTGTGGGGAGGGAGAGGGTGCAATAGTGGCTCCTTCTCCTGGGAGGGAGTGAGCAGTGGCGCACTGTTGCTTCAGTCAGGCTTGGAGGTGCCTGTTGCAGAGGGCGCTGGTGGCTCAGGCGTACACAGAAAGTCTTAGAGTTGGGCCTCTCTCGGGGTTTTTTCTTTTTGATGCTGGTTTTTTTGTTTTTTTTTTTTCTCTCGGCAGCTTCCCTGCTGCTGGCGTTGCAAGGAGTTTTAATCGAGCCCCGCCCGAGCGCCTGAGGGTGCTTGTTATCCCTGAGCGCCTTATGTGGCCCCGCAGGGCGTCTCTCCGCTGCCTGTTGCAGAGGCGCAGAAAGAGGGAGAGAGGCTATGCGCGCGGCTCCTCCCCCCCGCCTGGGAGCCTGCAGCCTCCAGCCGCCATCATGGCCGGGCAGCTCTCAGGGATCGGCACTCCTCTCCGCGGACCTCCTCCCTCCTGTCCTCTCGGTCCGTCACCCTACCGGCAACAATGTTTCTCCCCCTGAACCAGCTCTCCGGTTCCCACGCTCCCGCTCCTGGACCCTCCGTTCAGCCGCGGATCGATGTCTCGGTCCGGGAACGCTGAGCTGCGCTGTGGACCCTCCGTATGTTTCTCACTCCCTCCTGTCTGCCACAGCTCCGCCGCTTCACCCTCTTTGAGCCCTCGTAGATGCCTCCCTACCGGCTATGTCAGGTTCTCCGCAGCCCTTTCCGGTGTCCAAGGCCGTCTGCTGGTGTTCAGCTGGTTCTCTGGTCCTGTTTTGTAATTTCTTTTGCAAACTTTAAAAGAATAGCTTTATTGAGGTATAATTTACATATCATGAAATTAAATTACTTTTAGTAATGTGCAACTTTTAAGTGTACAATTCTATAATGTTTAGTAATATATATCAACTTAAATCACCTGTATTTTTCTAGAAAATATCTATTTCCTCCAGGTTTTTAACTGCTTCCAGAGAACTGCTCTTAATATTTTCTTATAATTATACACCTATGGAAATGTTGGCTTTTCAAATGAACATGCCACTGTGAGAGAAAAGAGAAGGACATGGATCTAAAGCCTGAGGCAGTCAGTGAACTGGTGGGAGCACATTTATTGAAATAGCCGAGAAGTTTGTAAGTCAGGACCTACAAAGTGCAATTTTTTTTATGTCCCTGATTGGAAGGGCTTTCTGGCTGATAGTCTAGCTTAAGTGCTTATAGATCAGAGCTGAGACTGAGAGGTTTTGAAGAGGAAAATTAGAAACTTGCACTCAGGTAAAAATAACTCCATGCTTGTTCTGCTTTTGTAAAATGTGCTTGCTGTGCTGAGAAACAAACAAACAAACAAACAAATAAACCAAGATGATCTAGCAATCCAATGTAACCATAGATGCTTTGCTAAAAATGGAATGTTCTGTACTTGCTCTTGTAAGTTTCTGTTTGGAAACTTCCATGCCCTGTAAACCAAGTAACCAATCTACCCATGCTAACCGTAAACATGTGCACTGACCCCTGTAAAAGTAAAGCTCACCCTGAGCTCAGGGCCCAGAACTTTGGAGCATTAGCTCATCTGGGGCCGCTGGCTTAATAAACCTGAGTTCTCCAACTCTCTGAGTGTGGTGCTTGGTTTCTCGACGGACCAATTTCTGCAACATTTCTGGAGGCCCCAGT
This sequence comes from Hippopotamus amphibius kiboko, assembly GCF_030028045.1. Classification (NCBI taxonomy): domain Eukaryota; kingdom Metazoa; phylum Chordata; class Mammalia; order Artiodactyla; family Hippopotamidae; genus Hippopotamus; species Hippopotamus amphibius. Next base: position 201,615,198 of record NC_080187.1, on the reverse strand, counting down.
GAGATTCCAACCATGCCGGCCCCTTGAGCCACCAGAGTGGTGGCTCGGCCAAGTCGGAGCGAAGGAGCACTGAGACAAATGAGGAGGCGCACCACCTGATGGTATTCCAGGTTCTCTTTCGGACCAGTGCTCTAACTCTCCGGACGGCTGGGCCCCAACCGGACTCATTGGAGGAACGGACCAACTCACCAGGAATGGCCACAGGATTAGGTAAGGCCCCAGGGCACTGAACCCAGTCAGGTCCCGTCTCTGGACGGAAGAGGAGCTTGATCACCTCCTACGGTCTTCAGTAAGAAGACCACCAGTTAGGGACCTTCTCAGAGTGGGGAGGCACCCACCAGTTAGGGACCTTCCCAGAGTGGGGAGGCACTGTAATAAACTCTGGTCTGACTGTATGTGTGAGCAAGTGCCCTGGTTCGTCCTCGTTCCAGGGTGATTGTGTGGCCCCACAGCCTTCGTGGCTACGGAGTCCAAGTGGTCCTAACCTGCACTTCCATGGTGACCTCATACGGCTCAGGGCGGTATCTGTCTCTGGGAGACCCAGTCCTTCCCTGTGAGTCAGATCCAGGCCAAGAGTTTACACTGGCCCACCAAAGCTAAGAGGCACCTAAGTTCCCCCCAGGGACGCAGCCAGGTGGGCACCTGAATGGTCTCCTCTTTTGAGGGGCCACCCACCATTGTTTGTTTTTGTGACACCGACACAGGGCGGGGTAGACAGAGGTGGGGAGACAATTGATTACTGCTTTGATTTAGAAATTGTGTATGTCCAAACAGCCCTTTTGCCCTAGGGCCCTCCTTTAAGATTATTTTCTTAAAATTTTAAGGCTTACTCTCCCCTTCCGTCAGCTGACTCTTTGAGCCAACTTATTGGGAAATTAGGTTTTCCCTGAAAGACTTGTCCCATTTGCCAGACAGATCTGTACCTCCCTCCCTCTGGGTCCCCTGGACCAGTCTGTGCAGAGCGGCACACGCTGATGTGTTCTTGTATACTTTTGGATTCTCATTACAAGGCTGCCTTCCTCTGTCACCTTTCCTTCATGATCCCCTGATTCCCCAAGATTTCAGGCTTTTCACTTAGGCGAGGAGTACGCATACTTGCTCCCTCTGCCTGCTCAGTGCCCAGAAGAGGGTCAGTCACCCCAGACCCTCTGTGGAGCCCCACCTGAAGTTTATTCCTCCACAAGCCCCTTTACAAGAGACCGCCTCCTTTCAGCCCTGTCTCCCTAAGACATTTAACGATCAGGGCCATCTTTAAGGAGGCACGTACTTGTGCTGTCTGGGAATACTGGGCTTTCCAGGAGTAGTGACATCAGCACTACCTGTGTTATAAGGCCCTAAGACAAGCCCCTTCCCGTGTGCGCCCCTCTTCTCCTAGTCAAAGAGGTAGATTACACTTGTCAACATGGGGGGAAGTTCCTCTAAGCTGACTGTTTTGGATTCTATGATGAAAAACTGGAAGAAAGGTTTTTCCGGAGACTATGGGGTTAAGATGACCTTGGGAAAGCTCCGCACCCTGTGCAAGTTAGAGTGGCTCACCTTTTGGGTGGGATGGCCCGTGGAGGGTACTCTAGACCTTCCTACGATTAGAGCTGTGTATCGAGTGGTGACAGGGATCCCCGGGCACCCAGACCAGTTTCCATACATAGATTCCTGGTTGCAAATCACTGTTCAGCTGCCTCCTTAGGTTCGATTCTGTGCAAATAGGCAGGGACAGTGTAGGATCTTCGTGGCCCAACCAGCTCCAAGGACAAGCAAAGAAAAGCCGGCAAGGTTATCCACCAAGCAAACCCCAAAGAAGAGCCCCCTGTACCTCCGTCCTATATGCCAGCTATTCTTCCAGTTCCCATTCAGCCTCCTCTCCCTTTACCAGACAGCCCTCCGCCATCTGTGTCTCCACCACCTCCAAATCCAGAATGCCCTCCAAGCCCGTGGTGACTTTGCTCGGCCAACCAACCAGCTCAAAAGCCCACAGCCCTGCAGATGCCCTTGAGAGAGGCCCAAGGCCCACCCCAGGTCAATGAGGATGGCTTGTCCAGCCAGGACACCTGGTTCTTTATTATCAGCCCTTCAGCACTACCGACCTTCTCAACTGGAAACACCACACCCTGTCCTATTCGGAGAAGCCACAAGCAATGATTGACCTCCTTGAGTCCATTTTTTACATCCACCAACCTACCTGGGATGATTGTCACCATCTCCTCCTGACTCTCTTCAACACCAAGGAAAGCTGCCGGATCCTGTCAGAGGCATGGAAATGGCTCCAAGGGCAGACACCATCTGGTACAGTAGATCCTGCAGCCTGGGCCCTGGGGGCTGCACTGGACGATCAAACCAACTGGGACTTCAATGCCCCAGACAGGAAGGACCCCCTTGATAAATACCGACAAGCCCTGATGCAGGGACTGAGGGCAGGAGCCAGAAAACCAACCAACATATCCAAGACACCAGAAGTGCTCCAAAAGCCAGATGAATCACCCATGGAGTTCTATGAGAGACTGTGTGAGGCGTTCCGGGTGTATGCCCCTTTTGATCCTGAAGCACGGGAAAACCAACGCATGGTCAATGCAGTGTTCGTGGCCCTGTCTGGAGACTCAAAATGGAAAAATGGTCTCAAAATCGGTATTTATATCAATGGGTGGAGTTTTGACCCAGGAGCTGTGTTGGGTTTCCGGAGTATTTATTTTCCACTCCGGGCTTCTACACACAAGCTCTTCCATTCTTTTTATGAAGAGATAGAAAGTGGTCCTCCAACTATTTCAGTCAGAACTAAAAATCTATTCATAGCCCTAGCAGAAACCATAGCCCAGACATTGATGATTACTTCTTTTTTTTTTTTTTTTATTTTGGGGGGGGGGTACACCAAGTTCATGATGATTACTTCTTGCTATGTGTGTGGAGGAACTAATATGGGAGACCAGTGGCCCTGGGAAGCTAAAGAATGAGATCCTCAGAGACCCTTCAACAACTCAGGGGTATTCAGGAAAAGCAGGGTCGGGGTTTGGCATTTAAAGACTTCCATAATCAGCAGGAACTGCCTGGCACGGTGGGGCCCATTATTCAGTATTCCAGTAGGAAACCTCAATTGCCTAGGCCAAAAACACTACAATACAACTACTCATACTTCTGACTGGTGGGGAAGCCCAAACTATACAGAGCCTAATCCTCACCCTCTAGCAAGCTTCCCCAATTTAAAGACCAGATGGAATGACTTGTCCACTGAAGGCCAGTGGCCTGCTCCAGAAGGATGATATTGGATTTGTGGGGTTAACGCATATTCAGTCCTGCCAGCCAGTTGGTCAGGGGCATGCATACTGGGGACTATCCGCCCCTCCTTTTTCCTACCTCCCTTAGCCCAAGGTGAATCATTAAGGGTCCCAGTTTATGAAGGCAGAGGCCTCACCAGGAAGCGCAGGTCTCTACAGATTGGAAACTGGAAAGATGATGAGTGGCCTCCTGAATACATAATCCAATCTTATGGGCCAGCCACTTGGGCAGAAGATGGGTCCTGGGGCTACCGAACCCCAATTTACATGCTTAACAGAATTATCCGGCTCCAGGCAGTGGTTGAAATCACTACTAATGAAACAGCCAAGGCTCTTAATTTGTTGGCAGGACAACAAACCAAGATGCGAAATGCTATTTATCAGAATTGCCTGGCCCTAGATTACTCACTGGCTGCAGAGGGAGGCATCTGTGGGAAGTTCAATCTCAGTAACTGCTGCCTGCAGATAGATGATAAGGGCAAGGTTATAGAAGAAATAACCGACAAGATGACTAAAATAGCTCAGGTCCCAGTCCAGACCTGGAAGGGATGGAATCCTGGACAGCTATTTGGGGGTTGATTTTCTTACCTAGAGGGATTCAAAACTCTTGTGGGGATAGTCCTACTCCTCCTTGGGACCTGCCTTCTTTTACCTTGCCTCTTGCCATTATTCATGAGGATAGTTTCCAGCCTAGCTGAGGCCACCGCGGATCGGAGGGCCACCGCACACCTCCTAGCCCTAAGAGGTTATCATCGCCTGGGCTTAGAGGATCAAGAGGTTGATGCCTTATAAGATTTAAGGGGCATCAAGAGGGGGGATTGAAGAGGAAAATTAGAAACTTGCACTCAGCTAAAAATAACTCCATGCTTGTTCTGCTTTTGTAAAATGTGCTTGCTGTGCTGAGAAGAAAAAAAAAAAAAAACCAGGATGATCTAGCAATCCAATGTAACCATAGATGTTTTGCTAAAAATGGAATGTTCTGCACCTGCTCTTGTAAGTTTCTGTTTGGAAACTTCCTTGTGCTCTGTAAACCAAGTAACCAATCTACCCATGCTAACTGTAAACATGCACACTGACCCCTATAAAAGTAAAGCTTACCCTGAGCTTGGGGCCCAGAACTGTGGAGCGTTAGCTTGTCTGGGGCCGCTGGCTTAATAAACCTGAGTTCTCCAACCCTCCAAGTGTGGTGCTTGGTTTCTCCAGACGGACTGATTTCTGCAACAGTTTCAGACCAGGAAGCCAAAGCCACAACATCTGGCACTTTTTGTTTCTTAGTGGTTTTTTAGTTGGCCACTTCCTTCAATTAAAAATTTTCATAATAACACTAATGTGTTTACCACCTTATATGGGGAAATTTCACCATGGGTGTAACTGTGTGTCAAACAATTTTTAACACCAAGAATCCGCTAAGTTGAATCCTCCACCTTAAAATCAAATTTGTATATAAAACGTCTAATACCACTAAATTGTAGAATGATCATTCACATGGATATGTGAGATACAATGCAGGATGATCCAAAGCAAGTATGCATTTGTGCCCTATTTTAGGAATTGATTTTATTGACATATAATTTACATAGAGTAAAATTCATCCTTTCAAGTTACACAGTTCAGTGTGTTTTCATAAATGTGTATAGTTCTGTTACCACCATCACAATCAAGGTATAGAATATTTCTATCATCTCCAAATTTTCCCTGGTACCCCTTTCTAGTCATTCCTCTTTCCCAGCTCCAGTCCCAGGCAGTCACTGATGTGATTTCTCTCTCTAGAGTTTTGCCTTTTCAAAATTGCTATGTAACAGAGTGAAGTAAGTCAGAAAGAGAAAAACAAATACTGTATGCCAATGCATATATATGGAATCTAGAAAAATGGTACTGATGAACCTAGTGGCAGGGCAGGAATAAAGATGCAGACGTAGAGAACGGACTTGAAGACACGGCAGGGTGGGGCGGGGTGAGGGGGAAGGGAGGCTGGGACATAGTGAGAGAGTAGCACTGACATATATACACCACCAAATGTAAAATAGATGGCTAATGGGAAGCTGCTGCATAGCACAGGGAGATCAGCTCAGTACTTTGTGATGACCTAGAGGGGTGGGATAGGGAGGGTGGGATAGGGAGGCTCAAGAGGGAGGGGATATGGGATATATGTATAAATACAGCTGATTCACTTTGTTGTACAGCAGAAACTAACACAACACTGTAAAGCAATTATACTCCAATAAAGATGTATAAAAAATAAATAAATAAATGGAAGCAAAAACAAGATTACTATGTAAATAGAATCATACATTATTAAAATACAGATTTAAACAATTAATTTAGGTTTTAATTTGGAATTTGAAGCCTCTTTGTATGCCCTAAACATTAAAGAATTTAGAATTGGAGGTATTGAATTATAAATTTAGTTTTTAAGGCCATAAAAGAAGAGGATCTTCTAAATTATTGATTATTAGAAGCATGTCTTCTAAATGATTGGTTTTTAAAATTTTTATCTTCACAGTTGTCTCATCTGTTGTTCAGTCACATCCGACACAGATAGGATTTAAAGAGAATAATCTTAGAAAATCATTATGGTTGAAATCCTCAAGAAAAAAAATCCTGTGGGTCAATCCTAAAGAAAATCTTCATGGAATGTTTTTATCTTATTTAGAAAAACAACTTTGGAACGAAAATAAAAGATTTTGACAAAAAAAAATAGAATCATACAGTATAGTATCTTTTGTGTCTAGCATCAGTGAGCAGCATTTCTGAGATTTGTTTGTGTTGTTGCATGCATCAGTTCATTCCTTTTCATTGCTCAATACTATTCTGTTGGATGGATGTACCACATTTTCTTATCCATTCACCTTTTAAAATATATTTGAGGTGTTTCCAGTTTGTGACATCTGTGTATAAAGCTGCTTTAAACTTTAACATACAGGGTTTTGTGTGGGTATATGTTTGCATTTCTCTTGGTTAAATACCTAGGAGTGGGATTTCTGAGTTGTGTGTTAAATGTTTGTTTAACTTTATAAGAAACTGCCAACCAGTGTTCCAAAGTGACTGACTTACCATTTTGCATTTCCATCAGTACTGTAAGAGAGAGTTTCTCCATCTTCTCACCAACCCCTCATGTTTTCAGGCTTGTTAATGCTTGGCCATTCTGGTATGTATGTAGTGTTATCTCACTGTGGTCTTTTTTAGAAATAAATAAATTTATTTATTTATTTATTTATTGGCTTTGTTAGGTCTTCATTGCTGTGTGTAGGCTTTCTCTAGTTGTGGTGAGCAGGGGCCACTCCTCATTGTGGTACGTGGGCCTCTCACTTTGGTGGCCTCTGCTGTTGTGGAGCATAGGCTCTAGGAGTGCAGCCTTCAGCAGTTGTGTCATGCGGGCTTAATAGTTGTGGCTCGCAGGCTCTAGAGCGCAGGCTCAGTAGTTGTGGTGCACAGGCTTAGTTGATCCGCAGAATGTGGGATCCTCCCAGACCAGGGATTGAATCCTCATCCTCTGTATTGGCAGGTGGACTCCCAAGCACAGCGCCACCAGGGAAGTCCCTCTCATTGTGTTTTTAATTTGTGTTTTCTAATGATTTATGTGTTTATTTGCCATCACATCTTGTCTTTTGTGAACTATCTGATCAAATTTTTGCCCATTAAAAAACTGACTCATTTGTTTTCTTATTATTGAGTTGCAAGTGTTCTTTGTATGTTCTGGGTACAAATCCCTTATCAGATATTTGTTTTGCAAATATTTTTCCCAATCTGTAGTTTGTCATTTCATCTTCATAACTGAGTCTTGTAATTTTGATAAAGTGTAATTTACCAAGTTTTTACCCTGTGGTTTGTGCTTTTTGTGTTCTAACTAAGGAATCTTTACTGAACCCAAGGTCATACGGTTCTTCTAGAAGTTTTATAGTTTTAGGTTTTATATATATGTCTGTGATTCATCTCAAGTTAATTTTATATATAGTATGAAGAAAAGATCAAGTTTCATTTTGTGGTATTCAATTGCATCTAATTGTTCTAGCATGATTGTTGGAAAAACTTTCTCCATTGAATTACCTTGGCCTCTTTGTTGATTATCAATTGACCATATTTCTGTGGGTCTATTTCTAGAGTTTCTATTCTATTCCATTCATCTATGTGTCTATACCTACGTCAATACTACATCACCTTGATTATTGTAGCTTTAGAGTAAGTCTTGAGATCAATTAGTGCAAGTCTTCCAATTTTGTTCTTTTCAACATTGTTTTGGCTATTCTAGATCCTCTGTTTTTCCACATAAATTTTAGAATCAGCTTGTCAGTTTCTACCAAGACACTAGCTGATGCTTTGGGGTTTAGTGGATTATAAAGATCAATTTGGAGAGAATTAAGAATTTAACAGTATTGAGTCATCCAGTCTATGAACACACTATAGCTCTATTTATTTAGGCCTTTTTTCATTTCTCTTATTGATATTTGGTAGTTTCCAACATGCAGCTCTCGCACTTATATTATGAGATTTATGCCTGTTTTATTTTTAATGCTACTGTAAATAGTGTTTTTTTAAATATTTATGCATGCACGCATGCATGCTGCACCAGGTCTTAGTTGCAGCATGTGGGATCTCTAGTTGTGGCATGTGGGATCTAGTTCCTCGACCAGGGATCAAACCCGGGGCCCCTGCATTGGGAGCGTGGAGTCTTACCCACTGAACCGCCAGGGAAGTCCCAAATATTTTTAAAAAATTTTAATTTCCAATTGTTCATTGTTAGTATATAGAAATACAGTTGATTTTTAATATTGACTTGTCTCCTGTGACCTTACTAAGCTTACTTATTAGTTCTAGTAGTTTTTTAGTAGCATCCCAATGCTTTTTTGGACAAGTTTATGTCAAAATACAACTGTGATCTTGGAAGTGGGGGCTGTTTATTTTTTGTCTGATACCTGGGGGTGCCTGAATAATGAGTGATAGAGATTTTTGTAAGCCTTACAACGATCACAAAATATTTACCACCCTTTCAGGCCTGTTGCTCTGAGTGCATCCCTGTGTATAAAATAAATCACAAGGTCCATCATCTGTTCTTTATTAGAAATTGTTACGTCTCCCAAATTGACTAACAGGTATTTCCAGAATCTTCTGGATTAGGATCTAAGATATTAGTGGTAGAAGATTGTATGTGTGTGTGTTATGATTTATGTGTATGAACTCTGAAGCAGACTATAAAGTTCCCGAGGTCAGGACGGGAAGTGGGCTTCAATCAGTAGGTAGCAGAGAGGGAGGGCAGGGCCAGAATTTGGAGAGCTTCCAGGAAAGACTTAAGACCGACTGGCATGTCCTGATTGTCAGTGTGGGACCTTATGCCTTATACTGTTGTTTCTAAATCGAGTTCTGGGATGGTCCCGTTTTCTTACTTCTCAATAAAAATTCCAAGATCAAATAAATTCGGGAAACACTTCATACCATATCCTTCTCTTGGAATACAATGTCCACTGGTGTATTAAAGGCTGTGAGGAAACCTAAAGTAAAAATCCCTGTTTACAGAGCTTTGTGTAATCCAACATTCCCCAAACTCATTTGACCATGGAACCCTTCTTTAGTATAAACCCCCCTAATGTCCAAGAGCTCTTTAGCTCAGGCTCTGCAAATACACTCAGGAGAATGCTGCCATGAATAATTCGATGATCTCTTTCTCACCTTCAATATGAGAACAATATTCACATAAGGTTATTATGTAAGAACTAGCTGATTGCTACAAAATGCTCTGAGTGATAGAATATGCTTAGAATTCTTCAATGGGGAGAGATTTATGTTTTCAATATCTTTATTTCCTTCTGTTTTGACTTAGAAATGATGAGCAAATATTCTCCCAGCATTTGCTATTGAATTAAGCCCAGAGAATGAGTCTCCCCCACACTGCAGTGTTTCTTGGTCTTCCCTGATGTTCTCCTTTGCTTGTACTTCAAACTCCCTTTCTTGTTTTGCTCTGATTTGTTGTAACACTGAGCCTTTAAACTGTAAAAAAGGTTTTCTGCAAGAGGCATTCTGCCACCTGCTTATGTGCTTTGTGTAGTGATCAGGGCAATAAGAGAAAAATAAAGAAGATACTCTACATCTTTCAGAGAAAATAATTTTCTAATGATTGACAGCATGCAGTTAAACCAGCAATAAAATAAACAACACTGCAATTTTTCGTGTGAGGCAGCTTGTAATTGATCATGTTTGAGACAACAGCTGATGCCAGGATTTGTGTGGGTCTAATGCAAAGTTGTAGCTTTTAAAGAAAGTGCAGCTGGAAACCTGCTCCAAATTGCCTGCCTCTGTAATTAAAAGTATAAATGTTTCAAGTCGAATTCATCCTATTAGTAAGATTTTAGGAAACAAAAAGTTAATTTATTCACATTCGATATGGTCTGTAAATGCCACCATTATATGCCTTCCACTGGCCTTTGATTAGCTATGGATTAATAAAACTTTTATACCTCCTTTGTCAGCCTCATTTTGAACTCTGTTTTTGCATACTGTTACTATTAAATAAATGAATTAGTGTCCAGAAATGTGTCATGCATATTACCTAGCAGCAGGAAGCATAATACAGTGGTCAGCTCCCCAGGAGCGTCATAAATCCTAATGCGCTTGGTAACCTGCTCACGTGGACCTATTAAAAGCATGATGATTTAGTGGAGCTGTATTTGTGCTTAACAATGGAATTTTAGTTAATTCAAAACAATGTAAATCATCTCCAATTACAGTATTTGAATATTCACAGTTGCTTCACAAGTACACCTACCGTTGCTAAGTTAAGAAAAAAACCCAATTTTTAAAAAAAGCATTGTCCTGAGTTACTTGTCTGGAGTGACATTCAGGCAGGCTTTGGTAGCGTAAGTTAAAAGTAACCAACTCTGGAGAGCAATGTTTATTCGGTACAGCTTGCTATCTCGCAGCTGCAGCAATGTAGGGCATCCAAAAACAGGGGAAGCAGCGGGAGCAGGGGGCTGATGCTGTTGCACCTGAAAAGCTCAGGTGAGCGCCGTAATTGTGCTAGTGAGATGCTGTCGCTGCCTGCGTTCCCAGAGGCGGCTGAGGGCTTTTTTGTTGCCGCTGTTATCAAAGTCATTTCAGATCCATGTCAGTAGCTTCTTGATACCACAAGTGCTGCTGCGTCCCTGTGGGTACAGCACAGACCAGAGGATCCTCGGGTTTGAAACAGGCTCTTTTATGCTCAAGGTCTCAGAGGGCCTTTCCAGGAAATAATGATGATTAGCTGTCCAGCTGGCAGTAACTGCTTTCAGAGTTGGAGGCCCTTGGCGCTCTGTCAGAATCAGCTTGGACCTCTGCATCAGAGAGCGGACCGGCCCACTCGCCTGCCTGTCCCCAGTCTTTCCCAAGAGGTGACAGGGGGGAAATTAATGAGGAACAGGGGGAACTTTATTGAAGGAGTTTCTTCTGTGTATTGTGGATCTGGACATTTAGGGACAAAGCAGCTTTCCTGGCCTTCCAAAGAAATCTGCAATGAATCCAGCACTTTCATTTGGTGATAAACAAAACCTGGAGTGAATGCTGTTGGACACATTTTTCCATAGTTTGCCAACGGGCACAGTCCACTTTGTGTACTGTTGTCATTATCTGCAATGCCACCATCAGTTTTAGTCAGTGATAAAGAGGGTTGGCTTTGCCATCAGCATGCCTGGATTCAAAATTCGATGCTGTCTCTTATAAGCTGGGTGCCCTTGGGTAAGTTATTTCCCCTCCCTGAACCTCAATATATCCACCTGTGAGGAAGACATAGGTTTATGTGCAATTATGTTGCTTTGGGCGTTGGAGTGTAGATTAAGTGATGTACATAAAATACTTACAGGATACTTACTGCTGTTTTTATTGCTGATTCACAAGGAGTATGGTTGTGCTGTGTAAATGTGGTCTGGGTTAGAGGTTGTATATATGTCTGAGCAAGTTATTTCTTGCTCTGATTTCATGTAACAACCGTAATTCTCTCTTGACTTTTTCTCTCTCCCTCCATCCATTCATCTGTCCATCCAGCCATCCAAGCATCCATCCTCCACCCATCCAATTAACAATACATATGCATGGTAAAAAAAATAAATAAAACACTACCAAATAGGTGGACGCTCTCTCACCTCTGTCTCCCAGACCCTCAGCTCCTGTCTGCAGGGACCACTGCAGTTACGAGGTTCCTCTGTGTCCTTCCAAAGGGATTTCATGCCCACACAAGCACATATGTCACATCCCAGAAGCTGCAGCATCTAAAAAGTTAGCAGCGTATCTTGTGAGCTTTCTATGTTAGTACATCTCATCTGTCCCGTTTTCCTTAGTACTGCATGGTATTATGTATTGTGGATGTATCTTAATTTATTTAACCAGTCCTCTATTGATGGGCTCATCAGTTGCTTTTAATCCTTGGCACTTACATACAACGCTGCAGTGTATATCCTTCTATGCACACCTCTACAGCGGTAGGATGAATTCCTGGGGATGGGTTTTCTGGGTCTGATTTTTATAGAAGTTGTCAAATTGCCCTAAAAAAATTGTGCTGATCTATCCATACCTCAGTAATACGAGAATACCCTTGCTATTTTGTGTTGACTTTTAAAGACTCAATAGTATTTTGAAGCTTCGTTTAATATTCTGATCAAGTTAATTTGCTTCTTTCCAAATTACTGACTCTTTCTAGAAGCTACAGATCTACACAATAAAGTGCAGGAGCCAAATGTTAAAGTTAAATAAATAGAAACAAAGAGAACCGCATACTGTAGTTTTAGAAATAAAGGAGCCTTTGAAGTGGTTTTGTCCAGCAGAAGAAAGTTAAGAGTTTTGGTGCTCAAGTGACTTCTCTAAGGTCACACGTTTAATGGCATTCATGACAGGTGGAGAGGGGGCTTGGTTCTCCTAATTTGAGTCTGGTCCTCTTTTATTTATTTATTTAGGCTGTGCCAGGTTTTAGTTGCAACATGCAGGCTTCTTAGTTGTGGCATGCAGACTTTCAGCTGCAGCATGCACACTCTTAGTTGCGGCATGCATGCGGGATCTAGTTCCCCGACCAGGGCCTGAACCCAGGCCCCTCTGCGTTGGAAGCATAGCCTCTTACCTACTGGACCACCAGGGAAGTCCTGGGCCTGGGCCTCTTTTTATCACATCGCACTGTTCCCAGTGTGTGAATATCCTCATGCAACATGGACCAGACTGTTCCCCCACATGTGTAATACTAATCCTGGTCACATTCAAAGGCAGTTGTGATGAAATGGGATGAATGTTGAATTCAGAGTCAATAACCTATGTTCAGATGCCAGCTTTGTCACTTACTGATTGTGTCTTTGGACAAGTTTCTTAAACTCTCAGGGCATTAGAATTCTCATCCATAAAACAGTTATCTATTCCACGATACCTATAAGGAGTGCTTTGTCAAGTGTCTGGCAGGAATAGATGTTCAGTGTTTTATTTTCTAACTGTTCATTTGTGCAAGTAATTAGTAGCATTTTCATATTACATTAGAATGATTGCCAAACCAATGCTTATACTATTTGGTTTTTTAATTCTAAAATAATGTTTCATCAAATATAGATTTAAAAGCAAAGGCATCCATGACAAGCCCACACTCTTTTACTGATGGTAGTGGGGGATGTGGATGAAACGATACCTGATTTTCAGTACTAGCAGCAACCTATTTCTAGGATGTTCATTTACTTGTGATTGGCCAATAGCTAGTACCTCTCGTCAGGATTTCAGGGAAGGAAAACCTAGTGAATTTCCCTTTGCCCCTTCATTGAGGAGTGGAGTGAGAAGAGAGGAACCCCCAGTGTTGTCCATTTTGAGTGTAAGGCTGGAGATAATTGGATCACTTGGAAAGTTACCACAATCCCACCAAATATTTAGGAACTCACATGTGATGCAGCTGTGGTCCTGGGCTTGGGCTGGAAGAGGAAGGCAGAAGCAAGGGTTCTAGTGAGACCACGGCCACTCGATAGCCATGTGATTGCTCCATAAATCATTTATCCTTTCAGCATTTTAGTGTCTTCCTTGCTAAATTAATAAGATTCTAGTATTTTATTGACTTATATTCAAGGTGCTCCTGATCAAGCATAGCAATACCTAGGATTTGTCAGTCTCTTGCTACAAACTAGGCACAGGCCAGCTTTGGCCCTTGATCATAACTGTTATTATCATCATACCTGGAATAACCCCCCCTTTGCTGATAAAGAACTGGAAACAGAGAGCAGAGAATTACTTTGCCTGAATGCACACAGCTAGTTAGTGGCAGAGGTGATCTTTGGACCCCAGGTCTTCTCTACCTCAAAGACTGTGTGCTTAACTGGGGCCACTCTGTGGGGTAGAGAGTATATCCCTGTTCTGCAGTGACCTGAGACTCAGAGAGATGGCGGGTGGGCGTTACTGGTTGTCTCACTGGGTTTGGAGAGGACTGAGTGAGAGAATGTCAGGGAAGAGGCTGTGCAGGCTCTACTTCCTTACAGAGATGAGCTTATTAATTGGGCTATTGCAGATGGGTCTCGCTGATGGGTTGAAGCTCAGACACTGCAAGGTAATAATGCTACAAGAGCAATTGGATGAAAAGGAGGGACGATTTGCCAGTTGCTTTGCTTAAACAATGCTGAGCCACAATTTTTGTTGTGTTTTTAATATTAACTTACTGGAATTTTTGGACATGATGTGAACAGCCGTAAGTGATTACTATAAACACTGTAAAGTGCTGTTTTATGACTCAGATTGCAAATGACTGTGCAGAATATACATATTCACACGTGTATATACATATACACATTTATATACACATACACATTAATATACATCTATCTGTATACATAAACATCTGTCTATATGTATGTATATATAAACACACACACACACGCAAATATCTTTTGTCATGTTTTCCTTCCTTAAGCCTTCTTATGATACCTTAGGTAGTAAGAATAGGAATGAATGTGCCAATGCTTAAAAATAAAGTTGTAGGGAGATATTAAGGCAGTATTTACCACTACAAAAATTTAAAAATAAAAATAAAAAGATCAAGTTGCTCTTGATTCATGAAAACAACCCATTCATTCAACAAATGTGCTACTAAATTTAACAGTCCCAGCTTAGTGTTCTAATAGTTCTGTTTTATTTTCTAATCAGAACATAAACCAGAAAGATGTGGAATATCTCAAAGCCATATCATACATTTAAAGAATGTATTGTTAATCAAACACTTGGAAATTTGGAAAATGAATCTAAAAATCGTTCCTTATTTGACCATCTACTGATAACTGCTGTTTATGTTGGTGGTTTTTTTTCCGTTTTTTTTTTCTGTCAGTGTATTGTGATCATCTCAACACTAGAAACTTGGTGAGGATTCGAGAAGAATGAATTGTACATTAAATGCCAACTCAGAGGAAAATTAGAGGGATAGTATTTACATATTTGTGATTAAAGGACTTATAAGGGAGAGTCCCAGAAAGAGTTGACTGAGCCTTGCTGTCGTACATGAAACAGTATGAAGCCAAACCCGTTAGTAAAATCTACACACAGTCATTTTCCTGTGAGAATTCTTGGTTGTTAGAAGCCTAGAACATTTCAGAATTCCCATAAAACCAATAAATAATTAAAATAAACATGACCTCTCTTCTGAGCCCAAAGCCATTAACAAGATTTGCCAGCTTGTCATCTCACTTAATAGTATGTCCACATTGAACCCTTGCTCACTGCCCCCCCCACCCCCAGCCACCGCCATTCCCATGGTCTCCCATCTCATTTAACTGTTACCTCCACCCTCCCACTGCTTGGACTAGAAATCTAGGAGTCATTCTCGCATCCTTCCTTTCCTTCATTTTCACATCCAGTCATTTCATCATTTCCACACCCAGATCCCTCTCAGATATGTCCATTTTCCTCTGTCTCCTCGACCCTAGCTCTAGTCCTAGCCATGGTCATGTTTTGAACACAGAGATGCTCACTCACTGACCTCCCTGCTTCATCCTTAGCTCATCTTCAAGCTGTATATATTTTTTCAGATTCTTTTCCATTATAGCTTATTCCAAGATACTGAATATAGTTCCCTGTGCTATACAGTAGGTCCTTGTTGTGTATCTATTTTATATATAGTAGTGTGTATATGTTAATTTCAAACTCCTAATTTATCGCTCCCCCTACCTTTCCCCTTTGATAACCATAAGTTTGTTTTCTATGTCTGTGAGTCTATTTCTGTTTTGTAAATAAGTTCATTTGTATCATTTTTTAAGATTCCATATGTAAGTGGTATCATATGACATTTGTCTTACTCTGTTGGACTTACTTCACTTAGTATGATAATCTCTAGGTCCATCCATGCTGCTGCAAATGGCATTATTTCATTCTTTTTTATGGCTGAGTAATATTCCATTATATATATATATGGATCTTTCTATATTTATATCTACATATCTATCTCACACATTCTTTATCCACTCATCTGTTGATGGGCATTTAGGTTGCTTCCATGTCTTGGCTATTGTAAATAGTGCTGCTATGAACATTAGGATGCATGTATCTTTTTGAAGTAGTTCTCAGCTTTTCTGGATATATGCCCCGGAGTGGGATTGCTAGATCATATGGTAATTCTATTTTTAGTTTTTGAAGTAACCGTCATACTGTTCTCCATAGCGGCTGCACCAATTTATATTCCCACCAACAATGTAGGAGGGTTCTCTTTTCTCCACACCCTTTTCAACATTTATGATTGGTAGACTGTTTGATGATGGCCATTCTTATTGGTGTAAGGTGTTATCTCATTGTAGTTTTGATTTGTGTTTCTCTAATAATTAGCAATGCTGAGCATCTTTTCATGTGCCTGTATGTTTTCTTTGAAAAAAAATGTCTATTTAGGTCTTCCCCCCCTTTTTTTGGGTTGGTTTTGTTTTGTTTGATGTTGAACTGCTTATATATTTTGAAAATTAATATCGTCAGTCACATTGTTTGCAAATAGTTTCTCACATTCTGTAGGTTGTCTTTTCGTTTTGTTTATGGTTTCCTTTGATGTGCAAAAGCTTTTAAGTTTAATTGGGTCTCATTTGTGTATTTTTATTTTGTTTCCATTACTCTAGGAGATGGATCCAAAAACATATTACTGCAATTTATGTCAGAGTGTTCTGCCTATGTTTTCTTTTAGGAGTTTTATAGTATCCTGTTTTACATTAGGTCTTTAATCCATTTTGAGTTTATTTTTGTATATGGTGTTAGAGAATGTTCTAATTTTGTTCTTTTACATGTAGCTCTCCAGTTTCCTATTCATTGCTTATTGAAGAGACTGTCTCTTTTCCATTGTGTATTCTTGCCTCCTTTGTCATAGATTAATTGACCATAAGTGTGTGGGTTTACTTCTGGGCTTTCTATCCTGTTCCATTGATCTATGTGCCTGTTTTTGTGCCAGTACCATACTGTTTCCAGTACCGTAGCTTTGTAGGATACTCTGAAGTCAGGGCGTGTGATTATTCTAGTTCCATTCTTCTTTCTCAAGATTGTTTTGACTACTCAGGGTCTTTTTAGTTTCCATACAAATTTTGAAATTATTTGTTTTAGTTCTGCAAAAAATGTCATTGGTAATTTGATAAGGATTGCATTTAATCTGTAGATTGCCTTGGATAGTATAGTCATTTTAATAATATGAATTCTTGCAATCTAAGAACACGGTATATCTTTCCATCTGTTTATGTCATCTTCTATTTCTTTCATCAGTGTCTTAGGGTTTTCAGAGTACTGGTCTTTTGCCTCCTCGGGTAGGTTTATTCCTGGATATTTTATTCTTTTTGATGCAATGGTAAATGGGAGAGTTTCCTTAATTTCTCTTTCTGCTTTTTCGTTGTTAGTGTATAGGAATGCAAGAGATTTCTGTGCATTAATTTTGTATGCTGCTACTTTACTAAATTCATTGATTAGTGCTAGCAGTTTTCTGGTAGAGTCTTTAGGGTTTTCTATGTATAATATCATGTCATCTGCAAAGAGTAACAATTTTACTTCTTCTTTTCCAATTTGGATTCCTTTTATTTCATACCAATACCAATAAATGGTATTGTTTCCTTAATTTCTCTTTCTGATATTTTGTTGTTAGTATATACAAATACAGCAGATTTCTGTATATTAGTTTTGTATCCTGAAACTTTACCAAATTTTTTGATGAGCTGCAGTAGTTTTGTTTTTAAGGAATGCCTGTTTATTTATTTATTTATTTTATTTTTATTTTTGGCTGCATTGGGTCTTCATTGCTGCATGCGGGCTTTCTCTAGTTGTGGCGAGTAGGGGCTGCTCTTCATTGCAGTGCACAGGCTTCTCAATGTGGTGGCTTCTCTTGTTGCTGAGCATGGGCTCTAAACTGCAGGCTTCGGTAATTGCAGCACATGGGCTCAATAGTTGTGGCATGTAGGCTCTAGGGAGCACAGGCTTCAGTAGTTGTGGCTCACAGGCTCTATAGTGCAGGCTCAGTGGTTGCAGCACACGGGCTTAGTTGCTCCGTGGCATGTGGGATCTTCCCAGATCAGGGATTGAACCCGTGTCCCCTGCACTAGCAGGCAGATTCTTAACCACTGTGCTACCAGGCAGGTCCCTCTAGAAGTATTCTGATGGTGTCTTTAGGATTTTCTATGTATAGTATGTCATCTGCAAATAATGACAGTTTTATGTCTTCCTTTCCATTGAAAATAAATTATACTTCAATTAAAAAAGCAGATGACCAAAAAAAAAAAAAATCTGAAGTCTTCAATATGGCCCCCAGGGCCACTCACTCACTCTCCTGCCCTCCACCTCTCCTCTGATTTTATCTTCCTCACTTTTTCATTCACTTTGTTCCAGTCTCACTGGCCTTCCTTTAGTTTACTGAACTTGGCAAGTCCTTCCCTCCTCAGGGTCTTTGCAGATGCTGCTTCATAATACTTTAATCTCCTTCCCTGTAGCCCGGCTCATTCCTA
The DNA here is from genome assembly GCF_030028045.1 of Hippopotamus amphibius kiboko. Classification (NCBI taxonomy): domain Eukaryota; kingdom Metazoa; phylum Chordata; class Mammalia; order Artiodactyla; family Hippopotamidae; genus Hippopotamus; species Hippopotamus amphibius. The sequence goes on along the minus strand of NC_080187.1, from coordinate 201,597,020 downwards.
TTGATGTTTTAGATCTCACTATAAATGTCTCTTGCTCAGAGACCTTCCCTGGACCTCCCCTTATACTTTCTCATAGAGCCCTGTAATTGCCTTTACAGCCACCATGATAATTTATTATTGTATACTTTTTACATAGTCTCTGCCCAGGCTGTAAGTCCCTTGAGGACAGGGCTTGTGTCGTTTTGCTCATTGCTTCACCCTCAGAAGCATAATGCCGGGCATATAGTAGGACTCAAGTATTCATTGATTGGATGAATGAATGAATCAATGTTTTCTTCCTTTGCTGCTTCTCTCTGGGATTAAAAAGGATTTGCACAAATATGTGAAATACAGGAAAGAAGTTTCCAGCAATTTTCCCCCAACTTTTCTTCTCGACGGACGCCAATTATCTTAAAGACTTGCCACTGTGTGTGATCTCTGACAAATTTCCTGTGAAAACTCCCACTTCCCTATCCATTTGTCTACACTATTGCTTTGTTCAAGGCCCACCCCAATGCTACTTACCTGCTGCCTAGTTACTTGTAATTTTATTTTTTGAGCTCCTATGATACTTATGACCTAACTCAAATGGTAAATAATGTTTATAAAGCTCAGACCTTAAGATTCATTCCCAGAACAATGATGTAGCATAAAGGACCTGCTAACCCAAAGTCTCTTAGAGATAGTACGTGATCCCCAAGCAATACTTCTTAAATTTTTTATTGTTGTTTAATACACTCAACAGGTATTTATTCAACATGTGCTGTATGCTAGGAACTATGCTCTACAAAGAGATACAGCAGTGAACCAAACCCAACCGAGCTCCTGCCCTCATGATGCTCGTGGTCCAGTGCTGCTTACATAATTGAAAAAAGGCACAGTGACACAGGCTTATGTGGACACCTCCCAAGATGTACTGTGGAACCTGTACCAGACCAGGAAGACATAACATGCGGCCTTTATAAGGCCATGAAATATCCTAACACCTTTTTCCAAGTGTCCCAGCAGTAATGCCACGTAGCTTTCTAGGTATCTGAACTCCAGTGCTATTAGGGATATTAACCACCTGTAGCTGATGCTTGTTCACCATCACATGTCCCTTGGCCTGTCTGGTTTCAGCACAGCTGTGGCAGACTATTCCATACACCATTGTAGGCACTGCAGAGTTTCTGCTCAGTGTTCTCTAATGTGCCGAAGGCCTCTCAGTCACACACAGGTGCAATCCAAAGTGTGTGTGTGTGCATCAATGTGGATCACTGGTTGGTGGGTAAGTGTCTCGGCCTCCCACCTCAGGTGGTGCCTCTCTGAGGTATGATCCCATGTTCCTCAGAGGCTCCACAGTGGGATGGAGCCCAGCTGCCTCAGCAGCTCAGCCCACAGACACACCCACCCTCCTCTTTCTTCCCTATCTCTCCTCCCGAACAGACTGCCTGCGCCCAAGTCCTTATTCCAGGGTTTGCTTTCAGACAACACGTCCCCAAACTCTGGATGAGCCTCACATAGAGGAAACTCAGCAAAAATAACTAAATGTATTGTAGTTAATTGCTTTATCATTATTTCTCCCATAAGAAGTAAAACCAACCTAGCCAAATATTTGCACATCTATTAGGTTCTGAGAAAACTACAATATATAAGATAAACGTGGTTCCTACTCTCAAGAAACACATCACATATTGGAGGAATCATTATTCCTAAGCCTGAGTTATAGAACAAAAAAATTTGGTTAAGGACCTTCATTATTCCCCTTCTCCAACTTACATGCACTTCTGTAGGAAAGTATGACCCCATATATAACTGTGCATATTGGACCTGATACAAAATCTGGTGTATCAGGTCTTTGCTGTAGCCTAGACTCTCAATGATCCAAGTGACAGAACCTCAACTCAAAGTAGCTTGAGCCAAAAGACAATGTATTGGCTGGAATAGCTAGGAAATCAAAGGGTGTACTGGCTTTAGGCATGGGTGTATCCTGAATGATGTTGTCAGGGTTTTACCTCTCTTCTGATTCTTCTGGGTTGGCCCCTCGGCATGAGAGAAAAAAAGGCTCCCAGCAGGTCTTGGCTTACCTGGTGCTTTTGTCTCATGACCCAACAGAGAGGACTCCCTCTCCTTCCCAGTATCCACATTAAAAAGTCTCATGGAGACAACCAGGCCTTGCTTGGATTGTGTACATATACCTGAAACAATCATGGTGGCTGAAGGGATGGGGAACCCTGGCAGGACTGAATCACATGCCCATCACTGGCTGGGGGCGGGGCTAGGTAAACAGAAGCACAATGCTACTAGAAGCAAAATAGCCGCAGCAGGCCGGGACATTAAAGCTAAGCACCGTTATTTATAGATCGTAAGGCTAGGACAAGTATTTTCCTCTAGGAGTAGGGGAGTGAGTGTCCCCGAGCAAAGTGAGATTCTTGGCCGGAGGGCAGATATTTGTTCATTTGGATTTACCAAAATCAGGAAGGAGACTGCCTCAAGGTCATAGTTCCTGGAGCTGTGGATGTTGTTCTGGAGTTTCCATGGATGCCCAGATTAGCTGGGTCCTGCACCCCCTCTGACTGGTGGGCACTTCAGGGGTGAGTGTGATGTCTAGGTTTTTCTTAATAAGATCACCCATTGCTGGAGCCAGTGGAAAAACTCTCCAACTGGGGAGCACAAAAGAAGGAACATTAAGACCTGCATTCTTGAGCTTGTTCTGGAGAACAGGAAATACCCTCTCCTGTCTTCCATTGAGTCAGGGGCAAGGGCAGCTTCCCCGACCCTGTAAAATGTTGAGACATAGAGGGAGAAACTGGGAGTTGGTCCCTTGCATCAGCTGCTAGAAGAGCAGCTGCCAGAAGCTTCTGCCAAGGCTGTCTGCACATAGCCTGTACATCTTCATTCTGGATACTGCTGGTTGGGAAACTTCAGAGCTTCGACAACCCAGCAGCGTGTTGGCTGCTGCAAGAGGCTGATTACCCCACTGGCCTATCCCATAGCAGTGCATGTGCCTTCTCAACCCTAGATGGGCCAGATTGAAGCCTCTCCCTGACCCCTGCCGTATGCCTTTAACGTAAGCCTCAGTGCTTTTTGGGCTGGTGGCACTCATAACACCTGGTCCATGTCCATGTTCAGACCAGAGCCTATTCCATGATTGGCGGGCAGTGGTATGTGTTCTGTCAGTCCGGCACTGGCCCTTTCTCCCCATTCCTACCCTGTTGGTAGCTCTCCCAGCTGTATGTGACTGCATATTGTCTTGGTTATTCCAGGTATTAAGGCATCACCAGTCGAATCCTATAGATTCAACTTCTTTACCTTCCCCACCTTCCTTTCTCCCTTAGCTTGTAATTAGCCATTTTTCTTCTTAGTTTTGAAGTTCGTTTATGTGCAATCTATCAGTGAGTTACTCCTGTGGGAGTTACTCTCAATTACAAACTGAAGACTAATTGTCCCACGATCACTGTTGCTCTAAGATGCTTTCACTGCAATTGCTTCCTAAATTAACGCTCACCTCTTATTTAACAGTAAGTTAAGGCTTTAGGATGAGCTGTGATTTGTAGCAGGATACGCAGCAGTTGGTGAACGGTGGTCACAACTGTATATATATTTTTTAATTCTTTTTTCTTTCCATTTGAATTCTGGGTTACTTTTTAAATCTAGAAGTAATATTTGTTCAGTGGAACCAGTATAGAGTTTGCTTTTACTATAAACGGTTTATGACATGAAATTAAAAATTTTCCTGATTATTGCCAGTCTTATTCCCAAAAAGTTTCCAAAAAACATAAATCACCCACCTCACCCCACACACCGTTTTAAATATTTTCTTAATGAATTTTCTTAATCAGTCTGTCTCTTTTTATTTGAGTGGAGGGTTGGGAGGGATAGGTTTGACGATTGATCAGAGTGGGTTGCATGATCTCTTGTATGTTGAGCTTCTGTCCAACTACTGTCACTCTGACAATCAGGTGACAAGCAGCAAGGTGGAGAGAGCTAGTTGTAAACTAACGTGGGAGCGAGAAGATATAAAGGTAGTGCCCACAAGAGGATGTAAGGCAGTGACTGGAATGAAGAGGCCACGATTAAACAAAGAGGAGCTGTTGAAGCAGATGACATCCCAAATGATGGAGCAAGGATTGGTCCCCTTGTATGCATTATCTTCAGGATGCTTCCAACAAGAAGTTGAAGAGGTGCTTCTACAAGTTTGACCCAAGCTTGAGCTGAAATTTGGACTTTGAGTGAAGAATACACTTGTTATTTTCTAGCAAAATATGGCCATGTGATTTTTAAATATAAATTTGAAAGTAACCTAAAAGCCTTCTTTTAAAAGGTTCTTTTGGCCTTAGCCAAATGATGATGATGTAGAAAGCTTCCAGTTGGCTGCCCCCAAAAGGACAGGCGGGACCAAGCTCACGTGGCTTGCTGCAGGGACATACCCTCTGGTTACAGCACAGGCAACATCTCAAGACAGATTGGCCTTGAAGACAGTTATCAGATGCCAAGGGAAAACCCAAAGGAAATGGACAAAAGAAATGCAGGAAACATAAATGCATCTGACTTCTCAGGTTTCTGGTCTGACAAAAGCTGCTTCTTAGCCAAGCCTCCACCCCAGGCTCTCTCCCCTGGGATCCTGCTGGCTCTGTGTCTGTCTCTTCCTCATCGGCACCATCTTGTCCTGTCATTGCAGAGTGACACCCTGAGGATTCTGGCCTCTTTTTTGCTGAGCTCCAAAGACCTCACTTCAACATTTCAGCTCACTTGGTCCCAAATCCTCCTCTGAAGGACTCTTCTCATCCACAGGCAACTGGAGCTCTGTTATGATGGACAAAGAAGGGTCTTATGTTCCAAGCTCAGATGAGTACCGTGGGCACCTCCCTGAGAATTTTGACTCAGGTTAGATGCTCTCCATGCAGAAAATTAATTCAGAGTCAGAAATGGAAGGGTGATTTCCTGGAGCTGACAACATACCCAGATCCAACTGTAGCCTTGAAAGGAATGTGACCAATATGGATTCACCAAATAATAAAGCAGAACTTCTCCCATCTGTCTGCTGACCGCCTCCAGCAGTAGTGGCAAATGTCCTTGCCCATTTTATTGCAAAACAAAACTTTACTTCTATATTATAATCACCACTCATTGGATATAGATTATTTGGAAACTATAGAAAAGTAGAAAGGAGTGGGGTAATTCACCCATGGTTTGACACCTAGAAGGAAAGAGTTAACATTTTGGTACACTGATTTGCAGTCTTATTTTCTCTAATATCGTAGAGATTGCATTGGTTATGCAATTTTATTTTAACGTTGTAATATACATGTTGGGTTGGCCAAAAAGTTTATTCGGGTTTTTCCTTAAGATGGTCTGGAAAAATCTGAACGAACTTTTTGGCCAACCCAATGTTTCCTTTTATTCATATAAATTTGTGAGCATATTTAACATATATATGCTATATTTATACAACAATTAGCACACTGATGATTTATATATAGCATATTATATATGATAATTTTAATATATAAATCTATAGCTGTAAATATATTTGTAAAGAGAAGTATTTGAATATGTTTACTCTATTTACAGGCATATTTAATAAGGGAATGATACTCCATTGGATAGACTTGGAGAGATAATAGTTTACTTAACCAAAATGAGTCAAAGTAAAGGAATCCGTTTCCACTTTTCCCTGTTGCTACGAATGCTATAACTAACACCTTTGCGCATAAACACTTTTAGATATTTAGACTAGTTTCTTTACAGTATGTTCCCAGAAGCAGAGTAATTGGGTCAAAGGGTATAAACCTTTTCAAGGCTTTTGCTACTCATTGCCAAAGTTCCCTGGCCTTCGTTAAGGGACATTAGGAAAACTGTTTTGTGACGGTCTCAAAGGCTCTCACTGATTCAAGAGAAAGGATTATTAAAGTTTTTTACATACTGAAAAACAGGCTTACTAGCGAGCGACCCTCATGCAAAAGTGCAGCCTGCTTTGTTCATTCCTGAAGGCAAATTAACATCTGACCAATCTACCAAGGATGTGCTTGCACGATTTCAAGATTCCCCCAGAGCTAACTTCCAAATGTGAAAAAGTCATTTAAAAAATTTGTCAGTGTACACTGCTAACACTTTTTTTGTTATCTCTCCTACATAATTGGAGAATAGGGCTTTTATAAAACAATCCTTTTATTATGTATATAAAATAATATATATTATAATGTATACGCATACAGGTTCAAATGAGCTCAGGGAAAAGGCTTATCATACGTCTTTGATGAAGCAAGTTAATTTCTCCCCTTTCAACACACACACAATTTTAAGTTGCATTTCCTTTAGACAGGATAGGTGATGTCACCTGCTATTCCTGCAGAAATAAAGGCTCTTTTCCCCTTTGTAATGTTACACACTGATGAATGGAAGTATTGGAATTTGCTAACAAATTACTATACCTGCTGCTTGGCACTATTTCTCTCTCCTGCCTCCCAGGTAGACATTTCTTGCCTATCCAAAGCCATTGAATTCCCAGTTCAAAGAATCTTTGTTAGATGGCCAGTTTGTTCCCAAGAGCATTGAAACAGTTATAAAAAGAGACATATTTCATGTGTTGTGGCATCGTGCCAGGCTGATACTGCAAACATTGCTTTTGAGAATGCTTGCCAGCGTGCCAGGCAGGGCACAGCAGGCTGCAGAAGTAGGGGACGGTGGTTTAATGCATATTCACAAGGTGTCCTAATCTTCTGTGAGGTGTACTCAGTGCCCACTGGGTAGTGTGTATCCCTGTTAAGAGCAGGCTGGTGGCAGCTCCAAGGGAGGCAAACATACTAAAATATTGTAATCAGATTCCTAGGGCACAGTTTTCCCCCTGGCTCAGCAATTAGACATTTCCCCCTGGAAATGTTATCCACATGAAAGCCTTCAAATCAAAAATATTGTATTAGAAGAGGAAGCAGTTACAGATAGATCTGTAGTCATTCCAGAAATGTACCTGTGTATGTGTGTGTGTCCGTATTTTGTGCGCACTCACAGACACCACCAATGGCATGTAAACCCCCAGCACATGCATGAGACAGAGAACAAGAGCGCAGTGCTGTGCCACTCATCTGTGCATGCAAGCACAGGAGATGGTCCATTCCAAGGTTAGACTTCTCTGAAGGCTCTTTTAGCTTGGGCCCTGATCATATGCATAAATAGGCTTTGCACCAAGTGGATGACTAATTCATTCATCTTGATTGATAATTAGAACCGGCAAAGAACAGATCAACACAAATCACGAGGGCAAAAACATCTGGGACTCCGTTTAATGAGAATACCCCAAAAACCTCTTTAGTGGTAATTGCATTGCAAGCACCAAATAGCTTTCACAGTTGTTTTTGCAAATGATATAAATTAGCACCCAAGATCTGAAAAGTATATACTGACTGGAAAAACGATGGGAATTTAGCAGGGCCCTAGGTAGCTTGGCCAAATATGTGTATTAACCTAGGTACACTCTGGCTTTGGGGGCTTCTTACAGCAAAAAAGTTAAGACTCCAAAATCCTACTGCTGTTTGCACTTGGAACTCCCAGGTGGGCAAGTTCATCTAGGAGGCAGTTTTCTCCTTTCCCCTCAGAATCCTTTACCAATCTCACACAAATACCCTGAGAATTTAAAAATATCTGAGATGCTTAAAATCTGCAGTTTAAATCTTTTTCCTTGTTAGAAAATGTAGACAACTACACAAACAATTTGAAGGTTTTATGGATATTTAGTTATACCTAAAAAGTCAAGGAAATCTGTAGTAAGATGTAACAGTTGCATGTCTTATTAGGTCTAAACATACCTAGTGAAACAGGAAAAAGAGATTTTCAAAGCATTTGGCTCTGGTTTGGGTTTATTTTCTTCTTCAGGCACCTCTGCGTGAGCCCAGAAAGAAGTCAGGAGTAGGTGCTCATTGTACAAATCCTTCCAGAGGAAGTTTCAGACAAGTTCAGTATGTCAACCTGGAGCAGGAAGGTTTCATTAAAAAAAAGGTTGCCATCAAATCTGGAGTGATGAAAGAACAATGCGTTTCTCACTGCATACAGTGCTCCTTCCCTCCTTTGGCTTAGCTTTGTGTCCTTTTTCAAGACTGCTAGCAGCCACACACCAGGAAGGCTGGGAGTTCCAACACGAAGAGCATTTGCTTACACTACTCTTTAGCCCATTTTACCTCACTTATTCCTTTCTGCCTCCTATGCTTAGAAGATGCTCAATGTGTGTTAGTGGAACCCCAACTTTCTGAATCACTGTCCTTTTTACAAAGCATTTCTATGTGAATTTTCCCATGTAGGAATGTTCCCAGGTCACCAAGGCACTTGCTGTGAACCTACTTTACAGAAAAGATGTTACAGCTCAGAGAGATTGAATGACCTTCCCCAAAGTCCTGCACCCACTAAGATATGGTTAAGGCTTCCAAGCAAGCTTCTGTAGCTACTGAAGTGATACAGGTTAAATCAGACTCTTTTTTTTTTTAAAAAAAAAGCTCTTTCTGTCTTTTGGAAGTTTCCGGCAATAATAATGGAACAATTTGAGAAGAATACATTTTTGGCTCCTCATCTTTTACCTATGGGGAATTTGTAGAAAATTAAGTGCTTGTTGAAACATAGTTATTAAGCCCTATTGGTGATGGTTCCAATGGCTTTGTCAGGAATAGTGAGAAATGAGTACTAAATACCCCCATTGTATATCTGCAAAACCTTCCAGAAGAGATTTGGGGGCTCACAGTCATTTTACAGAAGGACAGGAATGGTCAAATTGCATTGTAATTTTCAACCAATCTTCCTTCCTACAATCATAGTATATTGCTTCAAGTGAAATCGAGTTAGGTAAAAATAATTTAGAACAATATTCAATAGGGAAAATGTCACCAAACGGGTATAAGTGAATATTAAGCTGGAATGGGTGGAAGTAGTCCTGATTCTGCCCTAAAGACTCTTAAAGAGGCAGTTAGGACCTCATGTTTGTGTAGAAGTCTCTGGTCCTTTTTTTCTTTTTCTTTGACCCCTGCTGAGCCCCCATGTCTAATTCCTTGTTGCCCCAATGCCTTTTGGATCCAGCATGTAAAGCGACTTCTGTAAGCAAGGAACAGTCATTTTGAAATTGATATGAAATTGTAAATGACAGATTATGAAATGGACTTTGAAGTGGAGTGGTTGGAAATAATGTCTGTACTAACTCTCAGTAGCCACCTGTCCCATCCCAGAATAGGGATGGGGAGACCATGGCTAAATCCAGCTGCCACTTTTTTTGTGCAGCCTGTGAGTTAAGCATTGTCATAACCTTAAGTGGTTGAAAAAAATCAAAAGAAGACTATTTTATGACGTGTGAAAATTATATGAAATCCAAATTTTGGTAGCCATAGAAAGTTTTATTGGAATACAACAAAAATCTCAAGCTAGAAGAAAGCATTGCTGAGGCAACACGAAGGCTTATAGACCTGATAAATGTATACTTTACAGCTAAATTCAGCATTGTGTTTTGAACAACAGAAGACCACACCCTTTTTCTAAGCTGATAAACAGGTTTTTATTAAATGTTAATGGCTTAGGGAATGAACTTACGGTTACCAGAGGGGGAGGGTTGGTGGGGAGGGATAGTTAGGGAGTTTGGGACTGACATGTACACAGTACTATATTTAAAATGAGTAACCAACAAAGACCTACTATATAGCGCTGGGAGCTCTGCTCGATATTATGTAATAACCTAAATGGGAAAAGAATTTGAAAAAGCATAGATACGTGTATATGTATAACTGAATCACTTTGCTGTACACCTGAAACTAATAGGACATTGTTAATCAACTATACACCAATATAAAATAAAAAGTTAAAAAAAATGTTAATGGCAGTTAATGGGCATATATTCACAGGCTGCTTCCACATTCCTACTCCTAGCCCCTGTCTCAGCATTGATTACACTGTAAAAATTGCAACTAGGTGGTTCAGTTGGGGTATTTAATCACACTGTTGTCTTTTGCCTTCTTAACAATTTGATAAATTATTTGTAGCACCACTCTCCCAACATAGTTTTTAATCCAGGTTAAACATTTTGGTTAGCAGCACAAACTAATGGAATCCCAAAGTATTCAAATAATAATTACGTTAAAAAATATATCAAGCAAAGGTGTGGAAAATTCCAAAGAGATAGCATTAATAGTGGCTCAGTAATGAGAAGCAATCTGGGGAAATACAGTCTACAAACAATTACCTTCCTACCTAGTTCCTCCCTCATCTGCAATATACCAGGCAGAGATTTTAAGTGAAAAGATTGTCTTATTCAACAGGGAATCTACTGAATTTGCACTTAGAATGAATTTATTTGGGGACATTTAAAGGGAATTTTTATCTTGTCAAATTCAATGTATTTAAAGACTAGTAAAAAGTGAAGAAGCAATTTGCATCACACAATGTGTGCTGCATCTTCAGAATTCCATATTGTTGATATACGTAGACATGTTTGCTTTAAAAAGTCAATTACTGTATTAAAATTTGTTTCAGGAAAGATTTAAAATATCCTTTAGTGGGCAAGTCTTGCAATATTAAAAATAATATGAAATTCAAATCTGGACAACTCTCAATATTAGGGTTATTTGAGCCAGCTCATTTAAAAAGAGATGACAAAGAATTCCTTTTATAATCATCTTCAAAACAAAATCACTGTGTGGTGTTAGAATTGGTTGAGAAGGAACGGGGTAGGGGGTGGGGGTCTCTTGTCTTAGTCAATATCGTGATTACAATAGCACATTTCCAAAACATTCACCAGAACCTTCAAGGGCCTGTCTTGAAAACTTATAACTGCTGTATTCCATGACAAAATCCTGTATGTGTGGGTTTTGTTATTAACTCTAGGTTTGAATTAGAATTCCCTATCTTACAGCTTGGAGCTAAACTCTGTTTACAAAACAGTATTTACACTTGACTAATTTTGCAGATCAAACTAATTAAATCAATTAAACTGGTGATTAACCAAATGAAGGCTGATTGCAAAAATTAGTGGGTTTATTTTGGAGGACTGGAAGTAAGCTAATTACTGCAGTGATTACTTGAACCTGGAGTACTCTAAATGTGGTATAAATTGAAACCTCATAGTGAATTAGACTGGGAATTCATTACAGTTTAAAGCACTGTTAATACTATTCAGTCTGTTCCTCCTTGGGGAAAATTTCCTCTTTCTATGTTTTGTATATGATAAACAATCACTTGGGTTATGTGCTTTTTTAGTGGTGGAACCCAGTAAAATGGGGGACACCGAAGAAAAGGTATTTACTTTAGAGTGATATACAGCAGTGCCTGTCAAACTTGAATGTGCATTTGAATCACTTGAGGATATTCTTAAAGGAGGGTTACGATTCAGTATGCTGGGGGTGCAGGTGGTGGTTGGGGAGGTAACATGGGGGTATGAAGTGGGAGGTGTGTGTTTATGTGCGTGTATATATATGGGTAAATGAATACACATGAGATCTAAGGGTCTGCTGATCAAGCTCCCAGGTGATATTGATGCTGCTGGTTCTTGGACCACACTTTGAATAATAAGCACATACACTGAAAGGGGCATATGAACTGTCAGATTTGATGCTTCAGGATGGGATATGAGGACTAAGCTATCATTATATTTCTTGATGATGACAGCTGTCCCGCTATTGCTAGAGATTCCTGGGCATCAACTGGTCTCAGGAATGGCCACTCCTGATGAGTACTCATCAAGTGGTTTTCCTCACAGCCTTCTCTTGCCAGCTTGTTAGTAACAGAGTATTTATGTCCGTACATAACGCAGTCTACTAATTGGTTTTTAAAGCGTATCATTTTAACAAAATGTGAACACAGCTGAGTGTGTGGTCCACATTTTGCTGATTTAAATATCACTGAGCTTTCAGTTCTCTGTTTTGCCTTAGTTTCAGATTTATGAGATGGTATTTACAATAATAAAAGAAAGACTTCAGGTTCTTTCAAAGATGCGGTTAAATCTAAGAGAGAGATGTTGGTTTTATGCAAAAATTTAAAGGGAAGCAAGCAGCTTCCTTTTGCAGGCATGTCTTTGTTTTCAGTGTTGCATCTGCTTTCGATATTGGGGGAAAAAGTTAATTTTCCCAGTTAATCAGTGAACCTGTCTTGACATTTGGTTTCCTGCATGTTGCAAGTTCATAGCAAGAAACACCTTATCCCTACAGGAAACCCCACAACCTTTAGCAATGACTATTCATTGCCACTTGATAAGGTGTGCCCCCTGTGTACTAGGGGCTAGAGAGTGCAAATTTGAATAAATTAATCCACAGACTGTGTTTTAATATGGACAGAGCTTTCCAAAAGGGAACGCACATCCGAAGTTTCCATCTGGTAGAAGAATAACACTTGCATGACTACAAGAAACAGCTCTATGCTAGGAACAGATTGCTCAGAGCTTTGATAAATTGCCCAGAAGATAATCAGAAACAATTTGGTTGCAATTCTTGTTGGAATGCTGCTTAGGTTATTTTTTCATGCTACAGTCTTGTGGAAGTACTTAACTTTTTTCCTGATGCTGAGATATTTGCAACCTGCCCACTCCCCAGTCCTGTTGTGAACTAGCATCTTGGAGCCTGTAATGGAGATGAAGAAGGTGCAGGAGGTTGAGCTGAATCTTTATAGATCCCAGGGAAGTGGCTGTAAACACTAAACACTTGATATAAGCTTAACTGAGTGACTGCTTTCTTGTAAAACTTAAGTGTAATAAACAAAAGTTATAGGCTGGAATTTTTAGTTGAGTAAGGTTTTATGATGGTAAGCTTTGTAGATTTTGTCAAGTTGAATTAGTTGAAGACGTTTGGTATAAAAATGGAAGGGTTTTCTTGTCTTATTAACAAAGATCATCAGACTATTTCCATTATTTACCAATTGATAGTCTGGAGAATTCCTAATTATGGAAGATGGCAAAACCAAATGATTAAATAATCAATTGAGAGACTGTGTAGGTGACACTTGCCTCAGTGAACTTACCGCGTCCATGCATGTTTGGATTTTGTCTGTTGACCTGGAGTGCATCTAGCTCTGGGAGAAAGATGACAATAACTGAAAAAATTACATACATACTGGCATCCAGGGGTGTCTGTACATAGCTCTCCTACATACATGTGGGAATCCTAACATCTGTTACAGTATCAGGAAGTAAGTTCATTATTTTACAATAAAGTGTTTTAGTCTGTTTAGGCTGCTATAACAAAATACCAGAGGCTGGGCAGCTTATAAAAGATATGCCTTAATTTCTCACAGTTCTGGAAGCTGAAAAGTCCAGATCAAGGCACCAGCAGGTCCCATGTCTGGTGAGAGCCTGCTTCTTCACTGATGGCTGCCCTTTTGCTGTAACCTCACCTAATGGAAGGGGCAAGGGCTTTCTCAGCCTTTTTTTATAAGGGCACTAATCCCATTCGTGAGGGCTCTGCTCTCGTGACCTAATCTCCTCCCAAGGCCCCACTTCCTAATACCATCACCTTGGGGGTTTGGATTTTAAAACATGGAATTGGGGGTTAGGACACAAATATTTAGGCTACAGCAAGAAGCATACTGCCTAGAGTTCAGATTGTACACACACACACATACCTGCACGGTGCATTCATCCCCTGTAGGAAAAGCTATCAGAGGGCCCACCTATGCGGAGCTTATTTATGTCAAAGAGAGCTTCTCTGCACCCTTAGTGCTGAGTATGAGGCACTCCTTCCTTGCCAAGGAAGGCCTCCCTACAGCCTGCCATGGATGGGCACTGACCAGTGATTGCCTCCAGGATTCTTCTTTTTAAAATATCCTGTGGTTTTTCTAAACCCCTCTCCTCTATATACCTCTTCCTTCTAACAGAATGCATTGATGTTGATTTGGTTATGGCTTATGGAATTATTACCCCATCTCTGGTCCACCTTTAAGAAATGCATCCCAGATCACCTCGACTGAATTTTGAAACTTCCTAAACCTAGGCTTCCTGTTTCCTCTATAGCTAGTCACACATTATGTACAGACTTTGTTTCCAAGATCTCAGAGAAGCAGTTTCCTGTTTGTTATCTCTGTGTATGATCCCACAAACAAAAGCACTTTTATGATTCACATGCAAAGTTAGGGGTTGGAGAACTTTTCCTAGTGTAATTTCATGTCCACCTTTCTAATTAAGAAGGCATCCTGTAGGGTGTTAGAATTATGGATTTTTTTGCATCTAACAGATGTTGGGGCAGAAGAAGAGTCCAGTTGTGGAGATGTGATTCCCATACCATTCTACAGTGTGTGTTGCACTGTGGGTTATTTACCAATGTCTATTCCTCCCATCTTTCTTACAGACATAAACTCAAGTTTATTTAGGTGACTACTTCTCAGGGAATGTGACCACAGCTCAAAGGGTAAATCCTGCTTAGGCTAACCCAAGCCTGGTAATGTCATTTCCATTGCCAGTGATTAGTTGAGAAGAAGGCATGTGGCTGAGTTTCAGCCAGTGCAGCTCTAGTGGAAATCTGGTTTGGGCTTCTAGAAATGATGCCTTGTCTTACAAAGAGACATAAGGAAGAACTGGCCCACTTCTTCCTGCAGAAGTGATCTTGTATCTGCTGACCCACAAAGGGAGCCAATCTGAGGGCAAAGCTGACATGTTGACATTGGCAGAAGGAAAAGATGCAGAGGACTTGGGGCCTTCATGACAGCCCCAAGCTGCTGGTGGAGCTGCTAGACCCAGTTCTTCCTCATCAGGTAATGCATTTCCTTTTTTATTAAGCCTTTGACATAGGGTTTCTGTTAGGTGCACCTTAAAGCAACAGAAATGTTTATCCTTGATAAAGAGAGCTACATTTCCCCCCCTTCTGCCACCCAGAACGTTTGACTCTTTCCATGTTTGTACTGGACGAGCACTGGGACTTTCATCTTTTTTGTTGATTCCATCTCTCTATTTCTCAGACAAATAAATGGCTTGAATAAATGAATCCAGGACTTCGTAAATACATAAAACTATACCAAAACTCTTGTCAGTTATTTTAGCCAAGATGGCCATTCCCCAAAGCTTCCTCTTGTTGGATCGCAAGAGAAAGGAAAATTTTCTCTTGAAAGCAGAGTAGACTGAGCCACTGATCCCATGTCAGTCCTCTGCTGCAAAAAGTCCAGGTAAAGGATAAATTTATTTCAGCTGGTTGCAAACTCTCACCTTTACTGCCCCAGTTTGGAATTTACAAAACTGTTTAAGATTTCAACCAGGTCACTTTTCCATACCTGTGAACTTTTGCTGGGTGCAGCATTCAAAATGTTAAGCCAACTTGCCTTTGATTATTTGATTATTTCAAAAAGTACACATTAAGGTATTGAATTACCAGTATAGGATGTTAATACAAACAAGATAAATAGCATAATGTAAATTACAGTGTGGAGAAAATGGACATATCCACAGATTAAAATAGCAAATGTGTAACTCATTAATGAAATGTATAGTAACCTACAGTGGAAATATTTAATATTAAAGAATGCAGTCTCCTTTAACCTGGCAGTTGGAGAGATTCTCTTCCGGGTATTCTTTGTGTATCTGATTTACGCAGGGTAACCAATCCATTAGCCCAGCTTGCAGTGAAAGGGATTAATTTATATTTTAATATTGCATGGTTTCAGGTGTGAAAAGAAGCAGAGAGAAATCCTCTTTCTTTGGGACCTTGAGGAAGCCCGACATGAGCTTTTGAAAGATTTCATGTAAGATACGTTCATGAAACAGTTTTGAACACCTGATCTGAGAGAAGCATCAGGCATCCTTTGAGATGCTAGGGAGTTTGTGAAGATGAGTCAGACTTAGATTCTGTTGCCAAGAGGAGTTTAGATAAGACATTAGTGAACTTAAGACAGTGACAGAGAAAGAGAAAAGTGACTCCAAGATTTGGTACCTGGAGAACAGTGAGGAGTGTGATCCTGCAAGGAAAATGGGGAAACCAGGAGGGGATTCTGGTATAGATGAGCTTAGGTTTCAGGGTGTTTAGTCTCAGATGTGGTAGACAGGTCTATAGAGATGTGTCATGTAGCTGGATATTTATCAGACTGTTGGAATTCCCACTTCTATGCAGTGTTCCGACTCCATTTATTTTAGCACATTTTCTCTGCATCCTTAGCAGGCAAGCCTTTTAGTTTGGAAAGTCCTTCATGCTAATAACATCTTAGAGGTGTGGCAGGGGTGCTTTTCAAATCGAAACTGGAAAGGAAACACCCAGCAGATCATTTTGCTTGGCTTTTGTCAGGGCCAGTCCTGAACACAACATTGGGAACCATAGCCCAGAGGAAGGAGCACGGGCTAGAGAAGCAGAAGGTGTGAGTTCTGTTTCTGACCATGACCCTTGGACGAGTCTCTTTCTGCACTCCACGTTTCTCATCTGTAAAGATAGATTGGGTGCGTTAGCGCCAAAGACTCTTTCCATGATTTCTATAATATCTTACGGTATTGTTCACATTGCAGCTCTATTTTGCCCTTGACATGCACCTCCATCAGAGGTGTTTAATAAAAATTTGTACAACTTTTTAGTTTCCTAAAGCATAGTCATTATTTTCACATCTATTCCTTTCTGAGCCCTGATAGTGACGTTATTGATGATATGTCCAATCAGATGAGGAAATTGGGGTATGCAGAGATTAAGGGGCTTGTCCAAGGTTTCTGGATGGTGCAATCAGAGCCAGGACCTGAGCCCAGGGCTTCTCCATTTCCCATTACCTGCCTGCCCCCTCCCCCGCCCCCCAATTCCCCACCACCGCTACCCCACAGGCAGCTTCAGACTCAGGTTGGTCCACTATTGTGTAAACCTTTTTTTTTTTTTTTTTGGTGACACTGAGTGGCTTGCAGCCACTTCCCTGACCTGGGATTAAACCTGGGCCCACAGCAGGGAAAGTGACAAGTCCTAACCACTGGACAACCAGGGAATTCCCTTGAGTGGACTTTAATAGGGGACTCTTACAAAGATATTACTAGACTTTTGGATTGCAGATAGAAAGAGGTTTTAAAGCTTTTTATTTTGAAGTAATTTTATATTTACAGAGAAGTTGCAAAGACAGTACCCTGCTTCCCCTAGTGTTAACATCTTACATCAGCATGATACGTTTGTCAAAACTAAGAAAGTAGCATTGGCACAATGCTATGAACAGACTTAGTTTGGATTTAACCAGTTCAAATTTTTAATGAACAAATTAAAGTAAATTGGAGAGTGGAAGTAGGGCCAGGGATGTAAAGTGTTTTGATCCCCATCGAATAATGGTCCCCATGTACTATGTGTGTGCTGCTAGGGCTGGCCTTACAGCAGGCACAGACTTCTGACAGTAGAAGATCCCCACCCTCCATGAGAAAGTCAACAGACATAGGATGGGCTGGTAATGAGGAAACCAATGGCGAATTCCAGATACTTAGGTTTGTGAACTACATACCAAGTAGCAGACCGAAGACACATTTCAGATCCTGTCTTTTATGGACAAGATACAATCACCATCCATCATTTTTTAAGTACAATCCTTTCCTGGAAGATATTGCAGTATTATTCAAAACGTGCCAAAGTGGGCAGGAGATCCCAAGAGTAATTGTGAGTTATGAGGTCATGGGGACCTCATTGCAAACTATTTGCAAAACTTAATTGGGGTAATAAATAAACTAAGCATGTAAATTAGATTGAAGGCTACAGTGTGAATTAGAAGGAGGCCATTAGCCTGCATAGTCAAAATGCCTTCTTCCTGTTCGTAATATTTGCTGAGTTGAACTATTAATCGAGGAATCATTAAATTCAAACATCCTAAAATTTCACAACTAAAATAACTTGAAATAAAACCATTTAATGAGATCCTTTCTGGACAAGATGAGAACTTTATTTTTTATGATTAGGTACTTAGACCCTTTTCAAGTAGAGTTTGGTCTGGCATTCATATTTGAACCCACCTGCCCCCCAGGGTGTGAATTCATCTTAACCAAGTTACTTAGAAGCAAATGCAGAAGAAAAAAAAAAATAAAGCTCAAAAGGAATAAAACAAGGAAGCCATTTCCAATTGTTGAAAACAAACAGGTCTCTAGGCTGAATTGGCACTGTCCCTCTCTTTTTTCTTTTTTAAACCAGGTAGTTAAAAATAACTTCATCTGGTATTCCTTTTTCACATATCTGAAGAATGAATAAAGGGGCCTCTTGCAGCTAAATATAAATATAAAAAAATAAGAGAAACCAAGCACCTAAACACTGCATCTAATCATCTAGCCCAAGTCAAGCCTTAAAGCGGCTTTTTTTTTTTTCAAGCAGTTGATTGAATGAATACAAATGCCTCTCTGTTGTCACTTGGGATGCCACTTGATATATCCCATTTTCTAGACTCTAATTATTCCATTTGTAGACATGAATGCCATTTAGATGTAAGCTAATTCAGCATGGTAACTCAATTAGATTTGTACCGACTTGGATTTATGAAACATCAATGGGTTCTTGGTGAGACCAATGGGACTGCGGGCGATTCATCCCGAAGTCTCACCGACATAGCCTCTCAGGAGCTCAATTAAACATGCCAGCCAGGAGGATGTTTTTTAGCTGGAATGTTTCACAATTAAAATAAAAGAGATTTCTGTGTTCCTCGGTGCTCATGGCCCAGCAGAAAAGAAAGACCTGATAA
Source organism: Hippopotamus amphibius kiboko (assembly GCF_030028045.1). Lineage (NCBI taxonomy): Eukaryota > Metazoa > Chordata > Mammalia > Artiodactyla > Hippopotamidae > Hippopotamus > Hippopotamus amphibius. The sequence goes on along the minus strand of NC_080187.1, from coordinate 201,578,456 downwards.
CACAGGCTGAAGTTTTCCTTTAGGTTATATGTTCTCTATATGAAAGAGGGCTCTTTTGCTCCGCTGGGCTTCAGAGCACCTGTGTGGCTGTGCTCGGTGTGGCCGCCCTCAATGGTGGACCCATGTGGCAAAGATCACGGAGTTTCACCATGCCTCATATTCAAGGGCACTTAATAAATGTTGGTTGAACTAAAATGCTAAGATCATCTCAAAGCCTGTATCTGCATCTTGGTTCTGAGAGAGAGGCAGGTGCTGAATACCAAAGTAGATTTGTAAAAATATGAGAAATCTCTTATTGTAATAAAAATGACGCTAACTATATTTTCAGCATAAAACATGGCCCATGGTCAGAAGATGGGGGGCAAGATTGGAAACCAGGACTATCCCCTAATGGATACCATGTGGAAAATACGCTTTTCAAAAAAATGATCTTACTGTATGATTTGGACTTAGGAATTTAGGCAGGCCTCTGCATGTCACCTACCTGTGCCTGGCAGAGATCTGCCACGAGCTCCATCTTCCTTACCAGGGGAGTATTTCATGATTAATGGCTTTGCTGGTTCTCAACAGAGGGCGACATTGGAAATAGTGTGTGAATTAATGAAATAACGTTAATAGGTGTGAATTCATTTGGCCAATGATGTAGAATTACGGAAATGCCTGTTGTTTTCTTTCTTTTTTTTAAAATTTAATTTATTATTTTTTATTTATTTTTGGCTGCAGTAGGTCTTCTTTGCTGCTTTCTCTTTCTATGGCGAGCGGGAGCTATTCTGTGTTGCCGTGTGCAGGCTTCTCAATGTAGTGGCTTCTCTTGTTGTGGAGTACAGCCTCTAGGTACTCGGGCTTCAGTAGTTGTGGCTTGCGGGCACTAGAGAGCAGGCGCAGTAGTTGTTGCAGACCGGCTTGGTTGCTCTGCGGCATGTGGGATCTTGCTGGGCCAGGGATTGAACATATGTCCCCTGCATTGGTAGGCAGATTCTTAACCACTGCACCACCAGGGAAGTCCCTGTTGTTTCCTTAACTCAAGTGTTGGATAAGAGAGACGATTACATTTGTTTTATCAAGACCTGTATGAGGGACAACATGATAGAGAGTTTCAATTTTATTTTATCTCCGTTTATCTTCTCTCAATTTAGTGCCCTGATATTTATTTCTATTGTGAGATTGACTATTAGGTATAGAACCGTAGTAGTAACAGTAGCAGTAATACTTCATTAAGTATTTCAAATAATGTTTGCCTTGCAGCTCATAAATTTCAAAATGCAGTTTCACATAACCTGTGACAGTTCATCCCCATAACACTTGCAGAACAGACATTGTTTCCCATTTTATAGCTGACACAGCTGGTCAAGAGAGGTTGTGTGAATTGCCTAAGGCCACACAGCTAAATCTCAGTAAAACTGATATTTCAACCTTAATCTTTCCTGTTAAATCTTTCTCATATGGTATAGCAGAAAGAGCATGGGCTTTACATCAGAAAACACTGCTTTACTTTCTACTTCTATCATGTTGAATCTTGTAAGCACTGATAAGATTTAGCCTCAGCACATGAGGGGCATTCTTGAATTTGATTTGGATAAAAGTTCCAAAATTTGATGCTTAAAACGAATCCCTGGGCCTGTCTGATGATACTGGCATAGCACCAGCAGACAGGCTGTGCCAGGGGAAGAGATTAATGTTACCCAGGGACCCAGGGAGGGGATGCTCTGAGCCTACACACCTCACTTTCTTAAGCCTCATAGGAATCTTGACTTAAATTAGAAACACAGTTAGGACTTCTTTGTATTGTTCCTATAGCAACTCTCTTTCTAGCTCCTGATTTCCTAGAGTAATGGTCTCTGCAAAGATTTTCTGAAGAGCCACCCAAATTTGTACCGTTGGCATCAGTCAGCCTGTGTACAATTCTCAGCAATCTGGCTGTGTCCACACAGGCCAGCCAACTCTCCTTGGCTTGTCTTCCTTCCAGGAAATTCCACCTCAGGTAGCAGAGGAGAACACCAGAAGGACCACAGTGCTAGGAGTCAGGAGATGCCCCCCCCACATCCTGCTGTGTGGCTGATCCCTGTGGGACTAGATGGGCCATCTGCTGGCTGGCAGCCTTGGGCAATTCACCCAGCTCCTCGAGCCTTCTTTTCTTCATCTGCACCAATAGTGTGCCCCTCAAAAACTGCTAGAAGGATTAAATAAAATACTATGTGTGGAAACATTTTGTAAACTGTTAACCCATGCTTTTTGCAAGGGACACTATATCATAACATGTCATATATGTGTATATTTTTGTAATCCATGTTGTAACATGCCACATCTTAGAAATTCGCCATGCACTTTGGCATCATGTGAAGAATCCTAGCAGTCCTGGGAAGTGAACTCTGTGGAAATGTGTTTAATGTACTGTTTCACAAACAGTTTGACCTGGAATCTACTTTTCGTTTGATACCTCATGTCAAACTGTGCTCTAGGTCAGCTTTAAAACACTGAATCAACACGATTGTTCTCATGGCTTTGCGATGGGCACAGGGTTCTAACCCTGCACCCTTCGCTACCCCCACCTGCCTCAGCTTTCTTCTGGATTGGCAGACGTCCCCAAGTGTTAGTGAAGATGACTAACAGCAGCCCAAGACTCACATCCTATGGCTTAGGAACCTGGGAGAAAGAGCGTCTCTTTCCCATTGATTCAAGAAATGGTGCTGATCTCACTGACAAACTTTGAGTCCTAGGCCCAACCTTGAAGCATTCACAGCGGGCCAGGGGAAGGAATCTTCTCATTGGTCAGGCCCAGGTTACAGGCTTAATCCTGCAAAAGCCAATCATATCTAAGACTCATGGATGGAAAATAAGAGAGATTGGTTCTTTCAGATCGATGTTACAAAAAGTCAGTTTGGGCTTTAGCGAAGGAATTCCAGACAGATTAAGAAAACAGCAGAAGCTCTGTGACATTCCTTCTCCATCATCCCTTTTCCTAGGACAGGGGTCCATAAACCTTGGTATACAGAAGAACATTCTGAGAAATTTAGTGAAAATACTGATTTCCAGGCTTTCCCCACCTGCAAGATTCTGATTCCACATGCTCAGGTGTTGCTCAGAAATGTCTTTGTTGCAAGCACTAGATACCGGTGGTCCAAGTACCATGTTTTGAGAATCAAGGGCAATGAGATAAAGACATTGCCAGCAGTCCTCAGTCTCTGCTGTATCAAAATTGAGTACCAGATCAACATTTGCAGAGGTGAGACTGGCAAAGTACACGTTGACATTGATCCTCGGGTGTTTCTGATGTGCCCTAAAGCAGCGCTTCTCAACCTTTACTGTGTATGTGAATCAGGGATTTTCTTAAGCCGCAGGTTCTGATTCAGTAGGTTTAAGGTATGGCCGGAGCTTCTGCATTTCTAACACGGTCTCTGGTGCTGCTGCTGCTTCTGGTCCAGGGACCACACTTTGAGCAGCAAGACGCTAAAGGCTAAGAACCACCTATGTATTCCGTTTGCATATTTTAAGGCCGTGTCCTTCAGTATTTACAAGCCCGCAGGGCAAGCATAAAAGCACCTTCTGTTTCTAATAGGATTTGTTTGTGCTGTATTTCTCACTTTGTTCTGGGCTGTGCAGAGTTCATCTTCAAAAGGCTCAGAGAGAACACAGTCTAGTTCCTAAAGCCTATTTTCTGTTTAACTAACCTTCCAGGCTTGGGATCTTATTTAGACTCTGGAAAAACAAAGGAAAGTGATACAGGATCCCTTAGGGAATTCACCCTTAGGGTGACCAGCTCTCCTGGTGTGCCCAGAAGGGTCCTGATTAGAGCACTGAAAGTATAACCCTAGCAGTCATACTTTCTCAAGGAAGAAAGACCCGTAGACCAATAACTATAACACAAGGTCATGCGTACCGACAGGAAACCAGCTAATTCAGCCTGAGGGCTCAGGAAAAGGCAGGTTAGAGCAGGCCTTGGAGGCTGAATAGGAGTTCACCAGTTTGGGGGCAGAGGATGAGAAAGGGAGGGGGTGTTGAAGGCTGAGGGAAAAGTACGTGCCAGAGAACAGAGATACGTACATATGCGAAAATCCTTCGCTGCTGTGAGCCCCCGTCTGTTTTGAATGCAACCCTGTCTTAATCTGACTTGGTGATGTACGGCACAGAATTCTTCCCCCTGGTTAAAGCCCTTTGGGGAGCCAATCAAGCCCCACCCTGCAGCTCTGCAAACACGCCGCTTTTCTCATAGCCACTTCTTTTGTTATCTTGGCAGATGGATAATTTTCATGATTTGTTCATGGATATTTTTCTCTGACATTTCTGTGCCCTGTTTTCGTTTATTCATCCACTCAGCAAGTATTTATCCTATACTTTCTGTGTGCCAGAACAGTTCTCAGCACTTGCAGTGTATCGGCAAACAGACACCCCTGCCCTCAGGGAACATACATTCTAGAAAAGGAAATAGACAATGAAAGAATTTTAAAAGTAAATTATGTCTGCTGGCAGGTCATAAGTGCTGAGGGAAAAAGATACCAGAAGGTAGAGGTAATCAGAAGTATAACTTTGTACAGGTGGTCAGGAAAGACCTTTCTAATTTGATGACGTTTGAGCAGAGGGCTGAAGGAAGTGGGAGGAGCACTGTGCAGATATCTGTGGGAGGAGATCTCTGAGGGTATTTTGGACCGAAGGCATGGCAGAGCAAAGGTCCTGAGGGCACGTGGTGTGTGCGGGGACCAGTGAGGAGACAAATGGGTTTGGAGTGGAGTGGATGAGACAGCTGAGTGCAGGAGAAAGGGAGGTCAGACTGGTGGCACATGGCACTTTAGACCAGGATAAGGAGTGACACTGAGTGAGATGAGAGCCCTTGGAGGGGCTCTGAGCAGAGCAGGAACAGGATCTGACATATTTTTAGAGCATCGCTCTGGCTTCTAGTTAAGAAGTGACTGTTGGTGGGGTAAGGGTGCAAGTAGGGAGACTGCTGATGAGGTTAGCACAAAACCCCAGGCAAGAGATGTTCGTGACCCTGACACAGGTAGACGCAGGGGAGTGGTGAGAAGGGGCTCTCTGTGTGCACTGATTCCCTGCCCAGTCACTCCCTTCCAGAGTCCAGAGAACTTCTCCAACTGCCTGGGCGACTTGGGCAAATCTCTCCACCCACCTGGGCACTCACTTGCATCATCTGTAAAATGATGCCAGACAGTAATATCTGCCCAACCACACTCACAAGGGCCTTTTGAGAATTAAATGAGATCACAACTTGGAAAGCATAGAGCAGAACGGAAACACAGATGAGTCAAAACCCACCAGTGGGATATCTCATCTGCCAGTACAGAAAAGATGGGCTGCTCTCTCGTCACTACTCCAGATAATTCATGACGGGGGGGCTACTGAATGTAAAGGTTCAACCTCAAATCGTACCTTGAGAGGAGACATTTATGATCATCTGATCAAACCGCAGTCTCTCTTAGATAAGGGCGCTAAGATGCAGAGATAAAGGTGGCTTTCCCAGACAACACAGTTAAGTCAGAGTCCTAGTGCTGAGCCTTCTACCAAGCTGCCCATTCAAACATGGTGATAATTGTCCCTACCTTGAAAGCTAATCGAAGCACAATTACTCTCAAAGGAGAAGGAAGAGAAGCCTCTCAGCTGCGAGACTACAACAGCTTTGCAGCTTTCAGGTACGTGATCACATTAGATCCTCCCAACCTCTCCATGAGGTTTTGAAGTCCCCCCCTTTTACACATAAGGAAACAGAGGCTCGGAAAGATCAGTTGAGTTACCCCAAGTTACACAGCCAGCAAATGCCAGGAAAGAATTCTAGCTCTTCTGGTACCTGACCCAGCACTCTTTCCCCTGCATTTGATGAATACCTTTGCAGAGGGCAGAATTGGTTTATTTAGGAAGGTGTTCTCTCTGTTTTTCTAGTTACTCTCCCCGAATCCTGCAGCAGGGGATTCGATGGAACATTTTTGATTTGTGAATGTAATCTAGTGCTTATTAGAATTTCTGAGCTTTTACATTGAAAGTTTCAACAGGCTTACTGGGATACTTTTTACGTGTTGAGTGTAAATTTAAGTCTAAAAAACACTATCAAGCTGGTGCGCTGACATATTTTTAGATAATGGTTGGAAGAGCTGTGTCAGTGGGTGCTCTGAGAGAGACACACACTGAGGTTCACACACTGCAGTCTTCAGAGCTGTAAGAGGAAAAAGCCAGTGAGTGAGATATCAGGAAGGTACTGGAATTGGTGCAGAGATCACAGGCGAAACTGCTGTTGACAAGTACCGAAGAGACTCATTCTTGCTGTTCATCTGGGATATGTGACATGTTGCTTGGTTTTAACTTTTAATCGATGTATTCTTTTGAATCAAGGGATAGAGGAAGGTTGTAAGAGGCAAAAACATCTGCCAGAACACAAAACACAGGGTAAAGACACCAAAGCTTGGGATATCAGTATATTCTCTGGAGCTAATCATGGCTGAGGGTGTTGGAGACTTTGAATCTGCCGGGTGAACAAAGCCTCCTTCCACCCCCGATTTGCCCTGGCAGCAGGCACAGAGGCCTGGGAGCTATTGGCTCCCCTACACCAAGGCCCTTGGCAGGATGTTGTCACCATGGCCCCAGAGCTCTGGTCCTCTCCAGCCCCCTGCTATGGCCATGTCATTACCGCTGAGCTTTCACTCTGTTTCTGACGTGAACCCTGGTCTGTGGGACAGAAGTCCCACCGTGAATAGAGCTGAAGCCTTCCCAAACCCCTCTCCCTTGAGACGGGGCCATCTCATCGACCCCACTTCTGGTCAGTCAGACCTTTGCCAGGTCCCACGGCGCCGCCACCTCCTGGCGGCACAGAGTCCACTCTGTGCCTAGACTCTGTAGAGGGGTATGATGCCTGCCTAGGCCGCTCTAGCCTCTTGTGATGTGGAGGCGGACTAAAGCCTCAAACGGGGTTATCCCCTTCACTCATCCATCCTTCCATTGGCCACTGAGGTTTCATTAAGCCTCATGGCTGAAGCAGTGTCGATTAAGGAAATCAACAAGACTGGTAGTAATTATGACAATTGTTGTTCAGCGAGCGAAAGTTTTGTAGTTAGATCTGGGTTCTAGCCCCTGTTCTGACACTTACTATCTCTGGAGCCTCAGACAAGTTACCTTACCTTTCTGATCCTCGTTTTTTCATCTATAAAACAGGGGTCATAATAGTAAGTACCTCATTCTTAAATTATTGAGTGGCTACATGCGTGAGTTACGGTTTTAAGTGAGATAAGGCACGCAAAGTACTTTGCAAAGTACCTCCACAGAAGCGTTCAGTTGATGCTCGTTGTGTCTCTCTGTGGTGGGCGTATGTACAATGATTAACTCACCAGTAGTAGTATGTGTCGAGCACTCTTCCAGGGGCTTTACGTTCGTTGTGTTATTAATTCTGAAAATGTGCAAGGAAAGCAACATCAGACCCATTTTACAGATGCAGAAGCTGAAACTTGGAGATTCTAAGTAATGTCTCAAAGCCACACACTTGGGAAATGGGTAAATGGCTGGAATTTGAGCCATGGTGAGTTGTATACCAAGCCTGAGCTCTTTTGTCTTGAGGGTGTGGAGGGCAATGAGAGTCTTGAGTGACAGCTCATTATAACAATAGAAGGGTCGGTGGCCACGTCCTCTGTGATTAATTGCCTCATGAGTGGAACAAATAGTGTTACAAGTAGCAAATACTTCAGGAGTGCAGAGGAAGAGATGATTGTTTAGGCAGGCTTATTAATGAAAAGCTTTATGAGGAAATTTTTCATTTGCTTTTTTAAATTTTTTTTCCAGCTTATCAAAGCAATACATGTGCAATACATAAAAATTCAGAGATTTATTTCACTCCTAGCTTTATTTCACTTTATTTCATCCTACTTTTTTCTTTATCTATTTCTAACTCTTCTCACTACTCCATACATTGACAGCATAACTGAATGGTTACAAATTTTTGGTAAAATCATCTGGTAATATCTATTAGGATTACAATGGCACACACCCTCTGGACCCAGCAACACCGCTTTTGAGACTGTTTTTTCAAGATGAAACACCAGAATGTGAAGATATATGCACAACTACGTTTCTTATAGCATTGCTTACAGCAGCCAAACAAATTAGAAACAAGACAAATGTCTTTAGTCTGTCAATAAGGGGATACTTGATAAATTATGACTCATTAATTCTAGAGACCTTGGTATTGACTATTTTAAAGGCTTGATTTGATTTCTCTGTAATGACTTGCATAAAACCGTCTTAGAATCTTCACAGTTTAGAATTTGGGAGCCAAATCTATTTTAACACAAGATAAAGTAATATAAGGAAAAGGAAAGCTTTATGCTTACATTTGGTCAGAGAAAGATATTTACACAAGCACAGCACTGGGGACACCTGACTTACCAGCATCTTATCCGACATGGATATGGGGCTTTTGTGCATTATAAACTCAATATAACCTAACAGTATGGGGGCAAGAAAGCTAGTGGGGCTCTTGGGCAGACCTAGAGCATTTAGAAGGGAAGGGGATGATCCTTTCCCCTCTAGGCTGACCACATCTAGAGAATCATGTTCTGCTTAAAACAAGTATGTTCACCAAGGCAGTAGGGTTGAAATCATGTCATTGGAGAAATACCTGAAAAACTGTACTTTTTTATTCTGAAGAAGAGTAGACTCAGAGGACACACTATAATTTTCTCCAAATGTCATGCTACGTGAACTATTAGACTTTTTCTATGGAGTCTCAAAGCTAAAACCAGGATCAGTGGATGGAAGCCAGTAGGAGCTGGGGGTTAGCCCAATATAAGGAAGACATTTTTAACTATCAGAGCTGGTCAAAAGTAGTACAATGACTTGCCCTGGAGATTCCAGTCTTTTATTTTGTCTCTACAGGTGTTGAAGGGACCTGATGGCAATAGTGAGGAGTCAGGTATTTGATGGGAACAGTATGGTGCCTAATATCATATCCCAACCCACCTACAACCCTAATCAAAGAATGTTCAAGCTTGTCATTTGATCCTGAGATCTGGTTTTCAGTTGTGAGATATTGGGAGAGGCATTGTAAAACCATGCTATTAAACTCCAGCTATCAAGTTGAACAGACCCAGGTTTAGATCCTGCCTCCTCCATCTTCTTCTCTGTGACTCAGGCAAATTACTAACATCTCTAAATCTGTTTGTGTATCTGTCAAATAGGAGTAGTATTGGTTTCTTCCTCAAAGAGCTGTTATGTAAGGACTAGTTGAGATAATAATACATATATTGTATTTGACACATGGCAGCACACAATGAATTCTCAATAAGTATTTTTAAGTTAAAATATGTGAATTATTCTTGTCTTTCTTATTATGTACATTCATTTTTAATAGAGTAAGGCAAGAGTATTTTCTCATTAATCTTGGAAAGAACCATAAATCTCTCTGGTTTAGAATATCATATTTCCTAAGATTTCTAAGGTTTATAAATATCATATTATCCAGTTCAGTTAAGTATTTTTGGTTGCTTTCCAGGTAGATCTATGTCAGAAAAAGAACACTGAATCTGGAGTCATTGGATCCAAGTCCGAGAGGTTTGGCTGTCATGTCGTAGACAGGTAATTCTATAGTGTCTCAGTTTTCTCCTTCATAAAGTAAAAATAAGCACATGTATACCACCTAATTCATTCATATCCTTGAATGGAAGAATAAGTGGTATAACATAAGTAGAAGTGCTTTTCTAATTATAAAATACTAGTCAATTAGGAACTATTACTGTTGTAATGACTCATAAAATGGGTGAGAGGTATGATTTCTCTGGCTCCAAAATTTAAGACTATCAAAGGCAGGACCATTCTGAGAATTTAATCCTAAAACTTCTGTGTATAGGAGTGCATTTGAAAAAGAAAATAAGATACCATTCCCTGTAAAAGGAGGCATTGTCAGCTCTATGGAAAACCTTTTGGAACCATGATTTACCTTTCCAGGTAGAAGAAGTAGAAAAGGTGAAGAAGAAAGAAGTAGAAAATGCTTTGAGTGTGACAAAGCATTTGCCCAGTGCTTTTCTAAAGATTAATTTTTCCTATGTATTTATTTGCTTGTGTAGTTAGTTCTAACAAATTGAACATTCTTGGTTGCTAATTATGAAAGCAGAGGTGCACTTGAAGGAGGGCTGGGTCAAAGCAGAATAAGACAGGCTTAAGGATTCAAAGACCTTTAGCACTGGGTGGGATCTTGGAGGTGATTTTACCAAAGGGGAGGATTTGGTAAAGATGTACAGTAACTTGCCCATAACTGTGTTGCTTGAAGGAGCAGCACTGACAGTGCTCTCCTAAGGTTTGTGCTTTGGTGTTTTGTTTTGATTTCTAAGTTGATTCTGAGAAGAAAGTAAGGTAAAGAGGAGAAAGAAGGGGAAAAGGAAAGAAAATATCCTTTAACTGAATGGAAAACTTTTTTATTACTCACGCACCCCTCACAGAAGAATCTGGAACATTCATGAATATGTTTGGGAAACGCTTGATTTTTAATAGAGGATGAAGCTTTTTCCCCAAGGAAATAAAACATCAACATCTCTACTATTAGGATTCTGTTCTAAGGGGAAAAAATAGTAAATTTTTTTTTTAAGTTTCATGCTGCAAAAGTTTTTGATAGCACCATTCCTGACAGTGGAGAATTGGAAAAATCCAAGTGTTCAACCAATGAGAGGATATTTGAGTAAATTATGACATAGTCTATCAAACATTATACAACCACCACAAGTAGTGTTACCTAGATTATGAAATAAAATAAGCAGATGCTTTTATTATAGTGAGGCAGGGAAGAAAGACAGCGTGGTGTGGACGACATTAATCGGCGGGAAGACTGAGGGTAGGAATCTACTGTACTGGAGGAAGGAAAGAGGTAAAAGTAGGTCAGTAGGTAGAAAATGAATTCAAGTAGGAAATTCATAAGAGGATGTGAATTTCAACAGGACTTTATAGGGAGACAGACTAATCAAGGAGAGGTGAGCAAAGCTGGGATAATTTGTACACTTCTGACTGCAGGAGTGAGGAGGCCAAGGACAGAGTGGGAGGTTGCCTTGTGGGTTTACGGCTTCAACATTGGCTGTGCTGAGCACTGCCTCCGCCCAGTGGCTTTGACAGTGAGCCACCTCCACGATGAGGAGAAATTCCACGTGTAAATTCAGGAGGAACGTGACGGGGACAGACATCAACATCATGACAGACAGTTTTCTAACTCTGAAAAGAGAGTGTACACATGTGCCAGGAGACTGCAGATTTGTTGTTTCTCCCTTGGTTTCATGGCAATCAATCTCTCCACACAGTTGTTCAGACACTCTGAGGGACTTGTCACCCAGAAGGCACGTTCTATCTAAGCCTCCTCCCACATCAGCCGGCAGGGGATGTAGCAGTTGTGACAGCCTTTTGTGTGGGTTGCTTTTCCGGCTCTTACCATGGCCCAGGAGGACAGGCTGTCTGGAGAGGAAAGCCGGCCAAGAACCAAGAGCCAACAGTTACAGTGTATAGTCACAGTATTATCATCAAAAACATGCACATGCAAGGAAAATAAAAGTCAGGAAGGAAATACACTCCGACACAAACAGCGATTGCTTTTGGATGATGTCAGCATGGGTGAAATTTTTTCCTTCTTTTGACACAGCTGTGAATTGACAAGATTTCCTTTAAGGAAAGAGTGCAACTGCTGTAATTTATAAAGTGTTAAAAATAACAAGCACAAGACTAAAGTAGAGAGTAGCACCACTGGGTGGAGAAAATATTCCTTTGTTTTTAATTTTAATTTTTTTCTCATTATTAAAGTGATACATGGTTATTGTAGAAAATTCCTGGTACTAATTTCACCTGTAACTTCATTTTACCATACTACATTTATTTTTCCTGCAATCAATCAAAAAACTTCTTTAGAAACAGAAGGGGTTTCACTTCGTCAATCTCCCATTCTTTTTACTTATTTTATTAGATTCTTTAAATAACATCAAGGTGAATAAAGAAAATATTAACTATCTTCCCCATTCTCAGATATTCAGTGTTAACGTATGATTTGTATCCTACCACTCTTTCTCTCTTCTGCCACAAGAATATATGGTTTTTTCCAATTTGAAAACGACACTACACTAAACGTATTACTCTCTTTTTTACTCTTAACAATACACATTCCAGAGATGAGACACAGAGATGAAGTAACTTGTCCCTGGCCACACAGCTAATGAGTGGAAGAGCTGGGATTTGAGCCAAAAAAAGGTGACTCTGGATCTGAGTTTTGTTTTTTGGTGTTTTGTTTTTTGCTTTTGCCGTGCTGCGAGGCTGGTGGGATCCAGGGATCGAACCAGTGCGCCCTGCAGCGGAAGCACGGAGTCCTAACCACTGGACCTCCAGGAAACTCCGGATCTGAGCTCTGAACCGCTCCAACGATTTTCTCTGACGGAAGAGAAGAAGGCAGAGAACAGATCCGAGAGAGATGGTCAAGGTTTCAGGGGAAAAGAGGATGAAAAGGAGTTGCCAGCTTGCAGTGATTTTCCCTCTTAATTCTAAACTCCAGCAGTTCATCCTCTCTGTGAAGACTCATCCTGTCATGAAGAGAGGCAGCCGCTGGACCACAGACTCCATGTCTCCTCTGTTGGCCGTTCCATAGATGCTCAGGAGATGGTGGTGGTTGGTCAGCTGCTTTGGTCATGTGTAACCCACCTGTCCATAGCTGGCAAGCAGCTGCGCATTTTGACTTATAATCGTTACTTGTTGTTTGCTTTCGCCTCAAACAGCTTCTGGTTCTTGGATTCAGGAAGAAGGCTGTCAGTGTTGCAGCCTGCAGACGCTCTTGGGTTAAGTCTCGACCTCATGACAGATAATTTTATAAGCGTGAAAAAAAATGTGCACATGTGCCAACTGACTTGGGACATTTAGTGGTTCTTTTAATTAAAACTCAGACAGGAATTTTAAATTTGTTACCGCATCACCGTTGATGATGCCAATGAATGGTTCCTTCTGAATTGATCCTAACCTGTAGGAAATTGCAGTTTATAATGCACCCATCATTTTCTTCTCACCTTTTCCCACCTTCATTCCACTTCCTCGTCTCTGTTCGCATCTCATTACCATGGTTGTCTTGCCTCTTAAAAAAAAGAAAAGGAGAGAAAAAAAAAAGTTGTGTTCATTAATTACTTCATTATTATGAGATGTGTATTGAAATTCTGATGTTCATGTTTATAAATAAAATCCTGGAATTACTTTGTCACGTGAATTCAATTTGAGTCCACAAATATTTGGGGAGAGCCAATGTGTGCCCTGCAGTATACAAGGAACTGGGGATACAAAGGTCCTTACCCGGTAGGAGAAGTGAAAATGGATTACCTACAGCACAGTGTGCAAAGTGTAACAAAAGGGTAGGCGTACTGTAGAGGAAGCACAGGAAAGACAGAGACAAGGGAGGAGATATGAGGGAAGCCTTTATGAAAGAAGTAATTGTTTAGCTGGGTTTTGAAGTGTGATTAAGAGTTTGATAGGTGGTTGAGTAGAAAGAGAAAGTCACTCAAGTCAAAGGGAACCGCATTTGCAAAAGCACAGAGGTAAGAAACTGCATGTATGCCTGCCATTTATTGATCATGGAGCGTGTGGGCACATGAAGGAAGGGTACAAATGAGAATGGATTGGTTTCATGGTTTTGAAATTTTTATTTACTTACACTTGCTATGTACCAGATACTGTTGTTTTACAAATATTCTTCTAATCCTCATAACAATTTAGGTAGACTACTGGACTGCAGAACTGAAATAAGACCTGACCTCAAAAATCTTTGAAAGCCGTATGTAAATCTCCTCCAGCAATGAGTCCTCATGCTTCACAAGGAGATTTTTGGCTTGATTCTGGAATAGGGAAAAGGGGTTATTATGTACATTCACTGTGCACCTGAACCTTTCCACACTGATGTCCTTTAACCCTCAACACCATCCTGTGAGGTACATGGTGGTCTCCCCATTCTACACATAAGGCTTGGGGAGGTCAAACAAGTTATCCAAATCACACAGCGAGTAAAGTGAAGGGGCTGGAATCTGTCCAACTGAAAATCTGTTTCTCCATCCCATGCTTTCCTAGAGAAGAGTCAGAGAGAGCTAGACACCAGAAAGTCTCCTCAAGCTACAGGTACGGTAGCTCTGTGTGGTGCGTTCTTGGACAGTCTGCTAGGGAGTGTGGAGAAGATGGGTTGGAGAAAGGCTATCTCCTTTGGGCACTTGGCATTTAAGACAGGAATCTGGTGATGCTCATTAAATACCTACTGAGGGGACTTCCCTGGTGGCGCAGCAGTTAAGAATCCGCCTGCCAATGCAGGGCACACGGGTTTGAGCCCTGGTCCAGGAAGATCCCACATGCCACAGAGCAACTAAGCCTGTGTGTCACAACTATTGAGCCTGCGCTCTGGTGCTCACAAACCACAACCATTGAGCCCACATGCCACAACTACTGAAGCCTGCTCACCTAGAGCCCATGCTCCGCAACAAGAAAAGCCACCAACACGCACACCGTAAGGAAGAGTAGCCCCTGCTCGCCACTAGAGAAAGCCCGTGCACAGCAACGAAGACCCAACACAGCCAATTAGTAAATAAATAAATAAATAAATAAATAAATAAAACAAACCTACTGAGGCCATCTGCTCTTTCTTTCTGGAATTCCATCACAAAATGGGCCTTTCGGTGGAGACAGTTTATGACATAGACTACCTCTTCCCCCAACCAACCAAGTCCTGATAGATACCAGACAGGATAACTGGATTAAGCCGTTCTAGAAAAATAGGGATGCTTGGTCATCATGCCCTTAATGGTTGTCATTGTACAGGACTAAAGTTCAAGAACATCGGAATCCACACCCACCAGGTAGGTTTTTGGTTTTGTTTTTTCTTGGAGTTCCTTATATTGTACCTTGGTGATTAAACAGCCCAGACATATACAACAATTTTTCCCTCCCAAGTTCCACCTCTCCTTTCTACATCCTCCTTTTTCACTTCCACCCTTCTCCTTTCCCTAACTCACCTTGCTAGCGTCACCTTATCTGCCTTTGTTACGGAAAAAAAGGGAGCTGGTACATTAACTCACATGAAGGCTTTGGTGACCTTCATCCTCTTTCAAGGTATACAATTTTCATTTAAGAAAAGAAGCCTTGAGACAGTGGTGTTTATCACAAAGGAGTGACTCTCTAATGGTAAAATCCCTGGCACTCCTTCTTGAGAAGATTAATAGTAATCAGGATCACTAGCATGTTACACTGGTCTCTCGTGAGCCTGGCACAGAGTTAAGCACTTGCCTGTGTGGCTAATTCTCACAACAACCTGCCAAGGAGGCATGATCACCCCCATTCAGAAAAGGAATCCACAGTTCAGAGAGATGAAGTTATTAAAGCTATTCTAAGGCCAAGGGAGATTAGAACCTGGGTGTGTCTGGCTTCCCCTTTCTGGCACTCTGGCTTCTTCCCTACAAGGAGATGATGGGGTCCTTCTGCTCAGCTGGTTACCATGGTGTTGGATGGTTTCCTCCACTTCCTACACCTGGGACAGGTATAGCATGCACGTGGCAATGAAAGGGAAAAGGGCAGGACTCTGTGTGTTCCTCCAGAACAAGTACCCCAGAGTTTAGCCCGTGAACCTGGTCACTTCTTTGTCTTCACTCTGCCCAGTTTGGAGGTCTTACTGCTCTTTAGGTACAGTTTCTCACATAGAAGGTTTCCTGAAACGAAGGAATCAAAAAGCAGGACCAGGGACCCAGGACTTACCGTGACATCTTTACGATGACCGGAGCCCGTAAACTATTTCACGGTGAGTGGTCGTTTCCAATTGCCTTCAGGTGTTAGTTTAAGTGAGTAGATTAAAAAAGAAAAGTTGAAAAGATTTTTAAGATTTAGTAAAAGGGAGTGATTGATACACATTGGGCCCAGTAATGATGCCCTACAAACTTGTCGGTTTGTAGTAAAGTGAGAAGCGTAGCTGAGGGGACTGCTTGCCCCATGGTTTATGGTCATAGACTTGGTCCACTCTGATGAATCAGCTGGTTTGAATTATTAGAAAAATGAAGTGAAATGTTTGCCATGGCCCATAATTTCCAAAGCCCCCTGCAGGATAAAAAGATCCGTTTTCTGTGTCTATTTCATTTTATAATATGCATAATGGTGTCCGTGAAGCCTCTTGCTCTGAATTTATCAGAGCTTTAAACGAATGTCATGATCTGTTTTAATTTAATGATTAATGTTATCCATTTAAATATTGTCGATCTTTTTCTGTCCTTGCTACACTTGCCCACAGATGGGGACTTTCTCGTTAGAAATGCAGATACCTAAATACCGCTTAGAAAACAGAAGGGGGAAGAAAAAGCATGTCTGCAATAAATATTGCAGCCAATTAGGCTTCATCATAGTAATTTCTCTGGCTTTGTAATGTTTGTTTACTGAATTTTGTAGGGAAATCGTTGCCATTTCTAATATTCAGACACATAAAACCTCCATCCTCGTGTCTTCCTGCAGAGGGAAGTTAAAACAATAAGAAACATTTTCTTCCTTACCAGACGGCATCTCAGTTATGAGTTGGACATTCAGAGAACCAGACCCAAACATGTAAATCTGTTTGTACACATTCAAAGAAAGCTCTCATACATTTCCTAAAAACCCACACATTAATACTGCTTACTTTTCAGCGGGGGTAAGTGGGGGGGTCTCAGAGACCTCCTCAGAACAGGCTGGAGTTAAGTAATATTGCATGTTTTTCATTGTACTGTGATGAATGCAAAGCTATTAAATAACCTTTTAAAGAGTTGGTGTAATTATCTGTAAACAGTAATGTTACAAAAAAAAAGGTCAAGTTGTCCTGCCATTAGATGTTTATGGATATAAACTGGATTTATGTTTCCATAAAACAGGCACCGACAAACTAGATTAATTCTCCACAAACTAAACCAACTGTAGTAATATTTAGACACAATAAAATGATACCAATTAAAACAATTTTATTTTTTGTATCATATTGATTAACGGCGCACTAAAATTAACCAGAGACCTTAAACTCCGAGTGGTTGGCAAAAGGCGTCCACAGCTCAATATTATTACCAACAAGAAGAGCAGTTAAGTGAGATGGCTGTGCAATAGTATGAATATTTAATTAATAATTAGTCATGTAATTTCTCCTCAGGAATTATTATCCCTCAAACTGGTTTGTGAATTTAATTATTAGCAGCCTTTTTGTTTCCATGTCCCCTCATTACTGTCAGGATTGATGTAACATAAACTTCATTAAAAATTAAAGCAAGAGTCTTAATTACAAGGCTACCCTGACTGAAGTTAGAATTAGCCAAGTCAGTGATGTGCAAATGAGTGCATTATTTAAGAAACATGCTGGAAGTAGTTATGCTAATGTGGGAGGTTCGCAGTAGCAGACCTTTTCACTCGCAGTTGCATATTCATTAAATGCACTATGCAAATTTAATGTAGCAGTCTTAGTAATGCGTTGTTAATTTATTCAGATTTATTGAGTACGACTTGTAAAAAAAGTACAAATTTAATTACTCTATCTAGTAGGGATGGTATTAGGAGATAGCAGAGGTTTAAAATGTGTTGATCTGGATAACTGCAGTTTGATGGAAGACCTGGTATCAGAGGACACAGTTTTGATAACTGGGCTTGAAAGAATATTTGATTTACTTATGGAATGATCTAAGAAATCACTAAAATGGCACATGTTCCTTCCCAATAGGAAAGTAAAAAAGTCTCGGTTGTATTAACTTAAGAGCTAAAGCAGTGCTGAGTCCACAGCCTAATGGTCGTAATGACTCTGCAGAGACCAGTAAAGGTTATGGATGGAGATCTGTGTGAAGCAAACTGTCTTTGTGGAAAAGTTCATCGGTGGTTGGCTGCGCCTCCGCGGTGCCGGATGAAACCGCAGGAATCCTGGTATCCTCTGCAGCGGACACGCCCTGGCACCCGGCAGGCTGGTGCTATCTTCTCAGGTGGGTGGACACTTGGGCTCCATTTTCAAGGGATGCCAAACCCAGGACACAGGGGAGAAAGTGTATGCTTTCAAAGAGACACGTAAATCCTCGCTTGCACCGGTCACCGTGGCATCCACACCTACTGAGTGGACACTCTGGGACTGCTCTTGACGCATCTGCGCTCACCTGATTCTCTGGAAAACCCTGCAGTGAGTTTTCTCATCCCCATTTTACAGATGAGAAAACCGAGGCTGAGATTGGAATAGTAATTGATGCCCATGGAAGAGCTGGGATTCAAATCTAGTCCCGTGTTGCTCCTAAACCTGACTGTACTGCTTTCCCCTTTGCCCTCGCTCTCCTCCTCTCCCTCCTCACTTCCTCCCTCCCTTCTCCCTGGTCCCTCTCCTTTCCTTCTCCTCCCACTCTTCTGACCTCCCTTAATATCTTTTCCTTTCAGTCTTAGATAGATAGATAATAGATAGATAGATAGATAGATAGATAGATAGATAGATAGATAGATAGATAGATTAGATAGATAGATAGATAGATAGATAGATAGATAGATAGATAGATAGAAAGAAAGAAAGAGACATAGACATGGATATGGATATAGATATAGATATATGTAGGTGTGTAGATATAATTTAAAAGCTGAAAATCACTGGCCTGTTTCTCTTAAAGTGCTACAAACCGATATATAGGTTAAATTGGAATAAAACCGTTTGAAGTTCAACAAACATCCCCTGACAACCCCACTAAGATTGGTAGGGAACAAACCGAGAATCCTCTCTGTGACTCAGGTTCAGAGACCACTGTGCATGTCATTACTAGCAGCTTGGCTGGCCTAGAACTCCCCACCCATCTTTAAACATTTTTAACAGATTCTTGGCCTTTATGATTACAAAGTATTGAGTTCAATTCCTCTTTAATACTATTAATATTTTATCTGGGTTTTGGGGGCTACCACTTCAAATTGGTAGATCTTTTGGAGGAAAATCAATCCACACTTTACTGAGCTCCAGTAATGAACAGGGCAAATGATTCCTAACCACGTGGAGTGCCTGGTTCTCAGCACCCATCTCTGGAGGCGTTCCAAGCCCTCTGATATATTCAAACAGTCTGACCTGTACTTATTGATCTCCTTCTGACAGAGGAAGAAGCCAAGTACCTCACCTTAAGGTAGTATATGAATTGATCACAGGCTGAAAGTTGGTGCCTATATAAAGATCTTTCTGAATAATTCATTAGTAAGGATCCAAAAAATTAGTTAGGTGGCAAAGCAGTTGTTCTGGCTCTCATCTGTGAATCTTTTCATCGTATGTCCCACATCTGAAGGCAAACCAGTCAGATCCCAGCTGACCACTTCCTGGCTGCTGTCTGTTGCTCTATTTTAATACATGCCATTCTGCCTTGGTTCATGCTTATCTGTGTGTGTGTGTGTGTGTGTGTGTGTGTGTGTGTGTGTGTGTGTGTGTGTGTGTGTTTCTGACACTGAATCGCAAACTTCTGGAAATCAGGGACTGACCTTGTTTGTTTTTGGTTAGTGGCAGTGGTGTGCTGGTAGATGCTTAAAAACAAGCTCCTTAAAAAAAGGAATGAACCTTGGTTTGTAGCATTTGCCAGTTTCCTTGGTAAGTGCTCTGACCATGTTAATTTCAGTCTACCTACATGATGCCATTAAATGCAGAGTCAGGAAGAGAGAAGCAGTTGCGCACCATTACATAATACATCCACCACCACACAGATACGATAGATGTAAGTAACCTCAAGAGAATAACACAAAAATGCCATAGAATAGACAGGAAGTGATGTGTTTTGCATATTGATTACCTTTTCTTTTAATATAATTTATTTAATTGCACATTTATATAATTTTTAATAATGCCTAGGTCTAACAATCAGCTCACAAAATTCTCCGAAATTCAACCGTTGGCCCCAGGTTACCAGCGGGTACTAGGAAGAAAAATGTTTGCTATTGAAAAATCCACCACAACCAATAGTGAAAAATCTGCTGGGTCTGTTTCTCCTACTAAAGTGGTGTTTTACTATTTCTACTGGTGGAGGCAACCCCACCCCAAAATAAGAGTTCAAGTTGGCTCCCGCTAAGAGAGCATCTGTAATTTCACAGCATCTACTAGGATTTTTGCTGCAAAAGGTTGGCATCTTGGAACAGATTGAAAAGTTTTTTGTGATGCCAGAGATGTGGGCCCATCTATCACTTGGATATATGGGACAAGAAAGTGGAGGGAATCAATGATAAGTTATTAAATATTGAGCTAAAAAATGGGTGGTTCTGAGACCACATACACCAGGTGCAGTGCTTGGTGCTGAGGACCCAAAGATAAAGGGGACTGGAAGTCTCCTGGTCTGTGGATCAAGGGAGGACTCCCTGCAGAAGGCACAGTTAGGAAGTCCAGACAAGAGGAGGGGCAGGGTTGAGGAGAGAGCCTGGCCCTGAGGCTGAAAAGAGTTTGGTCTGTTCACCGAACAGAAAGAAGCCTAGTGGCTGGTGTGCAGTTTGCAAGGGCAAGAAGGTGTGTGAGAAGGAGCTGGTGGGTGTCGGCAGGAGCCACATGACCCAGTCCCTCTGGGCTGTGTTGAGGATTCGAAACAGAATCAGAAATGACTTTCTGAGGCACTCTGAGGTTACCCCTCATGACAATCACACCGTGTGACCTTTGCTCGTCAGGCGGTCGACTCCTGAAGGGCAGGCAGCACCAGATATCTAAAGGGCTGGCATGAGGTCTAGTCCATTGCAGGGAAAAAAGAAAGTGAATGAATGGATACATGCCTGCCCTCACCCCCCTTAGAGGTTTAGGTCTGAGGTTCAGGCTTGGAGCTGACTTAGAGGAAGTACTTCTGACTGAGCTAGACCTGAGAGCTGCTGGAGAGGCTCAGACCCCAGGACTTCCTCGCTTTTGAGGATGAGGGACCAGCCCAGCCACAAAGAGACACTTTTCCCCGGATCTCTGCTTTCCAGGACCTCTGGGAGCTCTTTAAGGTAAACGGGTTTGACCCAAGTGCTCTTAGGAACATGTGTCACTATGACAGGCTCAGATAGGACCCGGGCTCACAGAGCTGAGCCCCGTTGACCAGGGAGAAGTGGAGGCTGGTGCAGCCTGGAGCCGAGGTGTACCCTTCTTTGCTTCACCTGTCCCCACAGGTGTGTGTGGCATGGTTTCAGGGTGACCAAGGGCTCCCATTCTCCTCCCTGCCACTTGGCTTTTGCACCCACTGCTGGTGGCTGACACTGCCCCTTGAGAACTAAGGATGCTGAGTCCCCCAGAATGTCAATTCCCTAGACTAGAAGAAATAAGAAAAAAGGGATACTTTACATTTATTGATCCCTGCCTCTGTGGCAGGCACTATGCTAGGTGCTTTATATGCTTTCTTTCATCTGTTTTTCAGAACCACACCATGAAATAGATGCCGTTATTATTCCCGTTTTACACAGAAGAACCCTGAGGTATCAAAAGGTCCAATCACTTATCTGAGAATGTAAAGGCGGTAAGTCACAGAGCAAGGACCAAATCAGGTGTTTTTGATACAAAGCCCATAAATTCAAAGCCAGGTCTATCTGACATTATGCTGCCAGTTAATTTTGGCCCTGGAAGAGGCCACAAAAGGTTACTTTTATCCAGCATTCCCAAATTTCTCTGAGGAACAGAATCACACGAGGGTACCTGTTAATCATGTGCTTTCTAGGCCTGTTCCGTGGGGTTTAGAAATGCTTGAGTCTGGGATGGGGTCCTGGAGTTTGTATTTAACAAGATGCTTGTTTCCAAGGAAGTTTGGGAGACACTAGTGGGCAAGAATGATCTATATGCACTTTGCTCAGGACTGAAGTGTATAGAGATGCTGACCCGAACACCTGTCTCTCCACAAATGAAGAACTGGCTTTGCTCTACCTGGAAACATTGATGTAAACATTAATTCAAGAAATTAATTTTTTGAAGCTGTAGGTGCGATCAGAGAGAAGGTGGGAGAGTGAAAGATCATCAGGAGACAAATCACTGGTGAGTTGTATAGCAGTAGTATCTGGGGGCAGACGGTCTACAAAACAGCTAATGCACTTATCTCCGATGGGTTCTTCAAATTTCCTGAGCCTTGGTTTTCTAATCTGTACGATGGTGAGAATAACATCACCATGCTAAACGTGTGAAGTTGAAGTGAGAGCTGGCCTGGAACAGCACAACGGTGAGTGTCAGTTCTGGCCCCACACTGCCCAGGTTCATGTCTCAGCTAAGCCGCTTCTTCTCTGTGTGCCTTTGGGTAAGTTGCTTAACTTCTCTCTGCCTCAATTTCCTCCTGTGGAAATAGGGAATAGAAACAGGACCTACTCACAGGGATGTTGTAAAGACGTAAAGTACTTAGTGCAGTGCTAGGTGAAGAGTGTGTGTTCTGATAATATCTGCTTAGATTTGTACCAGACCGCTTGGCACATGGGAGGTCCTAATGTGTGTGATTTTCCCTGGACATAAAAGCCAGGTTGAGCACACGATCTTTGTACCCATTGACTCTATTCCAAAGTGAAAATTGGCTTTTCAGTAATGATTTTAGAGAAAAAAGCAGAGGCCACCCAAAGAGAGTTGTTTCAGGTCTTGACTCATTTTACTCTTGAGGCTGAAGTGGAGGGTGTACCCATCCCTGCAGACGAAGATGGTGAAACAGGCACCCCTGGTTGTCGTCACTGTGGAGCAAGTCATTTCTCTTCTCTGAGCTTACTTCCCTCATTTATAAAAGGTTCCTTCTAGCTCTTAAATCCTGTGAGTCAATGAAAAATACTCCTTGAACCTAACCTTCAAATATCGGTCACTTTGCTGGAAATTCAGAGACTGGGGAGAAGTCTCCAGGGAGATTGGGTCATTACGACTCTGTCCTGGCAAGTAACCTTTTTCTTTAAGACCCCTCGGTCATATAGATTTTCAAACACACGTGGCTTTGCTTAGCTTGTCCTCCTGAAATGATGGTCTTAATCATAAATTCTAATTGGAACGGGATCCACCTCAATTTATTCCTAATGCCTCCGAGAAGCAGAACTGTTTCTAGGAATACATTGAGATGGATTCTACTCCGATTAACAGTTTGACTCAGTTAAAGTGTTGTTAACCCACTGTTGTCCTCTGATAACCATCCAATTCATAGGTGGCAAGATGCTGGCCATGCCAGAGCGGGAGGGGAGAGGAACGCTACCTAAATGTGGTCACCACTTGGAGTGGCGTGGACTCAGTTCTGTCCTCTCCACCCCAGTCCTCCTCCCATCTTAGCACTTCAAGGGCACTGTCAGTTAGCTTGCTTTAAGCTGTGATTGAACTGGGCCACCCTGTCTAAATCGGAAGTAGAATGTCCTCATCTAATTCAGACAAATTCCCTATCAGTCAGGGTTCTCCAGGGAAAGAGAGCCAGTAGGGTGTACATATACAGAGTGATTTATTTTAAAGAATTGTCTCATGTGACTTGTAGGGGCTGACAAGTCTGAAATGTGTAGTTTAGGCTGGCAGGCTGGAAACTCAGACAGGAGTTCTGTGTTACTATTTTGAGGCAGAATTCCTTCTTCTCCAGGAAACCTGAGGTTTTGCTCTTAGGGTCTTTACCTGATGGATGAGGTTCACCCACATTATGGAGGGCAATCTCCTTTACTTAAAGCCAATTGATTGTAAATATTAATGATAACTACAAAATACCTTCACAGCAGCATCTAGACTAGTGTTTGACACCATAACCAGCCAAATTGATGCATAAAAATTAACCACCATAGATCCCATGGATTATATTCAGGAAGAATTTGGAGACTGGATGTGAAGACAGGCAGCAGACAGGAGGCCTTATCTCAGGGTCACCCAGTGTCACCCGACACAGAGGTCTCAGTTTTTATGTTAGGTTTCCCTTCCACAGCACACGCCTCCTGTCTCCAGGTAGGTTTTCCCGAGGCGGGAGTCACGATGCTTTGTTGGGCAAAGGTAGGGCCGCTGCTCTTTGATGGTCCAGTAATGTGAGGTTCATAGTAATTCCTAAGCCCACAGATGCCAAAGGAAGGAAGAGGAGACACCAGCTACAGATTCCTATAAACCAGTAGGTAAATATCCATGATTGAACGCCCAGCCTGGCAGGCACACTTGGGAGATTTTGACCAAAACAGAGTCTTAGAATTTCCATTTCCACTGGGCAAACAGGAAAATGAGACGCTACAAAATTGATGTGTGTGGAAAGCACAGTGATTGGGCATTTACCTCTATTTAATTAAGGAACACGTTGTAACCTCTATTTACTTCTGTTTAATTAGGGGATTGCTCATTTTGGAGGCGATATCATGCTGGGCCTTCTAGTACTTTTGTGATTCAAAGCTCAACTAAGGATGTATGGGAAGGAGTTGGTGATCTTAGCTCAGTCCCTAATGGCGAGAGCTTCCTATTACAAAGCCAATAAACTATGCTGCTAGCCTTGCAAAAAGAGAGTCGGGGGGCTTATCAAGAAAATGATGTCTTCAAGACACAGGAGGTCATTCGTGAGAATATATGTTCTTTTAGGATAATTCTGTTCAGAAGTTAGAACCACAATGGATTTCTTATTTGAGTAGGAAAAGGAAGAGCCAAGAAAAACTATTAGAGCTTTTAGGCTCCTAATTTATATGAAATTTATTTAGTATTTTTTAAATTGGGGAATAGTTGATTTACAATGTCATGTTTAGTTTCAGGTGTACAGCAAAGTGATTCAGTTATATATGTGTGTGTGTGTATATAGATATTCTTTTTCAGATTCCTTTCCCTTATAAGTTATTACAAAATATTGAGTATAGTTCCCTGTGTTATATAGTAGGTCCTTGTTGGTTATCTATTTTATATATAGTCATGTGTATATGTTAATCCCAAACTCATAATTTATCCTTCCCTGCCTTTCCCCTTTGGTAACCATGTATGTGGTTTCTATGTCTGTGACTCTATTTCTGTTTTGTACAGGAGTTCATTTGTATCATTTTTTTTAGATTCCACATATCAGGGATATCATATGATATTTGTCTTTCTCTGCCTGACTTACTGCACTTAGTATGATAATCTCTAGGTCCATCCATGTTACTGCAAATGGCATTATTTCATTCTTTTTTATGGCTGAGTAATATCCCATTGTCTGTATATACCACATCTTCTTATCCATTCATCTGTTGATGGACATTTAGGTTGCTTCCATGTCTTGGCTATTGTAAATAGTGTTGCTATGAACATAGGGGTGCATGTATCTTTTTTTTTAAGGATGTGGACATCTTTTTTTTTAATAATGGATCTTTTTTATTTTATTTTATTTTTAATTTTATTTTTATTTATCGGCTGTGTTGGGTCTTTGTTGCTGCAAGTGGGCTTTTCTCTAGTTGTGGCGAGCAGGGGCTACTCTTTGTTGTGGTGCCCAGGCTCCTCATTTTGGTGGCTTCTCTTGTTGCAGAACACGGGCTCTAGGCACATGGGCTTCAGTAGTTGTGGCACATGGGCTCAGTAGTTGTGGCTTGCGGGCTTTAGAGCACAGGCTCAGTAGTTGTGGCACAAGGGCTTATTTGCTCCGTGGCATGTGGGATCTTCCTGGACCAGGGATCGAACCCGTGTTCCCTGGATTGGCAGGCGAATTCTTAACCACTGTGCTACCAGGGAAGCCTGCATATATCTTTCTGAATTATGGTTTTCCCTGGATATGGGTACCCAGGAGTGGGATTGCTGGGTCATATGGTAATTCTATTTTTAGTTTTTGAAGGAACCTCCATACTGTTGTCCATAGTGGCTGCACCAATTTACATTCCCACCAACAGTGTAGGAGGGTTCCCTTTTCTCCACACCCTCTCCAGCATTTATTATTTGTAGCCAGAAATTTATTTAGTATGTTGACCAAACAATTGGTCCTGCCTGGGCAGAGGCAGAAGGGTAAGAGGGAAGGCAGAAAGGGTAAGAGGGAAGGCAGAAAGTGAGTGGATATGTTTTTCTGTATATATGATAGTTGCCGTCTTACTCAGGTGTTGATTACATTTTTCTCCCTGAAGGAGGCATTTCAGAACAAAGGTGACTCATTCTTTCATCTGACATTTTATTATCCTTTTTGCCTTTGCTCCAAGAAATGCCCATAGAGTAACTCTATTCTT
Source organism: Hippopotamus amphibius kiboko (assembly GCF_030028045.1). Lineage (NCBI taxonomy): Eukaryota > Metazoa > Chordata > Mammalia > Artiodactyla > Hippopotamidae > Hippopotamus > Hippopotamus amphibius. The sequence goes on along the minus strand of NC_080187.1, from coordinate 201,552,419 downwards.
TTTAAGTTCTGTGAGTCATGGTTAACTTTAAGCACAAGAGGAGAATGGAAGAAGAGCTATTCTAGAAAGAATTAAGGGAAGATATGGCCAGTGATTCAAGAGTGTGGAGTGGGAAGAGAAAAGTTTGGAATCTCCACCCTACTTGCCATCCCCTGATCATCTGTCTAGATCCCCTGTACCTATTGAACATCACCATCTAACGTACTGACATGCTAGCTGGCTAGTGAGACAAAGTATTGGCTGGGTACCAGCCTTCTCAGTGTCCTCCCTCCATCACCAGGAAGCAAAGGGGCCTCTTCACAGTGGCCTCCTGGAGATAACGCTCTCCACTCTAAAGTCAAAGCAGAGAATGGAATGATATCAGGCGATGAAACACTGCCTTTGATGGCTGGTTCTTTTTGTACATGTCTGAACTGTAACTCCTCTGGAGCAAGGGCCACACCCTCTATGCATGAGACAGCCACCCAGCACCTTGCCAGTACATTGTACGCTGTGAATGCTGAATTAATACAGAAAGGATGGGTAAAGTCTTTGCTTCTGTAAAGTTGCTATGTTTTTTCTTAAATTCACTGTACATTCCTCTGTTACTCCCTGGAATGCCCTCCTCCTCCCTCACTTCCCTGTATCGAAGCCCAGCCTTTTGCCAGGACTTAGGACAAGTCCCTCCAGTTCTATGACGTCTTTCAGATTTGCATGGCCTTAGCAAGGAATCCTGCCCCCAAAGACCTGCCTCCCCGATGACTGATTTCCTGGTTGGTAAGGAGCATACGGTCCTTAGCAGTTTTTTTGTTTTCGTTGTTGTTTTTACATATGTCCTGTCTTCTCAACCAGACACTGATTCTGTGTGTGACTTGTCTCCAGACGCTCCCGTGTGCACACTCCAGCCAGTGCACAGCCCCGCTGGCATGCTGCCTCGTACATCATGGGCTCTCACTTAGTGCCTGTAGTTGGTAATGAACTTGGTGGCTGTCTGACAGGCTGTACCATATGCTCCTCAAGAAAAAGGGCCAAGCCTGTCTTGTTCAATATTGGATTCCTTGTATCTGTTATGGGAGCTGTTCAAAGAAAATTTTTATTAATGCAAACATTTTACAAAGAATATGTTACCTGAATAGTTGAATAAGTTTCTGTTTGGAATTCAATGCCTTGCTGCTAAATCTAAAATCATACCTTGAATGTATGTTAGTTACCGACTACCTAGACATTTGAGGAAATAGTTTCTCTTCCCTAAGGAGGGGTTGAATTTAAGCTATATATACTATCTCAAGACTTCTGACTGGCGTGGTAATTCAAGAATCTTTTTGCGGGGAATTCCCTGGTGGTCTAGTGGTTAGGACTCCACACTTCCACTGCCGGGGGCCTGGATTCGATCCCTGGTAGGGGAACTAAGATCCCGCAAGCTGTGCCATGTGACAAAAAAAAAAAGAGAGAGAGAGAAAGAAACTTGTTTTGAGTACCTGCTTCCTCAAGATACTAGGCTAGACATGGCAGGAAGGAAGAGGTGACTGAGACACATCCTAGAAGAATTTAAAGACTAATCACAGAGTTCATCAAAGAAGCCAGCAAATGTTACAGTGTAGAATGTAACATGTCATAAGGAACAAGCAAAGAACTGTGGAAGAAAAGAAAGCACATGAGGTTGGAAAGATCAGGAAAGATATGGAGGACGTGGTGACCATTAGGAAGGGCAGAGTTCCTACAGGCGGAAATAGAGGAAAAAGACATTCCAGACAAAGGGGGGAAAACAGCATGTGCACAGGGATAAGGGTACAAAAGGTTATGATATACTCAGAAAAGAGCAGGTGGTTCAGGGAGCACGGCGGAAGGAAATGTTGGAATTGAGTTGAGAAAGTTGGGCTGCAGTCAGGTCGTAAAGGGCCTTGCCTGCCGTGGGAGGGTGGTTGGAGAATATCTTGCAGGCAGGAGAGACTCTTGCTTATGGATACCAAAATATTCTACTCCTAGCAAAACATTTAGCTCTCCTAATCCACAGCTGGAGAAAATGCTGGTACTGTTCTGTTTGTAGAAGTGGAGATTTCCTCATCAGTCTAAACCATAGGGTGAATTCTTAACAAGCTTTCAACCCTGTCCTAACAGTAGTTTTAAGGGTTTCAGACTGTGTGCAGTGGAATCTTGGAGGTCTACAGAGGTTTGCCTGGATTCCATGGGAGTATTTTTTCAAATGGTGTAAAGCTCTAGCTCTTTTTTGTGAAGTCACAGGTTTATTTATTGGTTAAAGTTTAGGGTGGCAAGAGACTATTGTTTTTAATTATAATTCCTTTCTAATCAGTTGCCATTGACAGTGGCATACAGTCACTGGTTATTGTATGCTGCTGTAGTAAGGTTACTGTAGTGAGGGAAACAAAGAGGTTTAAGTCTATTACGCATTTCCAAGAGCCTAGTAAGAAATTATAATGCAGAAGAATCCACAAAGACTTTTCAATCTTAGGCAGTGTTGCAGAAACTGTCCGCTGTCCACCTAAATCCATTCTCCTCTTCTTCCATGGTATTACAGGCGTAGTCAATCTTAGCTACACTACATTTCCCAGCTTCCTTTGCACTTAGGTTTGGTCATGTGACATTCTTCTTGCCAATAAAATGGGTGCTGGATGCCATTTCTCTGTCTGGGCTTTAGGTGAGCCTCTTCCAAGTTCTCTTTTTCCCTCTCCCTCTGCCTGAAACTTGGACATGGCTTAGACCCATTTTCATGCAGGTGACGATAGTCCTTGACTTTGCTTAATGACTAAACTATTACTATTTCGCCCTGTTTGACTGTTTTCCTTTCTTTCTGCATTTTCTCACTTCTCTGATTAAATTTACTCGTTGACTAAAGTTTTTCTACAGACAAAAAGCAGGTGGAGGACATGGATGGAGGGTTCTGTTCTGGGAAGGCCCCATAGGGTCCTGCTTAGTTACGTTTCTCCAAACAAGCTGAATTTTATCATACCACCTTATCTTTACTCAAGCTTGCCTTTCTGCCTGATATGCCCTTCCAGTTCCCCTCTTTCTTCCATAATGAAATTCTGCTCAACTCTAAAGCCCAGCTCAAGGGTAACCACCGATGAGAAGATGTCCCTGGTTCTCTCCCCTTTCCCACTCCCCTAGTCTCCCCATAGCACTTGGTGTGAAGTGCTAGGGGAGCATCTTTCATAGCATTCTGTGCTAGATCGACCAAGAACTACTTAAAGGCAAGGACAAGATCTTATTCATCTCCTTTCTTTGTTCTTGGTCCACACCTGACATGGAGCAAGCTGCCCATAAATAGTTGTTGAATTAAATGAGTGCCATTCCCAGGTCTGACACACTCCCTGTACCCAAGGGAATGGAGCCAGTTGGGTGAGGGGAGGGGTGGCCCTGGTGGCATCCCCCTCTGTGTAATTATCCCCTTCCTGTGAATAATGGGGCTTCAGCTCTGCGTCTGATTCTTTGATGAAGATGAAACTATTTAATCAGGTTTGGTTGCCCATCTCATCATCTTCCCGCATCGCACCCCTCCTGACGAGTTCATTAGCTGGAAGAAAAATTGATGACCTCGTTAGTTCTGCACATTGGTTCACTTAGGACAAATTGGAGCTTTCGAACGTTGCTCAACTCTGACCTATGGTGGGACAAGATCTCACTCTCAGGACTGTTTAGATACACCATGCCCTCGGTGCCTTTGTGTAATGTGTTGCCCAGGAAATTTCTGTTTGAAATACTGTCTTTTCCAGTGTAAATCTCTCTCTTAGGTTTCCCTTCATCCTGCTCAGTGAGGAATATACCACTTGCTCGCAGTGCCCAGGGTAAGCTCACCTTCTCTGCACCCCCACCTCAAATTTTTTCCTCTCTGCCACCCGTGGAAATCTGATTATCCTCCAAGGCCTAGTTTACTTCCTGGCCCCACCCTCACGCAGGAAACATTCACTGAATCCCCAAGATCCTAACTCGGGTGAATCTGGAAGCAGAACGTGTTGGGATCTCACCGAAAGGACCGCGAGAGGAGGAACGTCAGGACCACAGGCAAGACCTGGAGAAAGGCACGTGGGAATGGGGGCTGCTGGCCTCTGCAAGCCGAGCCAAGGAGGTGAAAAGCTGAGTCTGCAGCAGCGGAAGCTGTGGCTGGTTCTGGCTCGTCCAGGGCACCCATTTTGGCAAGTAGAGCACAGCAGCCGGCGTAGCCTGGGTGGCGGGTGGTCCTGAGGGTCAGGGGCAGAAGTCGAAGGACTGTAGTCCTGGGAGATGCTATTCTCTCCCTCAAATATTCTGTCTCCCCCTCTACCGTCACCCTGTTTGCCTGACAAACTCCTACTCAGTTTTCAAAAGCCAGGTTTTTCCAGAAAGCCTTTCCTGTCATCCTCCCTGATGGTGTCAGCCACTCCTGTCTCTGTGCTAACTCTCTGTCTTAAACACGTCTTTAAAGCTGCATCTGTCACAGTGTTGTGATTACGCATCAACAGTATGTTTCTTCCACTTTACGGAGAGCTCTTGAGAGAACAGGCTGTCTCCTGTATCCTCCGTGCCCAGCACGGGCCCAATGGAGCCTCAAAACTCCTGCCGAAGTTCAGGGCTCAACTTTGGTGATACTGGCAGAGTGACAGGTGATGAGGGAAACTGAGGCAGACGGCCAGCCTGATGGCCTGCAAGAACACTGCATCTTTTTAAAATGTTGACTGGGCTTAAATGTTTTTCACAGATGATAATGTTATTGACAATTTTCCAGCTGCTTCTTTCTGTTTATACTGGGTTAGCTCTTCAATAACATTCTTTTTTCATGTTTTCCATTTTAAAAAGTGGCTACAAGCTTTAAAAAATAAAATAAAATATAAAATAAAATGTGGCTAAGGCTTCATGTGCTGCAGCACACGGACATGCGGTTCATTGCTGGGCTAAACCCAAACATCTGTTGAAGGCCAGCCTAGGGCCGGTGTCCTAGGGCCATGCTTGTCTGGGACAGGATGTCAGATCCTTTGTCCATAAGGAACAAAACCCCACTTCTGCTAAAGTAAATAAAACAGAGAGTGCAGGGAGGTCTCTCAGACAGTCACTGGGACAGCTCTGGGGACACACCTGTTGGAAGGATGGATCTCCTTTTTGGGGTTCATTATTCACATGCCACCGCTGCACGTGGCTTCTTCTTTCTGTCCCTCCTTCAGTGTCCCAATTCTGAATTCTAGGGTAGGGGCTATGTCTGCATATGGGCTCATCTTGGCTTGAGAATCTATCCTGGACCTAAAAGTAGAGTCTCACAGCAGAAGAGCTACCCCTTCTAGAGGTCATGTTCAATAAAGTTTAACCTGCAAGAAAAACTGGGAACTTCTCCTTGCAAGGGAAGATCATTTAGAAGCCACAACTTTAGAAGTAAGTAAAAAGAAAGGAGCCGGGACGAAGAGGAAGTAGACTGAAACTATCTAGGAGAACAAGGGCTTGGCAAAATCTAGGATAAATCTAGAGGATAGTAACAGGTTGTATAACAGGAAATTGAAATGGTTTCCCTTCGCAACGTGCTCCTCTGTTTACAGAGCCCAGTCCTGTACCCTGGCTGTCCAGCGAGTTTCCCAAGGTCGGAACTGAGTCCGGTTCAAATATGCATTCCTTCATGTTCCTTATTACATCCTGGTACAAAGCAGGTGTCTGGCAAATGTCTGGCAAATGAAACATTTGGCTCTTCTGGTAACCCCATGAGGCAGATGTGACATAAAGTAGAACCACTTGGTGGTGAAGGAAGCAAAGATTTATTGTCATAAGTGATGTGCCCAGGATCCCACAGACTGCATATGATGAAACCAGAACTCAAATCCAGGACTTTTGTCTCCTGGCGAAGTGGTCTTTCCACGACACCGTAAAGAAGCATGAGCTAGCCTTGAAGGTCAGGGGCTGTGAGAGAGAACGTGATGGGGGCTGGGGAGGGGCACAACTGTGATGGGGATTCCTGTTTTGACAAGATGCCCTTTAACTTCATCTCGCCCCTTGTGTGGTACACTTAGAACTGGAATTGTAGATTTTTACTGTAAGTACCTTATTGTCTTTCTTCCTGAGGAGGGGTATCCTAAAATGTCTGTAAAGTGAGGATGGGAGCTTAGTTGCATTCAAACACATCTGCCATCCTCCTTCAACTGGGCTCATTACAAAGACGCCTCTTTAACACTTAGCACTAGAGAGTGACATCTGGTTGCATAGCTTTCCAGGGAATTTCAAGGGCTTGGTTCGGAGCCAATTAAGCCCACCTGTTCTATCTCCCCCGCAGGAGCTGGAACAGGCAAAAAGGGTTAATGTGCTTTTCTAAAGCAGTGCTCCCCCAGCACTTCTCAAGTGCCGCCCTCACCTCTTCCCTGCCTCCCTCTGTTAATGCTAACTAGGCAGGAAAGGCCTGAGGTTGACGGAGAGGACTCAGGATCCCATTTCTGACAAGCCGCCAAGTGGAGTGGAAGCAATAGCTTTTTCTCTTATTACACTGGTTCTTATCCATAGTTTTGTCTTTTTTTATTCTTTTGTTTTAATGTCCCAGGGCAAAGAGAGGCGGCCTGAAACACCTTTCCATCTTGCTTTGGCTGCGGTGTTATTTTTTTTTAAGCTCTTTATTGGAATATAATTGCTTTACTCTCTTGTACCAGCTTTTGAGGTACACCAAAGTGAATCAGCTGTATTTATACATATATCCCCGTATCCCCTCCCTCCCGTGACTCCCTCCCGCCTTCCCCGTCCTGGCCATCAAGTTGTTATACAGCAACTTCCCGCTAGCTATCTATTTTACAGTTGGTCGTGTATATATGTCTGTGCTACTCTCTCACTTCGTCCCAGCTTCCCCTTCGCACCACTCCCAACCCCGTGTCCTCCCGTCCATTCTCTGCATCTGCATCTTTATTCTTGCCCTGTCACTGAGTTCATCAGTACCATTTTTTTTAGATTCCGTATATATGAGTTAGCATACGGTATTTGTTTTTCTCTTTCTGGTTTACTTCACTCTGTATGACAGTCTCTAGGTCTATACACCTCATTACATATAGCTTAATTTCATTCCTTTTTATGGCTGAGCAATATTCCATTGTATACATGTGCCACATCTTCTTTACCCATTCATCTGTTGAAGGCTGCGGTGTTTTTAACGGGCCACTCTCTTGGAGTGAGGACTGTGCACTGCTGGGTGTCGTGACCTCCTTTCCCTCCCACCCTCTTGAATGTTCATTCTCCTGACCTGGAGAGAGTTTGCTCTATGGACAGGTGCCTTTGATAGAGCACAAAACCCCCGCTGTGTGTGCACCATGTTGCCTGCCACCCTGAGCATCCATGCTTCCTGAAAACAACCTTGAGAATTTCGCTGTCATGTGGTATCCCCCTCTGGATTGCTTTGTGACTTAGCCTGTCACCAGAGAGGATTTGGGACAACTGAAGCTGCTGCTCCTAGGGTGTGATGAGTTGTTGCTCTGCATGAGAGGTTGAAATTGAAGTGACAAAACTTCCCAACACCCTCTTAAGTAAAAAACAGGGTAGTGGTTTAGTGTGAGGCATTACGTGGACTAGAACTAGTACTGGAAGCAGGAAGCCACCAAGATCAGGGGCTGCCACTAGGTACTTTACCAGTGTCCCAGTCTGATTGGTTCATTGCTGTTGCCTTCACGGCATCTCATGGAGGTGCCCACAGATGGACCATCTTGTGTCATGTGCCCATCTAGTCTCCAGTCAGTGGCTACCCCTGGGCAAAGAAGAATCTAGCACTGCCTCTCTGTTTAGGGAGCTGAGGACAGGGCAGTCCTAGCTAGAAGGTGACCATGAGCGTGGAAGACACCCTGATTGTCAGGATCAGAACAGACAGCCCATGGCTCAGGCAGACAGCCGGTAAGGAGAGGGCTGGGGCTGAAAAAGAAGGTGGCTTTGTTTGCCAGGGGAAGCCATATGAGACCCGAGACTTGAGTGAACACAGCTGGCCCATCATTCAATTCTTTCTGCTGCCACAAAATAGCTGCGTAATGCCCCCTCTCTCTTTCACGTGTCCATTGTGAGTATTTTTGATAACTCCTATTCCCTTCAACCCTGACCTTTCTAATCATTTAAATTAGATCTTATATGCCTAATAATTATAGTGCGTATCTATTTTTGCTCTTCCAGCTTTTCTTCCCTCATTTTTTGATAGCCCTTCACGGTTTTCCATTGGGGAATCACCCCCCACTTTCAGTCCATGGGTTGAAGGGGAGCTGGTCCCATTCCCATTTCCAACGGGGCAGTCCCATCCTCTTGGATATGGTGATGGGTTCAAAAATGGCCACATGGCCCAAGCCTGACCGTTAAGAAATGGCTTTGCTACTTTTGCCTTCCCTACATTTAAGGAAAGAGAATGTCTCTCTTTCTGAAGTTTCAGACTCTAAGTTCCATGAAGAGGTGGAACTGCTGGGGCCATTTTTGCCACCATTTGCCAGGGGAAGAGAGCCAGCAAGAGCTAGACACATTGTCCTGACGACACTGAGCCCCTGGATTTAGCCAAGCCTAAAGATGAGTTAAACTGTGGACATCTCAATGATACGAGCAAATTGCCACCTTGCTACCCCCCCCCCCACATCAATTTTTGTGGCTAAGTCAGTTTCAATGAGTTCTGCCATTTGTGACCACAAGAGTCCTGATACAACAGTGTCACAAGGGGGTGGAGATTGGGGGGCAGAAGGAAGGGATTTGTGCTCTGCTCAGTCCCAGGGTTACTTTGGGGGGTCTATCTGATTCCACAGCCCCACTGGAAGCCTCAGTCCTGGAGAATGAGTTCTAAGGTTAGTATCTGGGAAGCAAGGGCTCAAAAAACTCTCCTCCCTGCCAAGGTGGGGGATTAGGTCAAAGGTGCTGGGATTGGCTTCTCAGGGTGGTCTCCTAGGGAAGAGTCCCCTCTTAAAATGCACCTATTTGGCATCTCTGTATTTAGGCTCTGAGAGCCCTGGCCTCATTGTCTCATACTGGATTGTCCCCTGCCCTGTAACTGGTATGATGGGCTGGCTCTGGACTGCCACCCATGCGGGAGTGTCTCCTGTCCTTGGAGTGGACTGCAGGCAGTTAGTTTTAGGTGTGAGAGAAACACGGCCTCTTCCTTCCTTTTCCTTGGAGATCTCAGTTTTCCCGGTCTTAGGAACGGTGAGATCTCGTTAACGTGTGACTCAAGGGGGATGAAACCAAGGAGATTCCTAAGCTGGCTTGACCTCCAGCTCATGATTCTGCTGTCTGCTTCTGTCCCCACACGTCCTTCTCCCCTGTCCTACGCCACTCCTCTGACGCTTCCTCCTCAATATGCCACCAACGCAGCTGCCTGCATACACAAAAAGCCACCAACGTCTGGGCCAGAGCATCCCTCCCTGATGCTCCCAAGCCCAGGGGATGTCTCCTCTCCCAATTCTGTGCTGCTCTTTGCCTCCCAGGCCCCCACAGAGCCTCAGAGCCTCAAAATACCTCACCTGGAAGCAGCATCCACCCTCCACATCTGGCCCCACCCCCCCCTTTAGGGCTGAAAGCTAGTCCCAAGGGAGTGGGGACGGGTGGCACCCCATCGCCCTAAAAGCCCCATCTTTCGCCTTTATGCGTATAAGAACCCACATACACAAACAACTCAGGTAAATAAACAGCCAAAGTCCAGCTCTCAAGCTGGAATCAGGTAGCACAGCCTGCTGCATCTTTCCAAGAAAACCCTGACCACAAGAAGCCTAGAAGCTCGAAGAGTACTTACTTTTTAGTTAAGCATAGAAGCTACTTTTCAGATATCAAAATTCCTGCGTAAGAAAGTTGTTTATGGTTCACTTGTTAGCAAGGGGTCTTTTCTACACAGAGGTGAGTTTTCTTTCGCAGCTGTGAGCTAATTTCTCTCTCCACTAGACAATGATTCCCTGCTCATACTCTCTCTCTCCTGCTTACAGACACTATTAACATCCCACAGGATGTGGTGTTTGCACAGGGCTCCTTGATTAACAAATCCCTGGGGACCGAACCTTCTTTACAGGATGTGGGGCTGTGCTCAAAATCCCTTCATAAATCATGCAGCCATGCTACCCTCGCTGGCAGCCACGCTACCCTCGCTGGCAGGCACGTGCCAGCATCCGTCAGTGCACAGCTCCTGTTTGGCGCTGCCATGCTGAGGTAAGGGGACAAAAGTTGTTAGTCTGTGAAGTTGTTCCCTGTTCCCTGTTTTGTTTCTGTGTCTTTCTATCTCCCCTAGGTGGGAAGGGTCCTCCCTCAGCCTCATTCCTCCTTCCTGCTCCCTCTTCTCTTTCCCCCTTCCCGCCTCTTTCCTCCACTCATTTGGTCCACCCCCTCCACCCAGCTCCCCATCCCACACCTTACAGACAGTGAAAAATGAAACCAGTTTTCACTGACGATTTAATTAAACCAAACATTTGCATTTTAAGCAGTATTGTAGAAAAAATAGGGTTCTCTAACTCCTGTTAAAGGAATCCCAGGCACCAGGTAGATTTCATAAGACGTGGAAGAAATGAGTCCCTTGAATAAGCACGAAGTCTAGTCAACTGGCTATGAATGCAGATGACAAAAATTTAAACCTTGGCCATGGTCACTGGGGTGGGACCAGGAGGGCTGGTTCCAGGCCTCTTCCTTTCTGAACTTTGTTCCTTCTCCAATGGAGGAAATCCACCCCCAAGAACAGGTTTTGTAGGGCTTGAGGCTTATGTAATCTAGGGGCTAGGGTGGGAAGTCTTACCAAAAAATACAAAATTACAGGTACAAAACTGTATATGAATGGGTATATTTATTTAGAATGATAGTAGAAATCAGAATAAATGATAAATTTTAAGTGCTATACAAGCATCGCAAAATGATATACAGGAAAATAACATTAATTAGGCCCAACATTAATTATCTGCTTGGCATATTTTTGTAATGTTTCTAAAATATCTCCCTCCAATATTTTCTAGCTACAAACACTTTGATTGCTTTCTTTTTTTTTTTGACTGATAAATTAGTCTTTATTATAAGAACGTCTATAAATCAAAAGACACCTCTATGAGGGTACAAAGGCAAGCCAGAATTATGAGAATATGTTTTTTTAACACATCAACTGATGGAGGACAAATATCCAGGATACATAAATAAATGTTATAAATTTATAAGAAAACAAATGGTCCCCCCCCAAATGAACAAAATACTTGAACTTTACAAATATATATATATTATGGATTACTATATAGCATTGGAATACTGCATACAATGGAATACTATATAGCACTGAAAAGGAATGAATTACCATTTCACCCATTGACATAGAAGAGTTTGATTGCCTTCTTAAATGACAAGTTTTAAAATATTGTCTACACAGAAAATTCAAAGATGGTTTCCTTTAATATGGTTGACCAAAAAAATCTCACTTGTTGACCAATTGGAAAATCTTTTTTTTTTTTGGCTTCACAGATTGTTAATAACGTCACATATATTTTTAGGATTGTTTTTAAATTGGGTGAAAATCTCACTCAGTTTCTTTCATTTAAGATATGTAGGACTTTAGGACATTTCAAATTTTCTTGTGTAAGGACTAATCTTAAATACTCTTTGAAATTATATCATGCATTAACCACTTTGTTGTCAAAGTCCTCAGTATGGGCACATGGTATGTGAATTTTGTTATCTTCATTCATGTGGTACTTTGTAGAGATGTTTAAAATATGTGACTTGATGCAATATTTTTGTGAAAATGCCTAAAGCATACAACTTGTCAATAGAAGCATCAGTTCTGTAGTCCTGCCAAAGGTGTCTGCCTGTAAACACAAGGATTCTTATGTATGCCAAGTCAGGCAATTCTTACCAAAATTTTAGAAAATATATAGTGATTGTGTCCCCTGAATTACTGAGTTTATTGTTGACAGGAAATGCAACCTCTGTTCTGACAAGGTGATGATGAAAACTAGATCCTGTTCTTAGAATTTTCCACATCTGATGATTGGAAGAATGTTTCGTGGAACTGCTTTCTGACTCTGTACATTTCAGAATGCATTTCTCCTCCCTTCCCCACTTATGTCTGGTGTCAGGTGGCAGAAGACATTAACATGGCTCTAGCACCTCTTGCCCTGCACCTTTATAAGCTAGCAGGACATTCGTATAGCAGGACTATAAGCGATACTGGTGTAATTGTACATGGAAGAGACCTTGAACTACATAAATATAATCGACCAAACCTGATGGAAATTGATCCCCAATTCCACTCCCCTTTAGCTGGATCCGCAAGATGCTCATGACCACTTAATACCACGTGACACTAGGGTCAGTAAGAAAGAGGGGAAATCAGATTAGAAAGAGACAGTGTCTTAAAGCACCTGTTAACCAACTATGGCTGAGATATCTTACTTTTGTGAATTTTACAAACACATATGACCAAATAAACAAATTTCAAGAGCCCCTCACAGGATCTTAGAAGGGCTTTTGCAAGGGAGGAGCACTGAGGCTTAATCAGCTTCACCGCCAGTCTGCCTCTGCTTATGAATTGCAAGATGTGGGTAAACCAATGAGCCTCTCCTTCACCACCCACTTCTTTCTTGACATGAAATGCCCTGCACCAATGTGAGTCTGACAGCCCCTTCCTCCAGATTACCTGCCTGGACCTGAACTTTCTCCAGCCTTCTCAGCCCAAGCTGCATCTCCCATGACCTCAGCTCAACACTCTGTTTCCTCTCCTCTAAGAATACCAGGTACAAGTTTTATTGTCCTGCTTGTTTTTATTTTTATGGGTCATCGGTGATTTTTTTACATCACAAACAACATTTTATTTCTGCCTGTGTTCTACTCTGTATTCTGCCTGTATTAATTCTGCTTCTAGGTTGGAGCTTTTAACCAAGAGCTTCCCCCAGAACGCATCCTCTCTGTTTCATGCCTGTACTACTCTGCTGGGATTTGGTAGAGCTCTTGGGCTTTGATGCTAGGGACCTCTGCTTTGCTCTTATCCCTTAGGGTGGTTTTGTTTTACTCTGTCTCTGACTGGGTGACGGATGCATGAGTTCGTCAGAACTCTTTCAGCTGCAAGGGATGGACACCCCAACTCAACGTAGCTTAAGCAAAATGAGGGGGAATATTTTTGGCTCGTGTAACTGGTTTGTCCAAGGTTACTTCTGACTTTAAGCACAGTTGGATCCAAGGGTATGATGTAGTCTTCTTTCTCTTTATCTCTTCATCTCTTGGCTCTACTTCTCTCTACGTGTTGGCCTTATTCTTCTCTACTGTAGATGGGCAGTGAGGTACTTGGCTGCTAGCAGCCCCAGGCCTACATTGTCATAGCTTAAGTTGTAAGAGGAAAGACATCGCCTTTCTTTCTTGGTGTGTGCTGTTCAATCCCATGGAAGGACTCTGATTGGCTCTGCCTTAGTCACGTGCCCTTCTCTCGGACTAACCACTGTAGACCAGACATGGGGCACCAGGACTGGCCAGACCAGGGTCACTTGCCTCCCCCTGCCTCAGGACTTGGGCACCACAGTGTGCGCTCGCTCTTCAAATCTTGTAATTGGAGTGGGGAGAAGTCCCTCCAGTGAACAAAGAGGCATCCTAGATAAACTGAGTATGTATTCCCTACACATAGGTAAAGCTGAATATTATTGACAAATGAAAATGTTTTTCATTAATAATTGCCTAACGTCTTCCTTGCTTCCCTAAAGTTGCAATTGTATTCCTTCAGTGTGAAAGCTATGTAAAATTAGCCTGGCGTACAGCTTCTTTGATATTCTATTACTCTCCTATATTGCAGCTAGGTCTGCGTTGTATGTCAATTTTCCAGGAAACAGATTCTGAGATTTACATGCCAAGTGGAGAGTGAAGGAAAAAGGATTGGGCAAAGGAGCATCGAACTGCAACGTAGTTGAAACAGAGGCTTCATATGATCTTATGGGGGTTTGGAACTCGGATGGCCCTTCAGAGTTGTCCTAGGTGAGGTAAGAGAGGTCTGGACTTTGTATCCTCCTCTGAGCAGCCGCTGAATGGAGGCTGCATCCAGGGCAGCGCTGTGGCTGAAGGCAGGTCCTGGAGAGGACTCAGCTGTGAACCACCAGTATCCACCCCTCTCGACAGCTGGCACAGTGAGTGGCTAGTGCTGAAAGGGAGTGAGAGTAGTGCCCTCCTGCGTCCACTTCAGTGGATTTCCAGAGCGTGGAGAAAAACCTCGTCATTCTAATATTTAAATATTAAGGGCCAAGTGAGGTGCTGAAATATCCTTATACATGTTATCGCTTGATATTTTTCTTTATAATTACAGAATTTGAGTCATTCACTTTAGACTATATTTTAAACTGTTCCTTGCAATGTGAGGGATGTTCTTTATTGTTTCAAAGTGTGTGATGTAAATCCAAATTCTGATACATTCTACGGAATCACTATAAACAAGACTTAAAGATACAAATCAGGGTCATTCTGGAGATACAGACGTAGAGAACGGACATGTGGACATGGGGAAGAGTGGGGAGGTGGGATGAATTGGGAGATTGGGATTGACATATATACACTACCGTGTGTATATGTGTAAAATAGCTAGCTAGTGGGAACCTGCTGTATAGCACCGGGAGCTCAGCTCGGTGCTCTGTGATGACCTAGATGGTGGGTTGAGGGGCGGGGAGGGAGGTCCAAGAGGGAGAGGATATGTGTATACGTATAGCTGATTCACTTCGTTGTACGGCAGAAACTAATACAACATTGTAAAGCAACTATACCCAAATTAAACAAGCAAATAAACAGAACAGAACAAAAAGCGAATCGGGGTCTTTCTGAGAGGCTATGGTTGGTGGCAAAAGTGGAAGCCCTGCCTGCCCGAGGAAGAGCTAACTGTCTGGTGATCCCTCTAATTTTAGGCTCTTTCACAGACTAGGGATAACAAGGGCACGGCACTGGAGACACCGCTCCCTTAGCACTCTTTCCTCCCAGCTTCCCCACCCCGCCGCAGCCTAGCACCCTGGCCAGCTGGAGTTGGCAGGGGTGGGAAATCCTGCTTAGCATCCATCTTAATCAGCTCGGGCAGCTGTAACGGACTATCATAGACCCGGTGGCTTAATAAACATGTACGTCTCACAGTTCTGGAGGCTGGACATGTGAGATCAGGGTGGCGACATGAGGTCCTCTTCCTGGTTTACAGATGGCTGATTTCCTGTATCCTCACATGGTGGGGGAGGGGGGGAGGGGGCCGCGGGGGAGAAAGAGAAAAGAGGGAGAGAGAGCACGTGGATCCCATGGGGGGCTCCACCCCCATGACCTCATCCAAACCCACCCAGTTACCTCTCAAAGGCCCCACCTTTAAATACTATCACACTGCGAATTCAGGCTTCCACATACGAGTTTGGGAGGGACACACATTCAGTGCACAGCAGCACCCTTGGTTTAGACCTTGGGCTACCTGCACTCACAATTCACCTTTCTTTTTTTAAAAAATTGAAGTATAGTTGATTTATAATGTGTTAATTTCTGTTGTACAGCAAAGTGATTCAGTTATATGTATGAGAATGTATATATTCTTTTTTATATTCTTTTCCATCATGGTTGATCACAGGATACTGAATATAGTTCTCTGTGCTATACCATAGGACCTTGTTGTTTATGCATTCTGTAGATAGTGGTTTACAATTCACCTTCCTTAACCTCTTTAGCTGCATCTCCTAGTTTTAGACCTCTTTTGGTATGCCCATATCCCCACTTTTAGAATAAGAAGTTTTTGAGCCCACTCCCATAGAGTTCAGTCCTGGGATTTGCTCAATCTGCAGACCTGCATGGACATGCAGGTTGGATTTCCCCCCAACTGGTCCAGTTATAGGTAGATCTTATGCTGCCTCTCCACCATTCTCGACCTCTCTATTGAAACTTCTAATTAGTCAGATAACTAGCCATTTGAGCTAAGCAGTGAATGGGTTTAAAGTAGAAATCACAAATGGCATCCCAAGGGCTAGATGAGGTAGGCAGCTGAATTTAGTTTGGACTATATCATGCTTTTAAAAATTTGAGCCAATATTCAACAGTCTGGAGATTTTGCCCACAATAAAAATTCAGATTTCTCTTCTCATTAAAACAAAAAATAAAACAAAAACAAACAAAAAAACAACTCAGATGATCCAGTATAACTGGAAGTAAGCATTTCTACATGACCACACTGGGCTCAGAGCTGAGTATGTCACCAGGAGTCCTACCATCACTATATACCTGCTCTCTCCACTCATTTGTGTGACCTGCCTGGATTCTGTAGCTCACACCCGTGGTTTAACTTAGCATTCCTCCCAGGTGGTACTTGGCGTCCACTGCAAGTTACTGGCAGTAAAGAAGGGCCCAAAGCATGATGCAACCAGGACTGAGATGAATAAGAAAATCAAACCCAGGGTTTTCAATAACCTCATGTTTCGTGATGCAGAGAAATTAGGCTCGCCTCCTTTGTTTCACAGAGCAAATGACATTTGATCTGTGGAATACATTGTGGTTTTGGACAGAGATGATCCAGAGTGAATTGACGGCAACCTCTGCCACTTCTTACTCATCTGTTGCTAAGGAGGAAACAGACGAGGTTGGAAAACTATGTGGCATGTTCCTTCCTCCTGGGTCATGGCCACTGCCAAGTGAAGATGTGAGATGTGCCGCCAAAGGGAAGAGTCTTTTGTTTGACACAAGGGACAACATTCCCATTTCCCTGCCTTAAGAACTATTTCCTCCACAGACGGGAAAGGGATGCCTGTGGGAACTCATGGCAACCTGCCCCAGGTAGAAATTTGCTTATTTCAAGGCTAACAGAGGATGAAGAGAACACAGAAGGAAAGGAATAAAAAATGGATTACTCCAGAGTGACTGATGAATGGGTTTTCTCAGTAAAATATGAGAATTATGACTCGGTTTACACTCAGCCCTACCAGTTTTAGAAACCAAAACATCTTCATCCAGATCTTCTAGTTTAAGAATGCTTTCAAATCAGTTGTAACGTTTTCCTGTTTAAAAGAAAAAAAAAAAAAGGTTCAAACTAAAGAAGTGTATTTTGTTTGGGGAGGCGTGTCTTCTTTGTAGGGCCGGGGATGGAGGAGCTGGTGCGTTTGCAGACTTCATTATACTGAGTACTCCTTTCAGAGGCTGGTTCAATCTCGCTTCCCCACCCCCACCCCGTGCCTTCCCTTGGCGCATTACTTCCTGTAACATGTACATTTCTTAATGTAATGGGTGCATTCGTCTATTATAGCTTTTCCATAGCTAGAATGGGCCAGAGCGGTGATGAATGGTTTACTGGGAAAGCAGCTCTCAAGGGTAGGACTTCATAGATATTGCAGCAGCACCTTAATCAGGAAATCCAAAGGACTGTTGGTGATGGGAGGGGAGAGGGAAGGACATTTGGATCACCAGAGAATTTCTTCCCCTGGGTCTCCTGACTCGGAAACATTAAAAAATCTAATGCAGCTTTATTCTCCATCCTCCTTTAAGCCTTAAACGTCTGCCTTTGGGGCATGGACTGTAATAGACTAGGGCTTTAGGACCAGTCTCTCTGAGAAGCAGCCGATGTTCAAGAAGGGCCCTTGACACCATTCTAGCTGAATGCTAGACGCATCTGCAGCTACTTGGACAAAATTGACATTGTCTGGAGTGCAAAGCAATCGCCGAGCGCAGCATTAGGGAGCATTTACTCTTGAGCCGCGCTACCAGACAGCAAATCTTGACCTTTAGGAGTTCAGAGATTAGATTTCGCTGCTGCAGCCGTTGAAGATATTGTTAGGCATTTGTTGCTATTCAAAGCAGATTTCAGGGGTTACCTTTGGGTTTAATTCATCACATCAATCATTTTTTGGAAGGTTCTTTTAAAGCCAAGATAGCTTCAAATAAAAACTAGGATTACTTTTACATTGATTGTCAGTAGTTGGTGAGGAGCAAAGGGGGAACACTCTTGAGATGCTGTTAAGGTTTTCATATTTGTTCCTTGGCTGCCAGGCATTCTGTGGTATTGGAGAGAAAAGGTAGGTTTCTTTAACAGGCATTTGAGGCAGTTGTTGCTGGAATAGGCCGGAAATGAGAGTAAGGATTCGATACCCTCTGGGTGTAGATTTCTCAATCCCTTTAACACATTTAGGGTACAGATCTCCCGCAGGTTATCTCAAAGTGCATCGTTTAAAACAAGACCTATTTAAGCCAACAGGGATTAAATGGGTTTATTTCGTTGAGCTCACCCATGCAGGTACCCAGTCTCCTCCCCGATCTGTGTGTGGGTATGTATCTGTGTGTGCACCTATGGAGTGTGCTCTGTGTGTGTATGTGCATATAGGTGGCCTCTCTTACCTGGAGGTCATCTTCCCAGCTCCCTCTGCCCTCTTGGTCCCTGAGGTGTAGGGAAAAGATTTCTGAGCGTCTCTGGAAAGGAGGTGCCACACAGTGGCTGGACTCAAGCCACGTGCTTCCATTCTTTCAGCAGACTTTCATCTGATCCTTGTTGATGTTTATTTACCATGCAATTCCTATTAAGCTCTTTCACTTGGCTTCCGAATCCATCGTCGATTAAACACCTCGAGGAGACTTTATCTCTGCGGCTTCTCTTCGCCTCTCCAAATGTGCTTCTCAGTTCTCAGAGAGGGAGTTTGCACTGGATAATCCCATAACACTGATTTTATTGCAACTAGAAGGTGATAAGGATTGCTTTTTAAGGCAGGGGCAATAGCAGCAAAAGAAAAAATCTAGAGCCTAGGGATACAAGTATTAAAGCAGGTAGAGAGCTGCCCCTCCCCCAGCATAACAGCGGGGACCTGAGACGTCGGTGGAGGTTACATGCAGGTCAGTCTGTTCAGTTTAAGAAGTCCAGGATAGTGGGTAATTTCTGTAAAATAAAAGACATTTATCTACAGTTGTCAACATTTAAAAGTTTCATCGCTGGAAGGAGGAAGCTTTATTATCAAGATAACACCTATCTTCGGAGCAAGTTATTGCTTGACTCTGCTGAAGACATGAGACCCTTCTACGGCAGGTGGGTGTCCAGTGGGCCATGTACCTTGTTGCTGATGTTCACTGTTGTGTCTTCATGGTGCCCTGCACAACCTCAGTGGGGAAATCAAAGGAACACAGTTCTCTTCTCCTCCATTCAAGGGAAAGATGCGGTGGCCAGGCCTTTCTCCCTGTCGTTTGCAGAAGAGTCCCCATGTGCCGGACACAGCGCTCCATGAGGGAGGCCTTGCTGCCCCTTAGGCAGAGAGGAAAACTGAGGATCACAGGGTTAAATAACACAAACACCAAAGCACATGGCTCGCATTCAGACTCAGCTCTGCGTCTTGAAAGGTTCTTCCTGGCACCCCCAGGCCAAGCTAGGGCTCCCACACAGATGAGGAAACTGAGGCACGTGCAGCTAAATGGTGTGAAACAAGTTGCAGAGGATCACCAGAATGAATATCTCATTTACAGTCCACTAGCCTTCTACTAAAGCATACTTTCGCCGTGCTGTATTAAGAGCCACTATGAATTCATGATTTGCCGAGTATAAATACGTGTACACGGATGTGCATTGCAAAGAGTGATCACTACTCGCCTTTGCTCTCTTGGAAGTACATCCATATGTGCATCATAAAGCATGGCTGAGCGTTTCTACCAGGCTTCAAAACCAGCCCGGCAGAGCCACTGAGTCGCCTAGGGACAAACGGTCTGCAGACAGTGGGTTTCAGGGCAGCCAGGGGAGTGAGCTTCTTCTCAACTGATGATGATTGCATTTCTCAGAATCCATGCGTAAAGAGGTGGTTTATTTACAAAAAATATACCCATGCAGTTGCTGAAAGAATGACTAAAAGAGGGTAATTGGGCCAAACACTATGCTTTGAACACCAGAAGTCAGTGAACATGCCAATTTGGACTTGCTTGAGTTTATTTATTTAAAAAAATCTTTTCTTGAGACTTCCCTGGAGGTCCAGTGGTTAAGACTCCATACTCCCAATGCAGGGGGGCATGGGTTCAATCCCTGGTTGGGGAACTAAGATCTCACATGCCGCACAGTGTGGCCTAAATAAATGAATAAATGAAAATTAAAAATCTTCTCTTGTAAAGGCAACTTTATTGCAGAAAATTGAAGAAATACCGATAAGCAAGAAGAAATAATATTCACCCATTATTCTAGCAAGCAGAGATAACAAAAGCAAACACACCAAGATGTATCCTCTCCTATGTAAACGTGTTTTGTTTATGAAAGGATCATAATTTATATTCTAACAGCTTATTTCACTTAAAAACCTTGGGACCATCTTTTTATGTCATTAAATATTCTACAATGTCATTTTCTCTGACTGCTTGATAGTTTATTGAATGGGTGTATCATGGCTTGTGTTTAAGTTTAATAACTTTCCTCATGTGTTTCTTTTGAAGGTCCCAGAACTACAGCCTGATGAATGGATATCTTTAAATACTACCACCCAAAACAGTGTCCTCGGCCCTGTCTTCTCTCCTGCTACTATTAAATGGTAAATGAAAGCTACAGGCCACATCCCTTCAAGCCCTAACACCATATGAGATAACGTATGAGAACGTGTGCAGAACCTTTGACATAAGCCTTGGGCTGCAGTCAGTACTTACTACCGGTAATTCCCTACTCACGCAGTCAGCGGCCCTCATGGTGTCCAGCATTTATGGTTCCAGAGTGCTTCCTCCTCTAGTTTAATCATGAGCGCTGGGTGCTGGCTCATTCTAATCCTCCTTACAGAAGCGAGGAGCCTGAGGCTCGAGAAGCTGCAGTGAGTGACCAAACATCACCCCTCCAGTGAGTCGCAAAGCCAGATTCTGAACCCAGACTTCTAGATTCCAAGTCCACTGGAATTGTAATGTTGTGCTGCGTGGAGGAAGGGAGGGAGGAAGGAAGGGAGGGAAAGAAGGAATGAGGGAAGAGAGGGGAGGAGAAAATCGTAAAAAAGAGAGGCTATAAGGGGAGACATCTGTAGCCCTTGCTCTGTGGGGCGGCAGGGAGGGCAGGGCATCTCCCCAGTCCATCCTGTGTGCGCCTGTCTGCTTACCTCCCACCAAGACATAACGGAAAAACAGAGACAGCAGCTTTCTCAGGCCTGGGCTTCAGACTCAGAGATCTCATGCATTTGCTGTCACCGCACAATCGACCGCACGTGTTCGTGGTTCTCTCCCCTGGCCACGCCTCCCCTTCCTGTGCTCACCCTGCACGCAGAGGGGGAGCGCGCAGACGGGAGACACCTGGCTGGGGTAACAGCTGAAAGGGCTGTGGGTCCGAGGAAGGGGCTGGACCTGAGACCTGTCTTCATGCGTCTGCGGGGCTGGCCGAGGGAGCAGGAGCCGCTAGTCCTGGGCTCCGAGGCCTCGCAGGGCCAGGCGCAGTGGGTGAAAGGCGCGAGGACAGTGATGTCTACTCATTATCAGGAGGACTCTTCTTACAGCGGGTGGAGTAAGCCCCTTGGCTGACCGTGGGCACAGGCGTGGCCGGAAGAGCACCGTCTTCGGAGGTTCTCCAGGTTTACATCTCACTCGGACTCATCAGCCGTGGGCCATGTGCGAGTCACCCAGCGTGTCTGAGCCCCAGTTTCCTCGACCATGGAACGGAGGGGAAATCAAGGTAAGCACCTGTTGTTACAAGGGTGTGAACTCATGTAAAGAAAGCATATGTGTTTGCATAAAATGCCAGGCGTATATCAGGATCTCCGGAAAGTTGCCATCCCTGTTCCTTGTGCCTGGAGGGTCCACCACAGCGGGATTAAAACCACGTGGGTGGTCTGTTCATCTTAAAGGCCTCTTCTGGACCGGAGAGTCTCTGACTTTGTGAGTTAATGAAATCGTGGTTTTTGTTGGTTGGGAGGCATGGGGGGAGACATGGTGACAAGGTAAACACATCTCCAAGGAAAAAGCTGATACTTTGAATAACGATATATGGAATTGTCTTTGACGCGTGAATGGAGTAGGCTGTGATTCTTTAAAATGGTGGCTGTGGGTTGGCAGGGGAGGCCTTACCAGACGCTCAGGAATCTCCTCAGTGTCTCCAAAACAACCCAGTTAAATACACCATCTAAGCACATATTGTTTGCGGTGGAAATTCAGCACCAACACAAGTCTCCTGCACGCCCCAGTCCCTGAGCCCCTCCTTTGTAGAAAACGGGGAGTCACCTTGGCCTGTAACTCAGTGAACTTGGTCAGTGTGCAGGGGAAGATAAAAACACACATTCTGTTCTAGCCTTGCTGGTGGTGAATGATTCCCTGGATGGAAGTCGGGTACGGAGAAGCCGCATTCCTTCTTTAGGAAGCCAGGGTACTGTTCCATTCATGCCCGTAGGCGGTTCACGTCCCACAGCCCCTGAGGCTGGATGCCCACGAGGAGAAGCAGGCTCTTAGAATATATCACGTGGGGTAGCATGAGGCGAACCCAAGTGTTTGTGTCCTTCCTGTGAACTATTTCTTGATCCTAGAGCAAAGGTTGGCCGTCTTTGCAAACTGGTCAATTATCAAACTATGTTTATTTGATATTAGATTTATTCTTTCATCCATTCAATTAATCAGCATGTGTTTATTGAGAAGATTACTAGGTCCTGGAAATAAGATACTGATTCACAAGGTCCCTGCCCCTCAGAAGTTTGGAATCTAGTGGAAAAGAGTTGCTCTGAAACTCAGGGTCATAGGGTGTGGTCTGCCCAGCCATGGTGGACTGTCCCATCACTGTCACCAGACTGAGGGGAAAGTCTGGCTCTCTTGGTTGTGGTGCTGAAAGCATTCTGGACCCCTTCTGACCCAGGGTCTCTATGGAGGCAGGAGGATGGGATTGCTCACGTAGTGCATCAGAGGTAGAAAAGAGCAGGTGTAGGTCCTTTGCAAGGCTTCATAAACGTCTGTGAGGTAATTATGAAATAAACAAGCTCAGTAAATGATGCAGAACCTACCAATGAATCAGACCTGAACTGTTCACTTCTCTGCTTCCTGTGCTTGCAGCTATACTTTCTACCCTTTATCGTGAGTTAAAACAATTTGGTCCCTCTTTCTCTCCTCGTTCCTTCCTGAACAGTACTTTCCATTTAAAATTTCCATTTTATCCTGTTTTCTTTCAGTATCTCATTCTCATCTAAGCTCAGTAGTGGCAGTACAAAAAATTCCAATCTAACCTCAAGCCCAGTCTTCAACTTCAGGGTCTCCCTCGGGAGAGGTTGTCACACTCTGAGGATGAGACACGGGGAAGGAAGGGGAGAGGTGAGTAACAGTCACTAAAGAATCTACCCTGTGATAGGCAAGGTCACGTGCAGTGTGGTGACAGCAGTAACCACAGCCCCAGGTCCCTGTTCCTGAAATCCCAAGAGTCTGACAAAACAAAATTTTTCTGAACTTAGTAGCAAACTCCCTGGCTGGCAAAACCGGGCCTGAACTGACAAGAATCTATTTATAGTCTTGTATTTATCCTACTTAGGATGAATATTCATACATTTCATTAAAGAAATATTAATGTGTTTAATTATGAGATGCTGCCACATACCCTGTTGGGGGTGTTATGTAATTTATGGAAAATGCCTCATATTAATTTTCTAAAATTCAAAAAATTCTGAATTCTTAAACACATGGGTCTCATGGATTTCTTTGAAGGGGTTGTAGAACTATATTTTCTTCAGTCTGTCTTACAATCTTTATCTTTCATAGAGAGTTTTTCTTTAGTTTTCTTGGCAGTACAAAGCAGAAGCTTTTCTAAAACTCCTTTTACTTTTTAACCACGTATACTTTCTGCCACAACACCCCATATTAGCTTTTATTTCAAGTATACTATGCTTAGCACGTTGGGTTTTTTAATTTTAAAGTTCTTGTGTGTTTTTTTATATCTTGTTTTCTTAACAGCTTTATTGAGGCATGCTTTACATATCATGAAATTCACCTGTTTTGAGTCTATAATTCACTGACTTCTAGTAGATTACAGTGTGTGACCATTATCACAATCTAAGTGTGAAACATTTCCATCACCCCTAAAAGAAATCTGTTGTCCATTTGTCATCACTCCCCCTTTGCACCCCCGGGACAACCATGAATCTACTCTCTTTATATTTTTGAGACAACGCTACATGCCAGCCACGGTGCACACAGTCTTCCCGGGGAAACCGAGACCTGAGTAACTAGTAAAGGATTAAACTGGAATTTGATGCAGGTCCTACTGACTCCAGAGTTCATGACCTTTCCAAGGTGAGCCAGCGGAGGTCCAGAGTGGCCTCTCACTGGACAGGATCGGAGGTGACAGTAGCCTAGGCATGGATGTTGGAGAGAGGAGTGACCCCAGCGGGGTCGTGAACTGGATGACCTTTAGGCTCCCACGAGTTCTGTGCTTCCACGAGTCTGTAAATCCATAAAATGCCTCCAACTAAGCCAGGGACTTACTTTAATGAATAGATAAGAATGATGTGTCATGAACAGACTAATTGCATATAAAAGAAACGCTTCTGAAGTGCGCAGTGTGTTCCCTTAAGCACTTTAAACGCCCCCCAGAGATGCTGTTTGCAGTCACAATTTGCATTATCAGTGAAGAGGCAGTTTGCCAAGCAAAGGGGAGCATCTGCCTTACTCTTATTCAAATCACCACACATTCCAACATAATGACGTCCAAATTAATGAAAACTTTTGATAGATTCTCTCAGCTTTTTAAATTTGAAGTTGGTACTTCTGATGTAAATATTCTGGTACGCTGGTGTTGCAGCTACATAAGAATCATTGGTAGGATGAAATACCCTGTACTATGATTGAAGAAACATCTATTATGTGTTGTTTATTATTATTATTGTTAGCTTCCTCTCTGTCCATTAAGAGAAATCCATTCTCAAAGCCAGCCAAGTTGGCTGCAGCCCTCCTTTTGGCATGATACCCCTTTCTGTGACACAGACTGTTACCTGCCTCTCCCATCCTCCCCAGATTTCAGGGACCGTGTATGCTTTCTGTATCCTCTGCCCAAGCGAAACTCAGGCCTAGGAAAAGACTTAGGATCCAACGTTTATCCCCTGGTATGATATTTAGATCACCAAATCGCACATAGAGATTCCAGGTCCAGGGGTTTTAAACCCAGTGGCAGTTTTGAAGTAAAAGATAATTTGATCCCCGATAAAGATAGTTCAGACCACACATAAGAGTTTTGTAGTCTATGGATTTCCCTGGGTGCTTCTAAAATTTGACTGCATATTGTTAAAAGATAAACTGAGGCATATTTAAAAAATTTCAAGAGTTTATTCGGGCAAAAATCGATTTGAATTAGGCAGCATCCAATCTAGCAGATAGATGGACTTTTATAGGCAGAAGAGACTGGGAATAAGGAAGTTATATGAGGCCAAAAAGCAGGTTGGTTATTGCAAAGTCTCTTTCCTTTAGAGGATGGCAGGGGTCTGTAGATTACCTAACAAGTGCCCATCAGGTGATTCCTGATTGACTCATTTAAGACATTTCTGGGAGAACTGAAACTGAAATTCAGTCTTGGTTTGGTGACGTGGGGCTTAGCCTAAGAACTCCATTTGGGGCCTATTGTCTTGTGTTTGACAAGTTCCCCTTTTGATCAGACTCTCAGCCTAAATGAACGATGTGATCAAAATTTAAGGCAGTAGCACCA
The DNA here is from genome assembly GCF_030028045.1 of Hippopotamus amphibius kiboko. Taxonomy (NCBI): domain Eukaryota; kingdom Metazoa; phylum Chordata; class Mammalia; order Artiodactyla; family Hippopotamidae; genus Hippopotamus; species Hippopotamus amphibius. Next base: position 201,526,951 of record NC_080187.1, on the reverse strand, counting down.
CTCCCAGCTACTGCTCTAAACTTCTCACCGCTTCTGCGGATGCTCTGTGTGATATTCACAGGTTGTGACGTTAGGGTCACATTCTTTAAGTTGGTCTTTCTCTTCATCCCTTTTCTGACATTCTAGTCTTAGGGAGGCCATTTGCTTGGTGGTTAGCAGCTGTGAAGACGCACTTAAAGCTTTTGAGAGAATACAGCACACCAGGGAGACTACTATGATTATTATAAGCAGGATAATTCCCATTGTCTGGAGTGCACTTTGGAGCCATGATCCCATGACCCAAACCAAACAGAATCAAGTCAATGAAAGACCCCTGCTGAAGGAGTCAGTTTCCTAAAGCCAACTGGCTTGTTCAGTGATGGTATGTAGGTGAATCTCAACTTCCCCCAAAGTGTCAATCCAAGTGCAACAAGCGGTATTGGCCACAGCATAAACACCTCCTTGTTCAGCTAAAAGATAATCAAAGGCTATCCTAGTATCAAGAGCACTTTCCTCCAGAGAGTCTAGGGAATTGTGTTGGTCAGCTATTCCTTTAGCAGCAGATTCTGCAATATCTTCAAAAGTTGAGAGATTCCTGATCATAGCTTCATTTGCAATTACTCCTAACCAGGACAGTAAGGATCTATCAAAGAAGGCTAATTTGGGGACTTCCCTGGTGGTCCAGCAGCTAAGACTCCAAGCCCTCAATGCAGGGGGCTCGGGTTCAATCCCGATTCAGGAAACTAGGTCCTGCCTGCCACAACTAAGACCCAGAGCAGCCAAATGAACACATTGATTAAATTAAATAATTCTTTAAGGCAATTTTTTTTTTTTTTAATTTGGGCTTTTTCCGTAAGGCCTTTTAAAAAATTTTTTAAAAATAAATTTACTTATTTATTTATTGTCTGTTGTGGGTCTTCATTGCTGCACGCGGGCTTTCTCCAGTTGCGGCGAGTGGGGGCTACTCTGTTACTGTGTGCAGGCTCCTCATTGTGGTGGCTTCTCTTGTTGCGGAGCACGGGCTATAGGTGCGTGGGCTTCAGTAGCTGTGGCTCGCGGGCTCTAGAGCACAGGCTCAGTAGTTGTGGCACACGGGCTTAGTTGCTCCGCAGCATGTGGGATCTTCCTGGACCAGGGATGGAACCTGTGTCCCCTGCATTGGCAGGTGGATTCTTAACCACTGCGCCACTGGGGAAATCTAAAAAAAAGGCTAATTTTGAATCATGAATGCCTCCTGGTAATTCCCATTTGAATCTGTAGTTCTCAACTGGAAAGGGGGCTGCCGTGGAGGCCAGTAAAACTGAAGGTTCTGTAGACTGCACAGCTGGTTTTATTCTGGTTACCTTTGCCTTGTGCTCCTTTCTTTGTGCAGAGGCTGGATGCCAGGTTCCCTGGGCTTGGAATTGTTATCTGAGGCAGGGAAATATACCTGCAGGCTGAGGGAGTCTGACACAATAGAGAGAGAACTGACTGTGTTGCACAAAAACCGAGGCGTTGGAAATCAGGGAGAAGTTTGTGATGGACAGAATTACAGGATCACCAGCATCGTGGCAAATCCAGCAGTTATTTGCAGGTTGAATTACCTCCTCTTGCAATGGCCCGAGATATGTAAACAATGACCTTATCTTTCCAGGCCAGAGCAAGACAAAAGATGAACAAAAGGATCATAAAGACCTTCATGCTGTGAGAATTAGGAAAAGAATGGTCAGAGAGGGACAGAGGAATGGAAAGGCATGTTCTTAATCCAACATCTTGGAAGAAATCAGTCTACTTCAATGTCAGCTACTTCTCTTCCTACTCAATTTGATTTTGAGGTCCCCTGCATTTGCACAGGACCAGATGTCAGGTGGAGGCTTCTTTAGTTGTAAAATACACACCCAAGTTTCAACACCTTGATTTGGCAGTGGTGTCAGTGATCAAGAGTATTCTATAGGGTCCTTTTCATGAATCTCACTTTTGCAAAAGTGTTGGAGTAAAACAGTAACAAAAGACGTAAACATGCCTGTGGTTAAAGATTTGATGAGAGTTCATTATAATGAAATTGATAAGCAAATTTGGTTATTTCTGTGACATACAACATTTTAAGATAATAACTGGAATTATGACTGATAACATCATACCAGGACATATTAGATTTTTAGATACTTCATACAATTTTTAGAACACATATTAATTACATATATCCATACAAACATAACCTAAAAGGCTTATTTGACAACGCTTCCCATGTAATTTAATGAACCAAATAAATCTAATTAGTTTAACATCTCTCTTTCAGAAGGTAAGAGACAAATCCTTTGAGATTTCCCAGGGACCTTCCAGGAAATCTCAGTTAGTTTGAGATCAAAAAGACTCCATCTAGAATTTGATTTTGAGAAAATGTCGAAAGTTCTGAACATTTGATTAAATAAGATCACATCATTATGAAATGATACTTAGTTATCTATTTAACCAAAGTGACAGCAGAAAATGTGAAAGGCAAATACAGAAGGTTCCATAGTTATGAACAAAACTTAGCTCTTTTAATATTGAGAAGACTGGGTTTTCTTGAGCAATCAAAGACTTAATAAAGACATGTGAAGCATGATAAATTATTTTGGTAGAAAATAAAATCTTTGCTGTCCAGGCAGATTACTTAATAGGTAAAGAAAAACCTCTGGTTACAATTTTATATTAAGCGCAGACCAATAATCTAAGAAAGCTTTGTCCTTTTAATGGAGAGAAAGCTAAATTCTAATCTTGTACCAGTGTACTTTTGATATTAAAACTCATTCTTGAAAAATGTAAGTGAACCCATTATAATCTTAATCAGCTTGACCACACATCAGATTTCTTTCCCAAGACCTTTTCCACACACTTCTACAACTTTTTTATGTGCGTTCAGATTTTGTCCTAAGATTTTTAGCTTTCTCTTTGTAAGACAAGCAGTACTTTTACTTTCCTTACCTACTTTTCATACACAGTTGTTTCCTTTCACTCTTGTTATTTCTAAGTAGCTTTAATTACATAAATTGATTAGAATTTTTAACCCTTAGAATCCTTAATTCATAGTGAAAACTAAGAAGTAAGCAATTGTGGACTGTTACACTGGCATTCTGTGGCTTGGCAAATTTATAAATACATTGCATAATTTCTAGTATATTCTTCCTCATAGTAAGTTTTCTAATGTGGCCCAAAACATGTTTACTAATAGATGCAAATATTTTTAGTTCCTCTGTTAAAGGAAGCCAAAAGTGGATAAACTTATGTTCAGTAACTAACATTTCAGTATTTTATCTTATTTGAAAATGATCTAGATATTCAATGACTTTCCATTATTTAACCTATCTCAATATAACTTTAAGATTTTAAGTTACCAAAAAGACTTTGGAAACTACTTTTAAGTAGACATACCCATAAAACATAATTATTATTGAAAACTTCATTTATAAATCTTACATCTTACCTCTTACATCTATTTAATTCAGTCGTTCTTAACAGTTATGTTTAGATTAGTCATGAAAATTTTATGAGGCATTATACAGATAACCATCATCTTAGGTTGTCTTTCTTGCTGACCAATTATGTAACAGACATAACATGAGCTGATTTAACTTATAGTAACATAGATAGAGTAAGTGTTACATTTAGTGCTGATAACTCTATGACATGCCTATTTTAATTAAACCAACAAATTTAAACCATCTTTTACTTACTAAAGATTATCCTAGAGCACACGAACTTGGAAAACATTTGGGTTAGTTTCTGTATTTCAGATACAGAAATAGCAATGTTTGTCTTTCAGCCAAACAAATAGAGCTCATTACAGATTAATTTTGTCAATACCATCGGAGGTAGAAAAAAAAATCACACATTTATTATATACATACATAGACATATGTAAAAATACAAGCAGATGTGAACAGAGATCTTACAGCTTTGTTTTTAAATTTTAGCCACAAAACAGGTATGATAATGCAAAATTCACTAGTTTATAAAGAACAGTTGGATACCAATTGTGTTTTTGGCAGATGGTATAAGTTAAGGTTAATTGCTCAAATGGCTTAAGCTTTTTACCAATATTTGCATAAGAAATTTTAAGGTTTTTCATAGGCCAAGTCTTTCAAACACCTTTTCCTTTTTTCTTTTTCCTACTTCTGATAAGAATTACCTTGTTTCCTGGAGAAGACCAGGGATAACACTTATATCTTAAAATGCACAGGAGAAGAATGCAAGTTGCACCAAGGAGGACTTTTGTTCCCTAAGCCCAGGTATTTTACAATGACTGTTAGCTGTTTGAGATGATAGGGGAGGATCTCAGATGGGTAAAAAGAACAGGTGGGCTTTGAATTATGTCTAGAGCCACATTTCTCCCAAAGATAAGCAAAAGAAAGAAAGAGACAGTTCCCCTGAGAGCTGGCAAATAATCAGCAGGACCCCAGCTGCACATGGAGTGCAACCCACATTTCTGCCCAGCCATATCTACCTGCAAGTGGGGTGCCACTGGCATTTCTATCTGTTCATATTTTTAGGTTTCCCCCAACCTGATGTTTGCCAAGCCAAGTTTTCAGGACATACAACGAGACAAACAAGAAGGCAATAGCTGTCTTTGGGAGAGAACGGTACCAATAGATACCAATAAGCAAATTTATGAGTCAGAGTTCAAATATCTAATTCTTATAAATGTTTTTCCTGCCAGTCTGAATTTGGAAAGGAATGGACAATGTAAAGCTTCACCTTCCTCTCTCTGCTTCAAATCAGACAGCATCCAATCTAGCAGATAAAAAGGAGCTCCAAGGAGCTGTACGAGATGAAAGGCTTTTATAGGCAGAAGTGAGTGGAGAGAAGGAAGTTATATGAGGCAAAAAATGGATTGGTTATTGCAAAGTTACTTTCCTTTAGGGAATGGTGGCATCTCAGGCAGGTTACCTAACTAGTGCTGACCAGGAGATTCCTGATTGACTCTTTAAGATTCCATTTCTGGGAGAACTGAAACTGCAATTAAGTTTCAGTTTGGTGACATGGGGCTTAGCAACTCAATTTTTGGCCTGTTGTTTTTAACAATATTTTATAATTAACATCTGTATAGCTCGTATCTTTTAATTGGTAAAGAGCTTTGATCCATTTTCTATAATATAATCATGATGATCCTATGAAGGTGGTATTATTGTCAGTTGTTTTTATTTTATTTTTTAAAAAATAAATTTGTGTATTTATTGGCTGTGTTGGGTCTTCTTTGCTGCAAGTAGGCTTTCTCTAGTTGCAGCGAATGGGGGCTACTCTTTGTTGATTTGCATGGGCTTCTCATTTCAGGGGCTTCACATTTTGGTAGATTCTCTTGTTATGGAGCACGGGCTTTAGGTGCATGGGCTTCAGTAGTTGTGGCACGCAGGCTCAGTAGTTGTGGCGCATAGGCTTAGTTGCTCTGCAGCATGTGGGATCTTCCCAGACCAGGGATAGAATCCGTGTCCCCTACATTGGCAGGCGGATTCTTAACCACTGCACCACCAAGGAAGTCCAGTTGTTTTTAATTATAAATTAGCAATGTTGTTAATGGTTAATAATAATGTGAGATAAGGTATGTAATACACTTAGTACTGAGCTTTTGACTTAGAGAATATAAGCAATAAGTTGGCTATTATTGTGATTTTTAAAAAACCTTCACCCTTACTTTTAGAGACAAGGAAAATGAGACTCAGAGCTATTAAGGAACTTGCTTGCCCAAGGTTCACATAGCTAGTAAGAGTAGGGTGGGGATTGAAATGTCATGTCAATTTTTCTGAGACGCATCCTCATGTCAATTTTTCTGAGACGCATCCTCCGTAACAGCTTAAATAGCATGGTCTTGCCCAAGGTCAAGAGTACCCAGTCTGCTGCTTACCGATTCTGTGACCCTGGTCAAGACCAGGCTATTCAAGCTTTTCTATCAAACTATGCCACTGCCAATGAAATCACAGAATCAAAGGTCTGAGCTTAAATCTTGGTTTTGATAACAAATTTCTCAGACTGTGGAATTCTATACTTCTTGGTGAACTAGAGAGAGGCCACAGCTTCCCTTCCACAAATAGCAGCAAAATGGTTTTATTTAGACTTAGAAATTTATACACTTGAGCTACTTTACTAGGAGCATTTTTCTGCTAGAATTGATTTGTTATAAGGTCGTGCCCAGTTGGAGAGAGATTTTAAAATATTAACAACCAACTGGTGATACAGGATTTTCCCAAATGTTCTCTCACATCTGTGAGCTCATTATAATTTGTTTCCTCCACTTACTCAACACAGCACCATGAGAAGTCCCTGCATCTGCGTGTTTACATAAGCAAGAAAGTGCATTCAAATGCTTCCCTCTGAAGCATATTTTCATGCGAGAGCGCTCATCTTGTTAGATGGTAAGGTTGTCTGAAGATGTACTTTGAGGTGCCTGAGACTACATGGCTAGAAGCGCCAGATTATATTTCACTTTCAATTTCCTCGTTTGCAAGAGGAGGATTTCAGTAATAAAATGCAGCTGGAATCAGTCTGTGACTGAATCGGTATCCTGAGAAACAAGGTGGTAATGAGGTGGAAAGGAAAGAGGTGGGGGAAAGGATGGGTAGTGGAAAATGTGCCCCCTCTTCAAAAAAGTGCTCCCACCAGGAAATCCTATGATGGGTGATTGGAATCCTATGATTGGTGGTTGGAATGGGACTGTTGTTAAGTGTCTGCTTAATACTAACTAGTGCCTTTTATTATTTTTTTCTTAAACTAGTTTGTCTATTTTACTAGCCTGTAAAATCCCTCTCACCTCTTGCCCACTTCCCTGATCATTGGCTTTGAAGTGTGTACATATTTTAACATAGAATTTGTGATGATTGTTTCTTTTTCCAAATAATAATGTTAGACAAACACTGCCTAAAATGGACAAGATGTTTCTTCACTGCATGGTGGGAGCAATTAGCTGTGTCTATTACACCTACAAGGGCTGACCTGGCTGAGGTCCTTCCTGTGGTATCAGGTCTGGCACAGGTGTGTCATCTAGACCGGCAGTTGCAAAGCAAAGGACCAAGACCAAATCAGTCTTATGGACATGTGGGGTTTTTTGGCTCAAACAATTGAAAAAAATTTTTTTAAATAGTTGCCAACTTTAAAACGAATCTGGAGTGTTCACATAAAAAGTTTCTGGCATTTTTGGAAAAATGCAAAGCTCTGTACACATGGGCATATTACTCATAGTGACATGAGGTACTGGTCAGGTAGCTCTGTCCTTTAGAAGGGGCTATTCTTTCCAGGTTGCTGTGGTCCCCACCTCTTCCTGACACCTTGAGAAAAACTTGGTCCCTGTAGGCATTTAAGATTATAATCCTAGAAGATTAATCAAGGATTGCCCCCCAAAACAAACAAAAAACAGCCACCAAACATTACCCCGTTTCAATATTGACTGTAGGTGACCTCAGGTGGCCTTGGCCTGCAGCGGCTTGCAGCAGAATATTGGTTCCCAGCCAGAGCTTGAAGTCAGGCCGCATCTGTGAGAGCAGTGAATCCCAGCCACTAGACCAGGGGCCAGTGACAAGGCCCTGGCCCATATGGCTTTGCAGAAAATGAATTTCCACAAAGAAACGTAAAGTCGTGAAAGAAGTAAAGCGTTTATCGGGAGGAAAAAGGGTACATGTGGATAGACACACGGGTGGAGTGGGAGAGAGATCACACCCTTGTGGTAGTTTGAATCACTTATTTGGGGCATTTCTTCTGGGTTTCCTCTGTCCAGTTAACTTGCTTCACGTGGCTCTGAGTCCATATGTGGTGTGCATGTATCTCTTATCCAAGATGGATTCTAGCAAAGAGACCTATGGGTAGGCTGACTTTTACTTCCTTTTTGACCTCCAGGGAGCCTTTCTGCACATGTATATTCAGGACAGTCTCCTTGACCTCAAGAATGAGAAATATGTGGTCTCTTATCTGGGCAGGGCTTACCCCCTCCTCCTCTTCATCTTGGAGTATCTGTCCACAGGGGCAAACTCCAACTGTTCAGCCTGGGGCCCATGTATCTCCTGCCTCATAGGAGCCCACAATGATATCTTGATATTTGGGAGAAGGTGTATGTGTTGAGATCACACTTGGACGTGTGCATATTAATTTGTTTCTGGGAGGGGGGGGGTGTCTCCACTCTCCCCTCCCCAACCCCAGCAAGTCCTAGAGAGGGCAGAGCACAGGCTCTGACTTGAGGCAGACCTACCTTCGGATTCTGGTTGTGCCATTCATGAATCACATGGTATCAGGAAAGTCATTTAACCTCTTCCAGTCTCAGTATCCTCCTCTATAAAACGAGGATGCTATGAGGGTAAAATGAGCAAGTGCCTGCTTGCACAGACCTGACCCCCTTTAACACCAAACACATGTTCCCTGCTTCTGTTCTCCCTCTTCAAGCCAATAACTAGATTGAGTTGGCAAGATCTTTCACTGAATTGTCAGCCACATGGGTCACAGTGGTTGCTGGAAAACACACAGAGCCCTCCACGTGCAGCGGTGGTGTAGCCTGGGACCCCGTTTAATACAGAAAGCCCCTTCTGGAGCTGCCTGGGCATCCTGAAGGTTCAGGTGCCCCCCCCCCCCCCCCGCCCCCCAGTCAGCAGGATCTCTCAAGGCTGTATCTTCCCTTGGGATGGAAGTGTCCTTTGTCAGCTTGTTGCTGAACTACAACTACTTTAAAAGGAAGGATGGAGGCTGTGAATTTGAGATCAGATTTCAGAGCAGAGCCCAAAGGCGTCCAGTTATGTGTGAACACAGCATGAGAAATAACAATAGGGAGTGAGATATGCTAAGAGTGTTATACATGAATTTACATTCAATAAAAAACCCTTCCAGCTATAATTATCACATTTTTGCTAATATTGAGATTCTAGATGTCAGACTTAATATTTGAGTAAACTAATTAAAGAATGTTTTTTTCTAGGCTTGACAAATAATCTTTTTTATTGAAACTTTTCAAATTTTTTTTTTCTTTTTTTGCTAAAACTGATGAATCTACATGACCTGCACTTGGGGACAGAACCCCAGGAGCATCTCACCTTTTTGATTCCCCCCCTCCCCCATTCCCAGTTCTGTTTTGTGTTCTTTTGTTGAGGGCACTATTTTCAGACAGTGTTAATGTGTCTTTTTTCATGCACTTGCCAAATAGTTCTAGGTGGAATTGTCTTTTAAGATTTCCTCTTTGGCTGTGACACATTCAGAATCAAATTGTTGTGCTCAGTAGGGCCATTGTCACATTATAACAGGGAAAATGCTTCATCATGTGTTATAGAGCAAGATGGAATCTTCGCTAAGGAGCTCAGGGATCAAAGCAGAGGGAAAAGATTAATTTTTATGCATCAAGTCATTATAGAGAGAGAAGGAGACATTAAGATTGCCAGAGAGGTGATTTTCTCATCTAATAGCAACACAGAGACTGTGTTGGGAGGACCATTGGCTCTGTTCTCAGATTTGTTTTTTACCTTTAAAGTGCTCGGATCTAGGTCATAAGCTTGTTTACACATATTTCAGGTTTTATAAAGGGCCTCCCTTAGAAAAAGATAGCACTTCCCCAGGATTTAGGTATATCTAAAAAAAAAAAAATTGTTTTTACTCCATAAAAATTCATAGCTATATTTCAGATAATTTTGAAAAAGAAAATAGAAAAGGCAAAGAAATCCCTTTTTACCATATAATCCTAATTCAGCAACTCTGGTGATGTGTTTCCTTTTCATCTTTTAAATGATGCTACTATTTAAGGTGCTTGCAAACATATATCTGTGATTTTATAGCCTGTTTCTTTTATTCACCTAATAATATACGATACATGATTTTCCGCTCCCTAGCATAGATTCTCTCAAGTACATGTGCCCAGTTTATTAAGTTCTTCTATTATTAGACATTTGGGTAGCTTCCTTTTTTCTACCCTAAAAAATATACTTGCACACCACGATTTTGCTGTATATTTATTTATATTCCTAGAATAAATTTCCCAAAGTAGAATTTCTTCATCAAAGATTGTAAATATTAAGATTTTTATGTAAACTGGAAAATTGCTTTCTAAAAGAATTATACCAATGGAATGCCCTGTCATTATATCAGATGCCATTTTAGTTCATTTGTACCTTTTGCACTTTGAGGAATAGATGATCATTTTCATATTTTGCTTAAATTTTTTGATAAATCAAGCATCATATGTGGCAGCAATTATTACTGATAATTACCCTCAAGAAATAAACACTAACATTTAAGGACAAAACATTAGTATGGGAAAGTGTAAGAACAGTATGGAGTGAAGAAAGGGGTAGATTTGGGAGTCAAGCTGCCTGGGCTTAGAACTGGGCTGTACCGCTTACCAGCTAAGTGATCTTAGGTGAGAATTTCTCAACCTCAGCAGTATCGACATTTGGGGCTGATAATTTTTTGCTGTGGGGAGCTGTCCTATACATTGTAGGCTGTTTAACAGTGTTTAACGGGCTATCCCTGGCCTCTACCCACCTTCTCCCCACATTGCCAACTGTTCCTTGGGGAAGGCGCCTCTCCACCTTTAAGAATCTTTGTCTTTGGCAAATTACCAAACCTTCAGTGCTCAGTTTCTGTATATATGGCGATAAAAATAATGCTCACGTCCAGGAGCTATTGGGAAGGCTAAGCGGCTTTGTCCCTGTAGAGCCTGGGGAACCGGGGCTGCCACACACCAGGTGCTTGGTCAGTATCAGCTATTGTTAATGTTGAATTCTTGAGACTGCTCTTAAGCAAAATGCTTGTTTGTTACTTTTACTATAAAAATGATTGTATGATTTGAAAATTTTAGGAAGGTATCAGAAGCTAACAGGGATCTCTTGTAACCCTAATAGCCTGGGACAACCCTATTAACATTGAGGTATATTTTCTTCTTATGAATGTAGAAGAGTTACTGGCACATTATAGTTGCTCAATAAATGTGTTGGATGAATATGAAACATGAGATGAGGTTATATGTACCATCCTATTTTTCTCCCTTACCACTGCATTGTGACTTTTTGCCTGTATGTTTGGAAATTCTTTGAAAAGATGTTTGACATGTATAATATCAACTCTATGACTGCTCGCTCATTTAACTATAATTTTTGGCATGTACATGATGTTAATTTTTTATAAATAATATTTTTTCTAACTTATGAAAAATTTCAAACATGTATAAAAGATGAAAGAATAGTAGTGTACACCCACACTTTAAATGTTTTTTAAACATTGTGCTGTATTCTCTCTTTTTATTTGTGTGTGTGCATGTGTGTGTGTGTGTGTGTGTCTGCATAGATATAGATGCGTATATTGAGTATTTTTTACTGTTTTATGCCACTATTTAAAAGTAAATTGCAAACATCATAACATTTCACTCTTAAAGACTTTAGCATGCCTCTCCCAAGAATAAAGACATTCTCCTGCATAACCATAAAATACAGAATTTGTCTGATTGTTCCCTTATAGTGTCCTTTAACTTGTTCCTGCAGCCTCTGGATTTCCTGTAAACTGAAGTTAGGTCTAAAGTCTTAATTAGATTTAGATAAACACTTTTGGCAAGAATATTTCATGAGTAATTGCATCATCTGGAGGATATAACATAAGGTTGTCCCATGATCACTCATGTGAAGTTTGGTTACTCGGTTCAGGTGATGACCACTGGATTCCTTTCCTTAGGTACGTTTTTCCTTTTGCAATTAGTACATTTTCTACAGGGTACTCATTTGATATCATATGACTACTCTGTTCCCCAACAACTTTTCACCTAATGGTATTTAGCATCATTAGTGATTCTTGCCTAAACCAATTATTTTATTGGGAGCTTCAACTGGTAACTTTTGTAATTCTCTTATTTCACTTAAATAGCTGATATTCTTCTGGGAAGGAAAGTTTTCCAAATGGAGGGTAAATGCTTCTTATGTTCTAAGTACTAATTTAAAGAATGAGATAAATGAGTTTTGCTTATTTTTCTCTCATTTTCTTTTTCTTTTTCTTTTTTTTGTATTACCATAGACTCACAGTTTTCTTTAGCGCTGTGCAGTCAATTATAATAATTTTCTGATACTCAGGTTTTCTACTGGGCACCCCTCCAAGGTGACTTCTGTATCTTTCAGCATCCATGTCTTTTGGTAGTCTTTGGGTTTCCTCCTTTTTTGACTCGTGTTCCAAGCTTACTTTTATATTTTCTGCCTCAAAAACCTGGAATCGACCTTTTACCCATGAAGCCTTGATTCGTTTTAGTCAAGAATGACATAAGTAATCTTTTAATGAATACTTTTGCAGATGAGGTTTTTACCAGAATTGCTAGATTTGAAATTATTTTGACAAAGATTGTGAACTATTTAATGCCTTTAATATACTTGCCAAATTGCTGTACAGCAGTTAGTAATCATCAGCATTCCTTGTAACGATTGAGAAATGTCGATCTCAGTGCATTCACACTGAAATTAACTTTTTTGTATGATGAGTAACTCTATTACAAGTAAGATTGAACAGCTCAGTTTTATGGATGTTTATAAGTTTCTTAGTTTTCTATTGTGGTATTTATTTTAAAGTTTAAAAAATACCTCAGAGACTAAGCCTCTGTCTACTGTGCCTTGTTGCAAATCATTTTTCTAGGGTGTTTTTGTGTTTCCTTGGCTGTCAGAGTTTTAAATTTCTAAGTGGTCATATTTATTTACATCTTTCTTGATGATTTCATCCATTTCTCTAGTGCTTAGGCATTCCTTGTCCAAACTAAGAAAAGTTAAATGTTTCTATATACTTTCCTCCTGCTTAAAAAATGTAAACAAACCTAACCTTTTAATGTTTATGCTTAGTTTTCAAACCATGTGGAATGTATTTAGTGCTATAGTTTGAAGTGAGAATCTAACTTAATTTTTTCACGCAAAGCCAATTTTCCTCATGCCACAGAAGGGATAATCTATCACTTTCTCCCTGGTGTGTAACTGTCTTCGTCATATATGTAGTTCACTAGATGGATGGATGGATGGAGAGAGAGAGAGATAGAGATATCAATGTCAATTTTTGCACCAGTACCATACTTTTTAAAATTATTGATGCTTTTAGGTACATGTGAAAATACAAGGCCCTTCTGTCTTAACTATTCTTTTACCTTTTTTTTCTTCAAGATGAACTTTGGAATAATTTTGTCATTTTCAGAAAATAGTTCATTACATTTAAATAACTTCTCATTTTCTAGATAGAACTTTAGGATTTCGTAATAACACCAACAATTGCTTTGGGACAAGGTAACTGCAATAATGTGAAAGCATTCGAAGTTGTGATGGCCCTCTGAGATGGAGCTTGGTCAGTGTTGGGTGGGCTTCGTAGCATTTAGGTCTTAAACTACTAATGGTGAAAACAAATGTCCCCTATTTATGGCTTAAAAGGATCGGCGTGGTTGCTGCAACCATAGTTTCTAATCCAAAAGTTGAGACGCCTGGTGTGGCAGGTGGAATGATATTTATGGGAATAAAGGGAGATATTATAAATTTGAGCTGTCTGGAAACTTTGAGATCTGTATAGCCATTGGTCCTTCAGCCACTAGATTCAGACATTCATTTGGGGGTTGTATGTTCCAATCCAAGGGGTGTTTTTCTTTCCTATTAATATAGGTTAAACTGTCCAAGATACACTTTACATGGAAAAAGCCCTCATGGGCTAAGTCTCTGAATATCAAGCTATGTAGTAGCTCAGATCCTTACAGTATGATCAGTATAATACACTGGTGAAAAGTATGTTCTCTGGCATCAGACAGACATTGGTTTTGATCTTCACTCTGCCTCTTCCCAGCAGTGTGACCTTGGATAGTAATAGTATACCTAGGGGGAGGAGAAAAGGATAAATTAGGAGTTTGGGATTAGCAGATACAAACTATTATATATAAAACAGGTAAACAACAATGTCCTACTGTATAGCACAGGGAACTATATTCAATATCCTGTGATAAACCATAATGGAAAAGAATATATAAAAGAATGTATATATACGTGTAACAGAATCACTATACAGCAGAAATTAACATGATATATTTACTCAGCATCTACTATGTGTTGGCAACTGAGCATATAGTAGACAACAAAGCATATATTTTTAAAAATCCTACCCTCATGGGACTTACTTTAATAGGAAGAGACAAAAAAGACAAATAAGCAAAATAGTATGTCAAATGAAGGTAGGTGCTATGAAAAGCATTAATCAGGCTAGATCCCACTTGAAGGGTCAATTCTAGGGTAGGAGGGTTCCAATAGCCAGATGAGAAGGGAGTGTTTCTCCAAGGGACCTTGAGTCATGGAGCTGAAAAGGAGACCTAGAATCATTGCTGGGAGGAGTTATTGCACTGTGTGTCAGGTCCAAAGAGTAAGGAGAGAAAAGGAACAGGGAAGGAAGAACCAAGTTGGGAGCTGAGGTGCTGGGAGGCAGGACTGGGTCAAGTGCAAGGAACTGGTCTACAAGACTGGATCAGAGCTCAGTTCAGGAAGGATGAGCATGGGAACTCTGAGCTCCATGGTGTAAGCTATAGGGCACTCCCAGTGAGCTCAAGAAGTCATACAGGCCTGGCAAAATCGATGACCAGTCCTTGCTTCTAGATCCTTGACTAAGACACGTTCTAGAAGTCCTCTTCATGACACACATTTCATCTTATGACCTCACTTGCTACTATTTCTTCACATGGGAGAATGCCACAGAAATGATTTTAAAGTAACTTTTAAATTTACTTATGAATGTAAAGTGGGTTTACTGCCCCAGAAGCACAGAGACCCCAGCAGGATGAGGGTGACACAGTTTGAAGTCCTGGCTCAGAGGCTGTTGGGTGTCCAGAGTCTCTCTGCCTCTGCTTAGCTCCTTCTTGTCCCCTGATGCATGCTGGGGGCAGACAGCACCACTTCTGCCAGCTTCGAGGCTTTCCCCTCTTTCAGGGAAGCAGAGGAAACCAAAAGGTAGAATCCCACAGAGGGTAGCTTCCGCCTGATACCGCTGGGGATGTCTGGAGTGTGAGTTGTCCCAGCCTGAGGCAGGAGAGCTGAAGCTTTCACACCTTTCTGTCTGTCAGTCCTTGGCTTAAAAACTGCCCAAGAAGGGCCTCAGTACTTGGGCAATGCCAGCTTTCAGGTGTGGAGCAAAGCAGACTAAGGGCAGTCTCCCCAGAGTAGCTGCAAGTGAATACCTAACAGCCTGAAGAGGATCTCTCTCCTTTTCTCTTTCCTTGTCCCCTTTCCCTTTCTCTCCCTCTCCCTCTCTGTCTCTCTGTCTCTGTCTCACTCACAGTAAAAAGGAATCTGAGACATTCTGGTCAGAGCCACCAACATCTTCTACTGCCATGGGCTTCTGCTTAATATTTGGGGTCTTTTTTGGTTGCCGTTTTGATCATTCAGATAACATGCGGCCATGCTTGAGAACCATTGGAATTTTGGGGAAATGGTTCTCAGATGTACATTAGCTGAAGCGGCCTATTAAAATTCCTTGGGAGCATTTGTTTCCTTCCAGTTTTACTGACCTATAGCACTGTATAAGTTTAAAGTGTATAGCATAATGACTTTACTTCTTCTGCCTCTTGAATGTTCGGATTCAAGAATTTCCACTGTGAAAACAAAAAAGCACAATTTTAAAACCACTGCAGCAGGTGGAAAAATATTGAATGGAATGTGTTTGGGTTTAAATACTTCCCTTCCATCTTCTGCAAGGGGACGTGCGAGGTCTTTGAGCGGAGGTGGGGATCCTGTTAACGGACAACTCAGATAAACAGGTTGGTCTTGGACAAGGAGCAGTCACTGTGGGCATCATCCATGGAAACAATTAAGAGTTGACTATTTTAATTAACAGGTGATTCTGTATAAATTAAAACACCCTCCTTTTTTTACGTGAAGAAACCCCAATATTCTTAGTGATACTTTTCACATGTGCCTCTTTCCTTCTGTCTCTGATGGGTGGAATGAGCAGAAGGTACTGGCAGAAAATAGGCCTATAGAGTAGAATAGGCAGGCCCTGCCTTGGTGATAAACTCCCTGGTTATCCCTATTTCATTTCATTCTTGTCTCTGTGATCCACTTCACTGGATGGATGGTTTCCATCCATCACGGGTGTCCAAACCCAAAAAACCTATAGCTTATGACCATTCATTCATTTAACAAAAGCCCGTAGTTGGGTCCCAGCGTGTGGACAACCAAGACTTTGCCCTGAAGCCGTTGACTCAAAAAGGTTCTGCCCAGAAACATGTGTGTCTATATCAGGGATTGCTCTAGTCTGTTTAGTATTTGGATTTCCTTTTGAATGGTGCCTATGAGCACCACTATGTTAGGTACTTTGTGATGGATGAAACAAGCATCCAGATTGAAATAACAATCCCCATCCTTACAACCGTAGTTTAACTCTTCTAGGCATCTTCCTTTGTTTTGATTTCCAACCAAGATTCTTCCTCCATCTATTAAGTGATGGTCCTGTTCTACAGACCTGTTACAGGAAAAATGCACTATGAAATGCTGAATATCCACTTTATTTACAGACTTCCTACAGAAATCTCTCTGTGGGAGCCAATGATTTAGCTTGCTGACATATGATTCACAGCCTTTGTTAGACGTGATTAGGGACTGGATCATACTTTCACTTGAGATTTCTCTCACTAATAATTTGAGATGAGTTCATTTTTATTTCAGATTCCTGAGCAAACTGAACCTAATTTTGTCAAGGTGACTGGATATATCTGGGTGTGATGGCAAAAGAAGTTTAACCAGGAAGGTGAAATAATTTTATATATAGACATTAGAGTTTCTAAAAACAAGGAGAGAGGGAGATTAATTGGGATTAACACATCTCAAAATGACAAAATGCAGCTGTTGTTGACATCTGCAGAGCCAGCTGTTGGTACTCGACTCGACAACATCTCTTGCTATGCATGGAGAGCGATGTCTGTTCACTTCTGATGAAATAAGCGCACAGCATATGTGCTCAACAAGCGCATAAGTGTTGACTTGAGAGCAAAAGAAACATGATTTAACTAAAATGCAAGTCTTCTTTTTCTCTCAAAATAAGATACAACTTAATCTGTACTAGGGCTGAAACACATACAAATATGTTTGGGGAGTCCTGCCTCATTGGCTCCTATTGTTTTCTCATGCTTGAAACAGCTTTCCCCCTCCTCCCTGCCAGCTTTCAGCAGATTCTCGTCCACAGCTGAAAACTCAGACAGCCTTTAGTGTTTAACCCCTCATGAATTTGATCAGAACTGCACCTTTTGTGTCTAGAGTGCTTTTTCATTTACAGGACACTCTCAGATTTTCATTTTGGACTCTCATGGCACCTTTACGAGGAGACTTGTGTTGTCATCCCATTGTGCAAAGGAGGAAACTGAGACTCAGGGTGGGTAAGACAAGTTAGGTGACTTGCCCTTGGTTCACGAGGAAGTGGCAGAGCTGGGATAAGGACCCAGGGCTCTAATGCCCCTCTCCCTCACACCTGGGTATTGCATTTTGCTTGTACTACCTGGTATATCAATCTGTTGATTTTGTATTTCCCCCATGGACCTGTATGAAGACATAGGAGCAAGGAAATAAAAATAGCATATTTTGATACTTTCTTTACTCAGCACCACCTTATCTTGGGGAGCCTTGATTTTTTCAATTCTTCTTCCCAGAATTGACTGCCCTTAACATGACGGAAGAGACAGTTGTCTACATGAAAGAGTTTACACATCAGAAGGACCCTTCTGTTCAAACTATCCCTCATCCAAAGCCATTGCTTGAGAGTCTTCCGTTCTTTTAAAATGCACATATTCCTGGGCAAGGTGACACATTGATTTCATTTGATTTAAAGTGTTACTGATTCATTCAAAGGCACCCAGGCAGAGAGACCTAGGACAGACCAGAGGACCTGAGAGAATCCTGAGGGCAGTGAAAAAGAGTGAAAGATTCCAGCTGGCAGTTCTTGGGACTGAGAGCCCAGAAGCCAACACCCCAGCACATCTCCAGGCTGGAAGTTGTGAGAACCGGCCCCATCTCTGAAGATTCTAGAGGTGGGGAAAGGACGGGACTACTGGCAGGAGGAAGCCTAGGCTCCCTTGGATTTGTGCTCAGCGGCCTCCTGGTGGCTTGCCTTGGACTGCCAGCACATTTCAGCTGGGCTGCCTTTGGCAGGGCCAGGAGCACAGGTGGAGAGGGCCAGAACAGGTACTGCATGCTAAGTAGCTCTCAGAGGGTAACTTCTAGAGTGTTTCGGCTGTGGAAGCTAGAAGTGGCAAACTCCCTCTGTTTTTGTTTGACAAATCCCTGGGCTGCTTGTAGCATAAGGGCTGACCTGAACATAATGATCATTGAGTGTGAAGTCAGGAACTTTCAGGGAAGTTCTTGTTTCTTGTACTGGGAGAGAAAAGATCCTGGTAATAAGGAAATGATTTAAATAAGGTTTACATCGGGATCTGAGTCCTATCCTGTTCTTTTGTGGATTGCTGCCCTGAGGTGGAGGAATCTGGAGTTCCTAGCTTTATGATTAAAGCCTAGGAATGGGATGGTTTTGCTGCCAATTTTTCTACCCATGGAGTTAAATATTTTATATCTTCTAATTTTCTCTTGATTTGCAAGGGCGGGGGGAGGGGGAGAGAATTCACTGACCAATCTAGTAATGTTTTGTGACATTTTCTGTTTCCAAACAGAGCAATTTGAGTCTAGGGTAGTGTGTAATAGAGGCAAATGGTTCCAAAATAAAAGGCGAGAACCTCTAGGAAATTGCCTGCCATACTTCACATCACAAATTGAGAGTGTTTCTGACCTCTTGTATCACTTGCAACCAAGCTTATCTAGGTGAGTTTAGTTGACCTAAATTGCCAAGACTTGAGTAGTCGAGGGGTGACCCATAAGCTTCTGCCTTCCTTCATTTTCTGCTGTGATCTTGCACAGGGCCATAGCTGAGCCTTATTGGAGTGGATTTAGAAATTCTTATCTCCAGAGTTTCCTTCCATCAGAGGACGGAGAGAAGGAGGGAAGGAGGAAATCCCCTTGTGTAAGCAATTGCAGACACTCTAGAAACATGCAGCATTGTTGTAGAGATATCAGACCTTCCTCCCACAAACTATAATTGCTCATGACCCTGGCTTACTTATCTCTGATTTCCAAGTTAGGGAATGGCAAGGGTTCCAAGGCAGTGACCTCAATTCTCCAAATTTTCAGAACTATCCTGTTTTGGAGAAAGCTGGTTATTGAGGCAAGATGCTATTGAACAGAGGTAGACCATGTTTTCTTTGCCAGTAATTGGGGCTCCTTGTCATGGAACAGGGTATTTGAAATTTTACGTCCTGTGAATATCCAGGAAGTATGGGCCATAACTGTCAGATGTGATTCAATATATGTTAAAAAAAAAAAAAAAAAGAGAGAGAGAGTTCCATGTACTAACAGCCTTCTAAATACATCATACAGGTGTAATTCCATTTGGGATATTAGAACTTAACATGAAAAGCGAATCCATTTTAGTCTGACTTTGAAACTTTGAACACTCTCATCCAAGCCACCAGGTTCATTCCAGGAGGAGTGAGATGCTGGATGATAACGAAGGTCTTAAATAAGAAACAGATGTGATGTATTGACTGTCTTCTGTGTACTGCTCTCTGTGCTAGAGTTTTTCATGCATATCATTTAATCTTCAGAACAACCTTATGTGGTGTCTTGTTTTCTTCATCTTTTTTTTCTTTAATTGTGAAGGATACTGAAGTGGGTTTATAGATGAGGAAAGTGGAGTCTGGGGACAGTAAAGAATTTGCCCATAGTATCACAGTTAGTACATGGCAGTACAGTAAGTCCCCTACATGTGAGTGAGTTCCATTCCAAGAGTGCGTTCGCAAGTCCAATTTGTTCATAAGTCCAACAGAGTTAGCCTAGGTACCCAACTAACACAATTGGCTATATAGCACTGTACTGTAATAGGTTTATAATACTTTTCACACAAATAATACAGAAAAAACAAAGACACAAAAAATAAAACATTTTTAATCTTACACTACAGTACTTTTAAAAGTGCAGTAGTACAGTACAACAGCTGGCATCCAGGGGCTGGCATCGAGGGAACAGGCAAGAAGAGTTCCTGACTGGAGGAGGGAGAGGAGGTGGGAGGTGGTAGAGCTGAAGGATCGACAGCAATAGGAGATGGAGGGCAAGCTGCAACTTTACTCACACCTGATGCTGATGGCACAGGTTCTGGTTCCTTGCTGGGTTCAATTCTATCTACCCTCTTGAAAAACTGATCCAGTGATATCTGGGTAGTAGCTGTTTTTTTAAATAAATTTATTTATTTATTTATTGGCTGTGTTGGGTCTTCGTTGCTGCACATGGGCTTTCTCTAGTTGCGGTGAGCAGGGGCTACTCTTCGTTGTGGTGCACGGGCCCCTCATTGCCATGGCTTCTCTTGTTGTGGAGCATGGGCTCTAGGTCCATGGGCTTCCGTAGTTGCAGCATATGGCTCAATAGTTGTGGCTCACGGGTTCTAAAGCGCAAGCTCAGTAGTCGCAGCACATGGATTTAGGTGCTCCGCAGCATGTGGGATCTTCCCGGAGCAGGGATCGAATCTGTATCCCCTGCATTGGCAAGTGGATTCTTAACCACTGCGCCACCTAGGAAGCCCTGGGTAATAGCTCTCTTTTTCTTGTTGTAGATAACACGGTAGCACTGGATTGCATTCTGAGCAGCTGCTGCAACCTTTGTGTACTGTTCTACATTTGGGTCCTGTGCCTCAAAAACCAACAGTGCCTCCTCAAATAAAGAAAATCCCCTTGCCACTTCCTGCATCATGAATCTCTTCGGTTCTTTGGTTCTTCTTCCTCTTGTCTCTCTTCATCCTTTCTCTGGGCCTCCCATCTCATCAGATCTTCATTAGTAAGCTCCTTCTGTTGCACAGCAAGTTCACTGAAGTTGTCCTCTTGCAGATCTAGCTCCAGCTTCTCTCTGAGGGTCACTAAGTCACTGAAGACCTCTTTGGACTCCTCATCCACCTTCTCAAATCCACAGAAATTATGAATAAACTGCAGGCAAAGGTTCCTCCAAATCCCATTCATGGTGACGGCCGTAACCTCACGCAAAGCAAAGTCAATGTTTTTTATGGCCTTGTAGATGTTACAGTCCTTCCAAAATTGTTGCAAGCTTGTTCCTGATTTGTCAGTCGCCTTTACTACCTGACAAAAAGTGTGACATAAATAATACTTCTTGAAAGTCGCTATAACTCCCTGGTCTACAGGTTAGATGAGCAATGTAATATTGGGTGGCAGATACACTACTTTGACGTTGGGATGAAAGTTGTCCGTGAATGGGGGGTGGCCCAGAGCATTCTTGAGCAGCAAAAGAATGTTGAATGGGACTTTCTCCTCCAATCAATATTTCTCTACCTCTGGGTTAAAGTGGTGGAAAAACCAGTCCTGGAAAATGGCCAGGCTTTGGGGTTACTCTTCCACACAACAGGAAGAGAGGCCCTGGCTATGTTCTTAAGGGCTCTTGGGGTCTCTGAATGATAAACTCAGAGAGGCTTCAGCTTCATATCGTTGGAAGCATTGCCACCAAACAACAGTTAGCCTATCCTTTATCCTATCGCTTTATAGCCTGGCCTCAGCTTTTCCTCCTTACTGATGTAACTGTGGTCTGGCATCCTCTTCCAGTACAGTCCTGTCTCATCCACATTAAAAACCTTCTCAGGTAAATACACACCTTTATCAGTAATTTCTCGAAGCGTTTCAGGAAATTCCTAGGCAGCTACCATATCTGCACTCGCTGCCCTCACCATTTACTTTTACATTGTGAAGATCGGCTCTAGTCTTGAACTGATGAAAGCTGCCATGGCTGGCATTAAAAGATGCGCCCTCTGATTCTTTGCCATGTTTCTTCAAGTCTTCGTAAAGGCTTTTAGCTTTCTCTTGAATCAGCATTAAGCTGAGCTGGACTCGACACTGATGGTGATCCTGCATCCACACACTGAGAAGTCTCTCCATCTCCTCCATCACTTTTCCACGCTTCTTCAGTATCACTGTCGACATCATCAGCACGGCAGACTTCACATGTTCCATGATCTTGTCCTTGTTCTTTAGAATCATGCTGATGGTTGAACGATTCATGTTATAAGAATGAGCAACGTCTGCCATCTTTTTGCTTTGCTTCAATTATTTTCACTTTTGTTTCCAGTGTTATCATTTGGCGCTTGTCAGCAGTACCAGCTACATCACCGCTGCTTTTACGCTTGCTTCCAGACATCCTGGGCTTGAAACAAAGATACTGTACTGCTGTACTCTATATAGTACTGTACAGTAAAGTACGCAAAAGCACAACCACTTGTTGTGGATGCATGCACGTGACAGTGTACACCAGACACATGAACTGACTTACGTGATTGGACACACGAACGTATGTTCGCATCTTTGAAAGTTCACAACTTGAAGGTTTGTATGTGGGGACTTACTGTACCGGGATTTATCTGGGTCTGTCTGGATTGAGTCTGGGCAACCAACCACTAAACTCAGCTCTCTAAACAACAGTTTCTGATACAGTAAATGGGAGAGAAGAAGAAATGTATGTATTCCTCATGTATAGGATGGGGTCCAAGGAAAGATCGTCTCTCGTTAGAATTCAGCCAAGAATTTCATGGCAAATATTGAAACAATGAGTGTGAAATTTGTTCAGTATTCCAATAGCAAGTTTCCCAGTGAAGTCACTGTTCAAATATCTTCTTCCAAACGAATTGGAAGCTCTGTTGAAAGAAAGCCTCTTTGCTCCCACTGTTTCTGCTGGCAGCTCCCGGTGTGTTGGCCAAGAGGATGGCCCATTGAGGAAACTGCATGAGACTGAGAAGAAACAGAAGGTTTCTAGCACTCTCAAGGGTGCCGACTCCTCTCAAATTAGGCAAAACTTATTCTTGGTTCATAGCTCAGCTTCAGCACTGCCAAGTCCGAGGGAAGGTGGACTGGACTCCCTGGAGGCAGCTGGGAAATGACATCTTCGTTAATCTGTGTCCCTTCTGGCCACGTCCCACACCTGTTACCCTGGAGGGCATCGTGAGCAAAGCAGTGGGTGAATTAATTCATCTTAAGGCTGGCAATTGTCATGGCTAATTATGCACTTGGATCATGGGGGGCCAGGTGGATTCTCCTTCAGGTGGATTCCTAGATTACTGCCTCCTTTCATTCTAGCAGAATGAAACAGAGACCAGCTATAACCATCTCTTTCTCCTTTCCAATTTTCCCCTGTTGCTCTCCCTACATACTTCCACTGCTCATATTTTTTATTGGATGAGAGAAATTTTAAACTAGATTTGAAATCTGCAAAGAGAAGGATTTTACAGTTGACTAATATAAAGCTCATGGCTCCATGCCCAAAAGGGACTTGACTGCAATGGATACATGTTCTAGCCAGAGATGCTTGACTCCTAGAAACTTCTTTACAGACCACGGGGGCACTTGTTTGATTTTTTTTCCAGATCTGTGCATGCAGTCACCTGGAAGAGAGAATCTCCAGGTAACTCATGGGCTCATTGTGAAGATTAAATGAGCTACTACAAGCATGGATAAGAACAGTCCCAGCACATAAGAAGTGATGAGTCAAAGTTAGCTATTGTTAATGTCAACCACCCTATTTTCTTTAGTTTACTAATCAGGAAACTGAGGCCCAGAATTATAAAGTGACCTGCTCAAGATCACATAGCCAGTGGCAGGCTTGGAACTGGAGTCTCAGACTTGTGGTTCCTTTTACATGTTATTTGTAAATTCAACAACTGTTTATCAATTTCTTTATTCTGTGCCAGACACTGGCTGAGGATACCAAAGTGGAAAAGGCATGAAAAGACAGCAGAAAAACTCAGCAGGAGCTTCTTGTTTATGCAAAGGGGAAATACGACCCATCTATGTCATATGGGTGACAACCAGCTGAGGTCTAAAGGTGGTTATCAAGTTAAGTAAGCAGTTTTGAAATTTCACGGGGTAAAGTCAATAGTAGTAGCTCCTCATACCAACTTTTTAAAATTTACTGTTTAATATTAAATAATTTAAATTATTTCAACGTATATTGAATATTTATGCAATTCACCCCATGTTCCAGTATTGTTGTTTGAAGGGGATTGCACACACTGGTAGCATTTCTCCAGCCCACTCATCCCAGCAGTGATCCTTGTGGGAACTTACCATACATTAAGCACTGCTCCTCCCACGTCATTCATTTCATTTCTCTTTTTTTTCATCTTTATTGGAGTATATTGGAGTATAATTTACAATACTGTGTTAGTTTCTGCTGTACAACAAAGTGAATCAGCTATATGTATACATATATCCCGATATCTCCTCCCTCTTGAGCCTCCCTCCCACCCTCCCTATTCCACCCCTCTAGGTCCCCACAAAGCACTGAGCTGATCTCTCTGTGCTCTGCAGCAGCTTCCCACTAGCCATCTATTTTACACTTGGTGGTGTATATATGTCGATCATACTCTCTCACTTCATCCCAGCCTCCCCTTCCCCTGCTGTGTCTTCAAGTCCATTCTCTACACCTGCATCTCTACTCCTGCCCTGTCACTAGGTTCATCAGTACCATTTTTCTAGATTCCATATATATGCTTTAGCAAAGAGCATTTGTTTTTCTGATTTACTTCACTCTGTATGACAGACTCTAGGTCCATCCACCTCACTACAAATAACTCAATTTCATTCCCTTTTATGGCTGAGTAATATTCCATTATGTATATGTGCTACATCTAATGGACCTTTAGGTTGCTTCCATGTCCTGGCTACTGTAAATAATGCTGCAGTGAATGCTGTGGTACATGTATCTATTTGAATTATGTTTTTCTCTAGGTATATGCCCAGTAGTGGGATTGCTCATAGTTCTTTTTTTAGTTTTTTAAGGAACCTCCATACTGTTTTCCATAGTGGCTGTATCAATTTACATTCCCACCAATAGTGCAGGAGGGTTCCCTTTTCTCTGCATCCTCTCCAGCATTTATTGTTTCTAGATTTTTTGATGATGGCCATTCTGACTGGTGTGAGGTGATACCTTATTGTGGTTTTGATTTGCATTTCTCTAATGATTAGTGATGTTGAGCATCTTTTCATGTGTTTGTTGGCAATCTGTATGTCTTCCTTGGAAAAATGTCTGTTTAGGTCTCCTGCCCATTTTTGGACTGGGTTGTTTGTTTTTTTGATATTGAGCTGCATGAGCTGCTTGTATAATTTGGAGATTAATCATTTGTCTGTTGATTTGCTTGCAAACATTTTCTCCCATCCTGAGGGTTGTCTTCTTTTCTTGTTTATGGTTTCTTTTGCTGTGCAAAAACTTTTAAGTTTAATTAGATCCCATTTGTTTATTTTTGTTTTTATTTCCATTATTCTGGGAGGTGGGTCAAAAAGGATCTTACTATGGTTTATGTCATAGAGTGTTCTGCCTGTATTTTTCTCTAAGTATTATAGTGTATGGTCTTACACTTAGGTCTTTAATCCATTTTGAGTTTATTTTTGTGTGTGGTGTTAGGTAGTGGTCTAATTTCATTATTTTATATGTAGCTGTCCAGTTTGCTCAGCATCACTTATTAGAAGAGGCTGTCTTTTCTCCATTGTATGTTCTTGCCTCCTTTGTCATAAATTAGGTGACCATATGTGTGTGGGCTTATCTCTGGGCTTTCTATCCTGTACCATTGATCTATATTTCCTTTTTTGTGCCAATACCATACTGTCTTGATTACTGTAGCTTTGTAGTATAGTCTGAAGTTGGGGAGCCTGATTCCTCCAGCTCCATTTTTCTTTCTCAAGATTGCTTTGGCAATTCAGGGTCTTTCGTGTTTCCATACAAATTGTAAAATTTTTTGTTCTAATTGTGTGAAGAATGCCATTGGTAATTTAATAGGGATTGCATTGAATCTGTAGATTGCTTTGGGTAGTATAGTCATTTTCACAATACTGATTCTTCCAATCCAAGGACATGGTATATTTCTTCATCTGTTTATGTTATCTTTGATTTCTTTCATCAGTGTTTTATAGTTTTCTGAGTACAAGTCTTTTGTCACCTTAGGTAGGTTTATGCCTAGGTATTTTACTTTTTGTTGCAATGGTAAATAAGATTGTTTCCTTAATTTCTCTTTCTGATTTTTTGTTGTTAGTGTATAGGAATGCAAGAAATTTCTGTGCACTAATTTTGTGTCCTGCAACTTTACCAAATTCACTGATGAGCTCTAGTAGTTTTCTGGTGGCATATTTAGGATTTTCTATTTATAGTATCATGTCATCTGCAAACAATGACAATTTCATTTCATTTCTCAAGATCCCCCCCAAGAGGCTATTGGGAGCCAGCTTTGTGTTCTGGATTAGCTTCTTTTCCTCCCTCCCTCATTTCCTCTCTCCTTTCTTTTTCACACTCTCTCTCCTTCTTTCATCCTTTCTATGATTAAGAGCTCCTTTTAAAGAACAAGGACCTCAAATAATCAGAATCACCTTAGAAACAGGATTATACATTTCATCAAACAAGACTATCCAGGTGTCAATCTGAAAATCAAAATTTCCCTAAAATAGTGACAAGAAAACTTTGGGGAGGTACCGGACAGGTCAAGATGTTTGTACTTGCTGTCCTTTCTTTGGAAAGTGGCAGTAGTTCCCCTGGCATGTGTCTCTCATGGGGTACCCTCTAGACAACTAGGAAAGATGTCATCTGAAATTAAGGACATGAAAAAAGTGTTCCTGCCATGAATAGGGGAGGGAAGATTGAATTATAAAGATGGGGAAGTGATTGGTAGAACAGGTTGTGCCTGGCTGAGATGAGCATGTTTCTCCAACTTCCTCCACCCTCTGCTGTGAGCTTGCACAGGGCCTTAGCTCTGCCTGGATTTAGAAATTCTTTTCTGAAGAGTTTATATTCATCAGGATGAATTGATATAAGTAGTTTAATGAGAAGATGTTTACAGGGAGACCAGTCTTCCTTCATTCATTCAGCATGTATTGGGTGCTATGGGTCAGCAGGTGTTAGGAGCAGCCTATGGCCCTATTAAGGGGATGTCCCTCAGGGGTAAACACAGGTAAAGAAGAGGCTGCAGCCCCATCAGCTTGTCTGATCCAACTCTGCATGTGCACTGTGGGTGCCTTACCACATTTCTTACCTATGACATCATGAGGACATCCACACACCGCTGATGCTTGCTCCTAACAACTTGATCCATCTTCCTGAGCCTTGGTTACCCATACAGTGTTTTGATGATCAAATGAGCTAACATAGGTGAAAAGCGTTTTGTGAGTTGGGAGGAGGCCTCTGTGTACAGGAAAGCATGCTGCATTGTGTGAATGATGGTGTTTCCAGTGTGGGAAATGGAGGGTATGATAATGACAACACAAGGCATATGAGCTCATTTCAGCTTCACCTGTTTATATATTTTAGGTGAAAGTGATAGATGGATAACTCTTTGCATGTGTGGGCAGAGTTTGTGAAAGTGCAAGGAAAGGGAAGTTTGGATGTGGCTGTGAAAGTAACATGTGCCCACTCTCCCAGCCCCTCAATCATGTCAGGTTAAACCTGTAAAAATCAGCTGCCATGCTTGTAAGGAGAAGCATTTGCTTCTCTCTATTCTTGTATGTTTCAAATGGAGATCTGTGTTTTTAGGAGTATATGTGTCTATTTCTGCAGTTCTGCCCATCGCTTAATGAGAATAGCTTGGCAAGGAGAGGAAGGAGCTGGCAGTACCACCAGAACATGAGACTTCCTCCCCTGGTGCCTCTGGCCCCAGGTTCTCCTTCTATATGGGCACCTCATGCCAGAGCATGCATGGCAAGAAAGGAACAGTGGGGTCAGGGCTTGGAGACTTGTTAGTTCCACCAACAGGTATTCAGTGCCCGTCCCACCCCAGCCATTGTGCTAAATGCTGAAGATGCCAAGAGGAAGCTCTGAGAACAGACCTGGGGAGACAGGGCACTTAAACTGATCATTTCAAAATAATGCAGAATGCATTATGCAAAAGTATGTGTGCAGGATCCTTCATGGGAGGTGGTTTTCTAGAAGGGGGACACCTGAACTGGGTCTTAAAGGACTATGGGGACTGGGGGGCTGGTTGAAAGGAGCAGAAGGTCAATTTGGTTGGAGGACTAGGGTGAACAAAGACACTGAGGAAGGAAATGTGAGGGAGGTGCAGGCAGAGGAACCCGTACCTGGAGTTTGATGTTTCTGTTGCTTAAGTTCAAAGCCTGGGGAGGTTAGTGAGAGACAAGGTGAACTGTCTAGGAATGGTAGGAGGGAATATGCAAATATCCAAGGACTTTTAGCCAAAGTAAGGACAACCAGGTTGTGAAGATCTAAATAAGCATGCAGATAGCATGCGGAAAGTTTACAAGGGCGTCTGCACTGGTAAATGCTGGTTCTGGAGCAGGAGCTGTTGCTCTGTGTGCTTTTTATGTTATGTGTGTAGTGTGGGATATAAACAAGAAGCCAAAGGGTGGATGCTGTCCCAGGTTACGGCAGGGCTGGACATTGGGCTAAGCAAACTGAAACCTGCCTGGTGTGTGCTCAAAAACACTGTCATTGAATGTGCCTAAGCCCCTTTCAACCTGGCATGTGTGTTTGCTTAATAACAAATTTCATATTTACTAACAGAATCCAGTAAAACTGTGATGAATGAGAGTCTTTTAAGATAATCTTTTTCTCTCGACAAAAATATAAAAATGATTATTCTTAGAAAATTTGGATTATGCAGACAAATTTGAGAAATATTTAATTGTGTTATTAAATGATAATCATTGGTATTATTTTATATATAGCATGGATTTTTATTTTATTTTTTATTTTTTTTGGCTGCATTGGATCTTCATTGCTGCGCGTGGGCTTTCTCTGTGCAGGGGATACTCTTCGTGTGTGGGCTTCTCATTGCGGTGGCTTCTTGTTGCAGAGCACAGGCTCTAGGCATGAGGGCTTCAGTAGCTGCAGCACATGGGCTCAGTAGTTGTGGCACGCAGGCCCTAGAGCATGCGGGCTTCAGTAGTTGTGGCATATTTTCCGTTTTTAAACTTACTGGTATAGGGCGAATGTTCTTTCACACGGAGAAGGTGGGCGCACTCGTTACTAATTTGTTACCTCAAATTCACCTGTCATTGCGCTGCTTGGCAATACTGAAGCTGGGCCCTGGCGATACTTCTCCTTTGCCAGCAGGCGGGTATTAGACTTTGTTAGTAGAGGATGCTAGAGAGCTGCTTGCGGGCTAAACAGGAAGAATGCATTTCCCTTCCTCTTCCTGGCCTTGGGTCAAGCAGGTCAGTGTGGAGGGGGCCCGGTGGTGCCCATCTCAGCATCCTGGGTGGACCAGCTCCACCAGCCTGCCGTTCCAGCAAGTCTTCCCAGTACGCAGGGACCATTGCTATGCGCCAGCTTGCATCCACAGCCTCTGAAAGGCTTCTTCACCACCTGTGGACCACCGTTGGCCCACACCCTTCAACAAGGGTATATGACAACATCAGGATGACTCTTATCCTTGAAGGGGGCAAGTTCTTAGTTCCTTTTTCTTACTGCTCTTTGCATGTGCTACTTCTGAACTCCTCAAAGTTCTCTTTTACCCCCTTTAAGCAATTAGCTGCCTTTTAATAGTTGTATATCTTTATAGTAAATATTTCATGTCCAAGTTATTGCTTGTGTTTCTACTTCCTGACTGGACCTTAGCGGATAGAGAATAGAACGAGGAGAGATGTCATGAGTAATTTGGGAGAGAAGTGTTCCCTCCCTTTCCCTCCAAAATTATAACACACACACACACACACACACACACACCTACCCAAAAGCCATTGAGAATCACTAGTTTTATATATTCTCTTTGTTATAGCCCAAGTTTTCCGGGAAGCAAACCTGAGGCAAGTCTTATGTGCTATGCTTTATTAGTGGGTACAGTCACAGGGAACAAGAGTTAAGGAGAGAGTGATTAAAGCAGGGAAGGAGAGAAACCCAACATAAAGACACATTAGCAAGCTGGCTGCCTCTAGCATGGCGATTGCTCAACCCTGGCAAATTTCTGAGAAGTGGCATAAATTGCTGTATGCCCTCCACTGGTTCCATGTGTGTACGAGGGGCTTGATATGCATTTAAGTTATTCACCATGCAAATACATCTTCACAGTGATACGGAATGCTGCAATATCTGTGCACCTCTGACTGTTTTTTTTAGACCGAAGTATTTTAAGTACATGTATTGTGTCAAAGTATAGGAAATGAGAATCTTTAACCAGAATTTTACTGGAGATTTCAGATAACCAGAATTCCTTATTTCCTGAGCATTCTGGTTAATGGAAATTTTTTGTTTATTCTGTTTTCTCCAGTCAGATATCTCATTTGTAAGATAGATGTTCCATTCATTTAACATCATGGTTTTGTGTGTGTGTGTTTGTGTTTGTGTGTGGGGGTGGGGGAGGGAGTGCTGGCAGGGATGAGATGAGGTGGAACCACCAAAGGATCTACATTCAAAGAGAAGTTTTTGCAAATTGACATACATTTATCCATAAATTTTCAGGCTGTTTTGTTTTTCAATATCACAAAGGTGGAGTCTATTTACCTTCAAATTCTAAAGGTTCTTCTGAATCACTTTTGACCACTGGAAATTATGCAAACCATGGGGCCCCCACTGAGCTCCCTGACTTCACTGGACGGAGTAACGAGAACAGAGTAGTCAGAGGGGAAACACAGCACCGTTGTCCTTAAGAAAGTGCATGCACTCGGCGCTGATTAAAAACTGGACCAACCCATTTGTCCTCCACCCTGAGAGGCAAGAGCAGACCGGGAATGGGAAATGAAGCCCTGAGATCGGAGCCAGGTGGACGCAGGAGTGAGGGGTGAGGGGAGCCAAAGAGAGAGCCAGGCAGGAGGACTGGGACTTGGGAAAGAATGAAGCCAGAACACCCCAACCCTGTCCTACCAGTTTTGACGTGTGTGGACAAAAGACCCTGAATTAAGGGCCCAGGGCAGCCAGATAACTGACCTTGAACAATGCCCGTGTCTTCTGCCTGCCAACTCTACCCCTACCTTGGGGTCCAGATGTCTCTCCAGAGGACTCCCTCATCCTTTAAGAGGAAATCAGACTGCTGTTTTATAGGGTATCAATGTCTGCAGCTTTTCCTTAAAACATCACCTTGAATTTCTTTCCCTGATGCATAATTTATGCTACAAAAGGGAAAAGGAGAGTGTACCACGACTTACATAATTCTACTGACTCTGGAAACTCTGCTAGGGCAGCATGGCACGGATGCAGGAACCTCTAGTCTAGAGTCTTTTGTATGCAGGTGCTTGTAGGTCAAGTATGCACGACCACCCTACACAGATCTCCTTGGCCATCGTTCCTCTTATCGCAGACACACTAGCCTCCAATTCCCCTGACCAGTATTGGACCCAAATTGTTGGACCCAGTATTTATTTCAAGTTCAGCAGTTTCCTTGGCTGGCCCAGGCCTTTAGTCCAGGGTCCTTCACCCACATGTGTTGTAGAAGCTGGTAAGGAGTTCTAGGTATTCCAGTTTTATTACCGACACAGAGTCTTCCTTTTTCCTCCGTATTTGAGTGGATGTGAGAAATTGGCATTTGCTTGCTTTCTCGGCTTTTCATTTCACTTGACGAATCTGGTTCTTTGTACAATCAACTTGGCTGCTCTGTTGGAGAACTGGAAGGAGGCTCGTGGACTATCCTCTCCAACAGAGATGCCTTCTCGGAATCAAGGCAACCCTTCCCAGAGCTCGAGAGCACCAAGAGGGGCGGGGGGAGCACACTGGGTGCCCAGTACAAGGTTGGGCACTGGGAGAGAGGGGTGTAGTGGCAAGTGTGACCCTGGCTCTTAATGAGTTGGGGTCACAGATCCCTTTGGAAATCTGTCGAAAGCTATGAACCCTGTCTCAGGGGGGAGAAAGAAGCCCATACACGTAAAATTTTGCATGTAATTCTCAACACTCATGATCTCACTTTTGGAAACCTATCTCTGGACCCTGGTTCTAGAAATCTCTAACTTAAGTAAGACAAATGAGAAACCAGCACAAGACAATGTTATGATCAGGAGTTAAATCGAAGGGTTTATGTGTGACTGTGTATAAACTAAGGGCAAATGTGATGACTTCCCAGAAAGTGGAAAACACTGCAGCTATCTATAAAAATATGATCCAGGAGTTGTGTGATCCAGATGGACATTTCCTAGATCCTTGAAACTTCAAGAAATGAAAGAATGGTACTTGCCTTCTCCCCAAACTAACTGTACATATTAGGCAGCTCAATAAGTATCCAATAAATACTCTTTTTTTTTTTTTTTTGAGATAAATTAACTTGAATTCCTCAGTTGGGTGCCCTGTCTTTGCTGCTTTGTAAAACCCTGCCACGTATGTGTTAATCATCTGGTTTGGTGAGAAACACACCAGGAAGCCTGCAAGTCAGCTTGGAGGTAGGTGTGGAGTTTTTGTTTGTGAAAGGACTCCAAAGCTTCCAGAAATTGTGCAGAAAAGTATCTGAGTCCTGGGTAGAAGAAAGTCAGGAAAACTTGAAACAATCAGTACTGTTTTGTTTTTAACAGCAAACACAAGTTTAAAGTGTAATTTAACAATGGCATCCATTTAAAACCTAGATATAGCATTTAAAATTTTTTCCTTCTGCAAGTAGTCATCAAGAGCCTGCTGTATTCTAGATACACGCTAGGGGACTTCCCTGGTGGTGCAGTGGTTAAGAATCCGCCTGCCAGTACAGGGGACACGGGTTCAATCCCTGGTCCAGGAAGATCCCACATGCCTCGGAGCAACTAAGCCCATGTGACACAACTATTGAGCCTGTGCTCTAGGGCCTGCTAGCCACAACTACTGAAGCCCGTGTGCCTAGAGCCTGTGCTCTGCAACAAGAGAAGCCACTGCAGTGAGAAACCCGTGCACCGCAAGAAAGAGTAGCCCCTGCTCACCGCAACTAGAGAAAGCCCGCATGCAGCAATGAAGACCCAACACAGCCAAAAATAAATAAAATTACTTAATTAATTAAAAAATAGAACCAGTTTGCAAGGCAGAAGTAGAGACACAAATGTAGAGAACAAACATATGGATACCAAGTGGGAAAAGTGGGGAGGGTTGGGGGGAAATGAATTGGGAGATTGGGATTGCCATATATACATTACTAACAAAAAAAAATACCAAATTATACACTCTAAATATATGCAGTTTATTATATGTTAACTGTATCTCAATAAAAGTTCTTAAAAAAAAAAGATACACGCTAGATTCTGCAGATTATATCTTTGCAAAAGTGAATGACAAATCCAAACCCTGTCCTCACAGAACTTAATCTGGAAAGGAGGGCAGAGACCACCACCCTGGTCATCCTATAGATGAAGAAAGCAAGGCCTGGTAAGAGGGGAATGATTTGCCCAGGATCACACTGGGCTGAATTATAACCAGAGCCCAGGGCTTTGGGCTTTCCAAGAGCACAGTCATGCTAGCAAGAATTTGATGGTGAAATCAGAGGGATTGTGATATTCCACAATCAAGCATTTATTAAGCTGCTACTGTTTCCAGTACCAGTCTTTGCTTAAGAGCCAGAGATACTGAAATGTATGATGAACTGTTTGATCTTCTAAGATATGGTGACTAAAGTAAATTTTGTTGTAGAAGCCCATGACTTTAATGGGGTGGCTTTTTAGATGGGCAAACCCCAACCAAACAAACAAAAAAATAGCTAAATATAGGGGATCAAAGCCAGTTCTTGGGAGCAAAAAGAGGAGAAACAGAAAAGGGAGGAGACAAATGGCAACAATAAAAATGTCAAGGAGGAACTGACCCATGTTTTGGTGGTGGACGTATTTTACTCAAAGAGGACGTGTTCCCTTTTGTAACCTTGTAAACCACACTGGAGAAGGACCCCAACACCCTTGGGGACCCAAGCACTTTCCAGGCCTAGTCAACATTGTTAGGTGGGGATCAGGGGTGGAGGGGGGCGGTGAAAGGAGAATGTCAGCAAGTTCAGCCACCCAAGGGGGAAGACCCTGACCCTACAGACTTGGGCGAGAGAGAATTTTGAACACGTTGTGTGCCCGGGCTTGCAGGTGGCCCTTGGAAATCATTCCTCGGGGTTGCGCAACAGTGTGGTGCCTCTTGGCAAGCTTTTATTGATGTATCTATTAGGAAGTGCCATGATTTGCTTACTAAGTTTCTGTTTCATTTGCATCTTAATGTCCTATCATTAGGATATAAGTACAGGCAAAGGGAATTGAGTAATTTAGAAATTCCCTCTGGGGATTTGGTAACTCAGGATTGTGAACTTAGAAGGCTGCAGATGGAAAAACAGGGTCTCTGAGCTTAAGAAGTGTTTTGAAATGGACCCACCAGCTATAGCATCGGACCTGAAGGGCCGACATGCGGGAATACGTCATCAGCGGCATGTTTTATGCCTGAAGTTGGTGCTCAGTAAGGTCACTTTTCAGAGTCTCCAAGAAGCCCTGGGTGTTTTTTTGTTTTTGTTTTTTTTAAAGATGTACCATGTAAGCACAGTATTTATGTATTTATTTATCTATTGGTCGCTCTGGGTCTTCATTGTGGCACATAGGCTTCTCTAGTTGTGGTATGCGGGCTCCAGAGCACACAGGCTTAGTAGCTGTGGCTCCCAGGCTCTCTAGTTGAGGTGCACAGGCTCAGTAGTTGCAGAACTCAGGCTCTCTAGGTGTGGCACACGGGCTTAGTTGCCTTTTGTCATCATGTGGGATCTTAGTTCCCCGACCAGGGATCGAATCTGCGTCCCCTGCATTGGAAGGCGGATTCTTAACCACGGAACCACCAGGGAAGTCTTGCTCCTGGTATTTTGATTTGGGTTTTTTTCTGCTTGTGTTTTGGGCCAACAGAGGTTTATAGATGATACCGCAGCCGCTACCTCCTGGTGGATGCAGCTTTGTTTCAGAACTATTTATCTCTGGTTTGGGCACTGTAGGAGTGGAAAAAGAAAACCATGGGAGCCAAACAGCCTTGAGTTTAAATCCTTCACCGAGTTATATGACACCTTTGAATCTCAGTAAGCTCTTATATGGAAAATGGGCATAATAGTTACTTTGAAAAATCGTGAGGCGTAAATGAGATAATGTACTTAAAGTGCCTAACACAGTATCTGAGTCAGCAGGTGCCTGAAAACATAACTGTTCCTTACTTTGCCGCAAGTACCTTGTTTTGTTTCTAAATGTCTCTAACTCCCAAATAAAGCTCTCTGGGTACCAAATGCAGGGCTCCTGGCCATCCAAAGTGCATTTGTCTTGGGCCTGCTTTCTAGAATGGAATTTGACCACCTGGAATAGCTGCTTCGTCTAAATGGGCAAAAAGCATTAAATGACCTAAGTCTGTTCAGGGAAGAATTTGATCCAGCACTCCTCTTCTTTCCACTTGCTAGAGCTGAGCACCCCAGCTGTGTGTACATAACATGAGGGCTAAACACCCACTAGAGAGCATCTGGTCCAGCCCTCTCCGTTTCGAGATGAAGAAATCAAGATTGAGAAGGATGAAGGGGTATGTCCAAAGACTCGTAGCCACTCAGTTGCAGAATTAGGAGAACTAATGTCTCTTATTTTTAAGGAGATTTCATCATTTTCAGAGTACTTTTTTACTCTTTTTTATTTGAGCCTCACTACAACTTTGAGAATAAGACAGAAAATGTATCATCATCCCCATTTAACAGATGAGCAATCTGAGATTCAAAGATGAAGCAGTTCCTAAGTCTCACATCCAGGTCTCTAAACTCTGAGTCTAGTGTCCTATCTAGGCCCAACTCAGCTGCTAATGCTTTGCTAATTAGCTCTGAAAAGTACGAACATGACCCAAACCTGGGATACCTTACACATCACTGGTCTCCCTTTTGTCAGGGAGCAAAATTCTCAGATAAATCCTTAAAGGCAAAGGGGCTCTGGGATAGAACACATGGGGGATGCTGACCCCCAGAGGAATCTGTCCTTCAGTTCATTCATTCATTCATTCATTCATTGCTATATCCAGTATTTAATGAGCAGCCCAATATGTGAGGAACTGTGCCAGGTGATGCAGGAATATGGAACTGAATCAGCCATCATCTCTGCCCTCTAGGAGCTGACAATCTAGCCAAAGAGTTTACCACCTCTGAGTTTATCTAACAAAGGGCTCTTCTCTCTCTTTTTCTTTTTTTTTTTTTTTGTTGGGGGCATCTCTCCCACATAAGGTCTCTGCCTCATCCAGACCCCACAAGGGCCCTTTTCTTTTAAATAATAAAAATGAATAAAACTTCATTGTTTAAAAATTTGGGGTACACCTTCTAGACTTAATAACTCTATTCTGGCGATCTTAAAAATTGATAACTGCCAGTCCTAAGTTCTAAAACTTGAAATTCTGAGCATCACTTATTACTATATAAGAACTAAGATTGTAGATCAAGAAAGTCTGGGCAATTGCATTCAATCTGGACTGAAATCCTGAAGGCTAGGAAATATATATATATATACACACACACACACATATATGCACATATACACGCACACATATATATGTA
Organism: Hippopotamus amphibius kiboko; assembly: GCF_030028045.1. Taxonomy (NCBI): domain Eukaryota; kingdom Metazoa; phylum Chordata; class Mammalia; order Artiodactyla; family Hippopotamidae; genus Hippopotamus; species Hippopotamus amphibius. The sequence goes on along the minus strand of NC_080187.1, from coordinate 201,490,546 downwards.
TATATATGTATATATAGGCTTCATTGTTGCTGATTTTTCTGATTTGATTCTGGGAACAAGGATTCTGGTATTTTAAGATTGTAATTAGTTGGATTTTGGCTAATTGTGCTTTTATTGTGTAAATGGTCCCTCAGTGTCCACGGGGGACTGGTTGCAGGATCCCCTCCGAGGATGCTCAAGTCCCTTATGTTAAATGGCATAGTATTTGCATATAACCTATGCACATCCTCCCATATACTTTAAATCATCTCTAGATTACTTAATACCTAATACAATGCAAGTGCTATGTGAATAGTTGTAAATACAACGTATATGCTATGTAAATAGTTGCTGGTGCATAACAAATTCAAGTTTTGCCTTTTGGAACTTTCTGGAAATTTTTTCTCAAATATTTTCCATCTGTGGTTGGCTGAATCTGTGGATGTGGAACCTGTAGATACAGAGAGCTGAGTGTATACTTTACAAAGCAAAATGGTACTTGGCAAAAATCCATATTCATTCATTCACTGACTAGTCATGAATTTCTATTTGCCAGATGCCATGTAGGTATGTATCAGGTCTTTAACCTCAAGGGGTTTCTAATCTAATTAATCCCAGATGGCACATATACAACATGAATGCTCCCACTTCTACTTTTTGTGCTCATGACAGACATTGCCAATTGATCACAGAACTCTTTAAATGCATCTAGATCTGATCTCAGAAGCTTTCTCATTATAAAGCTTTATGTCACTACCAATAATTAAAAGTTGCTTACTTGTCAAAACTACTTGCCACTTCCGTGCTAAATGAACACTTTCTGACTAAAGAGAGCTGGAGAAAATTTAACATTATATCCAATATGACCAAAAGAAAAGACCAGTCTTAGATGAGTATAAATCTACTTAATTCACTCTTGCAGCCCTTCCATGTATTTAAATTCTGTTATATGAAAGAGAAATGTCTTTTGTTAAATAGTTGAATCAATTTTGGTTTTAGTCAGTTCTATGTACAATTCAGTAATAGGGCAAATCAAAAAAAATTTAAATCTCACTCTCTTAGCTATACAAAAACTACTACTAGAGAGTCACATTACAAAAATTAAAAGAGGTATACATTGAGGGCAACTTACGGTCTATTTGAATTTTTGTTTTACAAGTCAATCTCTGCAACTGTCTGTAAACCCTCTGATAAAAGTGAACCAAAGTGACGTGGATGGCAGACAGAATGGATTCAAGTAAAATTTCATTTTCCCTTTTTATCCAGAAGTTGCATTCTGGATATCTTTTATTGGATTTTAACGTTTGTCCCTCAAAATGGACAGTGTTGATTATATCAGAGAAAATAATACAGATATCCTTCGCAATTAAGATTCTTTACCCACAAACTATAAATCCTATTACTCAAGTTAACAAAGGTGAAAAAGAGCTGGTGTTTTGCACAGACCACAGACAAGATGAACCAGTCTTGTGATGTACGTGCCCATCCCTGCCCTGGCCTGCAGTGATGGAACCATAGGCACCAGACGAGGGAAAGAGATTCTTCTCAACTCTGCATGCCAGATCCCAGACTTGGCATTTTGTCCAGCTGTAGGTATCCAAGTTGGAAAGGTTAGAGGCTTCTCTAGATGGTAAAATACCTGGAAACCATGTCATAAGAAGCACTGATGAGAGAAGAGAGAGGCTTCACACGGTGGCAGGTCCAGGTTTTCTTGGGCCTAAAGTATGTACAGTTTTGGGGAGGGGCAGGGGGAAGGTCTTCTTTAAGACCTTTAAGAAAAAGAGTACAACAAAATGATCATTACAAAGTTAGATATGAATTTGAATATTTATTTTTTTTAATTTTTACTTTTATTTATTGGCTGTGTTGGGTCATTGTTGCTGCTCATGGGCTTTCTCTAGTTGCAGTGAGCAGGGGCTACTCTTCATTGTGATGCATGGGCTTCTCATTGTGACTTCTCTTGTTGTGGAGCACAGGCTCTAGGAGTGTGGACTTCAGTAGTTGTGGCACTCGGGCTCACTAGTTGTGGCTCACAGGCTTTAGAGCACAGGCTCAGTAGTTGTGGCACACGGGCTTAGTTGCTCTGCAGCATGTGGGATCTTCCCGGACCAGGGATGGAACCCATATCCCCTTCATTCACAGGTGGATTCTTAACCACTGCGCCACCAGGGAAGTCACTGAATATTTATTTTGAACGAGGAAATGGATCACAACAAATTACTCAAGACTGGGAGAGTCTGGTCACCTTTTTCTGAGAGCTCTTAGACAGTTAACCAAAAATGTTTTAAGTACAAATGCTTCCTATTGGGAACCTGGCTTCCCCTCCCCTCCTAGGACCCTTTGTAACTCTCAGCACTCACAGGGCTTGTGCTAGTGAGGGGCCCTGATACCTGAGCTCTGATAGCTCCACAGTTAGTTCACCTCTGGTTGTGAATATATTTGTTGGGTGGCGAGAAAGCCTTCAATGATGGGCGGGAAAGATGCTATCAGCTGTGTTCACCAGTTCAGGGGCTATAGCTTTGCTTCTCTAGTGTGCACGGAGATAGAATTTGGACAACAGTATAAGAATTCTAACAACCAGAACTGTTCATCCACAGAATTAGCTTCCTGACCATGGGAGGAGGAAGAGCAGAGATGGAATTATCACTGTTCAGAGTCCTGTAGCCTAGATCCCTTCATCAGGGATAGAGTTTGGTCTGGAATTTGCTCTCTAATGTCCTTCAGACTCCTAAGTTCTGTGTCATTCCATTATGATCATCTGTTCTTTTTGCCTGCCCTGTAGTCATTTTTCCTTCTTTTATGGACCCCTTTTGGGGGAAACCACCCCCTTCCCCACCCCCACACACATACACACTGACAGTCTATGAGGTTTCTGCCACATTGTGGGCTCAAGCCATCCTCCTTTCCAGCCCCAGGACAGACTGATGTTTTAGTTCTAGCCTCTAACTACTCCAAGGAGGGGGCAGGACTCAAGTCAGTATTATGATGATAGTCTTGGAACTTTGGTGGTTCTGTTAGGAATAGAAGACCTTTATTTGGCTGGAGTTGCTGAGCCAGAAGATGTAGGCCTGGAACTTCCTTCCAGTGGTCATCTTACCCTCTTGAGAGCTACTGACAAGGAAAGCAGAGCAGAGAGATGGAGAGATGCACGTTTGCTGGCTGTGCTTGGGAGCTTGCTTTGAGCCATGCCTGAGGTTTGACCTCTGAACTTGGAACCAGGAAATTCCCACTCATCTCAGGCTGATTTGAATGAGGCACTACCCAGTGACTCATTAAGACCTACATCCCATTCTTGAGACTTCATCCCTCTTACTTTTTTGGATAAACACCTCTTGGCTTTTTTGCCAAGGGAGGTATGGTTGGTCTCATTTATAGTACTTTAAATGTTTAAAACCATTGTTTTGTTTGGTTTTGTTAGTATTTTGAATTTTTAGCCATTTTCTGGCATCACAGTACTATTATAAATTAAGATTCTGAAGTACAGTTTTCACTCACATGACATCTATAATAGAGTTTCATATTTTGGGATGCAGGTAATCAAACTTTTCCACTTAGAAGACTAAGGTGATGTATGTGTTTACCTTTGAAAAGTATGCAGAGAATTTTGCTCTGGTGGGTCTCCCAGGTCTCTTTCATCTTGATCACTAATACAAGATTTATGTTCCTACTCATAGAAATTGACAAGCTAATAAATTAGACTTGTGGACAACTCTTCAAGACAGGAACTATTTTTTTATCGTTAACGGTCCTTTTTAGATATTCATAAGCTTACTTAGTGTTAATCATCTTGTCATTGGCAAAACTGTCTCCTAAAGAATAGAAACTCTAATGAAGAATAGCCATATTAAAAATTCTTTTTTTCTCATGCGTGATTATTTAAGTGAAACACATACACGAAATCAACATACTATGCTGGCAGTTTTGTCTTTGCCTGTTAGTGCAGAAGTGTAAAAATGACTAAGCAAGCTGGAACCCTATAAATCTTTCTTAATAACCATGGAAAAAAATTATAATTGTTTCATGACCTTTAAAAAAATTTGTCAAAACATTAAGATTGATCTTACTGTTGGTTATGAATGTGTGAGGAAATTTTAAAAATAGTAAAACTAATATGTAATTAGTACCTTGTAAGTAAAAACATTAGACACATTGAGAATTAAAGTCTTTATTTGTAAAAAACTAGTCAAAAGTAGTTTGAACAGCACTCCCCTTCTAGTCATCATATAACTTATGATGTGGAGTCGGTGTCTTTTCTATGCTTTGATGAACTGTTATACTTCTTTCTAAGTTTGGGTCGGCTTCCAACATTTTATTCTTTGTAATTTTAATGGTGTGAAATAGCTGCAGGAGTTGCTTAAATGTGATGTTTTTACTGGCATCTCTTCCTCTGGGGCTTCTTCATCTTCTATCTTAAAACAGGTTGGGTGTCTGTTGGAATCTTGCCTATAAATCAAGTCTAGGACTCCATCAGCATTGACTAGAACTACTTAGACTCCATAGAGAGTCACATTGAAACCCAGATCCCAAAGCCCAGTCAGTGTTAGAAATTGTAGTGCCTTATGCATTTTCAGTGGATAAGAATTGTAAAACTGTGAGATAATAAATTCATGTTGTTTTAAGAAAAAAGCATGTGTGCTTTCCAATTGGGTGTAGTGTTTTGTATTCATCCATCAGATGAAGCTTGCAAATTGTGTTTAGATCAACTGAACCCTTACTGATTATCTGTCTTATGAATAATTAAGAAAAAGTAAAGGTGGATTTTTTTTTTCAGGTTCTCTTTGTAGCTCTGTCAATTTTTGCTTTCCATGTTTTGAAACCATGTTATTAAGTATATAGTCATTAAGAATAGTTATAGTTATTTATAATTGTTATATTTTTAATCCATTCTGAAAAATCTTTGTCATTTAATTGGATAGTTTAGTCTTTTAAATTTTTTTTTTTTTTTTTTTTTTTTTTTTTTTTTTTTTTAAAACCAGTCCCCTATTTATTTTTTTTAAATTTTTTATTTATTTATTTTTTTTGGCACACGGGCTTAGTTGCTCCGCGGCATGTGGGATCCTCCCGGAGCTGGGATCGAACCCGCGACCTCTGCATTGGCAGGCGGATTCTCAACCACTGCGCCACCTAGGAAGCCCTAGTCTTTTAAATTTATTGAGCTAGTGAGATGGATTCATCTATGCCCCCTTATTTTGTGTTTTTCATTTATTCTTCCTGTTTATATTTCTCCTTTCTTGCTTTTTTTAAAGTTTGATCATATTTCTCTTTCCCTCATTCTCCTTTTACTCGCTCCAAAATTGGGAATTTTATACTTTATTGGTATACTTTTACTGACTATTCTAAACATTTTAATATAAGTAATTCATTTTTTTAAAATATGAAGTTAATATTTAAACCTTTCTTAAAACAATAAAAGGAGCTTAGAACATTTTAGTTTTGATTATTCTCATCCTTATTTGCTATTTTCTTCCTATATTTTAGTTATATTTCATTTTTTATCAACCTCACAAATTAGAAAATTATTGTTTTATAAAGTAAATTTTCCTTCAGTTTTATGTATTTATCAATTTCTGTGCTCATGTTTTCTCCTTGAATATCACATTTGGGATCATTTTTTCTTATGCCTGAAGAATACCACTTAGAATTTCTTTTCATGCTGCTATTTTGTTTAAAAACTCTGTTTTTCCTTGTCTAAAAGTCTCTTTAGTTGTGGAAGATAATTTTACTGGGCATAGAATTCTACTTTAACAATTACTTTTTTCTCTTGGAACATTAGATCATTCCATTGTCTTCTGAACTGTATTATGGCTGTTGAAAAATCAGCTGTCAGTCTAAGTGACATTCCTTTGCAGATGAACTGTTTTCCTCGGCTGGTTTTAATATCATCTCCTTTTCTTCAGTGTTCTGAAATTTTGTTTTGTTGTCCACATGTGAATTTCTCCTTATTTATCCTGTTTGAGGTTCCTTGGGCTCTTGGAATTGAAAGTTAGTATCTTTTGTCAGTTCTAGAAATTTTTCATCCATTAACTTTTGAATCTCTCTTACATTTTCTTTCATCTGTTTCTGCAACCCTGATTAGACATAAGTATGACATTTTCACTCTATATTCCATATCACTTACTTTCTCTTTAATATTTTTATATCTTTTCAATTGCTTTGTTCTGTGTGGCATTGTGAATAATTTCTTTAGCTCTGTCATTTCACTAGTTCTTTCTTTAGCTGTATCTAAGCTATCTAGTGAGTTTGGACTCCAGTAATTTGATATTTTATTTCTAGAAATTTCATTTGTTTCTTTTTCAGATCTACTTTATCATTTTTAAGATTCCATGTTCCATATTCATATTAAACGTATTAGAATATTATCATTTTTATTTGGGATCTAAAATTCTAACATTGTCCTGATTGATATTTTTGTTGGCTGTCATCTATGATATCTTTTTTCTTTACCAATTATTATTTCTGTTATCATCACTTTACAGTGAACTTAGATTTCATGAATATTTTGAAAGGCTTGGTTTAAAGCATGTTCCTTTACAGAGGGTTTTACTTCTGTAAAGGAAGTAAGGCTTCATACAGAGGGTTTTACTTCTGTAAAGGAAGTAAGGCTGTAAAGGTGCATTACATTATTTGAAACTATTTTTGGCTTGGCCTTTCTCAGACTATTCTGAAAGTGTAATTTGGGTTCCAAATCTGTATGTAGGCTTATTTGTAGTTATGAAAGACTTTGTTTCCCCTCTTCCCATTGCCAAGGTCAGGAAAGGCAGTCCCCCTCTGCAGGTGTGTTTATTTCTAGTTCACTGTTTCTAACAATATAACTTTTTAGGATCCTAGAATTATGCAGCGGCTTCCTATTAGACTCTCCGTCTCAGATGGGCTGTAAGTGTTGTCTTCTGCCTCTCTTTTCCCACGCAATAGTCAAAATGGAACCTCTAAATCACCAGAATTCGTCAGAAACTCTCCAGAACGAAAGGACCTCATTGCTCTATGGATTCCCACCTTTCACTCTACTTTTGGCATCAGAGGATTCCTTACTTTATTTCCAGCTCAACACTGCATTTCTAAAGGAGATTTTGTAATTTATCCGGGGAGATCTATTTAGAGTTTCTATTCTACCGTATTGTTGGAAAGAAAATTCCTTCAAAAATAAATTACATTTATTTACCCACTGAAGATTTATTGCTAAGCACCTAGAGAATATAGGGGATAGTAAAACCCAGTCCCTGCTTTAAAACAGATGATAGTCTTGGTGGTTGAGTTATTTTGGAATCAGGATCTCTTCTTGGAATTTGTAACATTTTCTGTATTCAATTTATGTGAGAAAATATAACCAGTGTTCTCTCAAAAGAGTCAAATAGGGACTTCCCTGGTGGCACAGGGTTAACAATCCACCTGCCAATGCAGGGGACAAGGGTTCCATCTCTAGTCTGGGAAGATCCCACATGCCTTGGAGCAACTAAGCCTGTGCACCACAACTGCTAAGCCTGTGCTCTAGAGCCTGCAAGCCACAACTACTGTGCCCGTGTGCTGCAACTACTGAAGCCTTCGAGCCTAGAGCCCATGCTCTGCAACATGAGAAGCCACTGCTATGAGAAGCCCATGCACTGCAATGAAGAGCAGCCCCTGCTTGCTGCAACTAAAGAAAGCTCGTGTACAGCAAGGAAGACCCAATGTGGCCAAAAATAAATAAATAAATAAATATAAAATTTTAAAAAATATATAAAAAAGTCAAATAGCCTCATAATATGAATGCATAAATGTTTGTTGAATGAATGCAAAAAATTCAATATTAATTGGTTAATGAAACAAGTTAGTGTTAGTTGTGGTACACTTGAATCTTTTTTTTTTCCCCTGGGTCTAATGCAGTACAAGAAATATAGAGGAGAAAATTTATCCAAGAGACTGAAGGGTAGCCATGCTTAAAACCCCTGCAGCACTTGTGCTTTGTTTGTTTTTCCCAGATAAGTTTTGTTGGTTGTCTGTCGCACAGTCCTAATGAGAACTGAGAGGCATCAGTTCTCATAACATACGTTGAACTGTTCCAGTTGGATCTAATACATCACATTCAGTAACAACTCTTTCAGTCTCCTCCTAATCACTTCCTGATTCTGTTTTACACTTCTCTGCCATGTGTAGATAAGGTCTAGTGACAGGCTGACACACTGTGGCAGGGTGGGGGTTGAGGGGAAGATAAACACTAGCATCTGTCACCCATGCTTAGAAATACAGGTAATAGTTCATTTCCATTAAATTTCTTATCATGTGGGAACATTTTAAATTTAGTCTTGATTCTGATAGGAGTTGTTGGGAAGACCTGATGAATAATTAATCTGATACAATGGTAACCAGCAATGTTAATATTTTATATCACTGTAAAGCCATGTAAAACCATCCTGTAGCTGGTGGGTCACTTGGGTTGGGCACAACTTGAAACACTCCTTCACTGAAACGAGAGATTCTTCCTTTATCTCAAATATAATTATCCATTTAAACGTCATGGGTCAATTTATGAACACTTTATTCATCGGGGTGTAACCTTTATTAGGCTTTATAGCTACCAGAAATTATATCCTACACAAATACAATAGAGATTTAAATGTTCTGGAGAATGAGCTGACGGCTCCTGCCTTTATGGTGTCGTTTAGTAATGGACCTTGACCAGCAGAAGATTTGATAAGTATAAAATATTACTGCTTGATGCTAATTTGGTTCCTTTTTAATGACTGATAATCCTTGTCGATTTAGTGTGATCGTCACAATCCAGGACTGTTTCCCACCCCGGATGCGATTGTAACAGGAGCCATTAAGTATGTCTGCATAATAAAATTAGTCAGGGAAGCTATGTACATTGTTTCCAGGCCTTTGGATTTCCATTATAGTGGTGAGGCTTGTTGAAGTGAAAAGTCTGCTGTCAGCTCAACCAAGTCCGTGGCTCCTCAGTTGTTCTGCAAAGGACTGATAATGACCGTGTTAAGTCTGTTCTTAGAGCCCCAGAAAATACATCGTGTATAAATAGGAGCAATAGATTTTGGGCTAGGAGAGATGGGTTGGTCACTGATTTGCCTAACAAGGCTTTACCCAGTGCCAAACCTTAAATATATAATCAGTCTTTCACAGCTAAAATTTGAAAGGGTGAAGCCTTTCTTCGGTTTGGAGATTTATCATTCCTTCAGAAGATTGCTGTATTAAAGAAGTTGGAATTGCTTGACATCTTTGAAAATAAATATATGATCTGATCCCACTGTCCCCTTGTAGGGATTTACAGGGCTTGAGGGGAAGGCAGGGATAAGGACCTCATCATTATGTAAAGGCAGTGAAATAAATAAGTGCATCTGCCTTGTTGCCCTTCCTGTTCCCTTAGCTTATTTGGGATCAAGTTCAAATTCCTTTCCCTGAAAGCTGCACTGATATGAATCCCCTGGGAAGTAGCTCCCTAGAGCTGCCAGAGAGAAAGCAGAGACTTTGTCCACAAGAAGGACCTGTATTCCTTCTGAACTAAGTAGCCCTCATTTTGACAGGCCAGAAATTTATATTCTAAATGTTCAGAAAGTCTGGATTGAGAGCAAGAAGGTAACAGATTATGAAGGCAACATCAGGCCCTTCTTAGCAGAGGACTTGATGATATCATGATGTGACTTTAACTAAAGGTTTTTTGTTTTTGTTGTTTACTAAGCCCTCTGGAGTGATTAAAACTTGGGTTATTAGAAATGAGAGTGCTTGTTCAGCATTAGAGTATAGAAGAAGCAACCATTTGTTTTTCAACACGAAGTGTTATAGTAAACCAACAGTTCATGGTTTAAAAGAGAAATATAAATTAATTGAAAACAAACAAACAGAAAACCTAATGTCTGTAGAGTGTCTCTTATCATCTGTCTCCTGCAGGGTGGCTATTTGACCAGAGAATAGTTAGCAAATCAGAAAACGAGGTTTGTTCCACAGAAGATTGTAGCACAGTGGACATGGCACCCTTTGTCAGCCTGGAAGCTCCCTTCTTCCCCTCTGGATTTCAGCCGATTTCTCTCCGCTTTGTCTCACCAGTGTTGTTGTCTCCCCAGGCAGAGCCAAGAGCTTCTGCCCCCAGCCAGCTGCCTCTAGAAAGTAGTAGCATTACATAGTCCTTTGAAGAGAACTGGGTAGGGGAGAGTAACCCAAGAGCAGCCTGCCCCTCCTCTGTCCCATTCAGGCTCATGGGATTGACAGCCACTTCTGTGAGGCTTGAAGAGGACACGTTCCCAATGCCAGGGGAGCCAGCAAGGGCTGCCTTCATTTCCAAACAACAGGTCTCTTAGTCAGGCTTCTTGTGATGATGACAGAGACTAGATTTTTCTGGGAACATAGCTTAACCTTTCCCACCCTCAGAAATAATAAGCCTACAGCTGTTCTTGTTTGCTTGTCTTTTCCTCTCTAGATTATAAGGTCCTTCAAGGGAATATCTTGTTCTCTTATGTCTCTAGCTCCTAGTACAGTGCCTGACCACAGTTATGATGCAATAAATATTTGCTGAATAATTAGTTGCTTTCTCTGGCATCTAGGTGTCTGAAACCTGCCCATCTGCAAAATTCTAGATCAAGTCCTCCATGAAGACGTCTCCGATAATTTTGCACATAGCAGTTCCTCAGGATGCACAGCAGTTACTGTCTATATCACGCTTCGGGAAGTTGGTCAGGAAACTACTTATAGCGTGTTTACTGTTGATGTTTTTGTATCTCAGCTTAAAGTTGTGTAAGAATAGCTGTCTCATCTCTAACTAGATTGCAAAAACCTTGAGAATGCCATTATCATTTTGTGGCGCTCCACAGTCTAATGGTCTCCTAGATCACTGGCACATTATAAGTGTTTAATAAATGCTAGCTATTAGCTCACAAGGCCTAGCCCAACACCTCTTATACAGTAAATGTGTACTGGTTTATGAGTGGATTGGTCTTGGCAAATCTGATGAAGACACCACTCAATATGGTCAACAATTGCCTGTTACACACACACCCTTTTAGAAGATTTACCCCATCTTCTGCCCTTAATGCCTTATTAATCACTTCTCAAAGTGACTCCACCCTTCTGATCATGGCCAGAATTGGTCACCTAACCCTATGTTAGCCTATTATTGGGCGAGTCTATGATCAAAATGATGAATCAGAATAATCAGAGTCCCCTGTCATTGATTCAGTATGGGGTAACTAAGAGTCCTAAGTGACTGTCAGTGGTTGTTAAAGCTGAAAAGATGTTCAAGAATTCACAGCATATAGAGTGGACTGAAGTAACCATGGTGGGCCAGGTGCAAGCCAAAGTGATAAGAGGGCAAAAGCCCTACATAAGCAGAAAAAGCCAGTCAGTACAATGAGAAAATCTAAGCAGGGCTGCAGAAAGAAGCAGAGATGCCAAGGCAGCTAGAAACAGACCCCTAAGAGTCTTTTCAGTTCTGGTTCCAGTACCAAAGCAGTTCATGCATCTCTTTATCAAAACTCTCTTTGACCACTTCACACTCATCAAGGTGGCTACTATCCAAAACCCAGAAAATAACAAGTGTTGGTGAGGATGTGGAGAAATTGGGACCCTGGTGCACTGTTGGTGGGAATGTAAAATGGTGCAGCCACTGTGGAAAACAGTACGGCAACTCCTAAAAAAATTAAACATAGAATTACCATCCATGTGATCCCCCAATTGCACTTCTGGGTATATATGCAAGAGAAGTGAAAGCAGGGAAGAAAGATTCATATACTCATGTTTATAGCGCATTGTCCACAATAGCCGAAGGAGGAAGCAGTCCAAGTGTCCACCCACAGATGAATGGATAAACAGAATGTGGTATATACACACAATGGAATATTAGTCTTAAAAAGGAGGGAAAATCTGACACATGCTACAACCTTGAAGACATTTTGCTAGATGAAATAGACTCGTCACAACAGGACAAATACTGTATGATTTCACTTATATAAGGTACCTAGAGTAGTAAAGTTCATAGAGACAGAAAGCAGAATAGTGATTGCCAAAGGTTGGGAGAGTTAGTGTTTGATTGGCACAGAGTTTCAGTCAGAGAAGAAGAAAAAAGTTCTGCAGATACACGGTGATGATGCTTATACAACCATGTGAATGTACTTAATGCCACTCAACTGTATGCTTAAAAATGATTAAGATGGTAAATTCTATGTGTATTTTACCACAGTAAAAACTTCGACTTTAGATAACTTGAATTGGAGCTGAACCAAAATGTACCATTTTATAAATGTGTAACATCCATTTTCCTGAAGAGTCCCTCAAGTAATGTCAATGGAATGGGAAGGGCGGAGGGAGGGGGGTGTAGCGAGTAATGAAGGAGAGGAATCCAGGAACAGAAGGAGTGGTCTGAACAGACCCTACCGGAGACAGGAAATGAACCCAAGGCAGCCTCAGTGGCGGGCAGGAGGTCACGGATCTTCCCTTTGGTGCTGTTATTACCTTCCCTCTCTTCTCCTTCCACCTCCCCTTTGTGTGTTTGCTTACCCCTTTTCCACTAGCTTTATTTCATCTCAAAGCTTCTGCTCATTCATGCCTTCAGTTTACTCATATCTTTCGCCCTTCTTGGTCCAGAATGGCCCTCTGGCCTTCCTCTCTCTCAGACTGTGGAAATAGAGCATCATAAACCCCAATTCTTCAATTCCACTTCAGTGAAAATTAGAGTAAAATCCATTTGCCATAGCTTTCAGTGATCTTTAATAAAGGGCTTTAAGTGAACTGGTTGACACAAGAGATTTTGAGAATGCAAAATCCTGGGATAGCCATTATCTTTTGTTTAAAAAGATAAGGAAGAAGGCTGGTCAGTATTTACATATTAATTCTCATAAAATTTAAGGTAAATCCATACTTTCTGTATTTTGTCATCTTGTAAGTTTCAGTCTATATTTTTTAACTAGGAAGATCAAAGGACTTTCCTTTGTAATATTCAGTTTGCTTTAGTAGTTCTGAGGAACACTGACTTGTAACCTTGAGATTATAAATATTTGTTAGTGAAAACCACATTTATTAGAATGTTTGTTGTACAGAATTAGACGTGTTCACTTAGAGTTACAAATCATGTTTGTTCACCAAACCTGTGTAATTAACCACTGAACAAGACCTCATTCATTTAACTATAATTAATTCAACATATACAAATGGCTGTGTGGATTTTTCTAGAGTTAGGAACATTTTTAAAGACATTTGCCCTTGCAAAAGTTATTTTGCAGGTAAAATTAAAAGGTGACTCTGGTAGGTAGCCTTGTGAAATTGTTCCCAATGATCCCTGCTTCCTGGTATTTGAACCCTCTGTAAGTGGATCCTGCCTCAGCTGAGCCTTGAGATGACTACTGCCTCACTCATCACCTTGACTGCAGCCTCATGAGAAACCCTAAAGCAGAAAATTCAGCTCAGTTATGCCCAGAAACTATGAAATAAGTGAATGTTTCTTGTTGTTTAAAGTCACTAAGTTTGGGGGTGATTTGTTACGCTACAGTAGAAAATGAATACAGATTGACTTCCACAAATCTATTTTAAAACACTGCAAATCTCATTCTTCCAGATAAACTTTTAGCCACTGATAACATCTGATTTACTCCACACTTCCCAATTCATCATTCTGAGATAGAGAATTGAATTGATCCAATGCATCTAAAGAAGGACCTAGTGACAAGCCACCTAACAGACCTGAGCATAGTCATTGGCTGTCTTTGGGTCAGGTGCCCATCCATGGTTCCATCAGCTGTGGCCAGAATGGAGAAATGGTTGGGATGTGGAGCTTTGTGATTCAACCAACAGCAGATATTCTGCAAAGTCTGTGGGTGAGACGGTTTCCCTAAGAAGAGCTGACAAGTCAATCCAGAATCATAATTTACCTGCCTAACAAAGAGCCAGTATCACAGAACTGTAAATATATTCAGCCAGTGGTGATATTCAAAACATTTAAGTAACTGTATAGTAAGGGCAGTATCCTTTCCAAGTGGTCCTTGGCCAACCAGAATGGATGCCAGTTGTGTGCCATCCTGGAGTGTGCAAATGAATATCCTTCTTGATAGAAACCCCAAGCACCTTCACATACATTTATTTTCTTCAAGTAGTTAGACACCAAAAGTGTGAAAAGAGCAGAATGCAGGTGTTTTGTTTTTCCTTTTCACTATTCTTTATTTTCTTTGGTATTTTTCAACATTGATCAAGTTTGCTAAGTAAACTTAAGCTTCAGTTTTGCTATTTAATTAGATGTTTGACATATATATATATTCAATGCAAATTAAATTTTTCCACTGCATAATAAAATAAATTATGAAAAGTAGATATCCAGGCTATATATTTTCTCATTAGTCATATTTATCATATGGTGAGGGCAGGAAGCCAAAGAGAAATACTTAATAACGCCCAATACACTGTCAACTTAAAAAAAAACACACAACATGGGAGTTGCGAGTTGAGTTTATTTGGGGCAAGATGAGGACTGCAGCCCAGGAGACAGCATTCCAGGTAGCTCTGAGAAACTGTTCCAAAGAGGCAGGGGAGAAAATTAGTGTATATGCAGTCTTGGTGAAGGGGAAGTACATGCAATCAAACCCATATTTTTGTACAGGGGAGTTCTGCTAGTCACGAGGAGCAGATGTCTTGATATGAGGACATGCAAGGGTTGGGCTCATAAAATCAGCTCCTGAAAACATCTAACTATCTGAAGACCTGTTCTGCCCATTTTCCAAAGCACAGAGTGCCTCATTCCTGGTCTCCACCCTGAATTCCCTTCAGGGGATGTTGAAGGTCAGCAGTTGCAGCAGCAGGTGTGATTTCATCCTTGTAGAGGTAGATGGCAAGTGCCCATGGCACCTGCCAATTTGTAGTTGACAGGGCCCCAGAATACAGGTGTTTCGAATGAACAAAGTTTACAACATCAAGGGAAAAGATAAATATTTTAAAAGCTGAGTTTCTCAGCCAGGGCCTCTTTCCCTTTCTCCTTGTAGGTAAGTTTTCAAACCATGGCATATCTTACCAAGACTTGAAGAATCAGGACCAGGCTCTCAAAATTTTCTAGTGAGTCAGACTGACAGGTCATAGAGGTGACACCTCTTTATCATGGTTAAGATCTTTCAGGAGTTCATCATTGCGTGGTGTCCTTGGCATCTTTCAGAGGTGGAACCCACACTGATGGACTCAATATATGCAAAATCCCAGTATCTGGCAAATATCAGTGATTTCTCTATTTTATAGACAAGGGTAGTGTTAAAGGTTAGATTGTTGTTCAGCAAACATTCACTTCCTCCCCTACTCCCAGTTTCCTGGGAGGCATAAATTTCCCTGCCCCTTTGATGCTGTCTTTGGCCCTGTGACTTGCTTTGGCCTCACGATAAGCAGAGTGTACTGCCCTGCCTCTAGACTTGGGCTTGGCCATCCACGTGATTTGTTTTGGCCAATGAAAAGTTAGCCAGAGATACAAGACTTGAGACAAAGTTGCATTTCATGATAGGAAGAACATGCCTTGGGTAACCTCTTGTTTAAGGATGATGAGACACACGGAGCAGACCTTGATCCAACCTACAGCTTTGTGATGCTTAATTTTATGTGTCAGCTTGACTGGGCTAAGGGATGCCCAGATAACTGGTAAAATGCTATTTGAGGGTGTGTCTGTGAGGATATTTCTGGAAGAAATTAACATTCGAATCGGTAAACTGAGTCAAGACACCTGCCCTCCTCGATGTGGGCGGGCATCATCTAATCCACTGAGGACCTGAATAGAACAAAAAGGTGGAGGATGGGTGAACTCTCTTCTTGAGCTGGGACATCCATCTTCTTTTGCCCTCAGTCACTGAAGCTCTTGGTTCTCAGGCCTTTGGACGCAGGCTGAATTATGCCACGGGTGTTCCTAGTTCTCCAGCTTGCAGACGGCAAATCAACGGACTTCTCAGCCTCCACAATTGCATGGGCCACTTTCTATAATAATCCTTCTCTCATATGTCTGTATATCTTCTCTTGGTTCTATTTCCCTGAAGAACCCTGACTCATACAAGTTTGGAAGCAGATCAGCTGAAACCCAAATGATCCACAGACATGTGAGAAATAATTAATGTTTTAAAAAAATTGGTTGCTTTTTTGCATTTGTTTTTTAATCAGTGCTTCTCTAGACAAGCTTTCTGTTTAGCCATTGCTAAGTATATTTCTCTCAGCTGTCACAAGGTTATTATCTTCTTGGCCAAGATGATGTATTTAGCTATGGCCTTGCAGTGCAACAGAGAAACTCCTCACAAATAAACAAGAGGCACTCACAAAGAAACCCCACACCCGGCCCACAACGCATGCCGAGCTTCAAGGAGAGGCTCCACAGATGTGCCCACAGAAGTTGAAGAGGCAGCTTAACAGATGTACAAAGCTACAGATCAGAGGGGATATAAAACAGTTAAACTTGCTTAAAGGCACAATGTGTCACCATCTAACAGTTACGTGCATCCCGAGCTCCACCGAGGAGGGAGATGCGTGGCTGTGCTCCTGGCTGTCGGCATGCCAGGAAGATTATAAAAACGCCATGCTGTGATATGTTGCCCTCCTGCCTGAGAAGCTACTATTAAGCTGAGTATTTACTGCACCTCTTCAGACAGGAGCGTCAGTGCAGAGTGCTACCTGTCTTCTGGTTGGATAAATGAGTTGTGGGTGTCACAAGATTATAGCTGCCTATTGTTCTGTCTGCTGAAGGTGGAACAAGATGAAAGCCCCAGTCTGCCCTTGTAATGTTTCGTGTGAAATGCAGGAGGCAGCCCCTTTTCTTCCCAAGTTAATGGCAGAACGAGATCTGGACTGACTCTATTAGAGTTTGGGATACAATTAAAAAGACAACACGTGGCAAAGTTGAGGGGGGAGGCATTTATTTATAGCAGAAGGGGCCCGTGTGAAAGGAAAAGGAGGGCAAAGCGAGGAACCTGGGAAAATCAAATGTGCGGGCCACGAGAGGTGAGCTCACTCGCACCGCTGTATACACTGGTGCTGCAATCAGAACAGGAGTGCTCGGCAGTCAGTGCAGAAAGGATCTTCCATTTGTTCAACTCCTCTCAAAATATTTTTTATATAAATTGTTTTGCCCTCACATTTCCATGCTATATGGAGCGATGAACTCTAAATTAGTGTTAACGGAAATTGACAGGCTCTGCATTAAAACATATCAGCCAGCCAGCCCTACAGGCTTAATTATGGAGGGAGAATATGATGGACGTAAAAATCCTGTTTTGAAATTTTACCACATGCAGTATAAATAAAAGATTATCTCATCCACTAGTAACCTTACAGATCAAAAGGAAAACAGGGAAGCGACTTCACTGGCATTTATAATTATTTATCTCGCCTGAATGGTTTTGTTGTGTTTTGACAAACCCAAAATTTGTAATTTTTTGTTGCAGAGCAGAGGGGGTGGTAGCCCTACTTTGTGCGTCTTAGACGTAGGTTCAGGAAATCACGTGAATTAAAAAAGCACAATTTAAATGGAGAAAGGGTTCCACATGGCACATAAGACCACGTAGATTTATTCTTCAACTGACGTTTGTGGAGTACCTACTATGTGCAAGCAATATACAGGTGTTTTTGTTTTTGTTTTAGTGTCCTTTATAATACCTCTAGCAGGGTTTATATTCTTTGTATGGCCTAAGTTTTGTGCTTATTTTTCCTTTCCAAAACCAAATTCTATTGTAGTGGTTATGCCTTCACACTGAATTTTTTTATGTCATGATCTCATCAATATAAGAACCAGGAATGATCGTCAGCCTCAGCTTTGATGTTCAGTCCCATTGCCCGAACGCTGTCTTCCCAATTGGCTGCCACTAGAAATGCCTCCGTGTCTTAGTTATCATTTTGAACGTTGCGCACTGCTCTTTGATTAAGGTGACAAGATGATCTGATTGACCCAGAGCATTCTTGATTTACTCCTATTGTCCAGCATAATTATTTGCAACCCTCAGTAATGTCCCAGTTTGGACAGTAAATTATACTTTACATATACTGTGCTTTTATTCCTAATAAAGCTAGGAAGTGTTGAATGAGTGAGTATGGGAGGGAATGAATGTATGTAGTAGTTGGAGATTGTTAGAGAATGAAGGCCAGCTCTTAATCTTCAGGCTCAGTTTACCTCTAGAAGGATGCTGCCAAAGAGAAAATTGACTTGAACCAAAAATGACATCTCTTTCAGATTGGAGCAAAGTTTCTTAATCTCAAACGTATTGACATTTTGAGTCAGAATAATTCTTTGTTGTGAGAGGTTGTCCTGTGCATTGTATATAGGATGTTTAGAAATATTTCTGGCCCCACCTACTAAATGCCAGTAGCATTCCTCACCCCATCTGTGACAACCAAAAATATCTCAAGACCTTGCCACATGAGCTCTGGGGGAGGGCATGTTGCTCCCAGTTGAGGACCACTGGGTTACAGAATAAATATAATAGATTTTCTAAGATGGCTGAAGGCAAGGAAGGAAAGACACATTGAAGCATATGAAGCAGCAGGGCATTCTGAATATACCCCGTATCATGCCCTTTTAAAGCCTAAAGTGCAAAAATTTATTTTAAGTTTTAAAATGCATATAGTATATGATACCAAGTGAGAACTCAAAGACAATTCAAGTGCTGGATTTAGTCTCTGCTTATTTACTTTGCTTTGGGAGTTCAGATTTAGTAATTTCTTCATTCGCTTATGTTCTGATAGACATGAAGTAAGTCAAAGTGTGTTTGTTGTTTTATGTGTTCAGTGCCAACCTTATAATATGGCCTGATTTGTGTCTTTTCTAGACTGGACATGAATGAGAACGAGGAATTGGAAATTATCCTCTTTATCTCTCCACTCTTCCTAATTTCTTTTTTTTTTTGTATTAATATTTTTTGTTTATTGCAATCAGTTGTATCTTCCATAAAATAAATGAAGATACAAAGAAAGGAAAGCATATTTTCTTCCAAATGAGAACAATGTTAAATCATGGTATCAAATGAATATGGCTAATTTATTTAAATTCATATAAAATACTAAAGTTAGATTATGTATCAATTATATCTCAATGTTAATTACTGATTAATATTGATATATAATTAATTAATTCTCCCCCCCAAAAAAACCCTGAAATTAAAAATAGGTCGAATATTTCAAAGAATTTTATGTTTTAAAAAGAAAAAAAAAGACAATTTCTATTGTTTCAAAGAATACTGCAAATATTGCATCATCCATTTTTTTCAAGTTCACATTAACTCAAGGCAGATGTATAAGATAAAGTTTAAGTAGACTCCTCCTTCTTCATCTTGGAGATACTTTCACATTTACATGAGACAGTTTCAGCAACAAAATTATCTTTAATCAATTCATACATGATAGCAATGACCATTCACCCTGAGGATGCTTGGCCAGAAGTTCCTCCCTAATTTCTTTTTTTTTATTATTTTATTTTATTTTTTTTGGGGGTACACCAGGTTCAATCAACTGTTTTTATACACATATCCCCATATTCCCTCCCTTCCTTGACGCCCCCCCCTCGATTCCCCCCCACCCTCCCTGCCCCAGTCCTCTAAGGCATCTTCCATCCTCGAGTTGGACTCCCTTTGTTATACAACAACTTCCCACTGACTTCCCCCTAATTTCTAAATGCTAACCCTTAAAGCAACTTTGGAAGCACATTCAATTATAGTGCATAGATTGGGTGTTGAATAAACCACCTCACAGTGAGTATTTTCATTTCATTTCCTATTGCAACTTTCCTGAAAAAACTAGCTTAAGCAATATCTTTACTCTCATACTGTGCTCACTCAGTCCCTGATGATTTGAAAGAATTAGTAGCTTACTTCTTAGCACAAATGTATTTAGCATCTGCAAAATTTGACTTAGTTCTGCTATAGTGGAGTGTTGTGGACACAGTTATTGAATAGACTGTGACCTCTGCTCTCCTGAAGCTCACCTGTCCAACAAAAATATCATGCGTGCCCCATATGCCATTTAAAATTTGCCAGTAGCCACATTTTGAAAGTATAAATAAATAATTGAAACTAATTTTAATAATATATTTTATTTAAACCAATATGTACAAAATATGTAATTGGTATAAAAATTATTGCGGTGTTTTTACATTCTTTTTTTCTCCTTCCAAGTCTTCAGTATCAGTGAATAGTTTACACTTTCATCAATCTCTATTTGAATCAGTGCATTTCAAGTGCTGGATAAACTACATGTGGCTAGTGGCTACTGTGTTGAATAGTGCAGACCTGGAGCAGTGGTCTCCAGAGTTCAGTGCCCTTGACAGCTCACTGGGGTTTGAGAAGGAAATCTTAAAATACCTGTATGTATTTATTTTTATCCCGTCATTTAAAAATCTTTTCTAACAAATTCTATTAAGGAAAATATACACAGTAACACCTAGGAATCTTTAGCAGATGTGTGGTAGCCAAGGTGGGGGGTGGAGAGAGAGAGAAAGAGAAATAACTTTGAATTCATGGTTGCGTTCAACATTTACCATAAAGTTGCCATCTCTTCTACATAATCTAAAGGCCAAACTGTAAAGAGTAACCACCATAAATCAACTAATATTATTTAAAAGCACTAAAGGAAAGGCCACACTTACCTAGTTTTTTTTTTCTAAAACACACAGAAATGAATACCTCTTGTGTAAAAAGCAGCTGATATTTGTGATATAAACTCAACACATATGGAAAATATTCAAATATACAAGTTAGATACTGACAGTTTTTTTTTCCATTAATAATAGAGCAAACTTGATGGTAATATTTCAATTTAAAAGCCACCTTCTTTTCATAGATCTGAGAGAAGAGGCACACCTCAAATCGAGGCATGAGGGGACAAAATAACACTTCTCTTCCTGCCATGATTTTCCATATACCATGGCCATTGCCACCAAATTAAAGGGCCCAGGGAAAGACCCATGCACTAGATGTAAAGGCACCTTATTAGGGCAGGTGTGCTGACTCTATTTAAAACTAATGGGAAGAAGGGGTGTGGCATGCCTACCTACTCAGAATTAATCAATTCAGGCAATCTTTGAACACATTGTCTTGATATAGCATTCAGTGAAAAAAAAAAAAGAGTAGAACAGAGAGTTTAAGAACTGGTATAATTTTGTTTGTGGTTCAAAGACTCCTCGCCTTACGCACAGCTGTCCTCCCATGCCACTGTTTCCTGATAGCAATACCAGCACACACATAAGCCTTCACTCTCTGCCTCCTCCCTGGACCCAGTCTGGAGCTATCATTGTGCCTGAGCATTGGTGGCTGCAGTGGGATGCATCACCAGAGACAGATGAAAGAAACCTTTACAGAACTGTTTTATGCACATATAAGCAAACAGTTGTATTTTTTGCTCCTCCTTCTTTACAAATGGTAACATAATACATATCCTATCTGCATCTTACTTTTTCCATTTAATGTAATTGGGAGATCATTCCAAAATATACGTGGGATGCACCATAACTTATGTAACCACTCTACAATTGCTGGACTTTTGTTTCTCTCCTTTGCTATTGTAAGGAAGATATAAGGGTGTTGAAGTGCAGTGAGTCATTTCACGTGTGTGAGTAAATCTGTAAAAGAAAAAAGTTATTAGAAGTAGATTCAGTGGGTGAAAGGTATATGCATTTTGATAAAATTTACCGCATTTCTCACAAAAGAGGTTGCAGTCCTGCAAGCAATGTAAGAAAACATCTCTTTCGTTTCAGCTTTGTCAACACAGTATGTTATTGAGCTTTCTGATCTTTGTCAAATTATAGGAAAAAATGACATTTCAACATAGTTTTGTTTTTACATTTTTCTTAAGAGCAATGTTGGGCACCTTTCCAGATATTTATTACTATTTGTATTTTCTGTTATCTGTTCCTTGATTCATATTCTGAATTCATTTTTTTCTATTGAGATGTTCTTTTTCTTTCCTTTTTTTTTTTAAACTCTTTATTGGAATATATTTGTTTTACACTCTTGTACCCGTCTCTGAGGTACACCAAAGTGAATCAGCTGCATCTACACACGTTCTTTTTCTTATTGATTTGTAGGAACTAATTTATACTAGGAAAGACAGCCTTTTGTAATATGAGTTGCAAATACTATTTTACCAGTTTGTCTTTTGATTTTGCTTATGGTAATTTTTAACTTTCAGTTGTTTTTTTTGTTTTTTGTTGTTTTTTTAATGCCATCTAATGTTTTACGACTTCTGAGTTTGGTGTCAGAATTTTAAAGACTTTCCCAGCTATTATATTATAAAGTAATTTTCTTGTTCTAGAACTCTTAAACTTTTATTTTTTATATTTAAGTATTTGACCTATTTTGAATTTATTCTAATGTGAGGTACAAAGTATAGATCTGACTTTGTTTCTATATGACAACCTAGTTATTCCCAAACCATTTACTGAATAAACTTTCTTTTCCACGCTGATTTGAGGGGGCATTTTTGTCATATATTAGGTTTGATTGTATACTACATACAAACCCAAATGTATGTCAATTTCCAGACCTTCAAGTCTGTGCCATTTCTCTCTATTCCCGTGGTACTATTCAAAGTATTCGAATATACATTTTCTCATTTCTTTGGGCTAGTTCCTTCTTCTTACTCCAATTTTTCAGATTTTTTCCTGGCTAAACTTGCTAATTAATTTCTTTTCTACAACAGCGTTAGTCTCATTTAAGAATAAACTCAACTGCTATATTTATTAGGATGAGGTTAAATTTATAGGCTAACTTAGAATTGACGGCTTTATGACGGTAAACCTAAGACAATCACATGGCTTTTGATTTGTTTAAATATTTTCTGTCCTTGAGGCATGTTTTAGTTTACCTCATGAATTTTGCACATTTTTAAAGTTGATTTCTGAGTATCTTATATTTTTGTTTCTCCTGTAAATGAAGTTTTTTTTCTCCCTTTATCTGATAACTTGCTTAATGTTTATATATACAAAAGCAAGTAATTTCTGTATATCAATACTGAATTCTCTTTGGTTTAAACAGTTTTTCAGTTTATCTTTTTAGGTTTTTCAAGTATCATATCACTGCAAACATGATGGTTTTATTTCTTCCTTTCCAGTTTTCTGCCTCTAATTTCTTTCTCTTGTGTAATTATTTCGACAATACATTCTGAAAAATTAAACAATAATGTGATACTATAATGGTTAACTTATTCCTGATTTCAGGGAGAATTTCTCTAATGCTTTCCCACTAAGTATGACGTGAGCTCTTAGGTTGAGATAGAGGTATCTTATCATGTTAAGGAAGTATCCACCAACTCTTTTTTTATTGAGTTTTTTTTTAATCAAGTACAAATGTTGAGCTTTATCAAATACCTTTTCAGCATCTTTAAATATAATCATGTGATTGTTCTCTCTGGGGCTATTAAAATGATTGACTATATGACTAGATCTTCTAACACTGAATCAATCTTACATTCCTGCAGTAATTGCAATTTGTCATACTATATTTTTCTTTAAATGTAATGTGGGATTATGTTTGCTAATATTAGAATTTTTACATTGATGTGCATGTTCAGGAGATTGATTTGTAATTTTCTTTCAATAGCTAATCTTTGTTGGTTTTGTTCCTTCATTAAATAATTTGAAAAAAAAAAAAATAATTTGCACATTTTCCTGCTTTTCCTATGCCTCTGAATTTAAATCTGGAATTTAAATAACAATGGAATTATGTGTTCATTGGAGATTTTGTGGCATTTCTTTGTGATGCCACCAGAACCTAATGTTTTGGGGAGAGAGAACATTCTGACAACTTTCTCAGTTTTCTCATTGCTAAATGGCTGTTTAGATTTTCTCTCTCCTTTGAACTTGTTTTGGCAAATTATATTTTCCTAAAAAATTATTCATTTAATTTGCATTTTCAGATTTATTTGCATAAAATTGAGCAAAATAAGCTGATGGTATTCTTTTCATTTCCGTGGTATCTGTAGTTATTTCAGCTTTATCATTTCTTACTTTGCATATTTCTGCCTTTTCTCTTTTGTCTGAATTAGTGTAGGTAATAGTTTATCTAATTTAAGCTTTTCCTTAAAATAAGTCAACTCTTGAATTTATTTCAAATACAATTTTCTGTCTTTTAGTTAACTTGTCTGTAATAATTTCTTTCTTTCACTTCTTTTAGGTTCATTTGTTACTGTCTTTTGTATTAGTTATCAATTACTGCATAAGAAATTACCCCAAAACTTAGTGGCTTTAAATAACAATAAATTTTAAAAAATCTCACACAGTTCCTAAGGGTCAGGAATCCAGGTGCAGCTTAGCTGGGTGGTTCTGCACATTTTCCCTGATGAGACTGCAGTCAAGCCGTTCACTGAGGCTATGGTCATCTGAAAGCTTGACTGGGGCTGGAGAATCCACTTTAAAGAAGGCTCATTCCCACGGCTGTCCACTGGAAGCCTCATCCTTGCCATATGGGCCTCTCCACTGGGCTGTCTGAGTATCCTCAACACGTGGCAATTGGCATTCCCTAGAGTGAGTGATCCAAGACAAAAGAAAGGGAGCGACCAAGATCTAAAGTCACAATGCCTTTTTGTAAATCAGCCTATAAACTCTCTGACAGATGGAATCTACTTCCCCTCTTTTTGCACGTGGGCTGGACTCAGTGACTCACTTCTGATGGACAGAATAAAGTGGGAGTATTTCTTTTTTTCCTTGTATTTCCTGTAGTTCTATCTTTATGAATGCCGATGCTGTGTTTTTCAGTACTTCCATCATCACTGTTAGTTGCACTTTTCAGCAAAATAAGAAACCCACTTTTGACTCATTTAATGCTCTTTGTCCTGTATTCAACCTTGTCTGATGTTAAGATGACTAACTTGTTTCCTTTGTTTGCATTTGTCTGGTATATTTTATTCATTCTTTTGTTTTCAACCTTTCTGAATCACTTTACTTTAGAGGTGTCTCTTATGTATGACAAAGTTTAGATTTACTTTGAGATCCTTTCCAAAAGTTATTTTCTTTTAGTAGATGAAGTGAGTCCATTTATATTTACCGGTTGGACAGATCAATTTTGTCTTACTTCTCTCATATTATTTTATATTGTGATTTCTATTTTGTAGTTTTGTAAACATTTTTCAACATGTATCCTCTTGCTTTACCTATTTGTGCATTCTTTCATGATAAATAGGAAGTTTTGTGTGTTTTACAAGTGGTTACCCTGAAATTGTAAGTTTATATAGTAATGAATCTTCAGTTTCTTTCGGCAACATGCATTAGTTTTTCAGAACATGAAGAATTGTATGTGGAGACTTCCCTGGTGGTCCAGTGGTTAAGACTCCTCACTTCCACTGCAGGGGGCATGGCTTCGATCCCTGGTTGGGGAACTAAGGTCCCACATGCCATGTGGTGCTGTCAAAAAAAAAAAAAAAAAAAAAAAGAATTGTATGTGTTTCTTTTTCTTCCCCATTCTCTTTTCCGCCATGCAATTTTTGTGAATTATTCAGTCTTTCTTAGTGTTCTTTTTTTTTGATTAGATGTACTTTTCCCTATATTAATATATTTGTCAATATTAAAATGATATTCTTTAACCAGCACCTATTAAAGATGAGGAAACCATAGAGCAGGTTTTGTGTGTGAATTTACTTCGCCTTTATTTTCCACTTCTCTCACCCTTATCCTCCCTACTTATATTACTTATATTGTGTCTGCGTTTTTAGGACACTTAAAAAGGAACAAAATTGAGCTATTTGTAATGAGGTGTATGAACCTAGAGTCTGTCATACAGAGTAAAGTAAATCAGAAAGAGAAAAACAAATACTATATGGAATCTAGAAAAATGGTACTGATGAATCTAGTGGCAGGGCAGGAATAGAGTTGCAGATGTAGAGAACGGACTTGAGGACATGGGGTGGGGGGTGGGGAGGGGAAGCTGGGATATAGTGAGAGAGTAGCATTGACCTATACACATTACCAAACGTAAAATAGATGGCTAGTGGGAAGCTGCTACAGAGCATAGGGAGATCAGCTCAATGCTTTGTGAAGACCTAAAAGGGTGGGATAGAGAGGGTAGGAGGCAGGCTCAAGAGGGAGGGGATATGGGGATATATGTATGCATATAGCTGATTCACCTTGTTGCACAGCAGAAACTAACACAGTACTGTAAAGCAATTATACTCTAATAAAGATGAAAAAAAATTTTTTTTTAATATTTACTTTCTGCTCTGTAATCCAAACCACACATTTATTTAGTCTTAGTGCTAATACACTCAGTGCTCATGTTGGTCCCTTTTCTCTCTTATCTTGATTGAGAAAGTTAAACTTAGTCCTCTGGGCTGTTCCCCAAGAAGGGCTTTGGCAACAATATTCTCTGAATTCTTGCACCTTCAGAAGTATTTGCCTGTTGCCCTTATACCCAAATAACATCTTTAGGTTACACAGTCTTTCCTTGAGGATGTTGAAGGTGTTACTCCTCTGACTTCCGGCACGGGTTGCTGCTGTGGAGAAGTCTGAGGCCAGCATACCCTTTTCCGTTAAAAATTAATCTGCCTCGTTGTCAAAAGAATGTTGTTGTCATCTTGTTGTCTTGGAATCCAATAACTTTATTAGGCTATATCTCAGTGTTAGCTGTTCTGAGTCAGTTTTCCTGGAATATGGTATGTTCTTTCTTATATAGATATAAGTTTTCGTTTATTTCAGGACAGTTTTCTTGAATTATATCTTTAAGTATTTGGTTAAGACTCAATATTTTCTTCTTCAGCAACCGCAAGGATGAGTAAGTTTGATCTCCTTTGCCTATCCTCTACATCTTCTTTTTTATCCTTCTAACTCTTTTTTCATTTTGACTTCATTTGTCTTCCTTCCTTCCTTCCTTCCACCTTCCATTTCTATCCTGTATGTTCCCCACTGTGTTGTTAGTGGCAGTCTCCCTGGTGCTTCTTCCAATTTCACTTTGATTTCTGTGATGGTTTTTATTCCTTCCTTCAACCTCTTCCCTAAGCTTTGCCAGATCACGTATTACTTGCCTCTCTGTTGCCTCATGATCTCGTCCTGGAGCTCTTGCATCTCTGATTTGTGCTCTTCTTTCATATAATCAATTGCTTCATCAAGCTTTTTTAAATTTGGGGCAGAAAGTTTAGTCATAAATTTCATCTACCTTGTGGCAATATTTGCTTGGTGCTTGTCTGCCGCTTGTTTTATTTTTTCCAGTGTTTTTGTTGATCTTTTGATTGTTTCTTTGTTATCTTTCAACTTTGCAATATGAGTTTTTCCTTGATGAGGTATTTTCAAAAGTTCACATCGAGGAAAGGCCAAGGCCAACTGGAACTTCTCTTTATGTTGCACAGTGTTGTCTGTACATTTGTTTTTCTTGGGTCAGTGGGGTTTAGCAGCTATGAGGGTTTTCCAAAGCAAAGTTACTTTTCTGCCCCTCTGGCAGAGATAGACCGCTTCCTACAAATATGACTTGTCTCTATGATTTTTTCTTTTAGCCTTGCTTATTCTTCTTCTTGGAATAAAACCATGTACAAGGGTGCTCTTACTGCCAGCATATGCACCCTGTTTCTGCTGTTGCATACAAGGTACTAGGTGTTGCACATCAGGGTAAACCTTCACCTTTGAAAATTATGTTTTGTCTTTTTCCAGGATCTGTGCTGCAGGTCCTCTCTCTCCATGAGTTTTGAAATAATCTCCACTACTTTTGGCAATGCTTTCACTTATTTCATAGTTTGAGGTTCTAGCTATTTCTGGGTTTTGTCAGAAGTGGAGTTTGTCTTTTTCTTTCTCGTTTTCTCCATTGCTTTCGAGTCGTTTCCAGGAAGAGAAGGAAGAAGCGCTGATTCTATGGCACTGTATACAAACCCAAAGTCTCTTCAATCCTTTTAAAATTACTGTTATTTGGATATGTTTTATAATCTCACAATATATTAAAATATGTATAAAATTTATATATAAACATGTATTTATATACAAATTTATTACATATAAATATATTAGGTTGCATGCTCCTGCCAATGTTTTATTTATGAAATAACTGATCAAAAAGCTTAGAGAATACTGGAGTCAAGAAAATCATGTGTATTAAATGCTATTATAAAGGTAGATACCTAAGGCTCTTAGCCCAGAGAGAATAACATCTGCATCATCTAATAAGCCTAGATAGATATCACACATTATATTAGCAGTATGCATTGAAGAGAAAAATGGTTTGAGGAATAATATCTAATAGAACTGCAATAATAACATGCGTTTTGATAGTTTTGCCATTTGATAGTATGTTTTGCAAAGCAGTTTCACATATTATTGATCCTTTATTTGGTCCTCCAAATGGCACATTGAAGCAGATATTTCCATTTCACAAATATGGAATATGAAGCCCACAGAAATTGTGACTTATTTAAGGCCACACAGATGAATGTCAAACCCTGATCACTAAAGTCCTCAACTACTGCTTGGAATTTAGGAATGATGGGATATGGACCCACACAAAAGCAGGCCCTGTAGTTTAAGAAGCTACCTAGTCATAAAACTTTTGTAATCGAAACACAGAAGCCCTGGATTTTTAAAAAATGGAATGAAAGCAGAGAGAGATGCTAATTTTTTCAAATACTTGAGGCAATATTTTCAAAATCTCTTAGACTGGTTCCACAGCACAAAAAGAAAAGGAGATATATTCATTCTTCAGTTTATTTATCAATGAATCTGTTCAAGGCAATAACTGAATTGGATTTGGGAATGAGAACTGAAAAACCATCTAATATTCTTTGTCATCTTACACGTTTTATTTTCAACTTATTCGGTGTTCAGATGGCCGGTGGCTTGGTATCAAGTCAATTACTATTTGAGAGTACATCAAATAACCATCACTTAAAGTGTCAGAAGAGCTTCGTTCTTTTTAAATAAACTGCCTCTTCCATAATTTATTCTGATGCTTCGTGCCAGATGCTATGCAATCAAATAATTGAAACTTCTATCACTTCTAAATGTATCTTGGGCACAGCCAAGTGTGTAGAATTTTATTGATTTATTACTACAGTCAAAATGTGTGTGTGTGTGTGTAGGGTAAAGCATAAGACCGTTGTGAATAGATTAGCCATGCTCAAAAAAAGATTTCGAAAGATGTATAAACAACATTTTGAGTTAGGCATTATTTAACAACCACTGCCAATTGCTTTCACAAATTTATGAACGCCTAACTGTTTAAATAAGATTGCTTTAATCATGGCTAGCTGCAAGATTTTTCCAAAGAATACTTTAAAAATAGTACTGAAAATTTGTGAAGACTTGATTTCCTAAATAAATTCCAGGCTTTGGAATAGTTGGCAATCTCTTCTTGACAAATATTCTTGCCCAGAAAGTGTTCATTTTTTACTATCAAGAGATAAGTTGAAAACTACAAAAAGGAAGGAGAGGAGGCAGGAAGGGAGGAAGATTTCATTGGAAAGTATATGTTTATGTATTAGGAATTTCATGTGAAACTAAAAGTTGAGAAGAGGCTTTTTTTATATGAAATTATCTCCCTGCTTTCTGTACTTAATTCTCCAGGCCCTAAAATGGCTAATTAAAACCTAACTGTATTGCTTAGTTAATTCAGTTGACAGTTAACCCCAGGGAATATTTTGACAGTTAATTATATACATTGACAATTTTTATATGGTGGGTGTAAATTTATAGTGATACAACTATAAAATCCCACCCGAGCAAACAAATTTTTGTTCATACAAACGTTTAGATTAATCTTAATCAGTAGCAAGAAATGTTATTGAGTTAGTTTGATAAGTGATTATTCCCATAGTGCTTCAAAGAGCCTGTCGTTCTTATGAATTGTTTTTCTGCTGTAGTACAATCTCCAAAAAGATATATGTTTCTAAGGACCACACGTTGGCGAATAGATAAGCATCTCTCTGTCTCTCTCTCACACACACACATTTTAGAGTTAGATTTCTTCTCATCTTCAAACTTTACTCCATTGCAGATTCATAATTTAAACAACTATTCTGAGCCCAAGGACCTGCTAAGCTAAAAATATAATAGATCCTCCTACCAAAGTAATTTATGGGTCTAATTGGGAGTCAAGACTTTGAAGATACAAACCAGAGAAGTACAGAATTGAATTGGGTACCAAAATACCAGGGGCTTTGGGGCAAAGCACTGTGAGTTCTTGGGTTTCTAGGAGGAATTGAGACTGGGAGGATGCGAGGAAGCAGACACATGAGTGGTGGCCCTGTGGTGTGCTGAGAGCTGCTGTAGTGTTGGGTCCCCAGGGATGGGGACGGGAAGCAAGCAGTGTCTGACTCATGGTGGGGAGATGGGACAGCTTCACCAGGAACATGATGTCTGACACGAGTGTTTAAAAATAGAGTGTGTCGGGACTTCCCTGGCGGTCCAGTGGTTAAGACTGTGCAGGTTGATCCCTGGTCGGGGAACTCACATACATCCCGCGTGCCGTGCGGTGCGGCCAAAAAATAAAAATAAATAGGGCTTGTCGAGAGGAAAAGGAAAGGCGAAGTACACAAGTCAAAGGCAGAGAGCATTGAAAAATGCCAAGTTTAGGTTTTACCTGTAAGTTATTGGTGCCTTGAGAGTTTTTAAGTCAGAGTAGGACGTGATCAGAGCTTGGTTTGAGAAAGCCCTTCTGACCGAGGAATCCAGAGGAGGGTTATATTAGAGACAGGGAGATGACTAAGAGCCATCACACATGGCAGGACCCGAAGTGAAGGTTAGGAGATCACCTTGTAACTCCATAGATATAGAGTAAATACATTTTTAAGATTGAAGTATAGTTGATTTACAATGTTGTTAGTTTCTCCTATATAGCAAAGTGATTCAGCTATGTATACATATACATATGCATTATATATGTCCTTTTTCAGATTCTTTTCCATTATACTTTATTGCAAAATATCTAAATACATTTTTTGTAAACGGATATTGAACGCTTGGTTTTGGAAGGCATAGTCAAGGGGAGATTATAAGTGGTTGCTTTCTTCAGAATCATAGATGGTTACTCCCCGCCACCATCTGCTTTGTGGGGTCTTGTGGTCTCCAAGCCAAATCAACAAATATTTCTGGAGTGAGACTGCTCTCAGCACTGGGAAGATTCTATTTCTGTGCTGCATACACCCCACTCTGGCCCTGTGGAGTGGGGGAACGGAAGCTGCCTGCACCCAGAAGCAACCTGCAATATGCAAAGCACTCATTTATGGAGACAGTGTAGGAGAGAAGAAAAAAATTACTGTGTTTTCCATTACCCAGTGAGTTCCATCCATCCACCCCTTACCAGTGAATTAAGTGTAAATAAATAAATACAACCAAGTTCACTGGTAACCTTTAGTGCTTTCCATTAATCAGGGGTTCTTTTCTAGGGTCTTCATTGATGCTATAGAAAGAAAAATGGTGACCTGAGGTCAGTTAAGCTCCAGCCCTATGACACTTTGTCAATATGGTATTGACAATTCAGTTATGGTGAAAAATAAGGGCATTATTTAGCTGTTAGGAGTTAGTAAATAGATTATTTATTATGTTGTCTGTCATCAATCAGAACCCCAAGCCAAGGAGAAGCAGCTGCCTGAATAATTTGCCTGCAGAGGCCTCAAACTTGGGCTCCTTCCCCCCGACCCGCACCTCCACCCCCGTTCTCTCTCCCTCTGTGTGTATGCGTGTGTTAGAAAATGTTACAGTATTTGAGATTGATGAATGCGGAAATTTATTAACAGGAAATGAAAACTGACAGGTATTTAACGTTTAATGTGAAATAATCTACTGTAACATAAAAAACTCCAAATAATACTAACTGTTTTAATTGTCCCTGGTAATTAAACTGTCACTGTAGTAATTAAAAAGATGGGTGGAGAGTAAGTTATTGACACAAGCTCTTCAAATAAAGTGGGCTAATTTTAAAACTAAATTTAACTTGAATGATAGTCTGCTTCTCTCCCACTCTTCTTTGTTTTGTTTTAAGTGGCAGCATCAAAATCTGTTTTTATCAGTGTTTACCAGGGATAAACCCAAATAAAGTAACCCGAGTCAGCATTCGTTAATAAAAGTTCCTAGTAATGAAAACTCCTGGTAATAAAAACTTCACTTTCACTAATTGAAAAGATGACTTACTATATAGTGAGAGAACTGCAGTTCAGCTGCTTGAGAAGTGTCTGTGTGTCTGTGTGTTCATCTCATGTCACATACATAAAAAAATTCTGGTGGATTCAAGTTAAAAATGTTTCATCAAACACAGATAGAATCTTTTCAATATTTTATTGAAAATACATTTGACCCTTGAATAGTTCAAGAAGGTTGGGGCACTGACGCCCCTCTAAGTCAAACATCTGAGTATAATTTCCAGTTATCCCTTCATGTTCCCTTCTGTATCCTTGGATTCAACCAACCTCGAATCTCATAGTGCTGTAGTATTTACTACTGAAAAAATCTGAGTACAAGTGGATCCGTATAGTTCAAATCCGTGTTGTTCAAGGGTCAACTGTGTATCACTTCTCTTGAAGAAAAAAAAATATCTGGACTGGAAATCCTGTAAAAATTTTATAATGTTCCATGTTCAATCTGCCCTTGTCTTATTTAGATATAAAGTTATAGAAGCCTTATACAATTAGTTGAGAAGTGTTTCCTCCTCCTGTGTTTTCTAGAGAAGTGTGTTCAATATTGCACTGATCTAGTAGAACTCAACTTGCATTTTCTTTATGGGAATATTATTAACTAACGTTCTGATTTCTTTTACAATTATGGAACAATTCAAGCATTCTATTTCTTATTGAGTCAGTTTTGCTAAGTTATTTTTTTCCAGGAATTTATCCATTACATTTAACTATTTACATCAGTTGACATAAAATTGTTCCTAGTATTCCTTAATTATATTTTAAAAGTTGAGCTGTATGTATAGTTATTTCTCTTTTCTTCTTTGTACTGATAATTTCTATTTTCTTGATCAATGCTACCAACATTTTCTCTATTTGATTAGTATTTTATTTATTTATTTATTTATTTAATTGAAGGACAGTTGCTTTACAATATTGTGTTTATACTGTACAGCAAAGTGAATCAGCTATATGTATACATATAGGTGGATGTATCCTTCTCATTTAGGTCACCATAGAGCATTGAGTAGAGTTCCCTGTGCTATACAGTAGGTTCTCATTGGTTATCTATTCTATACATAGTATCAATAGTGTATATATATCAATCCCAATCTTCTAATTCATCCCACCCCTCCCTTCCCCCTTGGCAACCATACGTTTGTTCTCTACGTCTGTGTCTCTATTTCCGCTTTGTAAATAAGATCGTCTATTTTTTTTCAGATTCCACATATATGCATTAATATGTGATATTTGTTTTTCTCTTTCTGACTTACTTCACTCTGTATGACAGTTTCTAGGTCCATTCATGTCTCTACAAATGACCCAATTTCATTCCTTTTTATGGCTGAATAATATTCCATTGTATATATGTACCACATCTTCTTTATCCATTCCTCTGTTGTTGGACATTTAGGTTGCTTCTGTGTCCTGGCTATTGTAAATAGTTCTGCAGTGAACATTGGGGTGCATGTGTCTATTTGAATTATGGTTTTCTCTGGGTATATGCCCAGTAATGGGATTTCTGGGTCATATGGTAGTTCTATTTTTAGTTTT
The DNA here is from genome assembly GCF_030028045.1 of Hippopotamus amphibius kiboko. Lineage (NCBI taxonomy): Eukaryota > Metazoa > Chordata > Mammalia > Artiodactyla > Hippopotamidae > Hippopotamus > Hippopotamus amphibius. The sequence goes on along the minus strand of NC_080187.1, from coordinate 201,457,039 downwards.
TAAGGGATCTCCATACTGTTCTCAATAGTGGCTGTAGCAATTTACATTCCCACTAACAGTGCAGGAGGGTTCCCTTTTCTCCACCCCCTCTCCAGCATTTATTGTTTGTAGATTTTTTGATGATGGCCATTCTGCCCAGTGTGAGGTGATATTTCATTGTAGTTTTGATTTGCATTTCTCTAATAATTAGTGATGTTGAACATCTTTTTCATGTGTTTTTTGGCCATCTGTATGTCTTCTTTGAAGAGATATCTATTTAGGTCTTCTGCCCATTTTTTGATTAGGTGATTAGTCTTTTAAAAGAAGCAACTTTTGGCTCTTTTATTGTATTTTTGTATTTTTTTTTCATTTATTACTGTTTTGACCTTTATCTTCTTCTCTATATTTTTGAGTTTATGCTTTTCTACTTTTTAAAACTTTTCAATTGGACGCCTTCATGAATTTTCACATTTATCCTTTGTTAATGGAAGCACTTAAATGTATAAAATACCACTTTTACTGCATCCTAGTAGAAATTTGATGTGTAATTTTCACAATTCATGTAATAGACATTTAAAAAATACATAATATCATTTCATGTTTGATCCAGGAGAGGCCACCAAACTTGGACACTGCAGCCCCCTTGAAAATTTAGGCGAGTCTGCCCCTAACATGCATGGTGGCTGGGGCAAGAATAAAAGCAAGATGTCTACATATTTATGTGTAAATGCTTACAAATTAGAAATCAAGCCTACAAGCTGGTACATACAACCTGTTCCATTTCCCTAGTTTGAAAAATATACCTTCCTACAACAAAGTAGAGAATTATATGTAAAACTCTGGCTTTTATATGACTGAAAGTTGGCAAAATAGTAGAAACAATTGAAGCTAATTATCATTGTACACGTCTGGGTATTCTTTTGATAGTTTAGTGAGATTTGACTGAGAAATAAAATAGGGACTTATATAATTCTTAAATTATTTTACACTTATAAAAATTATCTTTCCTGCCCTCATTTCAGAAAAATCACTTATGTTGTATTAAGGATGTTCACATAATTTGTTTTCTGTCAATACTGTTGATCCAAAAGATTAAAAAATAAATGGCAATTGTATTCTAAGTAAACATGTAAATATTTGCCCCTCCAAATTATGTACTTAATTCAGTTTCTTATTTCAAGAAACTGAAACTTTCTAATGTAATTTGAATTTTTTACATTATTGTTCAATTATATCATATAAAATCATTTCTAATGCTAGTGCTCATTGTCTCTCTAGTTTCTAATGTAAAGAATTTGTAGGTATCACACCTCATGTACAATGTATTAAACCTGCAGATCTGTGAATGTACGAGCAATATGAATTGTTCAATATGGAAAAATTTCCTCTGCTGCCATGCACATCACTTGCAAGCACTGTGCTAATGTGAGTCCCTCCAAAACCACAAATTGGACACAAAGAGAAGCAAAAAAATGGATGACTGAGATGGCTGAGTAATACTTGATTGTGTGACAACCTATTGCATTCACTCCAAAGGAAAGGATTTAACAAGTTATTAATTTATCTTTTGTTTTATCCAAAGGTTTCCAACCCTCAAATCCTCCCTACCTTCTAAAGCAGTATCTGTCTGCAACAACCCCAACCTCACAACATCTAGACCTTATCACTCTTTGTTTAGATGCAACCCAGCACAAGTGTTTGTTTCCCTGGGACCTTAATGGAGTTAGTCGTGAGAGTGATTGTGTAGGGTACGTCATGCTGTGCCGGTACTGAGCATGTGTCTTTATATGTGTATGTCTACATTAACAAACCGAGAGGCTTCTCAAAAGCAAGGGCCCAAGGTGGAGTCCCCTCTTGCCCAGGTCTAAGGGTGGTGCCAGGTCAGGTTTCCCATCCTTGCTGGCCCAAGGCTAGATAGTCATGTATAAAAGGCAGGGTTGCTGTCAAGTAACCTCCCTCCTCCTTGCTGCTAGCTACTCTGGCTTTATCCAGCCCAACCTCACATTTTTGCTGCCTTTTCTGTTTTCTAATAGACAGGGCTCTTCAGAGACCTCCTCTACTTCTGGTAAAATTAGTAATATTTCTACAAGTGTGTCCTCTCTACGGTTTAATTCCGGAATCTCTGCACTGTTCTGTACTCTAAGGGTGTCTTTGAGCACCAAATCAGCCATAATTCCAGAAGTGGAAGTCCCTCCAATCCAATATATTGAAATTTTCTATGCCTTCACATCCTCCTAGAGATTGCAAGCTCTTAGAGGCCAGGGCGTATGTTACTTATGTTTAAACTTACCATAATGCCTTGACACATCATACACACTTAATAAATATTTACTGAACTAAAACAACCAAGGAAGTCACAAAAGACAGATTTGATTTCATAAAAGCAAAAAGAAAATTCCCAATAAACTTAAGAAAATATCTGCAGCAAATATTGCAGACAGCTCTCATCTTTAGTGTGTAGAGTTCACACAAATAGATGCAGAGAAGCTTAAAATTATATAAGTATCTAAAAGACAATCCTCAAGGAGGAAATACAACTGGAAATAAACTCCTAAACTGACACAATACTTTGGAACCAATTTGGCAGTCAGAGGCCTCATAATATTCAGTTTATTTGACCTAATAACTCCACTGCTAAACATTTATCTAAGAGGATTGTAAATTTTGGAGGAGAAAGTTTTATTGATCTAACTCAAGCATGGTAAAATCTTTCTCTGTATATCTCACAAGAGGTTCTTTGACATCCTTACTGGGGGCTAGAGTGGGAGGAGCATCAGGACCCAAAATCCAGGCATTCAGAGTCAACAAGAAGGCTACTAGAGAATTCAAGGACGCTGGATACTTGCCCACAGTTGAGTTTCATGCTGCCCCCTGGGTGTGACTAATCCTGCATCCCTGTAGCAGCCATCAACACCTGGCCCCGATCGAAACACAGACTAAGATTCTCAGATGATCACACAGGTTGGAATGCAAAAGGTCTTCACTCTAATCATATGCAGATGAAAAGTTCTGCCCACTAGCATTTAACAGTGGCATTACAACTCAGAAATAGTGACTCCTGTGGAGTGTTGGTTCCAAGCAGCCCTGAGCCCCTTGGAAATGTAAGGCTTTGATTTAAGTGAAATGGCCACAGGAGCTTATTAGCAGAAGGGTCAGAACATCTCAGTTTACCAGTCAGCTGCCCAGGCTACTTTATGGAACAGAAACTCTCTGCACAGGTTGCCCCTCCTTGGTGATAATTAATACAAATGATTTTCCTTGGAACCATGGTGATAGAGAATCCGGAAACTGACTACAGGTTCCTAGCTGTCCATCAAGAAGCACTGGTGCGCCATGCTGCCACCTGCCATTAGAGACCTTTTTACCACCACCCGCTCACTTGTCATTTCTCTGCAGAATGCACTCAGGTGGCTTAGCCTGTAATACACTAACGTGATTTCAACTCAACGACAGAGCTAAATACCAGAGGAGTAGGGCACTTGGAGCAGAAAAGAAAGGGAATGAAATAACTATCATTACTGCCCTAAACTTCAACAACTGTGAAAGAGCCCTCTTCCCGAGAGGTCCAGATCCCCAATTTCAGACCATGTAATGGCAGCCAGCTTTGCAGAACAGAAGCAGAAACACTTGTCTGCTGATAAGATCTTTTTCCTCTCCCACTGAACAGGTGTAGATGACCCTCTGGCCTCAGTCCCAGCCCAAGGTTTAGGCCCCTGACTTCATAGTCCATTTGATCCTAAAACAGTGATTTGTAGAATCTTAGTGAAAATTAGAATAATAACTCTGCACTCCCATTCCAGGGACATGTACACATGCTACTTTGTACACAGTATCAGCAAGGACCCCCAGAGGCCCATCCATGAGAGGCCCTTACTGTCAGCTAGTTCTGTCTGCACTCACACCACCACTGCCCATTCCTGAATTGAGCAAGGGGCTCTATCCTGCTGAACCAGGAGGAAGCCTTACAGCCTTTCCCAACACAGAGCTTCAGGAGGCCACTTGGACGTAATTTCCCGAGGCCTGTGGATAAAACGTCCTTGTCACTCTGTCCATCAATGTCCACAGTGAAGAAGCTCTGTTCCAGAGGAACCCTTCTCAGTCTCATGTCTCTCTCAGTGGATTTATGCAGAGTTCTCTAATGATGTTGAAAAGCAGTTTGGTGGTAAGGAAAAACAAAACCACTTATGGTAAGAAATTAAGAGCGAAATTACAAAAAGCTTTTTTTTAAAAAAAAAAGAAAAATGGTATTCTAGCTGCATTTTTCAGCTAAGAGTCATGAAATCATTTCCCAAGCCAGAAGTATCATTATCCTCATCTCACAGGTGGAAAACTGGGAATTACAGGGAGGTTAATGGCTGTGTCTAAAAGCACACAGCACGCCCTCATCAGAAGGAGCTGGAAATACAGGTATAGTCAAGGGCTCATACTGTTCTGTGATAACCCAAACTTTATGAACAAGTTTGGCTTGGCCCTAATTGGCATTCAATTTTAAAAAATGTCTTTCATTAAAAAATATAATTTGAAGAACTGGGTAATTGACTCACATTTGATTAAGGCAGAGTCTATTGGATTAACATGATTAATAGATAAAATTATAATCAAACAGAAAGCAGTACAAAAGGTGACTACGTCATGAATCACATTAAGATACTAAATTTTTTAAAGATGAATGTGCTGGGGTTATTTTTTATGTTAGGAATATTCATTTCACAGTGGCTCTCACACTGTTCAGCTCTCACTAGTAGAGTAATTAGAATGAAATTTTTGTTCAGGCTTAAAAGAAGAAGTGCTTGGGAGGTGTTTTGATTTCACAGTGAGGAAAACCACAACTGTCCTCAGCCTGATTCTCCCAGATCATTTGGTTCATTGGTAATTTCTCAAACTGATAGTGAAGGAGACCTCTGCAGTGGTTATTCTCTGCTCAGAACTAAATGTAGTTGATGCCACATCAAATTCCAAGGCCCCTTTCAGGAACTGTAATGCTGACCAACTTGTACTGGGATGAAATGTTGCAGAAATTGTTCCCTCGAGAAACCAAGCACCACACTCAGAGGGTTGGAGAACTCAGGTTTATTAAGCTGGCAGCCCCAAATGAGCTAAGGCTCCAAAGTTCTGGGCCCCGAGCTCAAGGTGAGCTTTACTTTTATAAGGGTTTACATGTTTACAGTTAGCATGGGTAGATTGGTTACTTGGTTTACAGAGCACAGAAGTTTCCAAACAGAAACTTACAAGAGCAGGTGCAGAACATTCCATTTTTAGCAAAACATCTTGTTACATTGGATTGCTAGGTCATCCTGTTTTTTTGTTTGTTTTTCTCAGGGCAGCCAGCTTATTTTACAAAAGCAGAACAAACATGGAGTTATTTTTAGCTGAGTGCAAGTTTCTAATTTTCCTCTTCAAACATATTCCACAGTTTTTTTCTATAAATGCAAAATTGTATCCTCAGTGGAAACTTAGTTAATTGATATGAAACTATTTCCGAATCAGCCACTTCCAGACAGCCAAGCCAGAAAGTAAAATGAAACATAGGATACTTGGGTTTTTTAATCACTCAGTCTTAAATCTCTTTTTTGCCCAAGAAATGGGAGCTGCTGTGGCACAAATTGGAGGTGGATGTGAGAGTAACGTTCTTCTCACCATCAGGACTTTCTGTTTCAGGGAACTGACTAGGTAGTGATAGCTTCCTTCCCAAAACTTCCTGGGAAAAAAAAAAAAAAGGAATTCCCTGGCCGTCCGGTGGTTAGGACCCCATGCTTTCACTGCTGAGGGCCATGGTTCAATCCCTGGTGGGGGAAACTAAGATCCTGCAAGCTGTGCTCTGTGGCCAAAAAAAAATTTTTTTTGTACTTGCCTAATGGTCCAGTGTTAAGACTCTACGCTTCCACTGCACAGGGTCACAAGTTCGATCCCTGGTCAGGGAACTAAGATCCTGCATGCCATGCAGTGCAGCCGGAAAAAAAATGTTAAAACAAAACAGAAAAACCTTTCATGTCTTCATAAACTGGGAGGTAGGAAGGAACTGAGAGGCATAATCTTCATTAATGTCCCAAAACTCACATAACCACCTCGTGTAACACACAGTATAAAGAAAAACCTGGCTTCCTAAGCGAGCACAGCTCCACTGCAGACTCCCTGGCTCAGATGCGTGGAAGATTTGCTTCCTGCTCCTAGTTTGGTTTTTCATCAAGCTGCTTGCATTGTCTCAGCTAGAATACATATATTCTATCTGTCAAGGCACATGCTGTCTGATTGGACACAGGTATCCTTTTGGCAATCTTGTAGCTTTTATTGATTCGGCTTACCGCATGGTATTGGTAATTGTCTCAAAGTACCTAAACCCCAGGAATAGTGGCAGACTCAATGGAGAGGTTATGCAGTTTGCACAGTGCTTCTCTGAGGGCCAGACTTTTAGAAATAGATGTATTAATTTAATAGAAAATGCCTTGCAAGACATATTTATGAGCAGTACCTGGTGGTGCTGAATGGTAAGATGTGAGAAAGTTTAGGGAGAATGTTCTCCACATTTTTACTCTAGGGCCCAGGGTCATCGATTACATCATCGTTAGACTCTTTGTAATTATTTTCATAAGCTGCTTTAAATCCTCTCTGGAACTACAGTAGGGACATATACAAACAAGCAAATAAGCAAACAAACAGTATTTATTGAGTACTCACTATGTGCCAATTATGTGCTGTTTTTCTCCTATTTCCTTTCATCCTCACACCAGGCTGTTGATCATGAATTCTACCCCCAGTGACTTGTCAGATATTTGCCATAAAATACAGGGGTCAAGTGGGGCTTTTACTTGTGGAGCCTCTGCAGCAGGCAAGGCAAAGGGAAGAAGTGGGAGAGAAGGAGCAGCACTGCCACCAGGAGAACCTCTAAAGTGAGGTAGAGGAGGTGTTCGCAAGGGCTCAGGACACTCATGCTTGAGAGTCAAGGCTTGACTTTCTTCATGGCAGGACATGCTAAAGAAGTGGCTTTGCTTCTACTTTCTTTTGAGTTGGCTTTTTCTGTACATACCCTGAATGGGAGGCATCACCAAAGCAAGAACTGGTCCGACAGGGCGAATAGGGAGCAAAACTTTCACTTCCCTGCTGACTTGCTGCCCAAGTCTTTGTCGTTCCGTGTGGGTTTGCAGTGAGACTCCTGCCTGCTTGTTCAGTATCATGGGCACCGTGTTTCCCACAATTCCTCCACAAGCCTTGAAGAATTGAAAAGATGGTGCTTTTAGGATGTCACAGATCTTTCATTTGCATGCTTAGTTCTCATAGCTGTAGGAAGCCCATCTTCGCATTTGTGGGTTTGTGACACAGTCGGGTCTAAAATACATTCATATGTCTGATCTTCCCCACCGAGCAAGTGAGGCAGTTGGGCCTCTATTGTGGTCAGCGGTTCTGAGCAGCTGAGCTGGTAGTGAACAAGAGTGTCCTTTTGAGAGGCCAAGTCCAAACCTAAATGTTGGTTACATACCAAATAGACAGTGTAAACGAAGTATGGGTCTAAAGGAAGTGGATGTGAAGGCAGCAAGATACAGACACAGAACTGGCGGAAAGCGACATCAGAGCTGTTCAGCTCCCCGCTGGACAGAGTCACGTGGTGCTGGAAGGTGGGTGTTGGGGGCTTTTTATAGAGACTGTTGAGTGGAGGAAGTTGTTCAAAGCACTCACAACGGTTTCAGGCGTCACCATGCACAAGGGTGGTATTCCATAAATATTAAGCAAATGGTTTAACTTTGTTCAAGCCAAACAGCCTCTCTCAATGGTTGCTGAAGCAATGAACAGTCAGAACTCTGTTACTTAGGTAAGTTGCAGTCGACTGTTTCAGTTATAAGCTGTCAGACAAGCTAGATATCAGGCTGGTTCTGTTGGTTCTCTGAGAGTTTACCTTGCATGCACACACCTCAGAACCCTGTTCTAATAAGAAGCATACAGTAGGCAAACACACCCCCAGCCAGTTCTGTTTGTGCACTGAATACACTGCACAAAAATAGTAGTTTAACGTCGTATATCCTACTAGACCAGACAGAAAAGTCTTATTTTTCCTTTATTTTATTTTATTGTTTATTTTATTTTTATTTTTTTACAGTAGGTCCTTGTTGGTTATCTGTTTTAAATACAGCAGTGTGTACACGTCAATCCCAAACTCCCAATCTATCCCCCACCACCACCTTCCGCCCGGTAACCGTAAGTTCATTCTCCAAGTCTGTGAGTTCGTTTCTGTTTTGTAAATAAATTCATGTGTATCTTTTTTTTTAAGATTGTGCATGTAAGCAATATCATATGAAATTTGTGTTTCTCTGTCTTACTTCATTTAGTATGATAATGTCTAGGTCCATCCATGTTGCTGCAAATGGCATAATTTCATTATTTTTTATGGATAAGTAATATTTCATTGTATATATGTGCGACATCTTCTCTGTCCATTCATCCATCAGTGGACATTTAGGTTGCTTCCATGTCTTGGCTATTGCTGCTGTAATAAACCCTGGGGTGCATGTATCCTTTTGAACCATGTTTTTCTCTGGATATATGCCTTTTGAACCTAATTTGCATAAGCATTTATGTTGTATCCCATACAGAACTTGGCACTATAGTATGTACAACAGGAATGTATAAAATGCCCTTTAATGTTGAGAAATTTATGATCCTTTGTAACATTTAGACTATCCAACAGGTAACTTCTGAAGACAGGAATAAATTTTCCTAAATACCAAATTGTATTCCCAGAATATTACACTTCCATGGTTCCCTCATATGGTCAATTCTGTGACCAAAGAGATGTCAGGGGTTCCCATTGCTTCTTGTTGGGCAAGGTTTGGCATCTGATATCAAGCCACTCATCATCAAGTCCTCCTTAACCCAGCTGATAAGTTTCTAGAGAACCAGGACCTGCTACGGGCTAAGGTGGAGGAAAGGGTGGGATAGGTAAGAAGGAAGATTCCATGTAAATGCAAGGATCTTCACAATACAAAAAGAAGCCTAATATGAGAGGAAGCTGGTTACAAGAGAGAGATTTATTGCACAAGGTGCTTGTGCTTGTTTTATGTGACTACCCGGAAGCTACACTCGCCCTCATGTCTGCTCTGGAGTATGCAGAAGGAAAGACATTTCTATTTATTAGGTTTGGGGAGATTTTAAGGGGCTGGGCGGGTTGGATGTTGTTTTAAAGGAATGAAGTCAAGTGCAGACAACTTTAAAACATTGCTGGCATATCCGTGCATCTAATTGAGTCACTCGTGGGTCGTTAGGCTCTAGAGTATAACGATTTGTCAGCATAGGACACAGAGTGGACCAATTTAATACTTGCTGCAGGGGTTAGAATTTCCACAGCCTTTGATCAGATTTTGTTTCTTTAGGTCAGTAACATTTAGAGATAGATAAAAATGTCAAGTAATTGCTGAGAAACTAGATGATTTGTAGCTAATTTGCAAAAGCACAGATTACATTGTTATTTGGATTTTATCCACTTAATGAAAAAGTCTTGAGATTTTTAGGAAGAACACATTAACGTTGATACTGTGGTATGCAGCCACTCTACAGTGTTCAGACATCTGCCATCTTCCCTCCTTGACATGCCTTCTTGCTGGCTCACTGGAGCCTTCGAATAGGCAATGACTTTCATGTTCTGCTAGATAATAAGATTGGGTGTGACACCGTTGCTCCTTTACACCTCCTTTTTTTTTTTCTTTTTTTCCCTGCTGTGTTGGGTCTTCATTGCTGCAACATGGGCTTTCTTAGTTGCAGCAAGTGGGGGCTGCTCTTCGTTGAGGTGCACAGACTTCTCATTGCAGTGGTTTCCCTTGCTGCAGAGCATATGCTCTAGGCATGTGGGCTTCAGTAGTTGTGGCACATGGGCTCAGTAGTTGTGGCTCATGGGCTTAGAGTGCAGGCTCAGTAGTTGTGGTGCACAGGCTTAGTTGCTCCGTGACATGTGGGATCTTCCCGGGCCAGGAATTAAACTCGTGTCCCCTGCATTGTCAGGTGGATTCTTAACCACTGTGCCACCAGGGAAGTCCCTACACCTCCTTTTACAAAAATGGAAACTGGAACTATTCTTTCTTTAACTTAGAATACAGCAGGATAAAGAAAACTGAAATCTGACATACAATCAGTGAAATTCCTATCTGTTATTTAAAGAGAGCTTCTAAGAGAATCTTAGAGGTGGAAGAGAATGCCAAAAGTGTTGTGTGTTATTACTTGAAGACACTGTTCCCTCTCTATCCACCAGCTCAGAAATTGTTTCTGGAAGAGCCTTCACAGACCTTTTTAATCTCTGAATGTGTTGCTCAGCTAATGACCTCCTTTTTCAGGCACCAACACCAAACACAGTACTCCAGGAGTTGGGCAGCCACACCCTAGTGGCCCATCTTGAGCTTGTCCTCCACCAGAAGCATTAGAACTTGTCTCCTGACCCACAGTTTTTCACCTGATAACCCACTGTTGTGTTTAGAAATAGGACAGGGAGGGGTAAACTCAGCAGATATTACTCTTTGGGTTGTTTCCTCCCACTTTAAAAAGATGGTTTTTTTTAGCTAGTGTATTATTCCTCTGGGCTGCCATACCAAAATGCCATAGACTGAGTGGCTTAAACAACAGATGTTTGTTTTACACAGTTCTGGAGGCTGAGAAGTCCAAGATCAAGATCCTGGCTGATTGGGTTTCTGGTGAGACCTCTCTTTGCTTGTAGATGGTCATCTTTTCATTATGTCCTCACATGCCTTTTCCTAAGTGTGTGCTCAGAGAGAGAGAGAGAGAACAGGTCTCTGGGATATATATATTTTTAAGGACACTAATCCTATTGGATCAGGACCCCACCCTTATGATCTCATTTTTTTTTTTAAATTTTTTTGGGGGTACACCAGGTTCAATCATCTGTTTTTATACACATATCCCCGCATTCCCTCCCCTCCTGGACTCCCCCCCTCGAGTCCCCCCCACCCTCCCCGCCCCAGTCCTCTAAGGCATCTTCCATCCTCGAGCTGGACTCCCTTTGTTATACAATAACTTCCCACTGACTATTTTACAGTTGGTAGTATATATATGTCTGTGCTACTCTCTCGCTTCGTCTCAGTTTCCCCTTCACCCCCTGCCCCCTCCCATACCTCGAGTTCTCCAGTCCATTCTCTGCATCTGCATCCTTGTTCTTGTCACTGAGTTCATCAGTACCATTTTTAGATTCCGTATATGTGAGTTAGCCTACAATATTTGTCTTTCTCTTTCTGACTTACTTCACTCTGTATGACAGATTGTAGTTCTATCCACCTCATTACATATAGCTCCATCTCATCCCTTTTTATAGCTGAGTAATATTCCATTGTATATATATGCCACATCTTCTATATCCATTCATTTGTTGATGGGCATTTAGGTTGCTTCCATGTCCTGGCTATTGTAAAGAGTGCTGCAATAAACATTATGGTACACGTTTCTTTTGGGATTATGGTTTTCTTTGGGTATATGCCCAGTAGTGGGATTACTGGATCATATGGTAATTCTATTTGTAGTTTTTTAAGGAACCTCCAAATTGTTTTCCATAGTGGCTGTACCAACTTACAGTCCCACCAACAGTGCAGGAGAGTTCCCTTTTCTCCACACCCTCTCCAACATTTGTTGTTTCCAGATTTTGTGATGATGGCCATTCTGACCTGTGTGAGGTGATACCTCATTGTGGCTTTGACTTGCATTTCTCTGATGATGAGTGATGTTGAGCATCTTTTCATGTGTGTGTTGGCCATCTGTATGTCTTCTTTGGAGAAATGTCTATTTAGGTCTTCTGCCCATTTGTGGATTGGGTTATTTGCTTTTTTGGTATTAAGCTTCATGAGCTGCTTGTATATTTTGGAGGTTAATCCTTTGTCAGATGTTTCATAGGCAATTATTTTTTCCCATTCTGAGGGTTGTCTTTTAGTCTTGTTTATGATTTCTTTCACTGTGCAAAAGCTTTTAAATTTCATGAGGTCCCATTTGTTTATTCTTGATTTTATTTCCATGATTCTAGGAGGTGGGTCCAAAAGGATCTTGCTTTGATGTATGTCATAGAGTGTTCTGCCTATGTTTTCCTCTAGGAGTTTGATAGTGTCTGGCCTTACATGTAGGTCTTTCATCCATTTTGAGTTTATTTTTGTGTATGGTGTTAGGAAGTGTTCTAATTTCATTCTTTTACATGTTGCTGTCCAATTTTCCCAGCACCACTTATTGAAGAGGCTGTCTTTTTTCCATTGTATATTCTTGCCTCCTTTGTTAAAGATAAGGTGCCCATATGTGTTTGGGCTTACTTCTGAGTTCTCTATTCTATTCCATTGATCTTCCTTTCTATTTTTGTGGCAGTACCATACTGTCTTGATCACTATGGCCTTGTAGTATAGTTTGAAGTCAGGAAGCCTGATTCCACCAACTCCATTTTTCCTTCTCAAGATTGCTTTGGCTATTCGGGGTCTTTTGCGTTTCCATACAAATCGTAAGATTTCTTGCTCTAGTTCTGTGAAAAATACCATTGGTAATTTGATCGGGATTGCATTGAATCTGTAAATTGCTTTGGGTAGTACAGTCATTTTCACAATGTTGATTCTTCCAATCCAGGAACATGGTATGTCCCTCCATCTGTTTGTGTCATCTTTGATTTCTTTCATCAATGTCTTAAAGTTTTCTGCATACAGATCTTTTGCCTCCTTAGGCAGGTTTATTCCTAGGTATTTTATTCTTTTGGTTGCAATGGTGAATGGGAGAGTTTCCTTAATTTCTCTTTCTGCTCTTCCGTTGTTAGTGTATAGGAATGCAAGAGATTTCTGTGCATTAATTTTGTATCCTGCTACTTTACTAAACTCATCAATGAGTGCTAGCAGTTTTCTGGTAGAGTCTTTAGGGTTTTCTATATATAATATCATGTCATCTGCAAAAAGTGACAATTTTACTTCTTCTTTTCCAATTTGGATTTCTTTTATTTCTTTTTCTTCTCTGATTGCTGTGGCTAACACTTCCAAAACTATGTTGAATAACAGTGGTGAGAGTGGACACCCTTGTCTTGTTCCTGTTCTTAGAGGGAATTCTTCCAGTTTTTCTCCATTGAGAATGATGTTGGCTTTTGGTTTTTCATATATGGCTTTTATTATGTTGAGGTAATTTCCTTCTATGCCCATTTTCTGGAGAGCTTTTATCATAAATGGATGTTGAACTTTGTCAAAAGCTTTTTCTGCATCTATTGAAATGATCATATGGTTTTTATCCTTCAGTTTGTTGATATGATGTATCACGTTGATTGATTTGCGTATATTGAAGAATCCTTGCATCCCAGGGATAAACCCCACTTGATCATGGTGTATGATCTTTTTAATGTGCTGTTGGAGTCTGTTAGCTAGTATTTTGTTGAGGATTTTTGCATCTATATTCATCAGTGATATTGGTCTGTAGTTTTCTTTTTTTGTGACATCTTTGCCTGGTTTTGGTATCAGGGTGATGGTAGCCTCGTAGAATGAGTTTGGGAGTGTTCTGCCTTCTGCAATATTTTGGAAGAGTTTGAGAAGGATAGGTGTTCTCTCTTTGCTAAATGTTTGATAGAATTCGCCCGTGAACCCATCTGGTCCTGGGCTTTTGTGTGTTGGGAGATTTTTAATCACTGCCTCAATTTCCATACTTGTGATTGGTCTGTTCATGGTTTCTATTTCTTCCTGGTTCAGTCTTGGAAGATTGTATTTTTCTAAGAATGTATCCATTTCTTCCAGGTTATCCAATTGATTGGCATATAGTTGCTTGTAGTAGTCTCTCATGATGTTTTGTATTTCTGAGGTGTCCGTTGTTACTTCTCCTTTTTCATTTCTAATTCTGTTGATTTGCATCTTCTCCCTTTTTTTCTTGATGAGTCTGGCTAATGGTTTATCAATTTTGTTAATCTTCTCAAAGAACCACCTTTTAGTTTTATTTATTTTTCTTATGGTTTCTTTCCTTTCTTTTTCATTTATTTCTGCTCTGATCTTTATGATTTCTTTCCTTCTGCTCCCTTTGGGGTTTCTTTGTTCTTCTTTCTCTAGTTGTTTTAGGTGTAAGGTTAGGTTGTTTATTCGATCATTTTCTTGTTTCTTAAGGTAGGACTGTATTGCTATAAACTTCCCTCTTAGAACTGCTTTTGCTGCATCCCATAGGTTTTGGGTTGTTGTGTTTTCGTTGTCATGTGTTTCTAGATATTTTTTGATTTCCTCTTTGATTTCTTTAGTGATTCCTTGGTTGTTTAGGAGTGAATTGTTTAGCCTCCATGTGTTTGTATTTTTTGCAGTTTTTTTCCTGTAATTGATATCTAGTCTCATGGTGTTGTGGTCTGAGAAGATGCTTGATATGATTTCAGTTTTCTTGAATTTGCCGAGGTTTGATTTGTGACCCAAGATGTGATCTATCCTGGAAAATGTTCCATGTGCACTTGAGAAGAAAGTGTAGTCTGTCGTTTTTGGATGGAATGTCCTATAAATATCAATTAAGTCGAGATGGTCTAATGTGTCATTTAAAGCTTGTGTGTCTTTATTTTCTGTTTGGATGATCTGTCCATTGATGTAAGTGGGGTGTTCAAGTCTCCCACTATTATTGTGTTCCTGTCGATGTCCCCTTTTAGGGGTTAGCATTTGCCTTATGTATTGAGGTGCTCCTATATTGGGGGCATAGATATTTACCATTGTGATATGTTCTTCTTGGATGGATCCCTTGATCATTATGTAGTGCCCTTCCTTGTCTCTTTTAATAGTCTTTACTTTCAAGTCTAATTTGTCTGATATGAGTATTGCTACTCCAGCTTTCTTTTGACTTCCATTGGCATGGAATATCTTTTTCCATCCCTTCACTTTCAGTCTATATGTATCCCTTGGTCTGAAGTGGGTTTCTTGTAGGCAGCATATAGAAGGGTCTTGTTTTTGTATCCATTCAGCCAGTGTGTGTCTTTTGGTTGGAGCATTTAATCCATTTACATTTAAAGTGATTATTGACATGTGTGTTCCAATTACCATTTTCTTAATTGTTTTGGGTTTGTATTTGTAGGTGTTTTCCTTTTCTTGTGTTTCCTACTTAGAGAAGTTCCTTTAGCACTTGTTGTAAGGCTGGTTTGGTGGTGCTGAATTCTCTTAACTTTTGCTTGTCTGGAAAGCTTTTGATTTCTCCCTCAAATCTGAATGAGATTCTTGCTGGGTAGAGTATTCTTGGCTGTAGGTTTCTCTCTTTCAGGACTTTCAGTATATCCTGCCATTCCCTTCTGGCCTGCAAAGTTTCTGTAGAAAGGTCAGCTGTTTTCCTTATGGGTTTTCCCTTATATGTTGTTTGTTGCTTTTCTCTTGCTGCTTTTAATATTTTTTCTTTGTGTTTATTTGTCGTTAGTTTGATTAATATGTGCCTTGGTGTATTTCTCCTTGGGTTTATTCTGTATGGGACTCTCTGTGCTTCTTGGACTTGGTTAATTATTTCCTTTCCCATGCTGGGGAAGTTTTCCACTAGAACCTCTTCAAATATTTTCTCAGACCCTTTCTTGTTTTCTTCTTCTTCTGGGATGCCTATAATTCGAATGTTGGTACGCTTAGTGTTATCACTGAGGTCTCTGAGACTGTCTTCCAATCTTTTTATTCTTTTTTCTTTTTCCTGCTCTGTGGCATTTATTTCCCCCATTCTATCTTCCAACTCACTTATTCGTTCTTCTGCCTCAGTCATTCTGCTGGTTATAGCAACTAGAGTATTTTTAATTTCAGTTGTTTTGTTATGCATTGCTGTTTGTTTTTCTGAGTTCTTATGAACTGTTTCTTGTACTTTCTCTATTTTGTTATCGAGATTTTGTATCATTTTTACTATCATTACTCTAAATTCTTTTTCAGGCATTTTTCCTATTTCCTCCTCATTTATTTGGTCTTGTGGGGTTTTTTCCTGCTCCTTTGCCTGCATGGTGTTTCTTTGTTTCCTCATGGTTGTCCAAACTTTTGGGGTTGCTTGTCCTGGCAATAGAGGTGTTTATAGAAGACTGTCCAAGCCTCAGACTAATGTCCAAGTATTGGATTAAACGAATATTAAGTCTAGGAAACACATACATGTATAAGACACACAATTACTGAATCCGTTAGGACATAAGGCTCTAGAAAGACCTGACAGAACCCCAGTGTGCTATCAGATATTCAAAGAGAAACCCAACAGAAACTGACAACTGAAACAGAACAAATCAGAGACAAAAGCAAAAGCAAACAAATAAACAAATAACACCTTACACATACAAACATTCATCCAGGGAGATTTTGTAAGCTAGGATCAAATATAGAAAAGAGCCAGAGTACCACCAGAGAGAATGGAGATTCTCAGAATGTAATTAGACAACTGTACTAAGAACTAAGATAAAGACAAAAGCCTAATATTAAATACCACGGCAGTGCGTCATCTGGAGAATAGAGCAAGGAGTCTGAGCCGACCGATAGTGTTGCTTATAAGTATGTTAAGATAAAATAAACTTAAAAAGGCTGGAAGAAAGGGGAACAGAAGAGCGTAATGTGGTTGGAAATATGCAAATAAAAAGAAAGGAATAGAAATGTATAAAAGATAGGGATGAAAGGAAAGTATGAGAGATATATTGTCTATACTAGCAAAAACTTAGCTAGATATAGAAGTATATAAAAAGGCAAAAAAAAAAAGAATAAAAAATATCATTAAAAAATTATGTTGTAAAACTTGTAGATCCCTTAGGGCTAAGATCATATTTAATAAAGAAAAAAAAAAGAGAGAGGAAAAGAAAAAGAAAAGAAAAATCCAGAACTGATCCCAGAATGGACCAGTTCAATAGGTATTGATACTACTATTTCTGTTTCCTTAGCGTCTCAGCTGTAAGTGTCCTTCTCTTTGCCTTGGGTTTTTTTGCATTATTCTGTGACCAGCAGAGGTTCCTTTATTGTTCATCTGTAAGCCTCGGTGTGTGGGGAGGGAGAGGGTACAATAGTGGCTCCTTCTCCTGGGAGTGAGTGAGCAGTGGCGCACTGTTGTTTCAGTCGGGCTTGGAGGTGCCTGTTGCAGAGGGCGCTGGTGGCTCAGGCGTACACAGAAAGTCTTAGAGTTGGGCCTCTCTCGGGTTTTTTTGTTGTTGTTGCTGTTGTTTTTTTTCTCTCTCAGCAGCCTCCCTGCTGCTGGCATTGCAAGGGGTTTTAATCTAGCCCCGCCCAAGCGCCTGAGGGTGCTTGTTATCCCTGAGCACCTTAGGTGGCCCGCGGGCGTCTTTCCACTGCCTTTTGCAGAGGCACCGAAAGAGAGAGAGAGGCTACCCGCGCGGCTCCTCCCCCCGGCCCGTGAGCCTGCAGCCTCCAGCCGCCATCATGGCCGGGCAGCTCTCAGGGACGGGCACTCCTCTCCGCAGACCTCCTCCCTCCTGTCCTCTCGGTCCGTCACCCTACCGGCAACAATGTTTCTCCCCCTGAACCAGCTCTCCGGTTCCCACGCTCCGGCTCCTGGACCCTCCGTTCAGCCGCAGATTGATGTCTCGGTCCAGGAACACTGAGCTGCGCTGCGGACCCTCCGTATGTTTCTTACTCCCTCCCATCTGCCACAGCTCCGCCGCTTCACCCTCTTTGAGCCCTCGTAGATGCCTCCCTACCGGCTATGTCGGGCTCCCCGTGGTCCTTTCTGGTGTCCGAGGCCATCTGCTGGTGTTCAGCTGGTTCTCTGTGGGAATGACTGCGTCCTTCCGTGCATTCCCAATGCATCTGTGGCGAGGGATGCACTCCACGTCTCTCTACTTCGCCGCCATCTTTTCTCCTCCAAACAGAAGCAATTTTCACCCCTCAGGGGACACTTGAAAATATATGGGGACACATTTAGTTAAGACTAGGGATGGAAGGGAGATGCTCCTGGGTTCACAGGTAGAGACCAAGGATGCTGACGAATATTCTGCAGTGCACAGGACAGCCTCTTGAGGCAAAGAATCTATGATCTCATTTAAACATAATTACTTCCCTAGAGTCCCCACCTCCAAATACTGCCACACTGGCTATCGGGGCTTCACAAACCTTCAATTCAAAACATAAGTGTAGATCTGATTTCATCTGCCCCCTCCATTCATCATGCATAATCTTTATGTTGCTGTACAATCTTCATAATCACTTTTTTCAACTCTATTTTTTCATATATTCTTATTATTTAAAAGTTTGGGAAAATTCAGGGAAGTATAGTAAAGAAAACTTAAAATCACCCAAGTATAATCACTATTAAATTTTAGTGCATCCTGTTTCAGTATTTGTCAATGCAGTTCTATATGTTATGTGTAGA
Source organism: Hippopotamus amphibius kiboko (assembly GCF_030028045.1). NCBI lineage: Eukaryota > Metazoa > Chordata > Mammalia > Artiodactyla > Hippopotamidae > Hippopotamus > Hippopotamus amphibius. The sequence goes on along the minus strand of NC_080187.1, from coordinate 201,438,799 downwards.
ACATACACTTACAGAATGGACTATACAAAATTTAATAGCCAGTGTTTGTCTCTTAGCATGGTATCATAAGTATTTACCCAATGTGGCTAAAAATTATTTGACCACATATTTTAACAACTTCCTAATATTTGATAACCTGACAGTACCATGATTTATTTAACCAAGCTCATATTATAAAAAATTTGAGTTGCTTCTGGTTTTTCATGATTGTAAATAATATTTTAAGTAATCTTATGCCTTACATTTGTCTACATTTCATGTTTGTTTTAGGCCAGGTTGCTGTTAGATCAAATAGTAGGAAAATTTTAATGCTCTTATACCATGACCAAATTGTTTTATGGAATCTCAATGCTGATTATTCATGGTTTTAAAAAATACTATTTGAAAAATAGAAATAAGCATGACACACAAAAAATTTTATTCAGTCACCTAAAACAGCCACTCCTCTTTTGTTCTCTTCACTTTTGATTTGATGACTAACTTTAGTGTTGTGTTTGGATTCCTTGTTCTTTTTTGTGTGTGTATCTATTACAGATTTTTGGTTTGAGGTTACCATGAGGTTTGATGTGGCAGTCTATATATATACAATATTGTTTTAACTTGCTGGTATCTTAATTTCAAATGCATTTCCAATATCCTGAATTTGTACTCTCTTCTTCTCATGATTGCTGGTTTTGATATCATATCTGCGTGTGGATGATTTCCTACCTTTGCTGTGTGTTTGCCTTTACTGTTGAGCTTTCCCATTCATAATTTTCTTATTTCTAGTTGTGGCCTTTTCTTTTCATCTGGAGAAGTTCCTTTAACAACTGGTTCAGTGGTGCTGAATTCTCTTAGCTTTTGCTTGTCCGTAAAGGTTTTGATTTCTCCATCAAATCTGAATGACAGCCTTGCTAGCTAGAATATTCTTGGTTGTAGAATTTTCCCTTTCATCACTTTAAATATATCATGCCACTCCCTTCTGGCCTGCAGAGTTTCTGCTGAAATATCAGCTGATAATCTTATGGGAATTCCCTTGTATGTTATCTGTGGCTTTTCCCTTGTTACTTTTAATATTTTTGCTTTGTCTTTAATTTTTGTCAATTTGATTATTATGTGTGTCTGTGTATTCCTGCTTAGTTTTATCCTGTGTGGGACTCTCTGCACTTCCTGAACTTGAGTGTTTCCTTTACCATGTTAGGGAAGTTTTCAGCTATTATCTCTTCAAACATTTTCTCTAGTCCTTTCTCTCTCTCTTCTCCTTCTGGGACCCATATAATGCAAACATTTGTATCTTTAATGTTGTCCCAGAGGTCTCTTTTACTGTCCTCATTTCTTTCCATTCTTCTTTCTTTATTCTGTTCTACAGCAGTGATTTCCACCAATCTGTCTTCTAGCTGACTTATTTGTTCTTCTGCCTCATTTATTCTTCTATTGATTCCCTTTAGTGTATTTTTCATTTCAGTTATTATATTGTTCATCTCTGTTTGTTGTTTAAAGCTTCAAGCTCTTTATCAAACATTTCTTGTATCCTCTCAGTCTGTGCCTCCATTCTTTTTCTGAAATCTTGGATCATCTTTACTATTATTACTCTGAATTCTTTTTCAGATAGATTGCCTATCTCCACTTCACTTCATTGTTCTTCTGGGGTTTTATCTTGTTCCTTCATCTGGAATATATTTCTCTGCTGTCTCATTTTGTCTAACTTTCTGTATTTATGGTCTCCATTCCTCAGGCTGCAGGACTATAGTTCTTCTCACTTCTGGTGTTTGTCCCCTGGGGGGTGAGGTTTGTCCACAGGCTGTGCAGGCTTTCTGGTGAGAGGGACTGGTGCCTGCCCACTGGTGGGTGGAGCTAGGTCTTGTCCCTCTGGTGGGCAGGGCTGTGTCAAGGGGTATGTTTTTAGGGGGCTGTGGGCTCAGGATGACTTTAGGCAGTCTGTCTGCTGATGAGTGGAGCTGTGTTCCCACCCAGTTGATTGTTTGGCCTGAGGCATCCCAGCATTGGAGCCAGATCTCTGTGCCAAACTGGCAACCTCCAGGAGAGCTCACACCAGTGAATATTCCCTGGGGCCCCTGCCACCAGTGTCCTTGCTCCCACAGTGAGCCACAGCCAACTCCATCTCCCCAGGAGACCCTCCAGGACCCCTAGTTGGGTCTGGCTCAAACTCCTATGGAGTCACTGCTTTGCCCTGGGTCCCAATGTATGTGAAACCTTGTGTGTGCACTCCAAGCATGGAGTCTCTGTTTCCCCCAGTCCTGTGGAGTTCCTGCACTCTAGCCTTGCTGGCCTTCAAAGCCAAATGCTCTGGGGGCTCCTCCTCCTGATGCCAGATCCCTAGGCTAGAGAGCCCGACATAGGGCTCAGAATTCTCACTCCTGTGGGAGAACCTCTGCAAGATAATTATTTTCCAGTTTGTGGGTCACCTACCCAGTGAGTATGGCATTTGATTATATCACAAGAACACCCCTTCTACCATCTCATTGTGACTTCCTTTTTGTCTTTGGGTGTAGAATATCTTTTTTGGTAGATTTGGGTCTTTTTTGTCAATGGTTGCTCAGCAATTAATTGTGATTTTGGTGTTTTCATGAAAAGAAGTGAACTCAAGTCCTCCTACTCCACCATCTTGTCTCCTGCCTCTCCTCTTGAATCTTGATAAGAAAATTTACGTGAAAACTTCTAGTTTTATCCTGTTTCTTTGATAATAAAAGATAATTTGATTGATGAAGATGTGTCCGCTTCTCTTGACTTACTCTGTCTTTTCCATGATTTTTCATTATATCCAGGCTTGTCTGCTTTTCTGTGTTCAGATGAGTCTGCAAATTATTGAGATCTCTATCCAAACAATAAATAGAGAAAGAAAAAGCTTAAATTTGCTGTAGTTTATTTACATCTAGAAGACAATGGAAAATATGAACAAGTAATAACATGAGTAGTTATAGAAGGGAGCTTCACCTCTGAGCCTAAGAGTTTTCTCTACATCTTAGTTTTGGTAGCCCAGAGCACTCCAGGCAGCACCCCAAATCCAAGATTCCCCTCATGAAGAGTCAGCCACAGAAGTGCTCTATATTTGCTCAGCTTGTCCAGTCACAACAAACATAATAATAACCACCATAATAGCTAATATTTTTGAATGTTTATAATGTGCCAGCCATTGTTCTGACCTATTTAAGTGTAAGTTGGGTGGAAACACTTTAGAAAGACTCCTATTATTTGTGGTCTCCTCTGCTAGGATGCTTCCTGGAAAAATTACTGAGATTGAGATTTGATCCCATCATCCCCGGCTGTGTAATTTATCATCTGAACTGAGACACTTTAAAAGTGAAAAAGAAGGTTAATAATCATAAGACAATAAGGGTAAGGCTTCCCTGGTGGCACAGTGGTTAAGAATCTGCCTGCCAATGCAGGGGACACGGGTTCGATCCCTGGTCTGGGAAAATCCCACATGCCACAGAGCAACTAAGCCCATGCTCCACAACTACTGAGCCTGTGCTCTGGAGCCCACAAGCCACAACTACTGAGCCCACATGCCGCAACTACTGAAGCCCACACACCTAGAGCCCATGCTCTGCAACAAGATAAGCCACCACAACAAGAAGCCTGTGTGCTGCAATGAAGAGTTGCCCCCACTCTCCACAACTACAGAAAGCCCATGAGCAGCAACAGACCCAATGCAGCCAATAAATAAAAATTAATTAATTAATTAATCAAAATTTTTTATTTATTAATTTTATTTATTTTTTTGGGGGGTACACCAAGTTCAATCATCTGTTTTTATACACATGTCCCCATGTTCCCTCCCTCCCTCACCTCCCCCCCCCTCCCTCGAGTCCCCCCACCCTCCCCATCTCACTCCTCTAAGGCATCTTCCATCCTCGAGTTGAACTCCCTTTGTTATACAACAACTTCCCACTGGCTATCTACCTTACAGTTGGTAGTATATATATGTCTGTGCTACTCTCTCGCTTCATCTCAGCTTCCCCAATGCAGCCAATAAATAAAAATTAATTAATTAATTAATTAATCAAAATTTTTTAAAAAGACAGTAAGGGTAAACTGGGACTGTTCCAGCTGAACTGGAATAGATGGCCACTGGAATCACTGCACACCTTTGCCTGCAACTATTGTTGCTCTGAGTTAGATTCAGTATGTGTGCTCAAGTTGCTCTCTTCAGTAGGAGGTCCTCAATCAACATTTTTAGTGACTGCCTAACAATTTATGTGTTTACCATTATTTAATCATTTCCTTATTGGTGGGCAATAAGCTCCTTCCAATATTCGTCTATTAAATATAATTCTATATTAAATTTATTTTTATGCACAAAATGATATCCTTAATTTAGATTTTCCCTTTGGACTATTCTCAACATTAAAATTATATAGGAAATTCTTCTTCCTTCTCTTTCTCTATCTCTTTCTCTTCTTTTCCTCTCCCTTGTTTTTCCTTTCCCTTTTCTAAAAGCCATAATAGAAACTGTTTATAGTATATTACTGGTTCCCTTATTAATTACTAAATTAGCTAAAATCTTTGACAAATGTTCATTTTATATGTATATAGGAATCATGACTTTACTTCTTTTCGGTTGTCCTTTAACAGGACCTTGGAGGTCATCCACCAAGATGCCCTAACAGAGCCAGGTAAACTGCATTGCCAGAGTGGTGCACCTGTTGGGAGGATTAAGGATGTGGGGGCTGAGAAGATGGCTTAAGACCAGGCACATCCTTTCTTTGCTTCCGGAAATAAATCTCCAGCAGCAATAGAACTTGAAATTTTCTGTCTCTGTGTTTCTGTAGCATTTTTTCCCTCTCTCTCTGCTCTAATTTTGCATTTTGTTTTTGTTTCTGGTTCACACATGAAGAATAAGTTATAGTGGCAGCAATAATTTGTGGAGTTTGGTTTTCTGATCTATTTGGTAATATAAGGAAATGGATTAGTGGACCATAAAGGTCTCTTCTCTATTGAGTGAGAGAATAAAGAGTCTAGATTTTAGGTCTTTTTTGTTTGCATGTTCATCTACTCTGAGCTCAAATTAATTAAGAATTTCATGCTCATGAGGAGAGTGAACAGCTCTATGATATCTGGACCTATGAGTTCTTGTGTTGCTGTCTTGCTCTTAACCTATGAATAAAGTTGTGGAACTGAAGATATGTGCTTTCTCTATGTGCATGTCTATGTGCCTATAATTCAGAAAATTCTTTACATCTCATAGTGTAAATGCGAAATGTTTTCTATCTGTGGAAGCCCTAGTAAATTAGATTATAAAGACTTTTAAATTGAAAGAAACTGTTCTAATTAGCTTATAGTCATAAAGTCCTATACTTTAAATTAAACATTCCTAAAATTCCTGAAAGATAAGGAAAGTGAACTCCAAATACATTAAGTATGCCTGACATTAAAGCTATTACAGGGAGTAAAGCATAGTGGGTGGAGTGGTGGAATCCCTAGAGGCTGAGAGGACAGTAAGGGTAACCTTGTAGGAAGGAAGGGTGGTGGCAGTGACTGGAGATTGGTTACACACAAGTGGGTTAATCAAATAACTAAATACATTAGCAATAACAGAAGTTCGATTTCTCATTGTCAAAGAAGGGAATTATTGAAAGAAGGAAAACTACAACAAACCATGTGGTGTCGGATTCAAATTGAAAGTATCAGTTTGTACTCACAGTTTAATACACAAATACCTCTGTACATATCTCTGTGCAGCAAGATAGATATAGCTACATCTATTCAGTTCCTAGCTCTGTCTTCAGACAAGGACTGGGAATCACTGTGCAATGAGTATATCTAGCTCCCAGATTTTGGGTTCTAAATATAATTTTCCACTAAAAGTGACCAAGGCTCCCTGGAGAAATAGAAGATTCCAGTGCTGGTGCAGGAAAAGTACAAGATGAGCCTGAAACATCCTGTATCAAAGAGAAGGTGCTCAAGGAGTGATGGAGGCATTCCACAACGATGCAAAAGCCGACTGGAAGGACTTCCCACTGGCCAGATCTGGGAGAATCTGAACAGCAAAATAAACAATGAAGTAACGGATTAAAAACCCTTTACATGAAGTAAGAACACATGAGTTTATGATAATCTAAAAAAATTAATGACAATTCATTAATAAGTTGAAATTTCATTAAGGTACAAAATATCTCTATCATCTCTAAGTAATTTCTTGCCTAATAGGTATTAATTACAAAGGGGAAAAAGAATGACTTTACAATGGAGAAAGCTAGTGGATACCGCTTCAATGAAGTGACTAAAGTTAGTATAATCATTAATAAGACTAATCAAACTGGGACGTCCCTGGTGGTCCAGTGGTTAGGACTCTGTGCTTCCACTGCAGAGGGGGGCATAGGTTTGATCCCTGGTCAGGAACTAAGATCCCGAATACCTCTCAGTGAGGGAGGGAGAGAAGGAAGGAAGGGAGGGAGGGAAGGAAGGAAGGGAGGGAGGAAGGACTAATCAAACGTATGTACCACCCAATAGGATTCAATGAGAAGAACATACCATCACTTCTGTGATATTCTTACCAAAGTCATACAACCTGAATCAAATCTTAAGGGAACAGCAGACTTACCAAATTGAGGTACCATCTACAAAATTACTTGTCTTCAGTCTTCAAAAGCATCATGACCATAAAAAGCAAGGGAAGAAGGGGGGATTGTTTTATACTGAAGGAGACTAAAAAGCCACGACAACTAAAAGCAAAATGTAATTCTGAACTGGATCCTTTTGCACAAAAGACATTACTGAGACATTTGGCAAAATGAATATAGTGTGAGGACAAGTAGGTAATAGTGTATCAATGTTAATTTCCTAATTTTTGGTGGTGGTGTTCTGGTTATGCAGAAAAATGTATTCATTTGTAAGAAATACACTAGAGTATATTCAAGGATGATAAGGGCATTATATCAGCAACTTACTCTCAAATAGTATAGGAAAAGTTCTTTGTATTTCAGTTGCAATGTTTGAAAGTTTAATATTGTTTCAAACTAAAAAAGAAAAAGAAAATTTACATGATGCAAAGGTGTGAACATTTTAATGATTCTTGATACAAATTGCTCAGTTGCTTTCCAAAAGGGATGCACCTCGTCTTATAACTATGCAGTTCCATTTTTTCCTATTAAATTTTTTGTCAGGTAGGCCAGGCCCTCACTGCATTCAGAAACCTTATTTTCAGTCCTACCTGTCACACTTTATAATAAAAGTGCTGATTTTCATGAACTCACTTATTATCTCAATGTGGGGGCAATCGCTCATTGTATCATTAGCTGATAATGACTAGATGAGTTGATTGAGCTGTTAAATGACTCTGGTTCGAGATTGCAGCTCTAGCTGATTAGATAAATATGCCACATATTTCATTTTGATCATATCAGTTTCACTCTCATTTGACTGAAATGTCTTCCTTCAACCTAAAGTTCTCATTAAGGCATGGTAATTTCTCTGAAATATGACTGTATGCATGACTTCTATCAGCCAAAACCAATAGTTACAGAAAAGGAAGGTTATTTTACATTTTAGCAGCTGCCTAGCTGTATGATTTTCCACAACTTGCAAAATCTGAAGATCCTTTGTTAGAAAATGAATAATGCTATCTCTGTTGCGCTCAGAGCATGCACGTGGGGTAGGGCAGAGAGACCAGTGCTGCTTTAACTGAATATCTTGTCTAGTTTAAGAATTTTGGTGAAGCGATTTGGGGGGTGGGTATCCCCAGTAAGTCCTAAGGAATGGCTCTCTTTGGCACCTGGTGTCAGATATTATTTAGACTTTGTAGCTAAGTGCTTCACTAACTTTCAAGTGTACATGAATCTTGTTAACATGCAGATCTGGTTCATTAGGTCTGGGGTGGAGCCTGAGAGTCTGCATTTCTAACAAGATCCCAGAAGATGCTGATACTGCTCGTGCACAAACCACACTCACGGTGAAAGTGAGTGGCTAGCAAACAGCCCACTTATGCTGTTTCATCAGGAATGGACCTCAGAGGTTGTGCGCAAGGGGAGGCTGGGCACACTGGTGAAACTGCTTCTCTCTGGAGGCCTCACTCATCCACCTGCTCAAGAGTAGAGTTAATCCAGCAGCCAGCTGGGTGGACCATGACAGTGGCCACAGGGAGCAAATATATTGGACCAAGACTGTGTGCTTAAGAAAACAGACAAAAATTTGTCTTGTTCGTGCAATGGCCTTTATTGGGATGTGGCCTGTATCTCTTTATTTTTCTCTTAAATCTCCTTGTACAACCCTGGGGAAAACAAGTCATTGCCATTCCTTGGAAGGGGAAGATAAGGAAATGTGGGGCCTCGAGAGCTGCCTTGGACATCTCCAGGTTAATAGGAATCTTGTCTGGCCTGGTGAGGCACAACTTGACCCAAGGTTTAGGTTTAAGTTTACTCAGTAATTTTCTCTATTTGGGGATAAGAGAAGGTGCCCCTTTAATAGTAGTTGAGTGTTACTAAGGCTTTTCTGTGAATAGCCTGGATTCAGAATTTTTAGGGATGAAGTTTGCTCTATGGTAAACAGGCACATTAACATTTCAAAGGCTTAATAAGGCAACACTTTCTACTTCAAATGGTCTCTTAACCTTAGGAAACTGGGTAATACCATCCCTGCTATACTGATCTGGAAATTGAGACTCTAGGAGGTAGTTAACTTAACCAAGGTCACATATCTAATAAGTGGTGGAGGTGGGATTTGAATTCTACCTTCATTATTTTGAAACTCAGTGGCCTTCTAGTACGTCATACTTCTAGTATTCTTTACTAAGAATCCTTGTATAAGAAATGTATTTTAGTCTAAATCAGTGGGAAATTGGTGATATTCTGGGATTTTATTGCTTGACCCAAACTATGCAACTGTTAAGTGATAGAGAAAGAATTCAAACCCAGGTCTCATCAACTGTACAGGCTCTGCATTATACCCACTTCCTCTAATGATTCAAGATTCATGCTGCAACAGCAGTAACATGAATATCATATTTGTACAACACTTAAAGGTTCTCACAGTTGTCATTTGGGTCTCCTGATATTCCTGAGAGGTGAGTAGGGCAGACTTTCCATGCAGTTCACAAGTTAGGAAACCAAGACTGAAAGTTAAACCCAAGGGCTCACAATCAGGAAGTGGTGGCCCTGGAATCTAGGTCTTGGGCAGCAAATTCCATGAGCCCACAGCCTTCACTGTCATCACAAGTCCTCAGCATATCTCCTGATCACTTTTAAATGGATATATCCCCACCTATGCACAGAGATTTATCTCCATTTTAAAGCAGCCATGTAGAAACTAGCCAAGGCTGTGATCTGCTTTTAGATTTCTAAAATAATGGCAGCTGTCTTAATAGGAATTTTTTGAGTACCTACAATGTATACAAATGAAAGTGATGTGGGCCCTGCCTTTAAGGAGCTTACAGTCTAGTAGATGTGAAAAGACATAAACATAACAGACTTAAATAAGATGAGAAGTTCATTTTAGTCTATATGTAAAGAAGAAAGTACAAACTGAAGCAAGTATATAAGTGAGTAAGGAATAAAAATACCCCCTTCTGAGAGAGAGAGGCACTTTGTACTTGGCAAGTGAATTTTCCATTAAGGACAATTACCATTGTTTTGGTCCACAGCAATTTGGTTCTTCATTTCTCCTTTCTGTGTCCAGGAGCCCAAATGAACCGGGCAGAAATCCTTTGGAATCTTATCCTTGATTAGCAATTACTATTAGCCCTACTCAGGGTAATTTCCAATACTCCTATTGGACTGTTGTACTCTAGTTGTATTAAAAAAAACACACACACAAACAGAAAAACAAAACAAAACTTCTTTGGCATACATGCTGAATTCTTATCTTGCTGCAACCCTTTGCATGTCCTCTGGAACACTGTTCCCTTCAGTTCTTTACCTGGATAATTCTTATTCATCCTTCAGGTCTCAGCTTAGCCTCATGCACACTGGGAAACTTCTAATTTTCCAAGTCTGCAGTAAAACCTGTAGTGGTCTGTATAAGTTAGGCTGTGCTGCAATGACAAACATCCTCCAAATCTCAGTGGCTTCATAAAAAATAAATGTTTATTTCTGACACACACACTGTGTGTCCATCGAGGCTAACTGGGGCCTCTGCTTCATATCATCCTCCTTGGGAGTCCGAGCCCATTGGAGGCTCCACCGTATGCAGTACTGCCAGTCGCCATGCAGGAAAAAGGCTTTCCACATAGATGTGATTTGTGTTACTTCCACCCATATTTCATTAGCCAAAATATGTCATGCCTAACTTTAAAGAGGTGAAGAAGTGCAATCCTAACCAGTGCCAAGAAGACCCAGAGTCCCAGTGAATATCACCAATAACCAGCTCCAAGCTCTTGCTGCTTGCTCCCAGAATCCCACAGTAATGAGCACAGCTGCAGTACTTGTTATACTGTATTGCAGTTACCTGATTATGGTCAGTGTCCCCTCACTAGACTCCAAGCTTCTTAAGGACAGACACGCAACTCTCCTTTCATATCCAATACTTGCCACAGTGTGTGGCATATACACACTCAGTGGAAACGTTTGAATGAAGGAGACAATGTCCTCTTTCTAAAAAATGTAGTTTTGTATCTTTAAATGTATGATTTCAAAGCAATTACAATTCAAAATGCTATTTAGGCCTTACATTCCTTAGGAAATATATACATATAGCCTTGAGCTACAGTTCTGACTTTGCTTTTGAATGCAAATATTTTAACAAGTATAACACACAGAAGCTTGAACTAATCAATTACTTCTAGCAGCGTATGTAAAGTATCTTGTTTATCCCAGAAATCCTACATTAGACAGAAGAAAAAAATTCTATCTTTAAAAATATCTCTCTCAGATTTTGTATTTGTCCTCAACTTGTCTTGAATATGAATCAAAAGTTAGAGCTATATAATATTTAAGAAAGAAAAGTAACATTTATTTCATTTTCTTAGCTATGAGTGTTATATAAATATAACAAATAAATGCAAATGATAAGTTATCCATTGTAAGCTTCTGTGTTCATAATTAGGTATTAATTTTTCTGTATACTTCAGGGCTTTAAAAGAAATCAGTTGAATTTCTACCCAAAAAAATCAGTTCAGGAAATAACCTACTAATTTATTGTTGGATTCAACCAGAATGGTAAATTCTTTAAAATATCCCGCTGCTAACAGGTAGCTTGAGCAAATTAAATAACATGTTCCCAGCAAGCTGGTGTGTACAAACATAACTGTAAGCTGCTTTTGGAAAACACACAAAGTATATAAGTTTGCAGTAAAAACTGCAGTCCACTGAAATATTACATTTCCTTAACAAATGTGTTTTCAGAGGAGTCGTCATTTTTTAAGTGCAAGTGTTGGACTTAGCAATTATCAGATTTAGCATGACCAATATGCTTACCAGTTTTAGCCTCTCTAATTTTTAAGTGTTTTTTTTAATCAGATTGGCCCTAGGAAAATCTATAGGATGTATTATGTTTGTGTGGTATGTTTATGTCATTATAACATTTTAAAAATTTTTATTAAAGTATAGTTAATGTACAATGTCATGTTAACTTCTGCTGTACAGCAAAGTGACACAGTTATAGATATATATATTCTTTTTCATATTCTTTTCCATTATGGTTTACCACAGGATATTGAATATAGTTCCCTGTGCTCTGCAGTAGGACCTTGTTGTTTATCCATTCTAAATATAATAGTTGGCATCTGCTAATCCCAAACTCCCTATCCTCTTCATCCCCTCCCCCATAGCAACCACAACTCTGTGTCTGTGAGTCTGTTTCTGTTTCATAATATGTTCATTTGTGTCATATTTTAGATTCCACATATAAGTGATATCATATGGTATTTGTCTTTCACTTTCTAACTTCACTTAGTATGATAATCTCTAAGTCCCTCCATGTTGCTGAAAATGGCATTATTTCATTCTTTTTATGGCTGAGTGATATTCCATGGTGTGTCTATGTGTACACACACACACACACACACCCCACATCTTCTTTATCCATTCATCTGTCAAAGGACATTTAGGTTGTTTCCATGTCTTGGCTGTTGTGAACAGTGCTGCTATGAACATAGAGGTTGCGTGTATCTTCTTGAATTATAGTTTTTCTGGATATATGCCTAGGAGTGGGATTGCTGGATCATACGGCAACTCTATTTTTAGTTTTTTGAGGAACCTCCATACTGTTTTCCATAGTGGCTGCACCAATTTACATTCCTGTCAACAATGTAGGAGGGTCCCCTTTTCTCTACACCTCTCCAGCATTTCTTATTTGTAGGCATTTAATGATGGCCATTCTGACTGGTGTGAGGTGAGATCTCATTGTAGTTTTGATTTACATTTATCTAATAATTAGCAATGTTGAGCATCTTTTCATGTGCCTATTGGCCATCTGTATGCCTTCTCTGGAGAAATATCTATTTAGGTCTTCTGCCCATTTTTCAAGTGGGTTGTTCTTTTTTTGTTACTGAATTGTATGAGCTGTTTATGTATTTTGGAAATTAAGCACTTGTCAGTCACATCATTTGCAAATATTTTCTCCCAGTCTGTAGGTTATCTTTTTGTTTTGTTTATGATTTCCTTTGCTGTGCAAAAGCCTTTAAGTTTGATTATGTCCCATAACAATTTTATACTTTTCTGAGATAAATGAATATCAGATCCTTTAAGCCACATCTGACTTGACTATTTTCATACTAAAATTGTTTCCTTCTTCCCAATCAACTTTCTAGTACTTACTTTTTTTTTTTTTTTTTGAGTTACATCTTAATGGAGAAATTTTCATGAATCCTCTCAGCAACTGGCATTGAGTCAGCTCTTCTCTGATTTGGGCAAGGAAATTCATCTCCTGCAGCAAGGGCCTTTACCTATGTAATTTTCTCCTTTCCCTTATGACAGAAACTCAACTTGATAACCTATGGAATATATCTGGATGTTTACTGAAGAGAAATATGAGTTCCTATAAACAGATGTTTACTTTTAGTGTTATATTGCCTTGTTTTTTACATTAAAAACAACTATGGAACTTGTTGGATGATATTAAAAAATAACCAAATTGGAAATTATTCTTTAAGACCCCTGAAGTACGAAGTAGATAGTTATTTCTGAAAATCTACATCATGGCTTGAACTAAGTAAAGTAGTGAAATATATGTGGATCTTGCTATTCCTTTCTCATTATTCAGTCTGTTAACACATACTTACTGAGCACCTATTATACGCCAGGCCCTGAGCTTGTAGTTAGTACTAAATGGTAAACAAAAACCAAGCCTAGACTATAACAGGGAAGATATACATTAATCGAATAATCGTGTCAAGCAGTGCATAGTGACAAACTGAGATAAGCACTTTGAAGGGTGGTAACTACTCTTTGAAAGTGGATAATTCCAAAAGAACTTGACTTAGAATGGAAGAGAGGGGGAGCCTGGGGAGCCTTGACTGAGAAGATGACCCTTCATCTAAGATCTGATAGATAAAAAGATATGAATGGGGACCTGGGAGCAAGAGAGAATAAATAGAGTTAAAACACATAGAACAAGCTGAGGTTGGGGGACAGGGGATAAAGGTGTAAGAAGAGGCTAGAAAGGTTGGCAGGACCCAAACCATACAGGACCTTGTAAAACATGCTTAGAATTTAGGTCCTCATCACAAGGGCACTAGAGAGCCTTCGACATGTTTTAAACAAGTGATGCACATGACCAGATTCATGTTCTAAAAAAATCACTCTAACTTTATTGTGGAGATTAATAAGAAAGCAGAGTGGTACAGAGAGAAGGGTGGGAAGTCTGGGTCGAGAGGTGGGGTTGGCTTAGATTTAGTATAGCAGCAGTGGCAAAGGTGAAAAGTGACAAATTTGAGAGATGATTAGATAAAATTGAGAAGATTTGGTGATGGGTTGGCTATAGAGGGGGAGGAAAAGAAAAGGGTCAAGGATGAGTCTGAGGTCTCTGGCTTAAACAACATTTCGGATACCAGCACTATTCAGGTAGAAAGCATGAAAGGACCTGGTCTGAATCTGGTTGTTGGACATGCCGAATCTGAGGTGTCTTTGAGATAGTCAAGTGGAGATGTGGAGTAGGTAGCTGTATAGGTCTGAAACTCAGAGAAGTCTGGGCTGTAGATTTAAATTTGCAAGTCACTAGTAATTAGAACAATAGAGATGTATGCAGTGAGATATGGGAAAAGAATAGAAGAACTAGGTGAGATTGGGAAGAACTTCTCCGTGTGATGATTGGGTAGAAGCAAGTAAGCCTGCATAGGAGACTTGAAATGGGAAAGCCAGGTGCTAGGAGGAAAACCAGGAAAGTGTGGTATCTCAGAACTAAGGGGGGAAAGTGTTTCAAGAAGAGACTGATCCATAGTGCCAATTTCTGCTGCGAGATCAAGAGAAGTGAGAGTGAAACATGCATGTTGGATTTAGCAACAGGGCAAGTGTTGGCAGAGGTTTGAATGTGTTTAACTATCCGTGGGAAGCAGCTTCCTGGGGGAGTGGGGGGAGCACATACACATAAGAGGGAAGAGGTGATTTTCATCCTGACTCTCCAACATCATCCCAATGTCTTGACCACTTTGTGTTATCTTGCATGACGTTAGATGATAAGCAGCTCCCCTACCTGCATTTCATCTTGTTTAACATGCAGGATTGTTAGAAAGATTAAAACAAGATAGTAAGTGAACAGAAACTATAAACTATAAAATGGAATTGAAAGCAAGTATTATTTCCCCTCAATCTCTGGTTTAGCTAAAGTTCACCTTTCCTATGCCCTCTTCCTTCGGGTCCCTGCTAGACAGATAACACACCCAGTTTCTTTATCTGTGGCTGGCATTGTCTTACTGTGCAGCTGCTTCTAGATGTCAACCATAGCCTTACTGGTAATACACAGAAAGAGGATCTCAACATCCCATTGCGCGCAGCACAGCTGACCGGCAGGCAGAGATCATTGTGAGCAAGGACCTTTTTCTATAGCATGCCTAAAATCATAGCCAGTAGGCAACTGCCTTTTCCACCCACTCAGAAAGCCGTGATTATTAGGTAATAGAAAGCATGTTACTTTCTCCTTCTCCCCACTCCCCCAAATTGAGCCATCCAACCTTGTGAGCACTTCGGAAGGTTTTGTTGTGTTTTTGAGCCAAAGGAAGCATTTAGAAAAATAAGGCAAGAATGCCATCTTGGGGTTTCTTCTGACAGCACGTGCTACCTTAGCTGCAGATGGAAAAATGAATGTTCCTAGAGGTTGTTCAAAGTCACTGCAGCAATGTATTTAGATCCTTAAGGGCTTTTTCTGGTTGACTAAGCTTAACTGTTAGAATCCGCTAAATAAACTATTTTAAAATTTTAAAGTCAGACTAATTTATGACATTTGGGTTTGGACCTTTCCCATATTGAGCTTTTAGCTGAATCACACTTAGCTTTTGCCTACCCATCCTTGATCTTATCTATTCATGATCTAATTGACAAGATGACTCAGAGTTTGGGGGCATCATTTGGTAACTTCCTTTCTCACCCATCTTTTCTGCTTATCTCAGGATATGTTGAAAGAAAGTGAAGTGATAATAGAATGACAGGTTTTTGTTTATTTTATTTTGGGAAGCATTGAACCAGCTCCCATGGTTCAACAGATGTGACTCTAAAATAGTGGTATTCCTTGGTAGAGATGAGTTTTATTCCTTGATAGGACACCTTTGTAATCTTCTACCTGCATAATTTTCCCTCATAGTTTCTTCTTTTTTAATATTGTAGAGAAGGTAATATAGTATGATTGGCATTCTTCATTAATCTTTCTGTATCTCACCGTTATTTACTAAAGAGAAGTAAATCCGAAGTTGCAAAGAATCCACTACGAAGTAATTTGGAACCCAATTTTATATGTTTTCTATCTTCACAAGTTCTTCCGTTTAAAGAGAAATCTTGCTTTGAGTAAGGTTGCTTAAGGAACTCTGGGCATGAGAGATGCGATACACGGTGATGAAGAGAGATTTTCAAGAGTAAATATTTACTTTCATTGTGCCTTCTGCCATAGCCACTTCTCTGACTTTCTCCACCCAACCCCAATAGGGTTTTTTGAATTCCTTAAGATAAGGATTCATGCCATTATCTATCTGGCATGGAGCTAGAAAACAGTAATCATTTGTTGAATCCAGCAATGTGTGTTTCAGAGGTAAGATTTACACTTCGTTCTTTCCCTCCCTTCAAGTTTCAATGCATACACTTATCTCCCCACAAGTTTGGAAATAGTTTTTGTGATGGTACCTGTGAGACATGGAGATGAGGATGCAGAAGAGAAAGCTGAGCACCAACCAAGGCAAGCACTGATTTCTTGTTCCTCTGTCTTTTCTACTATTGAGGTCAGTATGATAGTTATTTAAAAACACAAGGGACTTCCCTGGCAGTCCAGTGGTTAAGACTTCGCCTTCCAATGAGGTGGATGTGGGTTCGATCCCGGGTCGGGGAGCTAAGATCCCACATGCCTCATGGCCAAAAAAACAAAACATAAAACAGAAGCAGTATTGTAACAAATTCAATAAAGACTTTTTAAAACAAAAAAAGGTCCACATCAAAAAGATCTTAAAAAAAAAACTACTGGGACTTCCCTGGTGGTGCAGTGATTAAGAATCCGCCTGCCAATGCAGGGGACATGGGTTCGATCCCTGCTCCAGGAAGATCCCACATGCCTCAGAGCAACTAAGCCCGTGCACCACAACTTTTGAGCCTGCGCTCTAGAGCCTGCGAGCCACAACTATTGAGCACATGTGCCACAATGAAGCCCATGTGCCTAGAGCCTGTTTTCGGCAGCAAGAGAAGCCACTGCAATGAGGAGCCCGCACACCGACATGAAGAGTAGCCCCTGCTTGCAACAACTAGAGAAAGCCCGTGTGCAGCAGTGAAAACCCAATGCAGCCAATAAATATATAAATAAACAAACATTTTTAAAAAAGTTAAAAAAAACTACTTTAAAAAATTAATTAAAAAAACACAGGAAGAGGGAGAGAAATTAGACGGTTTTGTTTTGTTTTTTAACAAAATTTGAAAGAAGGAAATTATGTCAAGAAGTGAGTGGGGATTTGAAACTTCAGGTATGACTGTCTCAATGTTCAAAGTCTCCCCTTAAATCCTCAGAGGTAGGTTGGAACCAGATTTTGATTTGGGGCTCTGTGTGAGCTGTGTGACTCTGAGTAAGTAACTTAAACTCTCTATGCTTCAGATTCCTCATCTGTAAAATAGGATTTATCTCAGTACCTCCTTTGTGAGTTTATTATCAGGGTTAAATGAGCTAATGAAAGTAAAGTGCCTGGCCAATGACCACTGCTCTATAAAAATAGCAGTCACTGCTAATAAATTCCAAAGGCCAAAAGGCCAACCACCCCAATTATCTCCATGGGGCTCCTTCCTTTGGGCACCAATGATTCACAAGCCCATACTGCCTTAGAGGGAGCCGAAGGCTCGACATGTATATATGTTACTCTAGATTGGGGAAAGAATGACCCCACATCAATATGATTTGGAGATATACTAAAATCTCAATTAAGCAAAAACTGCTGGGTCACCTTGCAAAAATCAACATCCAATAAATGAATTAAGCAAGGGTTAGAACTCTCTGGAGAAATAGGGGATGAAGCTAAAGTAACTTCAAGAATCTACTAGGACTTCCCTGGTGTTCCAGTGGTTAAGAATCCACCTTCCAATGCAGGGGACACAGGTTCGATCCCTGGTCAGGGAACTAAGATCCACATGCTGCCGGACAGCTAAGCCCACGTGCCACAGCTACTGAACCCATGCACTCTGGAGTCCATGCACCACAACTAGAGAGAAGCCTACACGCCAAGACCAAGGCGCGACACCACCAAAAATAAAACTAACAAAATAAATTTTTTTTAAAAGCGTCTACTATGAGAGGACAATCAGTGGGAAAAAATTGGAAAAGGGAGTAGTTACTAATAGCAATGTGTCCAGGCAGAGATGAAATCCCAAGAGAAACAAGTTAGTTCAGGGAGAGTTCCAGGGGAGGGAGAGGGAGAGAAGGGTTCCTTGCATGTGATGTCAGGGGAGCTAGTTGAATTGCAGCACATCCTAACATGCAACAGAGAGAACCTCCCTTCCTAGCAATGAGGGGGCCGAGAAACTTACTTAATGGATCCACAAGGGCAGAAAGTGTTGTCAGAAGCCTGAGCATTTAGTCTTTGGAGGAGAAACCTCCAAATCCACGGGTAATGGGAATAGAAATTTAACTTCAGTGTTCAAATCATAAAACGTTCTCTGTAGAGTACTGTTTTGGGGTAATGTTGATTCTAATTTTTCTTTCTTGAAAATGTAAGTTTCACAATAGGTAAAGGTTGATTTCACTCGCTTGCTTAACCTCTATTAAAACCTGAAAGTCACTTGTTAATTTTTAAAAAGTAAAAAAATCATTTCACTGCCTGATATATTCTGATACATTGTTGGTGGGAGCGCTAACAGTTACAAGGCCAAGGGAGGAATTGTACTGATATCTTTCAAAACTACAAGTGTCCTTTGGTGTAGCATCTACTCTTCTAGGAAATTTATCCTACAGATACTTGCCTACATGAATGTGGCCTGACCATGGATTGCTCATTGCAGTAAACATACATCGGATACTATCATGCTATCACATGAATGATGAATCTATGTGTATGCTGAAATGGAAAGATCTTGTATATATATTAAAAGAAAGGCTCCAGATAATAAAACATATGTAGTATGTTTCCATTTTTAAAAATTAAATCAGAACAGGTAGAAAAAGATATGCATGTGTATGGAGTTACAGTTGCATAAAAATTCTCTAGAAGAATCAGTAAGAAACTAATAACCGGTTACCTTATGATAGGGTGGGGAGATGGAGGGCAGGAGAGGAAAGTTTGAATCATATGAATATATTAGGTATCAAAAAGAGCAAATTACAAAAATGTCATATTTTATGAGAAACTTAATGTTCCATTTAATGCCAAGTAAAAACTTCCAAATCAACAACTTACTATCAAATAATAGCATATAGGAAAATACCTCTTAAAAAAGTATATAATGAAAGATCTTTAAGCAACTCAAAAATCAGATTCTTTGAGCCAAAAAGGACTCTAGGAAGCATATTTTCCAATTTCTTAAACCATATTACATACCAAATGAACATAGGCTTCAACTTTAAGTTGGTTTACTTCTCTGTGACTCAGGGTCTTTGATAATGAACTTCAAATGGCAGCGCTAGATTCTAATCCAAGGTTTCAACCACGGTTATGTGATAAAGGTGCCTCTGAAGGGCTTCATAATATCAAATACCCCATGAATATGCAATGACTAAGCATGGATGTTTCCCTTTCTGCTCATTGATGAAATAAAAGTGTAGAATTTTATAATAATATGGTTCAGGCCTACAGCGAAGTCTGGCCAGACTGCCTCTGAACAGAGCTGGTTGAAGTCTGCAGAGAACTGGGGGCCACAGCTGTGGCTGGCACAAGAGGTGAGTCTGAGAAGACCTGAAGTGATGTACAAGAGGTGTTCGATACTTGATGTGCATCACACTGCAAGTGCTTAATAAATATTTGTTCACTGAAAAGGCCCCAGGTGACTGGACCACAGAATTGGAGACTTGGAGGAGGCCTTGGAGATCAACTCATCCTACCTCCCACCTGATATAGGTTTTTCTTTTGAAGGAAGATGCTTCAGGACTTCCCCAAAAGGGGGAGCTCACTCACTGTTTGCCTGGAGTCCTTTTCATGCTTAAGGTCTTCTACCTCCTGGGATATTTTTCTTTCGTGAACAGAAATGTGGCCTGCTGGGATTTCTGCCATCAATTCCAGTTTGGCCCCCAACAGCATAATACAGCCACTTCCTTTGCCAAATTGCACCTGTAAATGAGGTGTGCAAGTAAAGGCAGCACTTGAACAGGAAGTTGAGGGGTGTTATTTTAGTGTCCTCCAACTTAAGTCTGGTTTTGCCAGCATGCCCGGAGTTGGGCTTAACGCTAGCACCACCCCACCCCACAATCTATCCTGTTAGGGAGGGAACTAGCTCATATCCAGCTGGGAGAAGTGGCCTTGTACTCTCAGAAAAGCAGCTTTGATATACATCAAAATCAACATCTTCTGTCCATCATTCCGTGGTGAGCACCCTGTCCCAGGATGGATAATCATCCCTACGGACCCCTCCTGAGTGGTACATCCTTGAGAAACTGAGTCACAGCCAGAAGCTGTGCGCACTCAGATGTTTGAAGACACTGACCAAGTCCCTTCAGAGGTATTTCAGTGCCTTCTGTCATTTCCCCATGAGGAGATGGTACCTTGGCGTGCTGGCCACTTTGCTCTCTATACTTTGCAGTTTAATTTTGGCCATGCTGCACAGCCTGAGAGATCTCAGTTCCCCAGCCGGGGATCAAAGGGCCCTGGCAGTGAAAGCACTGAATCCCAACCACTGGACCACCAGGGAACTCCCTATCCAGTGCATCCTTAAACTCTCTTGAAATGTTGAGTCCAAGATGAAAGCAGTGCTGCCTGTGGGGCCTGGCCAGCTCTGGGCGCAGCAAGGCTCTGATTCACACCTACATGCTTCTGCTTGTGTTAAATAAATAAGGAGGAGAAAGCCTGTCTCCAGTTAATTTTGCAAAACTTGACTGAATGAAATAAACTGTTACAGAAACATGAAGCACCATTCCTATGTGAATATCAACAGGTATTATTTCTCTAAAACATATGTATTTCTTTAAAAAAAATAGTCTGTGTTAAGACTTCAAGAAAAAGACCACTGTCTCACTTCACGGAGGTCAGGGTTCCTTTTCTCACACTCCGCACTCTCAGGTGAACCTAGTTGGAGAAAGACACCCAAACTGCGAAGTGGCTGCACTGTAGGTTCCTGACCTCTCCCCTCAAGGGAACCTTTGATTCACCTGGAAGTCCTACCTGTCTATTCACTCTCCTGCTGTCATCATCTGTTCCCTATCTTTTATATTCTAGCATCTCCTCTAGCTGATGATCTTCCTATTTCAGTAAAAACATAGAAGTACTCAGAAAAAAGACACTCACCGATTCCCATTCCCACATGCACCAGCCTGATGGCATCTGTGCCCACGTGTGCTGACTTCCTTCCCGTTACTACAGATGGTGGTTTGAAAATACATCCACAGATTCTTTGACATTCAAAGACTTTTCACAAAGGGGAACCCAAATTTTCTCCCCTTGACTAGGACTTACTGACTCCTTTCTAACAAATAGAATGTGGAGACGCTGAGGGTGTGTGACTTACAAGAATAGATTATGTGATCAGAGGGTTCTGCCTTGATCACTTGTTCTGGGGGGAAACTGCCACGTTGTGAGGATACTCAAACATGGAGTATGGAGAGATCCTTCTGATGAGGAACTGAGGTTTCCTGCCAGCAGCCAGCAATGAACTTGCCAGTGACATAAGTAGCTATCCTGGAAGTCAGTCAACCCCTCAGATGACTGCAGCCTTGGCCCACATCCTGACTACAGTCTCAGGAGAGACCTTGAGCCAGAACCACTTAGCTTAGATGGTGCTAAATTCCTTTTTTTGAAAAAACTTATTTATTTATTTATTTATTTATTTATTTTTGGCTGCATTGGGTCTTTGTTGCTGTGGTGGGCTTTCTCTAGATGTGGTGAGTGGTAGCTACTCTTTATTGAGGTGCGTGGGCTTCTCATTGCAGTGGTTTCTCTTGTTGTGGAGCACGGGCTCTAGGCACATGGGCTTCAGTAGCTGCAGCACACAGGTTCAGTAGTTGTGGCTCACAGGCTCTAGAGCGCAGGCTCAGTAGTTTGGGCACACAGGCTTAGTTGCTCCGCAGCATGTGGGATCTTCCAGGAGAAGGGCTTGAACCCGTGTCCCCTGCGTTAGAAGACGGATTCTTAACCACTGCGCCACCAGGGAAGTCCTACATTCCTGACTGGTAGAATTCATGTGCAATAATAAATGCAGGTTGGGACTTCCTAGGTGGTGCAGTGGTTGAGAATCTGCCTGCCGATGCAGGGGACACGGGTTCGATCCCTGCTCGAGGAAGATCCCACAAGCCAAGGAGCAATTAAGCCCGTGCACCACAACTACTGAGTCTGTGGCTCTAGAGCCTGCGAGCCACAACTACTGAGCCCACATGCTGCAACTACTGAAGCCTGTGCACCTAGAGCCCATGTTCCACAATAAGAGAAGTCAGCACAATGAGAAGCCTGTGCACCGCAACTGAGTAGCCCCCACTCCTGCAACTACAGAAAGCCCACATGCAGCAGTGAAGACCCAGTGCAGCCAATAAATAAAATAATTAATTTTTAAAAATAAATAGTAAATGCAGGTTTTCTTGCTTTTTAAGCCACTAAATTTGGAGGCAACTTGTTACACAGCAATAGATAACTAACATACTGTGGATGAACTGTCCATGCTTCCATTCAGGCTCACCCATCTTTGTGCACTAGGTTCCATCCCTTTTCATTAACTCACAAATGTTCTTCAAGCTAAGTGTCCCCTTTCACTCCTGCATCATCAATATTTTCCTCTTTCGTGGATCATTCCCATCAGATATTATAATATCTCCCATCTAAAAAGCAAACAAATACACACCTCTTGGTCTCACAACTTCCTTCTAGCTAGAGTCCAATTTTTCTGTTCCTCTCTAGAGCAAAATTCCTCATGAGAGACTCTATATTCTGTTTTCTTTCTTTTCATTCTCTACTGAAGTCCCTCAAGTCTCTACTTTCTTCTCCACTGTACTGAAAAAGCTCCTGTCAAGGTCTTCAAAGATCTCAGCACTAAAATCCCATGTTCCCACTTTAGTTGGCCTCTCAGTGACACTGATCACTCCCTCTTCCTGAAAATACTTTCTTCACGTTCTTTCTGAGACACCCCTCTCCTGGTTCTCCTAGTCTTCTGATCACTTCTCAGGTTTCTCTGCTGGTTCTTCCTTATCTTCCTGACCCCTGGATATCAGAGTGCTCCAGGGCTCAGTCCCTGGGTCAGTTCTCTTCCCCACTGTGATCCCCTCCCCCTCTGATGACTGCTTGACTCTGTTTTGCCAGGGACCCCTCATTAGTGTAGGCTCAGGATGCCGGGAACACCAATGCCTGCTTTAACCACCTGACAGCACTTTATGCGGTGCCTTCACCAGTGCACATCAAAATAATTCACTAATAAAAAAAAAATCAGTGACACCAGTTATTTTGATATACTAAGACCAAAGTTACAAGATGTGGGATTGTTTTTATTACTCTTCAGCTGGTGGCGTTGATGTTAGATTGACTACCTTAGACCAGGGTTTCGGAAGGGGGTGGCGGGAGCTGTCCTGTGCATTGTGGGGTAGCCAGCAGCACCCCTGGTCTCTCCCCGCTGGATGCCAGTGTTTACCCTCACACCAGCTGTGATGATCCAAACGTCTTTAGACGCTGCTAAATGTTCTCTCGGGGTCAAAGTCACTGCCAGTTGAGACCCACTGCCTTAGACATATGCCTCGTATGTGGATAGGGAGGTGGATGGGTTGAGGGATTTATTCGGTGTTGACTTAGGGAGGGAGAAGGCTAACATAAACAAACCTTTCCCAGGCGACGGTGAATTAAGGCTTGTAATTTCCGTGGTTTTATGGGGGAGGGGGTTCTGCTGCAGACATCAACAGGCGGGTATTCAAAAAGGCTGCTGGAAACAGGGGGCTGATCAAATGTGACGCTAATAAGGCTCCCCTCAGCTCAGCAATCCCTTACACACATCTGTGTGATGATACGACAACACTGTCGTGAAAGGGGTCCTTCCCGTGTCCCTAAAATGCTGGGAGCAGATCGAGGGCAAGGACCCGCCGCTGGCACCGTTCCCAGGGCCTAGGTGGTGGTCAGCCGTTTTTCACCGAGACTGATCGTGGGCACCCCTCTCTCCCAGGCCCAAAGCGCAGGGTGGGGGTTGCCCACCCTTCTGTCCCCTCGCAGCTCTCTGACGACACGTGGCCCGCCCTTTAAACCTGCCTTTGGCTTTCATTCAGCCAGATGCTTTACAAAGACCTTTCCTTTTCTGTGCTCTTCCATTTGAGAATCAACCCTTCACCTGGCAAGGAGCTGAGGAGGTGAGCTGGACAAGGGAAGGTCCACAGCCCTCCCAGGAACCTGGCTATTAAGATGGGGACGTTCTATGGGGGGGAGACACCGGCAAACCCTGTTCACCCTGCATCACCACGCGTAACCCCCTGGTAACTGACAGAGAAACCTAACTGCCTACCATACGGTTTCTAAAGGGCAGACGGGGGGAGGCTGCCCTCCCAGCTGTTGCTGGGAGGGAAGGGGGCAGCTGACATTTTTCTCCACACCGTTTAAAAGAAAGGATTAGAAAACACTAGAGCTAGAAAGCACTGTGGAGAGCAAGTGTCCAGCCCTTCTTTCCACAGCCTCCAATGCTTGGCGAGAAGTTGACTCTACGAAGGTCAGACGATTTCAGCAACGCAGCTCTGCCTGGAGCGCTAGCCTCCTGTCTCCCAGTCCTGTGCTGCCTCCACCTCACCGTGCTGTCCTGGTTGGCAAACTCAGAAACTTTAGGAGCCATCCCCATCCCAGCAGGACGAGCCCGACACCGGCAGGGCCCCGCTCCACCCCCAACCTTGACTCTCAGCATGGAGCCTCCCTGCACCCTTGGACCGTTTCTACTTGCATCCGCATCGATTAAACCTTGATCTCATTTATTATCTCAGGAAATGGTCTCAAGGTCACAGGGCTGGAAATTTAATTATGGTAGCAGTATATTAAGTGGCACATTTAAAGATGCTGAATTGTAGTAATTAATTTTTTGGATGGTGGTCTCGGGGGAATGGGTTTTCTCCACACTGGGTGTTCGGCATCCATCACGGCCATTGAGCTTGGCAGCTGTCTTTTAGCTTTAAACTGCCTCGTTATTCATCTTTTATGACTAGCCTTTAAAAACACTAGGCGCCGGTATCCCCTTTTATTGTAATATATGTGTGCGGTGGGAATGGAGCCATACTTCACCTTCGCTATAAAACATGAATCGAGGGTGCCAGCAGCTACCTGAGCTGGCCTCTAAATTGAGACAACAATTACCCTTCGCTGACATCTAGTGTCAAGGCATGAGATATAGCCAGAGCGCTGAATCCATTGGCCTGGAAAACTTATGCTTCCCCAGTGATAAAGCCTGTCTCGCCCATGAAGCTCCAGCCCCAGCTGTGAGACGGGAAGCAGAGGGATGAACTTGGCCCTGGCTGTTGACTTTGCCGGGGCGCTAGGTTATCGAATGGGGCGCCCGTCTGCCAAGGCCTGAAAGAGCTTGTAATGTTTAATGAAGGGACAGTCATTAAATGTGTTTGGTTCAAATATTAGACTCGATGAGGCTGGGTGGTACTTAATAGAGAGGTGGGAAAATATGAATTAAATTAGAGAGATTCATTAAAGAAATTGGCCCGGAGCCCAAGAATGATGGGTTGTCAGGCAGAGCTGCCAGGAGCTAGGAGCTCATCTAGGCAGAAAAACTCAAACTAGTTTTAGGCTTTAAATCCCAGAATAACACTGTAAAATATGCTTAAATACTGGTCAGCTTGTGCTTGTGGAGAAAGGGATCTCCATAAAATAAAATCTTTTATAGGATAGAGTATGGATGAAATGCTTGTGGATAGAATTTTTTTCCCTCCAGGAAATCCGTAGCCTTTGCCTCCAGCAGTTAGAAAAGCACAGTATTTGTACATTTGCAAAGCAGAGATCCCAGTTCCCCCCACCTGCTTTGGATAGGGTCTGCCCTCTCTATGCCAGGGGTTTTCAATGTGGCACTATTGATATTTTAGACTGGATATCCTTTATTGGGGTGTGGGAGGGGGTGTCCCGTGCTTTGTAGGATGTTTTGCAGCATCTCTGGCCTCTACCCACTTGATGCCAATAGTCCTCCCCTCCTTAACTGTGACAATTAAAAATGTCTACAGACATTGCCACATGTCCTCTGGAAAGCAAAATTGCCCTCGTGGAGAACCGCTGCTCTATTCTAACCTCAGGAAGCAGGTTCAAACCCCTAAACTGATCTGCATAAGACCATTGGCTGGAGGTTGTGTTGTTGTTGGCCCAGCACATCTGAGTTGCCCTTGCAGCTGCCCTCGTAGCTGCCCTCGTGCCTGATGTTGACCATGACGTGGTTTTCTGACTTGTATGTTGGACCTTGGCCTGGTGATCTCTAATTCAGCTTTGGCCACAATCCTGAGTCTTTACCATGAGCATCATTTGATCTCCTGACCTTATTTTGTTTTTGTTTTTGTCTTTTGGGGTTTTTTAATTTTTATTTTGGAGTATAGTTGATTTACGATTTTGTGTTTATTTTATCTGTACAGCAACTTGACTCCGTTATACTCAGTTATATATATATATATTCGCTTATATATATATATATATACTCAGTTATATATACATACTTGGTTATATATATATATACTCAGTTATATATATATATATACTCAATTATATATATTCTGTTTCAGATTCTTTTCCCATATGTTATTACAGAGGGCTGTGAACAGTTCCCTGTGCTATACAGCAGGTCCTTGTTGATTATCTATTTTATATATAGTAGTGTGTGTATATTAATCCCAAGCCCTTAATTTATCCCTTCCCCCACCTTTCCCTTTGATGACCGTATGTTTGTTTTCTAAGTCTGTGAGTCTGTGTCTGTTTAGTAAATTAGTTTATTTGTTTCAATTTTTATATTCCACCTATAAGTGATGTCATATGATATTTGTCTTTCTCTCTCTGACTTCACTGAGTTTGATCATCTCCAGGTCCATCCATGTGGCTGCAAATGGCATTATTTCATTCTTTTCTAAGGCACAGTAATATTCCACTGTATATGTGCACCACATCTTCTGTCAATGGACATTTTAATTGCTCCCATGTCTTGGCTGTTATAAATAGCTCTGCAGTGAACATTGGGGTGCATGTGTCTTTTTGAATTATGGTTTTCTCTGGATATGTGCGCAAGAGGGCAATTGCTGGATCATATGGTAGCTCTGTGTATTATTTTAAGGAACTTGCACGCTGTTTTTGATAGTGCCTCTTACCAGTCTACAGTTTCAACATCAGCAAAGAAGGGTTCCCTTTTCTCCATGCCCTCTCCCGCATTTATTGCTTGTAGACTTTTTGACGATGGCCATTCTGACTGGTGCAAGGTGATACCTCGACGTAGGTTTTTAAAAAATTTTTATTGGAGGAAACTTGCTTTACAATGTTGTGTTAGTTTCTTGCTGTACAGGAAAGAATGCGTCAGATGTATACATATATCCACTCTTTTTCAGATTTCCTTCCCATTTAGGTCACCGCAGAGCACTGAGTAGAGTTCCCTGTGCTAAACAGCAGGTTCTAATTAGTTATCTATTTTATACACAGTAGTGTATATATGTCCTGACCTTATTTTAATAACACTAATCCTGTAACAGAGTCCTAATACCAGCCTAAGTATCTCCGCTTCTGTCAGTCAGACGATCAACACATATTTCCTGCTGGGGATTCCATAGGAAACAAGACAATCGAAAGCACTGCTATTATGGGATTTACATTCTGGTGATGAGAGATAGCCAGTAAGTACATTAATAAATAAGCTGTATGCAGATGATGATAAGTGCAGTGAAGAAAATTAACCAGGTGATTGGATAGAGTGTAGAGGGGAGGGAGGGCTACTTTAGCCATGCTCAGCGAAGGCCTCTGTGGAGAAGTGAAGACAGCCAAGATGTGAACAGTGAGAAGTGGGTGGTTCTGAATGCAGTGTTATTTCCATTAGCACAGGCTGTATTTTAAGAAGAAATGTAATAAGATTATAACATACACAGAGTAAAATGCATAAATCTTAACTGAACATCTCAGTGAATTGTCTCACAAACACACACATATACACACCTATATATACTCACGTAACCACCACCCAGATCAAAATACAAAACCTTTCCATCATCACAGGTTTATCCCTGCCCCTTACCTGTCATTACCTACCTACAGAGAAAACTGTTCTGTCTTTGATCACCATCAATTCATTTTGCCACAGGCTACATTATATTTTATTTTGTTTTGCTAGGAGAGCCAGTCAGGTCTTCTATACTGGCAACTTTTCATAAATTCGTGTGAGCCCCTTACGCTTATAAAACTGAAAGAAGCTGCCGTCAATTCCCGTAGGAAACGTTAGGAACCAGTTGTGATGGGACCCATGTCATCAAGCCCCCATCAGGTTAATCCAGCCCTGACTGATTCCGTGATGCCCAGAGGGAAAAGATACACAAGGGGAAGCAGAGTCTCTGTGTTTCCATCCCCACTACCTTCCTTCTCGTTTGCTGAACAAACATTCCTGCCAGAGAGAATAGCAGAAAAACACTGGGCTCTGTCAGCCCCCTGTTAATCAAGGAGGCCATAACAAATCACAGGATGAAGCCTATGACACATCAATTACACTAAGAACTGAGGGCATCTACGGGAACTGGCAGTCAGGCGCAAACCTCGGGGGTTACCTCCACCCAGCCCCTGAGGCCGGGATGCTGTGCTATTTATTGGTCCAGCGATGGGGCTACGGCTCGAAGGTGAGCAGGTGGCCGCAGTGTAAGAAGTGCTTCGTGGGGTCAGTGGTCTGAGAGGAGAGTCTAAAGGTGTAAGTGGGCTGTGCCAGGTGCATGCTTCTTCGAGCCCGTTCTGGGTGATAGTTTGTCCCAGAACTTAGTTACGATGAAAATAAATGACCCAGTGATTGGAAACTTGTTTTCACCTCTGCCGTGAACTAATCAGAAACTTGGGCAACTGAGTTGACCCCTTGGTGTGTCAATTTCTTTTGGTACCTCATGAAAGCATTGCCTTTGGAGGAAAAGGGGTCAAGGAAGGTGTAAATTAATGAGTGGTTATGTTTACAGATGAGTTGGTATTTACGCATCATCCACTGGATATCGTTACATGTGTCCACTGTGTGTGAGTGCTTCATTTCCCGCAAGGAGCTCACAGTGGAGACGAGAAGACAGGTTGAGTTGGAAGTGGGAAATCCACATGGAAACATCCAACAAAAGCTACCAGCTAGCGTTATAGTCCACCAAGCCGTGTGTTCCCCAAAGAGAAAACTGGCATCGCATTGCTTTTGGAGTCCATGAGGCAGCCAGCGCCTGAGAACTGATGCAGTCAGATTTCCTAGGCTTGTCTGGACCAGCCTGTGTGGGGTGTAGTGGCAACTCCTCAGCCCTTACCCATCTTCTTCCCGTTCCCCTTTCCCATTGCTCCCCCACCCCCTTGCTGTGAAAATGGAGCCGCGGTAAAGAAGGACAAAAATAGGAAGAGTCATGGAACACAGTGGGAAGAAGTAAAAGATTGGCCACATTCAGGACAGTGCATGGGGACTGGTTCCATCAGCACCACATGCAGGACCAAGCACTCCCTCCAAGTAACACAGCCTATGAATGTGCCAATCCAGGCTCTCCAGTCCCCTGATTCCGTGCTGTTTCTTACTAATAGGTGGTGGCTTACTAAGTCAGAGCTCCTGGTTACAAGCAGAAGAGACTAATTTGGGCTGATAAATGAGAAAAGGAGTTTGTTAAGATGATATTGCCAGGCAAAAATCACCAGTGGATATTAAAATCATAAGGTAAAAGTTTTTGAAGAGCAGGAGGTTCATAGTAGGTAAAGCACAGATTATGCTTTATCTTACTATATGTTATCTTACTATAAGATTACTTGCAAAAGAGAAAAACCATATATTTACAGTGAAGTGATCTGGCAGGCATCATGCTAACCAAGTGACCAAATCTAGGACCACCCAGAGTGGTGAAGGCACTATCCGTATGTGGTCCCCACACCCCACCTACGAGGTACACTTGCCGAAAAAAGTAAACGTGCACCTATTCAGGACGCTAGCCCTAACTTCGAATTTACAGGGAATATAAAAAGAGGAATAAATGAAACACCACAAATAGGAACCTATTAGACTAATCAAGAGTGTAGAAGAGCCTCTGAGACAACTGTTTCACCCCTCAAAAAGTTAACACCATGAATAAATTTTTTAAAGTTAGAAGTATTCTAGACTAAAAGAGAGTAGAGATATAACCACCAATCATAATATTGAGCCTAGATTGGATCCTGTCTGGGGAAAGAAAAATAGTTATAAAATCTACTCTCATACTGGAGGAATTTAAATATAGGCTGTATTCTAGATAGTGCTATGAAATTAATAGAAATTTTCTTAAGTTTGATAACAGTATTGTGGTTTTGTAGGAGATTATACTTCGGAGAAGCACTTAAGTATTTAGGAGTAAAATGCTCGGAGGTGAATGACTTTCACGTAAACAGCTCTCAAGTGATTGTAGCAAAAAATAAGAATCAAGTAAGAGAGAGAGAGAGAAATAAAGCAAGTATAGTAAAAGGTGCCCAGTTGTCGATGCTAGGTGAATTTAATACAGGTGTTCATCAGAGAGGGGTGGGGAAGGGTACTGGTACTTAAAAGAGTTGGTGAAAGGGCTGGAGGGCCAGCATGAGGCTAAGTTCCCCAGAGCAGGGCCTAAGTCACCTAAAGCACCTGACCAGGTGAGAAGTCACCATTGCTACTGCTGCCTCCGTGATCAGCAGAGGGTACCACGTTTCTGCCCCCACAGCCACTTCTGCACCAGGACTTTACCCTTGAAACCACTTAGATAAATCCCCTGTTGCCTTTGCTGCATCAAAAAGCTAGGCACCTGTGTCACCCACCCACCTGCAAAAATGGAAATGCTACACACAGGTGTTTCTCAGGTAGCTCAGGTAAATCGAAGTTTGTTGGTGCATCTGATTGGTGGAGCCTAGTTCTCCGGCGTATATCTTGGCTGCAGGGTAAGCTGGGAGTTGGTATAGTGACGCTTCTCCTGGTGAGGCTAGCAGAAGGTGATAGGCAGCCTTTATTCTGATAGGCGTTGGCTCCACAGAACAATCGTGTATGTAAAGTAGCCAAGGGTCCAGGCTCTATCCTACTACTTAGCCCGCTGACTGCAGGATACTTCCAGGTAAGAAGAATAATTTTGACTTTTCTTTTAAATCTTTGCCAGTTTTATATATAGCATTTCTTTAATGTTGAGTCCTGGGTATAGGCGTTTATTTATGGACCAACTCTGGGATTTATTTATTTGGGCATATTGCCTTGTTTGATTATAAGGTACTCTCTTAGTTGTTTTCTGTTTAAATGCCGAGAGGCCTTCAGGCATGGATTGTCCATAAATTAGAATGTATTATGATTTTTATTGTTCACGATGGTTCGAAAATATACTCTCAGAATGCATAATCGAGACATTGCATAGAGGCAATTTCTAAACACCTGTGTGTTTTATGCACTGAAATTCTAAGAGGATGCTAGTAAAGCTTTTCTGGCAGTTGGTGACAGAGTCAAATGCAACTGAATTCATACTTACCATGACCTAATATTAATATCCATTAATGCATTTTATATTGATAAATTCAGAAGGGGAATTCACAGTGTTCTCTCGGAGACTGCTGGGAAGTAGCTTCAGCCCCTTCATTTGTCATCATTATGGGGAAGAGCTGTGGTCCACAACTTATCATTTGTTTATGGCAGTAAGTACAGCGAAGGAGGCAAATGTGATGGCACTCTAAGGCTGCTGGTCCTCTTTTCTGTTCCTGTCTCCGGGGTTGGCAATGCCAGATATCCAGATACTCAAGCCACACACCTGGGAGACATCCCTGATACCTTCCTCCCCCTCACTGGCCCCAATCCATCCCTAGTCCTGTTGATTTTAACTCTCAAATCCATTCACTTCTATTTCCTTCAACGTCAGTCCTTTCCTTAGTTACCACTATTTCCTGTGTATCACAATCACCCCTAAACTGGCCTTCCTGCTCTGCTCTTCCTCTGTAGCCTGAGGGATCTTTGTAAACGCCATTCAGGTTCTGCTGATCTCCTGCGCACAGCCCGCATGTTCTAAATTGTTTTCAGTGGTTTCCAATTGCATTTATGATACAATCCGAAATCCTTAACTCTGGCCTATCTGGCTTTGCAGGCCCCTCCCCACGTCATCAGCTTCCAGCCTCTCTGGCAGTCTCTTTCTGCCTTGCTCACGGGGCTCCGACTACACCAGCCTTGATTCAGTATATTTTATGCTCCAAGCTTCCTCCCCCCTCCAAGCCTTCACATGTGGTGTCCTCTCTGCCTGGTACTGGCTCCTTCCCCACCTGGACCCACTCCTGGGTAAATGCTCCCCACAAAACTAGGTCTGTTCTACGTTCTCATAGCGCCCTCTATCTTTCCTCCTTCACATCCATCACAGCTTGAAATTACACCTATGTTGGTGCGATTGTTTGTGACTTCTATTAACCCTACTGAACTGGCAGCATCTTGAAAGCAGGGAGAATGCTTCAACCCTTTTGCATCCTTAACTGATAGCGCAAAGCCTAGGCATATAAGGTGTTAGGCATGTATTTCTTGAATAAAAAAATGTTTGAACAAATGAATGAATGTAAGTGATCACAGAGAGGTATGACCCACAGACAGGTCAGAGAAGGGTGAGAAAGCCCAGAAAACATTTCGATGGCACCATGAACATTGTCTTTGAATGAGGATGTAGAAACAAGGTCATGAAAGCTGGCTGATCTCTTGTTTTCTCCCCAGCTGAGAGACTGGGCGGGTCAGTTCAGATATAAATAATTCGAGAGATTTGAAAGGTATGCTTGAGGAGCAACAAAAACTGATCTGCAGAACATGATGAGATCGCAATCCAGACTTAGATTTCCATGATTGAAATTCCCATAGCCACCTCCCCTGAGTCGCACTCAACTTTCCTAAATGAGATTTTATGGGAACTGATTGTGATTAAATAAGTGGGTGACTCCACTAATGTATAATACAATTTTCAATTACCGCGTGTGTACAGTAATTTACATTTCTTGTTTGATGGTGTGATATTTATGTGACATATTCTGGATGAGACCCGACTGCTGTTTACATAATGATCTTGCTTTTCTCTTAGAGAAGATCTGGTTTTCAATTTTCTTTCTGCGCTGCAAGGTATTGTCATTCCAAAATAAACATAGTATATTATAGGATATGCTGGTGAGAAACATCAATGAAGTAATACTCTAGATGGGTTCTCATAATTCTTATTTATGCCACTGGAGTAGGTAATAGAATGGTTCACCTTTCATAAAACGTTGGAATAAAAATGTCCCCAAAATTATACTACATTTTTTGTGATCATTCCTGTGGCAAAATGCCACTGAATAGCAAAAATGAATGTTTCATTGAATATATTTGACCATTAATAACATAATATTCATCACCAGAACATTGCTCTGAAGTTGGAACAATATCAAAGGAAAGTGTCTCTTTTCTGACCTTTAAGACTAAGCCTGCGTGAAACAATGCTTTTATGCATTTAATCCCAAATATTAGTCCTCCCCTCATAGCAAGAGATGGTCGATGGACAAGGGAGAAAAATAACTCCCAACCAAATGCCTTTCGGATAGAAATCTCTTCTTAACATAGCAAAGGGGAGGGAAGGAGAGCACAAGGGAGACGGGTGAAATGAACCCAGTTTAGGGTTCAAGACCCAGACAACTATCCAGATATAGTGCTGATGGTCTTGAACTCAGGGGGGCCCCATCTGGGGACAAGAGGAGGTCAAGTAGGCCCTGCAGCGCTCTACCCTGCTTCAGCCGAACTCCTCTCCTCTATCCGTGTGGTAGATTGGTGCTCCCAGTAACAGTACATTCAAAAGGAGAAAGGGCTGTTTTTAAAACTTCACCAAAACACTTAATAGTGAAAGGAGCACTGTTCTCGAAGCCAGCTGTCTGAGCTCCATTTCCTCATTTATAAAATGAAAAGTTTGTATTAAACAATCACTAGTCTTTCCCCTATTCCGCGATGTGTACTGTTTTATATTCCAGGCCAAAACACTAGTGTAGATGTGGCTATTATTTGGTATAACAATCTAATTATGCCATGTTATCAAACAGCATGCTTGCCTCCCTTTTAATATAACAAGGGAAGTAAAACATCCAGGCGTGGAACCAGCGATATATCAACAGCGCTGGTCTCGAAGGTAAAATGCTCACTTAAACATGGGTCACTGAAAAATGCTCAAATAACCCTCATGGATTCTAGAGTATAGGGTGAAATAACTGTACATTTCTCAAGATTCATCTCCATGTACATGAGCCCAACACTAGATTAAGTTGCAAAGAAACCTGTAATTTCACTGAAATTAAGAAATCTTTATAATTTTGGATAGTGTTCTTTTTGTCATGACTTTAGCAGTAAGCGGTTTGTTGTTTCTCCTCCTTTCTGCAAATAAACAAAAACTCATCAGCTAAAGAAATTGTGGTGAAATCAAGTCAAATACTGTGCAGCAATTAAGATGATGATATGAATGTGTGTTTGTTGGCTTGGGAAAAAATGTCCAAAATATATTAAGTGAAAAATCAAATAAAACAGAAGATGTGGTGTACATGTATATGCACACACACACACACACACAAAATGGAGTATTTTGAATATTATTCAGCCATAAAAAAAAAATCTTGACATTTGGGACAACTTGGATGGACCTTGAGGTTGTCATGCAAAGTGAAATTAGTCAAATGGAGAAAGACAAGTACTGTATGATTTCACTCATATGTGGAATATTTTTAAAAAATGAATAAATAAAACAAAAACAAACACATAGATAAAGAGGACAGATTGGTGGTTACCAGAGGGGAAGGGGAGGTGGGGGGAGGGTGAAATGAGTAAAGTGGGACATTTGTATGGTGATGGGTGGGAACTAGACCTTTGGTGGTAATCATTTTGTAGTGTATTAAAAAATTCAGTTTATAATGCTATACACGTGAAACAGTGTTACAAACCAATCTTTACTCAATTTAAAAAAAAAAAACAGGTGTTATAGCTTGCCAAGCCCTGGTGTGACAGAAGAAACCTGGGCTTTGGGGAACAGTCAGACAAAAATTAGAATCCTCCGTCAGCTGCGTAGAGATGTACACCACTGCAAGACTTGGTTTCCTTGTATGAAAAATGGAAAGAATATCACCTCCCTTGAAGACTTGTGTGAGAAAGTGCATCTTGCAAAACAGCACACACCACAAGTGGTGGTTTCCTGCCATCCTTCCTTTTAGAGCACGACTGGGAAAAATATTGTTTGTTAGAGAAAATAAGATTTAAAGGCAAACTAATTCTAACACCAACATTTATCCACAAAAAGAAAAAAACTGCTTTATAGCTAAAAGAGAACTTGTAGGGCAGGCCAGGAAATAGGGGGAAGAGAGGCAGAATGACCCAGCTGGTCGTTTCCTTTTCACTGCTCCAGGGATAGTGATGACTAGGAAGTTCTGAAAGCACACACTGTTTAATTTAAAACAAACACGATTTGGGACTTCCCTGGCGGTCCAGTGGTTAAGAATTCGCCTTCCAATGCAGGGGATGCGGGTTCGATCCCTGGTCAGGGAACTAAGACCTCACAAGTCGAGGGGCAACTAAGCCCGCCCGGGCACTGCCGCTACGGAGCATGTGGGGCCACGGTTAGAGAGAAGCCCACGTGCCGCAACTAAGACCCAACCCAGCCAAAAATAAATACATTTAAAAAAAAAAAAAAAAGCAAAACAAATACAAGTTATCTGATAAGCTTCATGTTGGATGTACGGTATGACAAAAAGTGGTTCAGAACTGGCAGCCTTGAGCACTGGCCCCAATACTTCTGTGTAGGATAGTACAAGAGAATGACCCATTTTCTGGGAACAGGACACATGGGTTGACTCCCAGACCCCCTTTGCTAAAAATGTAATGGACATCATGTGTTCGTGTTAACAATCATTGAGACACCTTAGATTTCTCTCTTCTTTCCTTGCTGTTCATAATGATGTCTGTGGGGAAACAGATGAGCTCTAGAAATGTATACTCGAGAGCAACATGGACTGTAATGACCTCGAACAGTTTTGGTGGGAGGATGGATGTGAGTGTGAATAGTTCATGTTGGGGGGTGATGCTGGGTTGGAGGGGCAGGGAAAGAGGAGGGGTCAGGGAAGGATTTTTCCAGGAAGAAACCCTTACAGAGTTCACCTGCTAGACAAAGAGGAAGAGAAATTTCATGTAGAAGGACCAGCATAAGCATAGTTTGGAAGCATGGAAATTGCCAGGTTTGGGGAAGAGCAAATCCTATATCTAGAACCTAGGGGCCGACTGGAGGTAAGGTTCAGGAACTGGAGGAGTAGATAGAAGGGTTGTGTGAGGTGTCTCTGTACTTTGCCAAGGAGTTGGAATGCAATCCTGGAGGCAGGTTGACTAAAGCTCACGTGTGGTTTTAAAAGATAACTTCACACATATGGAATCAGGAGGTGGACTTTCTTGCAGGCTTTAAAGGAGTTGGAGAAGACTGAGATAAACCTTTATTAAAAAAATATAGATCGTACCAAATACTATTCTGAGTGTTTTAACACACATCAACTCATTTAATCCCCATAACAACCCTCTGAGGTAGGTACCTATAGTCTCCCTGTTTCACAGATGAGGAAACTGAGGCCCAGAGAGGTAAGGTAACCTGCCCTAGGTCACACAGCAAATAAATGGTAGAGGCAGGATAAAAGCCCAAGCAATCTGGCTGCAGTGTTTGTGCTGAAAGCCATTCTGTTAAGTTGCCTGTGTTGGGCACTGAGCCCAGTATGCAGCTCATGGTAAGTGCTCAGTAAAGGTTGGCACAGACCGAACCTCCCACTGCTCTCTCATATCTCAATAACTGGGCTGCCTTTTTAGTATCATCTATCTCCCATCATTATCTCCCTTGTCACACGTACTGGAGGTCAGGGAGGAGAACAAGTAGCACCCACATCATTTTTCCTCTTTAGTGGGTACTCACCTTCCATTTACAGTGTGTGAAATGGTGTCAGCGAGGCATGCGCCTTCAGTGAAGAAATATAAATATACGTGTTTTTACATTTATATGTAGTTTTTGGTCAATAATTTTTTTTCACTTTGTGAGCTATCTTTTGAAATAAACCCTTCAAACTACTATAGAACACTTTTGACGTGAGTCTGTAAGATTGATTGAGACAGTTTGCCAAAGGCTCCAGTCTTAATTAATGACGTACCATAACCTCCAGTTTTATTAGGCCTATATATCTAGTATATTGGTACATATATTAATGACTGGCCTGTGAATAAACTGACAGTTTTTAAATGATACGAGATAACTTGTTTTCTTATGGGGAATTCACTTGTGCCTTGAACTTAGAGTAAAATGATTATTCAGTAAATTATGACTCCAGTGTTCTTATGATCACCTTAGCAATAGAAAAACTGTCTAGATTTCATTTCTTGATGAAACTCTACTTTGGCCAAGTCTCTCTCATGCTCTCGGAAGTAGGACTTGTTGACTTCGTAGTCATAAAGTTTCCAAGCAGAAAAACATTCACTAGGAGTCTGCTGATTCCCTGTATTGGTAATATCCAAACCTCCACAGTATTTTCCATATCCTAAAGGACGTGTTAAAATATAAATATATATTTACATTAAATAAAATTATATTAAGCAAAATTAATTTAAATTCTCTTCAACTTTTAATATAATGCATATAGAACATTTTATAGTGAGACAGCATGTTAATAAAATAATGTGAATTTCATAACAACAACAAAAAGTAGTTGGATAGTCTGTTGTCTAATTTGAAACAATTTACATCATTCATTCTCCCAAAAAAGACACCACATGAGCCATGTTTTTTATGTGCTTATTGCACAAGCAAAGTCTGGCTAAGATATGGTGGTAGAAGCAAAAAGTTCTGAGTTATCATATTTTCCAGCCCTTCCTTCCCAAATTCACTGTCTTTTTGAAAGGTGAACTTTGAAATTAATTTGACAACTCAAAGTGACAGTGAAAATAATATACAGAGCTGAAAGTTTTTATTTGAAATTAACCCAGACAGTCTGAACCAGACCTGCAGTCAAATTCGTGGGGGTTACATTGTATTTGAGAGTTACTCCCAAAGGCCTAGCATAATTCAAGGCTGATTTTCCTTTCGTGCTAACAATGGATAGCTGGTATTTCTTTCCCAGTGGGAGTGATGCCACCATGTGGCAATAGCATAAGCACAGTTTACAAGTCACTCTGCCAGGCCACTTCCAAATGAGATACTTGACAGCTTTGTTTTGTTTTGTTTTTTCATTTGAGATTATGTGCATTGTTTAAAATTTTGTACAGAGGAGAGATTCAACATATATTTTTATACTTTATGATTTCAAATTAGTACATTTCAAATTCACATAAAATGTGAAAGTGTTGGGTTTTTACGTAGTCATATGCAGGGTGATTTAGAGGATGTACTTTTGGAGCTTGTTAGCCTGGACCCAAATCCCAGCTCTGCTACTTACTCTCTGAATAATTTGGGGCAAATTACTCCACCCTTTCAAGTCTCAGTTTTCTCATCTGTAAAATGGGGTCAGTACTGATACCTATCATAATGGATTGTTATGAGGATGAAGTGAGTTACTTCAAATAAAACACTTAGACCAGTGCCTGGCGCAGAGTAAGTCATCTAGAAGTTTTTTTGTTATTGCTTTCCTATTAGTATTATTAAGCTTGAAGAGACTTTGGTAAGTCATCTGATTCATCTTTCTAAATCCATTTAGGGTGCCCCCTAAACCAACTAATGAGAGAACAACATCAGTGACCAAGCTAAGGGAACAGTCCACAGCTACTTTTAAAAAAATCACTTTATTTTATCTGATATCCCCAAAACATTATCATTTTGACTTTTTGTTTTTGTTTTGTTTGTTTGTTTTAAAATTGAAGTATAGTTTATTTACAATGTATTAGTTTCAGGTGTACAGCACAATGATTCAGTTATACATATATATATACATACACACATATATGTGTGTGTGTATACATATTCTTTTACAGATTTTTTTCCCTTACAGGTTATTATAAAATATTAAGTATAGTTCCCTGTGTTATACAGTAGGTCTTTGTTGGTTATCTATTTTATATATAGTAGTGTGTATATGTTAATCCCAACCTCCTACTTTATCCCTCCCCACAGCTTTCCCCTTTGGTAATCATAGGTTTGTTTTCTATGTCTCTGGGTCTATTTCTGTTTTGTAAATAAGTTCATTTGTATCATTTTTTTAGATTCTACATATAAGCGATATATGATATTTGTCTTTGGCTTACTTCACTTAGTGTGATAATCTCTAGGTCCATCCATGTTGCTGCAAATGGCATTATTTCATTCTTTTTTATGGCGGAGTAATATTCCGTTGTGTGTGTGTGTATACCACCTCTTCTTTATCCATTCATCCATCAGCCACTTTTTACAATTTAAAAGCCAGTGCCATACTTTGAGATGATTGTTTTAAAAGAAATCAAAATAACTTCAATATCTTTGTGTCAGATTCCATCACTTAAATGCTCAGTGACAAATAACAGCTTCCGCATTTTAACTCTACCTATGAAATCTATTCTAGAAAGACACCTCTCCAGCTTTAATGTGTGTGCAAATAACCAGGGACTCTTGTTAAAGTGAAAATTCTGAGTTAGTAGGTCTGGATGGTTCCTGAGATGGTTGCATTTTTTACAAGCTCTCAAATGATGCCAATACTGTTGGCCTACAGAGCATGCTTTGAGAAGCAGCTCTCTAAATCACTAAAATTCATGTCCATTTCCACTTTATTATCCTCACCTGTCACTTAGCAAAACATGGTAAGTTAATCACAAGGCAGGGCAAAGCCATAGGAATAAAGATAATACCTTGTATAGTCTTCACTTTCTCTAGACAACTTAACCTTCATCCTTCGCCATGGCGATGACTACACATGTAAGGGAATAAGAGCCCAACAGAGCTAGGAAAGGTGTGGAAGGACCAAATTTTATCACAGTTGGTGAGTTCCACCATGCCAGAATTTCCAGAGAACTGGAAGTAGTGTCGCTCACATTTATATAGAAAAGCCTCCTGTGTGACAAGCAGAGGGGCCATGCAAATCCCACTGAAATGTAAAATGGGGGCACCATCACCCTGCAAACCACACAGGGTGTGAACATCACGTGAGACACACACAAAAGTGCTTTCCAGACTACTCAAAAGCAAGTTAAGGGTTTTATTATGTGTAAAACAAAGCCCCAAATATTGTAACTTTAAAAATTCTGTGGAAATTTGCATCAGCTTATCCAAAATCAAATAGTTATGACTTAGACAAACAAGATGCACTTTTATTGTCAGAAATTAGAAAATTACAGATCAAGAAATGTGATATTGTAGAAAAGACCCCAGAAGTTGAGAGCTTCTTGGGGGAAACTATTGTGAGATTATGACAGCATCAACTCTCACCAAATAAACAGTTTAGATAGTTTCCAGAAGCTAAAAACATATCCTGAACAACATCTACATGTTTTTTTTTAAACCAGAAATATAAAACAGCTGCAATATTTTATAGTCAGTAAAATCACATTTTAGTAAAACAAGATATCGTAAGTATAAATGGGAAAACCTGGAAAGATGCAGAGTAAAATGTTGAGAAGGATTAACTCCAATGGTGATTTTTATTTTCTTTTGCTTTACTTTGTCATATTCCATGATCAATTGCATATTATTTTTGTAATATGGGGGCGGGGGGACAGAACCAAAATTTACTTAAAAAAAATCTTGTCCTAAATGTGAATAAAGTATTCTCAAAGTTTACTGTTTAGCAACTGAAAACCTTCTATGGTATGACTAGAGTTTATGATACACCTTCCTCCACTTACTGCTATTTGGCCAGACTTCTGAAAATATAATTTGGTTCCTTTTTTAAAAAAAAAACAAATACCCATATCTAAAACACTTTAGACTCCTGAGAATTTTCTCTGCTAAGAATTAATTCCATGTGTTCTTTGGCTTCTAAATTATCCTGAGGAAAATCTGAAATAGAGGAAAACCCATTATGTTCATGTCTGCATTCTTGTGGCTCCTGTGTTTCCATTTCAAGCGCATGGGGCCTTCGATACAGAATTTCTTAACTTTTTTGACTCTATAAACATTTCCGAGAAGCACTTGCAAGAAAACTGCTTCAAATTGGAATCCTTCCGCTCGGGTACAATCATGCAGAATTTATTTAACCTTCAGCCAACTGCTCAACCAAGTTGAAATTATTGATAGCCCATCAGCAATGATCAAGATGGAGAGGCTAAATGCAGAGGTGCTTTTTTTTTTTTTTTTTTTTTTAAACAAGAGAACCATTGAGCTGGTAACAGGACTTGAAATGCCGTGTCAGCTCAGCTTGCCTGGTCAGGGAGCTCAGCTGCTGGAGGGAAATAAAACTGCTCAGTTACGGCCACCCTCCAATCAGTCACAGGGGTAATGGTGTTTGGCTTCAGTCAGGTTGTATGTCAGCAAATATACATCTCTTAGACAGCCCCTAAGAGTGCCTTAAGATCATGCTTATTGTTTTTTATAGATAGGGGTCGGATGCTGATAGATGGTGGTCATAGGCCACCGAAATAAATTTTACCACGTTCAGCAGGTAAAGTTAATCTCAATCCTGGAGAATGAAAGAGCCATTTTGATAGAATATTCATTCCATTGACAGTGATGGGACATTTTTCCTCTATTAATGTCTGGTGTAGATCATGTGAAAGTACATATCCTTGCCTCCCCACTCCCCCACCCCCACTGTACGAAGTCCACCAGCAGAAGGAGGGACCTCAGGAACAATCTGAGAGATTCCCCAAGATTGAACTTGGAAGATGGAGTTTGGTTGAAGGAGCTCTCCAGGGAACTGAACACACCATAGTTCTACCCTGCGGTGGTCAAAGTGACTCAGGAATCAGAGAAGGAATTAAAGACCCACTGGCTGATACATTGAATTATTGATGCCCTAT
Organism: Hippopotamus amphibius kiboko; assembly: GCF_030028045.1. Taxonomy (NCBI): domain Eukaryota; kingdom Metazoa; phylum Chordata; class Mammalia; order Artiodactyla; family Hippopotamidae; genus Hippopotamus; species Hippopotamus amphibius. The sequence continues at coordinate 201,397,046 of NC_080187.1, read as the reverse complement.
CTTTAGTCCAAACAAGGATTGGAAGCAGCATTAAGGGGTCACTAGGTCATGGATGGGCAGCCACTCCCTCCCGAGTCTGTCACCTGTCAGCAATCAGACACAGTACCCTTTTGCCACGGAGCCCAGACAAAGCTCAGAATCTCAATCCAGCGTCACAGGCACTCATATTAAAATGAATTTGCCACCAACCCACTCAGTCTTTAAAATCTAGAAATCTGCCTTCAAACATTCAAAGAAATGCAGTGAGTCCTCTGAAAGAAGGGCGATGAGAGGGTGGTTTTGGTATTAGGGCCCATGAGAAACAGAGAATATGATAGGGTCTGCGAGAGATTGTTCTTGAGAATGATAAATGAAGCCCAGCAGAAACAGGACACAGTGCTGCTCATTGGAGAAGTGAGAAGACTTTTTTTCAAAGGATTGAATCTTCTTATCCCGGGACCAAGAATCAGCAAGACTTGGATCTGAGGCATGTGCCAACAAGAGCCTCTCAGAGAGATTCTTCATTAGAAACTCTTAGAAAGTATGAAGGAGGAGAAGGGAAAGAAAAGTACTAGAAGAATGTTAACCTCAGAGTGATTGCATGCTTATGTTGTGGCAGATATACTCAAAGAAACCAACCTTGCACCAGTGACTTCAGCCCTTGGGAGACTGGCTGTAGAACATGGACTTGCCTCATCTCCCTGGCCTATTGCTTCATTTATCAGACCGGGTTCCTTAGATAGCATGACTCAGAGCTTACTTGGGAATGAAAAAATAATCCCTCATTTCCTTTTTTTTTAAACTAATTTATTTATTGGCTGCATTGGGTCTTCGTTGCTGCTTGTGGGCTTTTTCTAGTTGTGGCGAGTGGGCACTACTCTTCCTTGCAGTGTTTGGGCTTCTCATTGCGGTGGCTTCTCTTATTGTTGGAGCACCAGCTGTAGGTGCGTGGCTTCAGTAGTTGTAGCTCATGGGCCCAGTAGCTGTGGCTCGTGGGCTCTAGAGCACATGCCCAGTAGTTGTGGCGCACGGGCTTAGTTGCTCCGTGGCATGTGGGATCTTCCCAGCCCAGGGATTGAACCTGTGTCCCCTGCATTGGCAGGCAGATTCTTTTTTTTTTTTTTAACAGATGATAAATTGCATATATTTAGAGTGTACAATTTGGTATTTTTTTATTAGTAATGTATATATGGCGATCCCAATCTCCCAGTTCATTCCCCCCCAACCCTCCCCGCTTTCCCCACTTGGTGTCCATATGTTTGTTCTCTACATCTGTGTCTCTGTTTCTGCCTTGCAAACTGATTGATTTGTACCATTTTTCTAGATTCCGCATATGTGTTAATATACGATATTTGTTTTTCTCTTTCTGAGTCACTTCACTCTGTATGACAGTCTCTAGGTCCACCCATGTGTCACAAATGTCCCAGTTTCATTCCTTTTTACAGCTGAGTAATATTCCATTGTATGTATGTACCACATCTTCTTTATCCATTCATCTGTTGATGGACATTTAGGTTGCTTCCATGTCCTGGCTATTGTAAACAGTGCTGCAATGAACATCAGAGTGCATGTGTCTTTTTGAATTATGGTGTTCTCTGGGTATATGCCCCGTAGTGGGATTGCTGGGTCATATGGTAACTCTATTTTTAGTTTTTTAAGGAACCTCCATACTGTTCTGCATAGTAAGGTCTTCTCATCTTACTTTTGTTACTCCTACCTCTTCACAAGAAGATCAATTTCACTGATTGAAAGTAAGAGGCAGTAAAACCCTGTGTGGCCATTCATACAAGTCCTTATTTAGAGAAGAAATGATTACGCTACCTTTGCATGGTCAGGATACCGCAGCTGTTTTAACAGTTGTCACTAGACAGGCAGTGCCTCTAATACTAGTTTTGCTAGAGGTGATGTTTTTGGTAAACAGGCGGAGTTTATGTTTGCTGAGTTCCTTTTATTTTTTTTAATCTTTCCTTGGGTACATGTTTGTGTTGGGTTAACAGTGTACTTAATAAATAATTTAATGTTGAGTTGTGTTTATTTGCTGTTAACTATCAATATAATATCAGTTACTGATGTAAGCTTAGGCAAGGAGAAATAGTTCTTGTTACACATTCTAACATTATTGCTCCTATTGGTTAATAGATTACTCCAGTGTAAAACTAGGAGTTCATTTGCTTATTGTTGATATTAAGATAAAGTTATAGTTGAGCTTGAATGCTTTCGTGATTGATGGTTGCTTTAAGTCAGCTATGGTGTTGTTTACTTTTACTCTCTAGATAAGGTTGTATCCATTTCTAAAAAGCTCTACCTTTTTAGATTAACATTTAAAAATACATTAAAGTTTATCATTTTTTTGGTAATTTTCAAAATTGAACTAAGATTCCTTTCTTGGAAACCAGCTATCACCAGGCTCGCTAGGCTTGTCACCTCTACTTATAACTCTTATCACTATTTTGCTACATAGATGTGTTTGATCTACAGACTGTTCATAAGTAGTTCATCTGGTTTGGGGATATTTTGCTTAAGTTCTCTTTGTTAAATGTTTACTAGTTAAATCATTATGCAAAAGGTCAAAGGGGTAAACTTTTTATTACTTTTAATGCTTCTTTCATCATTCCCTCACGGTACTTTCTCTACAGCACCACAGGTTGTTTTAAATTTCTATCTCCTACACTTTAAATGTAGAGTAATGATTAATTTGCTTGTGTTAGTAAAATTTATGGCGTTTTGGGCTAGATTTAGGTCAAAGTATTCATAGATTTTGAAATCTCCTAGGTGTAAACTAGTGCTTTATGTAAGCTATGCTTTGATTTATCCAAGCACACTTTCCAGTATGCTTACCTCGTTAAGACTTGTCTCCGCTCATACAGTTGGTGTTTGTTAATAGGTTATAGAAAGTTTTTATTATACTTGAGGAGGGTGATGGGCAGTGTTTGTGTGCTTTCTGGCCTTATGCAACTAAGCACTCCATTATTTTTTTTTTAAGCTCTTTATTGGAATATAATAGCTTTACACTCTTGTACCAGTTTTTGAGGTACACCAAAGTCAATCAGCTTATTTGTACACATATCCCCATATTCCCTCCCTCCTCTGACTCCCCCCACCCTCCCCGTCCCAGCCCTCTAAGGCATCACCCATCATCGAGTTGATCTCCCTTTGTTGTACAGCAACTTCCCACTAGCTATCTATTTTACAGTTGGTATTGTAAATATGTCTATGGTACTATCTCACTTCGTCCCAGCTTCCCTTTCACCCCCCACCCCCCCCAACCTTGTGTCCTCCAGTCCATTCTTTGCATCTGCATCCTTATTCTTGTCTTGTCACTGGGTTTATCAGTACCGTCTTTTTTTTTTTTTTTTTAGATTCCGTATATATGAGTTAGCATACAATATTTGTTTTTCTATTTCTGGCTTACTTCACTCTGTATGACAGACTCTAGGTCTATCCACCTCATTACATATAGCTCCATTTCATTCCTTTTTATAGCTTAGTAATATTCCATTGTATGTATGTGCCACATCTTCTTTATCCATTCATCTGTTGATGGGCATTTAGGTTGCTTCCATGTCCTGGCTATTGTATATAGTGCTGCCATGAACATTATGGTACATGTTTCTTTTTGGATTATGGTGTTCTCTGGGTATATGCCCAGTAGTGGGATTACTGGATCATATGGTAGTTCTATTTTTAGTTTAGTTTTGTTTTTTGTTTGTTTTTTTTTTGGGGGGGGGGGGAGTACACCAAGTTCAATCATCTGTTTTTATACACATATCCCCGTATTCCCTCCCTCCCTCAACTCCCTCCCCCACCCTCCCTCGAGTCCCCCCCCACCCTCCCTGCCCCAGTCCTCTAAGGCATCTTCCATCCTCGAGTTGAACTCCCTTTGTTATACAACAACTTCCCACTGGCTATCTATTTAACAGTTGGTAGTATATATATATGTCTGTGCTACTCTCTCGCTTCGTCTCAGCTTCCCCTTCACCCCCTGCCCCCCCAAACCTCGAGTTCTCCAGTCCATTCTCTGCATCTGCATCCTTGTTCTTGTCACTGAGTTCATCAGTACCATTTTTAGATTCCGTATATGTGAGTTAGCATACAATATTTGTCTTTCTCTTTCTGACTTACTTCACTCTGTATGACAGACTCTAGGTCTATCCACCTCATTACATATAGCTCCATCTCATCCCTTTTTATAGCTGAGTAATATTCCATTGTGTATATATGCCACATCTTCTGTATCCATTCATTTGTTGATGGGCATTTCGGTTGCTTCCATGTCCTGGCTATTGTAAATAGTGCTGCAATAAACATGATGGTACATGTTTCTTTTTGGATTATGGTTTTCTTTGGGTATATGCCCAGGAGTGGGATGACTGGATCATATGGTAGTTCTATTTGTAGTTTTTTAAGGAACCTCCAAATTGTTTTCCATAGTGGCTGTACCAACTTACATTCCCACCAACAGTGCAGGAGAGTTGCCTTTCCTCCACACCCTCTCCAATATTTGTTGTTTCTAGATTTTGTGATGATGGCCATTCTGACCTGTGTGAGGTGATACCTCACTGTGGCTTTGACTTGCATTTCTCTGATGATGAGTGATGTTGAGCATCTTTTCATGTGTTTGTTGGCCATCTGTATGTCTTCTTTGGAGAAATGTCTGTTTAGGTCTTCTGCCCGTTTGTGGATTGGGTTATATGCTTTTTTGGTATTAAGCTGCATGAGCTGCTTGTATATTTTGGCGATTAATGCTTTGTCCATTGCTTCATTGGCAAGTATTTTCTCCCATTCTGAGGGTTGCCTTCTTGTCTTGTTTATGGTTTCTTTCACTGTGCAAAAGCTTTTAAATTTCATGAGGTCCCATTTGTTTATTCTTGATTTTATTTCTATGATTCTAGGAGGTGGGTCACAAAGGATGTTGCTTTGATGGATGTCATAGTGTGTTCTGGCTATGTTTTCTTCTAGGAGTTTTATAGTGTCTGGCCTTCCATTGAGGTCTTTCATCCATTTTGAGTTTATTTTTGTGTATGGTGTTAGGAAGTGTTCTAATTTCATTCTTTTACATGTTGCTGTCCAATTTTCCCAGCACCACTTACTGAAGAGGCTTTTTTCCGTTGTATATTCTTGCCTCCTTTGTCAAAGATAAGGTGCCCGTATGTGCGTGGGTTTACCTCTGAGTCCTCTATTCTGTTGCACTGATCTTCCTTTCTATTTTTGTGCCAGTACCATTCTGTTTTGATTACTGTGGCCTTGTAGTATAGTTTGAAGTCAGGAAGCCTGATTCCACCAACTCCATCTTTCCTTCTCAAGATTGCTTTGGCTATCAGGGTCTCTTGCATTTCCATACAAATTGTAAGATTTCTTGTTCTCGTTCTGTGAAAAATGCCATTGGTAATTTGATTGGGATTGTGTTGAATCTGTAGATTGCTTTGGGTAGTACAGTCATTTCCACAATGTTGATTCTTCCAATCCAAGAACATGGTATGTCTCTCCATCTGTTTGTATCATCTTTGATATCTGTCATCAATGTCTTATAGTTTTCTGCATACAGATCTTTTGCCTCCTTAGGCAGGTTTATTCCTAGGTATTTTATTCTTTTTGTTGCAATGGTAAATGGGAGAGTTTCCTTAATTTCTCTTTCTGCTCTTTCGTTGTTAGTGTATAGGAATGCAAGAGATTTCTGTGCATTAATTTTGTATCCTGCTACTTTACTAAATTCATCAATTAGTGCTAGCAGTTTTCTGGTAGAATCTTTGGGGTTTTCTATGTATAATATCCTGTCATCTGCAAAGAGTGACAATTTTACTTCCTCTTTTCCAATTTGTATTCCTTTTATTTCATTTTCTTCTCTGATTGCTGTGGCTAAAACTTCCAAAACTATGTTGAATAATAATGGTGAGAGTGGACACCCTTGTCTTGTTCCTGTTCTAAGAGGGAATTCTTTCAGTTTTTCCCCATTTAGAACGATGTTGGTTTGGTTTGTCATATAGGCTTTTATTATGTTGAGGTAATTTCCTTCTTTGCCCATTTTCTGGAGAGTTTTTATCAGAAATGGGTGTTGAATTATGTCAAAAGCTTTTTCTGCATCTATTGAGGTGATCATATGGTTCCTATCCTTCAATTTGTTGATATGATGTATCACATTGATTGATTTGCATATATTGAAGAACCTTGCATTCGAGGCATAAACCCCACTTGATCATGGTGTATGATCTTTTTAATGTGCTGTTGGATTCTGTTAGCTAGTATTTTGTTGAGGATTTTTGCATCTATATTCATCAGTGATATTGGTCTGTAATGTTCTTTTTTTGTGACATCTTTGCCTGTTTTTGGTATCAGGGTGATGGTGGCCTCATAAAATCAGTTTGGGAGTGTTCCTCCTTCTGCTATATTTTGGAAGAGTTTGAGAAGGATAGGTGTTAGCTCTTCTCTAAATGTTTGATAGAATTTGCCTGCGAAGCCATCTGGCCCTGGGCTTTTGTTTGTTGGGAGATTTTTAATCACAGCCTCAATTTCCATACTTGTGATTGGTCTGTTCATAGTTTCTATTTCTTCCTGGTTCAGTCTTGGAAGATTGTATTTTTCTAAGAATGTCTCCATTTTTTCTAGGTTATCCAATTTATTGGCGTATAGTTGCTTGTAGTAGTCTCTCATGATCTTTTGCATTTCTGTGGTGTCAGTTCTCCTTTTTCATTTCTAATTCTGCTGATTTGCGTCTTCTCCCTTTTTGTTCTGCTGAGTCTGGCTAATGGCTTATCAATTTTGTTAATCTTCTCAAAGCACCAGCTTTTGGTTTCATTAATTTTTGCTATTGTTTCCTCCATTTCTTTTTCATTTATTTCTGATCTGATCTTTATGATTTCTTTCCTTCTGCTCGCTTTAGGGTTTTTTGTTCTTCTTTGTCTAATTGTTTTAGGTGTAAGGTTAGGTTGTTTACTCGATATTTTTCTTGTTTCTTGAGGTACGACTGCATTGCTATAAACTTCCCTCTTAGAACTGCTTTTGCTGCATCCCATAGGTTTTGGGTCGTTGTGTTTTCATTGCCATTTGTTTCTAGATATTTTTTGATTTCCTCTTTGATTTCTTTAATGATTTCTTGGTCGTTTAATAGTGTATTGTTTAGCTTCCATGTGTTTGTATTTTTTACAGTTTTTTCTCCTGTAATTGATATCTAGCACTCCATTCTTAATTTACTACTAAATCCTCCTTTGGTTTTTAGTTTTCATAAAACTTTCATGTGTGAGAAATATATTCTTGAAATAGAAAATGTAGCCCATTTCTTCCCATCCTATAGGTTACACCTTGACGTAATATTTTTATGTATAATATTTATGCTTACTTTTATTCCTTTTTAGGGTTTGCTAAAGACAGCAGTATATAGACTGAATTAGCAAGGGTTGATGAGGTTTATCAGGGTTTATTGATTATAGAACAGGCTTCTCTAGAGGGGTGTGAAGCATTGCCAAGTCCTTTGAGTTTTAAGCTGCTGCTGGTAGTGCTCTGGCGAATAATTTTGTTATTATAATTATTTGGGTTTAGGGCTAAGCATAGTGGGGTATCTAATCCCAGTTTGGGTCTTAGCTGTCATGTAATTAGGAGATACTCAAGTCACTTTCATAGTTTATTTTTATTTTATCTATGGCTTTTTAAGGCTTAGTTAGAATTTAACTTTACTTTTTATTACTCTTTAACATGCTTTACGCCAGTTTCCTGTTAATTTGGGTTGTGTGACCGCGGTGGCTGGCATGAAATTTACCAACCCTAGGTAATATAACCTAATCTAACTCTTGTTTATGGCTTAATTTTTATCACTGCTGTTTCCTGTTGGGGTGTGGTTAAGCAAGGTGTTATGAGCTACTGCTGTTAGTGTGCTTGATACCTGCTGCTTTTAATCTTAATGATATAGAGGCATTCTCACTGGGGTGTGGATGCTTGCATGTGTAATTTTATTAAAAACTAATAGAAAGATTATAGAGTTAATAAACTCATCAGGCCTTGCTTTAGGATTTAAGTTACATTAACAGGTTGTGTTTATGTAATAAAGTAATGTGTATGTAGTTTTGTGTAATTTATGTTAGATTTAGTGTTAAATTTTTAATAAAAATGGCCAATAGATCTAGAGAGATGTCTGTCTAAATAAGTGGTATATATCTAAGTAATTCATTAGTATCATTAGGGTTTATTTTCTAGGTCTGTCTTACTTTGAGCAATGAAATGTTCATGCTTTGTTGGACAGGTTAATTAAATTCTATGTATTTATATGTTTTTGTCTCGTTTGGGGGGTTTTGGTAGGTCCTTAACAGCAAGTAGAGCATAGGGTTTAAGTGGCAGGTGAAGGGGGTTTGAAGAATAGGGATAATAAAAATGTACTCTATGATGTTCCAGTAAGAAAAATGTACTACAGGATATAAAGGAAAATTCTGTTCTGAATTAGCCTCAACTATAGACTTTTAAAAAATGCCCGTTAAAAGTTTTCTTTTAAATAACGAAAATTAATCCTTAATGAAGTCCTGCCAAACAGAGGTCCTAGAGGGCCTTCTTTTGATGAATAAATTAAGGATTTTTAGTTCACTAATTTAATGGTTTCCTTGCCACTTCTTGAGGAAGGAATTGGCATGTAATGCAACCTTATGTCACCTATAGTGCTCAGCAAGTGGCTAGGAAAAAGCTGACATTTGGGAAATAGCTACTAAATAGATGCTTGTGCGTGTAAGGGGTTTGAAAACCATTTGGTCCCTTGAGTAAACATTTCTTCTATATTTTTCATTTTATGATGTAATTGCCACCCTGTTTTTAAACCATTAATTAATTAATTTTTTCTTTTTTTCTTTTGGCTGTGTTGGGTCTTAGTTGTGGCATCTAGGATCTTTCATTGCAGCACTCAGGCTTCTCTCTAGATGTGGCATGTAGGTTTTCTCTTCTTTAATTGTGGCGTGCAGGCTCCAGGGCATTTGGGCTCTGTAGTTGTGGTACTCGAGCTTAGTTGCCCTGTGGCATGTGGGACCTTAGTTTCCCGACCAGGGATCAAACCCGAGTCCCCTGCATTGCAAGATGGATTCTTTACCACTGGACCATCAAGGGTAGTCCCACCACTTTTTTTTAGCCACTGCAAAGTTCAGTTTTAGCCCAGTCCATGAAAGAGTGATTATAAATTCCATATGAGTGGGATCCAACTTCACACAATTTTACTCAACTTTAAAATGTGGCACTATAGGACTTCCCTGGTGTCCAGTGGTTAAGACCCCGCGCTTCCAAAAGAGGAGGCACAGGTTCCATCCCTAGCCGGGGAACTATGATCCCACGTACTGCGCAGTTGGCGGACTAAGCGATGGATTAAGAGAACGAGGTTTCTCACTGTCAGAGAAGAGAGTTACAAATATGAAAAGATGGAAGGTTAGAATTAACCCTGCAGTATTGGACTGGAATTGGCGATATTATTGTGAATTTATGGCTTTCGATATGCATAAATATCAAACCAAATATCAATGTAACGATATATGTATTATACATATGTATCTTTCCTGAGTGTCTGAGAGCATCAACATTCCAGTGGCAATAAGCATACCACTTCCTAGGTTTTGAAAGACCTCTCCACTAAACAGAACCTCCATGAAAAAGAAGCAGGGCTTCTTGGAGAAATAGCTGACTCCAGGGCTAGAGCAGGGAAAATACACAATATACCTGGAACATCTTATACCAGAAGGTAAGGCAGTGCTTAAAGAACAGTATGGGCATGTCAATAGGATATGGAAGCTAGCTTTCAGGGACTCCCATTGGCTAAATATGGGACAATTTCATGGTCAGAATAATTAATAGCAGTAATAGAAATAGATAGTAATAGAAAACAGTAGAAATTCATGGATCCACACTGATATAAATGAATGAAGAAAAAGCTCTTCTTTATAATAGAATGTCAACTAACAAATGTAGAAGAAATAATGGACTTAGAAAATCACCATTTGGTAGCTATCACAGTAGTAATAAATTTAGTTAAGAAACATCAAGAAATGCTAAAACTAGTGGAACAGAGTTGCTTGAAAAATGGGAGAGAGAGATATATATATAGTCTCAGAGTATCTCCATGCAAAATATTTACTACCTACAAAGGAAAAACAAATAATTTTATAGGGAAAAACCTGCCATACACCACCTTCCAGTGACAAAAGTTAACATCACTAGTAGTAGAGAAATCAGATAGTATGCCATCTTAGAAAACACAGTAAGAAAGCACAACATTCCTTTGTGATACTCCTGCCAAAGAGGCATAAACTGAATCTAATCATGAGGAAACATCAGACAAAACCAAATAGAGGGACAGTTGACAAAACAACTAACCTGTAATCTTTACATATGTCCAGGTCATAAAAGTCAAGTTAGGACCGAGGGCCTGTTCCACAATGAAGGAGATTAAAATGACTTGACTCTTAACTTGGAGTTAAGAGCAATGTCTATTTCTGGATTGGATCTTTTTGTATAAAGAATATTTATTCATACAGTTGCTAAAATTTGAATAGGATCTTTGGATGGTAGGTTTAGGGAGTTCTTTGTATTATTGTACTTTCAAAATTTCTGTAAGTTTGAGATCATTTCAAACTAAAAAATCAGGGTATAATATAATATGTACACTATAATCCCATTTTGTAGAAGCTGTATATCATAATATACATGATACAAAGAATATACATCAAAACATGGCAATCTCTGCGTAATGGGACTATACTTACATTTTTATTTTTTTTATGTTTTTACCTGTATTTTGTAATTGTTAAAAATGAATATAATGTTTGTAATGCAAAAAGTAATTTTTGTTTTTTAATGTGTATTTGTGCATTTTGGTAATTTCCAGCCTTCAACTGGTAAGATAATATTATAAAGCATAATTGCTTCATTTATAATTCAGTTAGTTTCCACAATATATAGTTTTGTACTTCTAAGTCACTGTAAGATTACATTATATTTCTAAAATGTGGGAAATAGTCATATTTGGGAAATGCTGTTTATCTTCTCTGTTTAATATATTACCTGTTGCTCACTGATCATATTCCTAAAAAATAATCTCTGTAATTGAATCACTTCCTTTCTAATTTTTACAATAGAACTTTTAAAATAGATTAGTCTTAGATTAGATTTAGAATGGCCTTCTAAAGACTATTTATCTGGATACAAAAAATACTAAAATAGTGTCTTTTGCTATTGTGAGTTTGAAAATCTTTTGCTTTTCTTAATTCATTCAAGATCATGTTGCAATTATAAACCTCATTGTAAGGAACAATGAGAAAAACTAATAAGACTGAAATAATAATGTTGCCAGAGTGCACAACATCTCTTGTCTAACAAACTGTTACTAAAAGAATTTGAGATTCTTGTTGAATTGTATTCATTGAAATGAAATGTGTTTAAAATTCTTATCATTTGCAAAGGCAAAGCATTTAGTAGTATGAGCCTGAGATCACAGAACAAGAGCCTTGCAGATATCTAAAAAATGAGATTCTTCTTCAGATTTTGAGTAAATTTCCAGTTATGGTCATTGTGCACTTAACATATAGAACACAACACTGAAAATGTACACTGAATTCACCTTTTTGCATGAAAACTTGAAAAAAACATCTGCTGGGTCAGTTTAGCTGAAAAGAAAATAAATAGTGGGCCTTTGCAAACTGTTCAACCCTGGAGATACACACATATCTCCAATTAAATGAAACAAAATTCCCAGCATGCTTTGAGTGGAGAGCATATTCTTTAATCATGTCATTTTATGTTTGGCAGGTAATTTTAACTACATAAATCAGAAATTTTAACAGCAGAACTGAGTCACAGTCATAGAATTCTCATATCAACTTTAACACCCTCTCTTTGGGTAGGTCTCTACAGCACCTTCTATGCTACTTACCAGATCTATAAAACAAAATCAATATTACCTTCTGCAGTGGGAGAACCAGTTGAACTTGGCTTGTAAAAATTAAGTTATATAATATACATAATCTCGTTACCTGCTAACACCTCTACTACACTGTAGCTATTCCTCAAGCCAGAGTCTCAATCAGAGAAAGACAGTGGGTGAATGAAACTGATCTTATAAATACACAGGACAATAACAAATTAAGATAATTAATGTAAAGATTATGTTTAAAAGTAGGATTATTTTACCTGCAAGCATAGAAAAGCTAACTGAAAGTGGCTTAAATAAAAGATGATTTACTATTTCACATAAAAGGGGTCTAAATGTAGAAGCTGCAGGGAGGCTACAGGGAAGGTTAATTCAGTCCCTCAGCAGAGACATCCATGCCCCAGGCTCTCGCTGTCTTAATGCTCATTTCTCTTCCATGTGTCGTCTGTCATCCTCAGGCTCATCCCTTCATTGTAGCAAAGTGGCTGCTGCTACTCCAGACATCAAGTTAGTAACCACGTTCAGAGACAGAAAGGGCAATGTTTCTCTTTTTATCAGGGAGGAAAACTTTTCACAGAACTTCACCTGCAGACTTCCCCTAAGGTCCATTAGCCAAGACTTCCTGGGTCACATGCTAATGCCCTAGCTACAAGAAACCTGGGAAACTACCTTTCTGACATTTAAGCCTCTGAAATGAGAATCAGCTCCACCAGCAAGAACTAGGGGAAGATGGAAGGGCTGTTGGGTAGGCAACCAATAGTGTCTACTATACTATGTGCTTTCTTTCAGAGTTTTTCTTTGTCTTTTCTTTACTTTTTAAAAAACTTTTTATAATGCTTCACGTAAACTTTAAGTACACCTATCAGATATATTCATATGCTTTTGAATATGGTGCATTTATGAGCCCTTGTTTCTATTTAACTTTGCAAGTATGAGGAGGATGTTTGTTAGTGGTCACCTGTGTTTTCATTGAGCTGAACACACATAGCTGTATTCCAGCACCCCTGTGCTCATCACATCCCACATTTACACCTGGGGCCCTATCCTTTCTTGATAAAAATTAGCATTTGTATAACACTTTATAGTTGGAAAAACTACCTATTCATCTATCTTTCAAATCTTACTATCCATATAAAGACTGTGTCCATTTATTTAAAATGAGCCAGGACAATAGGGAAGCTCTAGACCTGGCACTTCAGATTTGGGCTAGGTGAAAGCTGGAGACTGGACACTTAAGTTTCAGCCTCTAGAAACATTGTCAACAAACGGTTGGACTGCAGCCACTGGTCTAGAGCTCAGAACAGAGCTCCAGTCTCAGGGAGGAAGACCAAGAACAAGGTGAGACTTTAGTCTGAAGGGAAACATCTTTAATAGGAGTTTAGCAGATGAGAATCTGGGACTCAGGATCAAGGTAGAAATCTACAAATGAAACCTAAGACTCAGGAGTATACACAAAATCCAGCAAGTTCTCAATAAATTTTGATGAAGGAATGAACAAATGAGATAACAGACCTGTAGCAGAGGTGATTTAATAGTGCTTAAATAGTCATATCCATTATTTGTATTTGCTTTAAATTACATATGTATATGTGTGTAAATATATATACATATATATGTGTGTGTATGTGTAGTATAGGTGTGGGAGCTGTATACATATTCCATAGCTTCATGCACTTCCTTCCTTCCAAACTACATGTATTTTTATTAAAACTGCCCGATCATAACCTCATTGAGGAGAGTATCCATGTCTTTACTCCTTTGTATCCTACAAAGCACTTACCACACGCATTGTAAATATACATACTCAGTTATTATTTATTATCGAGGAAAAATCTTATCAGCCAGTAGAACAATGTGGAGATATAGAAAAAACACATTTGAATTCTGGCTCCCGTGTTGAATAACTGTGTGTCCTTGAGTGAGTCACTTCACTTCTCCGAGCCCTCCTGTGTGTGAAATGGTGATGTGGTTGGAAATAATCTATGGGTGCGTGTGCCCTGGGCACTCCAGTTCTAAGAATGTATCCTACAGGTTGTCATCTGAGAAAAAGAGGCAGACTGTAAACAAAGAAATGCATTTATTTGGGGTCTTAGAATTGCACTTTGGGAGCACAAATTCCAGCAGCAACTAGAATAATGTCCTGTCTGAGGAGCAAAAAGTAGGGATCTTAAAAGGAAAATAGAGAAGTACATTTAGTTTACATAAGTTGTTTGCCAAGAACTATGATTGGACAGCACACACACACACACACATATTTATATATATATATTTTTCTGTTAGAATTTATTGGTTTGTCAAGGATGTATCAGTAAAGGCACATTTGTACACAGTTATCAGGGATTACTTTCTCAGCAAATACCTTCCTTTTTTTTTTTTTTTTTTTTTTTAAAGTCAGAGTCAGGTCAGCACAGTTCCCAATTTAACAAGATGAAGTCCTAAAGTACCAAATGGAGTTACTGCTGACAGCTCCTTCCAGAAGGTAAACTTGAATTTTTAAGAAATAGTATATTTACAGGTTTATTCATTGTAGCATTGTTTGTAATCACAAAAGATTTTAAGTAACCTAAATGCACATCAGTAAAGAGCTGATTGAATAAATTGCAGCACATGCATACAATGACATCAGAAAAAAAGATTGGGAAAGATCTTTTTGTATTCATATGGAACAATCTCTAAGATATTAAATGCACAATTGTGGGTATAGCATACAACCATTTATCTTTAAAAGGGAAAGATGTATTTGTTTACATATATATGCATAAATTAGCTCTAAAGAAACAGATAACACTACATACCTGTGAAGTGAAATATCACAAGAAAACGGTAACATTAGCTGCCTGTGGGAAATGTAGCTGAGAGGCTGAGGGACAAGGGTGGCAGGGAAAGAGTTTTCACCTTACACTCTTTTGGACTTTAAAATTTTTTAAACTTATGAATATATTTTCTATTTAAGAGGAAATAATACTAGAGACTCATACAGAGTAAAGTAAGTCAGAAAGAGAAAAACAAATATTGTATATTAACATACATGCAGAATCTAGAAAAATGGTACAGATCAACCAGTTTGCAATGCAGAAATAGAGACACAGATGTAAAGAACAAACATATGGACACCAAGTGGGGGAAAGTGGGGCGGGGGGGTTTGGGGTGGGATGAATTGGGAGATTGGGATTGCCATATATATACATTACTAATAAAAAATATATCAAATTGTACATTTTAAATATATGTAGTTTATTGTATGTCAATTATATCTCAATAAGAGTTCCTAAAAAAGAAAAAGAAAAAAGAAATAATATAATTTAAACTTAAGACATTAAAAATAAAGAAATAATGTAAAGGCTCTGGCACGTGGCTGGCATTTAGATATCAGCCTCTGATAGATAAGTTATCTAGTTCTCCTGTGAGTAGTGATATAAGGCTGCTTGCTTTTCTCACCAAATGTTCACCTTGCTCCCTCTGGTGGTGATGCCAATGAGTTGCACTAAGCAGGAGAATAAAAGTTGAAACATCGAATTCATGAGTAAATGAGAAGTGGGTTGAGTACCTACCTTCATCTTCCCTAACCACTCCAGTTCACGCCTTTTCAAGGTAGCTTTCAACTTGGGGAGTCTGGCACCTGAGAGCTTCCCCAAGGCACAAATGAAGAGTTATAAATATATGTGAACAGGACTTCCCCAATTTCACAGTGGTTAAGAATCCGCCTGCCAATGCAGCGGACACAGGTTTGATCCCTGGTCTGGGAAGATCCCACATGCCGTGGAGCAACCAAGCCCATGTGCCACAACTACTGAGCCTAAGCTCAAGAGCCCGCAAGCCACAGCTACTGAGCCTGAGTGCCACAACTACTGAAGCCCATGCACCTAGAGCCAGTGCTCCACAACAAGAGAAGCCAAGGCAATGAGAAGCCCATGCACCGCGAGTAGCCCCCACTCACCGCCTCTGGAGAAAGCCCGTGCACAGCAACGAAGACCCAATGCAGCCAAAAAAATAAGTAAAATAATAAATAAATCTTAAAAACTAGTAAAGAATATTTAAAAAAAGAAAAAAGAAAAAAAAATATATGTGTGTGATCATAGTGGCCAGTGCATATAGCTCAGTTTACACAGACCTGTGGATGCATCTTATAAAACTTTGGGATGTTACCAAAACTCAGGTCCGGCTGTTCACTGCTCAAAAGCCAATACTCCAGAGGCAGGTGTTGGTAGAAAGGAAAGTTTGCTTTATTCATGATGCTGGCAACTGGGGGAGAAGGTGGACTCATGTCCAAAACCAATTGCCCCCTGCTGATCAGTAGGGAAGAGCTTTTAAAGAAGAGTTTCAGGGGTGTATATACAGAGAGAGGCAGGTACATGTAGAACAGCATAGTCAGTTCTGACAATCGTCTTGAAATCACTCATGCAGTGGTCTGATCAGCATCGTGTTGATTGTTTTAAGTACTGTTAATCTTCAGTTCCAGGGTCAGTTTGTTCCCATTTCCTTGAGGCCAGTTCTCAGAATTGTGGCAGCTTATATCATGGCTACAGTCTCATCATCATGTAGTTAATGTCTTCCACCTGGTGAGGGTTTCAGTATCTACAAAACAGCTCACATGATATGGCTCAGAACATTATATATAGCCCTTGAGGAGGAACTAAAGGTCCTTGACTTTGCCTTATGACTGTACTATTATTATTTCATCCTGTTTGACTGCTTTTCCTTTGTTTCTGCATTTTCTCATTTCTCTAATTACAGTGCATTTATTCTTTGGCTAAAGTTTTTCTACAGACAAAAGGCAGGTAGAGGACATGGAGTGGGTCTGGAAAGGCCCCATAGGGTCCTGCTCCATTTCAGGGACAGTATATTTGTAAATAGATAACCTAGAAATAAGAGTCCAAATATTGTCCAGTGATCGAGGCAAATCAACTGCTGCTATTCAACCACAAGCATGATTTTTAGTGAAGATGGCTAATTCTTATAACTTCCACAATTCAAGATGTCCAAGGCAGATGTACTGTTCTGTTAGCTGATATTTGTGTTGCTAAAGGAATGATATTCCATCTACATCAGAGTTTTTCCTACTGTGGGCCCCAGTGAAACCTCAGGAATGTTAAATCCCATTGGCATTACCCACACTGGAGGGGGAATTGATTTAATTGGGAGTCAATACACATTTTATACCTCTTTGGGAGAAAAATCTCGGGACTTGGGTATGATTGACAGAAAAGGCTCTGTATGGTACTAGGAGGAATAATTAAACTATAAATTTCACCTTTGTTTGCAAAATGTGAAACACTAAAAAAAAGTGATCCGCTCTTTTCCCCCCAATTTATCTGTCTGGGTAAATATAATTAGGTAATGGATGATGATTTGTTAGCATTTTATTTCTTGTGTTTGCAGGGGCATTAGCAGTGACCATAAAGCTCACAACACATATGGTCGGTTTCTGATTTTCAGTAGCAAGAACGTGACTTTTGAGATTCAGATGGGCCAGAAGCAGGCATTCTTGCAAATTAACTCTTCCTGTATTCTGAACAGAATCAGAGAGACTTTTGTCTTAGCTGATTTGCATGCACTAATTGCTAATTCTGAGTAAATGTGGAGTGATCACCTACACAATTACATTCATAAATTAATATTTTTACTTCACAGTTATTTACACACAGGAAGAAACAGTACAAATAATTTTAAGGCTGTGTCTACACTTACATAATGAAGTGGTTAATTAAAGTAATGAGCTAGTTAATGACAAGCCTAGAAATTTTTCATGAAATATCCATATAAGGGAGGAAGAAATGTCTTTGCCTGAATAATTCTCATAATTGCCTCAACATTTGATTTCACTTTCTACGCACAGAGACATGCCCTAAATGATACTTTGGTTATGAATCTAAATTATCTTTTGATTTCTCATGGGTGGTATGGATGCCAAGGCTAACTGTCAAGGTAGCAGGATTAAACCTGAGGTATCACACAGAAAGAAGGTAGCCCCACCCCCAAAAATTAGACTGGATACAGGCTGATTCAGGCAAGTAGGTGGCAGTGAATATACAGAAACAGAAGCTAAGCTGGGTCCAGGGTAAATTAGCCATCAACTCTCAATACCAAGCAGCTTCTTTATCAGGGTGACCCATCCCAATTTTAGAGGGGCCGATCCTTTTGGGATCTCTGATCCTTTGGTCCAATAGATCTCTGACTTTAATGTTGGAGATCAAATTTCCTCTAAGTCTGCTTCATATCTGGAGTTGAGGGGCCTGCAACAAATCCTAATCATCTGGGTTTGGAAAACCACCTCACTTATTTGGGAAAAGACCTAGTTTTTTCCCTGTTGCAGTGAAGAGCACTGCATCCACCCAGCTGTCCCAAGCAGAACTCTTAGCAGTTATCCTTGATTGTTTGCTTTCTCTTCTGTCGATCTGAGCCACCACTATCTCTGATCATTGCAACAGTCTCCTCAGTAGTCTCCTTGCCTCCACTCTTGCTCCTGTCAGCCACACCACTGATCCCCAAAGCCTATTCTCAATGCAGCCGCTGGTATAATTCTTTAAAAGGTGCATCATATTATGTCAGTCCTCTGCTCAAAATCTTGAGCAGGTGGCTGGGGCTGAAGCTATGGAACATGTTCTGGGTCTGGAAGCATATAGAGAAAGTCAGTAGATCAGCTTCTGTGGGATGACAGAGAGTAAAGTACTCCTGAAGAGTTTGGGAATTAAGCCCCTCTCACAGCTTGAAGCCATGACTAGGCGTGGAGCTCCTCTGTCAAGTTCAAGGATGTTTTGGCCCAGGAATATGATGTATGAGAAAATCAGCATCGAGAGAGGTGAAAGGACACGTACACATCCTCTTTACCTGGACCTGATCCAATGTTGCCTTGTATATTAATGATATCCCCCTGGGATGGAACTGGGAACAGCTGCCGTTACACTGAGTTCTCACCTGAGGCCTCTAGGGGAGATCCTATGAAGGCAACTGTAAAATCACTACATAGCAGGAGATAAGCGCAAAAAGAGAGAAATAAAAACCTCCCACCCTAGAATCTGAAAATTCTAAAACGTAAGAAGGAAGCTACTTCTAAGAAGGGGGGCCAAACAAAACTGTGGTCAAAAAGCAAATTTACTTGAGACGAAAGAAAATAATTTTTTAAAAAACTAACAAATATAGCTTGTTTCTGCAAAGAAATACAAAATTTCCTTCGAAATTAAAAAAAAAAAGTATAGAATAGGTAAAAAATAAAATGCATGGCTAATAAAGCAAACTAATTAGAAAGTGTTCAAATGGAATATTATACTGACTGGGCTTTTTAAAAATATCAGTAGAAGGGACAAACTCTGGGTGAGAGTTGAACAGAGAATGACCGAACCAGAAGACAGCACTAGGGGATTCTCTCAGCATGCAGTACTTAGATACAAAGAAATAAAAATATGAAAGAACAGTTAACATGCCTGGAGAAGAAATTGTTTCAGATATAATTCTATTAGGAGTTCCTGGAAAAAAGGATGAAAAGAATACAGGAGAAGCAATATTTGAAAAAAATAAAGAATTTTGCAAAATTTAAGAGAGACAGGAGACCTTAAATTGAAAATGTACTCTAGAAACCAAGAGGAAAATAAATAAGTACTTACACTTGTCCTAGTGGAACCGGAAAATATCACCATTAAAAACTTTTAAATACTATCAAGGTGGGGGAAACATTAGTTACAAAGGAAGTACAATTAAAGTAATATCCAACTTCAGTCTTCAGATGCCAGAAGGCAATGGAGAAGTAGCTGTAAATGTTAATTAGAATTCCACACAAGTCTGAACTGTAGTTTAAGAGTGAGAATAAAAGACATTTTCTGGCAACTAAAAGTGTTTACCTGTTACTGACATTCAATAAAGTAATCACTAAAGAATCTTGTCAGATAATAATATAATCGATGTCAAATCATAAAAGTGAACCCAGAGGAAAAAAGTAAGATGCAATAAACAGTGAGTATTAAAATCAGGTTTGTTTTTAATTTTGCTAAATTTAAATAGCTATTTACTGTATATGATAGAATTAAAAGATGGCCCCAAGATTCCCCCTCCCTAGTATATATATACCTTGTCTAATTGCTATCCTTGAGTGTGAATGGGACATCACAACCGTGATTAGGTTATGTTGTATAGAAGAGTTGATTCTAAGAAAAGTAGATTATCCTGGTGAACCTGACCTAATCCAATGAGCCCTTGGATGGGACTGGTCACTCCTTAGAGTAATATTTGAAGTGTGAGAAGGATTTGATGGGAGATTGCTCTTTGAAGATAAAGAGGATCACCAATCAGAGAATGAGAATGGCCTTAAGGAAATGAAAGCATCTCCCAGTTGTTAGCCAGTAAGAAATGGGAACCTGAGTCTTACAACCACAAGGAATTGAACTCTCCACATAAGCTTGGAAGAGGGCCCCAGTTCCAGATGGGAATGCAGCCCAGCCAGCATCTTGATTTTAGCTCTGTGAGACCCTAAGCAGAGAACCCAGTCACACTATGTCCAGACTTCTGACCCAGGGAGCCCTGAACATTTTAAAGAGTGTTGTTTTCAGCCACTCAATTCATGGTAACTTGTTAGGCAGCAATAGAAAATTGTTTTAGGTACATTAGTTCAATGGCTATCATTAGGACTGATTGTAGAAGAGTCTTGAGGACACAAAACAAGTTAGAAATTGCTGTAGTAATCTAGGATGAGATGATACCAGAAAGAAAAAACTAGAAACAGATTGTGAAGGAAGAGTTCTTTAGACTTGGTGTCCGCAAAAACATTCAGGGATAGTTTACTATAGCAATGATTAACTGAAGAATTCATTGGAATCAATCATGAACTTTCTTTTTATAGCTTCCCTACTGTAAGAAGATAGGTAGAAGGCCCCCAGAGAAAGAGAACCAGGCATGTCTCTCTTGTCAGAAGAGAAGTCATTTTGGGCCTAAGCCATTTTGTGGCCTAAGCCATTTTGTGGCCTAAGCCTGACCACAGTGCTTGCCCTTGAACATGTCTCAGTAATTAATGATCTCAACAGAACAAAAGAATTCAGGAACAAATTCTGTTATCAGGCAAGAGAAGTAATCATAGAAAAGATAATAAATCAGTTGTGAAGACTCTCACTTCTGTTTCAATGGTAAAGATCAGCCTGAAGCTCTCAACTGCCAGATCAACTGGGACCTAAGGGATGATAATGTTGACTGACCTTTTTTGACCTTCAGTGACTTCGACTAAAGCTTGGACTCTGTCAACACCCTTCATGAGTTTGCATATACCCTTAGCTTAAAAATTCCCCAATTTTGCAGGGAGGCACTGCTTTGGGAAAGATCCCCAGTGTTTACTTACTACAAGTGATAAATCCTTCCTTCTCCAAATCTTTGGCTTGGTTGTGTCTTTTGGCTTAACACTCACCAAGAGGTGAACTCAGTTTTCAGCTAACACTGCTATTGTATTGGTCTACTATTCCATTTGACTTTAGGGTGTTTGTATTAGCTTATCAACTAGAAGACAAGCTCCTGTAGGCAGAATTATTTAAACTTTACTGAACTCCCCCATGGAAACAAATGTCATAGGTATGAAATGATTTAATTAAATTACAGCATACTTCACCACATATCTATTAGACTGGCTCAAATCAGAAGGAGCTGACCATATCAAGTGCTGACAAGGATACAGAGCGACTGTAATTGATATGCATTGCAGGGGGAATGAAAAATGGTACAGCTGTTATTGAACCCAAGTTCATGTGCCCAACACACAGTGAGGCCAAACAAATGAAAGTATTAGAGTTTGAAGCAGAGAAAGGTTTATTGTAGGGGCCAAGCAAGGATGACAGGCAGCTCAAGCTCGAAAGACCCAAGCTCCCTGATGGTTTACAGGGAAGAGTTTTTAAAGGCAAAATTTGGGGTGAGGGCTTCTTTCTTAGATCAACTGATTAGTTTTTCATCAACGTATGTAATATCCTCTTCCTAGCTCCACTCCTCAACCTCATCAAGAAATATATATGTATTAAATTAAGTAAAATAATTAATTTTTACACAGAGAAATTGACAAAAACAGCAATGGATGTACTATGAGGGGAAAGAAGAAAATAAAATATTTCAACAGGTCATGTTCAAAGTGAGGAAGAGGTCCAAAAGCAAGGAGGGCCAGCCACGCTGGGACAGCATATTAATCAAATGTGTACCTGGGCTTTTAATCTATGTTTAGCGCCAATTGGTAGGCTTCCTCCATCCTCCACTCTCTTTGGCATCATGTAGTAACAGCTGCTTAAATCCTGAAGGAGTTTAGAACCACTCCAAACATAGGAGTCTCGGCAATTTTAACCCCTACTTTCCACATCTTAGAGAGGTCTCTGCCTGTAGACTTTCACAGGCATCTATGACAGGTCAAGTCTTTAAGAAGGTCTATGCTGCATTTCAGGGTTAATACTTCTACTGACATAAAAAGCAGACACAACTGGTAACTTTGTATTTTTATATGACCTAACCTGAATGTAATTTCTGTATAAACAGGAAGAATGGACTATTATAAGACCCACCTCTAATTTAGGGAAGAGGAGGGGATTTTACCCTATTCTCTTTTTACAGTTTCATACACAATCACACAAAACAGGCACCCAAATGACACAGTTTAGGAAAGTGAGTCAAATGAGAAGTTGGTGTCATGGTGCAGCAGGAAGGAACAGTAACAGCAGTACTAGGATTAGTGAAAGGGTTAATGATGAGGCAACATTAGAAAAGAAAGACAAAAGAGTTCTGTGTTAGCATGATAGCATCTTATATGTTCAGAGAGATGTAGGCATTTCTGTTTTACTACATTGGTTATCTTTCTTGAGTTTTATCTTTAAATTTAAGATAGGGGTATAAATTTTTACAATGATTAAATACTGTACTCTTTGAGAATAGAGGAATTTGAATTTTATATTAACAATATTTTCAATATGTTAAAAGTTAACTACATCCCATATTCAATATTTTCTTAAATAACGATTGTGTATAACAGGCCATTCTGAAGTATAATAAATGACGTCTTCTAAATTCTAATAATGGCTGGCATTACTTATGACCCTTTCTGTAGCAATAGCCAATAAAAAAGATCATATTTTCAGTATATACATATCATTTTGAAGACCTAATGTTCAGAAGTGAGTCAATTTATTTAATTTATAGGAATATGAAAACCATTCTAGGAGTAACATTTTATGATTCTACTCTCATCAATATCTGATACTCTAAATTTTCTTTTTAAGCATTTCCATTTTCCATTGTCATGTCTGAATTACTTTTACTATTGTATTTTACCTATTTCAATGTCTACTTCTTTTCTTTTCATAAATGAATTCACCAGTTGGAGCCAAAATGAGCCTAGAAAACCTTAAGATTTAAAACACACTTTAATTATCATATATCATGCCATTAAGAAAAATCAGATATAGCACTCTCTCTAATAAGAATTATGTTTACATTTACCTCATTATTAAATCTGACTTATTAAAAATAATCTTTCAACAGCAATAAAAATAGAAATAACATATTAAAAACTTGTATTCTTATTTTATTATTTAAACATTTTGAAACTATTTGAATGCTGTTACAGCTGTATTTTTATCATTCCCTCTGCTTATTTTACTTAAGAAAAAAATACATTACCCATTGAACATGTACCTGCAACAGAACCTATACATAAATAAGTATACATAGAATGACCATATATACATATGCATATCAGCAGACAAGACTGTAAAATGACTCCATAAAACTTCTATTAAAAATGCTTCAAATACAGTGATCAGAAAATTATCAGAGATTTCTTTAGAGAACAGCATAATTAATTTCAGAGAAGCCCTGACTGGTCAGTTAAGTCCATGAAAATTTTTTTCTTGTTTTTCATTCATCATTTACGTTTCCCCATTAGTCGTTTTATGACAAATCAGAAGAATAAGTCCAATTTGTTAAGATCCAAGTATTGTGTTTACAGTGTCTTATTTAATCCCTCAGAATATAAAAGACCCACCCATTTGCCTTCTATTTGAATGCATATTGAGAGAAATGAAAGAGAAAGAGAAATACGGCTTTGTTTCATAAATACTAAATATCATCTAAAAAGTTAGTTTATTGGCTATGTTTAAATAGTTGATGCTCATAAAGAAATTGCATGATATGGTTTTTAATCACTTTATGTTGTTAATTGCATTAAACCTTCAAGTTTTCACTTGGATAATTATTTTTAATTCTTACCCATTCCTTCAATTACTTTTTCCGTTTGAGTAGTTTAATTATCATGTCTGCTTTTCTCAAACTAAATTTTGTACTTTCCTTTATAAATTTTGTATTTCCATAGACTAAATAAAATTATTCTTGCCCTAATAACCTAAATATTTTACAAGATTATATATCATTAAACATGTTGCAGAATTTTTAGGATTAGATATCAAAGACAGAAACTGATACCAAGGTTCAAGATTTTTAATGGAAAGTTTTTTGACGCTATATTCTGGTCCCAATTTATGGCTTAGAAACTTAGAGCAAAATAACCCAATACGTATACAGATCAACAAATAAATAACCAAACCTGACATAAATGCCTTGAATATGTCTCATCTCCCTTATTAGATGGTTAGTTTTTTAAGGACAGAGCCAAAATAATGCCCCAGCATTTAGCACATACCTAGAAAGTATTAGGAAATAAATGTTTGCGTTGGTTTTACAAGACCAATGAATCTTTGCTGTGTATATTTATTTATTCCAAAATGAAGTGTCATGCCATTTAAGATGTACTGTTACTAAGTTATTTGCACATCCTGTGAGTTCTGCAGAAGTCTAACAAATCAATTAACTTCATTTTCCATTGTGAGTTCCTGAGTTTACATTTCTTCCATATATCAATTATGAGGGACAGGGTGCTTTTTTTGCCCTTTTCTTAGATTGTATGTCAATCTTCACGATATTGGACAAAGCAGAACATTTCTTTTAGACAGTTTTTGTTCCAAACTTACCCTTTTTTGCTTTTGAGATCATTTGACATTCCATGCTGATGGAAAAAAATAAAATTATTTTAAACGTGCAAATGAAATAATGGCTGACAAAAAACTGTTCTCTGCATTAAATAATAGAGTTTTAATGTATTTCTGCTGTCGGGTTGGTGTATTTGTGTGATAATTTTATGTGACAGTGTAATTAAATTGTAAAACAATTCCCATTTCCTATGTATTTTATCTATTTATCATCGTTTATTTCTTTACCTTCTTTTTCTGCCATAAATATTATTGTAAGGAGAGTTAAATAAGTTAAACCAGTGCAATTACTTTTACAGATTGAAATTAACTTCATATATCAATTTGTACACATTTATACAAAGTACCTATAACTTGCCCAGTATAAATAAATGTGTTTATTGCAGTCTATTTATGATGTCACTGTGGTTTCCATGTTTGCCTTCCTTTTGAGTAATGATGTATATGTTTAAACTTGACACTTTAACGGTATTTTCAAACAATTTCATCCATTATCAAATAACCATTTGTTACACTATGGCAATTTCATACCGTTTACTGAACCCTTTAGACACTCCTAAATAATGATTTATCAACCAATATACAGATTTTAATGCTTATCACAGCAAATAGAGAAAGTAACATTAAAGAGTGACTTGACAAGAGATAACTAAATTATCTTTTTAAAAGAAATCTTGATGAGTCATGTTTAGCAACCTCCACTATGCATTTGTAGCTGTACAAGTAATTAAAAGAAATGTGTTAGATTGTTACATTCTTCATCTAATAAGATGGTTAATTATAAAACCTGTGTGGACATCAACTGCATAACCCTAAATGCTAATTTTAAAGGAAAGAAAGAAGAAAGGATGTTTTAAATGTCTTGGATGGTGACCTACTTGGTAGCTTTTTATATCTAGGCTTCTGGATAGGAGGGACAAGAGTTCTGCTCAGAAAATCATCCCTGGGTGACAAGCCTGCACTGAGCCAGATGGATTGTGTTATGTGAAACCAGTGGCTCCTTACAATAACCGTCTGCTTGCTGCACACAAGACATGGCCACATCATCCTCGTAAGGTCATCCTTGCTGGAGCATCGCACAGAAGTTATCTAGCTGTGAACTTTATTAGGCGAGAAAATGTGATTGCTGTATTCAAACGAGCCAAATCAGTGGTAGAATGTTATCCTTGTAGGATCACACAGTTGATCCAGTGAAGACTACAGTCCTTTGAGAATGCTGAACAAGAAAGTTTAGCTTAAAAACAAACAATTAACAAGGACAGAAAGGGAGGTGGGAGAAACAAGACAAGCTTCCTTTCAAGTAGGATCATTTACATAAAACATTAAACCTGATAAAGGTTTCTGTCAGTGTGTGGGAGGGTCTGTATTTCTTTAGTTATCCACATCCAGAATGAATTAATTTGACACTAATTGCAGAAGCATTAAATTTATTCAATCTCTATAGACTACTCCTTGACTATTAAAATTAAATGAAGATAAAAATGAATTATTCTTTCCGAGATCAAAAATTAAACACCAAACCAATTTATGAGGATGTGGGGAAAGATGGGCAGTAAAGACCTCAACCTGTGAGTTTTTTTTTTCTAAAATAGATTGAAATGAGAAGCTTATTTTTGGATAGATTTATTAATTTAACAAAAAGATCCCTTATTTAGGAGGCCCCTGGGACAGCTTTAGAAAATATACCCTAGCTATAAGAACCTAAAAGTATATACATTTTTTTAATACTTTTAAAATAAATAGCTATGCCATGAAATTGGTTTGCTAGAGAATGGCATTTTTAGTAGTCAAAACACAGAAAGAATTATTAAGATCGAAAAGAGGAACAAGTTTCAAGAGATTTCATTCCAGCATGTGTTTTTTGTATCTGACTCTCCAAGTCAAATAAAGAACTGAAGCAAAAACTGTTATAAGAAGAGGTATGCTTATAAACTAAACTTTGAAGCAACTCGTCATTTTCAGAATGGTCCTTAAAAATTATCAATTCAAGGCAATTCCTAAGACTCCCTGAGACTACCATCTATTTCTTCATTTGCTGTTGCTTATTTCCTAGTCTTAGAGAATGCATATTGCATGGGGTGGGAGGGAAGGGCGGAGACTTACAAATTCAGTGGTCAAGTTGGAATTTTAAAGGAAATTCACTGAGTTCCAGCCTCCCTCTACTGTATTGTGCAAACCTGCAATCTGTAAATACCAGTATCACTGGTAAATATTCAGCTTCTTTAAAGTACCTTTCCTATCACCTGGCATGGATTTTATGTGTGTATTTGGATTGTCTTCTTTTGTATGCCACTTTAAAAAAAGATAACATGTAAGACGTGTAATTTTCAGATGTTTGTACTTATATACTCACTTAACATTTTAGTGAATTCCTGAAATTTAACGAAATGATAAGCCCAGCTTCAGACAAAATGCTAAATTAGATAAAATGAGTCTCAGGTATCTCATAAATTACTGACAAGGAAACTGAAGTTCTAGGGGATGTAGGTAACTTGCCCAAGGTCACAGAGACTGTAGCACAATAAGGACTAAAGTGCCTCTCCTAATCCTAATCCAGTCCTGGCCTTCCATTTTACCGTGAGGTTTATGTGTTAAGCCATTCTATGAAAAACTAATTGTATTCTAACATGAATCTGTGCCATAAGCTAATTAAGGAAAGACTCATAATGCAATTTCAGGCATCAGTCATCTTATTGTTTCAAATTCACCCCTACAGTGTCTCATATCCCAAACGACACATAAGTCATATTAGATACAGTGTTTGTACATTGTGCCTTGGGAAGGTCATTGTCAGAAGGAATAGCATCTCATAAGTATATCTGTAAAGTTCCTCATATTAATGGGTAATCTGCTGAAGAGTTAATACTCTAGAATTTTAGAGATTAAGGATCTGTTATAAATGATAACTCATGCTAAACTTCTGTCATTTCTCCTGTCCCCATTCCGTAAATACCTGAAACTGCAAAGTGTTCTTTTTCTCAGTGAGCATAATTTGGTGCTTTAGTAATTATATTAGAAGAAAGGTGTTTGTCTTTAAGTATTATAAGGGAACTGTGTAAGTGAAAAAGGATGTTACAAGATTAATATTTTCTCCTCTGTTGTACTGAAATTCACTAAAAAGAATTGTTAGTACAATTTACTTATTTACAGAATTCCAATGTTTCAAAATGTAAATAATCACCTAGATTCTCTCATTTGAGGTAGTTACTTTGAGGAGGTAAAGTATTTTGGGAAATATGTTTGTAGAACATTTAGCCCATCACAATAGTGAATTAGACAATACAACCTTTTAATTTTTATATTTGCATTAAATAAAAATGCATTTGCCTTACATAGAGCCATGTTAGCACTTTGTTTTGTTAAATAGAATGAAATTCCCCGTTGACTCAACAATTGTTTGTGTATTTTTAAAATGCACTTACTTGTTTTCTTGAAACAAGTAAAATTGTACTTTGACTCTAAAGGTGCAGAACAAGTTGTTAATGCTTTGAGGAATGACAGTGCTATATCTAATTTTGTGTTAATTTGGATGCAGGAACTATAATTGGCTGTGGGACAGTTCACTTTAGTTATCAATTCTCACTTTTACTTACCCAGCCCATAAAGAGTTAAAAAAGCATTATCACTGGTAAAAATCTACATCATCATCGTCATCACCATTAATCAAACTCTGCTGTTTTTAATTGGAAACTATTACTTATTTGCATGTTTCTAATTATAGATGCTCATACTGCTATTAACATTTCATATCTTGAGAGAAAGGAGTAAAATCTACTTCCCTCTTCAAAATTAATGTTTATTTTAGTAATAAACCTAGCATGGTAATACTATGTCTCATACTTTTGTAAGAGCACCAATTAATATATGGAGTGATTTTTTTGGTAACGACCCCAATTCAGGGTAGATATATCTCTGTCCATCATCTTTCCAACTGTGAATCATGATCTCCAATCTATTTGTTGCCATGATTTTGCCAAATTTTGTGCTTTTATATTATAAAATATATAGTCAGATAGTTTTAAACTCATATTTGCCATTTTTTTATGACACTGCATTAACGTCTTCACAAAGGACTTGAATATGGACTTTAAGCTTTGTTCACACTGTTTCGTTTTGTTTTTAAGAATTTTATTGAGGTATAATTGACATACAATAAACTGCAAATATTTAAAGTGTACAAATTGATATTTTTGTTCTTATTAGTAACATATATATGGCAATCCCAATCTCTCAGTTCATCCCACTCCAACCCCCCACCCCCTCATTTTCCACCCTTGGTGTCCATATGTTTGTTCTCTATATCTGTGTCTCTATTTCTGCCATGCAAACCGGTAGATCCATACCATTTTTCTAGATTCAGCATATATGAGTTAATATACGATATTTGTTTTTCTCTTTCTGACTTATTTCACTCTGTATGAGAGTCTCTAGGTCCATCCATGTATCTACAAATGACCCAATTTCATTCCTTTTTCAGCTGAGTAATATTCCATTGTATATATGTACCATATCTTCTTCATCTATTAGTCTCTTGATGGACATTTAGGTTGCTTCCATGACCTGGCTATTGTAAATAGTGCTGCAATGAGTGTTGGAGTACATCTGTCTTTTTGAATTATGGTTTTCTTTGGGAATATGCCCAGTAGTGGGATTGCTGGGTCATATGGTAATTCTATTTTTAGTTTTTTAAGGAACCTCCATACTGTTCTCCATAATGGCTGTATCAATTTACATTCCCACCAACAGTGCAAGAAGGTTCCCTTTTCTCCACACCCTCTCCAGCATTTATTGTTTGTAGATTTTCTGATGATGCCCCTTCTGACTGGTGTGAGGTGATACCTCATTGTAGTTTTGATTTGCCTTTCTCTAATAATTGGTGATGTTGAGCAGCTTTTCTTGTGCTTCTTGGCCATCTGTATACATTCTTTGGAGAAATGCCTATTTAGGTCTTCTGCCCATTTTTTGATTGGGTTGTTTATTTTATTTTTTTTGTAATTGAAGTACATGAACTGTTTATATTTTGGAGATTAATCCTTTGTTGATTTGTTTGCAAATATTTTCTCCCATTGTGTGGGTTGTCTTTTTGTCTTGTTTATAGTTTCTTTTACTGGGCAAAAGCTTTTAAGTTTCATTAGGTCCCACTTGTTTATTTTTGTTTTTATTTCCATTACTCTAGGAGGTGGGTCAAAAAAGATCTTGCTGTGATTTATGTCGAAGAGTATTCTTCCTATGTTTTCCTCTAGGAGACCTATATACATTTAAGTCTTTCATCCATTTTGAGTTTATTTTTGTGTATGGTGTTAGGGAGTGTTCTAATTTCTTTCTTTTACATGTAGCTGTCCAGTTTTACCAGCACCACTTATTGAAGAGCCTGCCTTTTTTCCATTGTATATCCTTGTCTCCTTTGTCATAGATTAGTTGACCATAGTTTATCTCTGTGCTTTCTATCCTGTTCCATTGATCTATATTTCTGTTTTTGTGCCAGTACCATATTGTCTTGATTACCGTAGCTTTGTAGTATAGTCTGAAGTCAGGGAGTCTGATTCCTCCAGCTCCATTTTTTTGTGCTGTTTTTGTCCTTGTTTTTGTTTTTCTCAAGATTGCTTTGGCTATTTGGGGTCTTTTGGGTCTCCATACAAATTTTAGGATTTTTTTGTTCTAGTTCTGTAAAAATGCCATTGATAATTTGATAGGGATTGCATTGAATCTGTAGATTTCTTTGGGTAGTATAGTCATTTTCACAGTATTGATTCTTCCAACCCAAGAACATTGTATATCTCTCCATCTCTTTGTGTTGTCTTTGGTTTCTTTCATCAGTGTCTTATAGTTTTCTAAGTACGGGTCTTTTACCTCCTTAGGTAGGTTTATTCCTAGGTATTTTATTCTTTTTGTTGCCATGGTGAATGAGATTGTTTCCTTAATTTCCCTTTCTGCTCTTTTGTTGTTAGTGTATAGGAATGCAAGAGATTTCTGTGTGTTAATTTTGTATCCTGCAACTTTACCAAATTCGTTGATTAGCTCTAGTAGTTTTCTGGAGGCATCTTTAAGATTTTCTCTATATAATATCATGTCATCACAAACAGTGACCATTTTAATTCTTCTTTTCTAATTTGGATTCCTTTTATTTCTCTTTCTTCTCCAATTGCTGTGCCAAGTTTTGGACTTCCAAAACTATGTTGAATAGTAGTGGTGGAAGTGGACATCCTTGTCTTGTTTCTGATCTTAGAGGGAATGCTTTCAGTTTTTCACCATTGAGAATGATGTTTGCTATGAGTTTGTCATATATAGCCTTTATTATGTTGAGATAGATTCCCTCTATGCCCACTTTCTTATCATAAATGGGTGTTGAACTTTGTCAAAAGCTTTTTCTGCATCTGTTGAGATAATCATATGGTTTTTATCTTTCAATTTGTTAATATGGTGTATCACATTGATTGATTTTCATATATTGAAGAATCCTTGCATCCCTGGGATAAATCCCACTTGATCATGGTGTATATTCTTTTCAGTGTGTTGTTGGATTCTGTTTGCTAGGATTTTTGCATCTAAATTCATCAGTGATATTGGTCTGTAATTTTCTTTTTTTTTTGTAATATCTTTGGTTTTGGTATCAGGGTGATGGTGGCATCATAGAATGAGTTTGGGATTGTTCCTTCCTCTGCAATTTTTTGGAAGAGTTTGAGAAGGATGGGTGTTAGTAATTCTCTAAGTGTTTGATAGAATTCACCTGTGAAGCCATGTAGTCTTGGACTTCTGTTGGGAGATTTTTAATCACAGTTTCAATTTTATTACTTGTGATTACTCTGTTCATATTTTCTATTTCTTCCTGATGCTTGATATGATTTCAATTTTCTTAAATTTACCAAGACTTGATTTGTAACCCAAGATATGATCTTTTCTGGAGACCGTTCCATGTGCACTTGAGAAGAAAGTGTAATCTGCTGCTTTTGGATAGAATGTCCTATAAATATCAATTAAATCTATCTGGTCTATTGTGTCATTTAAAGCTTGTGTTTCCTTACTAGTTTTCTGTCTGGATGATCTGTCCATTGGTGTAAGTGAGGTGTTAAAGTCCCTCACTATTACTGTGTTACTGTAGATTTCTTGTTTTATAGTTGTTAGCATCTGCCTTATGTATTGAGGTGCTCCTATATTGGGTGCATATATATTTATAATTGTTATATCTTCTTCTTGGGTTGATCCCTTGATCATTGTGTAGTGTCCTTCCTTGTGTCTTTATAACAACTGTTATAAAGAATAACATTCTTTATTTTAAACTCTATTTTATCTGATATGAGTATTACTAGTCCAGCTTTCTTTTTATTTCCATTTGCATGGAATATCTTTTTCCATCCCCTCACTTTCAGTCTGTATGTGTCCCTAGGTTTGTAATGGGTCTCTTGTAGACAACATATATACAAGTCTTGTTTTTGTATCCATTTAACCAGTCTGTGTCTTTTGGTTGGAGCATTTAGTCCATTTACATTCAAGGTAATTATGAATATGTATGTCTCTATTACCATTTTCTTAATTGTTTGGGGCTTGTTTTTGTAGGTCCTTTTCTTCTCTGTGTTTCCCACTTAGAGAAGTTCCTTTAACACTTGTTGTAGGGCTGGGTTGGTGGTGCTGAATTCTCTTAGCTTTTACTTCTCCGTAAAACTTTTGATTTATCTGTCAAATATCAATAAGATCCTTGCTGGATAGCGTATTCTTGGTTGTAGGTTCTTCCCTTCATACTTTAAATATATCATGCCACTCCCTTCTGGCTTGCAGAATTTCTGCTGAGAAATCAGCCATTAACCTTATGGGAGTTCCCTTGTATATTATTTGTCATTTTTCCTTTGTTGCTTTTAGTAATTTTTCTTTGTCTTTAATTTTTGTCAGTTTGATTACTTTGTGTCTTGGTGTGTTTCTCCTTGGATTTAGCCTTCCTAGGAGTCTCTGTGCTTTCTGGACTTGGGTGGCTATTTCCTTTCACATGTTAGGGAAGTTTTCAACTATAATCTCTTCCAATATTTTCTCGGGTCCTTTCTCTCTCTCTCCTCCTTCGAATGTTGGTGCGTTTAATGCTGTCCCAGAGGTCTCTTAGGCTGTCTTCATTTCTTTTCATTCTTTTTTCTTTATTCTTTTGCACATCAGTGATTTCTACCATTCTGTCTTCCAGGCCCCTTATCCGTTTTTCTGCCTCAGTTAATCTGCTATTGATTCCTTCTAGTGTGTTTTTCATTTCAGTTATTCTATTGCTTATCCCTATTTGTGCTTAATTCTTCTAGGTCTTTGTTAAACATTTCTTGTGTCTTTTTGACCTTTGCATCCAGTCTTTTTCTGAGGTCCTGGATCATCTTCACTATTATTATTCTGAATTCTTTTTCTGGAAAGTTGCCCATCTCCTCTTCATTTAGTTGTTTTTCTAGGGTTTTATCTTGTTCCTTCATCTGGTACAAAGCCCTCTGTGTTTTCATTTTCTCTATCTTTCTGTGGCTGTGGTTTTCATTTCTCAGGCTCCAGGATTATAGTTCTTCTTGCTACTGCTGTCTGCCCTCTTGTGGATGAGGCTATCTAAGAGGCTTGTGCATGCTTCCTGATGGGAGGAACTGGAGGTGGGTAGAGCTAGTTGTTGCCCTGGTGGGCAGAGCTCAGTAAAAGTTTAATCCATTTGTCTGCTGATGGTTGGGGCTGAGTTCCCTTGCTGTTTGTTGTTTGGCCTGAGACAACCCAGTACTGGAGCTTATGGGCTCTATGGTGGGGCTAATGGTGACTCCAGGAGGGCTCATGCCAATGAGTACTTTCTAGAACTTCTGCTCCCAGTGTCTTTGTCACTGTGGTGAACCACAGCTGCCTCCTGCTTCTGCAGGAGACCTTCCAACACTAGCAGGTACGTCTGGTTCAGTCTCCCATGGGGCCACTGCTCCTTCCCCCTGGACCCTGGTGTGCACACTACTTTGTGTGTACTCTCCAAGAGTGAAGTCTCTGTTTCCCCCAGTCCTGTCAAAGTCCTGCAATCAAATCCCTCTGGCCTCCAAAGTCTGATTCTCTGGGGATTCCTCCTCCCATTGCCAGACCCCCAAGTTGGGAAGCCTGATGTGGAGCTCAGAACCCTTACACCAGTGGGTGGTCTTCTGTGGTGTAATTGTCTCCAGTTTGTGAGTTGCCTACCCCGCGATTATGGGATTTGATTTTATCGTGATTGTGCCCCATCTCATTGCAGCTTCTCCTTTGTCTTTGAATGTGGGGTATCTTTTTTGGTGAGTTCCAGTGTCTTCCTGTCAATGATTGTTCAGCAGTTAGTTGTGATTCCAGTGTTCTCACAAGAGAGACTGAGCACACATCCTTCTATTCCACCATCTTCACATTATTTGTTTTGGTAAGTAATCTAAGGCAGTACTAGTCTTTCCAATTTCTGCTGAATGAAATGCACATCCACTATTGTGCCCACAAACACGACCACATCCAGCTCTGAACTCCTATTCTCACATAACTTTAACATGTAACCTAGCTATTTCCCCTGTGAGTTGAATCTTTAAAATCCTGTGGACTAAAATTCTCCAGTAAATAAGCCTAGTTTTCCTGTAAAATGGCCATAATCTAACTCTGTGTGTGAAAATATTTCATAGGAATGTGTGCTGCTGCTTCCCTCTACCTATCCTGTGGAATGTGGAAGCATCACTCAACAGTGTGGTGTAATATGAGTATGCAGTCCAGTTTGAATTTTTTGAAACAGGGAAGCAGAAATTCTCTCTGGAACAATTTCTTTTACTGGTTCACTGTAGAAAAGAAACTTGTCACTATGCCAAAGACAAAACTGCTGCTGGGTTTAGTTTTGAATTTTATAAAGTGAATAAGTGAAAAATATATACACATTCATTTCAGACTCAAGTTATGAATAATTAAATGAATATATAATTGTATCCTGTTTTACCCTAAAGCTCAACCAGCAAAGACATCTTCAGCCCATGTAAAAAGGATACTTAATATTTTTTTCAAAAATGATGAGTGAGCTGCCAAACATCACTGAATTTATATGCTCATAAGCAAGAATAACAATCTGTCTATAAAATTATACAGTGGAGAGTGCAGCAGCCTTCAAGAGTTTTGTTTAATGTGCATTATGTCTTCTGAATTTTGAATTTATACACACATTTTCTTAGCATTGTCTGAAATGTCTTCTTCATCACCCCTCATCTGACCTCTGGTCCTAGGTTGGGGAGGAGGTGGGGAACAGGTACAGCACCTGTTAAGTCCATTTTGACTCAGTGCTTCTGTTCTGATGTATGAAGTATGACAAAGTAACATGAATAATCTTAACACACATACTAAAGCATATATTCCAGTGAGTGTTATCCCTCTCAAGGTTGTTTTCTCAGGACTTATCCTAATGAGGCTGCCATCATGCAGGACATCTTTCAATCTCTTCTTTTGGAGGGTAATTATAAAGTGATAATTGATTGCTTTTCCATGTTGCTCATTATATTGGCTTGAAAAAAAAAACCTTAGTATTAAAAAACACCCCTTTTTACTTTTATAGAAAAATGTTTATTGCAATATAGCTGATTCACAATGTTGTGTTTCAGGTGTACAGGTGTACACATATGTATGTGTGTATATGTACATATACACACATATATACTTTTTTAACATTCTCTTTCATTATAGGTTATTACAAGATATTGATTATAATTTCCTTTGCTATACAGTAGGTCCTTGTTGGTTATGTATTCTCTGTTTGGCTTACTTTACTTAGTATGATCATCTCTAGGTCCATCCATGTTGCTGTAAATGGCATTCTTTCTTTCTTTTTAGTGGCTCAGTAATATTCCATTGTATATGTGTACCACATATTCTTTATCCAGTCTTCTGTCAGTGGACATTTAGGTTGCTTCCATGTCTTGGCTATTGTAAATAATGCTGCTGTGAACATCGTGGTGCGTGTATCTTTTCAAATTTTGTTTTTCTCCAGATATTTGCCAAGGCATGGGATTGCAGGATCACATGGTAGATCTATTTTTAGGGGAAAAAATCCCTTTAAAACAATGTGTTTATTTATGGCCACACCCTACTGCATGTGGAACTTCCCTGACCAGGGATCAAACTCATGCCTCCTGCATTGGAAGGGTGGGCCACTGGGCCGCCAGGGAAGTCCCAAAACTCCCTTGTTAAAAAAATTTTTATTTATTTGGTTGCACAGGGTCTTAGTTGTGGCAGGTGGGCTCCTTTGTTGCAGCACGTGGTCTCCTTAGTTGTGGCTTGCAACTCTTAGTTGCAGCATGCGTGTGTGATCTAGTTCCCTGACCAGGGATTGAACCAAATCCTCCTGCATTGGGAGCATGGAGTCTTATCCACTGTGCCACCAGGGAAGTCCCCCAAAAGTCCCTTTTTAACCTGGCATTTAACTACTTTCTATTGTTACTAGCCAATCATACCAGCTTATCCTCCCACTTCTTGTGCTCTAGTCATGATAAACAATGGGCACTCCTAGACGCCTTCATGTATTTGCATATGCCATTCTCTCTGCTTTGAAGATCCTCCTCTTATTCTTAAGCTCTATATCATGTCTTTCAGAAAGTCTTCCTTTCCTGACACCACCTGCCATTCGCCCTCAATCTGTTTACAGCCCTTCTATTTAGCCACACCATGGAAGTACCAAGATCACCTCAACCCACCAAATTGTTTACTGTCTTCATTTGCCCCTCTCCCTGACTAGTCTATGAGGTCCTTGAAGGCAAACATTGTGTCTTTTTCATCTGTACCCTCAAGACTCACAATATTGTCCAATAAAGGTTTGTCCAATGATGGTTTGTGAATGGATACAAAGGTTTGTCAAAATGTTTGTAAATGGATACTTGAATGAAGTAGGTAACCTTAGATAATAACTTTGAAGGTAAACATTCACTTGATTGAGTCCTAGTCATGTTAAAAAAATTACTGGATTATTCAATAAATGATGTTTGGTGGAATATTTTGTCAGTTTAGGACAGATCCGATTCCCTGCCTCATTTCATAAGCATATGTACAAAATTCCAATTGGATTTAATGTTCATATTGTTTAAAAAGATGAACTCTAAACAGCTATGACTACTTGCATAATTTTAGGATAAGGAGGGCCTATTTAAACATAACACCAAAACTGAAAACCACAGAAAAAAGATTGATGGTGGCTCTGAGCTAATGTATCACTTTCCAAATGTATCACTTTCTGCTTAGGGTCAGGAAGACACACTTTTTTCTTATGTGGACTTAAAAAAACTCACAATGTAAAAGTTAATGGTTTTAGTACTTTTCTAAGTATGGGAAGATGCAAGAATCCAGGTTCATAAAAAATTTCTCTTGAAAATATCTAACTCTCTGAAGGCCTGTTTTGCTAGTTTTCCCAGAGCACAGAGTACCTCATTCCTGATGTCCGCCCTGAACTCCTTTCAGAGTCTGTTAAAAAGTCAGCAACTGCAGTGGCTAATGACTGAATCCTTGTCGAGCCAAATGGCTAGCAACATTCTTTAGTTGGCACCTCTGAAATGTTTTCCGGTTTTTAAGAGTCTAAATATCTGCCTATGCAAGGAACCACAGAGAAAAAACAGGTGATTGTAACAATATACTGACTGTCCAAAAAGTTTAAAACACAGGGAAAATAGTGTCTTTATTATTCTTTTTTCAGGTTAATAAGCGAACCCGTAGTTTCAAGGTATTTCACCTAAAAGTTGAAGGAAAATATATTGAGCATATTATTTGAAAAATGTAACTAGTATATTGTTTAAAATAAGTTAGTCCTGTGTTTCTGACCTTTTGGATACTCTATGCAGTGTTTGGGGGGGTTGGTTTTTTGTTTGTTTTGTTTTGTGTTTTTTAACGCAGTGTTGTCTTTAACACTGCGTAGAGTATTCAAAATTGAGCAACGTAAATGTTCAGTAAGGAATTGTTAGTACATAAATTATCCATAATAAAAATGATGGTGTTGAAATAAACTTATTGACCTGAAAAGGAGTTCAGGATAGATTTTTAAATGAAAAGAAAATATTAGATTATAAACTGTTAGGTAAATTATTTTATTTTTATAAAATATATGCTATTTTTATAGTTATATGTATAAAAAAATCTGAAAGGATATACATAAATGTGTTAATAGTGACTATCCTTCTTGCCTTATCTGTAGTTTCTAATGTTTGAACAATAAGAATGGATAATTGGTGAGATGGGGATACAAAGTCAAATAGTAGAATGGCTTACGCAAAACCAAAGCAAATACTGACCAAGTTTATTTAAACAAAGTTAGTGAAATGAAAAAGAAACTAAAGATTGCAAAACCACATAACTGTGTATGATTTCAAATGATTTTCTGCCACCCTGTGGAGAATAATACTCATTGCAGGACATGGAAATATGAAAAGTCTAGCTGAAGATAAAATTGTTTTCTAGGGGCTTGGCTCAAGAAGTTGTTTAAAGCTCTGTTGCTTAGTTGATCAGTCTTGTTTGTTCACTCTGCCAGCGACTTAACAATATTGATAGAATAGGAGGAAAAGAATACATACCACATATATAATTACAATATGCCATGCACTGTTCTAATATACATATGACTTTATCTCACAAAAATCCTATGAAGCAGGTATTACTTTTCCCCCATTTTATAAGTGAGACGCAGAGAGTTTAACCCCCCTGCCAGCAGTGAGTAAAAGTTACCAAAGCAATGTAAACCCGGGAGCTGCATTTTGGGTCAATGACTTAAAATTTTGAGCTTTTCAGTTCCCTCAACCCCCATCATTCTGTAATGCATTTCCCAAAGAGTTGACTGCTGTGCGTTTGCAGGGATTTAGCGTTCAGGATTTGAGAGGGATTGTTACTTTCTCCAAACTAATTTTAGTTCCTTGAAGCTGTAGAGTAGCGTTGCTAGTCAAAATATGGCCCACAGACCTGGGCCCTTCAGAGAACTGTTTGTTACTGGTCCATGGAGAGACAGGTGGTACAGAAATTGAGAATAAGTGTTTAGGAAACTTTATGACAATTTTGCAGGTAATTTTATGGCTTTGACTCTAATGATGAAATTTTTAAATATTTTAATCTTATCATAGTCCACAACTAAATGGAAATTTTTAAAAATAAAAAGTTGATCGTTCTCTACGTGTAGTTTTGTAAGCAGATAGGGTAGTGGGTCCCTGGAGAAAAAGAACTAGATAACAGCTTTTTGACATGAGAAGCCATTTTAGCCTAAGCCATTTTGTGATCCAAGCCTGGCCAGGATGCTTGCCATTGAACAGGTGTCAGTAATAAGGATCTTAAAGAAACAATGTAAACTCGGGAGCTGCAAACAACTGTTATTAGGCAAGAAAAGAAACAATAGCAAAGATAATAAATCAGTCGTGAAGACTCCCAGGTCTGTCTCAATGGTAAAGATGAGCCTGAAGCACTCAACCACCAGATCGCCTGGAACCTAAGAGCTGATGATGTTGACCTTTTCTCACCCTCAAGTAACTTCAATCAACTCAGGCTTGAACTCTGTCAACTCTTGCCCCAATACGATGCAGCCTCCTCTGCTCACGCCCCTTCATGAATATGCATGAACCCTTAGCTTAAAACTTCCCCAGTGTCTCTGGACGGCACAGCCTTGGGAAAGTTTCCCCAGTGGTCTCCTTACTTGGTACCAGTCATAAATCCTTCCTTCTCCTAATCTTTACCTTGGTTGTCTTTTCGCTCAAGCCCGTCTAGAACGTGAACCCAGTTTTCTGGTAACAATTTGGGACAGCACTGTTATAACGCTGTTCGCCCGGGACAGTTTTACCCAACTCTGAGGATTCTTCTGAGGTTAACCTCCCCAAAGAGACACCAAATATTTTCCCTCTTTTTGGATCCATTTTACTATACAGCGCTATCACAAGCGGCAATAAGGCCGACAGAAAGAATAACAAAATGGCTCTTTGAAACTCGAGAGCGGGCGGTCCGGCGCCTCGTGCGGAAGCGCCCGCAGCCTCCCACGGGCCGCGGAGGGGTGTAAACGACCGCCCGCGGCACAGAAACGCTGGACAGCCCCGCGGGCCAACTCGCGGGCGCCTGCGCGGGCGTTAGTTC
Source organism: Hippopotamus amphibius kiboko (assembly GCF_030028045.1). Taxonomy (NCBI): domain Eukaryota; kingdom Metazoa; phylum Chordata; class Mammalia; order Artiodactyla; family Hippopotamidae; genus Hippopotamus; species Hippopotamus amphibius. The sequence continues at coordinate 201,357,143 of NC_080187.1, read as the reverse complement.
CTCCCGCCCCCTCGCCCCCTCGCCCCCTCGCCCCCCCGCCCCCCAGGCTGAGACTATCGGCGAGGGGGGCGGGGCGGGGCAGGGGGTACTCTGAGGCTCCAAGTAGACGCCACGCCTCCGCCTCGGCTTCCGCCAGCTGCGGCCTCTGGGGAAGGTCGGGATGTTGTCACTTCCGCCGGAGCGGCTCTCTGCATCCGGGTCGGCCGCTGCCCCTGCCGCTGCCGCTGTGGCTGAGGGACTGGGCCCGGGTCATACCGCCGTCGGAGGGGAGCGGGCTCCGCTCGGCGCTGCCTTCTGCGACCTGGCCGTTAGCCCCACGTCGCCGGCCTGGAGGGGCGAAGGAGACGAGGAGGCCAAGGCTTCCTCTGGGGTCAGTACGACTCGGGAAGGCTGGGCACGGCGGGGTCTGAGCTGGGAACGGGCCTGGGGGGGCGGGCGTCTGAGGGGCGCCTTCCCCGGACCTTCCGAGAAAGGAAGCCCAGAGCCTTATCCGTGGTAGGAGGCGCCATCGAAACTTCCCGGAGGCGCTTCCCGGATCCCCGCCCCGCTTAGGCCCCCGCCCTCGGCCAGGCTTCTGTTTGCTTTTTGCCACCCTTGCTTCCACCCCTTTTCCCTCGGTGGTGGTTGTGCCCGTAGAACCTGCCCTCTTCTCTGCCCCCTTCTCTGCCCCCCTGCACCCTCCCCGGTCGGGGTGCAGTGACTGGGCCACGTTGGTCCCTTACTTGTCACCAGCGTCGGACCTGGTGCAGAACAAAGAAACTTGGACGTCTGATGTACTCCACACCGTCGGGGAAAGGACACGGAGGAGGCATTTGTATTCAGGACTTTCATGGACCTTGATAATGTGAAAAGCCCAGTTCCTGCGTGGATTCAGACGCTACCTTTTACTTTTACCTTTTACCTGGCAAAAGTGGCTTGGGTTTCCTGATGCCACTGGCAATCTACTAGACCAACTCATATTAAATGAGAATTTTATTTCGATCTTTCACATTGCTTTGAAACTTCCCTTCGGTCTTGTTCTGGGAAGCTCTTTGAAAGCACGGCTTTTGCCATCCAGGTCGTCATAGAGCCTTGCATATAGTTTAATGAAGTGTAAGATTGCATCTTGGTTTTTTTTTTTCCTCCGCACTTTAAAAAAAAAATTAGGCTCTCTATTTCTCCTAATGCTTAATTACTTAATTTTTAAAATTAAATGTATTCTTTTCTCTACAATTATGTAAGAATTTCTTGTAAGTGGATGTTTCCTCAAAATTATAACAAGTTACTGTGTCCAGTTACCCTACAGACTATTTTCTTAGGATCTTGCATATCTTCTCTGTAGTTCTTATCATTTTACACTTTCTCCACACTCTATTTTTAATTTTCATAATTTCCTCTATTGTAGCCTAACATTGTTGGGTTTAGACAGGAAGTATGACAGGTCCACTTATGCAAACATGGGGCTTGAACTAGATCATGGTAAGTCCGTGCTATTGTAGTCTTTAGTCATCACAGGATCTTTGAAGCTAAGTTTAGCCAAATCTGGCATTGCTGGTTAATTCTGTAGAAAGTTGCCAGTAAACTGGAGACACTGTGCTGTATTAGAAACAGTCTAAATCTAATCTGGGAACCAGGATGTAGTGTTATTTACATCGTATATAAGATAAAATGGGGATAATAACACCAGTGTTTTATATGACACAAAATTTTTTGATGGAACATATGAGATGATGGATGTGCTAGCGGTTAGTAAATGGGAAAAGCACTCTTTGGGAAAGTGGTTCTGTTCATTCTTCTGTCGAAATGCTCATAGAAGGAGCAGTGGTGGAAAAAGGCACCTAAGAAAGGAAGTATATATATATATATATAGCCAGATCTGATCATTTAACCTTGGCTGGCATTGGATCAAAAGATGTTGTGTTAAGCTTATATCCCATAAAGCAGAATGCTAGCATAAAGTGATGATAATAATATTACAGATATAATTTTATATTACATATATAATATTTGTAACTCTACAACAAAGTTTTAGAGATCAGTTATCATACTTCAGTCTTCTTAAAGGTCTCAGAGCATCTCCAGTATGTTCTGCATACTGATAATATAATAAATGTACCTTTTGTAGTTGGCACAATTATCCTGTGCTTTATCTTCACAATTTTGAGAAATAGCACTATTGTAATTTTTCTTGAATTTTGTGTTAACATTTCTGATAGGGTATCCCATTTAATTGAGATATATAATTGACATGTGGCTTTTTTTTAGTTTCAGGTGTACATCATGATTTGATATTTATTATATTGCACAATGATCACCACAGTAAGTCTAGTTAACATCCATCACCACACTTAGTTACAAAATTTTTTTTCTTGTGTTGAGAACTTTTAAGATTTACTGTCTTAGCAACTTTCATATATCTAATACAGTTTTATTAACTATAGTCACCATGCTATTCATTTCACTTTCAGGACTGACTGATTTTATAGCTGGAAACCTGTACCTTTTGGACCCTCTTCATCAATTTCACCCACCTCCCACCTCTGGCAACTGCCATTGTGTTCTCTGTATCTTTGAGCTTGGTTTTTCTGGGGTTTTTTTGTTTTGTTCTTTTGTTTTGAAAAGTCAACACATAAGTGAGATCATGTGATGTTTGTCTTTCTCTTTCTGACTTACGTAACTTAGCATAATGCCCTCAACATCCATCTGTGTTGTTGCAAATGGAAAAAATTTGTTTTAAATGGCTAAATAATATTCCTTTGCGCGCGCGCGTGTGTGTGTGTGTGTGTGTGTGTGTGTGTGTGTGTGTGTGTGTCTGTATTTATCCATTCATTCATAAATGGACACTTAGGTTGCTTGCATATCTTGGTTATTGTAAATAATGCTGCTCTGAACATGGGGGTGCATATATTTTTTCCAGTTGGTGTTTTCATTTTCTTCTGATAAATACCGAAAAGTGGAATTGCTGGATCATATGGGAGTTCTGTTTTTAGCTTTTTGAGGAACTTCCTTACTGTTTTCCATAGTTGCTGCACCAGTTTACATTCCCATCAAGGATTTCCTTTTCTCCACATCCTTTGTTATTTCTGGTCTTTTTGATAATAGCCATTCTAAGGTGCAAGGCAATATGATATCTTTGTGTCATTTCATTCTTAAAAACCTACATGACTCTATTTTAAGGAAACGATGACAAGCATATAGGATTTTTACAGAGGTGTTTTGGTGACCTTCCTAAATATATAGTCTGGCCTAAAGTATTTTCCTGTAGTGCTACCAGTATTGCCAGCTTTATAGGAAAAAGTGAACGTAAATATTTAGAATGAAGCCCTTTCATTTAAATGGGGATGTGAAAGACTTGCCTAAGCATTTCCTTTTGCCAAATTGATTGCAGCATACATGTGGATTACTAGCACCTATTCCAGCATCTGTGTTAAACTACATAATAGTAAAGTTGTCATGTAAAATTGTAAGTTACAATTCAGGCAGTTCTAAATATGATCTTAATATTTAATTTTAGCTCATATTGTTAGGCTGCATGGGAAAAGCCCCGTCTTCATCTTGGTTGAATTTACCACCACACCTCACTGAGGTCAGCTACTGTTTTTGAATTTGCCTCTGTGACCTCTGCTGATAACTGGCATAAGTAATGATGTGCCACCACTACCACAAGTTTGTTGAGAAATCAGGGTGTTCTTGTTGCATTTGGTTATTTTAACAATTAGCACCTGTGAGTATTACTTCCCCATTCTGATTTACCAAATCTATGAACAAAAAAATGAGAAACAACTGCTGTTAACCTGTGAGTCAGCAATATCCTGATTTCCTTCAGGGTAGTTATGCTTATATTGCTGCTTGCTTGTTTCCTGTTCTTACAGCTGCTGCTAATTGTGCTTCTAAGAACAATCCTCTCTCAAACGTTTAAACTTTAGCTCGTTTACTTTTCCCCCTAAAATTTGTGATGAAGTAGTTAAGAGTAAATCCATATTTATTTCTCTTAGGTTTCATTTAACTAGCTTAATCATGCCCAAACTAAATATCCATGTCCATATGCTGGGGTGTATTAACATCACGTGACTCAATGATATTAAAGTAAAAGTTGAATGAATCAGCTAAGTGAGCTGACAGACTCTGGCTCTCTGTGTTTAGAGGAGTATTTTCACGTGATAGACTTGTTCAAGTGGTAAAGCAGCTGAAAGACATGGTTTATCTTTTAGAATTTCACAAGATATGTATTTTCTCTTACAAACAAGGAATAATTTGACCAACAGAAATTGAAACTACTTGTATGTAGGTTGCCCCAAATGTTTTCACTACTGTTTTTGAGGGATAAAAACAGGAAGCCTATTTATGTAGTTTAATTAGAAAAAATGCTTAAGAGGTTGAGCAAAACAAAAGCTTATTATTCAGTGTCCAACCTTACAATTAAATATTTATTTTTTAATTTAATATTTACAGGACCATTGTGTGCCAGACACGGTGCTAAGATGTTGGAAATATAGTGGTAGCAACTTCCAGTCACTGCTTATATTTTTGAAATAGTAAATATTTTTCTGAGTATGTGGAGTATTTGAAAAAAATACTCAGAACATCCTAATATTTTTCCAACACCCAGTAAAAATATGAGACTAGATAATGAAAGCTCTGAGTATTAAATCTAGGAAAAAACATTAATTCACTTTATAGTAAGCATCAAAGATTTGAGAAAACATTGAGAAGTGTAATGAATTTAAAAGTTGGAAGAGACTGTCAGTTTTCAACCTTTAGTAATAGAATGCTTCTGCCTCACTTGAACATGAATTCTAGAGTAATAAGTATTTAGTAGTTGGGTTTTATTGTTCATAATTTGGGGGTCTTCTAATAACTCTGTTCTAAATAGAAAATTGGTAAAGTAGGTATCCCTTTTTTGTGTGTTTTCCTGTCTACATAGAGTAAGCGTTGTTGTCAGAGAACAGTCCGTGAAGTAATGCTTGAAGACATTTCACATTGCGTTATAGGTTGTGTCAGAAACAGAGAAACTGCTAAATAAGTCAAGATTATTGTATTTTTAAGTGTATTTTCCATTCATGTCTCAAAATTGCCTGGCTCACTTTTTCCCAGAGCATTAAAAATGCCTTCTATGTATAAATTAACTGACTTTTCCCGGCAAAAATGTTGGTGAAGAAAAAACAGCGTTTGCTTTTTTCTGTTTGCAGGTGGTTCCTCAAAAATGTAAACCTTCTGAGAATGTTTGAAACCTCTTGAGCTTAAGTAAGAATTCACACTGGGAAAAGAGACTCCCAGTCTTGGCAGAGATATGAATTTAGTTTATTATGTGAAATCTAATACTTAAGAAAATTTCCAGGGTAATTTTGTTGTTGTTGTTGTTGTTCTGGAACATAATGGTTTTTTGGTACAACTGTGTGTATCTTGTTGTAATGACACAGCAGATAAGGCAACCATAAAACATGACCACTAGTTATACATACCTGGTTTTAAAAGTTAAGTAATTTAGGGGCTTCCTAGGTGGCGCAGTGGTTAAGAATCTGCCTGCCAATGCAGAGGTCACGGGTTCAATCCCAGCTCCAGGAAGATCCCACATGCCGCGGAGCAACTAAGCCCGTGTGCCCAAAAAAAAAAAAAAAAAAAAAAAAGTTAAGTAATTTAGAAGGATTTACTGTGAAAAGCATCATTCTCCCCATCCCACCTTCTTTCTTCTTCCACTGATGTCAACCACTTTTTAACTTTGTTTTAAAACTTCTAGTGATAACTAGTAATTCTTTCTATCTCTTAAGACTTTACTTCTTTTTTGAAAGATACCTTGTCATCTGTTGACTTACTCTAATGTAAGTGAACTAAATATTCTTTTTACACCTCTTGCCCCCTAAAGTTGTCACGATTTTTGTTGCAATGTTAACCAGTTGATCTTAATGACTTCTTAAATAATGTACTTAAACCTTTGTTTCTTATTCCATCAACGATACCAAACTCTAGATCACTCATTTTGTAAACTGAGGATAGTGAAACCCACCTCCTCCCTTGGAAAAACTGATACTAAGTTAAAACATGTAGTTGCATGAATAGAAATATTCACTAAGTTCAGTGTCTGAAAACTCATGCTAAACTACATGAGAAAAGCTTGTTATAGATATGAAGCAAATCAGAATGTAGCATAATTCATTTACTGGACAGGTACTGAATAGCCTTTAAGTGGCTCAGGAGTTATGGCATTAGAACTAAGAAGTAAATATGAAAGACAGCATACCACTTGGGCTCTGCTGAATAAGAGGGTATAAATGCTATTTACCTAGTGTTCAGTTTCCAGAATTAACCTCTCTCCAGAGGACAGAAAATTTAATTATGGGTCTAGAATAGAGAATATATTTACTGTTATTATTTGTGCCCCCCCACCCCCCAAATTGCTTTTACATAATTCACAGTACCTAATTTTAAATCGTGTCCTGGGGTACACATGCATATATTATGCAAATGGAAACAAGTACTTCACTTATTACAAACAGAAATTACTAGAATGTATACACTCTGACTTTTCTATTCTGATTTTTGGAGGGAAAATGTTGTAGTTGCAACCCACTAAATTTATTTCATGAACAGGGTGGAAGTGTGAACTAAGGTATTTCTATTTTTTTACAGGACATTGGCTCTGTGGATTATCAGGAGTTTGTAGTTGACATTGAGTCCAGGCTGAGGATGGAAGGTGTAGAACTTAAGGAAGAATGGCAAGACGAAGATTTTCCAATGTGAGCCATGCTTTTAAATGAAAACAAATTTAAAACAAAACTTTATAGTTTTTTTATGTCACTTACTGAATGAATATTGGGTTTCTTAAAGAAACGCAGTGTTGCACAGTGTTCATTTAATACTAGTAATAGAGTCTCATGAGTTTCTAGGGGAAGACGATCTTTAGAAGTCTGTAGCAATTGTTAAATTGTACACTTTTAAGAAAAAACTTAAGTAAACAAGGAAGAGCTTTCTAGATTATCTGGCAAGCTACCTTGACATGTTTGTATTTGTGTTTACAATTGTGTTGATACGAGTTGGGTTAAGAGAAAAGAGCAAAGGCAGACCTTTTATTTAAGTGATGCTTCCATGCCATCTTGGTCAGAAGACCATCCCAGTGCATAAGAAGGTTCCGTAGCAGTTGGAATAGGGACAACTGGTGAGAGTACTGAGTCATTGCATAGCACAGCATGATAATAATAATATAGAAATGCTGAGCTTAAAAAATGTAATAGTCATTACCATATTCCCATTGTGACAGTTTAGCTTCATCATACATTGTATCATATATCACATTAAATTCATGCATTTGAAATATGTTTTGCAGGTTGACGATTTTTTAAATTTGTTTTGTAGTTGCTTTTAAGAGCAGTTACATAAGGAATACATACCTACTTTTATCTGTTACTTATGTAAATATGTAAGTCAATTCACACAGTCTGAAAATTTTCTTTAACAGTGGTTTGTAGATTACTGAAACTTAGGAAACACTGCTTTATTCAGTTTCCCCATAATTGTTTCTATAAGCTATTTTAATCTCTGAGCTTCAAAAAAAGTTGTTTTTTTTTTTTTTTAGAATTCTGGGTTAAAAATTATGTCTGTGTGTTCTAGACCTTTACCAGAAGATGACAGTATTGAAGCAGATATATTAGCTGTAACTGGACCAGAGAGTCAGCCTGGTAAGAACTTGACACAGTGATGGACTTTAACTGTGCTATTTTTTTTTTAACACATTTCTTTGTCAAGATAAAAAATATACTCAGTTTTTGTTCCATCATAGGGTGCCAAAGAGTAAGTTGAATGTTCAGGAAAGTGTTTTTGGAATGCTTTGGAATACTTTCCAAAAATATACCCTTGGGTTTTAGAAATTTCAAGCCTAAAATGGTGAAGGGAGATCATTTTTAGTAGTAAAAGTAAAAGTAGTAAAAAAAAGTAAAAAAGTAGTAAGGTGTGCTTCTGTTATTTAAAAAGGCATATTCTTGCTGGGATGTGTCATCTTGCTGTGATACAGAAGCAATAGTGATCAAAATCCAAAGTTTGTAAAGAAGTGCTTTGGAATTGTGTTTAATGTTATTTTCTCAAGAATAAAGAGATTAAAATTGTTCTCTTATTCAATGTATACATCTAAGCATTTTTTCTAAATATGTGTTTCACTTTTTTTGTTGTTTGTTTTTTTCTTTACCCATTCCAGGCTCACTAGAAGTTAATGGCAATAAAGTGAGAAAGAAACTAATGGCTCCGGACATTAGCCTAACCCTGGATCCTAGCGATGGCTCTGTGTTGTCAGATGATTTGGATGAAAGTGGGGAGATTGACTTAGATGACTTAGATACACCATCGGAGGACAGTAATGAATTTGAGTGGGAAGGTAAGTGTTTCGTTGTTTTTTCCTGACCTTTATTAATGAATGTTCATGTTCATATACATACAGAGTGGCATTTTCATATTAGGATAATTGGAAAAACTTAAAACTTGATCATGAAACCAGCTAAAATCATTGATTAAAGGATTTCGTTGAAATAAGATGGTTTACTTTCTAAAGTTCATATAATTCATATATTTGTTGCAAAGATATGAAGTTTGGCTAACACTGAATATTATGGCTTTCAAAACTGTTTAAAGTAGATTACACATGTGGCTTTATTTTTTTTCTTAATTTCCCAATGCTGTAAAGTTTTATTTTTCCATGTTGCTCCCAAACATTGCTTGATAATTATGACATGTTCTTTTATTCAGTCAATCAACTAAGAAGAAAAGCTTTGAAGAAAGCCTTATACTTTAGGGAATGTGCTATCAGTAGTTAAGAATTTGCAGAGAGGGAGTTCTGAAGGGAGTTTTTTGCTTTTTTTTTTTCCAGAGGGTGATTTTTTTTTTTAATAGGTTTGCCTGATAGTGCTGCACTTTGTAAACAACCACCTTGAATTAATGTATTCTCCTAGCCTCCACCCTTACAGTCTTTATCATTCGTTATTTGGACTTGAAAGGAATTAGCATGTGTTTTGCTTTGCATGCTTTCTTTAATTAGATAACTGCTGTCTACAGTATCTTTATAGTTGTTAATTTATATATGTATATTTCATCTTTAAAGTAATCTTTACTTCAAAGCAGTGTTTAGCACTAGGTATGTTATTTGCAGTAAAGAGTAAGATCCTTAATGTGCTATATCTTTTGTTCCTTTTTTCTTCCCTGTTTCAGCGGTTCAGTATGCATTCCAGTACTAAACAATATTTTGTAAAGATACTGAAATAGTTTTCTGCCTGTGTGTTTTGTCTTTCTTTCTTTAATGCTGCTGTAGTCATTTCCTGGAAGGATATTTTCCGTTAACAGCTTTGTCTTGGAAACAAACAACTAACATACAGTAGGTTTCCCCTTCCCCCATCTTTTGGTAAGGACTGTGATACTAAAATTTTGAAAATCATTGCTTCATTAAAAATCAGCTAAAATGCAATCTTAAAATGTAAATTAAGCCTGATCATTGGTGTTTGTGCTTTGGCTAATGTCAATTTAAAATAGACTTTTGCATGTACACTTCAGAATATTATCAATAATTTTCTGCTTTATAAGACTGATCAAATGAAAAATAATTATTGACTTGTTAACCACTTTCTATCTGGTATTATAATGTTTGGGGAATAATTTATGTGCTCAACAACAAAAAACATTGGCTCCCAGAGAGTTGCTTTAAGTTACCTGTAGTGGTAACTGTCTGTCAAGGACAGTGTTGTAAATAGAATCTGGAAGGGCATTGTAGAGCCATTTGATGGCTGTATGAATAATTGTTTCTGAACTTGCGGCTGTATGTTGTACTGTGATTAGGTCCTTTCAGAATTAAGCAATACAAAAAAGTTAAAGAACGATGTTTTCCAAAAACAAAATAGCTTTATATCAAGAGTAAACCTTTTCCTTTATTATAGAAGAAATATTTAAAATTCCATACACAGGGAACTCTGCTCAATATTATGCAACAGCCTAACTGGGAAAAGGATTTGAAAAAGAATAGATACATGTATATGTATACCTGAACCACTTTGCTGTACACCTGAAACTATCACAACATTGTTAATCAACTATACTCCAATACAAAATAAAAAGTTAAAAAATTCCACAGAAGGTATAATAAAAAAATTCTCTGAACAATCTAATTAGATAGTAAAGTGGTTAACATGTAATTTGATTTTTATTATGTAAATAACAATCTGTGGTTCAAAAACCTTTTATTTTGACAGATGATCTTCCGAAACCCAAGACTACTGAAGTTATTAGGAAAGGCTCAATTACTGAATATACAGCAGCAGAGGAAAAAGAAGATGGACGACGCTGGCGTATGTTCAGAATTGGAGAACAGGACCACAGGGTTGATATGAAAGCAATTGAACCCTATAAAAAAGTTATCAGCCATGGAGGTAAGAGTTACCAAAAAGATTCTTCAGATTTTTTAATACAGAATCAGAAATCTGAATGCTTAGAGAATCTCTCCTTTGAGAGATTACATAATTTTGAAAGCATAATAAACATTATGTCATTTTAGAAATGTAACAGGTTTGAAGTAAAAGAATAAAACCAACATTTAAAAACTGTTAATACATGGGTACAATAAGTTCAAAAGATGTAAGCGTGTACAGTGAAAACTGTCTCCCTCCACCCTTATCCCTAGACACCCCTAAACTGGGACATAACTTTCTCCTCTTTGTATCAATTTATAATTTATATACAGTGCAATACTCTAACCCTTTTTTTTGTAGCATTTACAAATTTCTTTTTTTTCCACCTTCTTTGAGAAAAAACTGACATACAACTGTGTTAGTTTAAGGTGTAAAATATATTGATCCGATATATTCTGTGTATCTATTTTAGTATTTATTTATTTATTTATTTGGCTGCATCAGGTCTTAGTTGCAGCATGTGGGATCTTTTGTTGTGATATGTGGGCTTCTCTCTAGTTGTGGTGCACGGGCTCCAGGGCACACAGGGTCAGTAGTTGCAGCACGTGGGCTCTCTAGTCGTGGCGCACAGACTCTAGAGCGTGCGTGCTTAGTTGCCTCACAGCATGTGGGATCTTAGTTCCCTGACCAGGGAGCGAACTCTCGTCCCCTGCATTGGAAGACGAATTCTTTTTTTTTTTTTTTTTTTTAATTTTATTTATTTATTTATTATTTTTTGGGGGGTACACCAAGTTCAATCATCTGTTTTTATACACATATCCCCGTATTCCCTCCCTTCCTTGACTCCCCCCCCTCGAGTCCCCCCACCCTCCCCGCCCCAGTCCTCTAAGGCAGGAAGACGGATTCTTAACCACCGTACCATCAGGGAAGTCCCTGATACATTATATATTGCAAATGATTGCTGCCATAGCATTTGCTAACCACTTGCATCACATCACATAATTACCATTTCTTTTTTGTGGTGGGAACATTTAAGGTCTAGTCTACTCTTTTAGCAACTTTCAAGTACATAATACAATATTGTTAACTATAGTCACCATGTGGTACATTAGTCTGCAGAAGTTACTCATATTGTAACTGAAAGTTTTTACTTTGACCAACATCTCCCCTTTCCCCCCAGACCCTGGTAACCACCATTCCAGTCTCTGTTTCTATGAGTTCAGCTATTTTAGATTTCAGATACAAGTGACATACAATATTTGTCTTCTGACTTATTTCACAAGAAACACTCTAATCTTAAGTGTATAGTTCACTGAGTTTTGACGAATGCCCATATAACCATATATACTTATAATCTACATCCCCTAAACAGAGAGAACATTTTCATTGCCCCAGAAAATTCTCTGGTTCCCTCTCTCAATGAATACCCTCTCTCCAATAACCACTATTCTAATGCCTACCCCATGATTAGTTTTGCGTGTTATAGAATTTCATGTAACTGGAATCATAGTTTACATTCTTGTCTACTTTCACTGAGTATAATGATTTTGATGCATTTATCCATGTTGTTGCATATATCTGTGGTTCATTCCTTGTTACTGCTGATTTGCTTATCCATCCCTATTTTGATGGACGTGAGAGTTTTTTTTCCAGTTTGAGCTATTATGATTAAAACTGCTGTGAACATTCTTGTATGAGTCTTTTGTGCTTATGAATACAACCTAGCCCTTTAAAATATGACTTAATTTGCCTTAAAACCCTGAACAAATCATTTAGCTTTACCACAAAGTAGAGAATTAGTTCATCCCACATTTTTATGGAGCACCTGCTTTGCATATTTGTGGAATATACAAAAATAAGGCTTTGTTCCTTAAGAAATTTACAAGTCAAATAGGAAAAGCTATGAAATGCAATTATAACTTCTGTCAGTCTGGCTATCCTGTATATAGAAGTTTACATAGTCACTGTGTAAATAGTACCAGAATGTTAGTGGTAGTCAAAGTACAACTCTGTAGAGCATGTCATTTTTCCTGAAATCCTCCTAATGCAGGACAGGGGGCCAAGCAGATTGGTTTTTTCACATAGTCATTTCTGCTTAATTTACTCCCTGCCAAATGCATTCTCCTGCCTATTTCTGTAGTCTTCATTCATGTGAAAGCAAATCACTTAAGTATTTGCAGTTACATTATTCTGCCTAATTTAGTCTTACTCAGTGAAGAAAACAGGATAATGTGGATCAGGAAGTCCACAGACATGTATTAATTCAGCTAGTTCATTGGAAGCAAGTTGTGAGATCTGCCTCATGGTTTAAACCTAATATTTTTGAGAAATAGCACTTTATTTTTTAGGAGAAAATAACTAGGGCCATTTTATCCTGTTGATTTACCACAAAGTGTTTTGTGACTGAGGGATTAAGGAAGGTAATGAAGATTCTAATGTATTTGGAATGTTCAACCTTTTTAGTGCATGTTTATAAACAATAGGAATGAGAGTTAAAGCAGAAGTATTTGTTTGCTGGTTACAGCTTAATATCTATATTATAATTAAAACATTTACATTTTAGAGATTGTAATTAAAACAGATATTTTAGTGTTGTTTTTCACTTAGACTTATGTCAGAGATAATCTTTTCTTTCTTTTTTAATACCCTAAAAGCTACAAAATGCTAGACATGATTGAATGTAAAACTATTTTTAAAAAGCAACCACTTTAAGCAGAAGTTGCATAAGAATATTTTATTGCAGATGTTGTATCTGGTTGGATTATATCACTCTACTTGCTGAAATAAGGCTAGCTTTCTGAGTATGCTAATTTAAGTGGGTTTCTGGTTTTTGTGCGCACTCTTTCCTCTTCAAATTTTGTTTTTCTTTTGTTTTTTTGAGAAGAGAGAATTTAAAGATCTCTATAAGACTATACAGGGTCAGAACAACAACAAGAACAAAAAAATGTACTTTTTGATTCAGAAATGTGTGGAACATAAACCACTACAATTTATCAACCATAAATGACATCCCCTTAAAAATCTTCAGAGTATAATCACGCTGGTTTCTTTTTCAGGATATTATGGGGATGGATTAAATGCCATTGTTGTGTTTGCTGTCTGTTTTATGCCCGAAAGTGGTCAACCTAACTATAGATACCTGATGGACAATCTGTTTAAGTAAGTAGATCATCGCAAAGATGTTTGGACAAAATTGAGTAAATTAGATCTCCAGTTTAAGGAAGGAAACTTTAGCTGGGTAAAAATTATTGGGTTGGCCAAAAAGTTTGTTTGGGTTTTTCCATAAGATCTTACAGAAAAACCTGAGCAAACTTTTTGGCCAACCCAATATAAATAATCCTAGTTCTGGTTCCTTAAATCTGTTCTTTGACATTATAAAAACTATCCATTTTCCAACTCAACAGAAGAAGTCATTTTAAAACTGGAAGGGATATTACAGATTATGTGTCTCAGCTGCTTTATTTTATACTTGAGGACACATTAAGTGCTTTATTGGGGAAAATTTCAAACATATGTAAAGGTAGAGAGAAGTATATTCAATCTTTCTGTAATAGTCACCCACTTCCACAATTATCAATTTATACTATTCCCACGAATACTTCCCCCATGGTGTAATTTCTAAGCAAATCCCAGACGTCATATCATCTATAAACATTTCGATATGTATTTCTAAAAGAGAAGAACTCTTTTTCTTTAACCATGATACCAACTAATGCAGTTTTTAATTTTTGTTCTCACTGAAAGGGAGGGAAGGGAGTTGTGTTATTTGAATAACCTGGTTTGGTTCCTCATAGCAATGTTGAAGACTTTATTTTTGCAGGTATGTTATTGGCACTTTGGAACTGTTAGTAGCAGAAAACTACATGATCGTTTATTTAAATGGTGCAACAACTCGAAGAAAAATGCCCAGTCTAGGATGGCTCCGGAAATGCTATCAACAGATTGATAGAAGGTATTGCAAATACAAGTAGAAAGCTAGTCTGAATAATTTTTATAATGTCCTTTTTAGATTCAATTTTATTTTCAGTTGCCACTTAAAGGCACCATGTATTTCTTCAGAAATTAGATTTATTAATTTCATAGCAAGTTTCTATTTTCAAACTTATAAAATAGCCCGTTATTTCTCCTTTGTACCACTCAGACATTTTCCTATAATTTACATTTTGGGAAAGGATGGAGAATTTAGTACATTTCCTATTTTACTACATTCTGGATTTTGCCTCATTTATAGTGCTTAGTATATTTTGTTACTTAAGATGCGTGTTTAGCTGTATTCTTTCTTTGGAATGAGTTCTAGAAATGTATTCTCCTTGGAGTGAGTTATTCATGCTAAAGGAAGGAGTTTTGATCCCCTATTTGGTTTGATTTGACCACAGCTAACTCAGACTAGTTTAATCAACTCAGATCCATTAATAAGTTTCTCTTCATGATGCTGGCTGGTTCTTGTGCTTTTGTTTTATTTTGTTTTTTTTTAATGCTTAGTCATCCCTGTAAGTGTGAAATATGATGATAAAACAGCGGTTTTTATTTCATCATTTTACGTCATCTAGGATAATGCTTTCAACTTTTCATCAAAATTTTGGACTCCATAAAAATATATTAGATTTGATTCATGTTGCCTGTTCGTGTGGTGATCTCTCCTCTCACCTTTCTGCCTGCCTAGTGCCTTTCATGGTGTTGAAGAAATTTGTAATAGTTTCTCCTCCATCCTGAAAAATGAAAAGAGCTTACTTTTATATTCCATACTGGCCTCTACTCCTGGTTAACAGAGTCAGGAAGACAAGTGAATGTATACTAGGAGACATTTATTATTAACAGGCTACACTGTAGACGTAAATTTAGGCAAATGAAGTAGAGTTAATTTCATGGCAGTGGGAAGGACCATTGGAATTCAAGAGTGAATTTTCTTTTATTTATTGTTATCTTTCGTTGTCTTTAGGAATATCATATCCAAATGACAACTCTTGAATGAGGGTTTTTTCAGTTTTTTGTATAGACTTGCACATTCTTATTGATGTCTTAGCTTTTCTTCTAGCATTAGAATTTGTAGAGCTTTTAAATTTTTCTTTTTTTTTTTTAAACTCCAGGTTACGGAAAAACCTAAAGTCTCTAATCATTGTACACCCCTCTTGGTTTATCAGAACACTTCTGGCCGTTACAAGACCATTTATTAGGTAATTTTCTGAGAACCATTGACTCTTGAAAAAAAAAAACCCATAAACTCTTTGTATGAATTTCTTGTCAATTCTATTGGTCAGTAATATTAAGGTAATTATCTTTATTTTCTTCTATAGCTCAAAATTCAGCCAGAAAATTAGATACGTCTTTAATTTGGCAGAACTAGCGGAACTTGTCCCCATGGAATATGTTGGAATACCAGAATGCATAAAACAGTATGTTTTGTTCTTTATATTGGATATGTATATTTTGATGTGCAACAGGTAAACATTTCAATACCCATTCTTTGTCCTTTCATATTATTATAGTTATTTTGTAACTGCTTTTGCTCTTATAACAAAGAAAAGGGGGGAAAAGTTTCCAATACCTTCCAGGCTATCAGTTGAAGAAGTAGGAAGAATTGTTTCTGGTTTGGTTCATTTGTATTTTTAGACTAGTTACAATCTAAGAGATGATTTCTTGATTGGTCAGTACTAAAGAACATTCTCTAGATTTGAACATGCTACTCTCCAAATTTGAGTAATAAGCTCATCATGGCATCAAATAATCATATTATTAGGGAAATCATATTATTAGGGAAATTTATATCAGCCTAACCTTAATAACTCTCCAGTGGCTGGCATTTGTTGTGCTCACCAAATTCACTTATCTAACTTCTAAAAGGACTTGGTAGAAGGCTGTTAACACAAATACTTCAGTATCACAGTGGTGTAATACAGAAAAATGTTTCTTTGTTCCATTAATCTGAGGTTTTAGTCTGTTGAACGTGTCAAAGCCACATTTCTTAAGTCAGTTTAGACTTTCTGTATAGTATATTAAATATTTTTGGTTTTGCCTACAAACTTATCAGTTTATTTTTAGTGCCTTTTTTTGAGTTTTTGTTCATCTTCATAACACGTATATTTACTAAAGTAACTCTTCCCTACCAAGGTATGAAGAAGAAAAGTTAAAAAAGAAACAGAAAAGGTATATGCACACCTTGACTGGGTTGCATCTAGACTAGTTCATTTGCATTGCACAGACTAACTCTTCCTTATTGGTTGGTTAGCTTGTAGACAAAGATAATAGCATTTGTAAATATAAATATACCCCAGGATCCAAATGTGGAGTGAATGCACAGTTCCTGATGCTGAGTATGGCTTGAATTCACTCTGTTTTAACACCACAATAATGCCAGTTAGAAAATAAAGACCACACCTCCTCCTCCCTCCTTTTCGTAAAAATACTGATGGTGAATTTCTAAGAATACTATTTGAAAAACCAATTACTTATAATACCTTACCAGTTTCACTGTACTTTAAATCTCTAACTTGTGCTTTTGAAATATTTATGCACTTTTTTAATGTATCTGTTTTCCCATCCTGGGGTTGATGATTATATTTGCAATGCATATATTCTTTGGCTAACCAACATTGATTTACTTGTATGCTTAAATGGCCTGCTAACTAGTCAAATTCTACATGTGATAAAATACCTAAAAGTTCATGTACCATTTAATAGTTAAACACTCTGCTTTCCATCTTTAATTTTGAATACTTCCGCTTTGAGTATAACAAACTGTCATCCTTTACTATCTTGGCATAGGAGATGAAAGGCAAGTGTATAAAAGTTACCATTTTATATAGTAATTTAGAAAAGTATAGGATTTATATCTAACTTGCTAATGAATTTTTAAAATACTGACAAATTAGCAAAACGAATTCATACAGTCTCTCAAGAGTTAAAGTGAGAGATTTGTGTGTAGTTATCATTTGGACTATGGTAAGGAACTGGAGCTGGAATATTCTTAACTTTGAACACATTTTGGCTCTGTTGATGAGCAAGAATTCAGTTGACCATGTAATAAGGGTCATAGCTTTACATTTCTATATGACGCTTTACAGCTAAACATTTTACAATAGAGATAAGGACAGTGATTTTAGATCTTGCTGTCTTCCTCTCAAGACATTGGTGTGCATTTGCCAGACAATTGGCTGAAATTTAAAATGTAGTCTGTAATTGTAGAATGTTTTGAAGCCAGCTGCTTCATGGATTTCAAAATGAATTGCCTTTGTTGATGAAATCTGCTATGTTGTTCCTTTTTACAAAATTCTTCGTTAAGTAACTTAGGCATCAGAAAAAAAGTAGAATTGTACTTTTTATTTAAATGTATTGTTTGAAACCTACCAATATTATTTTATCTTGATTTTTACTTTTGTTTCATTTAACCTTGAATAGAAACATTACGTACATTACGTATATCTTTTAGGCACTTTTTAGTTTTTGTACAAAGTTTCTTTAGCCTTGAAAAATAGTAAACCCGTGTCAGCTTGAAAATGATAACACTCAGGTTTTAAAAATAGAAGGGCATGTTTTTAAAACCAAATTAACAGAAACTACATGTTGGGGAGCTTCCTCGAGGTGAAATCTCTATGTGGGTGCTGGTGATAAGGAGGATTCAAAACTGAGTGTGCTGAGATACAGCGGTTTCAGGTATTTCAGATGCTTGTTTCAGACAACTCGGTGCAAGTGTGGCCTGGTAGATGTTGATCGTTAAAGTATTTGAACAGAGTTTGAAAATAAAGTGACTATGAAATTAGTTCATAACAATATTCCAGATGTTGAAAAGATTGATGTGTATTGCATGCCTTATCAAGAATACGTACCTATCAGATTTTTGTTACCAATATGAAAAATATTTTAAAATGTTATTAATCTGGCTTTACCACAGGCCAAAGCTTTTAGGTCTGATTCACTAATTGTTCAGGTGATTGTAGTAATGGAAACAAGTGTGAAAGGTATGTCATACCAAGTTGTTTTAAACTCCCCTCCATCAGTGATTCAGACTACTACAAATGTAAATATACAAATATAATAGTAAGAGATTGGTTTTTTGTCTTTTTGTTTTTTGTTTTTTTGGCTGCATTGGGTATTCGTTACTGCGCATGGGCTTTTTCTAGTTGTGGCGAGTGGGGGCTACTCTTCGTTTTGGTGCACGGGCTTTTCATTGCGGTGGCTTCTCTTGTGGCAGAGCATGGGCTCTAGGCACGCAGGCTCAGTAATTGCGGCACACGGGCCCTAGGGTGTGCCAGCTTCAGTAGTTGCAGCACACAGCCTCAGTAGTTGTGGCACACGGGCCCTAGGCTGCACTGGCTTCAGTAGTTGTGGAATGTAGGCTCAGTAGTTGTGGCGCACGGGCTTAGTTGTTTCGAGGCATGTGGGATCTTCCTGGACCAGGGATCGAACCCATGTCCCCTGCATTGGCAGGTGGATTCTTAACCACTGCACCACCAGGGAAGTCCCAGTAAGAGATTGTTATACATTATCTGTGAAGGGTTGTCTATAATTTTTGTGTGGTAATTACATAATTCTTCTAATCCCCACTTGCCTAAATTTTGATGTGATCTTTGTGCATTGCACTCCTGATCCAGTCATACCCAGTCTAGATATTTCTGATTATTAAATTCTGTGGCTTCTTACTGTCAAGATAAACGAAAAGCATTCACATTCTAAGTGTACCAATAAATTTTGGAGAATAATTATGGTACCCATAAATATGTACTTTTATCACCGAACTTAAAAATATGAGTTGATCAGTTGATGGCATTAGTGTCATTTAAATATTTCAGTTAACAAAATCATTTTTGAGGGAATTATTTTTCCTGCCACTGAGATCATTTAGCTCCCTGCCTCAGCCATGCTACAGTTCAGCGTTTTAATATGCCTGTTGTAATTTGAAATTTTAATAAAGTTTATATGCATTTGTGTGTAAAGTATCTTTTAAAAAAAACAACAGTCACATTCTTGCCAGCGTCCTCTTGCCTTTAAAAATTATCTTTCCTGGTTGGGAAAATGTTTGGTAACCTTTTTACTATGTCTGCTTCTTTGCAAAGCTTTGTTTTTAACAGAATAATAATCTATGGTAAAATTAATCATTATTTTTAGAAAGAGAATTGTTCATTTGCTTACATCTTATTATCTATGTTGTTTCTCATTAAACAGAGTTGATCAAGAGCTTAATGGAAAACAAGATGAACCGAAAAGTGAACAGTAAGTTTGGCATCTAGTCCAAACACAACTGAAGAATGTGCTGATGAAGCAGTGTTTTTGCATTTATAATGCATTTATTGGTCCTGATTTTTATGTAACCTATTACAAAATTGACTTGACTTTTCCTTAATGGACTTTCGTATAAGGGACTGTTCACTGCTGTATTGGTTCACAGATCTCTCGAATTTAGCTCTTTACTAGCTAATTATATTGTAATCATTTTATATTTTATATTGCTAAATAGCAGAGAATCACACTTTATATAAAGCAGTTTTTGCATTTGTTTATTAAATGATGCATTTTCTTCAGTAAAATATTTATATGCCTAAATGGAAAAGGAAAGAGATAATATATATTTTTATGTTTTTGAGCAATATTTTGTAATGTATACCTTTCTTGTGGAAAAATATGCAGGTAAATAAGATCATGATTTTGTGAAGTGCATGTTAGAATCTTTGTTTTTTAAATGGTTAAATGCACTTCCTGGGTCATTTAGAAAATATGCTCATAAGGTGAGGGACAGTTAAACTGGTTCTCATGAATACCCAAAGGTCATGTACATAATCTAAGTAGATGAGTACCATTCTGGGCTTTTTTCTCACTTAACATGTATTGTTTCTTAATTCGGACACAAATACAAGTGTATTGCACACTTTTTTTTTTTAAACTTAAAGACAAGTCAAAGCCATTTTTTAGAATTAGAGGATTTAAGAGGTTGAGAATTGGGGTTTATATATATGTATATATCGGGCATTTTCTCCTCTGGCCAAAAGTCAGAACTTCATAAAAATTTTAGGTTTGTTCACTAATGTGAAATAAGCTGTGTGTCCAGGGTTTTACTCTCCTGAATTTGTGTGAGTGCAGTGTAATATTCAGAGACTGTGATGAGTTATTCACTGTCACTACTTTTCTTTAGAAAACAGGGGCTGCTTTTTTAACTGCTTTCAGTGTGGGCACTTTACCAAAATACTTTGATATCAGATGTTTGACCTAGTCAGATATGGTGTGTTTTCACATTTTCTGTTGAATTGTGTTGACAGTACTGTAAATTAAGTTACTTTGTAAGTTGTAGAGCATCATCCTATTATGGCGTTTTGCATCTGGTGTAAGCATATAAACTCCTTGTTAAATTTGGTAAGTACCTGGACTCTACATTGAATTGTACTTATGCTCCCAGATAGAACTTAATTACCCACAGAATCATCCAAAAACAACAGATTGGTCTAATACTGTCATATACTTGTGTGACTCATACATTTGGTAAACTTAGTACTTTCCTAATTTAAGTGTCACACCACACTCCAGCCCTTCTTATAATAAGGTAATTTACAAAAGAGTAGTAAAATTGAGGTGAAGGAGCTAAGCCTTTAGGATTTATTCTATTCTAGACTGGCTTTTGTCATTGCTCTTTTTAATATAAAGTTTTCTATTACAAAAGAGAATTTCCTTTACTTTTTGTCCATAAACTTGACATGCTAACCCAAGTCCAATTATGGGAGATGCTGGAGGATTCCCAGAATGAGACTTTCCTCAGCAGCCGTAGGCAGATCCTGAACTAACATCATTATAGTGAATAAAGCCAAAACCATTATTGCTTGCTCAGATCTTAGAAATACTTTGTGTTCAGAAAGCAAACTAATAGTAACAACTTAGGCATTCCTTCTGAACTTAAGAATAAAGGATCATATTGAATTTAATTGTGATTAGAGTCTATAATTGTAGAGTGCTTTAAGTGACCTTTCATCTGTAAGGTAGTCTTTCATCTATAAATTTGTGTCTCACTCAAACCTGGCTGAGCTTTTTAAATAGGTGGTTTTCCTCCACATAAATACCCAATTCTTCAGTTTCAACACGTTACTGTTTATTGACTTGCTTTTGTGGGCATTGTTCCTGCAACAACTTGTTGCAAAAGTGGTGCATTTTCCTGCATATTTTTTTTAAAGTAGAGGTAGCCTATATTCTATTAGAACATTAAAATTCAGAGGGAACAGTAATAACATTTGGGATATAACCAAAGGGATGTGCCATGAATCACTAGATTTAAAAGAATGCCTGTTCTAACCTATCCCTCGGTGAAATCTGGTGTAGGGACGTGCCACAAAATGTTTTATAACTATGAGACTTAAGATCATAACAAGTAGCTTAAAGGAAAATCATTTATTAAATTTATTTGTAATTACTAGCTATGTGACGTTTTTCCCATATCAATTTTAATTTTCCATTACTGGTTGAGGCGAAAGTACATATAATTGTGTTATCTTTCTGCTGGGATCATGGATGTAACTTGTTTAATTTGATGCTTCTGCCACTATTTTTTGCTTTGTTTGGGTTCTGAGTGCCTCTTTTTAGTCAAAAGTTTCTCATATAAAGTAATCTGATTGTGTTCTGCTTGGTCATATTCCTTATTAGTACCAAGGGAAGACACTATATCGATCCCACAGTTTAAGCTTAATAAGTCTTTAACTGAGGGTGTGGGGAGTATAAAGAAATATGATTCCAAGTAGGGCCCAGCAGGGTACCTGGAAAGGAAGATAACAAAACAAGGAAGTAAGAGAAAGAGGACTATAAAGGGATAACAAATTAGCTGTTACCTAAGATGCCACTGAATGTATCCTTGTTAAGGAAAGTGCTGTATATGGCAGCTGTTTGTACCATTTCTTGTATCGAGCAGGAAAACCTGCAGGCCACATACAGAATATGTAAATAAGGAGACTGTGGAGTGAAGGGGGCAAAGGCTAGTAATACCTACAGTGAGAATTCATATTTTCCTCTGCTTTCTTTGTGTCTTCATACAGAGGCAAATTTAAACAGGGAGGGTCAGCAATTACAATGCTCTGATTAAAGTGTAAGGTTTTGTTACTTTTGACATTCATGGCTGGTAAACATTTAATGTATTGTTCCAAAATGGACATCACACTTTAGTAACCATACTGAATACTGAAATTTGCTGATATATAGATAGCTAGACTTTCTTCAACTACAATTCCAGAATTTAAAAAGATAAGGAGTCTGCTTTTTTGATAGACACTGCTTTTAAATGACTGTGTTACTCTGGCTGTTTTTATGTGAGTGCTCAGGGAATTTGAAAGTGTTTGAATTAATGCAGAAGTGGCTTTTTAGAATTCTTCAATTGATAAAAATTAGCATTAGGATATATCCAGTTTCCTAATGAGATTGGTAGGGTTGTACATAAGGTGAAGTAGCTTCATCTTTTTCCCCATGTTATATGTGGAAAATTGCTAACATTGCTCAATCAGGAGGAGATAGATAGAAAATAGATAGATATGGCTACCCCATTCTGTTTTGTTTTCATGCCTATTTTTTCTCATCCTGTATAGATACTTGAGAAATGGATCACGAATCTCAGAAGGGTGGGACAGCTAGAGGAGTTAATGTACTTAAAAGTTAGACTGTACTTAAAACTCTTAACAGACCAACTATTCTGTTAGTTTATCTTGTCATAGGGAACAGGGATTGTGTAACCTGAGTTGCTGGGAGAAAGAGTCAAGGACTTAGACTTGCCTGAGAAGGGCAGCTGGTAAGAGAAACGGGAGATTATCAATATACTAATAGTAAGGATGAATTACCTGGAGAGCCTTTCACCACCCCCCTTCCCATCCCAAGATTCAGAATGAATTAGAATCACATCAGTGGTGAGTCCCAGTAATGTAACTTTCCTTAAAAGTTCTAAATGGTAATTGAAAATAATGTGTTGACTAGCAAGGAGTGACACTAAAATTTGAACAGAATTGTTACTTTGTTGCGGCCATACATGATCTACTTAATTTCTTATATTTTGAGAACTACTTTTAAAATGCTATGAAAAGTTTACATAAAGCACTTAATATAACACATCAAACACCAAAAGAAAATCAGAGCTTTAATGCTTTCACATTACTAAAGAATTATAATCTGTTTCAGTTAGCTATTTTATAAAACATTCTATAAGAGGTTAAAACATTTGCATTTTGAAATTTTTATGCATTTTCACATTCACTATAGCTAAGGAGGAACTTGGAAAATAATGTTAAATTAGCTACTCTACTGCACTTTTTGTATTTGAATTTTCTAAAGTTTTGCCCCTTAAACAGTTTATTTACATAAACTGGCTAGTAAATATTTGTAGTGTTGAGGGCACTGACTTGCGCAGCCCTTGGGGCATATGGAACACAATTCAGAGTTCATTAGACACTTAATGCACTTTGATATATATTTCAAAGATTCGAACATTTTTCTTAAGTTCACATTGCTGTCATTTAGACACAATTAATGTACTGTGATCATTTTACCACTATTCAGATAATGTTGCATAGCCTAGTGTTCTCCTTTTACAGTGAGAGAAATTCAGTTCTGAAGACTGTGTGTGCAAGATGTTGATGTGGTCCCTGTAAGAAATACTAGGGTTGGTCTTGATTTAGTAAGAAGATGTAATATTTTCTTTTTCCTTGACTTGTTAGGAATACAATAACTTGTGTCCTGATTTGTTGCACATCGTATTTTTGCAACGTTAATGAATTTAAATAAATTAATTGGAAAGTTTGTTTTAGACTCGTTTTATCACATTTTTTCTGTCTCGCATTTCACTACTGAATTTTTACAAAGTTTATCTTGTAAGCTTTTCAAATAGTTTTAGACCTTTATTTTTGTTTCTGTAGTTTGGGTGCTGCTTCCTATTCAAGGGGGTGAAGGGTTCATCCTGCTTTAATTTTAAACATTATCTTAACTATAAGCAACACTTTGTATTTCATAGTTTAGAATTATTTTAGTTATGGAGAATCCACCAATGAAATCAATAAGTAGCTGAAAACATGGCATAAAAAATAACCTGTTTACTCTGTGGACCTGCTCAGAGGTTCCAGTTGATAGCACTTGTTTTGCATTTACTCCTTAATCATTGTTCAGCTGCTTAAGGGCAAACAGCCGTGCATTTTACTGCTGGCTTTAATCCACAGTTAGGATACCATTTGGGATTACATAAACGTAAACATATATTAAAAGTATTTGTCTGGCATTAAGCATAAATTTTAAATACAGATTCTCCCGAATTGAAATTCTGTATGATTCACAAACTAAACGCTTGCTAGATTCAATGAATTGCCACCGTTTTGAATTAAATACTTGCTATATAAACTTTTAAGAATTTGTCTTCAATTTAGTATTACAGGGTCTTCAGCAGTATTACGCTGAACACACTTAAGGCATAAAGTGTGACTGCCTTACATTTTGTAACTGTCCGTCTAACAGTGGAGAATAGTTTGTAAAATTATAATTCTCTTATTAACGATTTAATGAACCTGGTGAATTACTCGGGAACTAAGCCTGTTGAGCGGTCTAGGGCTTGAAAACTGCGTCCCCTCGCTCCTCCTATTTCCACATCCCCGCCCTCTCGCAAGGCTTGAGTGGAGGGCGGGAGCAGCAGTGGGCGGGACTTCCCGGCCCACCGGGATGTTGTCACTTCCAGGTTCTGCGAGCGCTTCCGGGTCGTCGACCCAGCTCCGCTGTCTCTGCTTCGGCCCGAGAGGTGGTCCGGGGACGTAGGTACCTCCTGCTGGGCTCCTGGCCGCGCCACTTCTGTCCGCTGCGAGGCGGGAAGCGCCTTTTCCACAGGTACTGGGTGAGCCGGCCCGCGCTCCTTGCCACCCTTCAGGGCAGGCATTGCATCCGTTCGGTCTTCTGCGAGGGCCTTTTCGGCCTGCGGTCGGCCGGTGACCGACTTCGCTGCCGGGATGGCCCCGCGGCGGTTCCCGGGATGCGAAACGAAGGGAGGCGGCCGGGAGGCTTGTACTCGGGGCGCCAGCTGAACAGTCCGGAGGGCGAGGGGTCCTCAGCCCAGCGTTGTATTTTTAGCCAGATGAATGTCTTAAAGCTTACACGGTGATTTTCCCCCACAGTATCGCGGCGGAGGTGGGGGGTGGGGGCGCATTCCTTAAGTTTCTCATTCTTGTGTGTCTTCGGTGCTTGAAGTCAGTTTTCCAACTTCGTGTGAACTCGTACCGGAATGAATTTAAACTAGATTGTTTGCTCAAGAAAGACTGGGACTATCAGGTTACTTGCGAATGTGGAGCCTTCTTTTTTAATTTTTAAACTGCAGGGTGGAGTAGTACTAAATTTATGTGGCTCATATTACATCTAAAAGATTTGAACATTTCACAAGGAAATTTTAGGAGTCTAAAATCATTAAAGCTACAAACATTTGAATAACAGCTCTTTCTAAAATTATTTGTTATTGAGGTATAATTGACATATAACGACATTAGTTTAAGGTGTACAGCATAATGATTCGATATTTGTACACATTGTGAAAGGATCACAATAAGTCTAGTTAACATCCATCACCATAGTTGCAAAAAAATTTTTTGTTATGACGAGGACTTTTAAGATCTCCTCTTAGCAACTTTCAAATATGCAGTACAATATGAGCTCTGGCCATCATCCTGTACCTTATATCCCCATGACGTATTTATTTTATAATTGGAAGTTTGTGGCTTCACGCATTCTTTTCCCCAACCCACAAACTTCTATCTATGAGCTTAATTTTCTTCTCTTTTGTTTTTTAGTTTACACATGTAAGTGAGATCATGTGGTATTTGTTTTCTCTGACTTATTTCGCTTGGTGTGATGCCCTCAAAGTCCATTCACAGTGTCCCAGACGGCAAGATTTCATTTTTCTAAATGCCTGAATATTATTCCAGTATATATACCACATCGTTTTTATTCTTTCATCCGTGGATGGACACTGGTTGTTGCCATATCTTAGCTATTGTAAATAATGCTGCAGTGAAAGAAAAGGGCATGTGTCTTTTTGTGTTTTTGTTTAATTGGAATATAATGGATTTACAGTGTTGTGTTAGTTTCAAGTGTACAGCAAAGTGAATCAGTTATACAAATACATCCACTTTTTTTTTAATATTCTTTTTCCATACAGGTCATTGCAGTGTATTGAGTAGAGTTTCCTGTACTTTACAGTAGGTCCTTATTATTTATTCTACATATAGTAGTGTGTATGTGTAAATCCCAATCTCCAGATTTATCCCCCCACCCTTTGCCCAGGTAACCATAAGTTTGTTTTCTACATCTGTGACTATTTCTGTTTGTAAGTAACTTCATTTGTACCACTTTTGTAGATTCCACATATAAATAATATCATATATTTGTCATTCTCTGACAGATTTCAGTATGACAATCTCTGGGTCCATCCACATTGCTGCAAATGACATTATTTGATTCTTTTTTATGGCTGAGTAATATTCTATTGTATATATGTACCACATCTTTTTTATCCACTGCTCTGTCAGTGGATATTTAGGTTGCTTCCATGTCTTGGCTATTGTAAATAATGCTGCAGTGAACATTGGTGTGCATGTAACTTTTTTTTTAATATATTTATTTATTTATTTATTTATTTTGGCTGTGTTGGGTCTTTGTTGCTGCGTGTGGGCTTTCTTTAGTTGCAGCAAGCAGGGGTTACTCTTTGCAGTGCATGGGCTTCTCAGTGTAGTGGCTTCTCTTATGGAGCACAGGCTCTAGGCGCACGGGCTTCAGTAGTTGTGGCTCTCAGGCTCCAGAGCACAGACTCAGTAGTTGTGGCACGTGGGCTTAGTGGCTCCACAGCATGTGGAATCTTCCCAGCCCAGGGATCAAACCCATGTCCCCTGCATTGGCAGGAGGATTCTTAACCACTGCTCCAACAGAGAAGCCTCAGGGTGTATGTATCTTTTCAAATTAAGTCTTTCTCTGATTATATACCCAGGAGTGGGATTGCTACATCATATGGTGGCTCTATATTTAGTTTTTTTAAGGAACCTCCTCACTGTTGTCCATAATTGGTACTAGTTTACATTCCCACTATCAGTGTAGGAGGGTTCCCTTTTCTCCACACACACTCCAGCATTTGTTGTTTGTAGGTTTTTTTGATGATGGCCATTCTGACTGGTGTGAGGTGATACCTCCTTGTAGCTTTGATCTCCATTTCTCCAATAACTAATGATGCTGAGCTGAGCATCTTTTCCTGTGCTTCTTGGCAATCTGTATGTCCTCTTTGGAGAAACGTCCATTTAGATCTTCTGCCCATTTTTTGATTGGGTTGGTTTTGGGATTTTGGCTTGTTTTGTTTTTGTGTGTGTGTGGGGGGGTGTATATTGAGCTGCATGAGCTGTTTGTATATTTTGGAGATTAATCCCTTGTTGGTTGCCTCGTTTGCAAATATTTTCTCCCGTTCTGTGGGTTGTCTTTGTTTTCTTTATGGTTTTCTTTGTTGTGCAAAAGCTTTTAAGTTTAATTAGGTCCCAGCTGTTTATTTTTGTCTTTTTCATTACTCTAAGACGTGAATCAAAAAAGATACTGCTGTGACTTATGTCAGAGTGTTCTGCCTGTGTCTTCCTCTAAGAGTTTTATAATATCCAGTCTTGCATTTAGGTCTTTAATCCATGTTGAGTTTATTTTTGTGAATGGTGTTAGAGAATGTTCTAACTTCATTCTTTTACATGTGCCTGTCCACTTTTCTAGCACCACGTATTGAAGGGATAGTCTTTTCTCCATTGTATATTCTTGCCTCCTTTGTTGTAGACTAGTTGATGATAGGTGTGTGAGTTTATGTCTGGACTTTCTATCCTTTTCCATTTATGTATATTTCTGGCTTTGTGCTAGTACCATACTGTTTTGATTAATGCAGCCTTGCAGTACAGTTTGAAGTCAGGGAGCCCGATTCCCCCAGCTCCATTTTTCTTTCTCAAGATTGCTTTGGCTATTCAGGGTCTTTTGTATTTCCATACAAATTGTGAACTTTTTTGTTCTAATTCTGTGAAAAATGCCATTGATAATTTGATAGGGATTGCATTGAAACTGTAGATTGCCCTAGTTAGTATAGTCATTTTGACAATGTTGATTCTCCCAAATCAAGAACATGGTATATCTCTCCATCTGTTTGTGTCATCTTCGAGTTCTTTCATCAGCATCTTATAGTTCTCAGAGTACAGGTCTTTTACCTTCTTAGGTAGGTTTATTCCTAGGTATTTTATTCTTTTTAATGCAGTGGTAAATGGGGTTGTTTCTTTAATTTGTCTTTCTGATCTTTCATTGTTAGTGTATAGAAATGCTTCAGATTTCTGTATATTAATTTTGTATGCTGCAACTTTACCAAATTCATGGATGAGCTCTAGTAGTTTTCTGGTAGCATCGTTAGGATTTTCTATGTATAGTATTATGTCATCTCCAAACAGTGACAGTTTTACTTCTTTTCCAATTAGGATTCCTTTTATTTCTTTTTCTTCTCTGATTGCCATGGCTAGGACTTCCAAAACTATGTTGAATGAAAGTGGTGAGAGTGGACAGCCTTGTCTTGTTCCTGATCTTAGAAGAAATGCTTTCAGCTTTTATCATTGAGTATGATGTTAACTGTAAGTTTGTCATATATGGCGTTTATTATGTTGAGGTAGGTTCCCTGTGTGCCCACTTTCTGGAGAGTTTTTATTATAAATGGGTGTTGAATTTTGTCAAAAGCATTTTCTGTATCTATTGAGATGATCATATGGTTTTTATTCTTCAGTTTTTTTATGTGTATCACACTGATTTGTGGATATTGAAGAGTCCTTGCATCCCTGGGATGAATCCCACTTGATCATGATGTATGATTATTTTTACTGTGTTGCTGGATTCGGTTTGCTAATATTTTGTTGAGGATTTTGGCATCTGTTCATTAATGATATTGGCCTGTAATTTTCTTTTTTGTGGTATCTTTGTCTGGTTTTGGAAGCAAGGTGATGGTGGCCTCATGGAATGAGTTTAGGAGTGTTCCTTCCTCTGCAGTTTTTTGGACTAGTTTCAGAAGGGTAGGTGTTAACTCTTTTTTTTTTTTTAATTTTTTTAAGCTCTTTTTTGGAATATAATTGCTTTACACTCGTGCCATTTTTTGAGGTACACCACAGTGAATCAGCTGTATTTATACATATATCCCCTCCCGTGACTCCCTCCCACCCTCCCTATCCTGGCCCTCTAAGTCATCACCCATCATCGAGTTTATCTCCCTATGTTATGCATCAACTTCCTACTAGCTATCTGTTTTACATTTGATAGTGTATATTTGTCAATGCTACTCTCTCACTTTGTCCCAGCTTCCCCTTCGCCCCCTCCCAACCCCGTGTCTTCAAGTCTGTTCTCTAAATCTGCATCTTTATTCTTGCCCTGTCCTCCCCTGGTTCATCAGTACCATTTTTTTAGATTCCATATATATGAGTTAGCATACGGTATTTGTTTTTCTCTTTCTAGCTTACTTCACTCTGTATGACAGACTCTAGGTCTATCCACCTCATTATAAATAACTCAATTTCATTCCTTTTTTATGGCTGAGTAATATTCCATTGTATATATATGTGCCACATCTTCTTTATCCATTCATCTGTTGATGGGCATTTAGGTTGCTTCCATGCCCTGGCTATTGTAAATAGTGCTGCAGTGAACATTATGGTACATGTTTCTTTTTGGATTATGGTTTTCTCTGGGTATATGCCCAGTAGTGGGATTGCTGGGTCATATGGTAGTTCCATTTTTAGTTTTTTAAGGAACCTCCAAACTGTTTTGCATAGTGACTGTACCAACTTAACATTCCCACCAACAGTGCAGGAGGGTTCCCTTTTCTCCACACCCTCCCCAGCGTTTACTGTTTCTAGATTTTTTGATGATGGCCATTCTGACTAGTGTGAGGTGATACCTCATTGTGGCTTCTCTAAATGTTAGATAGAATCTGCCCATGAAGCCATCTGGTCCTGGACTTTTGTTTGTTGGGAGTCTTTTAATCACAGTTTCAATTTCAGTACTTGTGATTGGTCTGTTCATATTTTCCATTTCTTCCTGGTTTAGTCTTGGGAGATTGTCCCTTTCTTAGAATTTGTCCGTATTTTGTAGGCTGTCCATTTTATTGGCATATAGTTGCTTGTAGTAGCCTCTTATGATCCTTTGTATTTCTGTGGTGTTCATTTTAACTTATCATTTTTCATTTCTAATTTTATTGATTTGAGCCCTCCCTTTTTTTCTTGATGAGTCTGGCTAAAGGTTTATCAATTTTGTTTATCTTTTCAAAGAACCAGCTTTTAGTTTCATTGATCTTTTCTGTTGTTTTCTTCTTCTCTATTTCATTTCTTTTTGTTCTGATCTTTATGATTTCTTTCCTTCTACTAAATGGGTTTTATTTGTTCTTCTTCCTCTAGTTGCTTTAGATGTGAGGTTAGGTTGTTTATATGAGATTTTTCTTGTTTCCTGAGATGAGATTGTATTGCTATAAACTTCCATCTTAAAACTGTTTTTGCTGTGTGCCGTAGGTTTTGGATCATCATGCTTTCATTTTCAGGTCTCTCTAGGTATTTTTTGATTTCCTCTTTGATTTCTTCAGTAATCCATTGGTTGGTTAGTAGCATATTGTTTAGCCTCCACTTTTTTGTGTCTTTTACAGTTTTTTTCTCGTAGTTGATTTCTAATCTCATAGTGTTGTAGTCAGAAAAGATGCTGGACGTGATTTCAGTTTTCCTAAATTTACCGTGGCTTGCTTTGTAGCCCAAGTTATAATCAGTCCTGGACAGTGTACCATGTGCACTTGAAAAGAATGTGTATTCTGCTGCTTTTGGATGGAGTGCTGTATAAACATCAATTAAATCCATCTGGTCTTACGTGTCATTTAAGGTCTGTTTCCTTATTGATTTTCTGTCTCGATCTGTCCATTGATGAAAGTGGGATGTTAAAGTCCCCCACTACTAATGTGTTACGGTCAATTTCCTCTTTTATGGCTGTTAGCATTTGCCTTATATTTGAAGCGCTTCTATGTTGGGTGCATATATATTTACAGTTGTTATATCTTCTTCGATTGATCCCTTGATCATTATGTAGTGACCTTCTTTGTCTTTTCTAACAGTCTTTAAAGTCTGTTTTGTTTGATAGGAGTATTGCTACTTCAGCTTTCTTTTGATTTCCATTTGCATGGAGTATCTTTTTCCAACACTTCACTTTCAGTCTGTATGTGTCCCTAGGTCTGAAGGGATCTCTTGTAAACAACATATATACTGGTCTTGTTTTTGTATGGATTCATCCAGTCTTTATCTTTTGGTTGGCGCATTTAACCCATTTATATTTAAGGTAATTATCTTGTCTGTTCTTATTGCCATTTTCTGAATTGTTTTGGAATTTTTTTTTTAGGTCTTTTTTTCTCCCCTTCCTCTTTTGTTCTCTTGTGATATGATAAGTAACTGTAGTTTTGTGTTTGCATTTTCTTTTTTGGGTGTGTATCTGTTGTAGATTTTCAGTTTGAGATTACTGTGAGGCTTTGATATAACAGTCTATATATAAACAAGATTGTTTTTAATTACTGGTCTTTTCACTTCAAATGTATTTCCAATATCCTGCATTTGTGCTCTCCTCGTGATTGCTGATTTCGATATCATATTTTTGTGTGGCTTACTTCCTACCTTTACTGTTTGTTTGCCTTTACCAGTGAGCTTTTCCATTTGTAATTTTCCTGTTTCTAGTTGTGGCCTTTTTTTGTCTGCCTAGAGAACTTTCTTTAGCATTTGTTGCAAACCTGGTCCAGTGATGTTGAATTGTCTTAGCTTTTGCTTGTCTATAAAGCTTTTAATTTTGCTGTCTAATCTGAATGAGAGCTTTGCTGGGTAGAGTAGTCTTGGTTGTAGGTTCTTCCCTTTCATCACTTTAAATATATTTTGCCACTTCCTTCTAGTCTGCAGGGTTTCTGCTGAAAAATTAGATAATCTTTTTTTTTTATAAATTTATTTATTTGTTTGTTTTACTGCTGTGATGGGTCTTTTTTGCTGTGTGCAGGCTTTCTTTCAGTTGCGGTGAGTGGGGGCTCCTCTTCATTGTGGTGCGCGTGCTCATTGCCGTGGCTTCTCTTGTTGTGGAGCATGGGCTCTAGGTGCGTGGGCTTCAGTAGTTGCAGCACATGGGCTCAATAGTTGTGGCTCACAGGCTCTAAAGCGCAGGCTCAGTAGTTGTAGCTCACGGGCTTAGTTGCTCCGCGGCATGTGGGATCTTCCCAGAGCAAGGATTGAACCGGTGTCCCCTTCATTGGCAGGCAGATTCTCAACCACTGCGCCACCTAGGAGGCCCTAGATGATAACCTTAAGGGAATTCTCTTGTATGTTATTTGTTGCTTTTCCATTGTTGCTTTTAATATTTTTTTTCTTTGTCTTTAATTTTTGTCAATTTCATTACTGTATGTCTTGGCGTGTTCCTCCTTGGGTTTATCCTGTGTGGGGCTCTGCTTCCTGGACTTGGGTGACTTTTTCCTTTCCTATGTTTGGGAAGTTTTCAGCTATCAATCTCTTCAATTATTTCTCAGGTGCTTTCTCTCTCTCTCTCTCTCTCCCTCGTCTTTCTGGGACCCCTATAATGCGAATGTTGGTGTATCTGATGATGTCCCAGAGGTCTTTTAAACTGTCCTATTTTTTTTTCATTCTTTTTTCTGTTCTGTGGCAGTGATTTCCACCATTCTGTCTTCCAGCTCACTTAACCATTCTTCTGCCTCATTTATTCTGCTACTTATTCCTTCTAGTGTATTTTTCATTTCAGTTATTTTATTGTTTGTTCATGCTTGTTTCTTCTTTAGATATTCTCCTTCTTAAACATTTCTTGCATCTTTTCAGCTGCAGGGTTGTAGTTCTTCTTGCTTCTTCTTCTGCCCCCTTGTGGATGAGGCTTGTCTAAGAGGCTTTTGCAGGTTTCCTGATGGGAGGGACTGGTTCCTGCCCGCTGGTGGGTGCAGCTGGGCCTTGTCCCTCTGGTGGGCAGGGGTGTGTCAAGGGGTGTGTTTAGTGGGCAGCTGTGGGCTCAGGAAGACTTTTGACAGCCTTTCTGCTGATGGGTGGGACTGTGTTCCCACCCTGTTGGTTGTTTGGCCTCAGGTGTTCCCACACTGGAGCCTAGAGGGTGTTGGGTGGGGCAAAGTGTTGGTGAGAAAATGCTGGCCTCCTGGATGGCTGACACCAATGAGTACTCCCCAGAACTACCACCACCTGTATCTTTGTCCCTGCAGTGAGCCACAGCTGCTTCCCACCTCTGCAGGAGACCCTCCAATATCAGCAGGTAGGTCTGGCCCAGGATCTTATGAGCTCACTGCTTTTTCCCCTGAGTCCTTGTGTGCATGAGACCTTGTGTGTGCTATCCAAGAGTGGAGTTTCTGTTTCCCCCCAGTCCTGTGGAATTGCTGTGATCAAATGCCACTGGTGCTCAAAGCCAGATACTCTGGGGGCTCCTCCTCCCCTTGCCAGATCCCCAGGCTGGGGAGCCTGACGTGGGGCACAGAACTTTCATTCCTGTGGGACAACCTCTGTGCTAATAATTATTTTCTAGTTTGTGGATCACCCACCCAACGGGTATGGGATTTGATTTTATCGCGATTGTGCCCCTCCTGCCATCTCGATGTGACTTCTTCTTTGTCTTTGGATGTAGGGTATCTTTTTTGGTAGGTGCCAGTGTTTTTTTGTAGATAGTTGTTCAGCAGCTAGTTGTCATTTTGGTGTTTTTGTGAGAGATGATGTCCTACTCTTGTCTCCCATCCCACAATTTCTTTATCCATTCATCCTTTGATGGACAGTTAAGTTGTTTTCATATCTTGGCTATTGTGAATAGTGCTACAGTGAACATGGGGGTACATATATCTTTCCCAGTTAGTGTTTTCTTTTTCTTCTGATAAATACTCCAAAGTGGAGTTGTTGGATCATATGGGAGTTCTATTTTGCTTTTTTGAGAAATGTCCGTACTGTTTTCCATAGTGGCTGCACCAGTTTACATTCCTACCAACAGTTCACAAGAGTTCCCTTTAATCCACATCCTCACCAACACTTGCTATTAAGTCTCATTTTGATAGTAGTTATTCTAACAGGTGTGAGGTGATATCTCATGGTTTTGATTTGCATTTCCCTGATAATTAGTGATGTTGAGCAGCTTTTCATGTACCTGTTGGGCCATTTATATATGTTCTTTGAAAAAGTGTTCACATCTTTTGCCCAATTTTTTTTTATTAAAATATCGTTAATTTACAACATTGTGTTAGTTTCAAGTGTACAGCAAAGTGATTCAGTTATACATATATGTATAAATATATATATGTTCTTTTTCAAATTCTTTTCGCTTATAGGTTATTATAAGATATTGAGTATAATTCCCTGTGCTATACAGTAGGTCCTTGTTGTTTACCTATTTTATATGTAGTATTGTGTATATGTTAATCCCCAAATCCTAATTCATCCCTCACCCCCCCATCCCCTTTTGTAACCATAAGTTTGTTTTCTCTCTGTGAGTTGATTTCTGTTTTGTAAGTAAGTTCATTTGTATCATTTTTTAGATTCCACATGTCAGTGATATCATATGATATTTTGTCTTTCTTTGTCTGACTTCACTTAATGTGGTAATCTCTAGGTCCATCCTTGTTGCTGCATATCTTCTGCCCAGTTTTTAATTGGATTGTTTGGTTTCTCGCTATTGAGTTTTATGTATTCTTTATATATTTTGGATATCAGCCCCACATGAGATATATGATTTGCAAGTATTTTCCTCCATTCAGTAGGTAGCCTATTAATTTTCCTTTTGATGGTTTCCTTTGCTGTGTATAAGCTTTTTGGTATGATCCTGCCCCACTTATTTATTATTGCTTTTGCTTTTGATGTCAGATTCAAAAAATCATCACCAAGACCTGTGTCAGGAGCTTACCACCTGTTTTCTTCTAGGAGTTTGGGGGTTTTGTGGTATTAGGTGTTACATTTCAAGCCTTTAATCCATTTTGGGTTCAATTTTGTGTATGGTATAAGATAATGGTCTGGTATCTTTTTTCTTTTTTTTTTTTTTTTGCATGTGGATGCCCAGTTTTCCCAGCACCCTTTATTGAAGAGACTGTCCTTTCACCATTGTACATTCTTGCCTCCTTTGTCATAAATTAATTGGCCATACATGCGTAAGTTTATTTCTGGGCTCTTTATTCTGTTCCATTCATCTATATTTGATTACTATAATCTATATTTGATTACTATAGCTTTGTGATAGAGTTAGATATCAGCAAATATTATGCCTTCAGCTTTGTCCTTTTTCTTAAGATTGCTTTGACATTTTGGGGTCTGTGATTTCAAGTAAAATTTAAGATTGTTTGTTCTATTTCTTTGAAATATGCTATTAGAATTTTGATAGGAATTGTGTTGAATCTGTAGATTGCTCTAGGTAGTACGGACATTTTAATAATATTGATTCTTCCAGTCCACGTGCATGGAATTTCTTTCTGTTTGAGCCATATTTAGTTTCTCTCATCACTGTCTTACAGTTTTCATTGTTCAGGTCTTTCATCTCTTTGGCTAAATTTATTTCTAGGTATTTTGTTCTTTTTTATGCAATTGTAAATGGGATTGTTTATTTCTCTTCCTGATAACTTATTATTAACTTATAGTTATTTCCTACATAGCTCTTAGACTTTTGTTAAGTGGGCAGAACACAAAGATTCTATACTTGCACTTTGTCAAGTTTATATCTTCTTGCTGGGACCCCTTCTTGCCCTTTTTATCCCCCTCACCTACCCACACACATTATACTAACTGATTTTTTTGCTTTTATTTATTAAACAAGTATTTAATTGTCTGCTATTATGTGTCAGGTAGTGTTCTAGACACCTGGTTTACTTCAGTGAACAAAAATAGACAAAAGTCCCTGCCCTGGTGGGTCTTACAGTCTATTGGAGGATACAGAAAATAAACATAAAGTAAGGAAACTATATAATGTGTTGGAAGTGATGGTGCCATCAAAGAAACATAGCAGGGTGAGGGGGATTGGAAAGTTCCAGAGTGGAGGTGGGAGTTGGGGTTTTAAATATGATGGTCTGTTTAGGCCTCATTAAGTATATGCTATACTTGAAGGAATTAAGAAAACCAAGAGGATATCTGGGGGAAGAGCATTCCAGGTAGCAAGAACAGGCTTTAGGAAGGCTTACATAGGCAGGAACATGTCTGTCATGTTCTAAGAAAAGCAAGGAATCCAGTATGTCTGGCGAAGGGCAAGAACAAGGGGGAGATGGCAAATGAGGTCAGTGAGATAATAGCTAGCCAGATTATTAGAAGGACTGAATGAAAGGGAAGCTGTGGGAGGTTTTCACAGAGAAGAAATATGTTCTGACCTGTGTTTTAGAAGATCACATGACTGCTGAATTGGGATTGGAATGTAGGGGACAAGCATGGAAGCAGGGAAACCAGATAGGAAGCTATTTTAGTAATCCCAGTGACAGGTGATAGTGGCACACAACAGGGTGATAACAATGGAAATGGTTAGAAATGGTTGGATTCTGAATCCATGTTGAAGATAGTTTACAGGTTATGCTAGGCATTGGACGTGGAGGTAAGATGGCCAGAGTAGGAGCAGGGAGGGGTGCTCAGGAATAACTTCAAAGGTTTTTGCCTAAGCCCAGAGAGCTGTGGAGTTGCATCACCTGAGGTGGGAAAGACAACAAGCAGAGTGGGCAGTTGGATCCAGGAGTGAGTTTAGGGCAAGCTGTATTCTAATATATGAATTTGGGAGTCATCAGCAATGGTATGTAAAGCCGTGAGACAAAGTGATATCACCAAGGAATGAGTGTAGACAGAAAGCAGCAGAGGACCAAGGAGGTGTCTTGGGACATTAAGAGTTAAGGGAGAAGAGCCTCCAACCAACAAACGATATTGAGGATGAACCAGTGAGTTTAAGAGAACAACCCAAAAAGTGTACTGTCCCAGAAGCTAAGCCAAGATCCTTTATCAAAGAGGAGGGAAGCGATCAGTCATGGCAAATGCTGAAGTCTGGTGAGAGTACAGAATTGAGGATTATTAGTTTTAACAATGCCACTGGTGACCTTCGCCATCTGTTTCATTTGAGTGCTGGAGGCAAAACTCTGAGGAGTCAGTTTAAGAGAAAATGTGAGGAAAGGAATGAGAGACAGTGAATAAAGACAACTCTTAGTTTTTGCTGCAAAGAGGAAAAGAGAAATAGAGTGTAGCTGGCCAGAGAAGCGAGTTGAGACTTTTTTTTTTTTTAAAGGCGGGAGAAGTAGCCACATGTTTTTTTGCTGATGGGAAGGATCCATAGAGGTGGGAAATTCGATAGAACAGAAATAATTGAATTGTTGGAACAATATCCTGTCTGTAATAGGTGGGATAGGACCTGATGCACAGGTAGGATTATATTTAGGTAACAGCCTGGATAGTTTGACTGTAGTGACAGGCAGAGTATATGGGTGTAGATTATTGCTAGATGGTTAGATGTAGTTTTGAGAGTTGAAGTTTCATTGCTTCACTTTCCTCAGTAAGGTAGAAAACCTATTATAAATGCATCTAAGTGCAATATAATTTGATATGAGCATTTTGACATGTTAACCAAGTTATTTGTTCACTAACAAGTACCTGTTGAATTCATACTACATACCAGGCATTGTTCTAGGTGGTAAATATATAGCTGAGCAAAAGTCCTATCTTTAGGGAACATCTGTTTTAGTGGATGGAAACAGAATAAGCATATGTGGCAGCTTCAGTTACTGGTATGAATGAAA
The DNA here is from genome assembly GCF_030028045.1 of Hippopotamus amphibius kiboko. NCBI lineage: Eukaryota > Metazoa > Chordata > Mammalia > Artiodactyla > Hippopotamidae > Hippopotamus > Hippopotamus amphibius. Next base: position 201,319,028 of record NC_080187.1, on the reverse strand, counting down.
ATAAAGCAGTGTAAAGGGGGAGGGAGGGAGGTCTTTCTTATAGGTTGGTCACAAAAGTCATTTCTGATGAAATGATAGCTGAGCAGAGATCTGAATCAGATGAGGGGTAAACCATGCAGGTATCTGTACAGAACATTTGAAACAGAACAGCCAGTGCAAAGGCCCTACACCAGTAACATCTTGCCATATTGAAGCAACGGACTAGTATGGCTGAAGCAGAGTGAATGAGAGAGTAGGTGGAAGAAGTCAAGTTCAGAGAGGTGGTGGGGGGCCCAGATCATGCAGGCCTTGTAAACCATTAGGAGGACTTTGGTTTTTACTGAGATAGGATGCTGCTCTGGGAAGTTTTGAATAGATGAGTGATGTGATTTTATGTTTCAAAAGGCTCAGTGTGGCTGCTCTGGGGGCAGGGGTGGGATGGAAAAGGGTAGAAAGGAGAAGCCTTACTTGGCTATATCCATAAATCTTAGTGACAGATGATGGTGACTTAATGCTAACAGTGGAGATGGTCAGAGTTGTCGGGTTCTGGTTATATCCAGAAGGAAGAGCTGAAAGGATTGGCTGACAGATTGCATGCAGGGTGAGAGAGAAGTTGACTACAAGGTTTTGGGGCTGTCTTACTGGAAGACTAGATTTACTGTTAATTGGGGTGGACAAACCGAGGGCAGAAAAGGTTTGGAGTAGTAGTATCAGGAATTTGGGTTTTGACAAATTTAATTTGGTCTACTGCTTCATATTTCTATCTAGGGTCAAGTAGGCAATTTTATATATGGCAACATGGGCATATAAAAGGTCAGGACTAGCAATGTAAGTTTGCATATTATCAGCAGATAAAATACTAAGGTATTTAAAGCCATAAGCCTAGATGAGGTAAGTAGGGCGTAAAGCATATAGGGAAGACATAAGAAGCCTTGGGGCATTCATGCAGTTAGAAGTCAGATTGTCAGATTGCTGAGGAGCAGCCAGCAAAAGGAAACAGGAAACAGTAGTATCTGCTGAGGTGGGGGGAGAAAACTGTGTCGGGTCCCAAAAGCCAAAGAAAAGACTTCAAGAAGGCAGAAATGATCAAGTGTATCAAATGCTCACAGGGTGTGTAATGTGAAGACTCATAAGTATTATTTTTGCTGAGTTTTACCTGATGATTACTCCTAAATACATGTCTCCTATCTCTAAACTGAAAGTGCCATGAGGTTGGGCGTCTTACACACATGTAGTAGAAGCTCAATATTTGTTGAATCTGTACTACTGCCACCCTCTTTGACCCCTCATCCCTCATCTCTTTCTAATCTTGCACTCAAGTATATTCTTTACATTGCTGCCCATTTGTCTGACCTTTCTTGCCTAGAAAGCTTCAGGGGCTCCCCATTATTTGCACTATAAAACCCTGGCACCTCTCCTGACAAATCCATCCATGTCATCTTTTTCAGCTTCATGTCCTATCACTTCCTATTCATACCTATACCCTAATATGGAACAATTTATACTTCTGTCTACAGACTGTATTATTTCATCCTTCTGTGGCTTTACTCATTCTGTTTTTTCAGCTTAAGATGACTTTCCTCCTTTGCTTGACTAAAGTCTAGCTTGAAGAATTAGGACGCTTTTGTGAGCCAACTCATTCTGTCCACAGGCAGCCTCCACAGTAACTATATAATCTCTATCACAGTTCTTATAATCTATTCAACTTTTTTATATGTCTGTTATCTTCTCTAAAGTATAAATTTTTTAGGGTCAGAGGTGTATTTTTACCTTCCTCTCCATGGTACCTATCACAGTGCTGTCTTCTTGGTAGGCACTCTATAAATACTGAATTTTGAGAGAACAGGAAAATGAAGGGAAGGCATGCAAATGTGAGTTGAAGATTGTCTGGATCATTGACTTGACAGTAAGTAGAAAAGAATGGTACATGGTAAATTCTAGACTAGGTCAAAAGGTAGATATTTGAAAGAAATGGGTAAAGATGTACATTGTAATATAAATGTATATCTATACTTTGTATAAAGGAGTATAAATGCCTACATCGAAATAATAGAAAAAATAGGAAAACCATTTTTAACTATTCCTTATAATTCCTCAGTTATTATATAGAACATATAGTATATTAATAGTATATGTTAGAAAATATGAAGTAGACTATATATTACATATGTAATTTATAATTTTTTAAAATACTTTCATATTAATTTTTTAGGATATCAATGCAAGCCTGAATAAGAATTTCTCCTTCCTAAGCCATGGCATATCAGTTGTACAGAAATACCACTTTGGGAAACAGTCTTCAGGAGAGCCTCGATGAGCTTATACAGGTGAGGGACTAAAAATCAACATTTTTATTTAGATGGATCTGTAATAATCCTTGTTCTCATAATTATGAGAACTGCATAGTCTGTGTTGCTTTAAGGTAAGCTTGGATAAGTTAATGCAGGTCTTGAGATTTAAATTAGAATTTTGAGTTTATATTTTAATTTTAGGAAAATTAACCTTTTTATATAAACCTCGTACCCAAGAATATATTATGTATTTCCATTTATTTTCATATATTTTGAGCTTTGATGAGATTTATTGATTTTTTTTTAACATATTATTGGTCTCAAGTTTTTTATTTAAGAGAAACTTGGTTCCTTCACTTTATCGAACACTTCTTTCCAGATACTGTGAAGGAGTGGTTGACAAAGTTTTGTCCTGGTGTTGTAACATCACTGCATGTTTTCTTTTCAAAATTAGGTTTGTGTCAAGATAATGCAAGAAAATAGTCAGACTTTGCTTCTTAGTTGTCAGTTATGACAAAAAATAAGGGACTCTAGTTTAGAGGCTCTGGTTAACCTCCGTTCAGTTTTAGATGATAATTCATATACTTTTGTTTTATTTTTGTCTTTAATGTTCTTCCCTAAGAAGATTCATGACCTTTATTTTTTCTCAGTCTCAACAGATTACCCCCCAGCTTGCCCTTCAAGTTCTACTTCAGTTTGATAAGGCTATAAATTCAGCATTGGCACAGAGAGTCAGGAACAGAGTCAATTTCAGGGTAAGGATATTTTCTTAAATCCAAAAGCTGCACCATGGTTGTTAAAATAGTGCTTTTTAGGACACCTACATATTTATTAATCATAAAAAGAGATGGCTTAATCAAACTTTGGACCTTATTTTATAACAACTAAATCCTGCTTTATGTTTAAATGATCTGTATACTAAGTTCCTCTACTTAATGTGAGAAACAGAGTTGTTTTTAGATTCTTATCCCATTGTTTCACAAATCAGCCTGTGTATGTTTGGCTACCTTCCCTGAAGAGTTACTGAGATTTCAGACATCTGAAATATTATCTGCAGGATTGAAGGTAAGTGAGAGTAATCTCTAAGGATCAGTTATGTTTTTTAAACTCTCACCACGAAGTTCAGACTTATTTCTAGAAACGTCATGTTGCATCCCACCTACTCTTAGATACATAGCTTATAAAGACCTGACCTGTTGGGAGATAATGGTCTCTTCTGAATCATTTGTACTTTGAACAGTAATCCCAAACTGAACAAACTTATCTTTCTCAATTTGATGGTAAATTCAGGTTAAAAAGTGAAAATCAACATATGAAACATATGAAAAGAATATAGACGTTAATTTGCACTTAAGAGAACGTCAGAGTTTGGGGATTTTGGTTTTAGTTCGTGATGAAAAACACAAAAGAAAAATTTATCATTTACTCAGTGAACATTTCAAGCCTATTAAATACGAGGCATTGTTCTGGATATTGGGTATACAGGGCAAAAGAAGACAGACAAGGAAGGCCCCCTTTGACTTATTTTAGTGAAGGGATAAAATCTGCATCTATTTTATATTCATATAAATAAGTCACATCAGTTTCATACACCTAACAATTATCTGGAGTAAAATGTGTGTTTATAAAATTTTATCAGTGAATTCTTGAATTTTTAACAGTAATAATGCTGGCAAAGTTTGCCTTTTTTGGTTACAACCATACATACAAATCTGCCTAGTTTGTCATTTAGAACCTAGTCCTTTAATTCTAAATCGATCCATGTTGATACGTAGACTTTTGTGCGTGTAGAAAATGTTTGACTACTTATCAGAGTTATAGGGTTCACAAGGCCTGAGTGGTCTTCTAGTTGTATTATTGTCGGGTTCTAGTTTGGATCTATTTAGCTAAAGGTAAATTAACTTTAATAAAGTGTTGCTCAGTAAATATATGTAAAAAATGTGTTTATTAGAGGTGCATTAAAGATAGTTCAGCTAAAAGTAAATTTAAAGTGTTATTCAGTTATAGATATATGTAAAAATATTAGGTGCATTAAAGATACAGTTTAGTCACATATCATCATATAGAAGGAACTTTTTGAATATAAAGAATAGAATTTCAGCATATTTGAATGTTTACATGCTAATCATAAATCTTAAAGACATGCCAAATTCAAACTTGTTCAAATTATTGACACACCAATTAGATATGACAATAACTTACATGCTCATAGGCTCATTGGATTATACACAAGTTCAGGGAAGCCAGAAATGAACATTGAGGTTGGCATTTGGTTATTTAGCCTTCCAAAGGCTCAATCTTCAAGGAACAGATCTATTTAAAAAAAAAAAAAAAAAAAAAAAAAAAAAAATTTTTTTTTTTTTTTTACATTTACAATTCTGCATCTTTTTACAGTAGGTCCGGAGTGATTTTCTTTGCAATAATCCCACCCCTCCACTGAAATTTCTCTTGCCAAGTTGAATCTAATGCATAATTAGTGATACTATTGATTAGTCTCTTTAGAAACCCATACTTCCCTTGAAATGATACTATTTTGGCTTTTTTTTCCCCTAGTCTCTGGCCCCTCTCTCAGGCTCCTTTGTAGTTTCCTCCTGCCTGTATCACTTAATTGCTGGTTTTCCTTAAGTTATCTAGAGTTCCACATAGTCTTGAATGATCTCATCCAGCCCTTGGCTTTAAAGTTGATAGGCTCCCATGCTTGCTTCTACACTCCAGCTGCTTACTGGGTATGGTAAGATGTAGCTGAAACTCAAATGTAACTTTCCTCCCAAACCAGCTTTTTCTATGACTGCATTGTTACATGAGCCAGAAACTTGGGAATAACAAAGATTTCTCTCTTCCCCACCCGACCATATCCAGTTGGTTGTCAAGTGTTGACAGATCTACCTTTTAAAATCTCTCCACTTCTCTGGACCCCCTTTGCTCCTGCTATCACCCAGCTACTTTCACCTGATTCAGCCAGCTAAAAGGTACCGGCTTCCTAGCTGCTCTGCTTCCTTCAGTCAGACTCCCCTCTAGTCTGTTCTTCACGTTATCACCAAAAATACAAATCTCACCATGCTACTCCTCTGCTTGAAATCCTTCATTGACCTCCTAATGCCCTCACGATAGGTAAAGCTTTCCCAAGGTTCTCCAAGATCTCTTCCACCTTAGGATCTCCCGTCATATTCTGGTTTCTGGAACTACTATCCCATTCCAAGTACTTGTCTTCCTTTCTGTTATCGCACCTTTCCCTTGACTCCTTTTCATTTGTCGGGACTCTAGCCTTCTCTGTCCTGTCTTCTGTACTGTTGGGTGCCTCTGCTGTACTCCCGTTGTACCCAGTAACTTAATCTTTCATAGCACTGTTACACTGTGTATTTACTTGTTTTAATGTAACCTGCTAACCTAAGCTTCTTGGATGGCAGGGATCATATGTGTATCACTTACCGTTATATCCTCAGAGCCTAGTATAGTCTAATAAATAGTAATTATTCATTAATTCATTCATAGCCATTATAGTTTCCCTAATCATTCTCATTCTAACTTAATAAGACATTAATTAGAGCTCAGTTTTTGGTATACTAAGTAACACTGCAGGGAACAGTTTTGTGCTGATTTTTTTTTTTTTCCTGAAGGCATATAAATGTCTTATTGAATACTAAATTTCGTATGTAAATACTTGTGCATGTGTATATCTCTCAGGTTTTGACTATATTTTGTTGGTGTCCACCCTTGCACCATCATCACACTCTTCAGAAAAGTTCCTTTTTATGTTCAGATACCTATTTCTCCTAAAAAAAAAAATAATTTTTTTTTTAACCAGAAGAATGTCAGTTGCACAGGACGATAATGTTGTAATCTTAGTAAATTACTGTGTTAGCCACTAAGTCACAGGATTTAAATTAATGTTTCTAGGAATTCCCTGCTTTTGTACAAATTTGGAGAATTAACACAATAAAATAGGTTGCTTTTAAAAAGTATTTACATAAAAATTCAAATGAATTTTCATAATTTAGCCATGTGAGGGCAGTATAAACACAACTTCAAATTTCCATTCAGCTTTTCTTCACATTTCAGGTAAGTTGCAGGCTCTTCCCTTAGCAAATTTGTCTAGGAATTTTTGCTTTAAGTGATAGTATGATTAACACTTAGCTTGCTTGCTTAAGATTTTCTTTAATTTTCATCCTGTTTTGAGAATTATGTACTTGTAGCTCTGTCTTCTTAAATTAGAGAAAAATGTGAGGGAAAAAAATGACTTTTCATGGTTTGTCTCAATGTTTTGTTTTAAAGGGCTCTCTAAATACATACAGATTCTGCGATAATGTGTGGACCTTTGTATTGAATGATGTTGAATTCAGAGAGGTGACAGAACTTATTAAAGTGGATAAAGTGAAAATCGTAGCCTGTGATGGTAAAAGTAAGTGTTTACCCTAATTACTGTGAAAGCAAAGGTACCTGAAATCTTGTTTTCATGAGTCTTTAGAAAATTTTCATCTGAAATTAAGAGTGGAAATGGCCAGTGATCCACTCCCAGATAGAGACCTGGCTTCTTTCTCAGCTAGATTCTGGATTCCAGGCTTCAAATAGTCCTCATAATTAACTTTAAACATTTCCTATGACACGTTGAATTTGTATGGGGGGAGAAAAACAAATTAATAAGCTTTTCTTCCCTACTTCAGTTGCAGATTTGAAGTGTTTCTTAAGCTTTTCTAAGTGTTTCTTAAGCTTTTCTTTTTCTTTGAGGAAGTGTTTGATTTCAAGAATTTATCCTGTGTGGTTTCTGTGTTGTTGGATACCTATACATTTTATATTTTAAAAACGATTATTTAAGAGTTTACATAACCGTAAGCGTCTTATAAGTCATAATGGTAAATCTCTAGGCCTCTGATCTGTTAAATGCGGGTATTTTTATAGCAGGCCTAGAAATTTATTCAGGTCCTTAAATGTTTCAAAACTATATTTTCTTTTTGCTAATTGAATTTTAAATATATAAATTGTATTTTAAATATCCTTACTTTTACTTTGTATTCTGAACAATTTGTGTTTAAAGCAGCTATTCGTGAAATTAAATAGAGAATACTGTCACTGTCCAAGAAGGGGAGTTTTGAAAAGCAAGAGAAAGAGAAATGTAGAAAGCAGTATCTACATTTCTCAGGTTATAGATTAAGTCTCTTTATATATTTTGGCTTTCAAAGAAATGCTCTAATCACTGAAAAGGTATAAAGACAGAAAACCACACAGAAGGAGAACATCATTTGTAATGTCATCTGGAGATAACAGAGCACTTAATATTTTAGTGTATAACCTTCTACTTATATTTACAGTAATATATGTATGCATATATACTCATTTGCAAATATATCATTTTTCACATATAGTCATTAACTGTTCTCTCAAACCTGATTTTTGATAGCTGCCTAAAATTATACCTTTATCCCTTTTTAAAGAAATCATCTCTTCAGGATGTCAGAGTCTCTGAAACTAGCAGTGTTACAGTGGCTTGTATGTTTCAGAGGGTTAACCATTCTAAGAACTTTAAGATGACTTTTTTTATTGACTACTTTGTTCCTTGCTGTAACAACAAAAATCTGTTTGTAATTTTATAATTCCCAGATCACAAATGGTAACACTTCTATATGTCAGATAATGTATACTTTTCTTCATGTCTTTCTTATAATTTAGGCTAATAACATCCTTATAACCCTTAGGTTTTCAAATTTTTACTACACTAGAATTTGAGCATTAATGTATAATTTCTAGACTGCTATCAAAATGAGTTAATGATATGAATCAGCACTGTTGATAAAACTTTCATACTGATGGAAATGTATCATTTGAAGCATATCTAAAAGTCAGTGAAGGCCCTTGAGCAAACAGTATCAAAGAGTCTGTGTAAACATGTATTTTACTTATAGGTAATCTTTAGAGTTTATTTCTCTTGCTTAAAGATACAAGATTATATCCACTGAGGTTTGAAAAAACAAAGTACAAATCAGCCTTACCTACTGCAGTGGCTTCTGAGGAACTTGCCCCACTTACAGCACAGTATAGTAACTGTTCTTCAAAGAAAAAATTGTTGAGTATTCAAGAAAAGCTTAGATTGTGTTCCATGTACTCCGTGTCAGCAGAAAATAATACAATCATTAAAATATAAATGGTTGTGGCATTTGGAGGTAGAAGCTTAAGTAATTAATACCATTCCTTAGTAACCAGATAAATACAGTGCTACTGTGAAATAAGCCCATTTTTTTTCTAAAAATCAGCTTTCTGAAATAAAGTTCAATTCCAAATAGAGAAGCAGAAAAAAAGTGATAGTGGCTAGAATTTTAGTCTTTTTCTCGCCAGGAATTAAATACAGTTCTCTTCTGATTATATGTTATAGTCCTTTGTGGTTTTAAATTTTGGGGCAGTAGAGGATTTGCAAAAAAAAAAGTATAGCAGCTGTATGAACCAAATGTAGTACAGCTTGATTTCTCTTAACATAAGTATAGAGGCTAAGCGTTAACTTTTCTTTTAAGGCAGAGGTAAAAAGACATTTAAGTTGATTCTTGAATTTACTCTTTCTCCTCTTGTTTCCTAGATACTGGCTCCAATACTACGGAATGAACAACAAAAAAAAAAATGGCTTTTTAATGCCATCCTGTTATTGTTCACCGCTTTTTGAAGAGAAGCATAGAAGAGACTTTCTTTTAATTTATTCTAGCATTGCAGAAATGACTACACTGTGCTGTACTATCAGAGAATTCCAGTAGAAAGAAGCTTAATAACTCTGTACCCTCTTACATTACCTTTATTATACAGCATGAAGAAACAACTTTTTTTAATGACAAATCAAACACTGTTGCCTTCCTAAGACCATTCGTTAATAAATTCATTTTAAAACTCAATGTGAGTAATAACTGCTAGAGCTACTAAGCTAGCAACATGAAGATATTAGACAAGCATTTTGAAAGAGCACCGTGTTCCTTGCAAAGGAAATTAGAAAATGCATTCATTTCAGTAATGTTTAGTTTTTACCAATTGTAAGTTTAGCTGCTGAAAGCATCAGCAGGGGCAAGACCAAAATTCCAGGCTAGAACTTTCTTTAGAAAAAAAAAATTTTTAAGTACAAAATCAAAGGTAATTATTGGTGTGAAAACCCTAAATACAACTCAACTAGGAAAAATTAGGCAGTCTTTATACAACTTCTATAGCTAAAACAAACAACATAAAATATAATCTTTACATGACATGTAAATTATTTCTTAAATTGGCCATGTCAGTCATTTCATTTTTAGAATGGTCTACATCTTACCAGTTATTAGACTTTCAATAAAAAGTCTTATTAAATGTATGCCATATCCTTGTGTACTTGAAGGAGAACGTTTTCTTGGTATATATGATGCAAAAGTGGCGTTTCTAAAATGTCACAGAGGGAGAATGTTTATCACTTAGTAGGAGTAGGCTTTTACAGCCCCATCCTATGGTCCTTCCCATTTCAACCCTTTTCAATGTGAAGCTGTCTTTTCACTCTCAGTCTGCTGAGAGAGAATAGAGTTGGCAGCAATCTTCAGCCAAGTCGCTTTTCATAAACCTAGTATTAAAAAGATCTTTATATTGCACACAGGCCCCCCCCCCCCCCCCACCTTTTTTAGTTGTAGAACGTGTTATATAATAGGTGTCATCATTTTTAGGTAATCAGTGCTGAATCCGAGCTATGTGAGGCAGTGGCCAACATCATTGACTTCATTATGAGTGCCCTATGTGTTACATATAGTCTTCTAGATAATTCTCACAGCAGCCCTGAAAGAACTTTGTTCTCCTTTTACAGATTTAGAAGCTTAATTACCAAATTAGGATTTTTCTTAATTGCAGTTAGTCAAGGTCAATACCTTTTTATTTTGGAGGTTCAACATAATGGTTAGGAGACAGGTTATGTTGATAGTAAACTTACAATGGGTGTAGAAATTTGTTTCTTGAGTAAATTATGATTTAAACTTTTTTCATGTTATTAACAATCACTGAGATCTTCCAGAAAGAAGTATAGGGCTGGAGGTGTATATTTTGGGGGATTTTAAATGCTACAAATGATGTCCCTAGATTGTGCTTACAAAAGGTACAGAAGCAACGTTGACCTAGATGAGTTTCTTATAGGAAATAGTTGACTGCCATGACCTACTAATTGGTGTAATGACTGGGTGCGCCTATTATTACTTCAGCATGTCAGTGTAGTCCTTGATTCTTACATTAAAACTGTCATCCTTGCAGCCCATTCTGCATAATCTGTTTCCAATGTTCTCTTCCTAACCTTTCCTACCAACGGTCACATAGTCTGCTCTAGTTAAATTTGAGAAACAAAAATGTCTGATCTCGGATTTTTCTTTTGTCTTGGTGATGCTGTTTCCTTCATTTCTCATGACTCCTTTCAGAATCAAAATCCTACCCATTCTTCAAAATTTAAATCCGCTTGTATCTGAGTGTAGCCCATATCGATCTCTTCCCTTGTGAGCTCTTAACAAAGAAGTCATGAGGAAACACAACAAAGGACAAGAAGAACTTATATCAGTTTCAGTAGTCACTCATACTCATCCAGGTAACTGGTATGGAATACCTAGTGTTTATAGTGTACCTAGGTATAAATCCTAGGGATTATACCACATTCCACCAGTTGAAACAAGTTCTTATACTTAGGTCAGCCACCATACACACCTCTGTTTTTGCCAGGGCAGGAGTGCAGAAATCATAGCCTGACATTTACTCCTCTCAGTTCTAATTACTTGCATATACATCACATGGCTAACATTTGCATAGTGATATAGGTGTTTTAATCTTCCCACAGCAGTGCTTGGACTTTACTGGAACTTAACAGAATTGACACAGTCAGAGCTTATACCACTTTGGTGTAAGCTTTCCCACCTGGCCACAGCTCCAGTGATAACAAGCTTACTTGCCTGTTAACATGGAAGAAGAAAAGAAGTTCATTAATTCATCTATTAAGTAGGACTAAATGTAAAGCCTGGGCTTTGTGTGGTAACATAGAGTCAGTCCTGTCTAGGTGCATTACAAAGTGCTATTTTAACACCCAACTAGTGGACAAAGAATAGCTTCTTTGGGTTAAATGCCAGACTGGTCATAGTTTGGTTGTTTATAGTGATCTGTCTTCAGCTAATGTTAGGGGAAAAAAGTATTTTACCTCTTGGTAGACATCAATCCCAGCGTCATAAGGTATGTTATTTTCAGTTTTGAGTGGGTCATAATTGAATCGCTAGTAGTAGAATATGTACATGTATTGGAATGTGTGTGTGTGTTTCACTCAACTGGGGAAGCAGTTATTTGTGGCATAGTTATAAAATTTGGAATCAATAAAGTAGAATGCCTTGTTTTGTCAGTCCATTCTAAAAATGCCCCCTAATTTGGTGAAAATTCATCCAGCTATTTTTTATATGCTGTAGTAATAACAGAATCTTATTTTTCAGTACATGGGTAGATAGAATGTGCCTGGGGTTTGGGGCAAGGCCTTTTACCTTGTAAGAGGGATAAGAATTTGGCAACATGCAGCAAAGGATTTAGCAGGATTAGTTCAAGAGAGCATTGTGCAAGAAAACTGTCAACAGTATTGTCTCTTGAATGTCCCAACTCTCTTATTCTCTGATTCTTTCTTCCTCTGCTTTTACTCATTCTGTTCCCTTAAGTGAACCACAAAACACCTGGAATGGCCAAAGCAAAAACAAAACTGAAAGCATCATGCTTCCTGTTTTCTGACTATATTACAAATCTATAGTAATCAAAACAGTATGGTACTGGCATAAAAACAGACACATAGATCAATGGAGCAGAAGAGAGAGCCCAGAAATAAACCCACACATATATGGTAAGTTAATTTATGACAAAAGAGGCAAGAATATAAATGAGGGAAGGACAATCTTGTCCATAAATGGTGTTGGGAAACCTGGACCACAATCTTATACTACACACAAAAAATTAACTCAGAATGGACTAAAGACTTGAACCTAAGACCTGAAGCCATAAAACCAGAGGAAAACATACATGTGTAAAGCTCCCTGTTATCAGTCTTGGCAGTGATTTTTTTTGTATTTAGTACCAAAAGCAAAGGCAACAAAAGTAAAAGTAAGTGAAACAACATCAAACTAAAAAACATCTCTGCACAGCAAGGGAAACCATCGATAAAATGAGCAGGCAGCCTACAGAATTGGAGAAAATATGTGCAAATTATATACCTGATGGGAGATTTATATCCAAATTACAAAGAATTCAGGCAATTTCAGTAGCTAAAAAACAGGCAGATCTGAATAGACATTTTCCCAAAGAAGACATAAATATAGCCAACAGGTACATGAAAAGATGTTCATTAACCAGGGAAATGCAAATCAAAACCACAGTATCACCTCACACTTGTTAGAATGGCTCCTATCAAAAAGACAGCAAGCATTGGCAAAGAGGTGAAGAAAAGGGAACCCTTGTGCACTGTTGACAGGAATGTAAGTTAGTGCAACCACTATGGAAAAGTATGGAGATTCCTCAAAAAGTTAAAAATAAAACTTACCTTATGATCCAGCAATTCCAACTTCTGCGTATTTACATGAAGACAAGTGAAGTCACTATCTAGAAAAGATATCTGCATCTATATTCAGAGCAGCATTAATTACAACAGCTAAGACATGAAAATAAGTGTCCATTGATGGATGAATGCATAAAGAAAACATGTTATCTATGGCCCACAAGGATCAGAATATTATTCAGCCCTTAAACAAAGGAAATCCTGTCATTTGCAACAACACGGATGGACCCGAAGGCATTATGCCAAGTGAAATAAGTTAGAGAAAGACAAATATTGTATGATCTCACTTCTGTGTGAAATCTAAAAGAAACTGAACTCATAGATAAAGAGAACAGATCCGCTGTTGCCAGAGGCAGGTGGTGACAAGGTGAGCAAAGTGAGTGAAGGTGGTCATTAGATACAAACTTGCAGTTATAAGTGCAAGGAATGTAATGTATAGCACAGTGACTATAGTTAACAATATTGTACAACACCAGTTTGAACTGTGGGAGTCCACTTATACAGGGTTTTTTTTTTTAATAATAAATACTACAGTGCTACATGATCCACAGTAGGTTGGATCCACAAATATAGAATCACAGATATAAAAGAACCACATGTACAGAAGGCCAGCTATAAGTTATACATGGATTTTCAACTGCAGAGGGTCAGCAACCCTAACCACCTCATTGTTCAAGGGTCAACTGTATTTAAAAGTTGCTGAGAGTAGACCTTAAAAATTCTCATCATAAGAAAAAAAATGTTAACTGTGTGGTGATGGATATTAACATTATGGTAATCATTTTGCAATATACACATATATAAAATCACCATTCTGTACACCTAAAACTGATACAATGTTATATGTCAATTTCAATCTCAATTTTTTTTAAGTTCCCATCTTCAGAGACTTCTAGTCATGCCAGAATAACAAGGACAGGGTTTAACCTCCTCCCATAAACAATTAGAAAAGTAGACAAAATGTGTGAAACAGTGTTTTTCAGACATTGGACGACAGGCAGCACAAGGCTGTAATCCTTAAGAAAGGGGCAAAAAAATACATGAGCTCTATAATATTCCAGCTCTCTGCATGGAGGCAACACCCAAACTATAAGGACTTCCCTGGTGGTCCAGTGGCTAAGACTTTGCCCTCCCCACACAGGGGGCCTGAGTTGGATCCCTGGTCAGGGAACTAGATCCCGCATGCCGCAAGAGTTTGCATGCCACAAGAGTTTGCATACCACAACTAAAGACCCTGTTGCAAAGAAGATCCTGTGTGCTGCAACTAAGATCCTGTGTGCTGCAACTAAGACCTGACGCAGCTAAATAAATAAATTTAAAAAAAAAACAAAACAAACAAACAAAACCCGAACTATAGACACAGGGTGAGGGGAACCCAAACAGAGCCTGGCAACCTTGCTGAGTTGAAAAGACACTGAGATCAGAGTTTAGGAAAGCTGAAGTGATTGAAAGTTGCAGCATTCTAGAAGGAATCAAAATAGTGGTCCCCTAGACTGTTTGCTGAGTATTTGGCTGCACATAAGTAGAATGACACTCTACAAAATAAAGCAAAGTGTAACTAGGGAGTTAGTTATAAATAGCAATTCCCAAAGCTCACACAGGGTGGGGGACCAGAGTGAACAGTTCTCAGTAGTCACCTAGGGCATTAAATAGAGCAAGACTCCAGAGGGTCATGCCTCAATAGTAGACTAAAATGGAGTAAAAGCTACTTAGCTTAGAACCACCCTAGCAAAGGTGAAAAACCGGATTTGAGAGGATCAAACTGATTAGTAAATAACTGCCAAAACAACGCTCAAAAAATTCTGTCAACAACGTCCAGATTCTCCTAACATAGCACTCACAAAAAATTTAAAGTAATTTAAAAAAGTTACTAGACATTCCAAGAAGCAGAAGGTGGTCCATAAGTAGGAGAAAAGGTAGTCCATAGGGAAAGACCCAGAAGTGATGGGAATGATAGAACTAGCAGACAAGGATATTAAAACAGTTAATTTTGTCCAAGTATTTAAAACATGAGAAATGAAAAAATATTTTTAAAAATAACAAAACAGAACTTCTAGGAATAAGAAACAAAATAGATGCAATGAAAATTTAACTAGATAAATTAACAGCATATTAGACACTGCAGAAGAAAAGATCAGTGAAATTGAAGACCTAGCAATAAATCTAGCCAAAATACAGTACAGTACAGTAAACAGTACAGAGACAAAAGACTGGGATCATAGCAAGTGGAGATTTCTACATATCGTGCGCACCCCCAAGAAGGAAGGGAACAATTCTTAGGAAATAGTCAAATTTTTCCGAATTTGCTGAAAACTATAAATCAACAGAGCAAAGAAGCCTTAATAAATGCTACACCAGATAACCATGTACCTCATAATCTCATCTAAGACCAGTGAAAAAGAGAAAAATTTTTATGTAATCAGAAGTAAAGGTCACTTTGTAACCACAGAAACAAAGATAACAAACCCACAGTTTTCTTGTTAAAAAACTATGTACTTAGAAAACAATAAAACAAAATTTTAAAACTGCTTAAAAAGGACCACCTGACATTCGTTAGAATGGCCACTATCAAAAGCAAACACAAAATATGTGTTTGTGAGGACGTAGAGAACTTGGAACCTTAGTACACTGTTGGTGTGAATGTAAAATGTTGCAGCTGCTATAGAAAACAGTATGGCATTTCCTTAAAGAATTAAAAATAGAATTATGATATGATCCAGCAACACTACTGCATATATAACCAAAAGAATTGAAAGCAGAGACTCAAAGAAATATTTGTACACCCACGTTCATAGCAGCATTATTCATAATAGCCAAAAGGTGGAAGCAAGCCAAGTGTCTATCAACAATTGAATGGATAAACAAAATTATCAATATATATACATGCGCAATGGAATATCATTCAGCCTTAAAAAATATTTGGACACATCTAAAATGGATGGACCTTGAGGGCATTATGCTAAATGAAATAAGCCAGTCAAAAAAAGATAAATATTGTATAATTCCACTTATATAGAGAGCAGTCAAATTTTTAGAGAAAGAAAGAATGGTGGTTGTCAGGGGCTGAGATTGAGTTGTTTAATGGGTGTAAAGTTTTGGTTTTGCAAAATGAAAAAGTTCTGGAGACTGGTTGCACAACATGAATGAACTATACCCCAAAGTGATTAAGATGGTAAATTTTATGTATATTTTACAACTGTTATTACTCTTTTAAAAAAAATGCTGAGGGAAAAAATCTTTCTCCCTGCCTCTCTCAGGTCTGCCTGCTCTACTCAAGCCCCACCACTTCTAAGGTTTCGTCACCATTCTACTTCACATGTTTCTTAAACTCCCCTGAACTCCTAGACCACCCTACATAGTGTTAGATAATCTACTTGTCTTGAAACTTAACCTGTAAGAGCCTTGAAAAAGACCGTCTTCAGCTTGTTTGGGGGTTCCTCTAGTGGCTAGAGGAAATGTATCAGTCATTGTCCGCTCAAAAGAAAAGAAACCACATTAAGTATTTCAAACAGAAGGAATTTAATACAGCAAGTTTGTTACAAAGGTGTTCAAACAGCTTGAGCAAAAGATGAAAGGTAAGTGCATCTAAAGAACAGGAACTGAGGAAGCAGCTAACACCCCTATAGCCAGAGGGAGCAAAAACAAAATGATATGAACCTGGAGCCCACAGTCACTATGCCACTGAGGCTGCAACTGTTGGACCATGTGCCTGATCAGAAACCAACCATCCTGCACTCACCAGCCACAGCTGCCACGGTGCTGTTGCTGTCACTGCATCTACTGTCACTTCTTCTATCACTGCCATTGCTTGTGACACTACCAGAATGTATAAGATAGATAGTTTCTCCCTTCCTCTCACCTTCCAGTATCCCAGTAGTGCCGCTCAAAGGTAGAACGACACAGAAATCCAGCTGCAGGGAGTCTGGGAAATGTAGCTTGTGGATCTCCTGCCACAACAGTGCAAAGGGAAATACTGAAGAATTAACATGGAGCTGAAAGACACTATCCAGCACCCTCCTTTGACTATTCAGCATATGCTCCCATCCTTTTGCCTGTTTTGAGATTTACATACAATAACAAACTCTCTCTTCTACAAAATGCGCTTAGCCTGTCCCCCAAAAGAAAGACACACATTCCTATCACTGGGAACATCTGCTTGAGATGTTAATTCCACACAAACACCGCCTCCCTGGATATTTTGTACTGTTAAGACTAAATTATAAAAATTACTCACCACCAAAACTTTTAAAGGTAACAACAGGAGAGGGAAAAGATTAACATGTAATGTTTACACACACAAACAGAACAAACATAGATGACATAGCCCTCATTTTTATAAATTAAATAGCCATCAGACATATTTTTTTCACAGCCCATATCATTTTCCAGTTGCCTTCAGTCATCACTTTAGCTGACTGGGATTCTTTACCTGGTGGGGAGACTCTAAACTTCATTCCTGAAGTATTTAAGTTCTTAGTGAATTTTCCCCTAGTGAATTGCTAGAGCCTTTCTTTAACTTGTACAACTGAATTATGGGGGCAGTAAGGATTTGTTTAGCAACAGCCATATGTCCCTTGATAACTGGGATCAAACACCCCAGTCAGTATAATAACCCCCTTCTTTTCCCATTGGTCCAGTGGCACAAGAACCCTAAATGCCCAAATGGGAGTCTCAATTTCCAATTCAGTGGGAGCATTGTTGGTTTCCTAGTAGATATATTCTTCCCTTGGGACACAACCAGCAGAGCCCAAAGTTGCAGGTACAGGAAGCAAAAATTATTTGAGTGGGTTATTAGATGTAACATTGCTAAGAGCCATTCTCACTTACCCCCTTGATTCCTGGACCCTTTGATTCAATGACAACCCATTAGCAAAGAGCATCCCTAATGCCCAAATTGTGGCTTATGAATAGCATTCACACTTAAGAAAAAAAAAACTTTTATGAGAATGGCTGATTAAAGGTAAGGGATAGGAAATATAACAAGCTTAGAAAGGTTTCTTATAACAGAAAATAAGGAAGCTATCCAAAATTACCAGAATCATGTCACAAGGAAACAGGAGCCAACTGTAAAGGGTTCTCACCAGCTGTTGTATGTTGAATAATGGCCCCCAAAGACATCAGGTCCTAATCCCTGGAATGTGTAAATGTTTCCTTATATGGTGAAAATTTTGCAAATGTTATTAAAGATCTTGAGATGGGGAAGTATAGGATAATCAGGATGGGTCCTAAGTGCAATCACATGTATCTTTATAAGATGGATGCAGAAGGAGATTTGACATACAGGAGAAAAGAAAGCAATCTGACCATGTAGGTAGAGATTAGAGTGATGCAGTTACAAGCCAAGGAATGCTGGCAGCCACCAAAAGCTAGAAAACACAAGGAAGAGATTCTCCCCAAAAGCCTGCAGAGGGAGTGTGGCCATGACAACACCTTGACTTGGCCCAATGAACCTGATTTTGGATTTCTGGCATCCAGAACTTTGAGAGTAAGTTTCTATTGTTTTAAGCCACTACGTTTGTGATAATTTGGTACTGTAGCCAAAGGAAAATACACCAGCCAAAGATGGAGCATTTTGAGCATCATCAAAATAATAATTGCAGTGAATCACAGCATATAAATTATATATATATATTTTTAACAATTCTTGAGTTCTAAATGAATACACATAAATTCGTTTGTCATTAGGTAACCAACTCATTATTCTGAAAACTGGTAAAGGGGAATAATTGCACTTCAGAGTAGCAATACAGTTGATAAGCTGTATTGTTAGAAAATTTTAAACAAAAAAGGATTTGTAGAATTAGGATACCACCATTTTGCAATTTGTTATGAAATAAAAGAACTTAACAATGATCATCAACAGCTACTAAAATGATTAGGAGAAAAGGTTATGGGAAATGCATAATCAGGCTGACCGCTTCCAAACCCCACAGTTCAATCCCAACATTAAAAAAAAGAAGAGAAAACAAAGACCAAATAGACATATGTACCTCCTGATGTGGTGGAATACGGAATACAAAACACCAAAATGAAATTTTCTTGACAAAAATTCAAACCTGAATCCCTTCAAGCTTCTTAAATCTAAGTACCAGTTTACAAGAATATTGGGGACCGGAATATATTAAATAATATTGCTGAGATCCTATCAGCAGAATCCAAAATATGGGGAACTGTTGAGGAAAAAGACTGAGCTTCTTCAATAAACTGCCAAAACAAAAAAGGTAGAGGGAGGGATCTACAATTAAAAGAGATTTAAGAGATTTATCAACCCTATGTATCTTAATTCAAATAACCCACTGTAAAACATAATTATAACACAGTTGGGGAAATTTAAAAACATTTGGTATCTCATTAAATTAAGGAATTACTAGTATTACTTTAAATATGTTATAGTTGGTTGGGTTTTTTTAAACATCTATTACTTATCTCAATTGAGATGCATACTAAAAAATAAATGAATGAAAAAAATATATTTGGGCTTTACTTCGAAATAGCCCAGTTGGGGTTGGAAAGTTAGTCCAAGAGTAGATAAAACAAGGTGGGTTAGGAGTTGATCATTTTTGAACCTGGATGATGGGTACATGGGAGTTTCATTAGGTTATTCTCTATATTTATGTCTGTGCTTGAAGATTTCTGTATTAAAGATTTCTTTTCAAAATATTTTCTACAGATCCTCATTGCTTACAGATAAAGTCCAAACTACTTGACAGAAGAAGAACGCTAGGTTTTCTGCAATCTGGCCACCTTCTAGGCTCATCTTCACCTTCCCTCATTCCCAGCTACCTCCTCTTTACCTATAAGGAGCTACATTCAGTTCCCTGAACATACCCTGTGTTTTCACACATTTGGTAATCCCATTTGCTTGCCTGGAAAACCCTTCATTACTTTCATCATTTGATGAACTCCAAGGCCTAGTCCAAGTGTCACTGTCTGTAAAAATCTTTAATAGAGTCCTTGCAATAAGACTAGTCCCTTACTTCAATAGACTCCTTGAAATAGGATTGATCCCTCCCTTCAAAGCAATCCCAACACATCATGGACATGACACTCTCGCACACCCCTTATATCATCCCATCATCATCCCCTCCCCTCCCCACCCAGATAAAATTCTATGGTCCATCATTATGATCACTCCCTTTAACATAACCTCAGCTCCTTTGCCCCTCTCTCAAACTTGCTAGGATAAATCACAAACCTGAGTAAGTCCTACTCTCTGCCTACTGTATGCCTGTACTCTTTTTTTCCCCATCTTTATTGGAATATAATTGCTTTAGAGTATTGTGTTAGTTTTTGTTGTACAACAAAGTGAATCAGCTACATATATACATATATCCCCTCCCTCTTGAGACTCCCTCCCACCCTTCCTATCCCACCCCTTTAGGTCTTCACAAAGCATCGAGCTGATCTCCCTGTGCTCTGCAGCAGCTTCCTACTAGCTATTTTACATTTGGTAATGTGTATATATGTCAATGCTACTCTCTCACTACATCCCAGCTTCCCCCCCACCACGTCCTCAAGTCCATTCTCTACATCTGCATCTCTATTCCTGCCCTGCCACTAGGTTCATCAGTACCATTTTCTAGATTCCATATATATGCGTTAGCTGTATGCCTGTACTATTGCAGCTGAATGGCTGATTTCATTTCAAACTCACTTTCCCTAATGTCAGTGGGTTCTTAAAGCTGCCAGGCATCTTTTCCCCTTGGTCTGGCTTTTTTTCCAGTTTCCACTCAGAAACAATCATTTAATACACTTTCCTCTTTCTAAACCTCCGATATCTCTTCCCCCATACACATCTCATAAAATCATCTTGCTCTTTATTTCACTGGACAAAATAAAGGTAATCAAGAAAGAATTTCCAGGATATCCAAATGGCAATGAACATATGAAAAACTATTGGGTTGGCCAAAAAGTTCGTTTTTCTGTACCATCTTACAGAAAAACCCAAAAGAACTTTTTGGCCAACCCAATACTTAACATCATCAGTCATTAGGGAAATGCAAATTAAAGTCACCATCTGATACTACCAACACCCACCAGAATGATTAAAATGACAAAGACAGATTAGCAAATAAGTGAAACAAATGCAACTCTCACAACTTGATGGTGGGATTTAAATTGGTAGATCATGTTGTAAAGACTATAGGACAGTATTTACTAAAGGTAAACATGTATATGTTATGGGCCAGCAATTTCACTCCAACATACCTACTCAATTGAAATGTTTGCATGTTCCCTATAAAACATTTCAAGAGCTTCATAGAGCACAATTCATAATATATAGATAGAAGCTGAAAACAGCCCAAATGTTCACCAGCAATAGAATGGATAAACTCTGGTATAGTCATACAGGGAATATTACACAGCAGTAAAAATCATTGAGCTAGGGCTACACACAACATAGGTGAAACTCAGAATGTTCAGTTTAAGAAGCCATAAGCAAAGGAGAACATAATACTTATAAAAAATTCAAAAACAGGCCAAAGAACCTATGGTGTTGTTACCAAACAGAACTTGGGTCCACTTGCCTGACATGCAGCAAAGCCAATCTAACACCAGGTTGTGATAAAGGAAAGTACTGCATTTATTTGCAGGACGCCAAGCAAGGAGAATGAACAGCTAATGTTCAGAAGACCTGAACTTCCCAACTGCTTTCGGTTTTTAAAGGCAACTTTAGGGCTGAGGGTTGCAGGATGTGTGATCGGTTTGTGGACATTCTTCTGATTGGTTGGTGGTGAGGTAACAGGGTGATGTTTCAGGAATATTAATCATCAATCTTCTGGTTCCTACCAGTCTGGGGTCTACGATCTTGTGATCCGCATGTAGTCAACACCCTCCACCAGATGGGAGTCTTAGTTTCTGCAAAACAACTCAAAGATATGCATCAGAGTGTTATCTCTATCCCTTCAGGAGGAACTAGGAGTCCTGTAACTCTACTGTTCAGGCTCTGTTTCCACATTTTCTACGTCTCTAATCTTAATTTGAGTCTACTCTTTGAAACTTCGGGAAGGCCTAAGAAAGGAAAGCTTTTTCTACAAGCAAGAACTGGAGACACAGAAGGGCTTGTGCCCAGGAGGGCCCCACAGGGTCCTGCTCAGTTTCAGTGTCAGGACAGTGGTTATCTTCGCTGCAGCTTGGGTAGTAACTGGAAAGGGACACAAGAGCCTTCTGCATTGCTGATCATGTTCTGTTTCTTGATCTGGGTTCTAGTTACACAGGTTTGTTCACTTTGTAAAAATTACAAGCTATATATTTGAGATTTTTGTACTTTTCTGTATGTATATTATACCTAAAATAAAATATTAAAGAGAAGAAGGACAGCATTCCACAAACTGCCGCATTGACTCATCTGTGTACATCTGAGTCCACCTACCCTGCCTTCACTCCTGTTACTGGGTGTGAACTGTGGTTCGTGCTTCCATCAGAGACAGGCCCTTCCTCCTGTGCACTACATAACCACCCTGTCTTCTTCACAAGGATGTCACCCTGGCAGATATCCTATCTCATTCCCATATCCTTTCCTCTTGACTAGATCTTTCCCATCAACTTACAAACATGCTATCACTTTTTTAATTTTTAGGTCGAACGGCTCTTAACCTGCCATTACTTTTATTCTCCTTCTCTTGCCTTAAAACAAGACTCAAAAGATTTATTTATACTTGCTGAATCCAGATTTGTTCTAACGTTCTCTTTGAACCATCTCCAATCAGGTTCTCACCTCCACACTCCACAAAAACTGATCTAATCAAGGTCACCTCCACGTTGTTAAATCCAATAGTCACTTCATCCTCATCCTAAGTGTCTTTCAACAGTTTTGGGCATAGTCATCAACTTCCTTTTTCCTGAATCACTTTCTCCTTTACACTTCCAGAATACTACACACCCGGTTTTCCTTCTACTTACTACACTAGCTGCTCCTTTCCAACTCTCTTTTGTTGGTTCCTTCTTGTCTTTGTGACCTCTGCATTTTGGACAGCCCTCACAACTCACTTGGAAGGATATTTCCTATTTCTGTTCATTCCTTTGGGACTCTTATCCACTTTCATGGCTTTACACATAAGCTGATAAACACCAGGTTAAGTGTCTCCAGTCCAGACCTCTCTCCTGAACCCAGATTCCTATCACGTTCATCTCTTCAACATCTCTACTCAGATGTCTAATCAGCATCTTCAGTTGTATATGTTCAAAATCAGACCCCTGATCTTCCCCTAAAAAAACCACTCTTTCACAGTGTTCCCGTCTCAGTTAATGGTAATTCTGTCCTTCTAACTTATCATCAGAACAAAACCCCTGGAGTCATTCTGGACTCCTCCATTGCTCTCACAAACAAACTCAATCTGTCAGCAAACTCTCAAACATAACCTTCAACACATTTCCAGAATCTGACTGCTTTCACCATTCCTGCCATTGCTCCCCTGGTCAAAGGCACGACTGCTAGTGCTGAGATTACTACCATAGCCTCCTAATGAGCTTCCCTGTTCCACCCGCACCTCTCAACCAGTCTGTCCTCAATGCAGCATTAAAATGTTAGTCAGATCGTGTCAGTCCTCTGCTCGAAAGCTTCCAGGGCCCTAGAATATCTCTCCGAGAAGACAAAGACCATGTAATGGGCCACAAGGGCCTTCACAGTGTATCCTCCTCCCCTATATTCTTTACTCTTTTCCCTTCCTTTCCTCTGCTCCATTTATACCAGCTTCCTTGCTGTTCCTGCTTCAGGCCTGGTGCAAGTCCTCTTGGCCTAGGATGTTCTTCCCCCCATTTATCCTCACGGATCATTCCTTCATCTCCTTTGGATGTTTACTCAAATGTCACCTTTCCATGAAGGGCCTCCTTGACCACACTATTTAATAATTTCCTCCCCATTCCACTCGCCTAAGGTCTCGTTCACTTCCTTTAATTTCTCTCTAGCACTTGTCTCCTAATATACATATATGTTACTTATCTATTTATAGTTGTTTCCCCACTAGTATATGAACAACATGAGCCTGGGGATTTCTGTTCTGTTGACTGCACTATCCCCAGTGTCAAAAACAATGCCTGGCAAATAGTAAGAACTTACAATTTGTGGAATGAATGAATGAGTTATTTCATTGCTTGTCATACACTCAAGTGTCATAGAGATGGGAACCATATCTTTGTTGTTGTTGTTTATTTATTTATTTATTTATTTATTTATTTATTTATTTATTTACTGGCTGCATTGGGTCTTTGTTGCTCCACACAGGCTTTCCATAGTTGTGGCAACCGACGGCTACTCTTCACTGTGGTGCGTGGGCTCCTCATTGTGGTGGCTTCTCTTATTGCAGGGCACAGGCTCTAGGCGCATGGGCTTCAGTAGTTGCAGCACATGGGCTCAGTAGTTGTGGCTCACGGGCTCTAGAGCGCAGGCACAATAGTTGTGACACACGGGCTTCGTTGCTCCGAGGCATGTGGGATCTTCCTGGAGCAGGGATCGAACCTGTGTCCCCTGCATTGGCAGGGTAATTCTTAATGACTGAGCCACCTAGGAAGTCCCGGAACCATATCTTTGTAATGACTGACTGACTAAGGGGAAGAAGAATAGATATTCAGTTCAATGGAAGGACTTAAGGTAAGCAATGGATTTAATTATTCTTTCCATTTTTTAATCCAAATACTTGTTCTCCCCAAATTATATCGTCTGTTCCCAAACAAGTTTAACGGCCTTTTCTTCATTAAATTTTCACAAAATCAAGGAAAGAGAGAATATTACAATGGGTAGTGTGCAACAAAAATATAGTTATTAAAACAACACTTATCAACAGTCCACAAGTCAAAAATAAAGAGGAAATTCAAGCCTTGAGAAGTAATACAAACATAGTTGCTCAATTCATTAATAAGATCTTTCCTTTCCACAGAAAGGGTATAGAAACAGATATGAGGGAAGGAAAACTCAACAGATGTGTTGGTTTCATTGCACAGTTTCCAAAATACACTAACCAAGTAAGGGAGCAATTTGACCTTTCTGAAGACCTCATGTTTGTTATTAAATAAAGAACACTTCCTGTTCACCTGAATGTATTTCTAGAGGAAATTTCAGTGCTGAGGGAATTCCAGCAACTTGTTCCCTCAAAATGATAGGTTCACATTGTAATCCTTTTAATGCATTTATATAACAATTTATCATTTATTTCACATGAAAATTTAAAGAGGAAGTTGACTATGAAGGCAAAAACGCAAGTTCTTTTCTCAGAACATGCGCACTTGGAAATTTTTCTGCCCTCTCGCAACTCCCCCAGAGGAGGACGAAGGACAGTCACAAAAGCTAGTAGGTGGAGAGGTTCACAACCATTGCCGCCAGGGACAGACTCTGCAGGGCTCCTCCGCGGAGCACTTGGCTATTCATGAGTCATCTCCATGGTGGCGCTGAGAGCAAGGTCGAGAGGACTCGGTGTGACAGTGCAGGTAAGTTGGTGGTGGCAAGGCCCATTACAAAGGAGCACAACCTTACCAACAGCAATCACTAACTTAGAACATTCACCATATCAGACACAGTGACAGCTATGTCAGAGTACGTGGGTTGCAGGGAAAGTTGACTGTGAGGGAACACTTGATTAACTGCATCAAGATCAGAAAAGAAGAAACGCACTAATGACATCATGATGCATTAGTGGGAACATCATTCAAATTACACGAATTTATTGGTACATAGATCACCTTTCCAGAGCACGTTGCATGCAGAACACCAGCTCTACTGTATACAAGATATGCTTATCTGTTTATAAAGTATCCTTTTCCCATCACAGGAGAATATAACTCATAGTTAATTGCCTTTGGATTACCTGATAATTATCTCTGGAGCTTTAGAAAGGAAACTATTTCACTGGGTTAACATTTATTGGGGATGGAAGGGTGGGACAGAGAGCACATGTGTGTACACACACACACACACACACACACACAACTGTCTCCCCACAAGGAAATGTATAAGCCACAGAACTATGGACAGTGACCATTGCACTCACATACTTAAATAAGTTTTGACCCGAGGCATAAAGATAGAATAACCACACCTAGTTTATTCTTGTTATCTGACATGGTTGTTAATACTATAGTCCCCCCCTCCCAAGTAAAATATGTTCCAGTTTGTCAATAAATTATTTGGTGACCTTACCTAATGGCTACTACCAGCTTTGCTATGCAACATTAAGCTTTGGCTATGAAGCTTGCAAAATCAGTGCTGTAATTTTCCCGTAAGGATATGCATGGTCATATTGGTTAAATCACCTTGCCTTTTCCCTTACAGAAAAGTCATGAATCTGGCGATGTTAACTAAATGAGGGGGAGGCTTTCAATAATGAAAGATTCAGCTGTGTTCCTCTGTATTCTTTTACATCTGCCACTTATACAGCCTGCCATGATTATTCCGGAATAATGGGGATTCTCTTGCTAGTCACCAGGGATTTTAAATGTCACCAATAGTTACAAGAAAAAGTCTCAGAGTTTTATCTTACTTCTGGCTTACTAGACAAAACATAGAGGTAGGGATTTGAATCAGAAGCTATTTATTTTTAAGTTAATAGTACAAAATAAAGGCCTTCTTTCCCTCAAAGTCCCCTCCCCACTGCCAAGCCTAGAATTATTAGGAATGGCTTCTCCAAAGAGTGGAAAAGCCGATAGCAAGAATTCAACTGAAATCCAGGGTCTCCCGCCACTCTTCCCTCCCTTACTCACCCAAATAGCTCACCGAACTGGGTGAGAAAGTCAGTGGAGGAGCTGTTGGAAGTGGGATGAGCCAACGGTCAGTGCTCACCCAGGGCAGCAATTTGCAAGGCAACAGACCTACTCACCCATACTCCAAGAGCAGCCTCCTGACCCTGGGTGATGCCATGGATTCCAGAGCCCTGGTCTCCCACCCCACACTATCCCAGCACGTTCTGGGCACGTTTGCACATGCTCCTGCCCCTCAGGTAGCAATCCTCTCACGGTGCATCTCAGAGTTCAGTCCCATAGATGGCCTTATAACGTAAATACTCTTCTAAGCACTGCAGAACATTATCATCCACCTTTGGGTCAAACTTGTTCGCCAAGAGGTGATGGTTCTGAAGGATCCAGTGCAGGTCCCCAGCCCCGTAAATGCAGACAGCCCGCTGGTGGGCTCCAGAGCAAGGTGCATAAGGGGCCCCCATACTGACGTCTCCCTCATGGCCCTGCCACTTGACCAGCCTGGCAATGGCGGTCATGTCTGAGATGTGAAACTTGGGATGGTAGGGGACAGAGCCGGGCATCCATGGTGCACGCTGCAGGGTGGCCCAGAGGTGTTCATCAGGGCTGTAGGTGTCTTTTGCCCATTCGATCAGTCGCTGGGATTTGGGGTTCTCTAAGACATGTTGGACAAAGGCTCGAGAAGCCACAAAATAGGCATTCCCAGTGAACATAGGTAAATTATCGGGGGGAGGGTCCTTCCTCTTGTTGGTTAGGTGCAATGTGTCTGTCACCTCATAGTGGTACTTCCAGCGAGATTTTTTGTACTCAGAAGGTACCTCGGACTCCATGCTGTTCTTCCCACTCAACATCTTGAGCGCCAGGACCATCTCAGCATTGGTTTTTATAGGAAAATCTGTCCCACATGTATTCAGTAAGTATTTCCATGGCACTGAGCTCTGGAGCAAGTCTTCCATACAGTTCAGGTCAGCCTGCACCCTGGACCAGGAGGCGTAAACCACCCGGACCAACTTACTGGCCATGAAGACATTTGGGAAGCAGGAAATAATGGCCTTGACTGCCTCTTTGAAAGTTTCTGGGGACTTCTCATCCACATGGACACAGTATATGTTCTGAGGGGCATACACAGCTCGCAGCAGCCGTTCAAAGTTTTCAATCTTCTCATGAACCACCATAGAGTATGCGATGGGGAAGTCTAACTCTTCTTTGCTCAGTGGGAACTGTATGAACTTCCTTTGGGCCTTAAACTGCTCACAGTCTCTGGTCATGTTGAGGTAATCGGTGTCTGTGAAAGGCTCCCGCTTCTTCCTGACCTCCAGATTGTCCAGGAGAGCCTTGACCACTGCTTCCTGGTCCCCTCGGGTGACCCCAGAACAGTTGATAGATCTCTTTGCTGGCAGCTTCAGGGACTTGTACAAGAGGTCCCTACAGCGCTGGCTTCGAAAGTCCCTGGACTCCAGATCCAGGGAATCTACGTCACATTTCAATCTGAGGGAAAGTCTCAGAGCAACAACAGCCAACAGCATATAGCAGCCCACGGCCCACAGATGATGCCCCCGGCAGAGTTTCTTCTTCCATCCAATCATCTTCATGGAATGGGAGATCGGTAGAGTTTGGGCATAGGGAAGGAGGAGGAGGAGGAAATCCTTGGACAGAACAAAGTGCCTTCAGTGACAAACTAACCCAGAACGTGCTCAAAGAGCATCAAGTTCATCTCCAAAGTGATGGCAAAAATAGGTCCCTTCTCTAGACAAATATCCTCAGTCAGGTCCTGCCTAGGAACTTCGTACACCCAGCTCGCTGGTGGAGGTCTACAACCTGACACTACACACCAGCTGATCATGCTGCGATTGGGTCAGGATCCAGCTCCAGCTCCACCTCCAGCCTAGGAGAGAGAAAGGGAAGCCGAGCTGACTACCTGCTGCTGTAGAGATGTAATTAGTAAGACGAAGTCCCCACCTTTCATTTTCCCTTCTTCCCCCCACACCTTACCACCCTGTTTTTAACATAGCTCTTATCTAGGAGACAGGATTTCTGATCGGCCTAGAGAGAAAAATCCATGAAATTCAGTCTCTCAGCTTCAGTTCTAGAAATCCACACATCCTC
The DNA here is from genome assembly GCF_030028045.1 of Hippopotamus amphibius kiboko. Taxonomy (NCBI): domain Eukaryota; kingdom Metazoa; phylum Chordata; class Mammalia; order Artiodactyla; family Hippopotamidae; genus Hippopotamus; species Hippopotamus amphibius. The sequence goes on along the minus strand of NC_080187.1, from coordinate 201,290,429 downwards.
TTAAAAGATAAAGTACACTTCTTGCTCTTATTTGACAGTTCATGTTTTAGGATGCTTTCACCACATATAATTCATTGGTTAGATGTGGCATCTAAGCCATGCTTTAAAGAAAATGTTCTTAAACAAGTACAAAAAAAGTGGATGTAATTCCAAAAAGATACTGTAATCATTCATATAGATAACACTCAGTCTATCCAAATTTAAATATATCCACACACAGAGACACACAGAGCTATGCATATACAATATTTAATGAGTGCTTTCTATGAGACAGAAATATTTCTTTACATTGTCCCATGGAATCTTCACAACATGCCTAAAACATATTATTAGGCCTCCTTTAGAGAGAGGAAAACAGAAGCTAAATAACTTGCCAAATATCACATACATTATAACAAGCAAATCTTGGACTCTTCCATACTCCCTCTTCCCCCCATTTTTTTTTTTTTTTTTGTCTGTAAGCCTAATACTTGTTCTTCCAAACCACAGCTACCTTTTAAATACAATACAGGGTACTTAGAAACTCCTATGTAAAAAAAAAGATAAACAACAAAGTCCTACTACATAGCATAGGGAACTATATGCACTATCTTATGATAAACTATAATGGAAAAAAACATGAAAAAGTATGTATATCTGAATCACTAAGGGTACTTAGTACCAACAAAGAAAAGCAGATACTATAGGGGGGCAAAAATCCCTACAAGGAGACAAAGAGAAACAAAATGTGACATACCCTTCCAGCAATAATTCTTTTCCCTTATCGTAATCTCATTCGAAGCATGATTGTATCCTCTTTAGTAATAACTTTTATGGGAATCTAAGAGGAAGAATAAATGAAAAATAAAGAAAGCTCTCACCTTTAATAGCTTCTTTCCTATTTAGGGAAGATCTCTTGCCACATGTGTGTTTCTTTTCCCAAGGGAAGATCGGTTGGGTTTCATGCAAGCAAACGTGAACACCATACCTCCTGGTCTTCTTTCAGCCTCTCCAAAATATGTTTTCTAACATTCACAGGACGTCCCAGAAACCAAGTCAGGCTCCTCCTTAATCTCTGTAAAGAGCAGCAGGTGACTCTGTCACTCACCTTCTGGCTTCCTGCTCTCAGATAAGAGAGCAAGCTCAGATCTACCATTCAGAAGCATAGTCTCAAGATCAAATCATCTAGGGAGGTGAGCAACAGGAAGAAAATGCTGGCAATGCCTGAGAAGACAAGCAGCATATTTGATCCAGAACAGGCCAGTGTTGTACCCATGTTCTCCTGCCACAAAACCATTCATAAAAACCTGTCAATGCTCATATGAGAACTTGAAAGCTTTTTCCCCCTTAACAAGGAACCATAGAAACACACAGGTATGCCCCTGTCTTCTTTTGGCCTGGAGTTCAGATATCACTCCTCTTATGTGCCCTGAATACTCCCTAATTTCACTGAAGAGTGAGTAATAAAAATGACTTTCAAGGATCGCTTCTTTTGTTGTTTTACTTTAATGGAAAAAAGTCAGTGAAAAGGAGAGTTTGCTCTTCCATGGCAACTGCTCAAAAGAAATTCATTTGCCTGTCTTTCCATGACTGTTTATTAGGTTGTAGAAATATCCTCGGGGTTCCAGACTGTAGATCTCCCTCACTAATGTCTGTGAGTCTAGGGTTCTTGGCAGTCTGAACAAGGATAACACTAAGGGCAGTTGGACTTCAGTGAGAACGCCGAGGGTAGTTTTGGCAATACGGTGTGAAAAGTGCCTTCTTCAGAACTGCTGACATTGTTTGCCACTGTTTGCCTCTCCCCCTCGCCCCCAAAGCACCCCTCCAAAAATGCAGCATTCCTGGCCAAATATTTGAAATCACAAATTTAATAATTTCATGTAAAGAACTTAACTAAGTATCAAGTAGATAACTGAAAGTGGGGGGAGGGGTAGATGATGCTAAAATATTAAGGAAGTAATAATTGCTGGAAGTAGCTACCACCCGTAGTTTGGAGGAAGGAGGGAAATACTTGGGAATTATTAACTTGAGAATTTGGTAAGAGGGGGTGTCAACAAGTGAAAACTCAGACCTCTGAGATGGGGACACCACTCAGGTGGTGCCAGGGTCTCTGAGCTCAGAGGAGGGCCTCCTAGGCTGAGATCCAGACCTCTCCTGAGGAGCCTGGTGTCTCTGTCCTCCGTTACTGTAAACTGGATTCAGTGCAGCTACATAAAGGAACCACCACTGCGAAGGAAAAGGGCGTTGACACGGTGATGCTCACAGAAGCAGGAAATACATAGAAAGCTAACAGGAAGTCCCGCCTCCAGCTTGTCTCCCTCCAGCGCCCCCTGTTGGCAGAGCCTATTAGGGGGCAGCTGGCAAAGCACAAACCTGGTTTGAAGACTTCCTCCATCCCACTTCACAAAGCTGAGTCCAGGAGGATGGACTTCGTGTGAAGACAGTGTAATAAGGAAGATGAGTTAGTGCTTCCTTCCTCTTACAAGCATTGCTTACGCAGCCCCCAATAAAGCACAGGGAATTTAGGTCTTTTCTTTTTTTGGACCTCGTCTGCCTCTGTAGATGAAGACAGACCAATGGCAGGGAGCCCTATGGAGTCATATGCGTCAGCTCTTTTGTTGGCCCCACTCCATCGACTCTGTCGTCTGCCAGCTTTGGTCACTCTGAGGCAAAAACGATGAAAGGATAAACACTTGCTCCGGTATCAGAATCTAGCAAAATCTTTCCAAGTTCTTTATATCTTACTTTTCTTTGATGGCTCCCTCAAAGTCCCATCTACTTTCCATAAAAAAATCACAGAACCTCTCAATAGAGATCAAATATTTTGAATATTTGATTTTTAAGGTAAACCAAATCAGCTACCCACTTTTATTTGCTAAATATATGCTAATCTAACATGAACAAATTGTGGGTATATTTTGTTAAGATAATCTACATACGAGTAACACCAGGTGTCTAGTGGTTATGGGCACACCTGGGCTTTGGCAGGAGAGAGCTAAGTCTGAATACTGGCTCTGTTACTTTCCAGCTGTGCGACCACAGGCAAATTCTGTCATCCTTCTGTGCTTCAGCGAGTTCCTTGGTATAGCTGGGGCTAATACTAATACCTGTTTTCTAGGATTGTTGTGAAGATTAAACAACATAACACATATGAGAGATTGGCCTTAAAACCCAGCATATGCAGCCCCTCACTGGAGGTTACTGTTGGGTAGTCACCAGTGCCAGCCCACAGAGGCCTATTTTACTCACAGAATAGTTCAAGGAGGGTACAAATAATGTTCTTTACCTCTGGATCAAGGAAAATTGTTGATGCTGGTGATGTGCCTAGGTGGGTAGATCAGGGAAGAGACCTGGAATTGTCCCCGTCTCTGTGCTCTGGAAAGAGGCTCAGTTTAAGTGGTCAGTGTTAGCACTGCAGAGGGGAAAGGTGCGCTGCAGCTGACCCCAGGGACGTGCAGGAGAGGTCACAGAGTAGCTGGAGAGAGGCACAGGGAGATCAGGAGACAGGCAGCCCGCAGAGACCCCAAAGCAGCAGATTCCACACCTTAGCTCCACGCTGGCCTCGACGAGGAGGTGGGGCACCGGCAAGAGGGAGGAAGAGCCCAGTCCCAGCGTGTCTGGGAACCAGGCAAGTTTCAAGGCGGGAGACCAGCCCTAGGGAGTGAATCCCTTCATGAGGGTTTTAGCCTTGCTGAGGCCCAACGGAGCCTGGTAAGCCTGGGGGCGAATGTGTCCAAGAGTCCAGGAGTACATGAAGATACTTACAAGGCCCAAGCACTGAAAATGATGAGGGCACTCAGCTCCCTCAAGTACTGAAAATAAAAGCAACATTAAACCTGATAATAAGTCTAAGTCTAACACAGTCCTGGGTTCCCACAATGACTACTGCTATGGTGTTGCTTCTGAAATAGCAGACTTTTCCCACTCAGACCGCTCAATCCTTTTCTCCTAATCATGAGTGTAGTCTGATTATTGCGCAAATAGCTTTGCCCGCTTGCACTGGTGTAGGAGTTCCAGCAATGGGGAGACTCAGCTGGGCTTATCAGGATGGATCCAGTGGAGTTTGGTGTTAACTTTGAGGGAGGTTACAGGGGACCTTATAGTCCCAACAAGAGGGTCAGAGGAAGCCCCAGGCAACAGGGATCCAACCATTTTTTTTTTTGTTCCATTTATTTTGTATTGTCACACCAATTAGAGCTGTTTATAGAATATTTGTACCTTTGAATGTATACATTTGTTAAACCTATACTCATTAAGCTATAAATTCTTTTTTTTAATAAAGTTATTTATTTATGTATCTTATTGGCTGCATTGGGTCTTTGTTGCTGCACATGGGCTTTCTCTAGTTGCGTCGAGCGGGGGCTACTCTTCATTGCGGTGCACGGGCTTCTCTTTGCGGTGGCCTCTCATTGCAGAGCACGGGCTCTAGGTGCATGGCCCTCGGTAGTTGCGGCACGTGGGCTCAACAGTTGTGGCTCACGGGCTCTAGAGCGCAGGCTCAATCGTTGTGGCGCACGAGCTTAGTTGCTCCACGGCATGTGGGATCTTCCTGGGGTAGGGATCGAACCCATGTCCCCTGCATTGGCAGGTGGATTCTTACCCACTGTGCCATCTAGGAAGTCCAGGGATCCAACCATGTTAAGCTGAGTTTGCAAACTGGGAAATGCACCCTTTTACTTATTATGGTGGCGTTTATCTCTAGTATGTGCCAATTTTGCCCTCTCATGATGAGACCGCAAGCTCAGCACCAGCCCGTAGGTATCAGCAGAATTCTAAGGCTGCCCAGAAGAGAAAGGTTGTATGTGGGTGCGGAGAGCAAGGGGAGCCCCCCTTGTCATGGCTCGAGCGCGGGTTGGAAAAGAATTTCCAGACACAAGTCAGAATGTCAGGAAGATTCTGTTTATTAGAGAGAAGGGACCCTGTAAAAACAGGCGGACGACTTCCTGGCAGACCAGGGAGAGCCAACACCGGTGGGCTCGCAGCCAACTTTTATAATCCCCAAACAAGGAAATGGAACTAGCGGATTGGTCAGTGTGCCAAAGGCAACAGGTTATCGTTAGGTGATAGGCTAGGGTCCTATATGGTAAATACCTAATATGGGGTCCGATTTTCTGCTAGCCCAAGTCATGAGTCAAAGATTGCTATGGGGGTCGAGATAACTCCAGAATCTCATTGCTATGAGGGTCGGGTTAACTCTGGAATCTTGTCTTGTGACTTTGGTATAGGGCTCCACACCACTGACTGGCTAAGGAGAGGCCATGACTCAGAGAGGCAGGAAATAAAAAGAGATAAGTGAGCCAAGTTAATGTGTTACCAGATGAGCTGGAACTGCAGTCTGAAAGAGACGAAAGGTACTGAGGCAGATGGGGTGTCGGTGCTTTGAACCCTAACCTTATTCAATATTCTGTATCAGTAGGCTCTTGGAGAAGATGGGCTATGATCTCAAGCCACAGAGAAGTGGTTCAAAGATTCAGCATGATCATCTTTGTCTCCAATCAGGGATGTAGAACCCAGCTCAGGCTCAGCTGAGGTTTTCTGGCTGGCTGGCTGGGGGCACTCTCCAATCCCACCCAGAGCTCCACTCCCTCTACACATCCAAAACTCTCCCTCCACCTGGACACACTCCACCTAGAGTGAAGCAAAAAAGAGATTCAAGAAGAAAAGAAAAGAAAAAACAAAAACAAAAACCCCACAAGTCCCAGTAAGTACTTATTCACTAAATGCAGAGGAAACTTCTGAGAATAGAAAAGAAAACAGTCTCCTCAGGTGAAATAATCCAGTTTGTTCCTCCCTGCTCCTTACATTCCCAAGGTGGATCACTTGCTAAATTGTAAAGGAGGCCACCTTTTCTCAGTCCCTCGACCCCCACCTTTGGGTGACACTCCACTTTCTACCAAGGCTGGGGTTCCTGCTTCTCAGCACAACAGACCAAGGAGCAGCCACAGCCAGGCTTTTCCTACGCCACCCCCGACCCCAGGAACTCATCAGCACGTGCATGTCCTCATTGTGGTGTCATGATCTAGAGGGCAGAGACTCAGCCCTGCCTCCCTATAGCTGCTAGCCTGAGAACTTGCAAATGACAGATGCACCAGGAATGTTTCCTTAATGGACAGCTTCCTCAGTGTCCCTGGGAGGTCCTCTAAGTACTGGAGTCCTGAAACCCTAGCCTACTAACAGCGGCTGGAATTGATGCATGGAGGTGCCCTCCAAATGTACAGAAAAATACAATACCGCAGAGCTGAAGCCAGTCGAAACCCAAACAGCATTCATGGGATTCATTTTGCTGAGGAAACTTCTTCAGAAGGAACCTTCCAAACATGAGATTTAAAGACACTTTGTTAATTATGATTGAGTTACCACCTACTGAGTCATTAGAAAGTAAACTTTTAAAGGGAACCAGGAACAAATGGCATCTAACACGGCACTGTTCCATTCATTCCCTCCCTTTAACACTGATTGAGGAAGCTGCTAAATTTTCAGTGTTAGAGATACCGAGTGGAGTAAGACAGTTCCTACTCTCAAAGTGCTCACAGTCCTGTGTGGGAGAAATGTTTGAAAATGGATTATAATGCCATGTATAAGTGCAAAAAAAGATATGTGTTGGATATAATGGAGGTCCAGAGGTTAAAACCAAAAAGGGAATGGTTAGCAATACAAGTGCAAATAAATTAGTGTAGGTCTGAGTGAAATCTAGAAATAGAAGATAAAGAATTTGTCTGGGTGCCTCCTGCATTGTTTAGGGAAGGATCTTGGCTAATGGCTACAAGAGGAATAGATATTATGGGTTAAAGAAAATGTCCCCTCATGGCAGCCATTTGGAAAAAGAATGTTAGATCCCTACACCACGTTATAAACAGAAATCAATTTCAAATTAAAAAGAAAAGACAGTTCTAAAATTCCAGAAAATATGGAGAACACTTTAATGATACCTAGGCTGGGAAGGTATTTTTACTATTATACCAAAATCTGAAAATTATAAACAAAAAAGAAACAGATTTGACTATGAAGAACTCACAAACAAAAACACAATTTAAAGTATAAAATGGGACTTCTGCGAAAGCACCTTAAAAGGCAGAAGCTAAGCCCTTTGTCCCTTCCTTCTTTTATTATCATGAATGCACATGGAATGGTTGGAACTCCAGCAGCTATCTAGGACCTGGAAGCAACACTGAGAAAGGAAGCCATGAGCTGAAAGATAGTCATACCATACAGCCACTTCACCAATTCTAGACTGCCTACTTCTGGGCTTCATTTATATGAGAAAGAAACAAATTTCTGCCTTATACAGCCACTGTTTTTTCAGGTCTCTGACATGAGTCACAAATTCTCTTAACCCATACAGAAGCTTTTTTCTAATTCAGGGACATTTAGAAACATAGGTATGAGAAAGGCATAGGTTTCAGGGGAGTAAAAAGAAGCTAGTCTGAAGCCTGCAGAGTACAGAGCAGGAGCTCTAATTCCATTCTCTTTACCACCACTTCTCCCATCCCTATACCACCACCATCACTATTTGTTTCTTATTTAAAAATATATTTCAGGGAAAAGTCTGGAAAGGAATGCACTAAAATATTAACCATGGTATTCTGGATTGTGTGCTTGGTGCTGGTTTTCAGTCTCCCCTTTTTGTCCCATCAGTTTTCTAACTTATCTAGAATGCACAGGTATTATATATTTTTTAATTAAAAAAAAAAAACAAAACTATTGGAGATAGGATCAAGATGGCAGAGTAGGAGGACATGCGCTCACTCCCTCTTTCAGGAGCACCGGAGTTGCAACTGACTGCTGAACAATCATTGACAGAGGGGCACTGGAACTCAACAAAAAAGACATCCCCGTATCCAGAGACAAGGCAGAAGCCGCAATGAGATGGTAGGAGGGGCGCAATCGCATTAAAATCAAATCCCATAAATGCTGGGTGGGTGACTCACAAGCTGGAGAACAGTTATACTGCAGAAGCCAACCCACGAAAGTGAGGGTTCTGAGCCCCACGTCAGGCTTCCAAACCTGGGGGTCCAACAATGGGAGGAGGAATCCCCAGAGAATCAGACTTTGAAAGCCAGCAGGATTTGATTGCAGGACCTCCACAGGACTGGGGGAAACAGAGACTCCACTCTTGGAGGGCACACAAAACAGTGTGCTCACCAGGACCCAGGGGGAAGGAGCAGTGACCCCAGAGGAGACTGAACCAGACCCACCTGCTGGTGTTGGGGGGTTGCCTGCAGAGGTGGGGGGCAGCTGTGGCTCACTGAGGAGACAGGGGCACTGGCAGCAGGGGTTCTGGGAATTACTCTTTGGTGTGAGCCCTCCCAGAGTCTGCCATTAGCCCCACCAAAGAGCCTGTAAGCTCCAGTGCTAGGTAGCCTCAGGCCAAACAACCAACAAGGTGGGAACACAGCCCAATCCACTGGCAGACAAGCAGATTAAAGTGTCACTGAGCTCCACCCACCAAATTGGATCAAAGTCTTACTGAGCTCCGCCCACCCAGCCCTACCCACCATCAGTCCCTCCCATCAGGAAGCACCCATGAGCCTCCTAGACAGCTTCCTCCACAAAAGGGCAGACAGCAGTATCAAGCAGTATCAGCAGTATTTCGTCTTGTGGAACTGAAAACCACAGCCACAGAAAGATAGAGAAAATGAGAAAGCAGAGGACTTTGTACCAGATGAAGGGACAGGATAAAACCCCAGAAAAACAACTAAGTGAAAAGGAGATAGGCACCCTTCCAGAAAAAGAATTCAGAATAATGATGGTGAAGATGATCCAGGACTTTGAAAAAAGACTGGATGCAAAGATTGAAAAGTTTACCAAAGACCTAGAAGAATTAAAGAGCAAGCAGAGATATGCAACACAATAACTGAAATGAAAAATACACTAGAAGGAACCAATAGCAGATTAACTGATGCAGAAGGGCAAATAAGTGACCTGGAAGACAGAATGGTGAAAATCACTGATGCGGAAAAGAAGAAGGAAAAAAGAATGTAAAGAACTGAAGACAGCCTAAGAGACCTCTGGGACAACGTTAAACGCACCAACATTCGCATTATAGGGGTCCCAGAAGGAGAAGAGAGAGAGAAAGGACCTGAGAAAATACTGGAAGAGATTATAGTTGAAAACTTCCCTAACATGAGAAAGGAAATAGCTACCCAAGTCCAAGAAGTGCAGAGAGTCCCAGGCAGGATAAACCCAAGGAGAATAATGCCAAGACACATGGTAGTCAAATCGACAAAAATTAAAGACAGAGAAAAGTTATTAAAAGCAACAAGGGAAAAACGACAAATAACATACAAGGGAACTCCCATAAGGTTAATGGCTGATTTCTCAGCAGAAACTCTACAAGCCAGAAGGGAGTGGCACGATATATTTAAAGTGATGAAGGGAAGAACCTACAACCAAGAATACTCTACCCAGCAAGGATCTCATTCAGATTTGAGGGAGAAATCAAAAGCTTTACAGACAAGCAACAGCTAAGAGAATTCAGCACCACCAAACCAGCCCTACAACAAATGCTAAAGGAACTTCTCTAAGCGGGAAACAGAAGAGAAGAAAAGGACCTACAAAAACAACATAAACAAAACGATTAAGAAAATGGTAATAGGAACATACATATCGACAATTACCTTGAATGTAAATGGACTAAATGCACCAACCAAAAGACACAGACTGGCTGAATGGATACAAAAACAAGACCCATATATATGCTGTCTACAAGAGACCCACTTCAGACCTAGGGACACATACAGACGGAAAGTGAGGGGATGGAAAAAGATATTCCATGCAAATGAAAATCAAAAGAAAGCTGGAGTAGCAATACTCATATCAGATAAAATAGACTTTAAAATAAAAAATGTTACAAGAGACAAGAAAGGACATTACATAAAGATCAAGGGATCCATCCAAGAAGAGGAGATAACAATTATAAATATATATGCACCCAATATAGGAACACCTCAATACATAAGGCAAATGCCAACAACTATGAAAGAGGAAGTGCAAGGCAGAAATAGAGACACAGATGTAGAGAACAAACATATGGACACCAAGTGGGGAAAGCAGGGAGGGTTGGGGGGGAATGAATTGAGAGATTGGAATACCAAGTTGTACACTCTAAATATATCCTGTTTCTTGTCTGTTAACTGTATCTCAATAAAAGCTCTTAAAAATAAAACTATTTTAGAATCATCTTAGGAAGCAGAACAAAATAGTGCTCTCCACTATTTACAGTAGCCAAGACATGGAAGCAACCTAAGTGTCCATCAACAGAGAAATAGATAAATAAGATGTGGTATATTTATACAATGGAATACTACTCAGCCATAAAAAACAACAAAACAATGCCATTTGCAGCAGCATGGATGCAACTAGAGATTATCATACTAAGTGAAATAAGTCAAAGAAAGACAAATACCATAGGATATCACTTATATGTGGACTCTAAAATATGATACAAATGAACTTACTCACAAAACAGAAACAGACTTACCAACATAGAAAACAAATTTATGGTTACCAAAGGGGAAAGGGGGTGGAGAAGAGATAAATTAGGAGTTTGGGATTAGCAGATACAAACAACTATATATAAAATAGAGAAACAAGGTCCTTCTGTATAGCACAGGGAACTGTATTCCATATTCTGTAATAAACAATAAAAAAGAATATGAATAGAATATATATACATATATATATGTATGAAAGTGAGTTAAAAATTATCCACACTCGGGCTGTAGAATTTATAGTTTTACTATAATTGGGGTGCAGATAACATTTGACTCACTCATGTGTATCTAAATCACTTTGCTATATACCATAAACTAATACAATACTGTAAACCAACTATACTTCAGTTAAAAAAAATCATGCTCTCTTTGATTGCAGAAGTCAGCCATGTTTTTTCTTTATTTTACCTCTCTGCAGGCCTGTGTGAACAGATCTAGGTTTATTTAGGGGAGAAGTTAGCTTGTGTATGTGTGTGTGTGCGTGCGCATGTATTTATGTCTAACTGGATACTGATAGAAATACTTTTAATGAATGTAAAATTGGAAGTTTTAATAATGAGAGCAACTTAAGATAATTGAAACATTTGCACCACCTAACAGTCACAAAATGCCACTTCACTTACTCAGATGATCTTTTAAAAGAAAATGACCACCATGCCAACTAATGTGGAAATATACAATTGCATTAAATGACAAAACAACACATATCTTAGCTCTATTTTCTTGATCTTAAAAAAACAAAATAGAAATAAGAAAACTACTGGCCCTTTATGCCATCCTTTTGGATAGCACATGAAGAAAGTATTTCTAGCGTAGGACGCTCTCTAGGCTGTCCTAGCCCATAATGTCCTATCAACTGTATACACTCTGGACCCCTAGAAGGTTTCATGTGTGTAGTTACAGCCATTGCCATCTTTTAGGCATAGATCATTGAGACAGCGTGCTAGGCCCCAGGCAGAGAGAGTCTACCTTCTTGGGTGGGGAGCAGATGGAAACGTGAGGGGGGTGGGGTGCAGGCCCGTAGGAACCAGTCGTCTGTGACTTCTCTCCCACCCACACCTACTAGTCAGGAAGACAGCGTGGATTCCTGAGAAACTGAGAGACCAAACAGACTGAACTTGGTCCTCTGCACCTCTCAAGCCCTCAAATACTATAGTTCCAGCTCATGAGCTTTGTCTTTTCTTTTTTTTTTTTTTTTTTTTACTTTTTTAAAAAATTGAGGTATAGTTTATTTATAATGTCATGTTAGTTTCAGGTGTATAGCCCAGTGATTCATATATATATGTGTGTGTATATATGTATGTGTGTATATTTGTATATATATGTATACACACATATATATATATATTCCTTTTCAGATTCTATTCCCTCATAGGTTATTACAAAATATTGAGAAACGAGCTTTGTCTTTACCCTGGCCCACAAAGTTCGCCTGCAGCCCACATCCGGCCTGGGTATGTACCTGCTTCCCATAGTTGGTAGTGGACGCAAGTTCATGGTGTAATGGTTGTGGAATTCAAGAACTTGAGTGAAAATTTTATCTCCCTTTATTCTTGGGAAGCTCCTGGATCCTCTCCCTGCCTCTGTTATCTCATCCATACTAACAGGTATGCATTGGTAACAAGTGCTATGCAAATACAGCCATGGAGGAGCTCACAGTTTGGGAGGGAAGAGCAATCAGCAAGCAGGGATGATAAAGTGTGGAGAGTACCAAGGGTATCGGTATCAAGTAGACCTAAAGGTCTGTGGGAAAGTAGGATTCCTGGAAGACATCCTGGAGGAGGTGGCATTTAGGCTAATACTTGATGGCTGAACAGATCAGTCAGGCAAATACTAGGGTTAGAGATAACGGCCAGGCTAAAAGTCTACCTTTGTTGCCTTATCCTCAAGATCAAGATACCAGTCCTCACCCCAGCACTGCACAGGGATTTTTCCTGCTTCACTTTCAGTTCCTGGCAATAAACAGGCTCTCTCCCAGCTCTGGACTTTGACCCAGGCCATTCTCTCCACCCAGAGGGAATGACCACCTCTGCCTCCTCTAGGTCTCAGCTTGGTGTGACTTCCCCTGGGCAGCCACCCTGGACCCTCCAGCCTGGTTTGGAGGCCCCCCTCTTTGCTCTCTCAACATCCTGAAACTTTACCTCATCACAGTATTTCCCACTCTCTATTCTCCACTATGTCGTAAAGTCCTTCAGTTACAAGGACTGTTTTCTGGTCCACCTTTTAATCACTAGTGCCTAGCAAATAATAATAACCAACATACACTGAGATACACTGCGTGCCAGGCACTGTCTTAAGCATTTAATTCTCATAACAAATTCTGTAAGGCACAGAGACACTGAGTTCTTACTCAAGATCACACAACTAGCAGGTGGCAGGGCCAGAATTTGTACCCTGGTGTCTGGCCCGGCTCCCACCCGCTTTTCCCCACTGCAGTCCAGCTGCCCACACTAGGAATACAATTCCTAGCCAGGATGCCTCTCCTGGGACAGTTCTAGCTCAGCCTTGGCCTCTCCCTAACTGGGAAGTCACCTAGGATGCAGCCTGTACCTTTATAGGGCCTCAGCTTCTCCACCCACAATGGAACGTAGAGTGCATCATGTGTATCGGAAGAAATTAACCTGCCCAAGAAGAGCGCCATGTGATGGATTCACACTCAGGCAATCCTGTTTCAGAGTCAGTTTACTTAACCTCACTCTCACAGCTTCAGGTGCACAGTGAATGTTTGTGGTATTAGTGAGTAAGTAGGTGATTGAATCGCTGAACGATGTCCCGCTCTGAAGGGAGGGAGGATCACTGAATCCTAAGAGATATTAATCCAGCAACATAGTTATTGACTCATAGTATCTTTGTAGGAAACTTCTAGAGGAATGCATATCAACAGCAGTCAACATATATTATCATTCTAATGATGATGCAAAACAGTGAATTTTGTTCTACTCTTTGTTGTGGGGCGAAGGGCTTCTTATTGCAGGCGCTTCTCTTGTTGCGGAGCACGGGCTCCAGGTGCGCGAGCTTCAGTAGTTGTGGCTAAAGGGCTCAATAGTTGCGGCTCGCGGGCTCCAGAGCACAGGCTCAGTAGTTGTGGCGCTCGGGCTTAGTGGCTCCGGGGCATGTGGGATCTTTCTTAACCACTGCGCCACCAGGGAAGTGCCCCTACCTGCCTTTTTGAATCTTGCTTTTTCTCTTTACAATACACATTGAAAATCAATGTCAGTACATTTTTATCAATGTAAATGAAGTTATTTCCAATGCATTTCCAATTGTAGACATTGCTGCATTAAAATTTATAGTTTTATGTTTCTGCAGTTGTTTTTATAGAATAAATTATTGGAAGAATAATTTCTAGGTCAAAGATTACACAGCTTTAAAATTGTTTAATTGGCAACATCCAAAAGGTTTTACCCACTTGAACCACTCGTTTCCCCTCATCGCCACCTGATGTTATCTTTTGTATGTCTTTTCCACAATCAATAGATGACAGATGCTATCCCACTATGATTTTCATCTACTTTTCTTTGATTATTAGTAAGCTTGGGCTTCTTTTCATGTTTTTGGCCATTGCATTTCTTTTTTTTTTTTTTTTTTTCCTTTTGGCCACACCACAAGGATTGCAGGATCTTAGTTCCCCTACCAGGGATTGAATCCTGGCCCTGGCAGTGAAAGCAGTGAGTCCTAACCACTGGGCCACCAGGGAATTCCTTGCATTTCTTCTTAAATTTCTTTCTTGTTGATTTTTTTCTACCTATTTTCCCATAGGACTGTTAGTTTTTCCTATTCATTTGTAAGAGCTCTTCAAATTTATCGGTTATTTATCCTTTGTTCTGGTTTTGGAGATATTTCATCCCAGTATGTTGTTTGACTTTGATTATGTTTTATGGGGTTCTTTCTGAGGCGCAACATTTGATATGCAGAAGTTTGCAATCATTTTATGTAGTTAAATTTATCTATATTTTCCCTTTGACTTATGAAATTCATAAATGCTTAGAAAGCCCATTTCTACTCCAGGGTCATACAAATATTCACTCACACTTTCTTTTAAAAAAATGTTCTGTGATTTTTTACATTTAAATTTTGAATCCATCTGGAATATATTTTGATGTATGGAATAACATAGCCAAGGTAATGATTATGTTAGGCCCAAACAGCTATGCTTTGAAATAAAGCTATGAACCTTTTGGCTTGGCATGTCAGGAAAATGCCAAACACCAATGAATGTGGGGACGGGGGCGGGGGGGCATAGGGACCTAAGGACACAATGCTGACTTGAAGGGGAAGTGTCACTAAGTTCCAACAATACATTCCATTTTGATCATGTAAACACCAGTCGGTGATTTTGGAAAACCACACAAGGCTAGCGATTTTGCAGGGGAGGGGAATCAGAACACGGATAAAGAAAGAAAGCAAACAAACTAAATCTTAACTGGTATACACAAGGGATTTTATTACCTCTATTAGGCATCTCATCTTGGCTATATCCTAAGTGGCAGAGCCCAGATACCTCAGGTATTATTTAAAGAAGGTACCCTCCTGGGTTCTAATCATGATCCCGATCGCAAGAAAGTAGATACGATACGTATTGTGATCTAGGCAATGGTGCGAAGATAAACAGCATCTAACACAAAGCCGACTCGATTATACTTCTAGGGGAAGAGTTTAAGGAAGTAACTCACTTATTTGTTCTCTGTGGGAGAACCACAAAAAGGAAGAGGTTAGAAGGTGGTGGTCGTGAAGGAAGACAGAAATAGCACTAGAAAGCCAGAGGGCGGGAAGAAAGCAGAAACAGACAGGGAAAAGCAAACAGAATGAATTATGGGAGTACCAGGAAAAACCAGTCACACAATAAAGGGAGCGGCAGAAGAAGGAAGCCAGCCCTTTCTGGGGTAAAAGCCTGCAAGTTACTAAAGCCAAAGTACAGCCAGTCAGGACTGCTCTGGGAGGTGCTGACTGAAGCCAGAAAGGCTTGAATTAATTGACACTCCCTTCTCCACACCCATTCATGGAAACATTTTCTGCCCTGCACTTTGCAATGGAAATGACGGGGGAACACGCAATATCTGGGATTTATACACAAAGCCAGTTTCCAGAGAGACTGTCCTGGCACATTCAACCTGACTACTAAACTCTTCAAAATCACTCCCCTCCCTCCTTGTGTGATGTTAATCAGTTGCTTGACTTCTCTGGGCCTCCATTTCCTGTGTGGGGACCCTAAACCTTAATCATAATCCCTAACCCTGCGTCTAAGAGACCAGCGTTTTCATAGCAGCACTGTTTACAATAGCCAAGACATGGAAACAACCTAAATGGATAAATGGATAAAGGAGAGGTGGTACATATATACAATGGACTATTACTCAGCAATCAAAAAGAATGAAATAATCCTACTTGCAGAAACATGGATGAACCTAGAGATTATCATACTAAGTGAAATAAGTCAGAAAGAGAAAGACAAATACCATATGATGTCACTTGTATGTGGAATCTAAAAATACAATACAAATCAACATATCTATGAAACAAAAACAGACTCACAGACATAGAGAACAGACTTGTGGTTGCCGAGGGGGAAGGAGGGGAGGGGGAAGGAGAGTTGGGGAGGGAAGGATTGGGAATTTGGGATTAGCGGGTGCAAACTATAGTATATAGGATGGATAAACAACAAGGCCCTACTGTATAGCACAGGGAACTATATTCAACATCCTGTGACAAACCATAATGGAAAAGAATATGAAAAAGAATGTAATGTATATATAACTCACTTTGCTGTACAGCAGAAATTGATACAATATTGTAAATCAACTATACTTCAATAAAATTTTTTAAAAAAGAAAAAAAAAGAAAGTCTGCGTTCCTGCTGCCTGGTGTCTTTGTCCCGTGAACATCATGTCAGAGCCGCAGTTCAAAAATTCTTATTTGGTGGTGGACCTTACCGGGGATGGAAGGAAGCAGCAAAAGACTGGCAGTGAGGAGGCCTGCAGGGCAGATATTACAGTGGTCAAGTGGAAATGATGAGGGCCCAACCAGGTCGGTGGCTGGTCAATGGGGACAGCAAGAGGAGAGGGCTGCGAGGGAAAGGAAGACTATAAAAGCACCATGGAGAGAGATTTGGGAAGGCTTGGGAACCAAATCTGAAAGCTAGGAACCTCTGACCCAAAGCTCACCATGGTGACCCCAGGTCATGGGATTGCCAGGAAAAGGTAACCACGCTAAAGCGTAACTTTCCCAAAAGTTAAAAAATAACTCTCCGCAAATATACACTGAACATTCATCAATTGCTCAGTTTACTACTTAATGAGAAGCAATAAGATGGTAAAGCTGCTTCCACAAGTATTTTGAGAAACTGGCTATTTGTATGCACTTATAAAGGAAGGTTAGAGTCAAGTTCCTAGTGTAGACACACTACTGGTTAATGCCTACAAGATAATATAAAACCATATTGTTTGGAATCTCCCTTCCACTGGGGAGAAATTATTTGCATCTCAACAGAATAAGATCTGCAAATTGAGAGGTAACTTGACTAAGTCTGAGCCCTTAGCAGATAGTAAAGACAAACATGTTCATTCTTCTAAATCGGTGGTTCTCAAACAGGGCCAATTTTGCCTCCCAGGGGATATCTGGCATTATCTGGAGACACTTTTGGCCACAACTCAGCCAGGAGTAGGGAGTGGGGGGAGGGATGGTATCTAACGCGTAGAGGCCAGGGATGCTGCTGAACAGCCTAGAGCGCACAGGACAAGCCCCAGAGAAGTATCCTGCCCAGCAGGTCAATAGCATGGAGGCAAGAAGTCCTGCCCCAGATGATTAACTAACCCTTAGGTGAGCCTTTTCAAGAATGCCCTTGAGTCACGTTGTCATCCCTGCAAGGATATGCTGCCCACCTTTTTCTTATTTCCATGTTTTAAATAACCTTTCTGAATGGAAATGGTCAACCATCTGCCTTCAAAGGAAAGTAGACTTCTCCTTTTTACAAATATTTCACCTGAGTATTTTTAAAAGGTTTCTACTTTACCTGAAGGACATTAGAAAAATTCGGTTAAACAGAACACCTCTCCCAGTTACTTAGCCTTTTGCCTTATTATTGGGTCGGCCAAAAAGTGCCTTTGGTCTTTTAAGTAAAAATAAGTGACACATTTTTCATTTTCACCAAGAACTTTATTGAACAACATATTCACCCTTTCGTTCCACTACCTTCTGCCATTTTTTCAGGCAACTTCATAATTCCATTTTCCCAAAACTTTTTATCTTTTTGAGCAAAGAACTGTTCCAGGTGCCTTTTACAGTCTTCCAGAGAATGGAAATTTTTTCCATTAAGAGAATTTTGTAAAGACCAAAATAAATGGAAATCCAAAGGTTCAATGTCTGCTGAATATGGTGGATGCATCAGAACTTTCAAGTCAAGCTGTAACAGTTTTTGCCGGGTCATCAAAGAAACATGAGGTCATGCGTTATCCTGTTGGAAAATTATTCGTTTTCTGTTCAGTAATTCAGGACACTTTTTGTGGAGTGCTGCTCTCGGTTGGTCTACCTGGGAGCAGTACTTGTTGGAATTAATCATTTGGTTTTCTGGAAGGAGCTCATAATAGAGGACTCCCTTCCAATCCCACCATATACACGACATCACCTTCTTTGGATGAAGACTGGCCTTTGGTGTGGTTGGTGGTGGTTCATTTCGCTTGCCCCATGATCTATTCTGTTCCATATTATTGTACAGTACCCACTTTTCATCACCCATCACGATTTGTTTTAAAAACAGAACGTTTTCATTATGTTTCCGTAGAGAATTGCATGCGGAAATATGGTCAAGAAAGTTTTTTCTGCTTAAGTTATGTGGACCCCAAACATCAAACTGATCAACATAACCAAGCTGGTGCAAATGATTTTCAGCATTTGATTTGGATATTTTGAGTATGCCGGCTATCTCCCACGTGGTATAACATTGATTGTTGTCAATTACTGTCTTGCTTTGACTGCTATCAGCTTCAACTGGTCTACCCAACTATGGAGCATCGTCCAACGAGAAATCTCCAGCACGAAACTTCACAAACCACTTTTGACAAGTTTGATCAGTCACAGCACCTTCTCCATATGCTGCACAAATCATTTTTTGCGTTTCAGTTGCGTTTTTACCTTTCTTGAAATAATAAAGCATAGTATGCCAAAAATGTTGCTTTTTTTCTTCCACCTTCAATATTAAAATGGCTACACAAAAATTCACCAATTTTGATGTCTTTTTTTAAATGCACACTGATATGACAGCTGTCATATATGATCTAACAAAACTGTTTCAAAGGAAGTTAAAGAAAACTAAGTGCTACTAGAGCCATCTTATGGAAAAAATGGAACAAACTTTTTGGCCCACCCAATAAGATCTTACTACAGTTGTTGTCCAAAGACTGGGATTTTTCCAGGGGACATGCAAACAGCTGGAAGTTTCTTAAAAACCAAAATATCCAACCAATCAAAAAAAAAAAAAAAAAAAAGGAAAGAAAGCAACAACCAGAAAGATGTGCTGACGTCACTGGGAGAAGCTGGCAGCAGGGCAGAAGCACAGTCACGGGAAGGACAGCTGGGAAAAGACAGGCGGATGACCCCTCTGCCGACCCAGCCTGAACACACCTCCCTCTCTCCTGTTCCTGCTGCAGCCCCATCACTCCAAATCTTAGCCAGCTCTACTGTCTACCAGGCACCCAGGCCAGACTTTGCAATGATGCCTTAGCTTCCCCTTCTTTCCTTCCCATCTACAGGAATTCCCTCATTCAGTAAGACATTTATAGAGCAATGATTCCCAAGCACCAAGTATAAAATATACAGAGCAGTGAGCACAGTGGTCTTGTAGCAGATTGCCAAGGTCCTAGGATTCCTCCTTGATTAGCTCTCAATATTCACCACCCTCCTTTCTTGACTTTTAACTCTGTAGCTGCAGCCTCTTAAAATATTTCCCTGCCCCCATTAGCCTCTCCTGTTTTCAGATTATGAGCCTGAAACACAGCTCTGCCTGTGCCGCTCCCCTGCCAAAAACAAATCCCCAGGAACTGCCCTTCGCTCAGGGAATGAGCTCAAAGAATAAAATCCAGACACCTTCACTTAGCAAACAGGTTCCCGCATACCTAACCCACCTTGCTCAAAGGTAATACTGCCCACAGCGCCATTCACGGCTCCCAGGACAGATGCTAGGCTTTCCGGCACCCTTGCCTTTCTTTTTACTACCTCATTTTTGTCAACTCCTTCATTTGCAAGTAACAAAAGGTGCCAATGAACATATCTTTCATGCTAGATACACCTTTGCTGGCTCCCAAATAAATACTCCTATCGTAAAAAGACAGTTTATGAAAATCTACAACATGTCTGTAGATTCATAACATTTTTAAAAGGTTTTTTGTTTAAAAAAATAAATTTTGCTACTTTTAAACATTCAATGGTAGAGTTTTAAAAACCTAAATATGAAGAGTAAGTTCTCTGGAAAAAAAGATATTCATCAAGGGAAGCAAGTGCTACATTCTTTTTAGGATATTTTCACAAAGAACATTTATCATTTCAGTGCTGCATACGAGGGTGTTCTTGGTAGGCCAAACATGGGCCCTTATCTCAAGGAAGTTAACAGACTTCTAGAGAATATAGGCAGGTATTATACCATGGGTTAGGTGATTTGATAAGGTGCTTTGGAAACACATATGTGGGTCAGGGAGGACTTGTGAAAGAGGTCACTTCCAGGCTGAGACCTAATGTTGGTTTCTACTAATTTTTTTCATTTTATTTTTTAAGCAGAAAGCGTAAATACCAGGATTGTCCAGTTCAAAACCTGAACCTCTTTTAGCACTTGTCACAATGTGGTGTGGACAGTCATTTAATCTCTGGCCTTGCACTCCACCACTTCACTCCTTTGGCCCCCCACGTTCTTGCAGATAAAGACTACATCGTATTCATTTTGTATCCCCAGGACCTAGGATTGTGGTGAGTATTTGAGCCCAACAAATGCTGTCGGAACAGACTGAATGAAATGTTGGAATGAAATGGATGGAATGGAGAATAAAATCATGTGGTATATTGCTGAACAAATTCAATTAAGTGATCGATTCACCTATAATGGAAGAGAATCTGAAAAAGAATGTGTGTGTGCATATATATGCGTGTATATATATGCACACACACATATATGCATAACTGAATCACTTTTCTGTGCACCTGAAACATTGTAAATCAGCTATAGTTCAATTTAAAAAATGCAATCAATGTAGTCCAATCATTGCCTTGACTTCCCTTTTCTCCACCGAAGTGAACTTACCAAGCCAACCCTTCCGCGGGCAATTGCCACTTAAAATGCTCTGGGGCACAGTTGGCCCAGAATGGAGAGGGGTTAAATAAACCTACATATCTACCCTCTCTTTCCCAAGTGCTCTGCACAAATCCCAGAAATGAGCAAGGAGGCAGTAAATAGTTATTTGTGTGTGAGAGACTGAACTCTCTTACGCGGCAGTTGAAAGGTGTGATGAGCTGGGTGTTTAACCTTGCTTCTCTCATTTCAGGGAAAACTCACCAAGTTTGAAATAATCCAGCTGACCTTTGAACAACACAGGTTTGAACTGCACAAATCCACTTATACATAGACTTCTTTTCAATAAATACATACTACAGTACTCCACGATCTGTGGTTGCTTGAACCCATGGACGTGAAACTGCAGATGTGGAGGGCCGACTATAAGGTTATACTTAGATTTTTGACTGTGTAGGGGTCAGAGCCCCTAACCCCCTGTGTTGTCCAAGGGTCAACTGTAGTTTGAATACATGTGAAATGTATCAGCTTGGACTAGTAATAATACATAAATAGGACTGTCTAGGTCTGGTCAATCAGGTGAATATTCAGACCAGGTGAGATCCCATCCTGTACTGCCTGTGCCCAAGCTTCTCCTAAGTCCTAGGGTGGAGGACACAAAGTCTTCTCAAGAAGGAAGTGACAACCAGAAATGTCTCACTTGGAAACTTGAGACTCCCTTTCATATCTTTTCATAATCACCACCTTTCTTCAAATCTAAGATACTATTGATTAAAAGATGCATTGCTTTTTTATGAGCCACTGAGGAAGAACAAATGCCACAATAAATAAACCTGGACCTGAAGATTTCTGGTCGTTTAGAACATTTACCTTATAGAAAGAGCTCCTTCCAACGTATTTAGACACAAATGACCTGTGCTCTAACTCTTAGCACTGACAGTGTAATTTTGAGGACGGAGAACCCTGGGATGTAGTCAGCAACGCATATTTGGCTACATTTGTAATTTGGGTTTTGGCTCCACTGAATCACCTATCTCTGGATATTGACCAGCTTCTGTTCAAACTCAGCAAGAAGCTCCCAACAAGGGAACGAGCAACTCCTTAATCATAGTTCAGTGTGATGCATGTCACATTGCCATGTCACGGCCTTGAAATTTGTTTCAAGGAATTCATTAATTCTTCCTACTTTCAGGTACAGTGCTTGGCCTAGTATCAGTAATAAAATACAAGATTTTATGACCTGATAGCTAGCCTTCTTTGTTATCTCTCATGAAATACTTTGCTGGTGTTTGCAGGAACACATAGGATCATAATTATTCCTCCAACAATGAACATTTGTGTCTCTAACATATAATCTATGCCCCTTTTGTACTTTTTGACTTTTTGTTTTAATGCTGTATCACAAAGTGATCTTTTATAATTGAGATGATGATTTTATGGAGATACCAATATAGGTATCTCCATATAAGCGTGCCTTGGAGATATTTCGGGTTTGGTTCCAGAATGCCACAATAAAGCAAATATGGCGATAAAGCAAGTCATGCAGTCTTCCCAGTGCATGTGAAAGTTATGTTTACACTATACCATGGTCTAATACGTGTGCAATAGCATTGTGTCTAAAAAAAGTACATACCATAATTAATACTTTATCACTAAAAAACGCTATCATCTGAGCCTTTAGCAAGTTATCTTTTTGCTGGTGGAGAGTTTGAACAAAATGTGCCACAGAGACAGGCAGTGAGCAAATGCTGCTGGAAAAATGATGCCGACAGACTTGCTTGATGCAGGGTGGCCACAAACCTTCAATTTGTAAAAAAAAAAAAAAAAAAAAGAAAGAAAGAAAGAAAGAGAAGATGGAAAAAAAAAAAAAGAAAGAAAAGGGGGAAAAAAAAAGCAGTACCTGTTGAGCACAATAAAGCAACACACAATAAAATGAGGTCTGTCTGTATGAGAGAGAGAGTAGACTTGAAATATGTGCAGTTTACTGTATGTCGATTAATTTTAGCTGTTTTTAGGGCTTCCTAGGTGGCACAGTGGTTAAGAATCCGCCTGCCAATGCAGAGGACATGGGTTTGATCCCTGCTCCAGGAAGATCCCACATGCCATGGAGCAACTAAGCCCATGCGCCAAAAAAAAAAAAAAAAAATTTTAGCTGTTTTTAAAAAACACTGTAAATCATCAATGGATGAATGGATAAAACAAAATGTGGGGTAAATATATATAATTCAGCCTAGAAAAGGAAGGAAATTCTGATACATGTACAGCACGTAGCCAGCTCTTACACACGTCTGGCACCCAGATTTTATGTCTGCTGCCCAGGGGATGATTCTGGATCCCCTGGCTCTCATGGCCAAGGAGGCTTGCATTCCTGGGTCCCTGGAAACTGTAACAATTCTAGAGACAGTCCTTGACAAGTTAACACTCCTAGGGCATGGCACAGAGCAGCCTGAAACACACCCCTGTTTTTCTGTGGAAAAGGCCTATTTACTTGTCCTGGAGCTTTGGCCTAATGGGCAGCTTCAGGTTTGGCTTATGGCTAGAGGCGGGTGCAGGTGCTCTCAGGGAACACAGGCCAGTGGACACCATTTCTGCATCCTCCCTCTGCCTCACTATAGCATTTCAGTATCTCCCAGAAAGTAGCTTATATACTCGTCTGGAGCCCTAATTTTTCAACTGCTTCCCACAGGACACCTCCGAATTGCCAGGCTCTGGTGGCCAGGGAGGCTTACCCTTATAGTCCCACAGGGTTCCATTTATTTGCCTACTTTAAAAACTGCTGCCTGAGGGTGTGGCTTCTAATCAGCCAGAAACTGGGTGCTGACTGAGATCCTCCCTTTTGGGACACTGACAGGTCTTGGCATAGCCTAATCTACTGGGAGAGATTAAAAATAAAATAAGTTGTTTGGACAATCACAAAGGTTTGAGACACAACCAAGAGCTGTGGCAGGGTTAAATAATAAGGTTTAATCTGCTACATGAGACCCCTTGTTCAAGACTGGGACAGATGGCTGTTTTATCCACTGCATAGAAACCAATACAGAGAGTCAAGCAAAATGAAGAAACAGAATACTATGTTCCAAATGAAAGAAAAAGATAAAACCTCAGGGAAAAAAAACCCTTAATGTAACAGAGAAAAGTAATTTACCTGATAAAGGACTCAAACTAATGGTCATAAATATGCTCTCCGAACTCGGGAGAAAAATGGATGAACACAGTGAGAACTTCAACAAAGACATAGGAAACATAATAAAGTACCAAACAGAAGTCAGAAAGCTGAAGAATACAATAACTGCACTGAAAAATACACTAGAGGGATCCAACAGCGACTAGATGAAACAGAAGTAAGGATCAGTGAACACAAAACAGGGCACTAGGACTCATCCAATTGGAGCATCCAAAAAAAAAAAAAGAATAAGAATAAAAATGAAGATAGCTTAAGAGACTTGTGGGACAACATCAAGTGGACTGACATTTGTATTATAGGGCTCCCAGGAGGCAGAGAGAAAAAAATGGCAGAGAACTTATTTGAAGAAATAATGGCTGTAAACTTCTCCAACTTGAAGAAGGAAACAGGCATTTACATCCAGGAAGCCCAGAAAATTCCAAATAAGAGAAACCCAAAGAAACCCACACTGAAGCACATTATAATCAAAATGTCTAAAGTTAAAGACAAGGAAAGAATCTTAAATTCAAGAAAAAAACAATGTATTACATATAAAGTACTTCCCATGAAACTATTATCAGGAATTTTGCAACCAGAAAGAAATGGCACTAAATATTCAAAGTGCTGAAAGGACAGAAAAACAAGAACATACTACCTGGTAAAGTTATCATTTGAATTGGGGGAGAAATAAAGAGCTTTCCAGACAAACAAAAGCTAAAGAAGTTCATCACCACTAAATTGGCTTTACAAGAAATATTAAAGGGAGTTCTTTAAGCAGAAAAGCAAAGGTGCTAGTTAAGAACAAGAAAACATCTGAAAGTATAAAGGCAAATAAATAGTAAAGGTAGTGGATTAATCACTTTTAAAGCTAGCATGAAGATTAAAAACAAAAGTAGTAAAAATAACGAGCTACAACAATTAGTTAAGGGATACACAAGATAAAAATATATAAAACTGTGACATCAAAAATATAAAACATTGTTGGGGGGGATAAAGATGTGGGGTTTTAGAATGTGTTCAAACTAAAGTTGTTCCCAAACTAAAATAGACTGTTTTAAATATAACTGGTTATATGTAAGCCTCATGGTAACCACAAAGCAAAAACTTATACTAGATACTCAAAAGGTAAAGAGAAAGGAATCTAAGCAGATCACTACAGAAAGCCATCAAAACACAAAGGAAGAGGGCAAGAGAAGAAGAAAGGAACAGAGAGAAACTATAAAACAGCAAGAAAAATTAACAAGATGGAGTAAGTAAATACCTAAAAATAATTATTTAAATGTAAATGTACTAAATTATCTAATAAAAAAAAACAGAGTGGGGACTTCTCTGGTGGTGCAGTGGTTAAGAATCCACCTGCCAATGCAGGAGACATGGATTCAATCCCTGGGCCAGGAAGATCCCACATGCTGCAGAGTGACTAAGCTTGTGAGCCACAACTACTGAGCCTGTGCTCCAGAGCCCATGAGCCACAACTATTGAGCCATGTGCTGCAGCTACTGAAACCCACACACCTAGAGCCCATGCTCCACAACAATAGAAGCACTGTGCTGAGAAGCCCATGCACAGCAATGAAGAGTAGCCCCCTGCTCACCACAACTAGAGAAAGCCCACATGCAGCAATGAAGACCCATTGCAGCCAAAAATAAATAATAAATAAAGCTTAAAAAAAAAACAGAGTTGTTTAATGGATAAAAAACAAGACCCATCTCCATGCTGCCTACAAGAGACTTGCTTCAGAAGTGAAGACACACACAGACTGAAAGGGAAGGGATTGGTAAAATATATTCAAAAGATACACAAATGGAAACCAAAAGAAAGCAGGAGTAACCATACTTATATCACACAAAATAGATTTTTAAAGCAAAGACAAATAAGGGCATTACATAATGATAAAGAGGTCAATTCAACAAGAGTAAATTTGTAAATATTTATGCACATTTGTAAATATTTGTGCACCCAACATAGGAGTGCCTAAGAATGTGGGGCAAATATTAACAGACTTAAAGGAAGAAAAGAGCAATCTGCTGATGATAGTCCTGATGAACAATTCAGTGTACCAGATCAAATCATAAGAAGAGCAGGACCAAAGGAACTGCAAACTGCTAACCCTTCCCAGATTTGGAATTCTGTTGAAATTAATGCTCCTCTGAAAGAACTGCAAGAATTAAGAAGAATTTGAATATCCCACTTAGTTCAGCCCCTGGATGCAGTGTTGGATGATAGCATTAGCTGTGCCATCTGGCTTATTCTGGGAGAATTGGGTGGTTAGTGACCCAGGATGGAGTGAAATCATATCAGAGTGATGCAAAGGTAGTTCTTACTGGAATTGCTGCAGATGAGCAAGTTGCAGCTTATTTTCATCAAGTCTATTTTGATACATGTGGGCTAGATGGACTGAATAAAGAAATTGAGATGGAACTGGGTCGAATCTCTGCTGGAAATCTTAGTTGTGATGACAGAATTATTACTAAAAATGGAAAAGAAGCAAGGTTTCCTTTGCTGGATGCAAATATTGTCTCATTTCTAAATTCCTTACCCCTTTGGGAAAGGGCAAACTTGTCTTTACCTGATGACATTAGTAAAAACCTATTTCTGTGTCTTGTGGCAATGGAACTTGACCTAATGACCTCTGCTCTTCTTCTGAAATGGACCATGCAATTTGGATCCAAGAGTGCAAAAATGGAAAAGCATAATGAAAAGCCATGTAATAAATGTGAAAGGTTCCAAGTCATTTCCTTAGAAAAACCTTTCTATTGAAAAGGAGATTAGAACACAATATTTCACAGTGTAACAAGTGTTACTGAATGGTGATTTTAAAAAATAAAATGCACATTAAAATAAAGACAACCATACAGTAATAGTAGGGGACTTTAATACCCACATTTACATCAATGAATAAATATATCATCTAGATGAAAAATCAATAAGAAAACACCAGGCTTAAACAACAGGTTGAAACAGAAGCACTTAACAGATATATACAGAATATTCCATCCAAAAGCAACAAAAAACATTCTTCTCAAGTGCACATGGAATATTCCCCAGGTAGATTATATGTTAGACCACAAAAAAGTCTTAAAATTTAAGATTGAAATCATATAAAGCATCTTTTCCAACGACAGTGGTATAAAACTAGAAATCAATTACAATAGGAAAACTCAAAAATTCACGAATTATGTAGAGATTAAACAACGTGTGAAAGAACAACCAATGGGTCAAAGAAGTCAAAGAGAACTCAAAAACAAACCTTGAGGCAGATGAAAATGGAAATACAACATGCCAGAACTTACAGTATACAGCAAAAGAAGTTTTAAGAGGGAAGTTCATAGCGTAAAGGACCATTACAAGAAACAAGAAAAACATCTCAAATAAAAAAACTAATTTTACACCTTAAGGAACTACAAAAAGAAGAAGAAATGAAGCCCAAAGTTAGTAGAAAGAAAGAAAAAACACAGATAAGAAGGGAAATAAATCAAATAGAGATTAAAAAGATAATAGAGGGGCTTCCCTGGTAGTGCAGTGGTTAGGAATCTGCCTGCCAATGCAGGAGACATGGGTTCAATCCCTGGTCTGGGAAGATCCCACATGCTGCAGGGCAACTAAGCCCATGCACCACAACTACTGACCCAAGTGCCAAAACTACTGAGCCCAGTGCCACAACTACTGAAGGCCATGTGCCTAGAGCCCATGCTCTGCAGGAAGAGAAGCCACAGTACTGAGAAGCCCACGCATCACAACAAAGAGTAGACCCTGCTCACTGCAATTAGAAAAAGCTTATACACAGCAATGAAGACACAATGCAGCCAATTAATTAATTAATTTTTAAAAAGATAGTAGAAAACAGCGAAACAGCTGGTTCTTTGGAAAGATAAACAAAACTGACAAACCTTCAGTTAGACTCACCAAGAAAAAACAACAGAAAGGACTCAAATAAAATCAGAAATAAAGGGACTTCCCTGGTGGTCCAGTGGTTAAGAATCCACCTGCCAATGCAGGGGACAGGGTTCCATCCCTGGTCCAGGAAGATCCCACAAGCCATACAGCAACTAAGCCTGTGTGCCACAACTACAGAGCCAGTGCTCTAGAGCCTGCGAGCCACAACTATTGAGCCCCTGTGCTACAACTACTGAAGCCCACACACTCTAGAGCCCACCTGCCACAACTACTGAGCCTACATGCTGCAACTCCTGAAGCCCACACACCACAACAAGAGAAGCCACTGCAATGAGAAGCCTGCACACCACAAAGAAGAGTAGCCCCCACTCACTGCAATTAGAGAAAGCCCACATGCAGCAATGAAGACCCAGCACAGCCAAAAAAGAAAAGAAAAGAAAAGAAATCAGAAATAAAGAGGAGATGAAACAACTGATACCGCAGAAATACATAGGATCAAGCAGACTACTATGAACAATTATACACCAACAAATTGAGCAACCTAGAGGAAATAAATTCCTAGAAACATATGACCTACCAAGGTCAAACCATGGAGAAATAAAAAATGTGAACAGACCAATTACTAGTAAAGAGACTGAATTAGTAACAAAAACTACTAAACAAAAATTTAGGGCCAGACAGCTTCATTGGTAAGTTCTACCAAACATTCAAAGAAGAATTAATAGCATTCTTCTCAAACTCTTTCAAAAAATAAAAGAGGAGGAAACAGTTTCAAATTTATTTTACAGAGCAGATTACCCTGATACTAAAACCAGACAAGGATGATACAGGAAAAGATAATTACAGAGAAATATTCCTGGTGAACATAGATGCAAAAATCCTCAATGAAAATTAGCAAACTAAATTCAACAATACATTAAAAGGATCTAAGAAAAATCTCAAACAACCTAACCTTACATTTAAAACAATTAGAGAAAGAAGAACAAACTTAGTAGAAGGAAAGAAATCATAAAGATCAGAGCAGAAATAAATGAAATAGAGATGAAGAAAACAATAGAAAATATCAATGAAACTAAAAGCTGGTTCTTTGAAAAGATAAAAAAAATTAATAAACCTTTAGCCAGACTCATTAACAAAAAAAGAGAGCAAGGTCAAATCAATAAAATTAGAAATAAAAAAGGAGATGTTACAACAGACACCACAGAAATACAAAGAATCATAAGAGACTACTACAAGCAACTATATGCTAATAAAATGGACAACCTAGAAGAAATGAACAAATTCTTAGAAAGGTACATCCCAAAATTGAAACAGGAAGAAATAGAAAATATGAACAGACAAATTACAAGTACTGAAATTGACACTGCAATTAAAAACCTCCCAACAAACAAAAGCCCAGCACCAGATGGCTTCGCAGGAAAATTCTTCGACATTTAGAAAAGTTAATACCTATCCTTTGAAACTATTCCAAAAAATTTCAGAGGAAGGAACACTGCCAAACTCATTCTATGAGGCCACCATCACGCTGATACCAAAATCAGAAAAAGATACTATAAAAAGAGAATATTACAGGCCAATATCACTGATGAACATAGATGCAAAAATCCTCAACAAAACACTAGCAAGCTGAGTCCAAAATATAGTAAAATGATCATACACCATGATAAAGTGAGATTTGTCTCAGGGATGCAAGGATTTTTCAATATCCACAAATCAATCAGTGTGATACACCACATTAAGAAATTGAAGAATAAAAATCATATGATCATCTCAATAGATGCAGAAAAAACTGTTGACAAAATTCAACACTAATTTATGATCAAAACTCTCCAGAAAGTGGACATAGAAACTACCTCAACATAATAAAGGCCATATATGACAAACCTACAGCTAACATCATACTCAATGGTGAAAATCTGAAAGCATTCCCTCTAAGATCAGGAACAAGACAAGGATGTCCACTCTTGCCACTTTTATTCAGCATAGTTTTGGAAGTCCTAGCCACGGCAATCAGAGAAGAAAAAGAAATAAAAGGAATCCAAACTGGAAATTAAAAAGTAAAACTGTCACTGTTTGCAGATGACATAGGAAATCCTAAATATGCTACCAGAAAACTACTACACTCATTGATGAATTTGGTAAGGTTGTAGGAAACAAAAGTAATACACAGAAATCTGTTGCATTTCTATTACACTAACAACAAAAATCAGAAAGAGAAATTAAGGGGAAAAGTCCCATTTACCATCTCATCAAAAAGAATGAAATACCTAAGGAATAAACCTACCTAAGGAGGCAAAAGACCTGTACTCTGAAAACTATAAGACACTGATGAAAGAAATTGAAGATGACACAACCAGATGGAAAGATATACCATGTTCTTGGATTGGAAGAATCAATAGTGTCAAAATGACTATACTATGCAAAGTAATCTACAGATGCAATGCAATTCCTACCAAATTACCAATGGCATTTTTCATAGAACTAGAACAGAAAAAAATCTTAAAGTTTGCACATGGAAATACAAAAGACCCTGAATAACCAAAGCAATCCTGGGAAAGAAAAATGGAGCTGGAGGAATCAGGCTCCCTGACTTCAGACTATACTACAAAGCTACAGTCATCAAAACAGTATGGTACTGACTAAGTGGGATCTAATGAAACTTCAAAGATTCTGCACAGCAAAGGAAACTATAAGCAAGATGAAAAGACAACCCTTAGAATGGGAGAAAATATTTGCAAATGAATCAACAGACAAAGGATTAATCTCCAAAATATATAAACAGTTTATCCAGCTCAATATCAAAAAAACAAACAGCCCAATCAAAAAATGGGCAGAACACCTAAATAGGTATTTCTCCAAAGAAGACATACGGATGGCCAAGAGGCACATGAAAAGATGCTCAACATCACTAATTCTTAGAGAAATGCAAATCAAAACTACAATGAGGTATCACCTCACACCAGTTAGAATGGCCATCATCAGAAAATTGACAAGCAGTAAATGCTGGAGAGGGTGTGGAGAAAAGGGAATGCTCTTGCACTGCTGGTGGGAATGTAAATTGATACAGCCACTATGGAGAACAGTATGGAAGTTCCTTGCCAAACTAAAAATAGAACTACCATATGACCCAACAATCCCACTACTGGGCATATACCCAGAGAACACCATAATTCAAAAAGATTCATGCAGTGCAATGTTCATTGCAGAACTATTTACAATAGCCAGGACATGGAAGCAAGCTAAATGTCTATCAACAGATGAATGGATAAAAAAGATGTGGTACATATATACAATGTAAAAAGGAATGAAACTGGGACATTTGTAGCATCATGGATGGACCTAGAGACTGTCATACAGAGTGAAGTGAGTCAGAGAAAAACAAATATCGTTTATTAACACATATATGTGGACTATAGAAAAATGGTACAAATCAACCAGTTTGCAAGGCAGAAATAGAGACACAGATATAGAGAACAAGCATATGGACACCAAGTGGGGAAAGCAGGGAGGGTTGGGGGGGAATGAATTGGGAGATTGGGATACCAAATTGCACACTCTAAATATATGCAGTTTATTGTAAAAAATAAAAAAAAAATTTTTTTAATTAAACAAAAAACAAAAAAACAGTATGGTACTGGCACAGAAACATAGATCAATGGAACAGGACAGGAAGCCCAGAAATAAACCCACACACCTATGGTCAATTAATCTATGACAAAGGAGGTGAGAATATACAATGGAGAAAAGAGTCTCTTCAATAAGTGGTGCAGGCAAAACTGGACAGCTACATGCAAAAGAATGAACTTAGAACATTCTCTAACACCATACACAAAAATAAACTCAACATGGATTAAAGACCTAAATGTAAGACCAGATACTATAAAACTCTTAGAGGAAAACATAGGCAGAGCACTCTTTGACATAAGTTACAGCAAGATCTTTTTTGATCCACCTCCTAGATTAATGAAAATAAAAACAAAAATAAACAAATGGGACCTAATTAAACTCAAAAACTTTTTCACAGCAAAGGAAACCATAAACAAAATGAAAAGACAACCCACAGAATGGGAGAAAATATTTGCAAATGACACGACTGACAAGGGATTAATCTTCAACATATACAAACAGCTCATGAAGCTAAATATCAAAAAAACCAAACAACCCAATCAAAAAATGGGCAGAAGACATAAATAGACACTTCTCCAAAGAAAGACATACAGTTGGCCAAGAAGCACATGAAAAGATACTCAACATTGCTAATTATTACAGAAATGCAAATCAAAACTACAATGAAATATCACTTCACACCAGTCAGAATGGTCACCACCAAAAAGTCTACAAACAATAAATGCTGGAGAGCATGTGGAGAAAAGGGAACCCTCCTACACTGTTGGTAGGAATGTAAGTTGGTGCAGACACTATGGAGAAAAGTATGGAGGTTCCTTAAAAAAAGTAAAAATAGAGCATTTGATCCAGCAATCTCACTCCTGGGCATATATATCCAGAGAAAACCATGGTTTGAAAGGATACATGCACCCCAATGTTCATTGCAGTGCTGTGTACAATAGCCAAGACATGGAAGCAACTTAAATGTCCATCAACAGATGAACAGATAATGAAGATGTGGTACATAAATACAATGGAATGCTACTCTGTCATAAAAAAGAATGAAATAATGCCATTTGCAGCAACATGGATGGACCTAGAGATTATCATTCTAAGTGAAGTAACTCAGACAAAGAAAGACAAATGTCATATGATATCACTTATATGTGGAATCTAAAAAGATGATACAAGTGAACTTATTTACAAAACAGAATCAGACTCACAGACTTCAAAAACAAACTTACGGTTACCAAAGGGGAAAGGATGGGGTGAGGAATAAATTAGGAGTTCGGGATTAATGTATACACACTACTATATAGAAAATAGACAATTGACAAGGACCTACCATATAGCACAGAGAACTTTACTCAATATTCTTAATAACCTATATGGGAAAAGAATCTGGAAAAGAATGGTTATAAGTACAAGGTTGAGTCAAAAATTATCGACATCCTGGCTGTAGAATTTATTTTAATTCACTTTTAGAGAAGACAAATACGTCAGTTTTCAACATAATCTCCTTGATTTCCAACACACTTTGTCCATCTGTCAACAAGCTTTTGTGTTCCTCCATTAAAAAATGTTTTAGGCTCAGCTGTGAGCCACAAATGCACCATGGTCTTCACTTCTTCATCAGAAGTGAATCTTCATCTGCATAGGGCTGCTTTCAGGGGACCAAACAGGTGAAAGTCTGATGGAGCAAGATCAGGACTATAGGGAGGATGTTTAACACCTCAAAACGAAGTTTTTGCAGAGTGTCAACAGTGTGGGCAGAAGTGTGCAGATGTGTATTGTCATGCAAGATCACAATGTCCTTGGATAGCAGTCTTCTGCGTTTAATCTGAAGTTTAGGCTTCAGCTCTTCAATAAGCATCTCACTGTAATGAGCACTGTTGACTGTTGAAACTTTATCCTGATACTGTTCCAATACTGGCCCTTGAGAATCCCAGAAAACTGTAAGCATCAATTTTCCAGCTGATGGTTGACTTTTGAATTTCTTCTTGGTCGGTGATTAAGGATGTTTCCATTCCATACTCTGCCATTTACTCTCAGGATTGTAGTGATGAATCCATGTCTCATCACCAGTAATGATTCTCTTTAAGAAACTTTCACCTTCCTTAGAGTATCAGTCCAAATTTTGTTTGCAGATATCCAAATACTTCTGTTTTTACCCTTCTGTGAGTTGTTTCAGTACCCATCTCACACAAACTTTTCAAAACCTAACTCTGTCGTGGATTACTTCATTTTGAGATGTTAAAGCATCCTCTTTATAGTACTGATCTTGCTCCATCAGACTTTCACCTGTTTGGTCCCCTGAAAACAGCCCTATGAGGACGAAGATTCACTTCTGATGAAGAAGTGAAGACAGCAGTGTATCTGTGGCTCGCAGTTCAGCCTAAAACATCTTTTTAGTGAGGGAATACAAAAGTTTGTTGACAGATGGACAAAATGTATTGAAAATCAAGGAGATTATGTTGAAAACTGATGTATTTGTCTTCTCTAAAAGTGAATTAAAATAAATTCTACAGCCAGAGTGCAGATAATTTTTGACTCACCCTTGTATATGTATAACTGAACCACTTTGTTGTACACCTGAAACTAACACAACATTGTTAATCAACTATACCCCAATATAAAATAAAAATTTAAATAAAATAAAAGGATCATACACCATGATCAAGTGGGATTTATTCCAGGGATATAAAGATGGTTCAGTGTTCACAAAACAATCAGTGTGATATACCACATTAACAAAATGAAGGATAAAAATCATATGATCACCTCAATAGATGCAGAAAAGACATTTGACAAAATTCAACACTCACTTAGGATAAAAACTCTCAACAAAGTGGGCAGAGAGGGAACATACCTCAATATGATAAAAGCCATATATGATAAGCCCACAGCTATCAACATATTTAAGGGTGAAAAGCCAAAATCTTTTCCTCTAAGATCAGGAACAAGGCAAAGATGCCCACTTTGACTACTTTTATTCAACATAGCATTGGAATTCCTAGACAGAGCAATTAGGCAAGAAAAAAATAAAATACATTCAAATTGAAAAAGAAGTAAAATGGTAACTATTTGCAGATAACACATTATGTATAGAAAACTATGAAAGATTTCACCAGAAAACTGTTAGAATTAATAAATGAATTCAGTAAAGTTGCAGGATACAAAACAATAAACTAAAGCAGTTGTATTTCTATAGACTAATAACAAACTATCAGAAAGACATATAGAGAAAATTACACCATTTACAATTGCATCAAAAAGAATAAAATAATTAGGAATAACTTTAATCAAGCAGTGAAAAACCTGTACACTGAAAAGTGTAACACTGATGAAATAAATTGAAGACACAAATAAATGGAAAGATAGTCCATGTTCATGGATTAGAAGAATTAATATTGTTAAAATGTCCAAGAACCCAAGCAATCTATAGTTCCAATGCAATCCCAATCAAAATTCCAAAGAATTTTTTAAAGAAATAGAACAAACAATCCTAAAATTTGTGTGGAATCACAAAAGACCCTGAATAAGCAACCTTGAGAAACAAGAACAAAGCTGGAGGCATCATGCTCCCTGATTTCTGACTATATTACAAAGCTATAATAATCAAGAAAGTATGGTTTGGCATCAAAACAGACATGTAGATTAATGGGACAGTGTAGAGAGCCCAGAAATAGACCCACACATATGTGGTCAATTAATTTATGACAAAGGAGGCAAGAATATATAAAGGAGAAACAACAGTTTCTTCAATAAATTGCTGGGAAAACTGAAGAATGAAACTGGACCACAATCTTACACCATACACAAAAATCAACTTGAAATGGATTAAAGACCTAAACATAAGACCTGAAATCATAAAACTCTGGAAGAAAACATAGGGAGTAAGCTCCTTGACATCATCCTTGGAGAATTTTTTTTGGATCTAACACCAAAAGCAAAAACAAACAAGTGGGATCACGTTAAACTTGAAAGCTTCTGCATAGCAAAGGAAACTGTCAAAAAAATGAAAAGGCAACCTACAAAATGGGAGAAAATACTTGCAAATCATGTACCTAGTAAGAGGTTAATATCCAAAATATATTAAGAACTCACATAACTCAACAGAAAAAACAAAAAAACCAAACAACTCAATTTAAAAATAAGCAGAGGATCTGAATAGATATTTTTCAATACATATGAAAAGACATACAGATGGCCAACAGGTGCACGAAAAGATGTTCAATATCACTAATCATCAGGAAAATGCAAATCAAAACCATACCTGTTAGAATAGCTATATTCTAACAAGAATAACAAGAAATAACAAGTGTAGGTGAGGATATGGAGAAAAGGGGACACTTGTGTACTGTTGGTGGGAATGTAAACTGGTACAGCCATTATGGAAAAACAGTATGGAGATTACTCAAAATAATTAAAAATTGAACCACCATATGATCTAGCAATTCCACTTCTGGGTATTTATCCAAAGGAAACAAAAACACTCAAAAAGATAACTGCACCCTCATGTTTTTTTGCAGCATCATTTAAAAATAGCCAAGAAATAAAAAATAATAAAAATAAAAATAGCCAAGACATGGAAACCACCTCCTTATTCATAAAACACTTTACCTTTATCAAATGTATAAAGAAAATCTGGAGTATTATTCAGCCATAAAGAAGAATGAAATCTTACCATTTACAGCAACATGGGTAGATCTTGAAAGCATTATGCTAAGTGAAATGTCAGACAGAGAAAGATAAATACCATATGAAAATATCATATGATCTCACTTTTATGTGGAATCTAAAAAAGAAACAAAAAACTGGGACTTCCCTGGTGTCACAGTGGTTAAGACTCAGCTCTCCCAATGCAGGCAGCCTGGGTTCGATCCCTAGTCAGGAGACTAGATCCCACATTCATGCCACAACTAAGAGTTCACATGCCATAACTAAGAAGCCCTCCTGCCTCAGCCAAGGAGCCAACCTGCTGTAGCTAAGGAGCCCACCTTCCACAGCTAAGACCTGGAGCAACCAAGTAAATAAATAAAATTTTAAAAAACAAAACAAAACAAAAAACTGACCTCATAGATACAGAGAACAGACTGGTGTTTGCCAGAGGCAGGAGATGGAGAGTGGACAAAATGGATAAGAGAGGTCAAAAGGTACAAACTTCCAGAAATGAAATAAGTCATGTAATGTACAGCATGACTACAGTTCATAACAATGTAATGCTATTTGAAAGTTGCTAAAAGAGTAAATCTTAAGTTTTTATCACACATGAAAAAAATTTTAAACTACGTATAGTGACAGATGTGAACTAGATTTATTGTGGTGATCACATAAACAAATATGGAATCATTATGTTGTATACCTGAAACTAATATAATGTGTCATTTACACTTCAATAAAAAAATAAAAATAAAACAAAATGTGTTATACTTGTAATATTATTCAATCTTATAAAGAAGGAAGTGATGACACGTGCTACAACAAGGATGAACATTAAAGAACTATGGTTAGTGAAATAAAGCCAGTCAAAAAAGGACAAATATTACATGATTCCATTTATATAAAGTTCCTAGAATAGTCAAATTCACAGAGGTGGAAAGTAGAACAGTTGCTACCAGGGGCTGGAGGGAGGGGGAAATTGGAGTGTATCGTTTAGTGGATAGAGTTTCGGTTTGGGATGATGAAAAGTTCTGAGCTAGATGGTGATCATTTTTACACAACAATCTGAATGTACCTAATGTCACTAAACTGTACACTTAAAAATGGTTCAAATGGCAAATTTATTCAACTCATGTCATTCCAACAATGCACCTAACTCAGTTGAAGGACCCATTGGAATAGTGATGTCCACGTTCGCCTGCATATGTAAACAATGACAACTACATCGGGACTGCAGCCAGGCCAACAGGTATCAACAGATGCTGTTGATGGTAAGAGATCTCAAACTGGGAATGAATGCACATCTTAGAATTAATGAAATACAATTTTTTAAAGTTCAATGGTTAATATGCCTTGTGTGAAAGAACTGTTGACCTCCAACTATTTTCACATATTCCTGCAAGACCTGGCTCAGCCTCCTTTGTCCAGTGTGCATTTAATTCACATTAGTCTAATGAAAAAACGAGAATTTGTTAATGTTGCAAGGACAAAATCTTATACTACCAGCTTCATTTTACCTAAAATTTTGAACAGTTTTCCAATTCAGTACCTCAAAGAGTTATTGACAGCTTCAGGATATGTGTTTCTGCCTTTAACTTCTGATGCTTAATACTAGGTAAATACAGTATACATTCTGTTATTTTTTCATAAAGGTCCCGAAATCAGTACAGACCACACTTCACAGTGTCCCTGCTACTCACACTTATGTTTTTCTGCAAAGAAAATTACACTTGGAAGGAAGAAATCAGCCCTTCTACAATAACACAGAGTGGTAAGTGGCTAGAGAAAGCGAGATGAACTTTTAGAAACATAATCAATTCTTACTGACTTATTTGACTCACACCGAATCTTTTTCGAATACACATTAACTGCTTTTTCAAAGAGCCCTTTTGAAGTTTGCCAGGTTAAAATTATAGGATCCACTTTTCCCTTCCTTAAGATGGATCACAAAGTCCCTTTGTCTCACCCTGATGTCATGTGATCTTCTCTGTGGACACAAGGCAACACTCAGAAGGGATCTTAGGTTATAATCATCAATAAAATAAGTTCTATCATTTTGTAGGACTGTAGTGGTTGCACAACTATCTGATCACTCCTCTCCATCCTTCCCATTGAGCAGTTCTTAAAAATACTCTCAGAATATTGTAACATTCTGAGACTGCAGTCTTTTTGTCCTACAGCAAAACATGGCTGACCTACTTTTTGTCACACAAAATCGTGCAGAGTACTATGGTCAAAAGTGCCACTCTTTTGCTCACACAGGCTCATGTGACTCATATGGGTGTTTCTGACCCTGTGGAGACCATTAGTGATGGCCACCAGATTGGGTTCTCTTGTTTCCTGGTAAATATCAGGGAGTCAGAGTTTCCATCTGGTATCTCTCATGAGCGTTCCCCCAGCTGTGAGTGGTTTTTCAGCCTTACTCCTGGCTCTGCTGTGGACGGTCCCCACAGCCAATGCCTAGAGCTTTACTTTCCATGAGAGGATGGCACTCCCTGTCCTCACGCACCAGGAAGAAGGTTGATTCCATTATCCTCCAAGAAACCACCATACAATACTGTCCCAGTGTATTAGTCTTTCTTGAAAGATTTGGAAGAAACTCAAGGGAATTCAATACATAAGTGGTGTGATTCTAACTTTGCACCCAGGAAATTAAAATTCTCTCAAAGCACTCCCCAACTCCTAATTTGGATCTCTTGCCCACCTCATATTGCCTCTACCTTCTCTCCAAAATAACAGGGTCCCCTATCTGTAGGGATTGATTTTACTTCGGTATGCCCTGCCCGCCACTTGCTGTACGTTTTCCAGAGTCTGAATCTGGACTCACAGGTCAGAGTGTGTGATTCATCGGGTTCATGGCTCAGCAGAACACTCAGTGATGGCAATTCACACCCCCAACCCTTCAGAATAGACCCCACACAAAAAAACAAAAAACAAAAAAAACAGAATAGACCCCACAGTTTTAATTTTCAGACAGACCCCTCTCTTCTCTCAACAGTCCAGCATGGAACAACACAGATAAATAATAATTCTGAGACAATATAGCAGAAATCCCAAAGGAGGAAGAGAATCCATCTCCCAACTGACGCATTCTTTGCAAGGCAACTTCCTCTCAAGATAGAGTCCATAGCTCGCATTATTACACAAAACAGCTTTAGTTCTTTTCCTGTGATCCCTGCTTTCCAAATGGGCATAATTCAATTAGGATAATGTCCTCCACCTGAAAATCTCAAAGTTCAAGCTTCCAGATTTTGACCATAAAAATGGGATTACATTTTTAGCACAATATCGTCTTTATGTTTTCTGAAGATGTGTTTGTGGGGAGAGATAAAGGAGATTATTTTATTATTCCAGTTATACATAATTTGAACAGACCATATTACTATACTTTGAAGTTTTTGAAACTGTCCTGTTAGGATACAAAGAGAGAAAAGGGATGTTCGTGAAACTTCTATGAAGATGTCATTTGACACTGTATACAGGGTGTGTATTTTCTATGCAATTATGTAAATTCCACATAAGTACATATATAACCATTATATATATTTGTGTATTTATTTGTGTATATATATAATATTGTAGAGATGTTCAAGAACGTAAGCCCTCTGTAAATTAAAGTATACCGACCTGCGGTAGACCACAAAGTCTGTATAATTCAATGATTCCTAAAAGAATAACATAGGAACCCTAGTTTCAAGGAAATACCAGCTTTCCTGAGCTTATATTTGAAATTCTGAATGAATGTGAGCCTTCCACTCAGTAGCTGAGCCCTCAGAGTTGGTTTCCATGACTGGTGCAATGTGACTGCTTTGTGTGGGGTCTCTGTGTGAGCTCATACTGTGTTCACTCTGGGCTGCTGCCCTGTTTGGGCTTATCTAGAGGACAGGTAATAAGGACTGAATCCAGATTCTGTGTGAGTCATAGAAGAGACCACGGAAGGAGGATAATTACCCTCATGGAGATTGGAGAGAGGGACAACTATGCTTCAGGGTGAAAGTACATGAAAAATGACATTGCCTCCAGGCCCTAGGGAGGGGAAATTTTAAATACAGAAGAGAATCAACCGCTCAGTTTCAGCAACCTCAAAATGTTGGTTCAGGTCCTTTGAGCTGCTGCTGACACTAAAATGGGACTGAATACGCAGGACGATTATGGGGAAAGGTGCCTGTGAAGAATAAAGGGAGTGGGGGTGCTTTCGAACAGTGATCTAGGTCCTATTGTTAAAGGGAGAGAGAAGGAAGGGTTATGGAGGAAGAGCATCAGCCCACAGTGCAGTTCTGAGAAGCTTTTGGCGAGCAGGTTGAGGAGTCAAAGTTGCCTGACAGAGGAGTCCCGTACTTGGCAGGAATTTGTGGGCGCTCATGCCCTCATCATGTGCAGCTCAGAGGCTGGGAGCAGCCTCGGGGAAGGGCAGCTTCAGCATTCACAGGGCAGCATCTGGGGCTGCCAGTCAAACATGCTCCCTGGCAGCTTCTCTTCACAGATGATGTGAGTGGGGTGCTCCTTGGCCAATACAGAGCCACCTCTTAAACTTGTTCAGGAAGCAGGCTTCCAAGGTTCCCATGGGCCTCTCTTCCTGAGAGGAAACTTAGAAGATTGGTGGGTTGAATTAGAGCCCCACTTTGTCTCAGTGATGGAACTGGTACTCACTCCGTCCCTTATCTACAGTCGACTCTAAATTCCCTTCATCTCCATCTATCACCTCATAGGTATTGGTGTCTTATTGGTGATGTGACACAAGCCTTCACTTTCTAGGGTCTACACTTTTGGTAATCAGACCCTTCTTATGTTAGTTCATGTTACAGTGAGACAGGGAAGTATCCAGAGTTTCTATACATATTCCTACCTGCCCCTATTGTGTGAAAGCAGCCCTGATTCTTTCTGATGATCAGGATCAATACTTCTGCTAAGATGATGACTCTTTTCACCTGCTGTCCTTGAATGTGAGTAGTTCAAAGGGTCTTGGTGACAAGTATAGATTATAGGCTCTTTTCCCCCACAAGAGTACATCCCCAGTGGGAACCAGAACCTCCAGCCCTGCAGGACCCAGAGTTGTGAGGATGGAAGCACAAAGTCCCCCTTTGGGTCACTGATCATTTCTGTTACTACCGAAGTCAGTGCAAGTCCTCCAAGAAACAGAAACAAGACAAGATTAGATATATAAGAGTTTAATTGGGGGAAATGCCTGTGATGGATGAAGAGGAGGAGGCAGGCTAGGTAGGGAGAGCCTTCAGACCACAAATCAGGTCTGACATCTTTGAAAAGAGAGAGGGCAACAGAAGTGTCCCATGCCATGATATCCATTAATCAAAGGTGACAGAATGACACATGTAAGAATGAGCATTTTACTATATATAAATTAAACCTCAATAAAAATATTTTATTACATGAGATCTAATTATAAAGAAACTGTACAAATGGTAGAAGATAAACAGATGAATTCCTATATAATCTGGATATAAAGACTTCCTATTAATGACTCAAAATCCATATGCCATAAAAGCAAAGACTGATACATTTAAAATATAAAATGCTTTGCATAGGAAAATTAGACAAAAAGCAAGGTGAAAAGATAAATAAATTGGAAGGAAATATTTGCAGCACATACCACAATTAAAGGACTAATATCTATAACATAAATTTTTAAATAGAAGGAAAAGAGACCAAACATTTTATAGAAAAATAAAAGACATGAACAGAAAAATCAAATGATGTAAAAATGGCCCTTAAATATATGAAAAGATATTTGACTTCACAGATAAGAAAAATACTAGTTAACAGCTCCAGACCTTGAAAACACAAATGTTGATGAGTCTATGCGGAAATGGGCCCTCTTGAACATTTATTTGGAAACACAAAATGGTGTAATCTGTTTAGGAGGGGAGTTTGACATTACCTAACAAAATTACACATACATTTATCTTTTGATGTAACCATTTTCACTACTAGCAATTTGCCCTGAAGTTATATACTCAATAATTTGAAAACACAAACATACAAAGTTAGTGCAGTATTATTTACAATTGCAAAATACTTGAAACTACTGTATAAGTGACCAAACATAGGAGATGTCTGTACTGCGGTACATCAACACAATGGAATATTGCAACTGTAAAAGGGAATGAGGAAGATCTCCCTAAACTAATATGGAATGATTTCCAGGATATACAGTTAAGCAAAATGTGCAAAGTACAAAAGAGTATATATAGAATACTACCTTTTCTTTGTAAGAAAAAAAGGGAAAAAGTGTACATGGATGTACTTTTTTAATACAGAAAAAGGAGTAATGAAATTGGTTAGCCTACAAAGGAAGGGGGAAGAGGGAAAAGGTAGAAAGGATATGGGAGAAAAGGACACGTCTCTGAGTATATCTTTTTGAACAGTTTTGACTGTTGGGAACACGATAATGTTCCATATGTTCAAGAAATG
The DNA here is from genome assembly GCF_030028045.1 of Hippopotamus amphibius kiboko. Classification (NCBI taxonomy): domain Eukaryota; kingdom Metazoa; phylum Chordata; class Mammalia; order Artiodactyla; family Hippopotamidae; genus Hippopotamus; species Hippopotamus amphibius. The sequence continues at coordinate 201,247,930 of NC_080187.1, read as the reverse complement.
AAATTAAATAGCTGAGCATGGGGGGAATAAAACTAAAGACAAATAGCAATAAGTAAACCCCATTGCATTTCAAATGAGTAACATCACCACCACACTGAAGATGGTGAGGGGGAGAACTAACCCAACTGACTTTGAATGCAGCTTGTACCTTGACTATGTACCTTTAGACTAAAGACAAAAGAACTGCAAACAAATCTTGAATTGTTTCTAGTAAGCTTGTTTTTCACATTGGTTGAGCATGAAAATCTAGAACTATTTTATGCGCGTTGTAGGTTTGAGCAAATAAGCAATATGAAAGATATGTTGACATTGTTGGGAGGCAACGTTCTCACTGTGGAAGAAGGGAAATACAAATGTGGAATGAAAAAAGGAAAAGAAGAACCCTTATGGGGTAAAATTGAAAGTACCAAAGTGAACTCATAGTTTCTAGAATCTGTGCGTGTAATTTTAGAAATCATGAATCAAACATTATGTTTATACATATTTTCCCTAGCTCAATCCATTGACAGAGCCTAGGAACAATGACACCCCAAAAACCATGAGCACACCTAGTGCCCAGATCTTGGCTTCTAAATATCACCCTCCCCTAAAATGAATCAGGGTTCCTTGGAGAAGTGGATAATTCTAGGGTTGGGTTAAGGAAGGCACAAGATGAGACTGAAATATCTTACTGTGCAGAAAGTAAGGGAGTGCACAAAACATCATGGAAGTGTGTTAAAAGGATACAGGAATCAACCTGAAGGGAGTTATCTCAAACAACTGAGCATTAAAACATATTAGAACAGTAATAGAGTATAACAAATTGAATAAAATAGGAATTCATGGGTTCGTAAATAAAATAGATCAAGAGACAATGGGTAGATGGATGGGTGGATGGACAGACAGACAGGTGAGCAGGCAAGCAGGCAAATGAGAGAGGAGGGAGTGCCTTTCCCTGCAGTAGAATACCAACCGATAAATGTGCACGGAGCGGGAAAATCATTTTGCAACTATCACAGTAAAGATATGCAAAACCTATGCAGGTGTCATCAATGGATTCTAAATATAGGGCAGATTCTAAGTACAGGGTAGAAAGTTTGAAGAGGAACAGGATATCTGCATGACCTTAAAGGGCCCCCACATATTGTTGATTGTAAAGGGTAAAATATTAACACAGTGGAGAAACCAGACATCATCTTGACACCCGGATCTAGTGACTAATTATCATCACCACTGAAGGGCAAATAGACATAACTTGCCTCCAGATGCAACATCCTGAGAAGGACACACTCTTTTACATAATGTTCCAGCCAGACTTGAATATAGTAAGGAGGAAACATCAGTTGTTCCCAAATTGAGAAACATTCTGTAACATAAATAGCCTGCATTAAAAAAAAAAAGTCAGTGTCTTGAAAGGCAAAGAAAGGCTGAGCAAGAGTTCCAGATTAAAGCAGCCTAAAGAGATTGGACAGCAAAATGTAGCACACGATCCTGCACTGGGACAGGGAAAATACTGGATAGAAAAATGCACTATAAATAAAAATGTGCGGTAAAGAACATTAGTAGAAAAACTGACAAAATTAGAATATGAACTACAGCTTAGATAAAAGTACAGTATGGAGGTCAGATTTCCTGAACTTGCTAACTGTGCTGTGGTCATGTAAGAGGATATTCTTATTACAAAATACACAGCGAAGTAAGTCTTAAGAGATAGCGATCAGGGGGTATGAGTATGTAACATACTCTCAAGTGATGCACAGGAAAAAAATAAAATCAGTGTTTTCGTGTTGCCCAGGGCATTGGGAAGGGGGGGGGGGGGGAAGAGATTAAAAACAATAAAGCAAAAGTAGTGAAATGTTAACATTTAGGGAAATTGAGTGAAATATATATGGGATTTTTTGGTACTATTTTTTGCAACTTCTCTGTTAGTCTGAAGATTTTTTTTATTAAAAAATAAAAGCAATTTGAATGTATTTTTATTACAATCTAAAAAGTTTTAAAAACCCAGTAAGTATTCTATTAAGAGGAGAGAAAAGAGGAGAAAGAGGAGGAGGGGGAGGAGGAAGAGAAGCAGAAGGGGGTAAATGACACAGGACCAGCCACCTCCCTCCTCCCCACCCCCAGGGCTCTATCCTGTGTGTGGTAGCAGGCCAGGGGAAAGGTGAAGCCTCACTTAGTTTGATTTGATGGTATTAATCTTCTTTTATATAGAAAGAGAAAAGTGAATCACTTACGGAGTTATATGAACTATGCGTGAATTTTTACAAAACCCTTCACTACTTGAGAAATACATGGTACTCAGTGAGGGCTTCTTTTGTCCGGGCTGTGAACTCCCAGGGTTGACCAGTCTCACTTCCCTGATACGAGAACACGCAAAGTGTGCGGCAAGGCCAGGGCACAGGGCAGAGGATTGGAACCAAAGCTTTCGGAGCAGGGATTTGCCATTTCTAGAATTTATACTAAAGGTAGTTTCGTAGACAGAGTTGGGACACCCGTCCTGACCAGCCTCAGGCAAAGCCATGGGGCTCAGCTGCTCTGGGTCAGGGGTCAGAGGAGCTGGCCGTGTGCCTCCCTACTTCAGTTCTCCATGGGTTGCACAATCCCTTTCTCTCTCCTGTCACCCCACTGCTCCAGAGAATGGTTAAATTGTTCCTGAAGTAACTTATCAACCCCACCTGGAGGGCAGGTTTGGCAATTAGAACAATCTCTGCCACATGTTCAGTGTTTTGGCTGCTCTCCAGGTTCCTATACTCCTGTGGGACAGGCTGGGATCCCGGGGCTGCCGTGAGGCCACCAGGATGCAGAGGCGCTGAGTACCAGACTGATGGTGGGCTGGGGTCCCCACGCTCAGATGGCTCTTCTGGTTCCAGGGTCAGTGGCTTTGAGCTCCAAGGCCCCTGTTAGCCCTATCACCCACCCTCTGTTACTATTTTGGAGCACTTAACTTTTTCTGTTTTTAAAGATGTGAGGATGGAGGTTCTTAGGCACACTTTTCCCACCTTCTCCATCAATAATATTTTCCTGCTTTTTGGTTTCCCCTACCCATTCCTGGAACTTGTCATTTTCTTCTGTCACTCCTACACAAAGATCTAATCTCTGTGTAATAGCAAGACACTGGAAATAACCTAAATACCTGTACTAGAGGAAGAGGTTAATAAAGCAGGCCACATCATTATGAAATATTAAACTACTTAACATTATTATTGTGAGAGCTAATTAGACACATAGGGTAGTGCATATGATAGTAATTAGAAAATAAAGAGAGTATAGATAGAAAAAAAATACAGATTACAAAATTGTACACATACTGTAATCATGAGAATGTAAATTGCATGTCTGGGTGAGGTCTGGAAGAGAACCTGAGAAAATGAGCATCGTTACCTTTTGTATTTATTTGGTACTTGACATGTGCCAGGCTCTGGGCTAAGGGCTTTAGAAATATAAATTTATCCTCGTAACAACCTCCTAACAAGGTAGGTACTACCATTTCCCCTGTTTTGTGGATGAGGACACAGACAACTTAAGTTGTTGAAGGTTACATAGCTGCTTAGTGGTAGGTCCAGGACTTGACCCCATGTGATCTGGTTCCATATCTCCCTTACACTCTTCTACTACCCTTGCACTGTTGACCCGTGAACAATGCAGGGTTTAGGAATGCTGACTGCCCTCGTGGTTGAAAATTCGAGTATAACTTTTGACTCCCGCACAATTTAACTACTAATAGTCTACTGTTGACCAGAAGCTTTACTGATAACGTAAACAGTCAATTAACACATATTTTGTATATGTATGACATACTGTATTCTTACTATAAAGTAAGATAGTGAAAAGAAAACATTAAGAAAATCATAAGGAGGAGAAAATACATTTATAGTACTATATTTACGAATACTGTAAGTTTACATTGTTTACAAGACGAATCGGCTATTTGTCAGTACCTATATCAATGTTGCCTCATATGATACAAAATACTGTAGATGTTACATGTATTACTAACATGAGACTTCAAACGTGAAAAGATAATGTGAAAAAAATTCATATTTATTTACAGGTGTAAGGATTCATGCACTGATACAAAGCTGCAGCAGTACTGTTGCTTCATGGCAGCCTAGTATAATCAATACAATTGCATCACTGTAGCCTAGCCTGTAGCCTAATGAATGGCTCCTTCTACAATTTTTATGGCACACTGTATTAAGTGATATTCATAAAACAGTATTGGAAACAGTGTTACTTTAAAAAAAAAAACAACTTACCTGTGATGACAGGCTGATATACTGTTTCTCCAAGGGAAGAGAAAGCTATACCCTTCATCTGCTAGCTTTTTCAAATTTTTGCTAATCTCCAAAAAAAATTTCCAATGTACTTAATGAAAAAGTATAAGTGGACCCACGCAGTTCAAACCCATGTTGTTCAAAGTTCAACTGTACCCCTACAGTAGTTCCCTTACACTACTCTAGTCTATCTCGTAAGTTAAGAAACTACAGATAAGTTCCTCTTTTTTTTTTCCTACTACCCTTATTCTTTATTACCTAAAAGTTTAAAACAAACAAAAATATTTAAATCAACATAACCATGCTTGATCATGTTACACACACACACATATATATATATATATATGCAATGTGTATAGTTATAAAATTAGATCCATTTATTAGTGATTTTTCCCTAGGCAATGTTTTCTAATGACAGTGAGAGAAATATTTTCATGTTATGTCAACTGAAAGACATTTAGCTTCACTTGAGAAAACTTAGTATGTGATTATTTGAGATTTGATCTATTGACAAGCAGTTTCAGTAAAGGTGGCCCAAAACAGTGACTCCAATAAGTAAACTGTGTCTTGCTTTTATGTCCTAATTTAAGACTATATTTACAGATAAGATGATATGATATCTGGGAATGTTTCAAATTAATAGTGAATGGAGGTATGAACAGGACAAGACTGGCCAATGGGTTAATAAATACTGAAGCTCTATGATGGATTCATGGAGGTTCATTTTACTATTCTGCCCATGTTTACAGATGTTCAAAATACTTCATGATGAAGGTTTTTTAGAGTACATTTACTATGAAAAAATGATGACATGCAATGTTACTGATGCAATGCTGATGTGATTACAATCCTCAAAAACTATTTCTTGGAAGTTTATATGTACCAAAGAATAGAATAGTAATGGACAGATCTGATTTTTTAAGGTAGTTGCATTTTAAAACATCCAAAATATAAAAATAATTCAAAATATAAGTTAGTCCAAGTGAAATTTTAGTAATATGTGTTTGAACTATCAAAGTATAAATTTCAAGAAGGTTAAGATATGACAAATTAATAGTGGACATATATCAAAGACATACTTAACTCATGAATAAGGGAGTCAGAGCTAGTTCTGATTAGATATTACAAGATAAATCAACTGTAAGCTTTCAGGTTATCTTTTCTAACAGACAAAATCATTTGCATCTATTCAAGACAAAAATCCACAAGTTAACATTAATTTTACAGACTCTGACCCCTAATCAGTAGTAAATAACAGGCTAAAATCTCATCTCTTAGCATCAGATGACTTAGCAAGCGTGTTAGACGATGCTTTAGTGACTAACGTGATTTTGAAAGGGCGTGCAGCACTCTTTGCCTCATTTCTCAGTTTTACATAGTTTTCCTTAACAAGACCTCACTCCCCAACAACCATGAAGCATTACAGTTCTTTGTATCATCAAGTCTCAATCAGAAAATTATGGACTGGATTCCACAGGTTATCACTTCATGTCAGTGAAATTGACAAGGATTTACTCAGCCTTCTTTGTACCCCAGTTTCTATTCTGGGTTCCACATCGCCGGAATAAAGAAAGCACTTCCCCAGCCAGTCTGGAGGGGCAAGAACACAGACTCACCCACATTCCACCTGCAAGGTCCCAGTGTACACGTCAGTTGATGTTTTCAGCCTCAATGGGCATAGTCCCTACCGGACCTGCCTCACAGGTTTGTTCTCTTGCTCATTCATGTCAAAGTTTATGAAAATGCTTTGAAACAACAATGGCACATGATTATAAACTGATATTACTGTCACTACTCATTCATTTTGGCCTAGAGTCTAGAACTATGTTTATCCCCACTACAAATAAAGCAATAGGTTGGAAGGTTCCCCTTTTCTAGGGTCTGGTAAGGATCAGTTGCAGGGTTTGGCAAACAGGTCTGTATTGGAATCTACACCTTTCATGTCTCACACCTGTTTCTCGAGGCTGCCCCAGTCTTGAGGTAAAAATTAAATTTTTAGAAGTCTGTCTCTGGCTCTAATCCCCACAGGCCTTGGGAACCAGGATCATCACTCCTTGCTCTTTAAAGTCATCCCCAGATTGTACCCTATGCTTACTGGGATGCCGTATTCTCCTTTCTTCAACTGCTCCTTCGAATCCTCTCCTGGCTGAAGAGTTACCTGCAAGAACCTCACAGCTTCTATTATAGCTGGGGTCACCAGCTACAGCGGCATTGTTGCCCATGCCAAGTCCCTGTCACCCACTGCCCCGAAAGTTACTTGTGCCTTTAAAGTCACAGATGTTTTGGTGGTGCTCAGCTGACCACATGCTGAGCCAGCACTGCCAGGGGACCCCGTGGTGATGCCTGAGGCCAGAACCTCCAATGTTCCACCACGAGGGCTCATTGTAGTACTGCTGGCAAATGGAGTGCAACAGTCCTAGCACCGTCTCTCATCTCTTATTGACCCCCAGGACTGGCTATATAATTTGCATGGCCCAGAGCCAAATGATAATGCAAAGCCCCTTGCCAAAAAAATTATTAAGACTTTCAAGATAGTGGCAGAGAATATTAAAGCAAGCACAGGTCCCTTCTGAGTGCAGGGCCCCAGGCAATGGCACAGGCCCATAGAGCTGGTCCTGCTGAGGCACTGAGACTATCTTGAAGATACATCCCAAAGAATTAATTGCTTCCTTCACCTGTGTGCCCCACAGTGTTAAACTGGGCTTAATACCAGCCCAGGATTTCCCTGGTGGCACAGTGTTTAAGAATCCGCCTGCCAATGCAGGGAACACGGGTTCGAGCCCTGGTCTGGGAAGATCCCACATGCCGTGGAGCAACTAAGACCATGCGCCACAACTACTGAGCCTGCGCTCTAGAGCCTGAGAGCCACAGCTACTGAGCCTGAGTGCCACAACTACTGAAGCCCGCATGCCTACAGCCCGTGCTCCAAAACAAGAGAAGCCACCGCAACTAGAAGCCCCTGCACCGCAATGAAGAGTAGCCCCTACTCACCACAATTAGAGGAAGCCTGCACAGCAATGAAGCCCCAACACAGCCAATAAAAAATAAATTAAAAAATAAAAATAAAAGCGCAGCCTCTTCAAGATTGTGTGTATAACCAAAAGAATAAGCTCTTTTGATTTGGTTGTTACTGTTGCTGTTGATGTAGTTGTTTAGTTCCATCATCCGCTCCACTGGCCCCAGGCACAAGGTACCAGTGCTGTACTCTCAACTCCCATGCTCTTCCTCCCACCCCACGCCCAGCCACAGCCCTGTACTTGAACTTCCCTTTCTTTGAAGTGAGTTCCTGTCAGCAAATCTCCTCAGCCTCACGCAAGTGAATTTATGGTGACCACTTGCACTGTCCTCCAGAGAAATCAAGCTCCCAAGGAACCCACCCAGTGACTGGTGCACCCAACAATTCTAGCAGTTTGATAGCTAGAAGTCAGGGAGACCACATGCCAAAACTGCCAGGAGTTTTATGTTTAAAGGAGAGGCAGTATTCAACTTTGGTGCTAAAGTTTATCTTTTATTTTGGAATACTCCGTGGCAATTTTGGAGTTACAAAGGAAATAGCCAGATCCTGCCCAAGAATAGGAGGCTTGAGTCTGAAGGGGTGTCATCCTTGAAGGCAGAGCCGCATATCCAAAGGATGCTGAGGTCAGAAGGGGAGGATTTCCTCTTTCCTGGGTGTGAAATTCTGATTTATAAGAAGAAATATATGCTTGGTCTTCATCCCCCTTTCTGGCACTGGGCTCCTAAAGCCCTTAGAATTTTCTAAGTTTTGAGAGCAGCAAAAGTGTCTTTTGTTATGTTAATGAAGTGACTTTTGGAAGGTTGGGGACTGGGTGCCAGGAACTCCAAACATAAGATGAGAGAGTTGGAACTTTCAATCCCCTCACCATGACCTCCAGAGAGGGGAGAAGGGGTGGAGGTTGAATCAATTGCCAAAGGCCAATAAGTTAATCAATCATGCCTATGTAGTGAAATCTCCATAAAATCCCAGAAGGATGGGATTCAGAGAGCTTCTGATTGGCAAGCACATGGAGACTTGGGGAAAATGGCTTACTTGAAGAGGGAATGGAAGCTCCACACCCTTTCCCCATACCTTGCCCTATGCATCTCTTCCATCTCACTCTGAGTTCTATCCTTATATAGTAAACTAGTAGTCTAGTAAGTAAAATTTTTGAGTTCTGTGAGCGCCTCTAGAAAATTAATCAAACCCAAGAAGTGAGTGAATGGAACCTCCCATCTAAAACCAGTCAGTCATGGGACTTCCCTGGGGGTGCAGTGGTTGAGAATCTGCCTGCCTTGGACACAGGTTCAAGCTCTGGTCCAGGAAGTTCCCACATGCTGTGGAGCAGCTGAGCCCGTACACCACAACTACTGAGCCCGCATGCTGCAACTACTGAAGCCCGCTTGCCTACAGCCTGTGCTCCACAAGAGAAGCCAGCAAAATGAGAAGCCCATGCACTGCAATGAAGAGTAGAGCCCTCTTGCCAGAACTGGAGAAAGCCCATGCAGAGTAATGAAGACCCAAGGCAGCCAAAAATAAGTAAATAATCTTTTTAAAAAATAAAAATAAAAAAATAAAGCCAGTCAGTCAGAAGCACAGGTGACAAACCTGGACTTGTGATTGATGTCTGAAGTGGAGGGGGATGTAGGGTAGACAATCTTGTAAGATTGAGTCCTTAACCTGTGGGATATGACAACCTCTCTGGGCAGATAGTGTCAAAATTGAGTTGAATTGTAGGACACCCAGCTGGTGTTGGAGAATTTCTCGGTAGTGTGGGGGAAAATGCACACATTGGAAATTGGTATCAGAATCATTACTGGACAAAGGAGAGATAAGGGGTTGGATCAAAGGAAGCAAGTAGCCTTCTGTAGCTGTAGGGGTCAAGGGAGGGTGTAGCCTTCAAATGACCCTTCCTGTTATCCCCAAGGCTTTGTTTATTCGGGGGAAAGCCCATGTCCTTGCCTGGGGGCAGTGATGGCAACTGCTTGGACAGGCTATCAAGTGATGGCTAGAGTATCCTCCCAGGGACTGACTGAAGCAAGAATCATGGTTGACACAAGCACAACCTCAGGACAGATAGGGAGACAAGTTCGTATGATCTGAGCAATCTCTGAAATACTTGTGGAGGAGAACCCAGGGAAAACTTCATCTTGATTATAGCAGTGAGAATTGTGTTAATTGGGTAAAAAGGGAAGGTGACCCCTACCAGCTAGAGAAGTTTGAGACATCTCGGTTACATGTGTTTTTACCCAACACAGATATGCTCCTTTCAAGGTTGGTGCCTGTAATCAGTCATAGGATTTCTGGCCCTGCTGTCCTTGCTTTTCCCATGACATAAAATCTGCCAAAGTTAGGAGTGACCTCCAGAGCAATGGCAAGTAAGTCAAAGTTTCACATGATTCTTTCTTTAGATATTCTGTAAAAGTTTTCATGTCTATTTCCAAAATGAAATACGTCTGCCTACAGCATTGAAAGTAATAAAGAAAAAAAAAGATTACTGTAAGAGGAGACATTATAACTGATATCAGATAAATACAAAGGATCATAAGAGACTACTGTGAACAATTATATACCAACAAATTGGACAACCTAGAACAAATGGATAAATTTCTAAAACCATACAAGCTACCAAGACTAAATCATGAAGAAATAGAAAATCTGAACAGACCAATTACTAGTAAGGAGGGTGAATCAGTAATCCAAAACCTCCCAACAGACATAAGTCCAGGACCACATGACTTCACTGGTGAATTCTACCAAAGAAGAATTAACAGCAATCCTTCCCAAACTCTTCCAAAATTAGATGAGGAAGGAATGCTTCCAAACTCATTTTAGGAGGCCAGCATTACCCAGATACCAAAATCTGAGGTCACTATAAGAAAAGAAAATTAAAGGCCAATATTCCTGATTAACATAGATGCAAAATCATCAACAAAATATTAACAAACCAAATTTAGCAATACTTTAAAAAGATCATACACTGTAACCAGGTGGGATTTATTCCAGGATGCAAGGAGGGTTCAACATCAACAAAGCAATCAATGTGATACACCACACTAACAAAATGAAGGATAAAAACCACATGATCAGCTCAATAGATGGAGAAAAGGCATTTGACAAAATTCAACATTCATTTATGTTTAAAAAAAAAACTCTCAATAAATTGGGTATAGAAGGAATGTACCTCAATATAATAAAGGCCAAAAGCTAGCATCATACTCAACAGGGAAAAGCTGAAAGCTTTTCATCTAAGATCAGGAACAAGACAAGGATGTCAACTCTCACCACTTATTTGACATAGTATTGGTAGTCGTAGCAAGAGCAATTAGACAAGAAAGAAATAAAAACCAAATCAAAAAGAAGTAAAACTGCCTCTATTTGCAGATGCCATTATAATACATGTAGAAAACTTTAAAGCCTCCTCCAAAAAAAACTGTTAGAATAAATGAATTCAGTAAAGTTGCAGGATACAAAATCAATATACAAAAATCAGTTGCATTTCTAGACACTAATAACAAACTATCATAAAGAGAAATTTTTTTTAAATCCCATTTACAATTGCATCAAAAGGAATAAAATACCTAGGGATAAATTTAACCAAAGACTTGCACACTGAAAACTATGAGATTAATGAAAGACGTTGAAGAAGACATGACAGGCTGCAGTCGAGTGAGCGAGACACATCGGGATCAGGATTGATGGGGACGCGTTACGGACCCCCAGGTATATGGCCTGGTCCTGATCCTGCTGGTGCGCCTCTCTCTGCTCAGGGCTGTGACCAAAACTGGGAACTGCAGACCAGGGACCAGGCACCTTTTTTTTTTTTTTTTTTTTTTTTTCAAAATGTCCCTGGGCGAGGTACGACTGCCAGGGAGGGGGTGGGTTCCTCCCTCCGCAAATGCCTCCTAGCCCATTGTGGGCCCATTCCAGGCACCAGAATTCAGGAATTCGATTCCAAGTTTCACCACAGGCCAACCTCAGCCAGCCTGAGCATATAGAGAAATTTTTGCCATCACCTTTAGTCAATATCACATACATGAAGAAAGTTTCCCTTCCCCCTCCACCCCCCCCACTGCTGCTGGACCACTGTACACCATACACAAAAAACAACTCTAAATGGATTAAAGACTTGACCATAAGACCCGAAACCATAAACCTTCTAGAAGAAAACATAGGGGGTAAAGTCCTTGATATTGATCTTGGCAATGATATTTTGGATTTAACACCAAAAGCAAAGGCAATGAGCAAAAATTTAAAAATAGGATTACATCAAACTAAAAAGCTTCTGCACATTGAGGGAAATCATCAAGAAAATGAAATAGCAGCCTAAAGAATGGGAGAAAATATTTGCAAATCAATATCTGATAAAGGGTTAATATCCATTTTATATATATATATATATATATATATATGAAGAACTCATGCAACTCAACAGCAAAAAAAGTCTGATTAAAAGCAGTCAGTAAATCTGAACAGACATTTTTCTGAAGAAGAAATAAAGATGGCTAACAAGTACACAAAAAGATGCTCGACATTGCTAATTATTATAGAAATGCAAATCAAAACAACAGTGAGATATCAGCTCACGCCCATGACAATGACTATTATCAAAAAGTCTACAAATAGCAGATCTCGGCCAGGATGTGGAGAAAAGAGAACACGTGTACATTTGTCGGTGGGAATATAAAATGGTGCAGCCACTACGGAAAACAGTATGGAAGTTCCTCAGAAAATTAAAAATATAACTACCATATGATCCAGCAATTCCACTTCCGGGTATTCACCCAAAGGAAATTAAAACACTAACTTTAAAAGATAACTGCCATCTCATGTTATTGCAGTATTATTTACAATAGCCAAGACAGGCAAACAGCATAAATGTCCATTGATGAATGAATGCATAAAGACAATGTGCTATATATACACAATGGAATATTATTCAGCCATAAAAAGAAAATCTTGCATTTATGACAACACGGATGGACCTGGAGGGCATTTATGACAATATGGATGGACCTTGAGGGCATTTATGCTAAGTGAAACAAAGTGAACTGAGAAAGACAAATACTGTATGATCTCACGTATATGTGGAATCTTAAACAAAACAAAACAAAACCATAGATACAGTTGGGTGATTGGTGGCTATCAGAAGCAGGGAGTGGAGGGTGAACAAAATGGATGAAGGGGGTTAAAAGGTGCAAACTTTCAATTATAAAATAAATAAGCCTTGGGGATGCAATATACAGCATGGTAACTATAGCTAACAATACTGAATTGCATATTTGAAAGTTGCTAAGAGAATAAATCTTGTAAATTCTCATCGCAAGAGGAAAAGTTGTGTAACTCTGTGGTAATAGGTGTCAACTAGATTATTGTGATGATTACTTTTCAATATTACATATATTGAATCGATGTTGTACACCTGAAACTAACATAATGGCATATGTCAATTATCTCCCAATTTAAAAAAAAAAAAAAAAGACTTCTCCATGTCAGTGGAGTTGGCTAGAGCTTATATTTGTCCAGCTCCATAAAGCAGGATTAAGTAGCACCAATAGCTGCTCTAAGATCGGAGATGGGAGAAAGCAGCAACAAAACTGTTCCCCCCTCTCTTCCTATTAAAAGAAGGGCGTACCCAGCAACATCATCAATAACCAAATAGTTATTTTTTAATAAACCAAGTAACTTACAGTCATACCTTCAAAGTTAAACTCTTAAGCACTATGTGGCAATATAATAAATAGGGACACTATTCTGCAAAGCAATTAAGTTTTAAATTTTTACCCAACTTAGCTACTTGATTGAGGATGGGGAGGGCAGTGAGATGGGCAGAGAGCAAGGCTGGGCCCTGACTCTGGCCGTTTCCTTCCTTGGAAACATCTGAGACCTGTGCCAGCCCGGACCCTGGTGGGCACTGGCCAACCTTCAGGAGGAATGGACCAGGCCAGGAGATGCCTACTTGCCCATTCTCTTTTTGCATCAGCAGATCCATGCTCTCGCCCTGTTTTCCACAGTGACTATGACAAACGTGCCACTCTGAGTTGGGAGTGCTGCCTTCAGAGCAAGCAGAGGCTCAGGGACATTGCTAATGCTGCCTCTGGTGCCCAACCTTGCCTCCCCCAAGTCAGAGGCTGAGCACCAGCTTCTGGCCCTGAGGTTCTAGAGTACCCTGAAATAGAGTGGCATGGGCCCTGTTATAGCTCTTGGACTTGAAATCCACATTTGGCTACTCTGAGTTTCCCCCTGCCTGGCATCATCAAAACTGACCCAATGCACACAAACTCTAACTCAGGGTTGGAAAAGAGAATCTACCTGAGGTGAGCAGATCTGCCCCTATACCTGGAAGGGCTAGACCAGGACAACCCCGAAGGCAAGCTGAGTTTGGGCTGAAGAAACTGACAAAAGAAAGGGACAACCTCAGGCTGTCTGAACTTCAGCCCCAGACTTGACTACCAAGCCAGCTGGTGAATATACCCTCTGCAGCAGCAGAAGACCAAGAAATGGGCTGGGCTGCTGCATGTCTATCTGGGAGGGAATCCCAAAGAGCCTCCCCTAAAAGAGTGGGTTGCCAAGGAGTGACGGTTAATTGCAAAGAAACAATCTGGCCCTGTTGAGAAGTTATACCAAAAAAATGAAAAAAGAATACAAATAGAGCAAGGTTAAAATCACCCCTAAAGTAGCTGTCCAGGACATATGTGTTCTATTCTTATCCTACCAGGTATAACATGGACCAGGGGTGAGACAGTGGCACTCCCTGGATGGACAAGGAAACTGGTTCCCCACATGAGCTACATAGGCAAGCTGGCTTCTGCTTGGAAGAATGGGGAACACTGAAAAGGCTTCCCAGGGGAAATGACCTAGCTGAGACATTGGAAAGCTACCGTTGACCATGGAAAGAATGAAAGGGTTTTCTAGACAGAGGGACAGCACATGGAAAGCTTTGAAGGTGAGAAGATAGAGAACTTCCAACAGGACAGATGATAAGAGGCTGCAGATCTCAGATTGGGACAACAGCAACAGATGAGGCTGACAATGTGAATAAGCAGCTTGTTCATGAAAAACCTTTTCAGCTAAGGTAAGAATTTTACCTTTTTCCCCTCTGTGGATTGCAGTTAGGGTAGAGTGACACAGTAGAAGCTGCAGAACTATCCACCTATTGGTGGGGTGGGTATAAACTGGGGTAAGACTAGAGCAGGAGGACCAAGTAGAAGCTTCTTAGACCAGCTCCCAGTGAAATAAAACCACCTTGGAGAGCAACACTGTCAGAATTTGCCCAACACACTTGCAGAGCCTGGCGCAGTGCCCAGCACGTTAAGCATATTGACCAATTACCTCCACTGCAAGCCCACAGGGAAGGCACTATTTCTAGTTTTTCCACTTTACATTTGAAATGAGGCAGAGAGAAGCTGAACAATTTCCCCTGGGCTGTAGAGCAGTGAGGACAGAGCCAGAATCCACCAGTGCTCTCAACCATTACATGTCCTCTCCTGAAGGTGGGAAAAAGAGATGGACAAGAGATTCTGGAGATGGTTGCTAGGAGACAGAATTGAAAGGACTTCATGGTCAATGGAGTATGAGAAGGGGAAGAGTCACAAATGACTCCCAAATTTCTAGCTTGGGTATCTGGAGGGAAGGTAATGCCTCTCGCTGAGCAAAGGTGCACAAAAGATGGTACCGTCTGTAGGCATTTCAAGAAGGAGGGGCAAATGCTGCTGGAAATTCACAAAAGTCTGAAAGGTTTATGGGAGATCTTAGGAAGAGAAGAAGCAGTGGATTAACTGGGAGTGGGTTAAGGGGTCAAAGCAAGGTAGAGAAATAGTGTGTGTAAACAGCTCCAGAGAAAAGTTTGGCTATGAAGTGGAGAGGGGAGCGAGATGTCCCTAAGGAGGGATTTTGCGTTTGCTTTTCTGTGTAACAACCGAGCAGCTCCTACCTTGTGACAGGAGGGACTATGAAGGTGTTGACTCAGGTGGGTTCAGTACAGAGTGAAGGTATTTGCCATCTGGTGGTTCCCATTTTATCTGGAGGAGCGGGTGGTAATAGTGCATTTCACAAATCTGTTAGCTGGTCTGCCCAAGATTATGCAGGCTTCTCATCCTGTGTTCTTTTTGTTACACAACTTCAAAGGTTTCTTTTGCTTCTTCTCAAGCAAGTAGCTTTGAAATGTTACTTTCCATATAAATTAATCTTGTTTCATAGCTTGCTTTCTCTTTCAAGAGAGGACATAACTTCAAACAGGTTTGTGGAAGAAGTGTCCTGCCCAGTAGTGGAATTGAAGGTTTTATTCTGGAGATCGGGAGGCTTGTCTACTGAGGTGGATGAGGAATGAATTGAGTTTTAGATTGCAATGCAGCCTTTAGAAATTCACTTACAAGTTGTGCACAAAAAACTCTAGAAAAAAATGAGTAGTTTCTCCATTTTGGATTGTATTAAATAAAAAGAGAAAAAAGTAAAGAGTCAAACTAAAGATCATGGAGGCTAGATTGGTTTGGGTGATGTTCTTTACCTTTTATGATGAGGGTTGGGAACTGACTCAATGTCCAAGAACTACAGTCTGTGTGGTAATATATCTAAATGTAGATAGATGGCGGGGGGGGGGGGGGGGAGGGGCGAGGGGGGGCGAAGGAGGGAGAGAGCTGCTTATCATAACAACTCGGAAAGGACAATTAAGGACAAAATTTTGCCTGTCTTCTCCTAAAGTAAAATCATACTGGTCTACCTCCAGGCTTTTTTTAAATGCACAAAGAGTCATTCGACACATACAGTTATGGAGTCTGCACTTTTCACCTAGTACTATATGCAAGGCAATTACTCACGCCACGAGGAACTCTCTGTAAACATTAATTGAATGGCAGCATGACATCCCAGCCCAAAGACATCATGTAGCCCATTTCCTCATGCCCCTTATTGAGCAATGAGTATTTGCCACTTGCTTGTTTGCATAGTCAGGTAGAGACCAGAGGCTTATAACTAAGAGGAGTGGGGGCCTTGTCCTCTGAACAATACAGTTTCTCCGACTGGCTAGTCTTGAATTTTATTGTGTTGAAGCAGTAAAAAAAAAAAAAAAAAAAAAAAAAAAAAAAATCAACCAGCAGGAAAATGCTAAGTTAGATCATTCAAGGATTACAGGGTCTCTTTTTTTTTTTCCCCCATTTTCTAGGTTTCTGAGACAATAATTATTTAAGTTCCTATGGGCTTGGTCTGGCTGAGAGTTTTGGATAAACTAAGGTGTTATACTTCACAGCCTTGAGCAAATAACATGATGGGTTTAATGTCCTTCTGTTGTCCAAGAGGAAAGAAACAGACAAATATCTCTCGGTCAAATAATAAAGTATAAAACACCCACCCATATGCTACCTCCCACAACCCTGCAGGAATTCTTCCCCATCCCCACCCTCCCACCACCCCCAAAATAGACTAGGCTATGCTAAGTCGTTCACCTTAATAATCCCAGTGCTGGGCCTTGGACCTGCTGGGCTACCCTTCCTCTCCACATTGTAGCCTTCCTCCAAGTTCAAGCCCCTCCAAAGCAATTCCCCCAGGCTAAAATGTCATAGGATGTAATTAGGTACTGGGGAGCAATTTATCTAAGCTTCAGCTTCTTAATCTATAAAATGGGAAGAATATTACTTAGTCATATCATTTTAGGAATCTGAAATTACATTTACTTCTGCCAAAAGAAGAGTAAAGATGGTGATAAGGAAGTGTTTGCACTTGGCAGTGACTTTGATATCCTCAGGAGAAGGAGACTGACATTTCTTGTCATATATTAGTTTCAGTACGTGGCCTTACAAAGCTGAGATAAAGGCATTGGACCACTAAGAAGCCACTCCACACCATCTAAAGGGCTGGTGTTAGGAGTAACTAAAGCCAGTGAGGAAGGAGTCACCGCACCACTTCTGATGCAGCGACTGTGGGAGTTGCAGAGCTTGAGCCGCACAGAGGCCACTGCCTGCTTACCCAATGTTGTATTACAGGCACCAATGCAGGAGCAGAATGCCTGGATTCAAATCCCAATTTTGCTACTTCTTAGCAGTATGACTTACTTGGAAGTGTTATTTAACTTCTCTGTACCTATTTCCTCATCAGGAATGAGTTCTACTTCATAGAGTCAGAATAAAAAATAAATACAGGTAAAACCCTAAGAGCTGTACAACCAGTATCTGGACACAAAGAAATGCCCTATAGATGTTAATTACTAGTAATCAGATGCTGTTTTGAGATCTAAGTCAACTCTTTCCTTCCCTTTGAAGAAAGGTCTGATGCTGGAGAAGCAGCCGTGGGGAAACCATGGTTCCCGAGAAACCACGGTTCATTTGGTCATTCAACAAATTATGGCGTGTCGAGTGCACTCAAAACTTGAGAATGTAAGGGGGTTACGGCAGAGACTGCTATCTTGCTAATAAAACTTGCTCTAAATGTTCCTACCTAACATTCAGTGCTTTTTGTTGGCTAGACGTAGCTCAATGTTTTACTCATTTAGTTCCATAGAAACCCTATTAATGTGTTATTGTTGTTGTTATTCCCATTTTACAGATGAGAAAATAGAGGCTTGGGGTTTTCAAGTAAATTGCCCAGATCAGCCAAGGAGGTGAGGAGGAAGGGCCACTTCAATGTGTGTACCCCACCTTCAGCAGAAGGAAGCATTCCTTATCTCCGTCTATACTATTCAGAGCCCTGGATTTAGCA
The DNA here is from genome assembly GCF_030028045.1 of Hippopotamus amphibius kiboko. Classification (NCBI taxonomy): domain Eukaryota; kingdom Metazoa; phylum Chordata; class Mammalia; order Artiodactyla; family Hippopotamidae; genus Hippopotamus; species Hippopotamus amphibius. The sequence continues at coordinate 201,229,993 of NC_080187.1, read as the reverse complement.
AGCTCTCCAAAGTATTTTTGGAGTAATTAATTTATTAGTGTGCAGCTAGCTTGACCTTGAAGAAAACTAAACTTCACTTTTTCACTTTTCAATAATACATGTAATTATATCCAGAAAGACACTTATTTAATAAATAGCTCTGGCATAATTAGCTATCCATCTGGAAGACGAAGTTAGATCTATACTTCATTCCATATACAAAATAAATCCAAATCGTTTGAAACAGTTTCAATATAAAAATGTAAGAAAAACAAAGGATGATATTTGTATTGCTTAAAGGGAAGGGTGATTTTCTTTTAAAAAAAGAAAGGTAACACAGAAGCTGTAAATAAAATTTTAAAACCCTGAGACTTAACAGTCTATAAGTTAAATATTTCAGTATGGCAAAAGATATTACAAGCAAAGTCAAGTGACAAACAGTAACCCAGGGAGAATATGTTCACTTAACATGCATAATAAATGACTTCTTCTATATGACAATTAAAGGTTGCAGTGTCCTGCTAAAACTTGCAGGGATATGTCTTGTGACCAGCCCATGGTACCTCATCAGATGGGTACAGGGGTTGTGGGACAACAGTCTTACTTCAGTGGATAAACAGAATAAGTCAATTCTATTTTAATTAAACACTTCAGTAAGTTAATTCTATTTAAATCCTTTTATCAGTAACTGGGGGACTTTTAAAGTGCTTTAACACACATGTTGTCCTTAGTCTTGTCACTAGGCACAGCTGGCCCATCTCTGGCTGTATCTGCAACAACATTTCCTCTTCCTCACTCTGTTCCTTGCTCACTAGCCTCCTTGCTAAACCTCAAAAAGTCTAGCAACTCCTGCCTCAGGACCTTTGCACATACAACTCCTTCCTTTGGATACTCTTGCCCCACATACTCTCTTGCTTGATCCCTCAGTTCATTTATGTCTCTCCTCATAAGTCCCCTCCTCAGTCAGGCCTTCTCTGACCACAAGGACAGGGACTCTGTTTTGCTTCTGCTGTGTCCCCAGTGCCTAAAGCAGTGTCCCCCCCATAACAGGAACTCAAATAAAAATCTGTCAAATTTTAAGATTAATTTTTTCATTTAATTTGATTCTTATAATAAAAAGACCTTTTTATCCTGGATACTTAACATTTCTTGATTTGAATGCAATACACACCCTGTTTTTCTTTTTTTCCATTTTATATCCCTCCAGCTCAATACACCTGCCTCCCTGAAGCACATAAAGGTTCATTCTTGCCAAATGTGCCAACGTGAATGATTCCCACTATAGAGATTCTGCAGGGTAAACAAGTCTCATGAAGCCAACATTGTAATGAATACCGCCACGATATGATTCATTCTTCTTTCCTCCAGCTGATGGTAAATAGCTGCAGCAATTTGCCACCTAATAGCAGGTCACCTCATAGCGTTCCTGTCCTGTGATGATTCCAGGTTAATATTCCACTTCATTGCCATTTCCTGCAATAATTTCCATCCAAGTATGAAGCTATCCTGCCCCTATCCCTATGCTTACCTGCTGTCACACCATGGGCAGGTCTCACAACAAGCTTCAGCAGGTCCCAGCAGGGCGCAGTGACCTGAATGTTTTACATCAGGACCACACTTAATGGGCTAGTGATTCTTGGAGAAGCATAAATGCTATTTCCATCACCTAGTCCAGGGCGGGGAGTAAATGAAATATACAACATTGTTTAAAATGCTTGTTCTTGAGAAGTTAAAATACAATAGGAGATTCGAGTTATGAAACCATGAAGCAGCTTATTATAGTGAAAGTCAGAATGAAATAGACACTAAATAGAAGTCTAAGCACCCATGCTGGGGAAAGGCACACTGAGAGGGAAAGGAGACAAAGAGAGGTTCCGTGTTTAAGGATGAGGATGCTTGGGTAAATTGTGGTAGAGGTAGACTCTAGGGTGTGCTTGTGTGCACACGTACAGGAAGTTTGCAGTTAGGCTTACCTGCAGTGAGAAATTGACTAGGTTCCTGTAAAAAAGGTTAAAGGGTGAGAAGAGAGGAGGAAGTTCATGAGAGCAGAGAAATAAGCATGAGTCCACACCGGACTGGGACACAAACTAAGCCAGCGGGGACTCAGGCATTGGGAGAAAAAGGAAGTGTTGAGGGGCCAGAAGCTGAAATGCTATTGCAGAGCAGGTCTAAGGGGAAGGAGGATGTAGAGAAGGTAAAAGGTCACCTTCAGAGAAAGGAGCTTCAGGGTTTATAATTTCCGATTCTGCAAGGGGACCTGTCCAAGCAGGCTGCTAACATGGAGAGGAAGAAACCTGGTGGGGCCAGATGCTGGATGGATGAGTCACGCATCCGGATGCTGGGGACACCCCAGATGGCCATCAGAGACTTAGTACCGGGCACGCCCGGATACAGGGGCCAAGATGCTCGAGGCCTCTGAGGAGACCTGGAGATATGAGCAGCAGGCGATACAGCTGACTAGTGGTGTCTTACGAGGGGGGTGATCAAATCACCATCTGAAAGCAGAAACGGAGAGCAGAGAGGTAGTGCTGTCCTCCTGGCTCCAGCATGCAGGGACTATGAAGTTGTGGGGAAATTGTTTAAAAGAAAAAAAAAAGCTGAGCCCACTGGGAAGAGTGAGGACAATGGCCGTAGTGGGAGGGTCAGGCTGGGTAAGGGAGCCAGGCCAGGTGGAGAAGCCCCTCGCCTGGAGCCCCTCTGAGTCTCAGAGTGCGCAACTCCCTGCCGCCCCCATCTTCAGCTAGCTCATGACCCTCCAGCTGCACCGTGATGTTCCTTCAAGTTTCCTTTAAGTCAGAGGATTTCAGTGGGGACCTTATGCTTTTTGCCCAACAGGCCCCCAGCATTCATTTTTGGGGTCCAAGTAACAGATTTGAACTCCGCACAGAAAATCTTTCAAGTAATTACAGCTGTCCAACAGGGATGAACTTTCCCAAAGTAATACCAGAATAATATCAGTAATTACTTTCCCAAAGTAATCCCACTCCATGACCAGTGGCTCCACCGTTGGACAACAGCTCATAAGTTAACTATGAACAAGGAAAGGTCCATGAGAAAAAAGCCTAGTTAGGAAAGAACTGTAGAACCACCTGTCCTCAAGTACCTCACTTCTCTTCTCCCCCCACCCCCGCCCTCCTGCCACCCCCATGTGTCCCCATAACCAAGGGCTGGAGACCATCACAGTTAAGGTGCTAACAGGCTGCAAGGAGGCCACACTGGCTGGCATTTATAAGGACCAGCTTTGACCTCAGATGCAACTGTGCTCCAGCCCTAGCTCCACCACACCAGTTCTTGAGCAGATTACATCATTTCTATAAGCTTCAATATCTGCACCTCTAAAGTAAGAAAGTTAAATACCGTTTACTTCATATAGGGTTTTTGTGACTACTGAGTGCAATTCCAGAACCTAGCATATGGTAAATAATCAGTAAATGTTAAGTATTATTACTGATATAACCATATTATTATTATTATGCATATATCTATATGTGTTAATACTCATACGTGTATATACATCACACAGAAGTTTCTCCGGGAGTGTCTGTGGAATGAATGCTCATGTCCTTCTCCAGGGACACATTAATCTAGACAAAGATTAGCAATTCTGAGAAATTTGGTTTCCTCCATTTGCATGTGAAAATAAGAAGAGTGTTTTCCATAGATACCTAATTTCTCCACTGGACAGTAGAGGCAAACAGGTCACCCCTCTTTGACCTCACAACTGAGGTCTATGGTAAAATCGACCACAGTTGCCTGCTGTCTGGTTCTTGTCACCTTTGGACCAACCACCATTCAGCTCACTCTCCACACTGCTCCAGCACCAGCGTTCCTTTCTGAAATGGCCTCTCTCTAGCACATGTTGAATAAAATTGTTAGGAGGAGATACTCTTGACCTGTTCCTAATCTTGGGGGGTAAACATTCGATCATCCACCGTTGAGTGTAGTTTTAGCTACAGGTTTTTTTAATAAGTTTCCTTTACCAGATTGAGAATGCCTAGTATGCTGCGAGTTTAAACAGGAATGGATGTTGGCTTTTGTCAAACGCATGTTCTGTAGCTATTGAAATGATTATGCTTTTTCTTTGGTCTTTTAACATGGTGAAATACATTAACATACAAATGTTAGGCCCAGCATGAATTCCTAGACAAAGGTCACCTGGTCACAATGTAACATTCTCATTATATACTGTTAGATTTGTTTTTCTAACATTTTGATAAGGATTTTTGCATCAATGTGCATGTGAGATATTGCTGTGGATGTTTTTCTTTTAATGTTTTTGTCTTGTTTTGTAGAAATGCTAGCCTTACAGAAATTTCAAGTATTGCCTCTTCTTCAATTTCTGAAAAGGTTTAAAGGTATTATTTCTTTCTTAAATGTCTGGCAGACTTCACTAGTGAAGCCACCTGGGCTTGGATATTGCTTTTATGTGTGTGGGAAGGTTAACTACAAGTTTATTTTAACAGATTTTAGGGCTATTCAGGTTATCTATTTCTTGAGTGAGCGCTAGTAGTTTGTGTTTTTCAATACATTTATTCATTTAGTCCAAGTTGTCATATTTACTGGTGTAAAGCTGTGTTACCCTTTCACAATCTGTAGAATTTGTACAGATGCCATGTTTTTCATTCATATCAGTAACATCTTTTTTCTAATCATTTTTTCTGATCATTCCAGAGGTTAATTAATTTTATCAACTTAGCCAGTTTTTGGTGTTTGTTTTCCTTCCAGTTTTGTTGATGGGATTAACATTAAGAAGTTTTTTATTTTTATTGATTTTCTCTATTATTTTTCTGTTTATTTCATTGATCATTTTCATCCTTTTGTAAACTTTTGGTTTCATTTCCTTTTTGTAGTTTAAGATGGAAGGTATAGTACTGGATTTGAGACCTTTCTTCTTCTCCACTATAAATGTTTAGTGCTACAAATTTCCTGTAAGTACTACTTTAATTACGTTCGATATATCAACATGCAGAATGTTCATGCATTTCCAGATTTCTAAGTTTACTTTTGATTTCCTCTTTTGGTGCAAGAGTTATTTCCAAGTGTTAGTTTCTACATATTTGCAGATTTACCTGTGTTCTATTATTGATTTATAATTCTATTTCACTGTGGCCAGAAAACACTTTAATACTTGAATTTTTATATTGAGCTGTTTTATGTATGGCCCAGAATATGGTCTATCTTAGTACCTGTTCCACGTGTACTTAAACAGCGTAGTATGCTGTCGTTGGGAAGAGTATTCTATAATCACCTGTTAGATCAAGTTGATATTTTTGTGGCAGAGAAAGGAGAGCTGTGGGGTCCCATACCAGTTCATAAATGCTTCAACCACTACTTAACTAGTTCATTGGCCACAACTGGTTACCTGGCGCTACCTACCAACATGGGCCTGGGAAATATTGGGGAAAATTTGAATGTAATATGGCTTTGCGTGTTTCTTAGAATGGAGGCAGGAAGGACCTCTCTTAATAACGCAGCCCCAGGAGATGAGATCTGGAATTACGATGTAAATGCATGATCTCCTGAACCTTCCAGATGGAAAGTAAAACTTGGTTTGTTCTAAAGGATGACACCTGGGAGTGAGGAATATGTCAGTTTTTTTTCACTTCAATTTTTCCTCTACTCATTTCTAGTTGTTTGATAGTCCAAATGAAGTAAAAGTACTTTGCTATGTCATTTTTTCCACTGGGGGTGTGTATGTGTGTGCTTCACAGTCCCATCTGTCCGTGGGAAATTCCAGGCATTAATTATCAAGTGGATTGACTTTGAGTTATTAGAGGCATCCAGAATAAGAGACAAGAGCAGATATCATTGCTGTTTATTGGTGTTAAGATTCACAAGCATTTTGAGGATTTTATAATCCTTTCCAACAAATCTTTCAGCATTTCTGCATATCTTTAATTTGGGACAATATTCATTGACCTCTATTCCTTATATAGACCAAGATCCTGCCATCTATGACTCACAACTCCAGTATTCAAGGTCCAGAAAAATGGCAATGCTGGGAACCTGCTGAGCAGTAAGTCTTACTCTTGTGGTCTCCCTTCAACTCTCCCAGAGGCATCTTAGACCTCAGTACAGAGCCAAGGATGCAAGCTAAGGACATACAGCCACTCCAGAACCTCAGTTCTAGTGCTGAATCCCTGAAAACCCACGTCATGTGGAACAATTGACATTTACCAGGGTTTCTCATTCTTCTTTGTTTCACAACATTTGCATACCCATCCCAAATGTTCTGTGACTGGGTGAGGGACAAATTTCTTCAACTCCCAGCCCTTTCCCTTGGAATTCACATCTGTGCATTCCTCTCCGCTCAGGTGTCTCACACACTCCAAAAATGTCTCAGGTTAGCATCTTGATTTTCCCTCCATTTACAAGGCCTTCTCCCAACCAAATCAGCCTCTCTTCCAGGTCTCCCACCAGTAAAGGGTACCAATGGCTTTTAAGAGAAACCCAAGAATCATTCTTGGCATCTACTTTTTCCTCATACCAATGTATCACCAGGTCCTCTCAATGCTACCCATCTATGCCATTATTTCCTCAATTCTAAAACATTGAGATATTCCTAGAAGCAGAAGTGTTGTGAAGATTAAACTGAGTAACAGAGAAATTGCTTAACAAAGTAAGTGTTTGGTATCTACTCTTTTTCACAGTGTACATCGAACAGCCATTAGGCAAAGGGGTGGATTATGTCACTGAGGCTGCGTTACTGATAGCCATCACCGCTCTGCATGTGTAGACCCGGCTGTGCAGCACAGAAGTGCCTACATCTTTCACCATATTTGTGGGACACTTCACAATGCAACTTTTAATTTGGATTCTTCATTCTGTCCTGAAATATCTTCAAAGGCATTATATTGATATTATGCAGGTTTTCTTTTTAACTTTTGACACAATTCCCTTACAGAAAAACTGCAAAACTTTAGTACAAAGAACTCCCTTCTACACTTCATGAGATTCCCCAAATTTAATATTTTGTTTGCTTTCTGAACCATTTCAAAGTCAGTTACATGACTGGTGAGATGGTGCCTCTTTACCCCTAAAAATAAGAACATTCTCTTAAAGCATCACAACGCAATGACCAGAATCTGAAGGTTAACACTGACCCAATGCTGTTACCTAATCTACAGACCTGATTTACGTTTTGCCAATTTTCCTAAGTCCTTAGCAAAAGAAAACTCTGGATCATGCACAGCATTTTGTTGTCACAGCTCTTTCACCTCCTTTCATCTTGAACGTTTCCTCAGTCTTTGTATTTAATGACATTGATATGTTAGAAGAGTGTGAGCCAGTTATTTTGTAGAATATCCCTCACCTTGTGTCTGATGTTTCCTCATGACTGGACTCACATTAAGCGCTTGTGTTAGGAGCCACAAAGTGAGATGTTCTTCACGGTCATGATAGAGTTTTAAAACAAAAATCTTTTAGATACACAGACAAATTGCCTAGCAATGCAAATAGTAAAAATTGCCTCTTCTTTTCAGACTAACTAAGTTGGAAAGATTTTGAAAGATGGTCAGTCGGGACTAAACATCCATTTAAAGGATCCAGGTGAGTTTCAGAAGAAGCCATTTAATTTCTGGCATTATATAATTCAATTAATAAAACCCAAATCTTTGAGTTACATAGAAAATGCAGGTCACCCCTCTCTCCATGCTTTTTACTGTCCTTGAAAGTATATACCTTTCAAGGAATATACCCTTGAAAGTGTATTTTCAGGACTTCCCTGGTGGTCCAGTGGGTAAGACTCCATGCTCCCAAAGCAGGGGGCCTGGGTCTATCCCTGGTGGGGGAACTAGATCCCACATGCATGCCGCAACTAAGAAGCCCGCATGCTGCAACTAAAACCCAGTGTGCCCAAAATAAATAAATAAATAAAAGTATATTTTCAATTAGCAAAGATGCTAAAGAGATTAAGATTTACAAGCACAAGTGAGGGGTGGGCGTGATAGCCTGAGCTCTTATCTTAATGGCTGAAAGTGATTCAGAACCCTCTTTAGGCTCCAGTTTCAAAATCTTAGACTTTCTGATACTTAAAATCATTGTCATTATGTGAATCATATGTGACTGTCAGTTAATTTAGTACATTTAGTGTGCACTTTTACCCACAAAATACCAATGTACTTATGTACACACATAAGTCTGAGTTAAAACAAAACAAAACAAAACAAAAAACAGAACTATATAATGGCCAATGGCATGTGCCATTATGATTTTTTTTAAATGTTTATTTATTTGGTTGCACTGGGTCTTAGTTGCAGCATGCAAACTCTTAGTTACGGCAGGCAAGCTCTTAGGTGCGGCATGCATGTGGGATCTAGCTCCCTAACCAGGGATCGAATCCGGGCCCCCTGCATTGGCAGCACGGAGTCTTATCCACTATACCACCAGGGAAATCCCTAGAATGACTTTTATACATTAACAAATAGTAAGAGTATTATATAAGGTTGGCGCTTTTTCCTAAGTCAGCTGACAATTGACAGAATCCTTAGGGGGAGAAAAGTGGTAGAAAAAAATCCCATGTCTATCTTCATTGAAGCAGGAAAAGTTACCAGCCTAAGATATTCATTTAAAATGTTTTCAATACAGAAAACAGTTATTTTCCAACTTACAGGAAATTGCTGAGTTCAAGGTTTATTATTACAACATTTGGAGTGCATTTGGCATCAGTGATGCTGGTATCATGGTAACACCCAGATTTTATTATCATGAGATTCATTACCAGCTCAGCCATGTCATATTGATTTTTAAGGTTGTATGTCCTCATTTATCAAGAATAAAAGATGACAATTCTTCTCACGCACACCCCACCCAGGCAAACCGTGTTCTCAGTTCTTAAGATACAACAAATGAGAAGGTGAAATAGGTACTTTCTATAATTTTTTTTTAAATTCAGGCATATCATCAAGTCAGAACTCATTCCCACACCATTTTCAGCTACAGCTTGTACATTGATAGTTGATATTAATCAGCATTATGATGCAGAACCAAGCTCAAGGAAAAATAAATGATGTGCTATTAATTTTAATATATCATTCTATAGTTATGCGTTCACTGTTTAGAAACAGATTACCCATGTGTAGTAAACATAGAAAGTCTCCATTAAATAGAATTTTCAGTAAACCAGGCCACATCTGATTTCCTGGCCTTTTTGTATAAACAGATTTGTGTATTAATGCTATGAAATCAAGTATAAACTAATAGGGGAGCCCTAATTTATAGTTTTTGCCAATTTCCATGGTATCGATATGCCTATCATGTCCCATTTCAAGTTATCAATAGTTTAACCACCAGTTTACAAATTTCCTTCACACAAAATTTAACAATAGGTTCTTGTAAGCTGGTATAAGCAGATTCCAGACCATCTCCCACATTCTGAAGGAAGTATCTAAATCAAAGCACAGAGTCAAAGGATAGAAAATGCAGGTGAGAGGTAAGAGAGAGAAAGGATACAGTGTAAAGTTCTCATGTTTAATTATAGTTGCAGAAGGAGAAGGATAGAAATGATCTTCAACAAGGTATCACCTGGGAGTCCTCCAAAACTCATAGAAGACATTAATCCACAGATGTAAGAAGCCTTATTAACCCCTAGCAGAATACATTTTAAAAACCCCTTTCTAGACATGTGATAGGAATACTGCTGAGAACCAAAGGCAAAGAGAAAATCCTAAAATCTAGAAGCAGCCAGAGGAAAAAAGCTTATTGTTTTCCAAACCATTAGACTAAGAACTAACACAATAGGACCTAAGTGATAGAAATCAGAAAATAATGGAAAGTTATCACCAAGGTTCTGAAAGAAAATAATGGCCAACCTACAATTCTACAACCAGTGAAATTATCCTTCAAGAATGAAAGGAAAAGAATTTTTAGACCAGCACTAAGAATGTTACTGGCTGACTGCTCTAAAGAAAACATTAAAGAATGATCTTGAGGTTGGAGAATTCAGCCCCAGGTAGGAGCAAAGAAATGAAGACCCAAACAAGGGAGAACAAAAACAATAAACAAAACCAATATAAAATCTAAGTGAATATAATATAAATATAAATGAATATAAAATGGCAACAGCTATGTCTTGTGGGGTTTTAAATGAATTAGAACTTAAATATTTGACAAAAATAGCATGTAAGTCAGGTGGGAGGTAAATGATGCAAAGGGTCTTAAAGGTCCTAAGACTATCAGCAATACGGTGAACACGAATTAACATTAGCTTTCCAAATTGACATATAGGTTCACTGCAATCAATCCCAATCTAAATCTCAGCTTTTTTTTTTTTTTTTTTTTTAGAGAAAGTATTAAGCCGATTCTAAAATTCATGCAAAGGACTCAAATTAGCCAAAACAACTTTGAAAAAGGACAAAATTGAGACATGAATACTATCTGATTTCAAGACTTATCATGAAGCTACAGTGTTGAAAACAGCTTAATATTAGTATAAAGATAGAAAAATAGATCAATGGAACAGAATAGAAAAACCCACATGCATATGAACTGATTTAAAACAACAACAACATATGCCAAGCCAGTGCATTGGAGAAGGATGGTCTTTTCAACAATAGAATATCTATATAGGGGGAGGGGGAAGCGGGGAGGAGGGGGAAAAGCAGCAACTTGGACACATACCTCTAACTCAGATCATAAATATGAAGTCTAGAACTATCCTGTCTAGAGGAAATCATAGAAAATCTTTGCGCCCTTGGGTTAGGCAAAAATTTCTTCCGTAGGACATTGAAAACACAACATATAAAAGAAAAATGATAAATTGGACTTCAAAATTAAATACTCCTGCTCTCTGCAAGACACTGGTAAGAGAATGAAAAGGCAAGCCACGGACTGGAGAGAAATATTTACAAAGAAGGTATTTTTAAAGGACTTGTATTCAGAAAATATTAGAAAAAATATCTTCAGCTCAGCAATAAGAAAACCATCTAATTCAAAAGCAGGCTAAAGATTCAGACACTTCACCAAAAAAGCACATGAAGATGCTTAATCGTATGCCGTGGAGCCGCTAAGCCCCCTGCAACCATAGGCCTCTGCGGTGGGATCCATCGTAGCAAAAAGTTGCGCACACGTCTTGGGGAGGGTCCTAGGACCAGTCAGGTGTGAGAAAAGAAACAAGATGATTGGCCAATGGTAAACAGAGACCTGGAAGGACTGTCCTGTGTAAGTGATTTAAATCACCTCCTTACTGCACTCCTTCAGGTTGCCCACACTCCTCCTCAGGTGTGTATCTCTGCCTACTTCCTCCTCATTAGAGAGGCCGCGCCACCCTCCCTTCCTCTCTGCATTTCTGCCTTGCTTCCGTCTTAAATATACAAACTGTTTCTCTGTGTGCTCTCCCATACCTTGTGTTGTGTCTCTAATATAGAAGCTTTGTACCCGTTTTTACAGTTTTTGCCTCCTTGAAATATTCTTGCTTTCAAACAGGGGAAAGAGCTAGGGCCACTTTGCTCCTAGCCTGTAGCCCCTGGTGGACGAGCAGTTAGGATTCCTGGTTTTCATCCGGGCTACCCAGGTGCAATGCCTGGGCAGGGAACTAAGATCTTTCTTCAGGACCACTCACTGCTGTCTCTCCGAGATCGGTGGTAATGAAAAAATATTTAGTACAAGTTCTTCAGAAAACAATTTGGCAGCTTCTTTAAAGAGTTATACACCTATGATATAACCTACCTATTTCACTCCTACGTATTTACCCAGAAGAAAGGGAAATACATGTCTATACAATGACTTGTACACAAATGCTTCTAATATTGGGTTGGTCAAAAAGCTCATTTGGGTTTTTCCGTAACATCGTTTGGAAACATATGGAAAAACCCAAATGAACTTTTTGGCCAACCCAATAGTTTTCGTAATAGTAAAAAAATAAACTGCAAACAACTCCAATGTCCAACAGGTAAATGGAGAAACAAGTTAGTAAATGCCAGCCAATCCATAGTGACTGAAAACCGATTTTTGGTTGCTCAGGGGTGGGGGGGGGTGGGGAGGGAAAGGGAAGGGTAGACAAAGGGACAGGAGAAAACCTTGGGGCATGATGTACGTGTTCACTCGATTGTGGTGATGGTTTCACAAATGTTAACAATCAAAATTTAACTGTACACTTTAAATATCTGCACATTACTGCGGTATGACCGGCGTAAAATAAAGTTTTTTTTAACTACATTAAGGCACCATTTGTTACCTATTAAATTTGAAAAAATGTATGACAGAACCACACAGATGAGACTGTGCAGAAGGTAAGGAGCTCTCTCTACAGAAAGCCATGTGACACTAATTACCAACATCAAAAAATGCAACTATTCTGACCTGCAGTGCTACTTCTAGCAACTTACCCTAGAGAAGTACTTCAACACACATAAAGATATATTAGGATGAGACTTATTGAAGCATTTTTTGCAATAAGTTGTTGCCAAGTAGTAGAAACACTTCAATGTCCATCAACAGGGTCTAATTAGAGTTAGCTGAAATCAATTATGGTGAATTGCTATAAGAACACACTATCGGTATAAAAAGCAGGGGGTATTTTTTTATGTTCTGAGAATAGAAAGAGCCTCAGGATACACAGCTGACCCTTGGACAACACGGGTTTGAACTGCACAAGTCCACTTATAGGTGAATTTTTTTCAACATAATACCTGTATTTTCGTTTTACAGATGAACACACAAATCAACTGAGTGTGAGGCAAAGTTTGTTTGATTAGAGAGCACAGTGTGTTGAATCACAAGAACTAGAGTGTGAATCCTGATTCTAACCAAACTGTTTCAGCTTCCTGCCCTGAGTGAATCATTTATCAGTTCCTTTGTTCTTTAGTAGATAGCAGCACGTAGATTTTTGCCTGGAGAGGGGGGGACCCCTAATCCCTGTGATGTTTAAGGGTCAACCGTGTTTTTAAAGGGCAAGGTGCAGGACAATATGCATATGTTACCACGTGAAGAAAGTGAGGCTTGAGAGTGTAAAGATTAGCCACAAACGTGAAGAAAACATTTGCAATGTAACAAGACATTTCTTTGCATGATGAGAAAAAAGACAAGAAACCAAGAGGAAGATAATGGTAAGAGACCAGGTATTTACAAGCAAGGACATCCAAATGGCCAATAAACATGAAAACGTGCAGAACTTCATGAGTGATAGGAAAATACTAATTAAAACCACCATGAGATAGAATTACAGACCTGCTGATTGGCTTTAAAGCTAGTTTAAAGACTAACAATACCAAGTGTTGGTGAGGATGTGAAGTAACAAACTCCCCTACACTATGGTTGGAGTATAAGTTGGCACAGACACTATGAAGACACTTTGGTGGTATCTACTAAAGCTGAAGATATTCACACTCTGACTTTGCAGTTCTACTCTTGGTGAGCATGTGTGTACATGCTCACCGAGATACACATACAAAAATATTCTCAGGAGCCTTATCTTCAGTAGCCCCTGCAGGTTCTGCACACTCAATTTCAGTGCATGGGGAGGGTTTTCCCCACACCACCAAGCAGTTCTCTGACCCTAGCTGGGTGTCCTACCATTCAACTCAATTCTGACACAGTCTACCCAGGGATAGCATCCAATGTCACAGGTCAAGTCCCACAAGACAGCCCTCCACTTCACATGACACTTACAAGCCCAGGTTAGCTACTGACCAACCGGCTATAACTCAGAGGTTCCCACGACCCCTTCAATTTATATATTGGCTCAAAGAACTCAGCAAACCTGTTTACTCACTAGATTTCTGGTTTATTACCATGGATGTCAAAGGATACAAATCAACAGCCATGTGAATAGGTACGTGCGGTGAAGTCCTGAACAGAGGACTTTCTGTGCTCATGGAGTTTTAAATCCTGCATGGTGGCACGTGGAAACTCTCTGGTTTCCTAACCCAGAAGCTCTCCAAACCCCTCCTTCTGTGTTTGTTTTTTTAAGATTTTTTAAATGTGGACCATTTTTAAAGTCTTTATTGACTTTGTTACAATATTGCTTCTGTTTTATGTTTTGGTTTTTTGGCTACCAGGCATGTGGGATTTTAGCTCCCCGACCAGGCATTGAACCCACACCCCCTGCATTGGAAGGTGAAGTCTTAACCACTGAACCACCAGGGAAGTCCCCCTTTTGTGTTTTTATGGAGGCTTCATCGCATAGTCGCTGTTGGGTAAGTCAACGGCCTTTGGTGATTCTTTCAGCCTTCAGCCTCTGGCCTCTCTTTGGAGGTCATGGGACAGGGGAGGTGGAAGGAAGTTGAAAATTCCAATCCTCTAAATATAGGATTGGTTGCCTGGCAACCAGCCCCTATTCTTTTTTTTTTTTTGGGGGGGGGGGCCAGGCGCGGCTGCAGGCTATCTGGTCTCACATACTAAATGCTGAGGCCTAGATTCATGCTGGGACTTTGCAGCACCTTCTCTGGTACACCTGACAACACCCCCTATGTGGTGGATGGTGATCCCATAACCAGCCCCTATTCTTAAGTTGCTTTCCAAAAGTCACCTCATTAACATAAAACCAGTTGCGGTAGAAAGAGGCTTGTTACATATAACAAGACACCTGTTTTGCCTTTAGGAAAGCTACTAAGGACGAGACCAAATATTAGAACAAAAAACACTCCCATTGCTCTTATCACTCAGGAAATTCCAAGGGTTTGGGGAACAATGAGCCAGGAACCATGGACAAACACCAGATGTGTACACGGACAAACACCAGTTGTGTATTTCTTATACATCACAGTCCCAATAGGAAACAACCCAGATGTCCACCAAGAGTAGAATATATAAATTGTAGCATATTTACATAGTGGAATAGTGTACCCAATAGTGTACACAATAAAAGTGAAGAAACTATAGCTACATACAATATGAACCTAACAAATAAAATGGATTAAGAAGCTCATTACAAACAGATACATAGCATATCCACAAACATATGGTGTAGTCAGTAACTCCACAAACACGTGTTTAGAGAGGCAAACTAGTGATAAAACCATAAAGCAAGGAAGTGTTGACCAAAATAATCAGGATTGTTGGGGGACAGGTTGTAATGGAGAGGAGAGGGCTCATGGGATGATGCAGTGTTCTATTTCTTGACCTGGATGATGGTTTCACAGTGTTCACTTTATAATAATTTAGCAAAGCATTATACATTCTGCTCTCTTCTGCATGTCACATCATTGTACAAGTGGTTAGGGCATACAGTGAAAAATCCTGCTGCCACCAGCCCTTTTCCTCTGCCACCCAGTTCCCACATCCTCTCTGATGTGGAAATACTTTAATTACTTTCTTATTGTAAGTACCTTCTTTAAATGCATATATAGGACATGTCAATATATTCTTACTGTCTCCCTTTCCTTTACACAAGATACAAACATATTGTTGGTCCCAACCTTGATGTTCCTTGCCTGGGTTGTTTGCTCTTTTAATTAATAGATCTTAGAGATCTTGCCACATAAATATTCTCTTCTACAGCTGCACAGTTTTACATTGTATCTGTGTACCACTGGCTAGTCCTATATCAAATTATGTTTGTTTCTAATCTTTCCGTATTGCAAATAATGTTACAATGAGGAACCTTGTATACCATAATTTCACTTGAGCATACATATATCTACAGGATAAAGCCACAGAAAGTGAGTTGCTGTAATAAAGAGTGTGCATTTGTAACTTTGATAGATATTATCAGCATAGAACTAATCTGCTTCCACCAGCCATCAGCCATCGCTGCCTGGGCTCGCGTGGACCACAGGTTTGACCTGACGTATGCCAAGCATGCCTTTGTTCACTGGTACACGGGTGAGGGCATTGGAGGAAGGAGAGTTTTCTGAGGCCCGTGAGGACATGGCTGCCCTTGAGAAGGATTATGAGGTTGGTGTGGATTCTGTTGAAGGAGAGGGAGAGAAAGGAGGAGAGTACTAATTACCATTCCTTTCAGCCCTGCAGCATGCCACACTCAGAACTTCAGCTTCAGTATTAGCTGACAGGAGTAAAAGCTTTCTGACTAAACTGTCTTCGCTTTCAACTGTGGTCATGTATTACTTTTCCATGTGTACCTGTAAGATTTTTCTGTCATGTCTCAAAAGTAAAGGCTTTAAGAAAGAAAAATAAATAAAATAAAAATGCCCATTTCCCCGTTGCCGTGTCAACAGTGTGTTACCCAGCTTGGCAAATCTGCCAATCTGGTATATCAGTATGGTGTTATTTTCCATCTCTTTAATTGTGTGTAAAGTTGAGCCCTATTTTGCCCATGCATTTTAGAGCATTTTTGTTTCCTTTTCTGTGAACTGTTTGTTTACGTTCTTTGCGCATCTTTCTTTTGAGTTTTACTCCTTTTCTTTTCAGTCTCTAGGAGTTCTTGCCATATTGGAGAAATCAGCCCTTTACTCTTACTCTGTGACATGAGTTGCAGCTATTTCTCCTCAGGTTGCTATTTGCCTTTTCTTATGATGTATGTTTTGCCAATTGTTGGGTTTATTTCTCTCATCAAAGTTATATACCTTCTTATGGATTCTGACTTGAGCCACATTTAGAAAGGTTTTCCCCACTCTAAGCATATAAAGGGATTCTCCCATGTTTTCTTCTAATACATTTATGATTTCAGTTTTTAACATTTAAATCTTCAACTCATTTAGAATTTATCTTGCTCAACAATGTGAGATGTGGATCCAACTTAATATTCTCCCAGATCATCACCTACTATCTTCTGTTTATTCAATAGTCCATTGTTGCCTACTAGTTTTGCTTAGTACTTTGAGTCTCCCAATAGTAAAATAAAGGATTTGTTGTCCAGAAGAGATTTTAAGTTATCCTCATTCTATGCCCTCAAAGTGCTGAAGATACACACAGTATCTCTTTATCTGTGATGAATCCTGCTGTAAGTGAAACAAAGGAGATTCACACAGATTCCCCTGTTTAGTATCAGGAAAGGTGTAGCCTGAGTAACAGACCAGCCTCCAAAGCCCTAAGAGTGGCAGGGCAGTACTGTACTCCAGGCTTCCTGATTAATCAACTGAGGTTGCACCGGCCTCTCACAAAGACTCCTGGCTGAGAAGTTCCACTAAATTATTTGCGAGATTATGTTAATCAAGAAGCTGGTTTACAAGTAATACCAAACAGCACACTCAGTTTATTCCTGCAGTGCATTCCTTCCTGCCCCCCACCACTGAGTCATTCCATCATTCAAGGTACAATGACCACCAATTTCAATTGAAAATACATGTTGTTAAACAAGGTTATGATGACGTTATGAATACAATTCTCCCGTTGCATTTAATAGACAATACCAGAGTAAAAAAAACAAAGGCATATCAACAGGGTCAGATGTACAGATTGGAAAGGAATACAAGAAAATAAATTGTAAAGAGGCTGAAGATCCCAGTGGTTTATTTTCTCCAAAAATACCTTTTACTTACTTCCCTCTCTCTTATTCAACCGACAGTGTTGAGAACATCCTATGGGGCAAACCCATGTTATCCTCTATTTAGGTGTGGTTGGATCTCGTTTGGTGGAGATGTCAACTAACAAACAGGTAGCTAAAGGGAAATGCTTTCTTTCATTTTTGTGTTGTAATGGAAAGGGCACTGAAGGAGGAGATCAAAACTTGGGTTTTGCTCTTTACTCACTGAATAAATACCTAGAACAAGTCACCTAATCCTTTTCTAAACCCAAATTTCTTCCTGTGTAACATCAAGGAACATCTCTTCCATCTACACCCACAAATGGATAAAGAGTTAAATGAGCTAATATGTACAAAAGGGCGTTTCAAAACACAGAATTATGATTTAGGTTGCGTGGGTGGAGAAGAACAAGCCTTATGCCCAAATCCAATGATTCAATTTAACTATATATAAATTGTCAATCTGGGAAGGTCTGAAAGTCATAGCCAGGGCAGAGTTGGAAATGGAACCCTGACCTCCCAATGCCAAGCTCAGTGTTTTCCAAGCTGTCATGTTACAAGCCTTTAGCAGGTTGACAGTGAGGCTGGAGCATCACTCAGTCACACAGCCCAGGTATATGTCCACACCTGCACCTGTCACTAACAGTGTACCCTGGAGCAAGACCCTCACTCCCTCTGGGTCTTGGTAATCTTTTCACACCAGACAGTTGGGCTACATGCCCTTCTAGCAATTACATTCTAAGGTGTGATCCCAGGGCCAATACACACACCCACACCCACACACACACTTTACTTGGCCACAGAATGGGATTTGCGATTATATGAATCCCCAACCCACCCTCATCTTCTAGAACTGTTCATTGCCTTAGATCAAGTCAAGTCCAAATACCTCTTCTTAATATCCAAAGCCCTACCATCACCAAACTGCCTTTCTAATTTTCATCACTAACCACCGTGAACGTCTCAGTCCACTGTGTTCCTTACTGTCCCCACATGTTTCTGCCACTTCCCCACCTCCATGTTTTGGTTTATGCTATTCCTGAATTGCCATCCTTTCCCCATTGTTATCAAGACCCTGCCTTTCTTTAAGGTAGGAGGATGGTGGGAAGGGTCGCGATTCACCTGACCTACCACATACATATGCCATGCCACCAGAGTATGTGCTGTGTGGGAGAAAGTCCATGTTCTATTGTTCTCAGTTTCCCCACAGCGCTCAGTGGTATGCTTCCACACACAAAGCAAGGGTTCCACTACAAACACTTTCTGCTTCTGAGTTTGAAATTTTGTGCGGAGTTGGGGGAGAAGAAAAGGATCCAGAGAAGGGACAGGATTGGCCTAACATTACATAGCAGATCAAGGACACTTCCAAGATAGCTAAGCCAGAAAGGAAGCCTGGTTCTCACTTCTAGCCAACAAGCCTGATCTGTTTTTTCCCTATTGATGAGTTGAATAACAGAGCATTTAAAATGTGTGCATGTATGTTTATTGGGATTCCATTTTTAAGAGTAAAAAATTGAAAACCATCAAAATAAGAATATATTATGGTACTTCTAGACTACAAAAGCTTATGAAATCATTAAAACATTTTAATAGAGTCATTTGGAATCTTTAAAAAAATGACTTAGAGCATAGAAAGAATGAGATAGCACAGGAAAATAGCCAGGACAGGTTGTCAATGAAAACAAGTGTAGGAAGGTATGAGTAACAATTCATTTGCATAAAAAGGGAGTATACACACTCACACACATATGCAGGCACACACCAAACACCTGTACTGGAAACCAACCTAAACTATTAACAGTGCTTTACTGCACTTGGAGAATTACATGGAAATTTTTCCTATTTTATGTTCATGTATAGTGTGTGTGTGTGTTTTATAATGAACATTCACTATCTTTATAGTCAGAAAAAATAAGGACCCATTCATTTTGAAAATATAAAATGTAAAAATCTTAAAATTTGTATGGAGCCACAAATGACCCCGAATACACAAAGCGATTTTGAGGAAAAAACAAACAAAAAAATGGAGCTGGAGGAATCAGGCTCCCTGACTTCAGACTATACTACAGAGCTATAGTCATCAAAACAGTATGGTACTGGCACAAAAACAGAAATATAGCTCAATGGAACAGGACAGAAACCCCAGAAATAAACCCACACACCTATGGTCAATTAATCTATGACAAAGGAGGCGAGAATATGCATTGGAGAAAAGAGTCTTCAATAAGTGGTGCAGGCAAAACTGGACAGCTACATGCAAAAGAATGAAATTAGAACATTCTCTAACAGCATACACAAAAATAAACTCAACATGGATTAAAGACCTAAATGTAAGACCAGATACTATAAAACCCCTAGAGGAAAACATAGGTAGAACACTCTTTGACATAAATCACAGCAATATCTTTCAATTCATCTCCTACAGTAATGGAAATAAAAACAAAAATAAGTAAATGGGGCCAATTAAACTAAAAACTTTTGCACAGCAAAGAAAACCATAAAACAAAACAAAACAAGACAATCCACAGAACGGGAGAAAATATTTGCAAACAAGGCGACCGATGAGGGATTAATCTCCAAAATTATTGAGCTGCATGAGCTGTTTGTATAAAAAAAAAAACAGAACCCAATCCAAAAATGAGTGGATGACCTAAACAGACATTTATCCAAAGATGACATACAGATAGCTAAGAAGCACATGAAAAGATGCTCAACATCACTAATTATTAGAGAAATGCAAATCAAAACTACAGTGAGGTATCACCTCACATTGGTCAGAATGGCCATCATCAAAAAAACTAGAAAAAATAAATGCTGGAGAGGTTATGGAGAAAAGGTGGGAATGTAAACTGATACAGCCACTATGGAAAACAGTATGGAGATTCCTTAAACTGAAAATAGAACTACCATAAGACCCAGCAATCCCACTACTGGGCATATACCCTGAGAAAACCATAATTCAAAAAGATACATGTACCACAATGTTTATTGCAGCAATGGTTACAATAACCAGGACACAGAAGCAAGTTAAATGTTCATTGACAGATGAATGGATAAAGAAGATGTGGCACATATATACAATGGAATACTACTCAGCCATAAAAAAGGAATGAAACTGAGTTATTTGTAGTGAGGTGGATGGACCTAGAGTCTGTCATACAGAGTGAAGTAAGTCAGAAAGAAAAAAGCAATACCACATCCTAATGCATATACATGGAATCTAGATAAATGGTACTGATGAACCTAGTGATAGGGCACAAATAAAGACCCAGAAGTAGAGAACAGACTTGAGGACACGGGGGGAAAGGGGAGGCTGGGATGTAGTTAGAGAGTAGCATTACATATATACACTACCAATTGTAAAATAGATAGCTAGTGGGAAGCTGCTGCATAGCACAGAGAGATCGGCCTGGTGTTTTGTGACAACCTAGAGGGATGGGATTGGGAGGGTGGGAGGGAGGCTTAAGAGGGAGAGGATATAGGGGAATATTATAAATATAGCTGATTTCACTTCCTTGTACAGTAGAAACAAACACAACATTAGAAAACAATTATACATCTTTATTGGAGTATAAAAAAATAAAATAAACGAATGGCAAAAAAAAAAAAAAAAAAAAGGATACATACACCCGAATGTGCAACACAGCACTGTTTACAACAGCCAAGACATGGAAACAACCTAAGCATCCATCAACAGATGAATGGATAAAGACAATGTGGTACATATATACAATGGAATATTACTCAGCCATTAAAAAGAATGAAATAATGCCATTTGCAGTAACATGGATGGACCTGAAGATCATACTAAATGAAGTAAGTCAGACAGAGAAAGACAAATATCATAATATCACTTACATGTGAAATCTTTAAAAATGATACAAATGAACTTATTTACAAAACAGACTCACAGACTCAGAACAAACTTATGGTTATTGGGGGGAAGGGGAGGGACAGATTGGGAGTTTGGGATTGATATGTACACACTGTTACACTTAAAATAGATAACCAATAAGGACCTGCTGTATAGCACAGGGAACTCCACTCAATACTCTGTAATAACCTAAATGGGTGAAGAATTTGAGGAATAGATACTTGCATATGTATAACTGAATCAATTCATTGTACACCTGAAACACAACATTGTTAATTAACGATACTCCAACATGAAATAAAAATTTAAGAAAATATAAAATGTATAAAAAGAGGAGAGAATTTCTTTGACAGGTATACGTCCACCCAGCAGAGAGAAATGCAAAGAGGCAAGTGGCTCAGCATTGAGGCTGTGGCAATCACTCTACTAGGTGAGCTCAGACCTGACAGCTCAGTTGCTGCCCTGGTTTAAGAGCTTCCCCATTAAGTCCTTAGCAGTTGGGTCAACGGATCAAAGTCATTCTTTACTGACAGGAATATGAGGACAGCAAGGAGGAGAGGGCTGCAGGAGATTTCCTATGTGGCTCCTGGATAGTCTGAGAGCCCCTCCCACACCATTCCTGACAGGTGAATTTGCTTTCTGTTCCTCTCACTCCTGAGGATGCTTTCTTGGTTGTGGCTGTAATTACAAGGAACTGATCCAACACCTCAGGCTTAGTTCTTTTAGTACTGCAAAACTAGGGACCGGTCACCTTCTCTCCCCGAAACAGAGTTTCCTCTTTTACAAAATGATACAAACTGTGCTTGTCTCCCAAGATTTTCCTGTCATGTTATTTAAAATAGAATTCCAAGGTCTGGACATAACATATGTAGACATTAAAACCAGGGATAGACACTCTCACATTATTCAACATAGTTTTGGAAGTTTTAGCCACAGCAATCAGAGAAGAAAATGAAATAAAAGGAATCCAAATTGGAAAAGAGGAAGTAAAATTGTCACTCTTTGCAGATGACATGATATTATACATAGAAAACCCCAAAGACTCTACCAGAAAACTGCTAGCACTAAGCAATGAATTTAGTAAAGTAGCAGGGTACAAAATTAATGTGCAGAAATCTCTTGCATTCCTATACACTAACAATGAAAGAGCAGAAAGAGAAATTAAAGAAACTCTCCCATTTACCATTGCAACAAAAAGAATAAAATACCTAGGAATAAACCTAAGGAGGCAAAAGACCTGTATGCAGAAAACTATAAGACACTGATGAAAGAAATCAAAGATGATACAAACAGATGGAGAGACATACCATGTTCTTGGATTCGAAGAATCAACATTATGGAAATGACTGTACTACCCAAAGCAATTTACAGATTCATTACAATCCCTATCAAATTGCCAACAGCATTTTTCACACAACTGGAACAAGAAATCTTGTTGGAAACACAAAAGACCCCGAATAGCCAAAGCAATCGTGAGAAGGAAAGACAGAGTTGGTGGAATTAGGCTTCCTGACTTTGAACTATACTACAAGGCCACAGTGATCAAGACAGTATGGTACTGGCACAAAAATAGAAAGGAAGATCAATGGAACAGAATAGAGAACCAGAGGAAAACCCATGCACATATGGGCACCTTATCTTTGACAAAGGAGGCAAGAATATACAATGGAAAAAAGACAGCCTCTTCAATAAGTGGAGCTGGGAAAATTGGACAGCAACATGTAAAAGAATGAAATTAGAACACTTCCTGACACCACACACAAAAATAAACTCAAAATGAATGAAAGACCTCAATGGAAGGCCAGACACTATCAAACTCCTAGAGGAAAACATAGGCAGAACACTCTAGGACACACATCAAAGCAAGATCCTTTTGGACCTACCTCCTAGAATCATGGAAATAAAATCAAGAATAAACAAATGGGACCTCATGAAATTTAAGAACTTTTGCACAGTGAAAGAAACTATAAACAAGAAAAGAAGACAACCCTTAGAATAGGAGAAAATACTTGTCAATGAAGCAATGGACAAAGGATTAATTTCCAAAATATATAAGCAGCTCATGCAGCTTAATACAAAAAAGCAAATAACCCAATCCACAAATGGGCAGAAGACCTAAATAGACATTTCTCCAAAGAAGACATACAGATGGCCAACAAACACACAAAAAGATGCTCAACATCACTAATCATTAGAGAAATGCAAGTCAAAGACACAATGAGGTATCACCTCACACTGGTCAGAATGGCCAATATCAAAACATCTAGAAACAATAAATGTTGGAGAGGGTGTGGAGAAAAGGGAACTCTCCTGCACTGTTGGTGGGAATGTAAGCTGGTACAGCCACTATGGAAAACAGTTTGGAGGTTCCTTAAAAAACTACAAATAGAACTACCATATGACCCAGGAATCCCTCTCCTGGGCATATACCCAGAGAAAACCATAACCCAAAAAGAAACATGTACCATAATGTTCATTGCAGCACTATTTACAACAGCCAGGACATGGAAGCAACCGAAATGCCCATCAACAGATGAATGGATAAAGAAGATGTGGCACATATATACAATGGAATATTACTCAGTCATAAAAAGGAATGAAATTGACCTATATGTAATGAGATGGATAGACCCAGAGTCTGTCATACATAGAAAAGTAAGCCAGAAAGAGAAAAACAAACATTGTATGCTAACTCATATATATGGAATCTAAAAAAAAAAATTGGTACTGATGAACCCAGTGACAGGGCAAGAATAAGGATGCAGATGCAGAGAATGGACTGGAGGACACAGGTTTGGGGGGGCGGGGGGCGAAAGGGAAGCTGGGATGAAGTGAGAGAGTAGCATAGACATATATACACTACCAACTGTAAAATAGATAGCTGGTGGGAAGTTGCTGTATAACAAAGGGAGATCAACTCGATGATGGGTGATGCCTTAGAGGGCCAGGACGGGGAGGGAGGGGATATGGGGATATATGTATAAAAACAGCTGATTCACTTTGGTGTACCTCAAAAGCTGGTACAAGAGTGTAAAGCAATTACATTCCAATAAAGAACTTAAAAAAAAAGACCAGGGATAGATGCCCTGTGTGAATGTGGAAAGGGCTCAAAGATGAATTCTTCAGTAAAAAAAACTCAAGGAATAGAAAACTGTGCTGGGTTGATCCTGTTTGGGTGGAAGATATAAAGTGCATGCTTTTCTGTGCTAGATGATTTCTCTATAGACTCTTGAAAAGCTTAGACGGTCTGAGGGAGACAGGGCTAATGTGAACAAGGAAGCATCTTTCACTTTCATACCATTTGGCTCTGTCTGAATTTCATCTTGTACTAACTTTCTTAAAATGACAAATTAAAATAGACAATGGTATCTAGTCAAAAAGACTCATGACTTGGTGTACCCCCCCAAAAATAATAAATAAATAAAATTAAAAAAAAAGACTCATGAACTAGTTAAAAAGGCTAAATGAAGCTGTCTGTATAAAAGTTTTCTGTGACATTTAAACAACTCACCAAGAGCACTTTTATCATTCTTAATAGAACCAAATATCCATTTACTAAACGCTGGTCTCTGACTAAATAGGAATCACCTGCTTTCGAACTTCCACTTTTAATATTTTTGATGGTTTTAGACAGGACACCAGTCACATCCTAGGGTGCTACGTGGGCCCCTGAGGGTTTGTTCACTCCCCAGACCACCACCCTGAGGCCATGCCACCCTCTAACCAGGCTCCCTGCTTCCTTGACCCTTGCTCTCCTCATAGCATTTACAGGAAGCAGCTAAAACTCAAGCCAGATTATGTCACCGCTCTGCTCACGACCTTCTAATAATGGCTCTCACATCAGCCAAAGCCAGATTCCTTACAAGGCCCTTCTAGGCCTTACATCATCTGTCTTGCCCTTTCCACTTTTCAGACCACTTCTCCCACCGCTCTGGCCGTGGCTCCAGCCATGGATCTCTTGGCTGCTCTTGGCCCACCAACACCTCCCTTCCTCAGGGCTTCTGTTCTTACCTGTGCTCTATTCCCTGTACACCTGTCCCTGGTTACCTGGATGGCTCACTCCCGCAAGTCACAACTCAAAGGTCACCTTCCCAGGACAAGCCTCGCTGACCCCCCACTTGCAAGTTACATCCCTCCACACACGCAGACACATGCCCTGACCCCCTCTCCTGGTTTATTTACCTCCCTAACACTTACCACGTCTTTTACCTAGTCCATTCATTGCCTCCCTCCCCTCACTGCAAAGTTCGCTCCATGAAGCAAGGAGAGCTGTTTTGTTCACTGCTACATCCCCAGTCCCTAGAACAGTATGGGACACGTAGAAGGTGCTTGATAAATCATGTTTTACTTAATTCTGACCACGGGGAGATCAAATAATGAGTTGAGCTACCTGCCCAAAGAAAAGACAGGAGGAACTTGAGTCGGTAAGTGGGACACCCACCTCTGGGGGGGTCTTTTTAAAATTGGAAGAGCGTGTGTGTGTGTGTGTGTGTGTGTGTGTGTGTGTGTGTGTGTGAGAGAGAGAGAGAGAGAGAGAGAGAGAGAGAGAGAGAGAGAGAGAGACGAAAGCAGAAAGAAACCAGCTAGATGAAATAATAGAACCCCTCACTTCAATTGGCAAGAGTTTATGCGCAGACATGAATCACGCAGCTGAGAAGTGTCATAAATGGCTTCCAGATATGGGGCAATATTCAGAGTACAGTCCTCCTGCGTGGGGATGAGGGAACAGTCTTGCGATACATGAACAAAGTCAACACAGCTATTAGAATAAATACTAGCACTAATGATAAAACAGGCAAGGTTAAACATTTACTCTGTACTCACAATGAATGCATTAGCAGGTCACAGAGGTTGGGAGATAGGGGAAAGTTTCCTGGATAAAGTCAGATTAGAAGCACTAATTTTCTCTGCTCTGACCACTTCCCTGGGGTTGTATCCCTAGTGTCAGGGTTGCTGTCAGCTTCACAGCTGTGCTCACCCAGCTAGTGGCTCAGGCACGTGGTTTTTCCTTGTCCTGAACACAAATATGACGTTCCCGAGAAATGAGCAAAGGGAGGACCTCTAAGAGTCAATGAGTAACAGTCTTCTTGGGAAGGTATAGTCTGTCACAGCCGGGTGGGACCCCCACTCTTTTGAGGCATGAGGAAACCAGAGGGATCCAAAACCTGAATGTGAGACAAGACCATTAGATATTCCCAAACCACCCAATAGAAGAAGCTGCACTTCCGTCAACACACCTGTGCAAAGCGCCTGTCGCTAGCCAGGCCACCAAGGGAATGTTCTTTGTGTTTCACGAGGTCTAATCTTGTATAGTTAGAGGGGCAATCCGATTCTTGAAGAGCCATTTCATTTTGCTTTCAGAAAAGCTCTGCTCCTTTCACCACTTATTTCCAACCTTCTCTTCAGCCTCTTCCATCTCTTGTCCTTCCCTCCCTCTTAGGTACCAGCTGTATTTCTCTCCCACTTCTATTTCTCTCCCAATTTCCAGTGACTATCACAGCACATGACACCTTTGAGTTGAAGGATATTAGTAGGAAAAAAAGGGAAACTTCTATTTATTCCGGATGTCTTTCATTCCTAGGAGCCTGAGCAAATAAGCATTCAGTTCATTTCTTATTAGATTACCATTAAAAAGATGAGGCAAAGGCACAAAAGGGACAGGACATAATATGGAATCAGGAACGTGTCTAATACAAAATGTTTGCCAGGACATCTCATGTCTTTAATTTTCTACCTGGAAATACAACCATCAGTAACATGAGTCCTAGGGTCTGATTCAGAAATAAAATGGTTTGAGAAACATACCTGACCTGATACCAATAGAAGGAAAAAATTTCTTCTACAGATACAGTGTAATGAACAATATCTTATTATCTTTCGAATGTTCAAAATGAGTTTCACAGAACTACTTCTTAGAAGATTCCTCAAGGAAAACCACCTCTGCACCTCTCCGCAGAGCCTGTTATTGACAGCAGTTCTGGGGAAGTCCAGGTCTGGAAGATCAGCCCACCTGACATACCTGGTTGCAAACTAGCAGCCCACACGTGGGCCTGCTGAAGCTGAGACTGTTTTGTGATTGTTACTGCTGTTGTTGAAGTTAATGCTCTTGGCAGGGATGTGCGTGTCTCAACTCTCCACCCGCTTTTGTTTTTATTGCAGTCATTTCATACATTTATGTTAAATAACCAGCCTCTAAAGGCATTGCATTGAAGATGGTCACTCATCTACTCAGGTATTTTCAAGCACCTCTTACTGCCTGACACTCTTCTTTGCAAGCAAGCAAGAACAACATCCTGCCTCAAAGTTTAAATCCTAGTGTAAAGGAACGGGTAATAGACAATTATAAAAGTATGTGGTATATCAGATGGTAAGTGTTACAGAAAATAAAGAAAAAGAGAGACCTGGAGGGAGGAAGAGTCTAGGGAGTAGCCAGGGAAGGTCTCACTGAGAAGGTCACAGGTGAGTAATGACCTGCAAGAAGTGAGGAAGCTATGTGGATGGATACCTGGGGGAACAGCAAATGCAAAGGTCCTCAGGTAGGAAGGGGTTTGCTTAGCAGGACTAAGAGCACACAAGCTAATATAAAACCAGAGCAAAAAGTCAGGGTTAGCAAGAAGTCATCAAGGGAGGGAAGAAATGGTAGGAGGGCCTGGTACGTCACTGTAGATACTTCAGAAAAAGCCTTTGGAGGGTTTTGAGTGGAAAAATGACATCACCTAACAAATATTAGAAGGGCTGCCCTGTATGCAGAATGCAATAGGTCATCTAACAAACCACTGCAATCATCCCCTGATTTAGATCAACTGAGTGTCTATTCAAGAAGTTCCTCATAAGCAGTTTTCTTGCAGACTTTGTGGTGGTATCCCTGGCAAAGAGCAGACTTGCTGCTAGCTCGGGACAAGCAGGGCTGAGAGCCTGAGGAGCCAGCCGCTCCTCCCCTCCCAGATCTGAGCTGACAAAGCCCTCAGAGGTCAATCTGATTCAGCTCAAGGCACAGGGATGACTAATACCGCCTGGAGCTGGAAACTATTCAAGGAGCAGGTGCAACAAAACTCTCATCAACTTCCTCCTAGGACAAGGTGCCCAAGGAACACTTAGCTCTGAGCAAAGTTACTTCCTGGTGAGCCCAAACTGGTACATAAATGAAATCTAACACTGCCTTCCTGAGATAATAACCAGTTAAAACATGATTCAAAGCGAGGGCCCTTGAAGGTAGGTTATGGGCCTGGAGAACAATAGCACTCTTCTCTGGGCTGAAAGGGTTTCCACGTGTCCTAGCAGTTAAGGCACCTGAGCAGGAAGAGCCCCTCCCCCCCCCCAGTGGCCCAAGCCTCGGTGAGCACCTGTGTGCAATGCACAAGCACCCTGGGCGCCCCAAGGCTGCACCTCCCAGGGGGGACCTCGGGCAAGTCCCGTCTCGGAGATGCCGTGTCTCGTCTCCAAATGGAGAGTTTTATGAGATTCAACGAGATTCTGCATGAGAGGAACAGAGCACAGTTTGTAACAGGGAGTCCCTCAATTCATAGGTTCCCTTTGCCTCCTCCTGAGCCAGGCTGACCAGGCTGCGGTCCCAAGCGGGGCCCCCAGCACCTCGTTTCCATCTGACTTGCCTTTCCCAAGCGCTGGCTAAAGAAGTCTGAGACTCCCCGGTCCGCGAGTAAGGCCCGAGAAACCCACTAGAGACTTGGCGGGTTTGTTCCAGAGGAAAACCAAGCAGGTCCTTGGCACGTTCCTGCAGTGACCCACACCCCACACCCACACCCCAGGAGGAAGCCCTGAGCAGGTCGCCCTGAGGAGGGGCAGGAAAGCTCCACGCAGACAGCGCCCCAGGGCCTGAACGCACACGTGTGACTCTGAATTTCACTCTCTACCAAACACGGAAAATGCCAGGTTGCCTAAGAGGGCCCCAGGTTTCGAGAAAGATAAGGAGGGCTTCCTCTGTGGAAGAGGAGAGCTCTCCTGGGTGTTTCCCAGGTAAGCAAAGTCCCCACAAGGTCTCACCCAGCAGGGAAACATGCCAGGGCTCAGGCCACAACCACGTGGACACAGGATCCCCACCTGCTGCGGCCTCTGTCCTCTGCGGCTCTTGGCCTCCCTCCCAGCCACCTCCCAAGGCTGCGGAAGCCGCAGGGGGGCTGGGGATCCAACTGGCAGACACTCACGAGATACACACCAGGGCAGAGAGGGGAGCTGAATTGTTGGAAAGATGAAGCCCAAGAAATAAGATCCAGAAAGCCACGCTGCCAATACCTGCGAAGCCGCCAGGGGCCCAGACCTCTCCTTCCCAGGTCTGCCTGGGCGGCTTCGCTCAGCTTCTCCCCCTCAATTCACAGGCACAACAAAGCCACACTGCTTGAAACAACAGGACTCTAGTCCTTCCACCCAGGATGTCATGGTGCTCCTGTTCCCCTCCCCTTTCTAGAGCCGTTTCTATATGAAGCACCCGGCCACCCCAACCTGAGCTCCTCTTCTCTGGCTGGTGCGAGACAAACACCCCCCCCAACTTCACCCCAATTCTTGGCCGCACCTCCCACCCCAATTTCCTCTTCCTCACATCCCACCTCTTCTGGTCACATGTCACGACCTCAGATACCAGAGCACAGCAGGACGGGGTCTCAGGACTTTGGGGGTCACCCCTCCTGGATTTGGAGGTGTCCGGAGTCTCCTCCCACACACTCCTATATAAAATCTGTCTCCCCTGGAGACGGCAGAATTTGCCAGCCTAAAATATGTCTCTTTGGCATATTAACTGTTCTAAGCTGGTCATTTTCTGAGCAACAGCAGACATGGGAAGGGCTCTGAAAACCAAACAGGAGTTGCCCTTTAGGGAGGGAGTTGTAAGGGGAATACCCATGTTTACCGGTGACTCCCTCTCTGTACCTGGAAGAGGAAGATGACCAAATCTCTAGAAACTCAGCAACAGAGAAGGCAATGACCTAAATCCAAACAATAACCTTACCCTTGCTTACTGTGCTTTTCCTGGTCACCTCCCAGAACTGACTCTTCACACCCTCAACATCCTCTTGTGTCTTTAGCTGAAGACGGCATTTCAGGTGAGGGTTTCAGTGAGTTAATTTTCCCGAGTCTCTCCCACGTACACACAGTATTAACTTTTGTTTGATTTGTCTCCTGTTAATCTCTCCGATGTCAATTTAATTTAGACCAGCCCGAAGAACCTAGAAGGGTAGAGGAAAAGCCCAATGCTGCTTTGTGGGCATCATCTCACATTAGGTTGGTTTTTATCAGTTTCGACCCAAAACACTGCACTCGTCCAGACCCCAAATTCAAGTTCTGACACATCTCACCTCAGCTCCACAGGCACTAGGTCCCCAGGTGACCTGACAATCCTACCACTTCAACCGCATAGACACAATTTCAGAGCAGCAAGACAGCTTAGAAACCATCAAATCTTTGCAACGCTTGAATTCCTTCTGCCATAATTAATGGAGTGTAACCGTCTCGATAAGAAGCGAAGCCCCCACAGGCCCAGGGGAAACCAACCAAGCAACCAACCACCCCCGAGGGACAGAAATGAGTCCCCCTGACCTCTCAGGCCTTCCTTTGGACGACACATCCCTCAGTCTCCTTCTCCTCCTGAAGCAGCCTCTCCAGGGTCAAAGCACTCACCCGCCTCCTTCTGTTCTTTCTTCCCTCCTCCTGGCCACCCATCCTCAACTCCTTTCACGCCTGCCCCGATGCTCCGGTTTTGAAGCTCCTCACTAGTCACATAGCTCTTCTTTAAATACACCCTGGACCCAGCGTGCTTCTGGCACCTTCATGTGCATGAAAATCACCTGGGCTCTCCCTGGCATTCCCGCTCGGGTTCCATAGGCCTGGGTGGGTCCGGGAGTCTAAATTACTAACAAGTTCCAGGTGATGTGGATGTGGCTGGTCACCACGTTGACTATGAAGACTTCCATTTGGGATGGTGTTTCTACTCAGCATCACCTGGCGCTTGTTAGAAACGTGACCCCTGAGCCCCATCAGATCTCCTGAATCAGAATCCACATTTTAACCAGATCCACAAGTATATAGTATGCCCTTTAAATTTTGAAAAAATAGAAGCTGGAAACCATGGCTGCATATTAGAACCATCTGAGAAATTGGAAAACAATCCTGTGGACCAGCAGCACGACAGACCAATTACATCAGAGGGTGGGATCCAGGTATCGGTGGTTTTAAATCTCCCTGGGTGATTGTAACGAACGGTGAGGGTTGATAACTCTGCCATCGAGTGTCTTAAAGTGCAGACTCTACCTTTGAGACCACTGCCAGGGAAAGGCAGACGTACTCTGCCACCTTGAACGTCTCAGGTCACAGCTGGAGGTCCCATTTGCTCAGGGCAACCCTCCACATTGAGACAGAGCAGGGCTGTCCCTCCCTCCACGTCCTCTGCCTACCTTTTGTCTACAGGAAAACTTCAGTCAGAAACAAATTTAATCAGAGAAGTAAGAAAAAGCAGAAGCAAAGGAAAACAGTCAAACAAGACCAAATAATAGCGTAGTCATTAAGCAAAGCCAAGGAATTTTGTTCTTCTTCAAGCACTATAGATAATATTTTGAGTCATATTCTTCGAGCTGTTTTATAGATACGGAAACCCACACCAGGTGGAAGAAGTTAATTGCATGATAACCAAACTATAGCCATGACTTAAGGTGCCACGATTCTGAGAACTGGCTTCAAGGAAATGGGAACAAACTGACCCTGGAACTAAGGAGTAACTGTACTTAAAACAATCACGATGACACGGATCAGACTACTGCATGGCTAATTTCAAGGTGACTGTCCGAGCTAACAGTGCTGTTTCTGCACGTAGCGCCCTCCCTCCAATGACACACCCCTGAGACTTCCCGTTAAAAGCCCTTGCCCACTGATTGTCTGGGGGCCCTCGGCCTTTGGACATGTCTGCCTGCCTCCCCATTTGCTGGCCTCCAAAATAAAACAAACTTTCCTCTCCACCAACCTTGCCTCTCGAGTATTCTCTTCTTAGCAGTGAGCAGCCGGACCCCACTTCCGGTAACAACAAAGCTGACTCCTTTTGAGGCAGTACAGAGCAGTTATGAGCACTATTCTGGAGTCAGGTGGACCTGGATTCAAATCCGGAGTCAAACATTTATTAGCTGCATAACCTCAGAAAATGTACCGAATTTCTCTGTGCCTCATTCCCTCCTGGGTAAAGTGGAGCCAACACAGTACCGACC
This sequence comes from Hippopotamus amphibius kiboko, assembly GCF_030028045.1. Classification (NCBI taxonomy): domain Eukaryota; kingdom Metazoa; phylum Chordata; class Mammalia; order Artiodactyla; family Hippopotamidae; genus Hippopotamus; species Hippopotamus amphibius. Next base: position 201,197,580 of record NC_080187.1, on the reverse strand, counting down.
CACTAAAGTCATTGCAAGGGTTGAATTCGATGAGAAAGAGGCACGCACAGTTCCTAGCACAGCACTAGCGCCACCAAGGGGTCGATAATGGTTAACTGCAGTTATTAACACGGATGCTAAAACTCCTGATATTTTGCACGTGCGGCTGCAATGCCATATTGACGCCACATATGTGCTGAGGTTTCCCTTCACAAGCAACTCTAGTTTAACCAACTCTGGCTCACCAAGGCAGGAAAGAAGTGTGTCAGAAGACGTGCCCCAGACTAAGCACTGGCAGGGAACCAGCTCCAGGGGTCTCAGTGAGAAACGTCAACTGATGTCCTAGGAAGGATTCAGTCCCAATAGCTTCCATGAGCCACTCGGCTCAGGGTCCAGATTTCCAAGCCGGAGTCTGATCTGGCTCAGCCAGGGTCACTTGTCCCCTGTGTGGGAGGCAAAGGGCCCTGTAACTTATGCTCCCAACAGGACCATTAGAAGGAGGCTAATTCTCCAGAGAAATCAGAGACTGTCACCTAAAGAAGGCAGAGGCTGGCCAAACAAAAGGAGACGTCCACTTCAGCCCCTTTAATTCTTGGACCCAAAGGCAGGACCAGGCATTTATTCTTACTACATTTTTTTTTTTTCGATCTTTATTGGAGTGTAATAGCTTTACACTGTTGTGCCAGTTTCCTCTGTACAACAAAGCGAATCAGCTGTATTTATACATATATTCCCATGTCCCCTCCCTCATGAGCCTCCCTCCCGAGCATCCCTCCCACCTTCCCTATCCCACCCCTCTAGGTCATCAGCAATCATCAAGTTGATCTCCCTGTGTTAGGCAGTTGCTTCCCACTAGCTATTTTACATTTGATAGTATATAAATGTCAATACTACTCTTTCACTTTGTTCTAGCTTCTCCTTCCCTACCTCCCCAAGTCCTCAAATCTGTTCTCTACCTCTGCATCTTTATTCTTCCTCTACCACTGAGTTCATCAATATCATCTTTTTAGATTCTGTATATATGTGTTAGCATATGGTATTTGTTCCTATTTTTCTGACTTCACTCTGTATGACAGACACTAGGGCCATCCGCCTCACTACAAATAACTCAATTTCGTTCCTTTTACTGGCTGAGTAATATTCCATTGTATATATAATATATACATATGTATAATATATAATATATATGATATTCCATAGTTTTTGAGGTACACCAAAGTGAATCAGCTGTATTTATACATATATCCCCATATCCCCTCCTTCCCACAACTCCCTTCCACCCTCCCCATCCTGGCCCTCTAAGGCATCACCCATCATCAAGTTGATCTCCCTTTGTTATACAGCAACTTCCCACTAGCTATCTGTTTTACAGTTGGTAGTGTAAATATGTCCATGCTACTTTCTCACTTTGTTCCACGAAGCTTCCCCTTCGCCCCACCCCCCAACCCTGTATCCTCCAGTCCATTCTCTGCATCTGCATCCTTATTCTTAACCTGTCACTGGGTTCATCAGTATCATTTTTTTTTTTTTTTAGATTCTGTATATATGAGTTAGCATACAATGTTTGTTTTTCTCTTTCTGGCTTACTTTTCTCTCTATGACAGACTCTAGGTCTATCTACCTCATTACGTATAGCTCCATTTCATTCCTTTTTATGACTGAGTAATATTCCATTGTATATATGTGCCACATCTTCTTTATCCATTCATCTATTGATGGACATTTAGGTTGCTTCCATGTCCTGCCTATTGTAAATAGTGCTGCAATGAACATTTTGGTACATATATCTTTTTGAATTATGGTTTTCTCAGGGTATATGCCCAGTAGTGGGATTGCTGGGTTATATGGTAGTTCTATCTTTAGTTTTGCAAGGAACCTCCATACTGTTCTCAATTTACATTCCCACCAACAGTGCAGGAGGGTTCCCTTTTTGTTTATTGTTCCTAGCATTTATTGTTCCTAGATTTTTGATGATGCCCAATCTGACTGGTGTGAGGTGATACCTCATTGCTTACTACATTTTTAAATGGAAGTTTAAAAGGAAGGAAGGAGAGGTGTTGGGTATTTCTCCAGAAACCAGACATGCTTTTCTCTCCATGGATATGGTATGTAGATGTTATAGTTTGGGGGCTTAGCTGGCAAATGCAGGGGAGAAGGGGCTCAGGTGTCCAAAGAAGCATCTGCACAAAGTGCAGAGGGGCTGAGAAGCAGCCCCAGGACAGAGGGCAGTAAGAACCTTGCAGCCTGAGCAGAGAGCTGGTTAGGGTTAGAGCGATGGAGAGAAGAATTCACTCTCACTCAGAGATGGCTTAAAGGAGCTTCAGTGCCAACTTCAGTGATTCCCAGTGGCATCCTGCAGGGTCCTGATATCTGTCCCAAGATGGTCAATAATTTTTTTTTTGAGAACAGGCTATCCCATGATATTTGCAATTGACCAGGCACTGAAAGAGTTGCATTATAGGAGCAGGTCCAAATATGTGATCAGTTGAGATGATGGACTGAATTTAACAGAATAATATGCAACAGAAAAGAAGCACATGAAAAGATGGTTAACACTGTTAGTCATCAGGAAAATGTTTACAAAAAACCACAATGAAATACTTCAATCCTACTAGTATGGCTAGAATAAAAATGACAGACAATAACACGCATTGGTGAGGATGTGAAGAAATCTGGAACTCTTTTACACTGCTGGCGGGAATGTAAAGCAGTGCAGCTGCTGTGGAAAACAGTCTGGTAGTTCCTCAACAGTTACCACATGACCCAACAGTTCTACTTCTGTTTGGTTGGCTTTTTCCTTCCCAGGTTCGTTCTCTCCCACCTCGGTGTGATGCTCAGGAAGGTGAGAGGACCCTTCCCCGATCTCAGTCTGTCGTTTGTGCCTTAAGTGACGGGGCTCTTCAGTACACAAACTCTCCAGCATGGGGCAGTGTGGTCGTGGTCCGGCTGAGCAGCCAGAAAGAGGCTCATCGACTGGAATGGATTTGTCTCCTGTTTTTAGTTCTTTCATCCAGAGCAGGGATTTTCAAGATGTGGTCTGTGGCACTGTTGGTGGGAATGTAAACTGATACAGCCACTATGGAAAACAGTATTGGGGTTCCTTAAAAAACTAAAAATAGAGTCACCATATGACCCAGCAATCCCACTACTGGACATATATCCTGAGAAAACCATAATTCAAAAAGATACATGTACCACAATGTTCATTGCAGCATTATTTACATAGCCAGGACGTGCCCATCAACAGATGAATGGATAAAGGAGATGTGGCACGTATATACAATGGAATATTCTCAGCCATAAAAAGGAATGAAATTGAGCTTTCATAGTGAGGCGGACGGACTTAGACTCTGTCATACAGAGTGAAGTAAGCCAGAAAGAGAAAAACAAATACCGTATGCTAACACATATATGTATGGAATCTAGAAGAATAGTACTGATGAACCTAGTGGCTGGGTAGGAATAGAGATGCAGACGTAGAGAACAGACTTGAGGACACTGAGGGGGGAGGGGAAGCTGGGACATAGTGAGAGAGTAGCATTGACATACACACCACCAAATGTAAAATAGATAGCGGGTGGGAGGCTGCTGCAGAGCAAAGGGAGATCAGCTCGATGCTTGCTGATGACCTAGAGGAGTGGGATAGGGAGGTTGGGAGGGAGGCTCAGGAGGAGGGGATATGGGGATATGTGTGTACATGTGGCTGATTCACTTTGTTGTACAGCAGAAACTGACATAATACTGTAAAGAAATTATACTCCAATAAAGATTAAAAAAAAAAAAAGATGTGGTCTGTGGACTGAGTCAGACACACCTGGAGGGTGGTTAAAACTTCACAACTACTAAAGCAGATTTTCTGTGGGATGGATCCTGAAAAAAAAACACTTAGAAAAAGCTCCTCAAGGATTCTTACCTACACTAAATTGTGAAAAACAAACATCTAGAGGTATTATTAATAATGTATTGCTAATCGACATACATGTATTCATAGGGCTCTTTAAAAATATACATTTTGTGGTACTGATGAACCCAGTGACAGTGCAAGAATAAAGATGCAGATGTAGAGAATGGACTTGAGGACACCGGGAGGGGGGCGACGGGGAAGTTGGGACGAAGAAAGAGAGTAGCATAGACATATATACACTACCAAATGTAAAATAGATGGCTAGTGGGAAGCTGCTGCATAGCACAGGCAGATCAACTGGATGATGGGTGATGACTTTGAGGACTGGGATAGGGAGGGTGGGAAGGAGTCGCGGGAGGGAGGGGATGTGGAGATATATGTATAAATACAGCTGACTCACTTCATTGTACAGCAGAAACTGGCACAATAGTATAAAACAATTATACTGCAAAAAAGAACTTGAAACAACAACAACAACCCTACATTGTGGTCCAAGGCCACACACCCTGTAATCAGTAGTGAAGATGCAGACACACACCTTCCAGCTCCTTGCCGTGTGCTCCTCCCCCAGTGTATCAGCTGCCTTACTTTTGCCTGTGGAAGCCTCAGGACCAGAGCCTGAAGCACTGTCACCTGCTTGACACCAGAGAGCCCTGTCACTTTCCTGGAAGGTGAGGGGCCTCTGGATCTCACTCACTCCATCTCTGCAAATCTCTCTCCCTGTCCCTTCCAAGACAGAGTGTGCACTGAGCAGCTGTAGGATAAATACCCACATAACCCAGATATTAGCTAATTTATGTCAAGCTTCCCTTGGCACCTCATCCCCTAGTGAGCAGAAGGGACTTCATGCAAGTTTAAGTAACTATAGACCCAACTCAGCTTCTTACACCAACTCATATTAGAGATCACTAGCTCCCCTCTGATTGGCTGTCTTTGATAGGGTGCCCACCTTGGTCCAATCATCTGTGACCAGAGGCATAAGCCATCTGGGCATATGTTGTGTGCAGAACCATTTCATTTAAAAACTTGTGGGCAGCCACCAAAACTGACATTTCTAAAATAATTCAGAAGGTGGCCACGTCACAGAAGGACTCCTGAATGTAAATTTTACGATGATGTGTTCCACAGATTTAGTGTTACCTGCTAATTTGCTGATGCTTCCAATAGAAACAACACCATCCACTCTTTTTTAAATTTAATTAATTAATTAATTTATTGGTTGCGTTGGGTCTTCATTGCTGTGCACGGGTTTTCTCTAGCTGTGGTGAGCGGCGGCTACTCTTCATTGCAGTGTGTGGGCTTCTCATTACGGTGGCTTCTCTTGTTGTGGAGCACAGGCTCTAAGCGCAAGGACTTCAGTAGTTGCGGCACACAGGCTCAGTAGTTGTGGCGCACGGGCTTAGTTGCTACATGGCATGTGGGATCTTCTGGGACCAGGGATCAAACTTGTGTCCCTGAATTGGCAAGCGATTCTCAACCACTGCGCCACCGGGGACGTCAACACATATTTCAATACATGTTCGGTAATTATCATTTATTCAACAATACTTATTTATTGCCTACTAGCTACTGGTCTATTTTCTAGGCATTAGAATAAATTTACATTAAAAAGGGATTCAGGGCTGTGGGGGCTGGGGTGGAAGGAGGATCACCATGTAAAGGAAGAATGTCTGATGCCTGAGCAGAGGGTGGGGAGTCCAGTCTCTCCCTTGATGCAGCTTGCGCCTAGCAGGGATTTATAGTAGTTCAGTCATAAGAAAAAAATTATAATAGGCTGATCCTCTTTTTTCTCTTTTTTTCTTTTTTTTTTAACTCGAACTTTTCTTAACTCAGGGGATCCCCTGAAAAATTATCTGCAGGTGGAATATTTCACAGACAAATTTTTTTCTCCCCTCCCAAATTCAGTTGCTCATCTCTCAAGAACAAAGATAAACCAGCCTCAATTCCGGCTGCTGTGTTTAGGTGGAGATTTCTTCCCATGCCCACCATTGCTCCCCTACCATCCCAGACTTTGGGGGGTTTGTATCTCATGCTCTTCTCCAGAGATTACAAAAATGTAGCTTCTTCAAGGGAAGTGGGAAGGAAGAAGGGAGGACCCAACCTATAAGAGCAGTATACTGCTAGTCACTTATATCATATTACTCCAAAAGTGCTTCAGTGAGGTTATCCTGGTGAATCTAGTGGAAATATGCCTTAGTTACACTGAGATGCTGAAAATCTACCTAAAGTGCAGACAGGTCCTGAAAACGTCCGTTGAGTATGAATCATGTCTTATGGACCTAACCTAAATCCAACTCACTTATAGTTTAGTTTCAGTTTAGTTTAAAACTTTAATACTGTCCCTCCCAGGCTCCTTATCTTGGTCCTCTCCCCTTTCATCTCCCAACATGCTCTATAGCTGGTAGAAGGAGGAAGGCAAAATTCAGTTCTCTTTGACTTGGCTCTTTTGAATTCAGTTAGTTACTGGGCATAACTTATTGCTTTTTACAAAAGAAAAAAAACATTGTCAATGTTGGTTTCATGCTAGCATTTCTTTAAGAGCTAATGAGAAATCAGGCTTCCTGACTTCAAACTATACCACAAAGCCACAGTGATCAAGACAGTATTGTACTGGCACAAAAATAGAAAGGAAGATCAACGGAACAGAATAGAGAACCAGAGGTAAACCCAAGCCCATATGGGCATCTTATCTTTCACAAAGGAGGCAAGAATATACAATGGAAAAAAGACAGCCTCTTCAATAAGTAGTGCTGGGAAAATTGGACAGCAACATGTAAAAGAATGAAATTAGAACACTTCCTGACACCACACACAAAAATAAACTCAAAATGAATGAAAGACCTCAATGGAAGGCCAGACACTATAAAACTCCTAGAGGAAAACATAGGCAGAACACTCTAGGACACACATCAAAGCAAGATCCTTTTGGACCCACCTCCTAGAATCATGGAAATAAAATCAAGAATAAACAAATGGGACCTCATAAAACTTAAAAGCTTTTGCACAACAAAAGAAGCCATAAACAAGACAAGAAGACAACCCTCAGAATAGGAGAAAATACTTGCCAATGAAGCAACTGATAAAGGATTAATTTCCAAAATATATAAGCAGCTCATGCAGCTTAATACCAAGAAAGCAAATAACCCAATCCACAAATGGGCGGAAGACCTAAATAGACATTTCTCCAAAGAAGACATACAGATGGCCAACAAACACACAAAAAGATGCTCAACATCACTAATCATTAGAGAAACGCAAGTCAAAGCCACAATGAGGTATCACCTCACACTGGTCAGAATGGCCATCATCAAAAATCTAGAAACAATTAATGTTGGACAGGGTGTGGAGAAAAGGGAACTCTCCTGCACTGTTGGTGGGAATGTAAGCTGGTACAGCCACTATGGAAAACAATTTGGAGGTTCCTTAAAAAACTACAAATAGAACTACCATATGATCCAGTAATCCCACTACTGGGCATATACCCTGAGAAAACCATAATCCAAAAAGAAACATGTACCATAATGTTCATTGCAGCACTATTTACAATAGCCAGGACATGGAAGCAACCGAAATGCCCATCAACAGATGAATGGATAAAGAAGATGTGGCACTTATATACAATGGAATATTACTCAGCCATAAAAAGGAATGAAATTGACCTATATGTAATGAGGTAGATAGACCTAGAGACTGTCATACAGAGCAAAGTAAGCCAGAAAGAAAAAAACAAACATTGTATGCTAACTCATACATATGGAATCTAAAAAAAAATGGTTCCGATGAACCCAGTGACAGGGCAAGAATAAGGATGCAGATGCAGAGAATGGACTGGAGGACAAGGGGTTGAGGGGGCAGGGGGCGAAGGGGAAGCTGGGATGAAGTGAGAGAGTAGCATAGACATATATACACTACCAACTGTAAAATAGATAGCTGGTGGGAAGTTGCTGTATAACAAAGGGAGATCAACTCGATGATGGGTGATGCCTTAGAGGGCCAGGACAGGGAGGGTGGGAGGGAGTCACGGGAGGGAGGGGATATGGAGATATGTGTATAAATACAGCTGATTGACTTTGGTGTACCTCAAAAGCTGGTACAAGAGTGTAAAGCAATTATATTCCAATAAAGAGCTTAAAAAAAAAAAGAGCTCATGAGAGATGTGGCCACTGCATTTTATTTTAAGCTTTCTACATTCTTTTCCTCCTGCCTTCTCCTTCCCTCACATGGCACCAGTGAGAAGACCTGCCCCTCGGTCTTGTAAATGTATCTTAGAGGCAGGAGCAGAGCCACTATCTCCAGTGAAACTGAAGTGGTAGACCTGTAATTGTGGGAAAACAAAACTCTCTTGTTATAGCCCTGCCACCCCTTGCTGTGTGTATATATATAATACTTTGTCCTTCATATGTGAAAGATTCTGTGTTGGAATTCTTTGGTGTAAAGTAAACATTTGGTTTTACTTATCAAAAAACAAACAAACAAACAAAACAAAATAATGACTGTGGGTGCTAATCCTTGCTTTGCCAGTGGTGTGACCCTGACCAAGCCTCCATGAGATTTAGTTTTCCTATTTGTAAGATGGAAATGGTAATTTCTTACTCATTGGGTTGTTGTCTAAATTAAATGGGATATACAATTTTAAAGTGTCTTGCACATAGTAGGTGTTCAATTAAAATTAGTAACTGGTTCCTTTCTCTAAGAATGAGAACAATAGTGAGGCAGGGGTGTTATGAGAGCTAAGTATTTCAGGCAAAAGTGTTTTACCTATAATTACAAAGTCTATATGTGTATCAGGTCATCATTATTTAAGAAATTTGAAAGTTGGGGTGGTGGTGGTGGGGTGTCAGTTTTTCTTTGTTGCTTCTTAAAAATCTACTTTACTGCTCCATCCATCTAGTGATAGACTTTATAGCGCTATAGTTTCCATAGTTTGGAAAAAGAGCCAAAATGAAGTTAAGCTGAAATGATTTCTTCTTCCTGAGTCTTACGAAGCCAGACAAATTTATACCATCTGGCTTTCAGAATACCTGTTTAAGACAGGTCTGCCATAAAACTTGCTTTTCACAGTGTCCAGAAATAACAGGTAAATGAGATAATGTACAAAAAAAGTCACTTTTCATAAAGTGCTCAATGAACGACTAATGCAGTGGTCCCCAATATTTTTACCTTCCTTTTGGAATTTTACCCCAAACATAGACCCTTTAGAAAGATTAGTTTTAAAAAAGTGCATCAGGGACTTCCCTGGTGGCACAGTGGTTACAAATCCGCCTGCCAATGCAGGGAACACGGGCACAATCCCTGGTCCAGGAAGATCCCACGTGCCACAGAGCAACTAAGCCCATGTGCCACAACTACTGAGCCTGTGCTCTAGAGCCCGAGAGCCACAAGTACTGACCCAGAGTGCCACAACTACTGAAGCCCGAGCACCTAGAGCCCGTGCTGCACAACAAGAGAAGCCAATGCAATGAGAAGCCTGCGCACCACAATGAAGAGTAGCCCTGGCTCGCCGCAACTAGAGAAAGCCCATGCACAGCAATGACCCTAAGCAGCCAAAAATACATAAGTAAATAGATCAATTTAAAAATAAATAAAATTAAAAAGTGCATTAATTAAACAGTTCATTCATTTTACTTCTCATTCATCAAAGACTTTAGCCCATCTGGAACTATGCACTGCAGTTTCTAACTAGTCTTAGGCAGGAAGCTGCCCTACAAGGAGTTGTTATAATGGGAGACAATGTAAGGGAAACTGAAACGGTAGCTAATCCACACATCCTTTCATGGTTAGCATCTGACTTCTCTCAGACATTTTGAGATATCTGGGGAAATGTGACCATGCCTTCAAGCAGATCACAGTCTAGGGAGTAGACATCCAGGTACATGTAATGGGATAATATTCTGAAATAAACTAATTGACTAATTGCGTCATGTGCAAATCCTTGCCTTCCACCTTTCCCCTATTCTATGGAAGTATCTGTTTGCCAAAGAGGGACCTGGGATGGTGACAGCAGGAATGCCAAGAGAAAGCAGTCCAGGGCTTCCTAGGTGGCGCAGTGGTTGAGAATCCACCTGCCAATGCAGGGGACATGGGTTCAATTCCTGCCCCAGGAAGATCCCACATGCCGCGGAGCAACTAAGCCTGTGCGCCACAACTATTGAGCCTGCGCTTTAGAGCCCACGAGCCACAACTATTCAGCCCATGTGCTGCAACTACTGAAGCCCACACGCCTAGAACCCGTGCTCCACAACAAGAGAAGCCACAGCAATGAGGAGCCCACGCACTGCAACGAAGAGTAGCCACCACTCACCACAACTAAAAAGAAAGCCTGCACACAGCAAAAAAAAAAAAAGACCCAACACAGCCAATTAAATAAATAATTTATTAAAAAAAAGAAAAGAAAAGAAAGCAGTCCACATTCAGTTTTGAAACCCAGAATAGCTGTCTTGAACACCTAGACAAATCTCAAAAGCCAGGCTTTGTCACGAGAGAAAGAATTTTCTAAATTTCTTTAACTCCCAGTAGGAGCAAGGGCCATGGATTTGGTCATAAAACAAACCTGCCCCCGTGGTGCAGAAAGAATACCTCTTCTACCATCAGGGGCTTGGAATGAGGAGAACAAGGCTGAGTGGGAGGCTGGTCCAGACAGGAAGCAGAAATAGGAAGCCCAGCCCTTTCATCCCTGTGGGGTGTGAGGAGGAGAGAGGACAGCTGACAAACATGCCCTCCCTCTTCTCCCTCTTGGGATGAAATGCAGAGGTGGAAAACTGGTCCAAAGGCCCAGATGGGTTTGAGGATGCTGAGAACATTGTGGGGAGAGTGGACAAGGCTGAGGTCTTACTTAAGAAACTCAGCATGTGGCCCTGTCCATCCTGGTCTGGGCAGCAGCACAGCAGCCGTTGGACACGTGAGCTCCTCGGCAGAGTCTAGAGTGCATGGCTGAGGGCCTGGGAGCTGCTGATAGACCAGCAGGGGCCTGGGGCAGGGATAAGAGGGCTGCTCTGTCCAGATTTCTTGGCAGATACAGGGATCAGTGCCTAGCACAACGTGGGGCACCCGCAAAACACCTCAGCTAACAGAGGTGGTGTCGGCTTATCAGCAAGCACAAGCCCAGAAGTTCCAAACGTCGATGCAAATAATCGACAATCTATAACAGGCATAGAAGAGAGTTTTGTTCAGCCGAACTGAGGACTATAGCCCGGGAGCGCAGCCTTCTTTCCACCAAGAAAGCAAGCCCTCTGGAGAAGCGTGGTTTTCGGCACAGTTTTATGTCTTGTCAGAATCAAAGAACAACAAATATGACAGAGGTACAGTCCATCAAGGTTTCAGCTGAGACAGATTAGCATGTACACAGCTAGTCAGCATGACCTCGGTATCTGGGAAGGGAACCTTAACATCGAAGCAGTGCTAGCCTGGGCACCATACGGGTGGGAGTGGCGGGGAGGCATTTATCCCCATCTTCACAGTGGACATACTTTACTTCAGGATGACGCAGTCTTCTCTTAATGGTTAAAGCAGATGTGCAATGCGTGATAAACAGGCCATAAGACAGGCCATTCTCGTTAACACGAATTCAAGCCAGATCACATATAAGCCAGGATGACTTCCCCACACCTCAACATAAGAACTTTTCTCCCATCACAAAGATCTTCATGACGCTGGAGGAAAAGCACACGTGTGATAGGGCAGAGTGAGTGATAATCCCAGGTGCAATTTACTCCTCAAGCATGGTATCAGCCAGGGTCCATTCAGGAAGACAGAAACCTCCCTAGGTATTTCACACAGGGAATTTACTACAAGAATTGGCCATCCCGGGTATGGAAACAGAAGCCAAATGGGGGACAATGAGGCGTCCAGAGATCATAAAAGCAGGGGGAAAAAAAGCTCCTGTTTAGCCAGAAGGACAACACATTAGCAGCTAGATGGACATGGAACGCCAGAATTGTCAATAGCGTTACTTTATAAAAATAAGATGTAGGTAAATCCTTTCCCCAGGTAGCTGCCTGGTTCCTCCCTTATCTCTATCAGGCCTTTGCATCTTAGCAAGGCCTTCTCTGGCCATCCTGCTGCGACTGGCATCTTCCTCCCTGGAACTCCCTACCCCCAGGCCCTGCTTTATTTTCCTCCAAAGCACTTACCATCAACTGACATGCTTGGGATTAACTTGCCTGTTGATTTTCTCTCCCCACCCCGATCTCACACTAGACTTGAAACCCTATAAAGGCAGACATTTCAGTCGGCTTTGTTCATTGCCATGTCCCGCCAGTGCAGAGCTGGTGCTGAGTCACTATTATGGTTACAGCTTGTCTATCATACTGCCATATGTCCTCACCTGCAAAGCCCACTTCTAATTTCTCTGGTTTTCTGTTCTAGAAAATGAAAGTTGAGCTCAAGGATCTTCCACAGAGGCATTCCTTGATTCTAGGTTCTTCCTACGGAAACATATTCCCTATATGTGCACTCTATAGAATAAAACAAATTAGTGAATATAACAAAGCAGAAACAGACTCACAGATACAGAGAATAAACTAGTGGTTAGGGGCAGGGTGGGGTGCAGCAGGCTAGGGTAGATAGGGATTAAGTACAAACTATTATGTATAAAGTAAATAAACTACAAGGATATATTGTAAAACACAGGGAAAATAGCCAATATTTTATAATAACTATAAATGGAGTATAATCTTTAAAAGTTGTGAATCACTATATTGTACACCTGAAACTAATACAATATTGTAAATCAACTACACCATAATTAAAAAAAAAAAAAAGATTCCCTAGAAGTTTCTGTTTCCTCCACGTGGGGGCAGCAAAGGACAGTGAATCCCAAGGGCTGGCCGAGCGGTGTGGCACAGCTCTCTCTATGATGACAAGTGATGAGACTGTGCAAACATCTTCACTGCCCTCCAACCCATTCCCCTGCCATCCTCCTCTGAGTCTCAGAGAGGAGTCAGAGCTTTGCTTTCTTCGTGTCCCAACCTACCACCAAGGAAAATTGGGTCACAAGTTAGAAAATTAAACAAAGCATGACAATCACAGATAAAAACAGACCAGAAACCACCTGAAGCAATCAGACATGCCTGAGATAAGCTAATAACAACTACTGAGAACTGGATTTAGCTCCAACTTTCTAGACATCTGGGCAGGGCCAGGATTAGGATGAGGTGAGTGAGCCCTCACCTCAAATGCTAAATGTAAGAAGAAGAGTAGCCAAAACCCTCAGCCATCAAGATAAATAGTGTTTTTGTGCAATGTTTCTAAAACTCTAAATTAACAACAAAAACCCATGATGCATAAATGTCAGAAATTTAAATAGAATTACATAAAACATGTATATGGGGCACACAATTTTTCTTTTTGCCTCAGTTCCAAAATAGCTCCACACAGCATGGTTTGTAGAGGTTTGATATTTTGTGCATTATACATTTTTTGGCATTGATTTTGATTTTTTTTAAATATTGCATTAACATACTATTTATTGTAATTACAGAGTTTTTGGTGTCCCTTTCTATTTTCCACTTTGGCTCACCCCAGTCCAGGCCTGCCAGGCCCATCTCCCTAGAGGGCATCAGAATTGCTCGAGTCCCCTGGCTGGCAACCCCTTGCCAGGCATCCTCCACGCCTAGGATGTGCTGGTGGGAGCCTGGCAGGCGCACAGCACACAGGCAGCCGGACCCACCCCCGGCTCACTTGCCTTGGCTCTTCCCCTTGAGTCTGGCACCAGCCTTCAGACCCTTCTCCACTCAGTCCAGGCAGCAATATCTATTCATCAGAACTGGCAGATGAGACAAAATCTTATAAGGACCTGATAAATCATCTCTATTAGGGACACATGACATAACATTGTAGAGATGAGGCTAGAGGAAAGTTCCAGGTCCAAAGCTCATTCTAGGCTGACGGATGAAGGTACAGAGCTGTGGACAGAGCTGCCAGTTGAAAAGGTGAGGAAATTATTGCTGTACATCAGGGCTAAGAGAACTTTCTGCGACAACAGAAATGTTCTACGTCTGCACAGGACAATACTATAGCCACTAACCACAGGTGGCTATTGAGCATGTGAAATGTTGCTAGGGCAACTGGACAATTGAATTTTTTTAATTTATTTAACTTGGATTAGTTTATATTTAAATTTAAATGGCTGATGTGACGAATGGCTATTAGTGCTATAAGTGCAGCTCCAGATCAGTGATTCTCAAATTTCACTTGCACTGGAATCATCTGCAGAACTTGTTAAAGCGGATTGCTGAGCCCACATCAGAGTTTCTGATCCAGTAGGTCTGGGGTGGGACCTGAGAGTTTATATTGCTAACAACTTCCCAGGCGATGGGACTTCCCTGGTGCTGCAGTGGTTAAGAATCCGCCTGCCAATGCAGGGGATACAGGTTCGATCCCTGCTCCGGGAAGATCCCACATGCCTTGGAGCAACTAAGCCCGTGCACCACAACTACTCAGCCCATGCACTGCAACTGCTGTAGGTGCGCGCTACTGCAGCCCGCGCACCTACAGCCTGTGCTCCACAACAAGGGAAGCCACCGCAATGAGAAGCCCGTGCACTGCAACGAAGAGTAGACCCCACTCTCCACAACTAGAGAAAGCCCGCACGCAGCAATGAAGACCCAACGCAGCCAAAGATAAATAATTTTAAAAAAAGAAAAAAAACTCCCAGGTGATGCTGATGCTGCTGGTCTGGGGACACGTTGAGACCATTAATCCAGAGAGGATTGTGATTCCAATCAGCTTTGGGATTATTAAGCCAATCACATTATGTCTTGGGTGTTAACTTACCTTGGAGCAAAACAGCAGCCTGCGCTTCAGAGAAAGATAGATATGGATTCAAATCCCTGCTCCTCCACTAATTAGCTGTATGACCTTCCATAATCTGCTCCATCACAAAATGGAAATAACAGTACATACCAAATCAGGTACTTACAAAGATTACATGTGATAAGGTATATATGTCATTCAATATATTTTTTAAGTCATTTCCTGCTCAGAAAGTATATTAAATGGACTTTTATATATGTGGACATATATATGTGTGTGGACAATGTAATTTGTAACATAACAACAGGCATTTCCGTCTGTCAAGATTCCCCAGTGCTGGTGTGTTAATTATTGTGTATAACAAATTACCCCAAAATGTAGTGACTTCAAACAACACATATTTACTACCTCACAGTTTCTGTGGGTCAGAAATGTGGCTTAGCTGGGTGTTTCTGGTTCACTGTCTCTCATGAGATTGTAGTAAAACTGCCAGGGCTGCAGTCTCAACTGAGGTCTTGATTCAGTGGTTGAGTGCAACTCCAAATAAAAGTAATAACCTTATTGCCCTTAGTCACACAATTTATATTAACAGTACCCGTTATAATGATAAACACCAACACTTACAAAAGCAACAAATACCCATCATACATAAAAACCACTATCTCTTGGACTTCCCTAGTGGCACAGTGGTTAAGAATCCGCCTGCCAATGCAGGGGACACAGGTTAAATCCCAAATGGGAGGAGCAACTAAGCCCATGTGCCACAACTACTGAGCCTGCATGCCACAACTATTGAGGTCTGCACGCCTAGAGCCCATGCTCTGCAACAAGAGAAGCCACAGCAATGAGAAGCCTGTGCACCTCAATGAAGAGTAGCCCCCGCTCGTTGCAACTAGAGAAAGCCCATGCACAGCAACGAAGACCCAACATAGCCAATTAATTAAGTGATTAATTTTTTAAAAACCCCACTATCTCATATACTTTTACTACTAGCTTAATTTAAACAATAATATTCATTCATATAGGCCAAGATATAATTATCTCAAACTGGCATTGAATTACCATTCAAATCCTTAAATTATCACTTAGATTCAAAACAGACTATTTCTCAATGTTTGTACAAGTAGTATTATTTGTAACATGGTTTACTATAGAATTTTCAATATGATGTATACACTCAGATTCTAATATTAGTCAATTCTTTAAATATTTACTCTTTCTTATCACAATATTAATTCTTGTCACTGCTAACAACTTTTTCAACTTTTTATTAGATGAGAAGGTGTCGGAATTATATCTTTTCTTCTTATCAGACGATGGTATAGTTGAACAGACACAAATACAGCTGCTCTCCAAGCAATTCTATATAACCATATCGGAGACGTCAGATTTATTATATCAATAGCATGATTTCTATTTAACTTAAACGCATGAGATCTGCAACAAATCTTCACACTCAACCTAAGCCACTCAAACCTACCTCTAATAGGACTTGTATTAGCTGAAACTGGAAAATCTGTCCAATTTGGTCTCCACCCATGACTTCCCTCAGCACTAGAGGGCCTCACCTCCACTTCAGCCTCACTCCACCCTCGCACAATGGTTGTAGCAGGTAAATGCCTACTACTTATCCGCTTTTACTCTTTAACAGAAAATAATAAATTCATCCAAACAGTAACGTTATGCTTAGGGGCTTTTACTACACTATTTACAGCAATATACGCTCTTACCCAGACTTATATTTTAAAAATAAATTGTCCCTTTTCCACTTCAAGCCAGTTAGGCCTTGTAATGGTAACAGTCAGTATTAACCAGCCTTATCTAGTATTCCTCCACATCTGCACACACGCCTTTTTCAAGGCCATGCTGTTTATATGCTCTGGGTCTATTTCTCACAGCCTAAATGGTGGACAAGACATTCAAAAAATAGGAGGCCTGTTAAAGCAATACCTAGCCCTCATTATTGGAAGCCTAGCGCTGACAGGAATACCACTCCTCACTGGATTTTACTCTAAAGACCTAATTATCGAAACCACTAACACGTCTTATACCAACGCCTGAGCCCTACTAATACCTCTAATGGCCATGTCCCTCACAGCTGTTTACAGTACCTGCATTATTCTCTTCGCACAAGCACCTTAACTTTAATCAATGAAAATAACCCAATTCTAATTAATTCCACTTCTTTTGTTCTTTTTTAAAAGTTATTATTGTGGTAAGTGTACAGTTCCACGGCATTAAATATGCTCACACTGTCGTGCAACCATTACCACCACCCATCTCCAGAACTTTTTCATCTTCCCCATTTGAAACACTGTATGGATTAGATATTAACTCCCTCTTCCCCACCACACCCCTCAGCCCCTGGCAACTGTCATGCTACTCTCTGTCCCCATGAATTTGACTTCTTTAGGTAGAATATTTGTCCTTTTGTGACTGGCTTATTGCACTTAGCATAATGTCCATGTGGTAGCATGTGCTAGAATTGCCTTCCTTTTCATGGCTGAATAGTATTCCATCGAATGCATACACAATGTTTTGCTTATGCATTCAACCATCAGCGGACACTTGGGCTGCTTCCACCTTTTGATTGTTGTGAAAAAAGCTGCTGTGAACCCAGGTATCCAACTGTCCGAGTTCCTGCTTTCATGTCTTTGGGGTGAGGGGATTCACTTCAGTTCACTCTCATGATGGTTGGAAAGTGTCAGTTCATTTCAGGCTATTGGACTGAGGGCCTCAGTTCTTGGCCACACCATACAGCCCTCTCCACGAGGCTACTTACAACCTGACAGCTCACCTCCACAGCACAAGTGATATGAGAGACAGAGAGAGACCTTTTATAATCTAATCTCAGAAGTGACAAGCCACCACTTCTGCCATATTCTATCCATGAGAAGTGAGTTAACAAGTCCAGCCCATACTCCAGGGGAGGGGATTGCACAAGGGGGGAATACCAGGAGGTAGGGAGCACTGGGAGACATTTTCCAGACTGCCTACCACAGCCAGGATTTTGACTCTAGAAAAGTCCTTTAACTCTGAATTTATATGGATGACAAAAAAAGTTTCTGAAATTAACTAGACTCAAAACTCAGAATGAGAAACACAATCGTCCACACATTATCCAGAGTATAACTCTATAGTACTGCCACTAGTGGATGGCATGCTGAATTCACCTGTCAGTTTTTCCTTAGCACAGCACTGACGATTGTCTGCTCCTAACGCACACCTTTTGTCATCCAGCCCAGCCACACACGGACTCTTCCAGTCTCTATACAAACAAGCCTCACATGCCAGCCAGCCATTTGGGCCCAGCCCCACCTGTTCTGCATCTCAATTCCCAACTTGACCTCTGGTCTCTGCACCCTCAGCCTCTGTATCTACCTTTACCCCTCCTGACGTGGAGTCTGTCCCTCCCCAGCTCTGATTCCACCTATCACAATCCTTTCAATGCTCCTGGGGAAGCCACACCTGCTCCACGGGTGAGACCAACTAGCTCGCGGATCTGCCCAGCCCTTCCTCACATTTGGGGACTGTCCCCATGCTGGTCCCATCTACATATTTCTTCATCTGGGTCTACTGCTCTTCCCTGTCTCAGGCTGGGCTATCACTTTCTTCGGAGCTTAATCACTGCCCATACATAGTCCCTGCAGGTAATGGGACACTTTGGACCAAAACATGGGCCCCCAGATATTTTCTATGTCTCACCACTAATATTGCCCCCCCGACCCCCATTTTTCACCACTTGATACCCAATATTGCATACATTACTTCAGCATTTTGAAAATGAGAAACCAGCTCCCTCTTTTCAATTATTACAATCTCTATTCTGCAGATAAGAAAAATGAGACTCAGAAAGGTTACAAGAACTGCCAATGGTAACATACCAGCAGTGACAGAAAAACTCCACATGGTTACCATTGAGTTTCCAGGATGTCCTGAGTGGTTCATGATTTTAATTTTTTTCAGGCTGAAAGCCTAGCGGGATGACCACAATTTAGAGGG
Source organism: Hippopotamus amphibius kiboko (assembly GCF_030028045.1). Lineage (NCBI taxonomy): Eukaryota > Metazoa > Chordata > Mammalia > Artiodactyla > Hippopotamidae > Hippopotamus > Hippopotamus amphibius. The sequence continues at coordinate 201,178,943 of NC_080187.1, read as the reverse complement.
TGCTGTCTTTCCTCTTCTGCTCTGTACTCACCCAACACAACCCATATCCCAATGCACAAAGCCACAGTCCACTACGTAGGACAGTCAAGGACAGAGGAGGAAATGCCTATGGTCCTACAGTCCTGTGGCATCAACTACCCCACCTTCACTGATACAACCAGAGGAAGACAACTGACCCAAGCAAAGCTAGTAAGATTGCCTCTCTTAGGTATTTGGAATTGAAGCATTAAAATACAAGGGGACTCAGATGGCAGACCTGTAACGTCATGCAGAGATGGAGCTGGAGTTGGTGGCCTGGCAAGTCTGAGTTATGTGGGAAGCAAGGCTGGGGACTTCCCTGGCAGTCCAGTGGTTAAGACTCCATGCTCCCAATGCAAGGAGGGTTCGATCCCTGGTGGGGGAACTAAGATCCCGCATGCTGCATGGTGCAGCCAAAAAAAAAGTTGGGCGAGGCTGTATCTTTAGAGGTAGAGTAGTATACTGGTTAGGTGCCCAGACCGTGGAAGTAAGCTGCCTGGCTTGGCTCATGGCTCCCACTTACCAGCTGCAGGATTTGGGGCAAGTTGCTTCACCTTTACGTGCCTCGGTTTTCTCATCTGTCAAATGGGGAAACAAAGAGTATTTAACTCAAGTCGTTGTCGTTACAATGAAATGAGTGAACACCCACCAAGGTCACAGCGTGGGCACACAGCACATGCTGGGAACGGCCAGCTGCTGTTATTCCAGAGCTGAGAAGACACCTGTAGCTCGAGACCGAAGGAAGGAGCAGCTCCCCATGACTTTCCAGTTCCCAGCAGATCTGCCAGGACTCAGAGCACTTTAACCACCAAAAGGTTTCCCACGAAAGCAAGGGGAGCTTTCTTATGGCATTTTACCTAATTAAATTTCACCCCATACCAAAAGTCTAAAAGTTTAAAAACCATACGCCACATTGATTTGGAAGTTTTATTCTTTTTATTGCAAATTTCTGGTAAAGTACAGGGAAGCTGATTATCATTTAAACTTTGGTGATAAGAGGACGCTGGAGCGCGGGGCGCACAACACGTGAGTCACCTGGGGGCCTCTGACACGTGCTGCTGCCGGCACCCCCTCCCAGAGGCTCTGACTTAGTTGGTCTAGGGGGGCAGGCCGGGCGTCGGTAGCTTTTTGAATTGCCCAGGTGATTCCAACTTGCAGCCACGGTAGAGAACCCCCCACTGGAGCTCCCGACGTGGGGGTGGCAGCATCAGAAGCACCTGAGCAGTTCAGCAGACAGCCAAGCATCACCCGCTCACGTCACCTCTTGGCCTGAGTCCAGCTGGCGTCCTCTGTCCCCCGCTTCCCAGGTGTGACATATGCTGACTCTTCCTCCTCACGGGCCCCCAAGGAGAGTCTCTGGAGGGGCCACAGCTCTCTGTGCTGTGATTTGTGCTGAAACCAGGAGAGCTGTACTAAACACAGCTACTCTATCACAAAAGCAAACTCACTTTCTAATTGCAAAAGAGCATTAACCTTTTTGTTTTTTCACTGTGGAGTGGAAGTAGTCTTCCTATACAGCGATGCAAAGATCTGTGACAAAATAAGGAAATATATGTTGGATGACATCTTCATTATATGACTTCTTGGGTCGAAATTAAAAAAAAAAATTTGTCAAGCCATTGAGGGTACATTATTATGTACTTTAGCAGCATAATTTATATGGGTAAACAGTAATAGCCAGTTAGAGATTTCATTTATGATGTATTCTAAAATAGAAAACGCTTTAATTTTCCTGAGTCCTTGGCAGACAAAAAAAATTTTTTTTAATTTTTCAAAGTATTCCTGTTTTCTTTTTCTTGGACACCCTCACAGTTTAGAAAGGCGTGTGTCTCACTATTAGTTTCTACATACATAGGTGAACAAATAGCACTGGTGCCAATTTTCAATGACTAATCAAATATGGCGATAGAAAATAAAACACCCATCATCTATGGAGTTGCTCAAAATGAACGTTTCTTGACACTGTTATAAATGCAATATCAATTTGATTCTCTGGCCATACAAAACTACGAAGTTCTATTCCGTTAATGATAACTGAATGATTAACATCGTAACAGCGATAAAATGTTTAGAACATTTAAAAAATACATAAGATCCCATTTTTACATCATAATTCTGATGTATTATCGTGCCTTCTATTTTGTCCGCAAAACTTTTATACGGTACAGTGCATTGACGTGATAAAACCAAGGCACAAGAATACAGTTACAGTAAGTATATATAAACCTTAGCACTTTGTGCCAATTTTGGAAAAATTTAGAGGAGATCAAAAAGCCTGAAAAATTTTAACATCCCATTATGATTAAGGAACAATTAATTGTGTAATAAATAGGCTATTAACCACCATTCCATTATTGAATATATGGCTATCACTATACAGGCTATGGGAAATTGAAAAAAGTTTTCAATATTAAAACCTGGTATAACTAGGTGGCCGGTGTAGCTAATTGTCCCTTGTATTATCTAGATAACTATTTTAAGTTTCCATTTTAATTTGTAATCTATATGGCAGTTATCAATTTTTAAACTATTTTCACTGCATAAATGGTAGGTTTTTTTCCAAATGTTAAATCCCCTCCCCCTACAAAAGACAGATTTACAAGAAGATAACCAATATAAGAAATGCACAGACAACAATAATAAAATCCAAATATGGACTCAAAGGTTGAATTCTAACCTATCAGGACATTCTCTTAATTTAGGGTGAGGATCAACACATTCTTGAGATAATTCATTAGTTTCTTAACTTAAAAAAATCACCATGACATTTTTTTCAAGTGTAAAGTCTTAGCTAACGCATCAATCATCGAAGGAAAATTAAGTCTTTTCATTCATAAAACGAAAGGGATAAAAGCCTTTCAAAATCCAGGGAGGAGAGGATATTCCATTGAATTTAGGGAAGTGGAATAAAGTGGTAAAAACTGTATGTAATACCTTTAAAGAGAGTGTTTTCAAGACTCAAGGTAAACATTTAGACCCATGAAAACACACTTCTTGGCACATGCACGCCATGAATAGAACACTCCTGAATGCAGCAACAGCCTGGCTACAGAGGTATCCAGCTCCTGGCCCCACTGGCAACACCACCTTTGAGGTCCATGTCCCAAGTCCCTTCACATGGGAGCTTCCGGCTTCTGCATCTGTTGGATTTGCTTCTGTAGCTGGTCCTTGTCCAGCTTCATCTTGGCTTCAAGAACTTGCCTGAGGGAGCCTATGCTTTCATAGATGGCTGTAAACCCTTTAAGAAGAGGTAAATTTCACACGAGTTAATATTAAAAAACAACATGCTATCAAATTCTACAGCACATCGTAACAGTTGATTTGGGCAAACATTATCAATAGATATGAAAACTGCTGGAGTAAAAGTTTGACGGGAAACAGGATAATTACAGAGTTTCAGAGTATCTCCCTATAGATATAAAGCGAAAAAGGAAATATTACTGTGGAGAAATCTGACAGACACCACTTTAATCAAGAGATCAGGGGCAGTGTTGCAGAGACCAATGATGTTCCAGAGGTAATTTGAGCAGCAGACCTCTGTGCACTGTCATCTCCTTTACTACAGGCACTGTGCTCTTTTTAATACAAGACAACTTCTGAATCAGGGACAGCTCTGGTGGGCATAGTAAGAGGGGAGCAGACTGAAAAGAGAAAGGCCTCAATCTTGCCTCAGACGTCCTGAGTTCTAGTTCTGACTGACATTTCCTAGATGTATAAGCTAAAGAAAGTCATATAAGGAAGAATCAAGATGGCGGAGTAGGAGGACGGGCGCTCACTCCCTCTTGCAAGAGCACCGGAATCACAACCAACTGCCGAACAACCATCAACAGAAAGACACTGGAACTCACCAAAAAAGACACCCCACATCCAGAGACAAAGGAGAAGCCGCAACGAGACAGTAGGAGGGGCGCAATCGCGTTAAAATCAAATCACATAAATGCTGGGTGGGTGACTCACAAGCTGGAGAACAGTTATACTGCAGAAGTCCTGAGGTTCTGAGCCCCACATCAGGCTTCCTAAACTGGTGGTCCAGCAATGGGAGGAGGAATCCCGAGAGAATCAGACTTTGAAAGCCAGTGGGATTTGATTGCAGGACCTCCACAGGAGTGGGGGAAACGGAGACTCCACTCTTGGAGGGCACACAAAAAAGTGCTCACCAGGACCTGGGGGAAGGAGCAGTGACCCCATAGGAGACTGAAGCAGACCTACCTGCTGGGGTTGGAGGGTTACCTGCAGAGGTGAGGGGCAGCTGTGGCTCACTGAGGAGACAGGGGCACTGGCAGCAGGGGTTCTGAGAAGTGCTCATTGGCATGAGCCCTTCCAGAGTCCCCCATTAGCTCCACCAAAGAGCCTGTAAGCTCCAGGGCTGCGTCGCCTCAGTCCAAATGACCACCAGGGTGGGAACACAGCCCCACCCATTAGCAGGCAAGCAGATTAAAGTGTCACTGAGCTCCACCCACCCAGCCCAACCCACCATCAGTCCCTCCCATCAGGAAGCACCCACGAGCCTCCTAGACAGCTTCCTCCACAAGAGGGCAGACAGCAGAATCAAGCAGTATCAGCACTATTTCATCTTGTGGAACTGAAAATCATAGCCACAGAAAGACAGAGAAAATGAAAAGGCAAAAGACTTTGTACCAGATGAAGGGACAAGATAAAACACCAGAAAAACAACTAAATGAAGAAGAGATAGGCACTCTTCTAGAAAAAGAATTCAGAATAATGATGGTGAAGATGATCCAGGACTTTGAAAAAAGATTGGATGCAAAGATCGAAAAGTTGCAGGAAAAGTTTACCAAAGACCTAGAAGAATTAAAGAACAAACAAACAGAGATATGCAACACAATAAGTGAAATGAAAAATACACTAGAAGGAACTAATAGCAGATTAACTGAGGCAGAAGGACGAATAAGTGACCTGGAAGACAGAATGGTGATAATCACTGATGCAGAAAAGAATAAAGAAAAAAGAATGAAAAGAACTGAAGACAGCCTAAGAGACCTCTGGGACAACATTAAACGCACCAACATTCGCATTATAGGGGTCCCAGAAGGAGAAGAGAGAGAGAAAGGACCTGAGAAAATATTGGAAGAGATTATAGTCAAAAACTTCCCTAACATGGGAAAGGAAATAGCTACCCAAGTGCAGGAAGCGCAGAGAGTCCCAGGCGTATAACGCCAAGACATATAGTAGTCAAATTGACAAAAATTAAAGACAGAGAAAAGTTATTAAAAGCAACAAGGGAAAAACGACAAATAACATACAAGGGAACTCCCATAAGGGTAACAGCTGATTTCTCAGCAGAAACTCTGCAAGCCAGAAGGGAGTGGCATGACATATTTCAAGTGATGAAAGGGAAGAACCTACAACCAAGAATACTCTACCCAGCAAGGATCTCATTCAGATTCAAGGGAGAAATCAAAAGCTTTACAGACAAGCAACAGCTAAGAGAATTCAGCACCACCAAACCAGCCCTACAACAAATGATAAAGAAACTTCTCTAAGCAGGAAACAGAAGAAAAGGACCTACAAAAACAAAAACAAAACAATTAAGAAAATGGTAATAGGAACATACATATCGATAATCACCTTGAATGTAAATGGACTAAACGCACCAACCAAAAGACACAGACTGGCTGAATGGATACAAAAACAAGACCCATATATATGCTGTCTACAGGAGGCTCACTTCAGACCTAGGGACACATACAGACTGAAAGTGAGGGGATGGAAAAAGATATTCCATGCAAATGGAAATCAAAAGAAAGCTGGAGTAGCGATACTCATATCAGATAAAATAGACTTTAAAATTAAAAATCTTACAAGAGACAAGAAAGGACACTACATAAAGATTGAGGGATCAATCCAAGAAGAAGAGATAACAATTATAAATATATATGCACCCAATATAGGAGCACCTCAATACATAAGGCAAATGCTAACAACTATGAAAGAGGAAATCAACAGTAACACAATCATAGTGGGGGACTTTAACACTCCACTTACACCAATGGACAGATCATCCACACAGAAAATTAATAAGGAAACACGAGCTTTAAATGACACAATAAATCAGCTTCATTTAATAGATATCTATAGGACATTACATCCAAAAACAGCAGATTACACATTCTTCTCAAGTGCACATGGAACATTCTCCAGGATAGATCACATTTTGGGTCATAAATCAAGCCTTGGTAAATTCAAGAAAATTGAAACTGTATCAAGCATCTTTTCTGACCACAACGCTACGAGATTAGAAATCAATTACAGGAAAAAAACTGTAAAAAACACAAACACATGGAGGCTTAACAATATGCTACTAAATAACCAACAGATCACTGAAGAAATCAAAGAGGAAATCAAAAAATACCTAGAGACAAATGACAATGAAAACACAACGATCCAAAACCTATGGGATGCAGCAAAGGCAGTTCTAAGAGGGAAGTTTATAGTGATACAATCCTACCTCAAGAAACAAGAAACATCCCAAATAAACAATCTAACCTTACACCTAAAGAAACTAGAGAAAGAAGAGCACACAAAACCAAAAGAGAGTAGACGGAGAGAAATCATAAAGATCAGAGCAGAAATAAATGAAATAGAGACAAAGAAAACAATAGCACAAATCAATAAAACTAAAAGCTGGTTCTTTGAGAAGATAAATAAAATCGATAAACCTCTAGCAAGACTCATCAAGAAAAAGAGGGAGAGGACTCAAATCAATAAAATTAGAAATGAAACAGAAGTTACAATGGACACCACAGAAATAAAAAGCACCATAAGAGACTACTACAAGCAACTATATGCCAATAAAATGGACAACCTGGATGAAATGGACAGATTCTGAGAAAAGTATAACCTTCCAAGACTGAATCAGGAAGAATTAGAAAATATGAACAGACCAATCACGAGTAATGAAATTGAAACTGTGATTAAAAATCTCCCAACAAACAAAAGTCCAGGACCAGATGGATTCACAGGTGAATTTTATCAAACATTTAGAAAAGAGCTAACACCCATTCTTCTCAAACTCTTCCAAAACATTGCAGAGGAAGGAACAATCCCAAACTCATTTTATGAAGCCACCATCACCCTGATACCAAAACCAGACAAAGATACTAAAAAAAAGAAAACTACAAACCAATATCATTGATGAATTTAGATGCAAAAATCCTCAACAAAATACTAGCCAACAGAATCCAACAACACATGAAAAGGATCATCCAACATGATCAAGTGGGGTTTATCCCTGGAATGGAAGGATTCTTCAATATATGCAAATCAATCAATGTGATACACCACATTAACAAACTGAAGGATAAAAACCACATGATCATCTCAATAGATGCAGAAAAAGCTCTTGACAAAATTCAACACCCATGTATGATAAAAACTCTCCAGAAGGTGGGCATAGAGGGAACCTACCTCAACATAATAAAGGCCATATATGACAAACCCACAGCAAACATCATTCTCAATGGTGAAAAACTGCAAGCATTCCCTCTAAGATCAGGAATAAGACAAGGATGTCCACTCTCGCCACTACTATTCAACATAGTTTTGGAAGTCCTTGCCATAGCAATCAGAGAAGAAAAAGAAATAAAAGGAATCCAAATTGGAAAAGAAGTAAAACTGTCACTGTTTGCAGATGACATGATACTATACATAGAAAATCCTAAAGAGGCCACCAGAAAACTACTCGAGGTAATCAATGAATTTGGTAAAGTTGCAGGATACAAAATTAACGCACAGAAATCTCTTGCATTTCTATACACCAACAATGAAAGATCAGAAAGAGAAATTAAGGAAACAATCTCATTCACCATTGCAACAAAAAGAATAAAATACCTAGGAATAAACCTAACCAAGGAGGTAAAAGACCTGTACTCAGAAAACTATAAGACACTCATGAAAGAAATCAAAGAAGACACAAACAGATGGAGGGACATACCATGTTCTTGGATTGGAAGAATCAACATTGTGAAAATGACTATACTACCCAAAGCAATTTACAGATTCAATGCAATCCCAATCAAATCACCAATGGCATTTTTCACAGAACTAGAACAAGAAATTTTACGATTTGTAAGGAAACGCAAAAGACCCCGAATAGCCAAAGCAATCTTGAGAAGGAAAGACAGAGTTGGGGGAATCAGGCTTCCTGACTTCAGGCTATACTACAAGGCTACAGTGATCAAGACAGTATGGTATTGTCACAAAAACAGAAATATAGATCAACGGAACAGGATAGAAAGCCCAGAGATAAACTACGGTCAACTAATCTATGACAAAGGAGGCAAGGATATACAATGGAGAAAAGGCAGTCTCTTCAAGAAGTGGTGCTGGGAAAACTGGACAGCTACGTGTAAAAGAATGAAATTAGAACACTTCCTAACACCATACACAAAAATAAACTCAAAATGGGTAAAAGACCTAAATGTAAGGCCAGGCACTATAAAACTCCTGGAGGAAAACATAGGAAGAACACTCTTCGACGTAAATAACAGCAAGATCTTTTTTGATCCACCCCCTAGAATAATGGAAATAAAAACAAAAATAAATAAGTGGGACCTAATGAAACTTCAAAGCTTCTGCACAGCAAAGGAAACTATAAGCAAGACGAAAAGACAACCCTCAGAATGGGAAAAAATATTTGCAAATGAATCAACAGGCAAAGGATTAATCTCCAAAATATATAAACAGTTCATCCATCTCAATATCAAAAAAATAAACAACCCAATCAAAAAATGGGCAGAAGACCTAAATAGGCATTTCTCCAAAGAAGACATATGGATGGCCAAGAGGCACATGAAAAGCTGCTCAACATCACTAATTATTAGAGAAATGTAAATCAAAACTACAATGAGGTATCACCTCACACCAGTTAGAATGGGCATCATCAAAAAATCTACAAACAGTAAATGCTGGAGAGGGTGTGGAGAAAAAGGAATGCTCTTGCATTGCTGGTGGGAATGTAAATTGATACAGCCACTATGGAGAACAGTATGGAGGTTCCTTGCCACACTAAAAATAGAACTACCATATGACCCAGCAATCCCACTACTGGGCATATAGCCAGAGAACACCATAATTCAAAAAGACACATGCACTCCAATGTTCATTGCAGCACTATTTACAATAGCCAGGGCATGGCAGCAACCTAAATGTCCATCAACAGATGAATGGATAAAGAAGATGTGGTACATACATACAATGGAATATTACTCAACTGTAAAAAGCAAGGAAACTGGGACATTTGTAGAGACATGGATGGACCTAGAGACTGTCATACAGAGTGAAGTGAGTCAGAAAGAGAAAAACAAATATTGTGTATTAACACATATATGTGGACTACAGAAAAATGGTACAAATCAACCGGTTTGCAAGGCAGAAATAGAGACACAAATGTAGAGAACAAACATATGGACACCGAGTGGGGAAAGCAGGGAGGGTTGGGGGGGAACGAATTGGGAGACTGGAATACCAAATTGTACACTCTAAATATATGCAGTTTATTGTAAAAAATTAAAAAATAGAAAGTTAAAAAAAAAAAAGAGATCAGGGACTTCCTAGGTGGTGCAGTGGTTAAGAATCCACCTGCCAATGCAAGGGACACAGGTTTGATCCCTGCCCCAGGAAGATACCACATGCCATGGAGCAACTAAGTCTGTGCGCCACAACTGTTGAGCCTGCACTCTAGAGCCTATGAGCCACAACTACTGAGCCCATGTGCCACAACTACTGAAGCCCACACACCTAGAGCCCATGCTCTACAATAAGAGAAGCCACCACAATGAGAAGCCCGTGCACCACAATGAAGAGTAGCCCCTGCTCGCCACAAGTAGAGAAAGCCTGTGTGCAGCAACGAAGACCCAACACACCCAATAAATAAATAAATAAATAAATAAATCTAAAAAAAAAAGAGAGATCAAAGCTAACTTCACCAACACTGGGAGAGACCAACATCGTGTACCCCCAATAAGAAAACCCTGGGAAGGACACATCACTTCTGTGGCATTTCTGTCCAAAACACACAACCTGATTAAAAGGAAGCAAACAGACCCAAACTGTGGGGCATTCCACAGAATACTGGCTTGTGTTCTTTAATGATGACAACATTACTGCAGTACTGATCCAGATTAAAAGAGACTAAAGAAACATGACAACTAAATATGATGTATGATTCTGGATTAGAACCTTGACTGGGGAAGGTTTGCTGTAAAGGAAACAACGGTGAAACTTGAAAACTGAATATTGAAAAATGTTTCATCAATATTACATTATACTAGAGTTATTTAAGAGAATGTCCTTGTTCCTAGGGTATATACAATGAAATAATAAAGGGGTAAAAAGGTATTCTGGCTTCTGCAACTTACTCCCAAATGATTTAGGAAAAAAAATTATATTCTCTCTCTCTCTCTCACACATACACATTAAGTGAATTTCAAAAATGTTAACAATTGGTCAATCTAAGTGAAAGATATATAGTTTTTGGACCAGTCTTACGGTTTTTCTAAATTTGAAATTATTTCAAATTAAAAGGTAAAAATAGGGGAAGTTGAGACGAAGCGAGAGAGTAGCACAGACATATATATACTACCAATTGTAAAATGGTCAGTGGGAAGTTGTTGTATAACAAAGGGAGTCCAACTCAAGGATGGAAGATGCCTTAGAGGACTGGGGCAGGGAGGGTGGTGGGGACTCGAGGGGGGGGAGTCAAGGAAGGGAGGGAATACAGGGATATGTGTATAAAAACAGATGATTGAACCTGATGTACCCCCCCAAAAAAAAATAAATAAATAAATAAAATAAAAAAATAAATAAAAGGTAAAAATAGAAAAAATCCCCATCAAAAGGTAATTTCGTATTAAAATAATGTCAAAAACATCTTGTCTTCATTAGCAAATTTAGAATTTTCTTTCAGAAAATTTTATGTAACAATTCATGAAAAAGAGGTATAAAAATTCCTCATTAATAATAATGTTCTTGGGAATTCCCTGGCAGTCCAGTGGTTGGGACTCAGTGCTTTCACTGCTGAGGGGCTGGGTTCAATCCCTAATCAGGGAACTAAGATCCCGCAAGCCGTGTGGTGTGACCAAAATAATAATGATAATAATAATAATAAAATAAATGAGTTTAAAAAAAATAAATGTTCTTACTGAATGAAAGAGTAGGTTACAAATCAGCATGTATTGCATGAGCTTGTATTTGAAAAAGCACATATATATCCTATATGTATATAGAGAGAATATACACAAAAAAGACCTTTAGGTAATAGAAGTGTTTTTTTTTTTTAATATATATGTATTTTGTGCTTTATGATTTTCCACTAAGAAATTTGTTTTTGTAACAAGAAAAAGTAAATATTTTTAATTTTTAAAAGGCTCATGCGCATTTCTTATTAGGTATACTAACTATTCACAACCTCAGTGATATGTATAGCTGATAATAAATTCACTCAGGAAATCATGCAAAGTTAAACCATCAATGAAAGAGTCAAATATCATATTCTACTAGCCCAAAAGACCAAGAAAGAAAATTCATTTTTATCTTCACAAGTTCTAAAATTCACAAATTTAATGACCTCTTCTCCTTAAATAAAATAATACATTGTGGTGGTTACGACAAAATTATTCTTGGGATACTTAACTACTTTTATTTCCATGTGGCAAAAACAGAACAATTGCATGAAAAAAATTCGCAGAACCAGAGAACTGGAAAGAATCAGGAGATTATTTAGTCTCCCTTTCCACAGTACCCAATTGTCTTTTCTTTCCTGACCACGGTCAACCAGCCTGCACTTAAATATTGATACTTTCAGTAAAGAGCTGTCAGGCTCACAAAGCACCTGTATCTTTCTAGGACCGTTAACTGTAGATACTTCTGCTTCATACGGAGTTACAATCCGTCTTCAGGTAACGTCCAGTTATTGGTCCCAGTTCTGTATTCCCGAGTTCAGAGTATAAACCTAAATCCCTCCTTTATCGGGCAGCATTTCAGAACTGGAAATCCGCTCTAATACTGTCTTCCAAACAAGTATGGAGGAATGGGCCCTGTGGACTTCCGCGCAGAGGAAAATCATTCGTCGCCATGGAGGAATATTGCCAGCCATGTAAAATAAGCCTTCAGAGGTCCCTCACAGATACATGCTTATTTCTGAGGCTTATTGACCTTGGCTATGATCAGAAAAGAATCTGCAGAGGGCACTAAAGAAAATGTGCATCAGTTGCAAGCTAAGCAATTTCAGGTCTGTTCACCTGTCTCTACCTATCTTCATGTCCTTGGAATTGAAGTCACATTTTAGTTCAACATAGCACAGCTACTTAGAAAACCACCGAAGGTTTGTAGGTAGTTGTAGGGGAACACTAATTAATTGGTTTTTGGATCAAACAGAAAATGAACCACAAGAACTGTTTTCTTTGTGGCCTACCCGCATCGACTTCTGCTTTCATTTCCTTCATGTCCTCGGTCATCTGTAACTCGAGCTGGCTGATTCGCCCATGCACCTTCTCCTCTTCTTGTTTTGTCCTCTGTACCTCCATATTCTTCTTCTGACTCTCTTCTATTTTGTCCAGTCTGGCTGACATCTGGCTGAGCTTCTTCTCCATGTCCCTTTCACTGGCTCCCTGAGATCCATGATAAGAATGGCACTTGATTACTCCAAAGAGTCTGTATTGCATTCGCATCAGTCATAATATCATTTAAGAATAATCTGCAGGGAACAGAATTGCAAAGGTTGCTTGTTGCTCACCCCAATATCCATTCCCCACTTCTTCCATAACAGACCCCCCGATTTTCAGCTGGTTATAATGTCACCCAAAATAAAGACTACCTTTTCTACTTGTCTCCTGAGTTTGGTGTGGCCATATGATTAAGTTCTGGCTAATGAGGTGTAAGAACAAGCATATGTAGCAACTTCCAGGAAAAGCTGAAAAACAAATGAGGCATATCCTTGCCTCTTCTTTCTTCTGTTCCTGGAATTCAGATGCAATGGCTGCAGCTCTAGCAGCCATCTTGAACTATGAGTACAAGGGTCACTCTCTAGGACTGGTAGAGAGTTAAGCCAGAAAGATCATGGGTCACTGAGGACTGACAAGCTACCACGTCAGCCCTGTGATTCCTACACCCAGACTTCTTTTATGGGAAAGATAAATGAACTTCTATCATATTAAAGTCACCATTATCATGGAGTTTATTGTTCATTAGTAAGCCAATCTAGATGTAAAAGTAGTGATCCAAAGACCCAGAAGTCTACAAATGTGTTATGAATCTAAGCAAATCAATCAGTAGATCTGATAAAAATATGGAGACCTAAAGAAATAGCTGAAATAGAATATTTTCTTTCCTTTCCTCTCCACCATGCTTGGCTCTTATGAGAATCTGGGTCTGCAGGCAAGCTTCAGAGGCCAGGACTACAAACACCAAGCTGTAAATGGGCTACAGCATGACAAAACTCTCTTGATGTGTTCAGTGCACAGTGTGCAATTCAACAGCTCAGCATTGAGAGAGAGCAGAGCCAGAGATGCAGTCTGCACCAGTCACTTATGTTTCATCAAAGTCCAAGGGGAGGAAGCAGTGCAAGAAAAGAGAAGGGAGAGGGAGATGGTCAGGCTTGATAACCAAACCAAAAAACATTTGCTTGCCAAGTACTGATACTGAATACTATATATGCAAGGCTTTCTTGATATGGTTTTTGAGGAGTTCTGCAAACCTCAGTTCTGCAGGAGAGGGGGGTAAAATGAGAAGTAACATAGAAAAGAAAACTGGGTTCTGTTCAGATGTTGCACTGTGACACCTCTTACCAGGTTTATAGTGTGATGGAGGGGCCTGGAGGGAGAAATCTAGTCAACACTGTTTTTACCAGATCATGAAATTAAAACAAACTAAGATGAAATATGTAATTGTTAGTTTTACTAAGAAATGCAGCTGGACAATGCGGTTCATTAAGATCTTGATTTGGATTCATCTTAGCTGAAAGTACTGAACTTTTCTACTGAGTCTTTGTTTTAACCAAAACAAGTCTAGTTTTAACCAAAACAAGTCAAAGTGCTCTGTCTCTTCGTAACAATAAAAAGAATCAATATGAACCATGGAAAGAGATTCTAAGGCAAGAAACAACTGTAACAGCTTAATGTGGTGCTAAGTAAATCAATGATAAGTTACGAGGTATTATTCAAACATTGCAGGCCCACCGAATAACTTTACTGTGTGATGGCTGAATATTAACACCTACACTGTTTTCCTTAACAACCAAGGAAAGCTGATCGATTTTCTGTAAGAGTTCTTTTTCTATCCGTTCTTGTTCCTGTTGCAACCAACTCCTTGCAGATAAAATCTGGTTACTGAGCTCCTCAATTGTACCTTTAAATCTAAAATAAGAAAGTTAGCAGGTTAGATGTAAAACAATTTTAAAATGACATCAAACAACCTCAGTCTCTGACTATCAAATCTCTTGGAAATATGACAGCATTGAATTCAGCTCACTCAGAATTACATGTTTACCTTTTTCTTAGAACTGCACTTAGCACTAAATTGGGAAGGGAGGAGAGAACGAAGACATAATAGAAAAGCACCTGATAATACTCCCACCCATGCAGAGCTGACAGTGTGGGCACCAAGGTGTCACACAGTGACACAGAGCCATGCCAGGTGCTAGTCTTTGCAGTTCAGAGGGTCAAGAGTGCTCCCAGCTCAAAGGACACAGTAGCCTGGCTCCCCTCTTGCGCTGGACTCTTCCTCCTTCTCCCTCTTATCTCCCGGGACTGGAGCCTGGCTCCGTTTCTAATGTTCTCCAAATTGCTTTTGCCCCATACAGATATTTCTTAATTTAAATCAAACAGAAAATTTTAAAAAAACCCACCAAACTTCCATTCCTATAGTCCTGTCCCTTTCCAAATACTTGAAATAACACCCCACACTTGCTGCCTCCCCTTTTAAATTATTTTTATTATGAAAATAATAAAAGTACAGAAGAATATATATGACTTAACAATAATAATAAAATGAACACCCTCTGTGGTAGAAGCCCCCAATTCTCTGCAATACCTATTCTCCTCTTCTTCCCTATTAAGTTCACGGCTACCTAGTCAAGACTACACTTCTCAGACTCTAAAGCACAGGCTCAGTAGTTGTGGCGCACAAGCTCAGTTGCTCCACAGCATGTGGGATGTTCCCAGACCAGGGATTGAACCCGTGTTCCCTATACTGGCAGGTGGATTCTTAACCACTGCGCCACCAGGGAAGTCTCATGATTCAGCTTTAGTAGGTTGTTTTAGGAATTTATTCATTTCTTCTAAGTTATCCAATTTGTTGCATACGATTATTTAGAGTAGTCTCTTATGATCCTCTGTATTTCTGTGTTATCAGTTGTAGTATCTCCTCTTTCATTTATAATTTTATTTGAGTCCTCTTTCTTTTCGTCTGGGTTAGTCTAGCTGAAGTTTTGTCAATTTGGCTTATCAATTAGTTTTGTTGATTTTTCCTCCATTGGTTTTCTATTGTTTCTATTTCATTTATTTCTGGCCTAATCTTTATCATTTCTGCTATCTTTGGGCTTAATTTATTCCTCTTTTTCTAATTCCTTGAGGTATAAAGTTAGGTTGTTTATTCAAGGCCTTTTTTTCTTCTTCCAGTGTTTATCACTGGAAGCTTTCCTCATGGAACTGCCTTTGCGGCATCCTATAAGTTTTGGTATGTTGTGTCTCCATTTTCATTTGTTTCAAAAATTTTTAAATTTCCCTTTTGATCTTCTTTGACCCATTGGTTGTTCAGGAGTGTGTTGTTTAATTTCCACATATTTGTGAACTTTCCAAATTTACTCCTGTCATTAATTTTTAGTTTCATATCATTTTGACACTAAAAGGTACTTAACATGATTTCAGTCTTCTTTAATTTGTTAAGACTTGTTTTGTCGCCTAACATATGATCTATCCTGAGAATGTTCTGTGGGCACTTAAGAAGAATGTATATTCTGCTGCTGTTGGATGGAATGTTCTATATATGTCTGCTAGGTCTCTAGTTGGGCAGGACTGCTGCCCATGCTCTGAGGTATGGGTGGAGAGGGATTGCTGGCTGGGCTCTATGGTCAGGTGATCCTACTGGCTGGGCTCCACATTCAAGCACAGTCACTGGCTGGGCTCCCAGGGTAGGCAGGTTGCTGGCTGGGTTGCACAGTCAAACGGAGCCACTGACTAGACTCTGCAATTCCCTCTGGTCAGGCGGAGTCACTGTGTTCCCTGGCAGGGTGGTGCTGCTTGTTGAATTCCATGATGGGGTCTTACGCTCCACAACTGGGCAGGCTACTGGTTGTGCACCACTGATGAGTAAAGTCACTGGCCAGGATCCCTGCAGTCAGGTGGAACTGGAGGCTGTGCTCTGTGGTTGAGTGGGGTTGCTGTCTGGGCTCCCTAGTCAGGTGGGGTCACAGGGTACATTCTGCTTTTAGGAGGGGTTCTGAGTTGGGTTCCTTGCTTGGGAAAGGCCAAAGGCTCTGCTCAGCAATCAAGTAGGGCCATAGGTGGGGCTCCACTTCCAGCGAGAGTTACAGGCTGGATTCCAAGGCCACGTGGGTCACTGTTCAGGCTCCCTGGTCAGGTGAGGCAAGAAGTTACATTTTATTTTCAATGATTCTATTTTCTAGAAGCTCAATTTGGTTGTTTGTCAATTCTGACTATTCGTGGGTTTTTTTTTTTTTGGCCACACCATGTGGCTTGTGGGATTTTAGTTCCCTCACCAGGGACCAAACCCAGGCCCTCAGCAGTGAGAGCACAGAGTCTTAACCACTGGACCACCAGGGAATTCCCCTGACTGTTCATTTTTGATAAGCTCTTATTCCTTCATCATACTTTCAAAATGTGTGTCTGTGTGTGTGTGTATGTGTACCC
Organism: Hippopotamus amphibius kiboko; assembly: GCF_030028045.1. NCBI lineage: Eukaryota > Metazoa > Chordata > Mammalia > Artiodactyla > Hippopotamidae > Hippopotamus > Hippopotamus amphibius. Next base: position 201,162,039 of record NC_080187.1, on the reverse strand, counting down.
CCCCACACACAAACATACATATACACACACACATCTACTTCATCCAATAATTCCTATACATGCAGAATTTAGAAGTCTGATTCTGCTTATTGTTGTTTCTTCTTACTCTATTACATATTTGATTTTTTTCCCTGTGTTGGTCTACAATTTCTGATTGTACATTCATGTTCCTTAGAACTTCATCTGTCTGCAGGAAGACTTGAAGGTTGAGTATTTACATTTGCTTCTGCCAGGCATCTTGGGCCACTACCAAATCAAGATCATTCTGAGATAAATTATCTATTCCATTTTCTTCAAGAAGCTTGGGTAATGTGAATTCTAACTCTAAATCCAAATAAAGGTTGTATAGCAGTCCTGATTTTTCAAGGAATACTTTTTACCCTTCTACCCAGAATCAAGATTTAGACAGGAAAGTTTCCTTATGCTCTCTTTGTGGAATGTTTTTCTTTTTTCCTAGTTCATCCAACCAGGGTTTTACCTTTTGGGTCTCTAATGTGTCCTTCTACTTCACACAGGCCCCAGGCTTGCTCCCCTTTCCTCTATGAACAGCCTTTGTGTCTAGACTTCTGGACTTTAAATTGTAGGAAGAAAAACAAAGATGTTCATGCCTGCTGATCAGTAATATCTACTAAGGAAATAATTCACAGAAGAAAAAATAGTAAGATGTTTATTTTCTTCCTGGGCAATGGAAGGAAGAGGATGGGAGATCTTTCTGTACTTGGAAAGTTTGTAGGATCTATGAGGAAGAGTGACATACTCAGTAGTGATATAAATACAGGTAATTAGTGGAGAGGAAACATGGTTTTCATAAGAAAATTCCCATTAAATCAGCAATAACCCTGAAATGGTGTTAAGCATGGAGACAATGATATATAAGAACCAAGAGAATGATTAATTTAAAATTTCCACAAGCCTCTAACAAAGTTCCACACTGAAATCGTCTTTAAAAAATATAAGTCAAATACACACACAAACACACACATACATACACGTGTACACACACACACACACACACACACACACACACACACACACACACACAGAGTCACTACTGGCTCTGCTTTGGCAGGAAAATGCCAAGCTCATGAAGATTCACGACAGGGAACAGTGTCCGGCTCTGTGATTTAGCAGAAGAGCAGCAGATGAGTTTCACTGGGGGCAAGTCCAGTTTAAAGTGTCACTAAAACACAATGCAAAGTATAACACATTAGAGTGCCCTAACTAGACAGCTCAGCATTGCCCAGGCACAGACCCCTCTCACCTAGACACCTGCAACAATGCCCCCCACAACCAATGCCCCCATCTCTGCTTCAGCCCCTGTGATCCATCTTCCAACAGCAATCAGGTCCATTTTAAAAAATAACATAAATCTGAGTATATCACCCTATCTGCTTAAAATCCTCCAACGGCTCCGCATTGCTCCAGGGAGAGAAGCAAGAAGTCCTAAATGTGGTCTACAAGGCCCTGCACGCTGGCCCGCCTCCTCTCCGGCCTCGTTCCCCACCCTCATGCTCTGTTCCAGCCCCCGCTGCGCCTCGCGGTTTCCTTCACGTCACATTCCTCCCACGACAGGCTATTGCATCTCCTGTGTCCTCACCTCACTCTTTACCTAGTGAATGCCATTCGTTCTTCAGCTCCCACTCCCAACATCACTTCCTCCGGAAGGCCCACAACCAGGCCTCTGCTACTCACTCCCGCGACAGCACTGTATTAGTTTCCCACGGCTGCTGTGACAAATCACCACATGCTCGGCGGCTTAACACAACACATCTATTCCCTTTTGGTTCTGAAAGCCAGAAGTCTGAAATCAGCTTCACTGGACTAAAGTCGGGGTGTGAGCAGAGGTGGTCCCTTCTGGAGGGTTGGTGGGGAGAATCATTTCTTTACCTTTTTCAGCTCCTAGTGGCTGCCTGTCTTCCATGGTTTGTGGCCCCCTCCCCCATCTTCAAAGCACATCACACTCCAATCTCCACTTCCATTGTCACATGGCCTTCTCTCCTGAATCTGACCCTCCTGCCTCCCTCTTATAGGGACTCTAGGAATTACATCGGGTTTCCATAGATAACATTGTATCATCTACTCAACTCAAGATCCTTCATTTCATCATATTTGCAAAGTCCCTGTTTGCCATAGAACAGTCATAACATAGCCACAGGGACTAGTACGTGGTAACATCTGGAGGAACCATTATTCAGCCTACCACAACCACGTACCTTTCCATCAAAGCACTTATCACCATTAGCAATACTACAGCCTGCGCTATATTTAGCACACTATATTTAGGTCATTCTTCGATTAATATTCATCAGCTCCCTAGACCATCAACTCCACAAGGACAAGAACAGCCCTGTTTTTCTTCATTACTGGTTCCTCAGCACCTAGGTCATGTTCAAGAAATATTTGTTGGATAAATGGATGGATTATTATCCAATCACTAAAAACAATACTTAGGAAGGTAAAGTGACAACAGGCTACAAGGAAACTTTTCCTGTGAACTTCCATTATGGTTTTCACTTTGTGCAATAAATAAAAACCAAAAGGGAAAAAATTGTAGTACTGAGTATGCTCATAAAGAACTTCAACCAAAATAGATGTTTCTACGTTGATTACTCACTTAGTATCCAAAAGCTGAAGCTGGTGGTTACTGTCTCTGTGGGACATCTTCAGTTTGGTGCTTTGCTCCGATATTGACAAGTCCACCCTGTTCAAAAGCTGAGAAATCTGGAAAAGAAATTTTGCTTATAAATATCACATCAAAGCTTTTCAGAGGTAATTTCAAAAAACATTAGTGAGCTGTATTCTAATCAACGGCATTAAGTTCAATCTAATTTCATAAATCCATTTAGCAGTCCACTTCTCTCTCCACTTCCATTTTTTATACACACCCATCAAAAATCAAGACCAGGAGCGTTCCCTGGTGACCAAAGTGGTTAGGATTCTGGGCGTTCACTGCCGTGCCCCTGGTTCAATCTCTGGTCGGGGAACTAAGATCCTGCAAGCCATGTGGTTCAGTCAAAAGAAAAGAAAAAAAAAAAAAAAAATCAAGACCAGTAGCACTGCCAAAAATTCCTCACGCACTGAGCACTTATCTCCGGTCTCTGATGAGCAAGGCCAGCTCTGGCGCGGGATCACTACCTCCCCCTGCTGGCACAAAATATAAGTCATTTTTACCTTGGCATTTCTACCATTAGTGTGGCTGCTAGTCACAGAGAATGGAATTCTTCTCACTTACAAAATCCATTAAGTTCCCAGATTTATCTCTGTATCAAGTAGAGTAACCTGAAAATATAATTTTTAAACTATAACACCTTTCACTCCTTTCTCCCACTACCTATCCATTTCCCTTGTCTTTTTACTAAAATGTAATATAAAATCAGTCCTTTAAGAAATGTCTTTATTTTCTGCAAAAATTCTGATGTTCAGTGTTCCTTACTTCAAGATTCATGGAATAAACATTTATCAAACCTGAAACAAAGAAAAAGTATGTCTCTTTTTATGGATTTCTATGTTTTTTGCTTGGTTTGCTACTGGAAAACTTAGTATTTCCTTAGCATCTATTTTCTGATCTAATAATTCTGTCCTCACTTTTCTTTAGAGAAAATTACTGGACTTGTCATTTCATTTTATTTTTTTTCGTGGTTTTATAACAACTGTTTTTTACATAAGTAGCTTTAGATACTTATTGGAGGTAGCTAGGACACAAGTATGTTTAATCCAATGAATTGACTAGATATCCCATTTTATTAGAATAGTCTCTCTTTAAATGAAGAATAGCAAGTCAGGCAGACACTGTAGGGAAATTTCTAGAAGATAGGCCCCACTATGGCAAAGGGAAACTTCTAAGAAGCCAAAAAACAAACTGTGAAATGTCAAGAGTTTTGCTTTGAGAAATTAATCTGTGAATTGCAAGGTGGAATACTCTGAAATGTATTAGCCAGCCTACCCTCTCGCTTTGTTCTAATCTTTTCTCACATATAAACTACGCGATGAGGTAGCCCATAAGTCTCATGAATAAAGTATCTATTTCCTGAACCCCAAACTGGGATGAGTGGCCTGCAGAACAATGCTTTGATCACTTACCTGTGTAAGAGGTAGTTTTGGAGATATAATTTAGAATTTCTGGAACATATTACTTGTTTGAAGAATAAGGGGAAAAAATCTTTAAAATTAGGGATGTACTGAAAAACCGTGGCATTTTGGTTGCATACTTACAAAGGGCCACTCCCGTGGAACAGGAGGAGAAAGAAAAGAGATGCTTACGCTGGATGCCCTACCTAGTTTCTCCTGCAGGAAATAATCAACACCATGTTATTCTTAGATAAGAACGAAAACCCACCTTCAAAAAGCTACCTGAAACAGGCCATACCTGTCCCTCTGCGTCTTTGATTTTTGTTTCCAAGATCAGTTTGGCAGCTTGCTGCTCTTTGTTCAAGTGCTGGAGCCCCTCATAGGTCGTTTTGTGCTCGGCAGAGAGTCTGGCTATGCTGGCGTCACATCTGTCCAGGCAAACAACAAAGGTAATTCTTATCAAAGTTTTAAAACATGTGCTAAAGCTTCCTTACACACTATAAAGTGCATGACCCCACTCAAAGCAACTGCGCTATGAATCATGCCTTTTAACAGAGTTTCGAATGAATTCAGAGAGCTGCTCTCATTATGGTTTCTAAGATAAACCACAGGGATGTGGCTTAATAAGACTAGAGATGTAACCATCAAAGCAACAAAGGCTTTACAATGCTCACGAGTACAAAACTGAATATGCAGTGAGAGCCCAATTACAAAAAGCTTACAGAGTGAGCCGGATGCGGTCTGTCGCTCTATACTACCACCTCCGCCCTCTCAAGTTCAAGGCCTCTTTGGATTTTGGAGGCAACTTCTACCACATTTGAAAGGACTGTTCCTAACCTTTTAGCAAACCACCTGTAAGGCTGTATGCTTTGAGTGTGGTCCAGAGCAGGGGAAGGCTCTGCAGCTGCTCCCAGCTGCTCTGCCCTTGAGCTTTACAACTTGGCAGTTCCAAAGTTGCCCAAAGTATCTGCTGCAGATAAGCTGGGTTATGAAGCCTCTGTCAAACCCTAACAGGAGAGTCACAGAATGACCCCCTAGGAATTGAGAGCAAAGTCATGCCCCGTTCCAACACAATCATTCCTGCTTTGAGAAGAAGCTGCCAGCTTGCTGCTGGGCTCCAGTAGAGAATGCACGCCTAAGCAGGTCACTGGGTGACCATGAAAGCTGGGCAGCCCATCATGAACACCAAGTCATGGAGGTGAGCATACGGGCAGCACTCCGTCTTGGAGGGAAAGGGATATATAGACATCAGGCTTAACAGTCCTGAAGGCATATGTAAATTACATGAGCCCAGACTCCTGTCTACTCTCACTACTGCCAGCTTTTCCTTCAACTCATATGTATGGCCTGGGATCAAATGAGCTTAAAATACATATGTTTAAGGTACTCAAAAAATCAAAGATAGATTAACATCCATCAAGAGAATTCTAAACGATTTTTTAAAAGCAGAGATGAAAAAATAACAAGTGGTTAAGAGAAAAAAATTAGAAATTCCAGAAATAGGCTAAACAGTTTTCTTAATATACATGACATACTCTAGACTGGGCATGATTGAAGATAAAAGCAGTGACTTAGAAGACAGTAGCAAGGAGCTCTCTCAGAATGCAACAACGACAGATATTCAAAACACGAAAAAATAATTAAGAAAGATGGAGGAGATGCTAACATAAGTCAAGTTCCAAACGCAAAAAGTGGAGAGAATGGCAAAGAAGCAATATTTGAGGTGTGAGCACTGACAACTTTTAAGACGGAAGAAACACGTGTTTTAAAGTATTCAATGTATACAAAGTGGCATAAGTAAAAAAAAACAAAGCATGGTGAAATTCAGATAACCCATGATAAAGATAAAATCTTAAAAGCTACCAGAGACTAAAGACAAAATGACTTTTTTGACTGACTGTAAGATTGACAGAACACAATAGATATCAGAAGACAATAGATATCAGAAGACAATAAATATCAGAAGATGTTGGAAAAATAGCTTCTAAGGATTGAGGGGAAACAACCTATCATCCAAGAATAAGAACAAAATAAAGACAGTTTCAGACATACAAAGATTAAGAAATGTATCGCCCACACACCCATACTGAAAAATTCATTAAATAATGTGCTTCAGTAAGAAGAAAAGAACACCCAGAGAGAAAGAGTAGGATGCAAGAAACAACAGTGAGCAAACTGAGAAATTTTTTGGACAATTTAATGTTTTGTAGACTCTGAAGAAAGTAAGCTACCAATTCAGTTATTCCAAATTTCTCAAGTCCTTACTTGGTATTGACTCACATTTTCCCTAAGTTGAACAACTTGTTTAGCTTAATCATTTGGCTAAAATGTTATAGTACTTCTTGGAGGTAACAGGAAAAAAATGTATTAGGATAAAAAAATGTTTTAATATTGACTAAAATATTTTTTAATATTTTAAAACACAATCTGGCAAACTGCATATATTCACTCTCTAAATTTTAATATTCATAATAAAATAGACATAAAGCAACAATTATGTCACTACCCTTCCACATTAGAAATCTTTTTTAATGTTTAACGCTCAGTGCCGGTGTTTGTAGAATCAAGCTATATTGCACACTGCAGGTGGAAAAGTATATTCTATGAGCTTTCTTGAGGGCAACTTGGTAGTCTATACCCCAAATCTTGAAATATGAATATATTTCTATGTACCTTTCAACCTACGTATTAATCCCAAAGAAACAAAAGTGCGAGCAAAGAGAAATCAAACTCATTAAATTCCGTATAAATTCCTTGAACAATTTCCTGCTGTTTCAGGATAAAACCAAAATCCTTTAAAATGCTCAGAAAGAGCTGGTCCCAAGCCACCCACCTGCCTGCATCACCTCACATCTTCCGTTCCTTTTTTCCTCTGCACTCGGCCCCACTGATTCCACTGCAGGGCTTTGAATTTACCTCACTCCTTCCCACTTCAAGGCCTTGACCCTGGCTGTTCTCTGTCTAAGTGTTCTTCCCTGACCTTTTCACCTGCTTACTTACTATTCATCCCTCAAGCTAAGCACACAAGCCACTTCCTTACAGAAGCCTTCCTGGAGCCCACAGAGTAGGTCAGGTACAGCAATTACACACTTTCAGGATGCCCCTTATTTCTCTTTTGCTGAACTTCTTATAGTTAAAATATATCATTATCACTATTACTATTATTATTATTATCATTAATCTCTTAATCATTGTTTCATGACATGCTCTCATCACTGATCCATGCATGGCTCACTTTATTCAGTTAATTATTTTTTAATAACTGCTCCTATTTTGAATCCTGTCATCCTTCCCTTGTTTTCCTTTTAAGATTGTATTGCAGGACTTCCCTGGTGGCACAGTGGTTAAGAATCTGCCTGTCAATGCAGGGGACACGGGTCCGAGCCCTGGTCTGGGAAGATCCCATATGCCTCGGAGCAACTAAGCCCGTGGGCCACAACTACTGAGCCTGTGCTCTAGAGCCCACGAGCCACAACTATTGAGCCCATGTGCCACAACTACTGAAGCCCATACACCTAGAGCCCGTGCTCCACAACAAGAGAAGCCACAGCAATGAGGAGCCTGCGCACCACAACGAAGAGTAGCCCCCACTCACCGCAACTAAAGAAAGCCCGCGCACAGCAAAAAAGACCCAACACAGCCAATAATATAAACAAATAAATTTTAAAAAGATAAAAAATAAAAAAACTAAAAAAAACTAAACAAAACAAAACAAAAAACATTAAGTTGCTCATCTTCCATATTATAATAACTATTATGTACATAACTGTCGTATGCATGTCATTAAGCCCTTAACTGCTATCAATAATTTAACTGAATCAGACTATACAGCAATTTACATCCCAGGACTTTGTCAAAAGCAGTAGAGCATAACATATATATACTACTATATATAAAATAAATAACCAGGCTTCCTAGGTGACACAGTGGTTGAGAATCCGCCTGCCAATGCAGGGGACACGGGTTCGATCCCTGCTCCAGGAAGATCCCACATGCCGTGGAGCAACTAAGCCTGTGAGCCACAGCTATTGAGCCCATGTGCTGCAACTACTGAAGCCCATGTGCCTAGAGCCCGTGCTCCGCAACAAGAGAAGCCACGGCAATGAGGAGCCCGCGCACCACAATGAAGAGTAGTCCCCACTCAACGCAACTAAAAAGAAAGCCTGCACACAACAAAGAAGACCCAACACAACCAATAAAATAAATAAATAAATAAATTTTAAAATAAATAAATAAATAAAATAAATAACCAACAAGGAGCTACTGTATACCACAGGAAACTACAGTCAATATTTTGTAATACCTATAAGGGAAAAGAATCTCAGAAAGAATGTATACATCTGTGTGTGTGTGTATATATCATATATGTATTTGTGTGTATATATATATATAAATACACATACACACATACATACATATATAAAACTGAATCGCCACATGCTGTACACCTGAAACTAACATGACAATATAAATCAACTATACTTCAATTTTTTAAAGAAAAGAATTATATTGGGGATACTAGGTTGTATAATAATACAATAAAATAATTAAAAGCATATGTTTGGAAAGAAGAAAAAAGAAGTAAGCAAATGGGAAAAAAAAAAACAGTAAAGCAATCTGCCAGGAATTAGTGAAGCCTAAGATTTGGGTGTGACACCAACAGAGGCAGGCAGCTTACTAAAATATGAGGGAAAGAGATGGTCACAGAGAGTCTTGCTAAGACCACCATCATCACAGGCTGACTGTGCAGCCTCTGAGGACCGACATCAGTTCTGGCATGAGAGCCTTCGTACTGTGGGAGAAACAGACATCACTAAAATAGTCCAGCTAAGTCACTAAGCAAACGAACAAACAACGAAAACAAGCGCAAGGTTGTTGGTATCCAGGATTGCTATAATATACTACCTAAAATGTCCAGTTTTTAACAAAAGTTATAAGATATACAAAGAAACAAGAAAATGTGAAATAAACACAGGAGAAAAAGCAGACAAACGAAACTGCCCATGAGACAGCACAAAGGTCAAATGTGAAAAACAAAAACTTCAAGGCAACCATTATAAACAGGATTATTACGAAATAAAGGAAACTCAGACTTCCCTGGTAGCACAGTGGTTAAGAATCCAGCTGCCAATGCAGTGTGCCACCACTACTGAGTCTGCACTCTAGGGCCCGAGTGCCACAGCTACTGAGCCCACGTGCTGAAACTACCGAAGTCCACGTGCCAAGAGCCCGTGCTCCACAACAAGAGAAGCCACTGCAATGAGAAGCCCGTGCACCACAATGAGGAGCAGCCCCTGCTCGCCGCAACTAGAGAAAGATCATGCACAGCAACAGAGATCCAATGCAGCCAAAAATACATAAATAAATAAAAAGAAAAACTGAGCCTATCTTAAAAAAAAAAAGGAAACTTGCTTTAAAAAGTAAAAGAAGGTATAATGACAATGCCTCATCAAATAGAGACTACCAATAAAGAGACAATTTTTTTTTTAAAGAACCAAGTGGACCCAATCAAGAAAATAAAAAGAAAACCCTTAGAATGGGGGAAATTTTTTTCAAATCAGATTATTTGATAAGAGAATTGTATCTAGAATAGAACTACTATAACTCATTAAAAAAAAAAAAAGCTCAATTTGAAAAGGGTCAAAGAATCTGAATAAACATTTCCCCAAAGAAGATATACAGACGACCGATAAGGACATTAAATGACATTCACCACTATTAGTGATTAGGGAAATGCAAATCAAAACCACAGAAAGATGCCACTAGCTTGGCTATAATCAAAAAGACAGATCACATGTGGACGAGGGTGTGTAGAAACCAGAGCCTCATATGCTGCTGCTGGCAACGTAAAATGGTGTAGCTACTGTGGAAATGTCTGGCTGTTCTATTCCTCAAAAGGTAAAACACAGAGTTACCGTTATCATTTAACAACTATACTCTTAGGTATACACATTCAAGAGGAATGAAAACATATGACCACACAAAATTGTATGTGAGTGTTTATAACAGCATTATTTATAATGGCCATAAAAATTTAGCTCGATGATGTCAAATTTATCTATTTTTTTCCTTGCACTGGGACTTGTGCACCCTAAGGGAACCTGCACACCTGCCTCAGTACACAGATATCTCTCCTCGAAGGCTATGACACCATACAAACAGACCTCATAGAGGAAAGTGGATGAAGCCACTGAGTCTTGGACAAATGAAGATGATAAGCCAAACAAAAGACCAAATGTCCTTGTAGGAACAGGAGAGCTAAACTCCGAGCTCTGCGTTAGGGAGGGATGGGAAACTCTCTGAGGCAGTCCTGTTTAAAGTGTGCTCTGCTTACTGGGGTAGGGATATCTGTCACTTCCATAGCGAATTTGCCTCTACCCTTCCCAGCTGGAACTCCAGGGAGGTAGCAGGGCCTGTTTCCTATCAATTACCTCACCAGTGGATCCATGAACATTGTGAGATAAAACCTGAAATAATATTGCAGCCTAGTAATTGAAGACTATCACTTTAAAAGTTTATCCCCTTTCAACACTGTGACATAATTAATGCAAGAAAGCCAAAACTTTGCCGAGGAATTTTTATTTCACATGACTTTATTTCAACAAAGTCTCAGCGTTCCAGGAAAAAGATAAATATAGTCGCAAAACAAAGCAAAAATATGTGGTGCTCACAACACATTTTTTTGATTGTTTCGGAGTAAAAGCATTTGTTACAGAGAAGGAACAAGCTGGGTAGAGACGTTAATAAGAAACTGCAGAAGAAAAATGTAAAATTTCTGAAAGTATTTCAAAATAATCTCTCCATTTTGTAATTAGAACCAGTATTACAAGGATAATTTCACTGCTGCTGTTCCTGAGATGACAATAGTTCCCATCTGGTCTATATTCACTCCATCTCGTGCACGCACTAAGCCTCTTACGTATACCGCCTCACTTAATCTTCCTCTGCAACTCAAGTGACTAGGAAAACTCCCAAAGTTCTCCTGAAGCTCCTACTCTGCCTTGTAGCTCTGAAGCTCCTCAACTCCTCCCAGTTCTAAGAGATATAACAGACCTGGGGTTTCTTTTCAGCTGATCTCCACAAAAAAGATTCAACGTTTTTCAGTCCAATTACAGTGATTTTCTGAAACATTAATTCCTTCAAACATTTATTGAGTAGATGCTATTTTCCAGAGACTGTTCTATACACTGAGGTTACAAAAATAAAAGATGAGTACTCCACCCCAAGACAACAGAGAGACTCAACGGAAGAGAGTGGTAGCGGAGCTCAGGAGAGTGGGTATCTGGGAAGACTTCCTGGAGGAGGTGAAACAACTTTAAAGGCTGACTGGAAGTTAGAAAAGAAGGGGGAAAGGCAGGTATAAGAACAACATGTGCAATGGCACAGATATAGGACAGCACGGTCCATTCAAGGAACAACAAGCATTGGATTACTGCTGAAAGGTACAGTGCAAGGGTAGAGAGAGGTGAGGGGGTCAACGGGGTATCTGTCACCAGGGCCGTACTGAGACTGGAGTTCAGCCAGATGAGGACCGAAAATCATACAAGCGTGGCAACCAGGAGCCCTCTGCTATGAGGCTGACATTCCCCCAACAGACCCAGATACACGGATCCAATATGCAAGGCCCTTCCTGTGTTGTCTGCACAAATACCCACTAACACCCCTGTGTGCTCCAAAGAGACCTTGGACCCTGTGGGTCCCTTTCTTCCCCTCCCACCCTTTGCAGACCACCCTCACTTTCACCTCAGGCTGATTTGAATCATCTATTAACTCCCCAGCTCCCAGGTACACGTGTGCTTGACCCTTAACAGCAGCAGAGGGCAGAAGAGGCCTGCAAATGCCTTAGAGATCATGCATTTCTAACGCGCTCCCGGGTGACAGGGCCGCTGCTGGTCCAAGGGGCACACTTTCAGTAGTTAGTACCTGGAACAGCACTTTTCCTCCTACCGGAGGGGAAAGATCTCTTTTTCAAATTTACTATCCACCACGGACCAATACTTTCAGAACATACAATAAAAATGAATGACGTCTCTACTCAGTGCTCTGTGGTGACCTAAATGGGAAGGAAATCCAAAGAAGAAGGGATATGTGTATACGTACGGTTGATTCACTTTGCTGTACAGCAGAAACTAACACAACATTGTAGAGCAACTATACTCCAATAAAAATTAATTTTTAAAAAATGAATGATCAGAAAAATGAAATTTAAAAAAAACACAAACTATAAATCCCAACTTTGTATTATTAGACTCTAAACATAACATTAACTTAGCAAATTACACAGATCAGTTGAGCCCCTCTTCCCCCATCACCTCTTGCACACACAGCTCCAACTGCAGAACCACAAGCAATCAGCTGCTCAAAACAAGGTCTAACTTCCACTGATAAATTTTATGGACAAAGGAGAGGACATACCTAGAGGGAGGAAAAGAATTTGCTTTGAGGGCTTCCCTGGTGGCGCAGTGGTTAAGAATCTGCCTGCCAATGCAGGAGACCCTGTTCAATCCCTGTGCTGGGAATATCCCACATGCCGAGAGCAACTAAGCCCTTGTGCCACAACTACTGAGCCTGCGCTCTAGAGCCCGTGAGCCACAACTACTGAGCTCATGTGCCGCAACTACTGAAGCCCGCACGCCTAGAGCCTGTGCTCTGCAACAAGAGAAGCCACTGCAATGAGAAACCCATGCACCGCAATGAAGAGTAGCCCCCGCTGGCCACAACTGCCACAACTAGAGAAAGCCCGTGAGCAGCAACAAAGACCCAAAGCAGCCAAAAATAAAAAATAAATAAATAACAAAATAAATCTTAAAAAAAAAAGCATTTGCTTTGGGGCTCCATGAATACTTTCCCCACTAAAATGGAGTTGATGAAACATTGCTCTTGGTGCACAGAGGCGTGACCATCTGACCACCTACCTGGCCACTCTCCCCCGGAGATCTCCCATGCCGGAGAGCTGCCGCATCTCCAGAGTCTTTAAGGCAGAATTAGTTCCGTAGCTAATGTTGTCCCGGGCACGGATCTGCTCCTGGAGTACCTGAGCAACACACAAAAATACTAACGGAGTCATCTGGGAATTCACACGCTGCCACAGAAGCATTTTATACTTTTGGCAAAAATAAGAATGTTTCGCCCCTTTCAGAAGAGGCTCCTTTTTAACCATCACCTGATATACACATATTTGCAGAACGAGGGGCTTAGAAAGAGAGACCTCAGAGATGACACTTGGACCAAGGCCCTGTATTTACCAGTAAAAACACTCAAATGTCAGGTGACTTTATGGAGGCCCCTCCGCAGGAAGAGGCAAAGCTCAGACAAAGAGTCTGGACTCACGGAGTGCAATTCGGAGGTCTTACCCCACTCCAGGGTGCTTATTGGTAGTCACTGTTTTAAGTGAACAATCCCTAAATCTTCTGGGAAGTAATAAATCAAGAACAAGGGGGTAAGAGGGGCATCAGACAAATAGGTTCAAATTCCTGTTCCTCCAGCTGTGTGATCCTGGGCAAGTGTCTAAAGTTCTCTGAGCTTCCTTTCCCTCATCTGTTGAAAGTAATGGTGACTATTTAAGGCCACTTTACGGGAACATGACATAAGATAACGCATACAAATCACTTAGCATAATACCTGGTACACAGTAAATACAGCACATGTTCATAATTCTTTCCAGTACCTATTGGATAATATTTATACTGGATTGGTAGGATGTAACTTAGAGGAAAGACATTAAATGAAAGCAGAACTGCTGGAAGATCGAGTTGACCCAACACAAAAGTACGACCTCACAGAGCATTCATCCTGGGAAATCTGCAAAGGAATCATGGAGATGAAGAGGACATCCCTGGTGTTTATCAAACATGTCCTGGGAGGAGCCCGAGGCTGCGCTACAAGCTGACATGCACAAATCCACACAGCACCCTGTGCGGGAGGTACTCTCAGGATCCCTGTGTTATAGACCAGGAAGTGAGGCACCAACAGCGGATGCCCAGTGTCACCTGGGGAGCAAGCGGCTAGCTGGGACTGACCCATACTCACAACGAAGCTGTGATGCTGCCCACCAAACCAGCAAAGAATCTGAGACTGAAGCACTAAGGACAGACAAACGGACAGACAGACAGACTGGAAAACCTGAGTCCTAGGTAGCAGGAGACAACTCAAAAGCAAAAGTTTGCATCAGATGTTTCTTTGAACATGTCCTTATCCTTTTGTTCATCCCTTCTTTTCCTCCTCCCTCCTCTTCTCCCTGTATTCTGTCCTCTACACTTCCCCCACCCCACTACCACTCTCTCTCCTTTTCAAAGAGAAAGTTTTTGATTTCTTGTATCATTTCCCTTTCAGCCATTTTTAAAAAAAAAAATTTCCGATTTGCCTGATGTCAGCTTAAGTACTTATCAATTCTCTCCAGCTTTCTTTAGGTTTTGTTCTTTTTTTTTTTTGTAATTTTAAAAGATGAACAATAAGTTCTTTTATTTTAACTATCATTTCCTTAATAATGAAGATGTTTCCCTTTTAGTACAGTATTTTCTGTATCCATAGGTCGAGTGTGAAGTGTTTTCTTTTTTATTGTTTTAATTTCAGTTTTGAATTCCTCTTTGGTCTAAGGATATCTAGGTATCTAAAGATTACTTAGAATTGCATTTATGCATTTTCAGGGAGTTTTTCCATCATTTTTACTATTTATTTCTAATTGTATTGGCTTCTGATCAAAAATATGATCTGCTATACTTAATTTTTTGAATGTATTAAGGTTTGTCTTGTCACGCACAACTGACTTTTCACAAGTTTCATGCAAAAAACTATTCAAGGAACAAAAGGTTCAATATTGCATATTAGATTGAGTTTGCTGATTCTATTAGTCATTTTCTCTAGATCTTATTTATTTTTGTCTACTGGATCACTCCAACTATGAAAGAGGTATTATGAATTCTCCCACTGTAAAATACTTTCATCAATTTTCCTTACATATTTAATGCTGTTTACTTTATATATTTAGCTGCCATTTTATTTGGCACATGGATTTATGATCAAAGTGGCCAAGGCCATTATATATAATAAATAAACCTTCTTTATCTGATTTAGTGCTTGTAGTATTGTTTCACCTTACCTACTATTAACATTGTTACTATATTTCATAAATAATAAAGCAAACATTTGCTTGGTCTAACTGTACACCAGACACTGTTCTAAGTGCTTTAGGTATGTTAATTCGTTTAATCCTCACAACACCCTATGAAGGAGGTACTGTTATTATCCCCATTTCACAGGTGGTGATATCTCTAAGTGGTCAAGTAACTTGTCCAAAGCCACAGTCAGTATATGAGAGAGCTGGGATTTGCACCAGGATTTGCTCCACAGGCTGTGCTCTCAATCATGACATTATGCTGCTTTCTGTTTTCATTTGTCCTTCCATCTCACTTTCTTTTTTTAATTTTCTTGACGTATAGTTGATTTACAATGTTGTGTTAATTTCTTCTGTACAGCAAAGTGACTCAGTGATACATACATACATGTATATACATATACATATGTACATTCTTTTTTTTTCATATTCTTTTCCATTATGGTTTGTCACAGGATAGTGAATATACTTCCCTGTGCTATGCAATAGGACCTTGTTGTTACATCTCACTTTAGATTTACAATTTACGTTGCTTATTGTTATTGTTTCCTTTCTTCTTTCCCCTATTCTGACTGGTTTAATCAGGTTACCATTCACTACCTTTTCTCCCCTTGTTACCTGGGCAATGTCCGTGACCACTGCTAGTCCATGAATGGCTGCCTCCCATCTCCCAACATTTATAACCATGTACGCACCTACACCAGGCTCCATCCCCGCACTGCTCCCCTCTCTTCCACACAAGACGCTCATTTAGCACATTCACACCCACCCTCCTTCACCCTTCAACCCTGGATGACTGATGTGGAAGGGTTTTCAGCTTTCTCCTCCTCTTGCTCTTCCCCACACCAGCTAGGCTTTGCTAAAATAACTCAGTACTTCTGGTTGGGATACAATTAGAATTTTGCTTATAGAATGGCCCTTCTTTCTCAATTATCTTTTTTTCTTCTTCTTCTTTTAAGCACTTTCTGTGACCCAGTCCCAGGCATTTATCAATATCCATTTACATGAAATGATAGGTCTTTTTCTAAAGATCACCAATTACCTCTGTGCTTCTCCTTTTCATTTCCCCCATCTTATGGTCTCTGCACAGTCACTGTGTTTTGGTTAGAGTCCTTCCTCTAGCATTTTCCTCAGAACAAGCACTTAGATGAAAGCCTCTCCGGATTCCTGCCATGTCTATTATCTTCCTCCCTCACCCTGAAGGGTGGGTCATAAACTCAAAGGGTATGAAATTCTTTTTTTTTTTAATCATGTATTTTTTTTTAAGATTTATTTTAATATTTATTTATTTATTTATGGCTGTGTTGGGTTTTCATTGCTGTGCACAGGCTTTCTCTAGCTGTGGCGCGCAGGGGCTACGCTTTGTTGCCATGCAAGGGTTTCCTCATTGTGATAGCTTCTCTTCTTGCAAAGTATGGGCTATAGGCGTGCGGGCTTCAGTAGTTGCGGCACATGGGCTCAATAGTTGCGGCTCACAAGCTCTAGAGCGCAGGCTCAGTAGTTGTGGCACATGGGCTTAGTTGCTCCACGGCATGTGGGATCTTCCTGGAGCAGGGCTTGAACCCGTGTCCCCAGCATTGGCAGGCAGATTCTTAACCACTGCACCACCAGGGAAGTCCCGAAAGGGTATGAAATTCTTGACCTAAAGGCCTTTTCTCCCAGTGAACTCTGAAGCTGACAGGAAGTCTGATGCTTTTTTTTAAATTCAATTCAACCTGGAACTCACTGAACACTTCAATCTGTAGTCTCAGATTTATCCACAACTCAGGTAAGCTTTCTTCTTCTATGTAATTATTGTTTTCTCTCCCTCTGTTTCTTTGTCTCCCTCTGGAGTTCTATTATTCACATGCTGGGTCCTGGATCTTTTATCTTTTCCCCCATGGTTCCTCTCTCTTTGTACCTGGCATTGATGTTTCAGCACTTCATCTACTTTGTCTTGCAGGCAACTAATTCAATGCATAAAAGTAATCATCCTTGCCGCTAGTTCACCTACTGACTTTTACAAATTTAAGTTCAAGGAAGAAATGTTATGTTGTACCTGGATCTCCTTAAGTGCTCTGTCTCATTACTTAGTTGGAATTGTTATAACAAAATACCACAGACTGAATGACTTAAAACAATAAACATTTATTTTTTTGCAGTTCTGTAGGCTAGGAAGTCTGAGATCCAGGTGCCAACATGGTCATGTTCTATGAGGGCTGTCTTCCTGGCTTGCAGGCAGCTGCCTTCTCACCATGTCCTCACATGCCAGAAAAAGGAAGCTCTGGTCTCTCTTCCTCTTCTTATAAGAGCACTAATCCCATCATAAGGGCCCCACCCTCATGACCTCATCCTAAACCTAAGTACTGCCCAAAGGCCCCGCCTCTAAATAACATCACATTGGGGGTCAGGACTTCAAACATACGAATTTGCGGGGGGGGGGGGGGGGCCACAAACATTCAGTCCATAACATACCCTAATTATTTTTCACTCAAGGCCCACCTGTTTCCTGTTTCATTTGGGTCTGTTCTAAGGGCTGTGCTTATCCTTCCTCCCTCTGGCCACTGGGCCCCTGTAGGTGTGACATTTCTTTTTGTTCTCTGCTCACTGGAGTGAGATTAAGTCGACCGTCCTAGGTGTAACAGAAGAAGCTTACGAGTGGGAGGTGCAGCCAGTGAGAGCACAAAGCTAGTGCCCAGGTGAGGTGCCAGAAGGAAGCCTCTCTCTGTCCTTCTCTCCATAGCCCTCCCAGCCTGGAGGCAGGAGGGACACAGCCCGTCTCTACAGCCCCTCCTTGCCTGCTTCCACCTGTGTGAGAGCAGGAAACCAGCTCCCTTCTATCAACTGTTTGTTTCCATTTAATTTTATTTATTTATTTATTGGCCACATCGTGCAGCATGTGGGATCTTCGTTCCCCAGCCAGGGACTGAACCCGCAGTGGAGGCGTGGAGTCTTAACCACTGGACCGCCAGGGACGTCCACTATCAGCTATTTTTTAAAGTATAACATATATGCAGAAACGTACACTCACATACAGTTTTTTAGGATTTTCAAACTTCCTTGTGAAAAGCAGAAATGAGGAATGTGAGGATTCTGTGTTTTCTTTATGGAAACCTGGCTGGAGTCACTACAGATGGAGTGATGCTGACAGGTGACATAAAAACATTTCACTGAAAGGAGTTGGGAACTGCTAGACCTATCTGTTATTTGCTGTAGTTTCCAGCTTTTTCTGAATGAAGCTACTCAACAGAACAGAAGAAGGCACACCAGCTACAATCACCTGTGAATGATAAAACGTTAGTCATCGGAACACATTCTTGCAAGAAAACTTGAGATCTGACTAATCTGGTTCTGACACTCTCCCACTGATGGGAAGGCGCCAGGGAGCTCTTTCTCTTTTAATAGGAAATAACGCTTATTTGTTATAGTTAATAGAAAGTAATACTTATTTTTTTTTATACATAATGCTTCAAATGGTTTATAATAAGGCTTAAGACCACGGGTTCACAACCATCTCTGGGGTGTGCATGGATCCCCAAGTGGCTTGTTAAACACACAGGTTCCTGGGCTCCACTCCCAGGGAACTAAAGTGCGGGAACGGGCCCAGAAATGCAGATGGTTATGGTCTATAGACCACTCTTGGAGAAACACTGCATTAGACCCCAGAGAAATGACAAAGGCTCCAAACCAATCATTTCATTTGAGTTGTTTCTCAGTCAAAAAAATCACTAAGCAAAGAACAGCAATTCACCAAATGTGCTAAAAATAATCAAGCAACACATATTTTAAAAGGCTCAACCTTTCTACAAGCAAAGAAATGAGAAATAAAATACCATGAGAATGCACCACTGTGCTGCAGCTCAGGAGAGTGGGGGACAGGGAGCATGCATACGGGAACGCTGCGCTTTCTGCTCAATTTGGCTGTGAACCTAAAGCGGCTCTAAAAAACAAAGCCTGCTTACAATTAAAATTTTTAAAATCATAACATTTCCATCTATTAAAGAAGCAAATACTATAAACGTATAATATTAAAATACATATCAAAGATTACAAATGCACAGTTGGCCCTTCACAATATAACTTTTCCAGAGTATGAGCCTTCAAAATATAGTTACAATGGGGGATTCCTAGGTGGCGCAGTGGTTAAGAATCCGCCTGCCAATGCAGAGGTCACGGGTTCGATCCCAGCTCCAGGAAGATCCCACATGCCGTGGAGCAACTAAGCCCGTGTGCCAAAAAATATATATATATATATATATATATAGTTACAATGTTCATAACCTTTGACCCAGTAACTCTAGTTCTTCAAATTCATCTTAAACAAGAAGAAGGACAAAAATGACCAAGTATTTTACAAGGTATCTACGTGGTACATTATTATGCAAACCAGTAAGAGGTTCATGGAGCGCTTTTAAAAACAAGAGAAAATATCTACAATTTTACAGTAAGCAAAATGAAAGGATACAAAATAAACACACAGCATGATTCCAGCTGTATATAAGGTACTAGAATATTAATGTCTTGCTTATCTCTAGGGTTAGAATATGGTTGATTCCTCTTTTTCGTGTTTTCCACAATGGGCTTACATTACTTTTATAACCAGAAGAAAAAAAAAAAGTGTGTGTATATGTGTGTGTTTTAATGCTTAGAAATAAGAAAAGCCCATTTAACTTTCAGAAAATTCTTATGCAGATGAATAAGATACTGTATTAGAAGTGCTTTCTTTGAATAATACAGAAAAGAATTATGTCTGAACTTAACACAATATTCACATGACTGAAAAGTTCTGTGAAAACAGAAGGCATTAGAGATGTTACTATTTAAAGGAATTCTATGATGAAGCCTTAGAAAAACAACCCCTCTGTAAAGCCAGAAACGTTCCCTAATTTGTCATTTTAGGACAATACACCATCACGATGTGTTTACTTTAAAAAGGTTACAACCCTAAGTATATTATCGACTCTCTGTTACTGCCAATTCAATTCAAGAAACTCTTTTCTGCAAGCCCACTAGGTGCTGTGCACCAGGCCTGCCTTCAGGAAGCTCAGTTGTAGCAGGTAAGACGACAGGGTGGGAGGTGCGTGGCCTAAATCCACACAAACAGAGAGAAGAGGCCAGCCACCTTGAAAAAGTGATGTCCCGAGTCTTCTTCTATGTTTTCTAAGACATGGCCTGTTTAAAGACGATCCCTTCCCAGAGGCAGTGGGAAATGGCACCCCAAGGTGATAAGGACCCAGACCCAGAGACCTTACCACCCAGACAGGCTAGGGGCGCCTAGGAATGACCAAGAAGACACAGCTCTCCACACTTCTCTTTCTTCAACTCTTCCCAGATTTGTGAGAATTTGGAAATGAAAGTGTGACTCCAATACCACATGGAGAAGGGTCTCATTACATCAGGGCAGGGCCTTATAAGACAGTATCTCCCTACATGGCTTTTTATTCTTCACTCCAGGACTTAAAACTCCCCAGGATTCCAGCCTCATATACCAATTGTCTTCCAGGCATTTCCATCTGATAGTCAATGGGTCTCTAAAACTTGCCGAGTCCTAAACGGAAGTCTCCAATATGCAAGAAGTCCTATCAGCTCGACCTCCAAGACAGATCCAGAACCTCCAGAGAGATCCACTTCTCCCCATCTCCACTCTGACTCCCTAATCCAAGTTGCTCTGGACGCCCCAGCCCATGTCCCTGCCCCCATTCTTGCTTCCCGACATTCCCTTCTCTGGCAGCCGCCAGAGTGATCTTTTTGAAATACAGATCAGTACGTAAGCAACACGAGGACAAGGGTTTCTAATCTGTTTCATTCACTAGTGTATTCTCAGCATCAAACATATGAATAAATACTCTAAATTCTTTTGCTTAAAATTAAATAATGGCTTCCCATCACCCCCCAACCGCTGCACACCCCCACCGGCCCCGACACTAGTCTCATTGGTCCTCTTTCTTCTCCAACATGCCAAGCTTCTTCTACCTTACAGTCTTGGAACCCGCAGTGCCTTCTCTCTGGAATGTTCTCTGATCTGTGTGTCTCCTTTCCCCTTACTACCACGTTGGCTTGCCTGGCCCTTCTGTCACTGTGGTCTAGTTCACATGTCACCTTACACCCCCATCACCCTACCTAAAACAGCCTCACACTCACTCTCCATCATATCATCTTATCAGAGCCCTGGACTTAGGCTGAAATTACCTTGGCTACTTAGGGTTCACTCCCATAAACCCCACTAGCATGTGCAGCAGGCCAAAAAGCAGGGGACTTTTATGCCTGTGTCACTACTTTGGCCCCAGTGCCTCTAATGAGACCTGGCTCCCAGCAGGTAGCTGAGTAATTTATCAATTCTTTTAGCTCCATGTTCCAGGACTTGATTATCTACACTGAAGGCTCGGAGACTCTATCTAGGTGATGCCTGGAGCTGATCAGGCCCTCAAAGATGGAGTCAGACAAGCTAAAATGTATTAGAGACAAGGGCAGACACCGAAACACCAATTTGTTAATTTACATGGAAAACCTCTATCAAATATTCAGAACCAAACAAATTTTCAAACTGCATTCACTATCTTCTTCCCCTAGAGTCAAGCCACATGACAAGCCAAGTCTAGTGCACAGAGTTTAAAAAAAAGAAAAAATGAATTTGGATACTATGATAGTTAATTATACGTCAACTTAACTGGGATGCCCAGACAGCTGGATAAACATTATTTCTGGGTGTGTCTGTGAGGGTGTTTCCAGAAGAGATTAGCATTTGAATTGGTGAACTTAGTAAAGTAGAAGGCCCTCCCCAACGTGCAGAGGCATCATCCAATCCACTGAGTGTCATAATAGGAAAAAAAAAGAAGAAGGAAGGTGGAATTCACTTTCTGCCTGACTGAGTTGGGACACTGATCTCTTGCCCTCAGCACTCCTGGGTCTCGGGTCTTCAGACCTGGACTGGAATCTAGACTATTGCCCCCCTGGCTCTCAGGCCTTGGAATTACACCCCAGCTTTCCTGTTCTCCAGCTTGCAGATGGCAGATGGTGGAACTCCTCAGTCTCCGTACTCACGTGAGGCAATACCTTATAGTAAATATATCCTATTGGTTCTATTTCTTTGGAGGTCTTGGACCAACACACACGATAATCATCAAAGTCCCTCTGCTAATGTACCTGTTCCAATGGGACAAGATTGTGCAGCTGCAGGCTGAAATCCCCCTCTTAGGTAACTATATGAGGTCCAACAGCCGAGACTCTCTCCTCGTTGACAGTGCTAGGTTCACACTGAACCAAGTTCCTGTCTGTCCGTCCAAGTACATGTTAACATCATGATCCACACCTCTGCTGTGATTTGTTAATAAGGCCCAACACTGCACATAGCACTTCAGTTCAGCAAACTCTGCAATAGCTATTTGCAAATTATGAAGCTAGAAAATTATGTATAATCTAGTCAATGAGATGAGGGTTTGACACATTTTCCCTTTGCCAAGTCAAAGCCAGCAGGACATGATGAAGCCTGAACACACGGAAGCCAAGAAAGGGTCTGCAGGTTCTAATCAGTTGGGTAGCAGACCCCACTGCCTGGTTCTCCAAAGGCCAAAGACACAGTGAAAGCCCCACAAGGAGGTGGGGTCCCAACCACTTCCCTAAGCCATTAACTGACATCATAGGGAAAGCTACCCCCCCAGAAAAGGGCCCTGGACTGCTTACAAGGACTTGGCTCCCGAGGACTGATTTGCACTTAAATCAAAGCTAGCATGGATAATCCAGACATGTGTAATTCACAGGTGACCACATTACCTCTTCTGAATTTATAATGATGACAACCATGTGTGGAAAGTTTCTGAGGAATAAATAATTGATAATATACTCCACACAGCAAGGCAAACTGCCCACTGAGATGATGAGTCGGGATGTATTAAAACAATAGATTCCTTCATTCAACATTTATCAAGGACCTACTAGACACTAGCCCACAGGAGTCATCTGTTTTGCCATTGGAATCTGCTGGTAAAACACAGGCAATAACTACAGGGTTCTCGCAGAACCAGGAACCCTAGAGCTTTTCATTATGAAAGATTTCTTGAGCTCCTACCATGTGACAGACACCGTGTAGGTGATAAAAAGTAGAAAAATGAAGACTCAGTTCTAGTTCTTGAGGATCACATTGGCTAGTGGTATGACAATATATTTTACTTTTCTTCCTGTATATAACTGTGTACAGAGTCACAGGATAATCATGAAGACTTACCGAGACAAATTTACTAAGACTTAATATTAACGTGTCTCAACTTGACTAGCTCAATCAGGAGCCTGGAGTGAGCTGTGCATGTCGAGAATGGTTTCAGTTTTAGTTTTCTAATAACAAAATCACCTGCAGGGACAGAGTTTTACAAAACAATTATCCAGTAAAATTTTACTGAGTGAACTAAAAAACCAGTGAAAACCAGAAATGAAAATAACCTAAAAACCAGGCAATTTACAGAAGAAATTCATTAAGAATCTACAGACAAGGGGCTTCCTAGGTGGCACAGCGGTTAAGAATCCGCCTGCCAATGCAGGGGACACGGGTTCGATCCCTGCCCCAGGAAGATCCCACATGCCATGGAGCAACTAAGCCTGTGCGCCACAACAATTGAGCCTGCACTTTAGATCCTGTGAGCCACAACTATTGAGCCCACGTGCTGCAACTACTGAAGCCCATGTGCCTAGAGCCCATGCTCCGCAACAAGAGAAGCCACAGCAATGAGGAGCCCATGCACCACAACAAAGAATAGCCCCCACTCGCTGCAACTAAAAGAAAGCCCACGCACAGCAAAAAAGACCCAACACAGCCAATAAAATACATAAATAAATAAATAAATTTATTAAAAAAAAAAAGAATCTACAGACAAGAAATATACCTTTCATATCATTTAAAGAAATGTACTTTTCATATCATTTAAATATAATTTGAGTATCTTCACATCTCTTTGCTTTAAATATGCATATTGCCTTTGCATAACATCCGCCCTCCTAATTTTATATTGCTTATAAATAAAGACTTCCTTTTAGTACTTTAAAAAGTTTAATCTACACCATGATTTCGTTTTAACAGAGTCTGGCTACAATGAGGCAATTCTGATGTCTCATTAAGCATCCTAATTTTGGTTATGTTTGGGTAAACATGCTTAGGCTCACAATCTACATAAAACTATTCAATCAGTGTTTCATATAAAAGTCTATTCAATTTCTTTCCAAACTTTCTTCTGTTACTTTATAATGATATATGGTTATTACCAGTTACCAAAAAAGTAAATGCTCATATATGCAAAGTAAATTTTTTTCCAGAATTAGATTTTACTCAGACTTCCCTCTCTAGAATGGAAATCATCTATTCATTTGCAAACTGCAGACTCTAAAAATATATGTAAATGGAAAAGTGCTGTCTGGTTAAGGGAAGAATAATCATTACATAAAATGTGTTTCAGATGGAAAAACAGCAGAACTGAAATTAGTTTAAAACTCACTGCATTGTAAATTATTTAAAAATCATCATAAATACACATTAAAGAAAAATCGTGTTAAAAACACATCTTAAAGAAAAATAATTAGCAAAAGCCTAAATGATTGATGGCTTTGGATTCCTAGATATGTTTGGTATTAACTCTAATTATCTAAGCAGTTCAATGAAGTCACACCAAAGGCATGAGGGGGCAGGAGAGGACTCAGTGAGAACCAGAACTTTAATTACCTAGTTTCATGAAGAAATTCTTCCTGAGGGGGAAGAAATACTCAGAAAGCAAAAAATGACTGAATAGCACTGCCTGTCACATTTGAGAGCTGGTTACCTAAGATCAGGGTTCCAGGGGAGCTTCCTAGAGGCAAACTAGAAAAGTGAAAGGAGCTTATCTTTAGAGTTTAATAAGAGTCTGGGTTTAGTAGTACTGCCACTTACTGGCCTTGAGATCTCAGAGAAGTCTCTTCACTTCCCTGGGCCTTGGATGCCTCATCTGAAAAGGACATAGTTTGCACAAATGACCTCAGGGTCTCTTCTAGTTCTTTTGCTACCAGAAGATCTGCAGTGGCCTTCAGTCTGAATTAGGCATTTATTCATTTAATAAGCATTCGTGGCATTTTGTTCCAAACATTGTGCTGGACAATGTGAAGGTGAGTAAGACAAAGTTCATTTCTATTGGAAGGGCTCCCAATCTATCAAGGGATACAGACTTGCAAAGAAACAATGTCAGTCCTATTCAATAAATACTATGGTAACAGCAGCAAGTGCTGGGTGCCCAGGATACATTAAGGGGAAAAGAATTGGGGCCAGGGAAGGAACTGGTAGCGAGGGCTTCCTAGAATGAAGGAACTATTAAACAGCACCAAGGGCTCAGCTGAGGTTGGAAATTCTATATTTTGAACAGTTCTGATGGTTGGATTAGTACACAGCAGCTACCAAAGGGGAAGTTATTCCCCAGATCCCACAGCTGCAGCTAAAGCACTAGCACCGCTTATGTGGACAGAAAAAATTCAGTCCAGGGTTTTCTAAGGGTAGAGTTACACTCTTTGCTTTTACTTGAGGACAGTAATGTGGAGTAGACGGTCTCCAGTCTCTGGTCGGTCCACCACCCACATAAGCAGTGAGAATCCAGCAGAGTACCCACAGGGAAATGCTGGGCGTCGGAAGAAAGGGAGGTCACACTACCTTCCAACATGAAACACAGGGGGATTTGCATTTTTTGGTGACACACTTCTTGCCGCTGGTGGAGGGAACAGGAATCTGAGAATTGTTATTTATCCCCAATCACTTTGATTTTATCTATCGCCCTGTCTCGATTTGAGTGCAGCAGGGCTTATCAGTCCCCTAAAATATCTCTCTTTTCAAAATTGATGTTTAAGTTGGGGTTCTTCAGTTTTTTTGAAGGTGCCAACTTGGGGTTGCCAAGTTATTCAGCCTCTGGAATAAAACTGCTTTAGCCCTCAAATATAAAACTGGAAAGATCATTCTAAATATAGACACCACCTTCCAAAAACAAGTAAATTATTTACAGCAATCTCTTAAGTGTTCTATGCCCCTCAGATACCCATTAGAGTTCTTTGGCTGCTGGCAATCGAACCGGACACCAGCTAACTTAGGTGGAAAATCTGGAACTTATTGGAAGGATACAGGGGAGAAGTGCACACAATCGACAGGGTAGCAGGGGATCCAGACTGAGAAAAAGACACGAAAGGTATTTCCTAGGGTCCAGGCAGCAGGAACCACTGCCCAGCATCCTACAGGCACACCAGCAGGGAAGGTGCTCCTGTGACTGGAACACTCTGCTCAGGTTTCAAGCTCTAGGAAGTGAGAGTCTCAACGCTATGGTCTGTGTTATGGACACCAATCCTCATTAGCCAAAAAGGTGGTAAGACACCCTGATTAATAGCTGTCTAGTCTGCATCCAATGGAAGAAAGGTAAACTCCAAAGGGAAATCAAATTTCTGTGACCCAAGGAAATTGGAAGGGATGCCATCAGTCACTGAAGCAACAAAGATTCATGACATCCCCCTAAAACAAACACACAGCCCTTTTCTTTAAACATCAAAAGAAGTATAGACCAGAAATCTTAGAACCCTGAAGACAAATGTACTTCAATTAGGGTACAACTCTGAGTAAATCTCTGTCCTTAGTAAAGGTATGCAGTAATCTCAAAGGACAGTGAAAGTTGTTAATCATGTGGTACACTAGGACCTCACTTAGGTATAAGCTGCATGAGAATTATCAAAAAAGGAAAGCAACTATGCGAACAGTAGCCATAAAAGAGTTGGAATAGCTATATTAATATCAGACAAAATAGACTTTAAGACAAGAAATATTACTAGAGACAAAGAGAGACATCTTATAATGACAGAAGAATCACTACATCAGGAAAATATACACATTACAAATGTATACGCACATAACAACAAAGCCCCAAAATACATGAAGCAAAACTGGCAGAACTGAAAGGAGCAATAGACAATTCAACAATTAAAAGTTGGACATTTCAATAATCGAAAAAGTCTCAATAAATTTAAAGAGATTAAAAATATACAAAGTATGTTCTCTGTCCACATGAATTAAATTAGAGATCCACAACAGAAATAAATTTGGGGAAGCCTCAAACAACTGGAAATTAAATAACACACCTCTAAGTAACACATGCACCAAAAAAAAACACAACACACACAAGGGAAATCTTATTTTGAACTGAATGAAAATATTTTGAACCGAATGAAAACAAAAACACAACATACCAAAACTCATGGAAGCAGCCAAAGCAGTGCTTAGAGGACACATTATGGCTTTAAACACCATTATCAGAAGAGAAGAAAGATCTCAAACCAATTCCTTAAGTTTCCACCTTAAGAAACTAGAAAAGAGAAACAAACTAAACTAAAGCAAGCAGAGAAAAAGGAAACAATATAGAGTTGAAAGCAATGAAATAGAAAAAAAAAAGCAAATAGGAAAAAATAATAAAACCAGGAATTGATTCTTTGAAACAACTGAAGACTCAATATTAAGATAGCAATTCTCCCCAAATTGATATATACATTCAAAGCAGTCTCTGTCAAAATCTCAGCAGGCTTTTTATAGAAACTGACAAGCTAATCCTAAAATCTATATGAAAATGCAAAGGACCTAGAATAGCTGAAACAATTTTGAAAAGAAGAGCAAAGTTAGAGGATTTATACTACATGATTTCAAAATGTACTCTAAGGCTAGAAATTAAGGCAATGTGCTATTGGCATAGGAAAGCCATACAGATCAATGGAATTTAGAAATTAACCCTTAAATTTTATGATTCATTCATTTTTGACAAACGGACAAATGGGAAAATGATAGATTTTTCCTTGGATATACATACAAAAAAAATTTAACTTAGATCTTTAGCCTTACTTCATACATGAAAACTATATGAATATTAACTCAAAATGGATCACAGACCTAAAGGTAAAAACTAAAATTAACTTTTGAAGAAAACAGAGCAGAAAAGCTTTGTGACCTTGGGTTAAGAAAACAGTTCTTAAGACACAACACCAAAAATATAAACCATAAAAAAAAAAACCTGATAAGTTGGACTTCATTAAAATTTGTAAAATCTGTGCTTCAAAAGACACCATTGGGAGAATGAAAATATAAGCCACAGAATGGGAGAAAATACTTTGCAAATCACTTATCTGATTAGGGACCTGTATCTACACTATATAAAGAAATTTTACAACTCAATAATAAGACAAATAACCTAATTTAAAAATGAGTTCTGACACCTGCTACAACATGGATAAATCTTGTTGCTAAGTGAAATGACCCAGACACAAAAGGTCAAATACTGTATGATTCCACTTATGTCATATGCCTAGAACCAGGAAATGCATAGAGACAGAGTATATAACAGAGGTTACCCAGGGCTGAGGTGAGAGTAGAATGGAGAGTTATTGTTTAGTGGGAACAGAGTTTCTGTTTAGGATAATCAAAAAGCTTTGGAAATCGATAGTGGTGATGGTTACACACAACACTGTGAATATAATTAATGTTAATGAACTGCACACTTTAAAATGGTTAAAATGATAAATATCTTACCACAATGAAAAAAAAAATTTTTTTAAATGGGAGAAGACTTGATCAGACAATTCACCAAAGAAGACACACAAATAACTAATCAGAGGACATAAAAAAAATGTTCAACGTCATTAGTCATTAGGGAAATGCAAATTAATAGTGCAATGAAATACCACTACACACCCATTATAATGACTACAATCAAAAAGACAAATAATAGCAAGTGTTGGTGAGGATGTGGAGAAACTGGAACCCTCACACATTGCTGGTGGGATTGTAAAATGGAATAGCTATTTTGGAAAATTGTTTGGCTATGTTTTAAAAAGTTAAACATAAGCTTACTGCACGACTCAGCAATTCCATGCCTGGTTATTTACCCAAAAGAA
Source organism: Hippopotamus amphibius kiboko (assembly GCF_030028045.1). Classification (NCBI taxonomy): domain Eukaryota; kingdom Metazoa; phylum Chordata; class Mammalia; order Artiodactyla; family Hippopotamidae; genus Hippopotamus; species Hippopotamus amphibius. The sequence goes on along the minus strand of NC_080187.1, from coordinate 201,132,962 downwards.
ATGAAAATGTATCTCCACACAAAGACGTGTACATGTGTTCACAGCAGCTTTCACGTGTTCACAGCAGCTTTACTCACAATAGCTAAAAACTGGAAACAATCCAAATGTCCATCAACTAATGAATGGATAAACAGACTGCTATACATCCATACAATAGGATACTACACAGACATAAACAGAAATGAAATCGTGATACATGCTAGAACATGGCTGAACCTCAAAAACACTATGCCAAGAAGCCGTACGCAGAAGACTTCATATTAAAAGATTCCATTTATATAAAATGTTCAGAAAGGACAAATTATTTATAGAGACAGAAAACAGATTAGTGGTTGCCTGGGTCTGGGGTGGAAGGAGGGATTACCTGCAAACAGGCTTATATAAATTTGGGGAGTGATTGAAATGTTCTACAACTGAATTTTGTTGATGGTTGCACAATTCTATTAGTTTGCTACAAATCACTGAATTGTACACTTACAATGGGTGGCTTTTAAGTTATACTTAAAATAAAGCTGTTAAAATAAATAAATACAAATCTGACACTGAAAAAAAGTCTTGATTTCAGAAAGCATAATTAAAATACAATCTCCATGACATGAGACAGTTTCCTTAATCTAGCCATGTATCTTTCATGCGTATATTTTCAAACTACACTTGTAGGATACAGACCTTGTTCACTGATGTCAGCCCAGGCCCTAAATGATCTTAAGCTTTCTGAATTAAATTCTGTGGTCCCTGTGATTGCCCAATAAATATCAGTAAATTTACAAACTCTAAAAACAGACAATATTGGCCTTTTATTGGGCTCATTTGAGAGAAAAATAAAGCAATAAAAGGGAGTCTGAGAAGCAATTCACATCCTTAGATTGTCTGAGTAATAAACTGTGTTATATACAATGATTATGACCTAGAAACATTTAATCTGAAGCAGCAAAGGCTGACCTAGTAATTGACTTAATAGCTGTCTTCAAGGACATGAAGGGTTTTACAGGAAAACAATCTGACTAGTTCTCCTCTCTTTCCATTAAGAGCCAAACAAAACAAAGTGATTCAGCAATCAGCAAGGTACGCTGAGATTAAACAAATAACACCGACAGTAACTGCTATTAAATACTGAAATACATTTAACTAGGATATATCTGTTCAAGCTGTTTCCTTGGCAATCATTAAGACTAGACAAGACAGACAGCTTTGGTCTGAACACGGTACCCCCTGGGAGGGGCATGACAGACGAGCTGACCTCCTGACGTGGAACAAGTCTGTGGAAAGGAATGCAGCCCACCTGACTTCCACACGCCTTACCTCGATATCCCGATTCAGCTGCTTCACTATTGCAGTTATGTTTCTGATGTGCTCCTCCAAGAAAAGCCTGGCCAAGCGGTCACCTCCCCCTTTGTTTTGCATTTTCTGCAAGCTGTTGACGATGTCGTCTTTGATCCGGAAGGCGTGCTCCACGAGGGCGGCCGTGGTTTTCTCGTGGCAGAGGATCCTGTCTTCCAGTTGCTCCACCAGGCTTACGGAGGAGTAGGGCGCCATGGTCAGGGTCTGGCTGTGTCGGGGCATCGTTCTAACTCGCCTACGGAAGGGAGCCCCACGTTACTAGGGTTGTCAATCAGGCAAAAGTCATTTTTAAAGCCAGATTCAAGACTTCCTAGAAAAGGAGAGGCAAATTATCTATCCCTACAAGTTAAATGGGATTTGAGGCAGGGTTTCTACCCCTCAAAGAGTTTTCTTGGGGAACCAGGTGGCATCTTTAAACAACAGTCCCCAGAGAGTTAAGTGTGCTGGAAGCAGGCTCCAGGACCTCCCAAAGCAAGAGGCTGGAGGATCAGAGCTTATTAACAAAATTGCCTGACCTGCCCTCTCCTCCTTCCCTCTAAAGCAGTGGCTACAAACTCAGATGCCGGGTCCGGCAGGGGACCTAAAAGTGAAGCACACCATGGAGGATACACCAGGGAGTGGTGGGGACTTTGGAAAACTGGACAGGGCATTCCTCAACTAAAGGAGGCCACAGTTCTGCTCCACCCACGAGTGACCATCTGAGAATGCAGATCTACTTTTCCAGATCATCTCACATTTCAAGAAGAGCCAGGAAATGTAGGCTTGTATGCAAAGTCATCTGATCTTTTTAAAATGTTAATAACTCTAGTCAAAAAGTATTTAAGATGATCCAGGACAAACAATGTACTTATATGAGCTAATTTTTGCCTGTGGACACTCAATTAGCAACTTCGGATTTAAAAGGGTTAGCAGGGATATCAACCCCCAAGTCTCCAGAGGTACATTTTACTGGTGACCAGAAGTACAAGCATACTGAAGGGCTACTGTGAAACATCCACCTGTCAGAGTCACTGAATGGTCCACAGTGCCCTACAAATCAGAAGCTGGAGAGGGGACACAACAGACTACTCTTGCACTTGGAAAAAGTCATTCATGGGCAATGTAACAGCCACAAGGCTTCTTTTCTAATGACCGTCACACCCACTAGCGCCCTCATGGAATTGGTGGAAAGAAAAAGTATACCTTAGATGCATATTTTCCATATATTATACCTTTCCTCGGTGACAAGAGAAGGAAATACAGCGCTCCGTTGGGCCATTTTCTTTTTAATGATTCACATCTGTTGAAAAAAATAAGCATTAAATTATTTAACAGTTTATAGCTAGAACTTAAACGACCTCTAAAGCTTCTTATTAAATTACTAAGGGGGTCAAAATTTATGCTGACATGACGATCAACTGTATTATTAAATACCTTCTATCTCTGATATCAACAGACGATGTCTCCAAACAAGAAGAAAAGAATCAAGTATCAACATGCTTCTAAACTTAACACCACTAAGCCCTGCTAGACAGATCAACAAGGACTGTCAAATGGAGTCCCCTGAAGTCTCCTCACCCCCTATCTGCATCTCAGGCTTGAGAAACCACTTCTATAGAAACAGGATAGTTTCTTCAACAGGCTTATTAGTCTACCTTGTACTTCTCCATAGGAATGTACAGGAAATTACCTTAGGAAATTTGATCTCAGCAAATTTCATAAATTCCATAGCAAACTAAGAACATTATTTTAAAATTAATCTTAATAGAACAATGCATGATCAGTGGGATCTCATTTGGGGGAACTTATCTATTCACTAAGAGAATGATAATGATAGTCTTCATTAAAATTTTAAAACTGTATCATAAGATATAATCATTCACATTACATCAGGCATACATAAGGAACATTTGGTCACCACAATGGATTAGAAATCTGAACAAAATTGGAAGGTTTTAAAAATATTTCATTACTTAAGTTTCTCAATACTGCTGTTAATTGCCTTAAAACAATGAATGCCTAGTAACTGTGATGTGATTCAGTAATTAGTTCACATTTAGACGCTGGATTCAGAAAGCATTTCTGATTGAAACCATTGTTTTGGCATCATCTATCCAGTATGTTATTTTTAGAGTTTCAAAATGTGAACATTTCACTTTCCTAGACAAAGAACTCTGAATTTAAACAAATTACACTTAAGAAAAAAAGCGATTCGTGCCAAACAAGCTATGATGCCAAAGGAATTCTTCAGTATTAAAGATAAGAATTTTTGCCATTTATTGTTTTTTAATTTATTATTTTTTGGGGGGTACACCAAGTTCAATCATCTGTTTTTATACACTTATAATTTTTGCCATTTAAACTACAAAAATCAGGCCAGTGTGAAAGATGTTAATATTTAGAATCACAGAACCTTTACAATTTTAAAGTTGTAAAATACCTTAGTTGAGATATTAATCTATAGAATAACCCAACCTAAGAGACATTTGCCATCTATTATGTAGCCAACTAACCTAAACAGGGCTTCACAGCCTACAGAGAAAGGTAGAAATCCAAACGAGCTATGAAACAATGCAGTAAGTGGTCAACTAATCATATGAATAAAAATGCATGGGCAGAAAACACTAACTCAAAAGTTATATTCACCCTCATGTTCACTGCAGCAGTATTTAAAATAGCCAAGATATGGATACTACCTAAGTGTGATGAATAGATAAAGAAAATGTGAGATACACGCACACAGACACACACAGACACACACACACAGGAATACTATTCAGCCAGGAAAAAAAAAGAATAAAATCTTGCCATTTGCAACAACATGGATGGACCTTGAGGGCATTGTGCTAAGAAATGTCAGATGGTGAAAGACAAATACTGTATGATCTTACTTTAAATCTTTTTTTTTTTCAAATAACTTTTCTTTATTCAACTCTTTTTTTTTAAGCTCTTCATTGGAATATAATTGCTTTATACTGTTGTGCCAGTTTTTGAGGTGCACCGAACTGAAATCAGCTGCATTTATACATATATTCCCATATGCCTTCTCTCCCACAACTCCCTCCCACCCTCCCTATCCTGGCCCTCTAAGTCATCACCTATCATTGAGTTGATCTCCCTATGTTATGCAGCAACTTCCCACTAGCTATCTATTTTACACTTGGTAGTATATATATATGTCAATGCTGCTCTCTCACTTCATCCCAGCTTCCCCTTTGCCCCCCTCTTCACCCCATATCCTCAAGTCCATTCTCTAAAACCAAAACAAACACACAAAAACCCCACCAAACTTCTAGATACAGAAAACGGAATGATGGTTGCCAGAGCCAGGCACTGGGGAGTAGGCAAAATGGGTGCAGGGGTTCAAAAGGCACCAACTTCCAGCTGTAAAATAAATCAGTCACAGGAATGTAATGTCAACACGGTGACTGTTCCTAATAATACGGTACTGCATATCTGAAAGATCCTAAGAAAGTAAATCTTAAAAGTTCTCAATACATACAACAAAAAAACTTGTAACTATGTGTGCTGACAGATGTCAACTAACTCATTATGGTGATCATTTTGCAATACATACAAATATCAAATCAGTATGTTGTACACCTGAAATTAATATAATGTTCTATGTCAGTAATATCTCAATTAAAAAAAAAGTTTTTTAACATTAAAAAAAAAAAAAAAAACACATGTGGAGGAAAAAAGGAGAGGGTTTTGTTTTTTTCCTGGGTAGCAACTCAGTCACGGAAGAACTGATGAGAATGAGTAGGATTTAGAGAGCAGAGAGGTTGTGCCGTACTCTCTCCCCTCCACACTCCAGCATTACCTCTACTTCCTTTAGTTGCAACACGCCCTGACCTAACTCATTCTTCAGCCTCATCCTTGGCCATTCTGTACCATAATCACTAGTCAACGCTAACCCTCCCCACGGCCACCCCACCCACCACTGTCCTTTAGCACAGGGGCCCCCGACCCCCAGGATCTAATGCCTGATGATCTGAGGTGGAGCTGATGTAGTAATAATAGAAATAAAGTTCATAATAAATGTAATGCTCTTGAATCATCCCGGAACCCCCCCTCCCCGCCCCCCAACCCTGTGCGGTCCTTGAAAAAATTGTCTTCCATGAAAACGGTCCCTGGTGCCCAAAAGCTTGCAGACTGCTGCTTTATTGTCAGGCACGTGGCTGCCATCATACCTCCGCCCGTGTGCTCTATTGGAAATGCCCTTCCCATTCCTGCCTGCCTAAAGACCCGGATTCAGCCTGTAAAGCCCCACCAGCCCTTGGGTTCAATAAAATGGCTCTCTCGTGTGTATTCTTCAGCTCTTTATTCTACATGTTCTATACGACTTATTGTGTTCTATTATTTTTAGCTGTTTAATAGTCTGTCTCCTCTACTAACTTATATGCTCCTTAAGGGCATGTTTCAAATCTTAACAGACACAGAGCTGACCTACAAGAATCCACACAATGACAGCATGACTGATGTTCCAGTGTCAGAAACTGCAGCAATAAAGGCATTAGAGAATATGGTTTAGTCAAAAGTATAGTTCTCTACTGAGACTGGATCCCAAACATTAGCCACTCAATATAATACCTGTGAATGAATGGAGACCTTTGCAGTGCCCTTTTCTGAAGGTCATTTCACCCACCTGGAATTATCCTGCCTGAGCTACAGAAGCCAGCTACATCCCCTTTCTGAAAAAGAGGTCTACCCACCACTCACTGTCTGAGATTGCTTTTTAAGAACACACCTCCCTGTAACAAACCAAGCACCGTGCACTCTCTATGACAGAAGATGTCACATGGTGCGAGTCCACAACACACACTGAGGTCTGTTCAGAATTGGTGCCCTTTTCATGAGTGTGGTGGGCATGTATTTATTTATCTGTTAGGTCTCTTGGTTGGTTAGTATCATGATTCTTTGCCAGAACAACAGGATCTATAATGCAAATAAGAATTCAAAATAAACAAGTCACTGGATTAAGTGACTTCTCAAAGATTGTTTCCAGATCTTCCCATTGTTAATTCTGGCTCACCTGCCTGAGGTCATCACATTTGTAAATCCTGCACATTTATAAATCTCATCTCTAGCACCACAAGTGGATCTGCAACATTATCAGGCAGGTCTGGGTTGTATACTGTTTTCATCATGCCATGTTGCACTGTGATAATATCAACCTCCAGCTTAGGAGTTTAAAAACTTGGGGAAATCAGGGGAAGTGACAGGTAGGTAAAGCAAGGAGAGAGGAAATGAAAGAAATAAGAAAAAGTAAAATTGCAATGCCCCAAATATGCAATCTACCAATAGAATTTGGAGGTTCACAGAAGAGTAAAGGGAAATGGGATTATCTAAACCAAGACACATGTGTGATTATGAGAATTCTGAGATATTCTCAGATACATATATATTTTTTAATGACAAAAGGAGACACTAATGTCAAGCAATTGTTCTATTTTTATAAGATGACACTGGGTAGAAATACCTACAGTATCATTTTAATGTAAAATGACACATAAACTTAACAAACTAAAATGATAATTTTTACAGAAAAATTAAAATTTAGTTTTTCAGCTTACTACTAAAATACAGCACTGATATGTCTGCTGAGTATCAGAATCAAACAAAAAATAGGCAAAGTACTTATGAATAAAGTGGTTGTAATTTGGTGGTGGAAAAAAAAAAGCTGGTTTCCTTATAGTTAAAAATAGAGTGCAAGAGAGGGCAGAGAATGATGGAAGGTGTGTCTAGGAAGACAGGTGGGAGTGTTCTCTAACTGATCTCGGAGGCCAGGCCCAGGCTTAGACTCTGTCCTGGGGCAGCAAGGACGGATCAGGGATGGGAGACTCAAGGACAGTGAATGGCCAGTTCCAAGAGCATCTCAGAATAGGCAAGAGGTCGCAGTGGTAGATGCTGGACTAGAATCCAGCCTTAGGATGAACAGGATGGGGCCCAGGAGGGAGGAGGGGCTGAGGGTTCTCCCAGAGCCTCTTTACTCCTTTCTCCCCATCGCTATTCTCACTGCCTCCTCTCACCTGATTTTCTTTCTCTTTTCCTCCCACTCATCCCTCTCCATTCATCTTCCTTTGCTCCTTCCCTCTTCGTAACTTCCCTTTTCCACGGTCCATTTTCCTTCCCTCCACTGTCCCTCCTTTCCCTCCTCTGCTCTCTCCCTTTCTACAGATACAGTCCAACATACTTTTCCATCATGGAAGACATGGGTGGTAGGGTCAGGAAGGTCCTTATTTGAAGCCTGGCTTCCCTGAGAACTGTATGATCCTGGTGGGCTTGTCGGGCTGGGGACCACAGAACTAACAGCTGCTCTCTCTTTGGCAAGTTGACCCCATGTCAGGCACTTGTGCGGCATGTTTATGCGCATTAATGGAATTCATCTTCACCATTGTTCGTGAAGGGACTGATCTTACCACCTCCATGGAACCAGAGGAAACTGAGACCTAGGTCACAGGAAGGAAGAGAGCAGGGATCTGAGCCTAGGGCCCCGGGTTCTGCATCAGCAGGCATCAAGGCATCACCCACAGGGAGGTGGTGGGGTGTCCAGAACAGAGTCTGGCCTCAGGGCACTGGATATGCTTCCTAAAAGGGCTGCTCCTTTCTCTTCCCTGGTTAATGTCCCTTCATCACATCTGACAGAAATATATCTATTTTTTAAAATAAAACTTTATATAAAAGGTTCAGCACACAGTATTCATTTGTTTAAAACCCTAATATATTGTTTATTGTGGTGGGTTAGGGGGGACATCGTTAGGTACGCGCTATCACCCTTGCACTTGGCCGAAGCTGTTCCTCCGGCACTGATGTGTGCTGAGGTTACAGCTGGACGGAAGCCATGCTGCTGTCACTTGTGTTTTTGAAACCAGAGCACATACATGAAAAAAACAATCTGTGGAAATTCCTTGGCTGTCCAGTGGTTAGGACTCTGTGCTCTCCCTGCCGAGGGCCCAGGTTCGATCCCTCGCCAGGGAACGAAGATTTTACAAGCCACGCCACACAGCCAAAAAAAAACAAAAAACAACTTTGCAATACACATACTTTTTACGAAGAAATTTGGAACATTTTAAAAGACACCTTTCCTTAAACTGAAAAATGCTTTTTGTGATTATTAAAGTAATATAATTTTAAAATTTAGGCTGTACATAAAGGCACGAAGAATAAATTGAAAATCATCACTCAGAAAGTGCTGATGTTTACATAAATTTACGTTTTTTTAAGATCTCTCTTCAGGATACATATAATTTTTCTTTTTGAAAAAAAAATGAAATCCTACTCTATATTACGTGTACCCTGCATTTTCTAAACAACGCTATATCCTGAACATTTCAGTCAATACATAAAGATGCATATCACAGTTTTAATGCCTGCATGATATTCTATTAAATGGACATATCGTAATTGGTAGGCAGCCCCTGACTGATGGATATTTACACTGAAATACTATTTATAATCAAGGTTTAGTTCAACTTTTTGGTCTCTTATTTTCCCTTTGTTCTACGAAATGACACAGGTAGTATAAAAAATCAGTGGAGGGACTTCCCTCGTGGTGCAGTGGTTAAAAATCCACCTCTCAATGCAGGAGACACGGGTTCGAGCCCCAGTCCAGGAAAATCCCACATGTCGTGGAGCAACTAAGCCTGTGCGCCACAACTACTGAACCCCCGTGCCACACTGAAGTCCTCGCACCTAGAGCCTGTGCTCCGCAACAATGAGAAGCCCACGCACCACAATGAAGAGTAGCCCCCGCTTGCTATAACTAGAGAAAGCCTGTGCACAGCAACAAAGACCCAACGCAGCCAAGTAAATAAATAAATAAATAAATTTTAAAAAGAAGTCATTGGGGCAGATTGCAAGCCATTTTCAAAACTAAAGGTAAGGTGATATTCTGACAATGAAACCTAAAGAATCAAGAAGAGATGAAATCAGCAGATCTGTCAGAACAACCCAAGATACTGCCAACACACAACTGAAACAAGGCAAACAGTCATCACACCTGTGATTACTGGCTCACTGCCAGTCTCTGGCTCTATGCTGTGAGCTCCATGAGGAGCTGGACTGTCCACAGCTCCATCCTAAGCACTTGGCACAGAGCTGGTCAATAAGTGTTTGCTGGATGAATGAATCTCAAGGATAGATGACTAAAATGAAGTCATTTCCAAATGCTGAATTTAATCAATTAAATTATATTCCGACTAGAGAATTAATGTACAACGAGAAAGGGAGATGGTACACACAGTATGTCTAGTAAAAGCAGAGAATGAGAGGCAAAATTGATCAGTGTTTCCAAGAACCTAAGAAACCGGGGCAGCAGGTCCCTGTTATGGAGAGGGACGTATTAAGCTGTCAGGGCTCAGTGACACTGGCCACTAAGATAATCCTGCTCACTTCTCTTGCCCTGAGCCCGCACTCACCAAGCACTCATCATTTACCTTCCTGTGTGGATGTGCATAAAAGGAGAAAACAAACTAAAAAGAATCAGCAAACTTGAGCCCCAGGCTAACTGCCAGCTACTCTTCTCACCATGAGTTAATACACTGACTTGACACCTCTGAGGAGAACCGGACTTGGGTAAGTCAGTCATCTGAAATCTGTACATCTCTGACTGCCCTAACAGTGCTGAATATTTAAACCATGACGCTGAAACTTGGTGATCACAACATGATACCTATTGTGAAGGCCAGACCCCTACACAGGTGGTCCCCACGCTCCTCACCTCCAGGAATTCATACCTGTGTAAACCCCTCCCCGTAGTGTGGTGGGACCTGGGACTTGCTCCTAACCAACAGAATACAGCAGAGACCAGCCAAGTGGCAGTCGCCTGGACTCCATCGGCAGGTGCGGTCAGCCGGGATTCTGATACCAAACTACATAGGGTGTAGCTCTGCTTACTGAGAAGAGACTATTTCATAATCTAACTTTCAAGTCACTTAATAGAGTTCTAAATGGCTGTCTTGCTTAGAAAAATCTCAAAAGGATATTGTAGAAAGAATAAGAACTTTAACAGTTTTTTTCCTAACACTGGCTCTGTTTTGGCCAGTGGAAGCAAATTATAAAAGAAATCTAATTTGCTGCAAGAGATAAAAACACAAGAGATACCAATGTATCCCATCAGATTGGCAGGTTGAGTATGGATAGAAACACATGCGGGACAACGGGAACACTAGGTGGGAATGTGAATCAGTACCACCACTTCAATATCCAGTAAAGCTGAAGATGCACAAATCTCATGACTCAATAATTCCACCGCTAAGGAATATCCAAAAAGCTTCTCACACATGTCCACCAGAGACTTTCAGAAGAATACTTAAGGCAGCACTGTTTTCTAAGAGCAAAAAAGTGGGTAGAGAGGGGGACTGAACACCCACCAGTAAGCAAATGGATGGATAAACTGTGATACATTCATGCAACGAAAGAACAAACAGTTGTGGAAATAATGGGATTAGAATTACAAGTCCCAACACGAATGAATCTCACAAACCCATTAAGCAAAAGAGCAAGCTGAAGAAGGATGTGGACCCTATGATGACATTTTCATAAAAGTTTAAAATGTGCCACATAATATGCCAAATCTATAACATCTAAAGATGAATGTGGAAATGACAAATACCAAATCAAGGTCAAATTCATTTCTGAGTGGGAGACACAGGACTACAGGGGGCTTCAACTAAATGCATAATATTTTACGTCTTCAATTTATTTTTCAATATATCATCAAAAAAGAAAGAAAGAAAATTACTTCCTCCGGCCCTCACTTAAAAAAAACCAAATCTCCAAAGCTCAGGAGCTTGAAGGTAGCCAAACTGTTAGTCCCTCGAGGACATGCACAGAACTCCGTCTTACCTTATACATTCCCGGGATCACCAAATGAGAACTATGGGCAACAGTTACTGATCTCCATCAAATCTCTCCCCTTAACGACTTTTCTCATACTTACTATGTGATCTTATCTAGATGTCAACAACTCTATAAATGGTTATTGGTTAAATGTCCAACAATAAAAGAGTAGTTAATTAAAATACGGCACATCCACTCAAAAGGATATCAAATAGCTATTTAAAATAATGGTTACAAAGAGTATGAAATTACATAGAAGATATTTACTACCTATAATGTTAGGGGTTTTTTTTAATAAGAACAAGTTTTGAAACTGGATTTTCAGTACTGTATAGAACCACAATCAGGGCCCAGAAACAGAGCTTTGCCCTGAGGCACCATGATTTAGGTGGTGCAAACATTTTATGAGTTTATAGAACCCTGAAAATTTTTAGGTTTTACCCTTGCCATCTTCCTCTCCAAGGTGGGGAGTTCCTCCTCCCCAAGATGGGGCGCTCACCCAACCCTGGGCCAGCAGAGATGGATGAGTCGTCAAGGACAAGACACCCACTGCCCCTCTGTGTGCACAGGCCGCCAGCACCTGCCTTCATCCCTCTTCCATCCGCACGGGGCCCCCTCTGCAGGGGCACCGGCTCCCTTGACGCGTGGCTGCCTTGAATGCTGCTTCCCCACCCCACCCCACCCTGTGCCAGATCGCTAACATTGTTGTGTAGCGTGAAGAGCTGGTATCTGAGTGAATGATGTGTTTTCAACAAGAGGAGGAGGAAGAGGGCTATGCAACTGAGTCCAGGGATGAGTAATTCCAAAGCCAAACTATCGATAAGAAGGTCAAAGAAGGACCACTGGTAACAGCAGGAACTGTCCATAAATTAATGACAGGGTGCAGCCTGGGGGAGTGCCTCCTAGTTATGTGCCAAGAAAATTAACACCACAAATAAACACACCCTTCTCCTTCTTGATAGGCAGTTCCCCTCTCCCTACCTCTGGCCGGAATTTTGCAGAAGGGACGAGCCATTCCTACGAGAAACATACCGGGTTGGCATACTTTGGGATGTAGATGGCATTATGGTTATGAGGTGGCTCTGGAGGAAATCTGGGTAAGTCACCAAAGCAGGGAGTGTTATAAGGCCTTACACAGCCTCTAAGACACTGGGCATCCTCACACCGAAACGTCCCTCTTTGGACACATTAGGTCAATTGCAAATGAAGCTTACCTGAAGCAGCCTGAAATTTTTTTCAAAAGTACGTTCCCCAGCAACCCAGAAATCCCTCAGCCATCCTGGAGAGAGTAAGGCAGGGGGTCCTGTGCTAGAAGTACTATTATAATAATGTTTTTTAAACAGTGGAAAGAAAGAAATCAAAATACAAGCCAGTGGCACTGGGTACATTTCTATTCTACTGCTCCTTCTTTTCAAAATACTTCAATGAGTGCGCTGTTTTCATGACAAATTTAGGTAAAAACTTCATGCATAAAAGAATGAACCAATGAGAAAAAACAAACAAACAGAATTCAGAAATTGCCCATTTCTAGGTATCAAAACCAAAGAGACACAACTGGCTCTGGGTGTAAAAGACTAAATGGTTCAGCTAAAATAAGTTTGCGGTTAAATTTTGTTTTACCATGGTTAAAAACACATAACATAAAATTGACCACCTTACACATTTTTAAGTTTAGAGTATGGTGTTAACTACATGCACATTATTCTACAACAGATCTCTAGAACTTTTTCATCTTCCAAAACTGAAACTCTGTATCAACGAAACAACTGCCAGTTTGCTAATTTGTACCCATCCCCTGTGGGCACATAATGAGGCTTGAGGCCAGGACCCTTGTTAAAGCCCTCACCAAGCCCTGGATTGCTCTTACATCAGGCTTGGGGTGCCACCAGTGGGAGTCACCAGGGAGAGTGTGAGTCCCCCTGACACGGTCCCAAGGCAGATATTTCCAATCACTTGTGTGGAAATGGCCTGATTCCACTTTGTAAGATTTGTTTCTTCTCCCCTGCAAACTAGTGCATTCGCCAGGGGAATTCCATTGAGGGTAGAAAGGTGAAGCGTGGCTGTATTTCTGACCCATAAAAAATGAACTTTAAAATCTTCAAACCATTTACAGTGGCCTTGCGGTCAGGGCAGGGACTGCTGCACGAGTGATGGGATCCCATAAATCTGCAACATACACGTGGCCTCTGACGGGTCCAGAGGGATTCACGAGTGGACTGAAATCATCAGGACCCCTGGAACCCAAGGGGTGACCACCGATGTAGCTGTAATCCACTCTGCACAGCTTAGAACGATGCTAACATTTTTAGGAGAACCCCTGCAAAAACAGATTGGTTTCTGTTCCCATCTATTAATAACAGCTATTTTGAAATGCTATTTAAATCTTCTATTGTTATTTGAACTTTTCGTGGATTCTGTCTCCCCAGCTGAGCTGCTATGGGGCAGCAGCGACTACACACCACATGGATCTGTAACCCCCGTGAGCCCGGCGCAGTGCCCCTTCATAGCCACTCATAATCATTTGTTCATCTGCTTGTTCTTCTACCGTGTTAAGGCCCATGGTTTTAATTAGTGAGTGGCTCTGCCCAAATGACAGATCGATTGCTGACTCAAGGTCCCTTCCAGCTGTGAGCTCGCCAGGCTCAGGCTGTCCTGCAGTGAGCACGGGCGCTCACCCATGCTCGCACCCACACCAAATGTGTGTTCGTATTACCTTTAGGGTGCTTTATTATGATCCAAAGCTATATTTGGCAACTTTTCTTTCTAGCATTAGAGAAGACACATTACCAAATGTTAAAAAAGGAATCTGCCAAATGCACCAGCGAGAACAGAAGAAGTATTATTAAAAACCGGCGTAAACTCTTATCCCTCCCAAACTACCTACACCCCCAAGGCATCCAGGATCGTACAGAGGAGGGGAAGGCATGACTTTGTATACTCACGCAGACACAATGCTAGTCGTGACTTTCGGGTTCTACGCGACATGAATCCCTGGCTGCAAAGCTAAGGATTTGGGCTGGGAAGAAAGATCCAGCCTCCCATCCCTGCCCTTTTCCTCATACACAGCGGGAGGGGGCTGGAATTTCCCTGCCGAACACAGGAGTCTGTGAGAGACTCTTTTATTTGGAGTAACGACTTACGTTTAGCACATTAATATTATAACTATTTTAGAGCGAGAAAGGGAGGCCTCCTGAGCTCTTCCAGAGATAATTAAAAACGGGGCGGGGAGGTGAGGAGGGAAGAAATCTGAAATAAACAAAAAACAAGCTGAAGGCACCAGGGCTTTCTGAATAACATCTTCCCGGTTAAATAATTTTAAGAATTCCATACTGCAGAAGCAACGGCACTCATTCTCTCCCACATAAACACGTTTGTTATTTAAGCCCCACTCAGCTGAGCAGCAGGATCTCTTGCCTTTACTTCTGTAGCTACTTTGTCCAGAGACATCATCAACACAAAAGCATTCTTACGAGAGAAAAAAAGGCTGACCACAGCCAGTGAGTGCAGCCACACCTCGAGGAGGAAGACTCCTGTTGTTCCAGTAACCTCAACAACTCACCACCCTGCAACCGGATTGCTGACCTCAAACACCAATTTTGCCTTAACAGAGACTGAACACTTCAGGTCTTCTGATGTTTACCAACCCGCATGTTCCCGGTAACTTTTTTGCTGTAGCAGAAAAATAATCAAATAAACCATTTTCTTATCACTGATATCTACGTTTTTACAACACCAAGAACTACTGACCCTCATGGGGGGGGATCAAAAAAAGCCCACTGAGTAATACAAAGCTATTGTTTTATCCTTTTTCACCTGCTTTTATGTTAAAAACCTATGGAACACGAAATCATCTCCAAGAAGTCAAAAAATAAAATAATCGATCTAGGGAGAGGGAGGAAAATAGGAGAGTTATTAAGAGAGAGGAACAGGCAGAAGGAGTGAAATAAGGGAGAGGAGAGAGAGTGAAGGGAGCGTGGAGGGAGGGAGGCAGTGCCAATGGGAGCAGAGGAGAGGAGTGGGGAGACAATGGAGAGGAGAGAACAGGTGGCTGGAGGGCTCCAAGGGAGGACGTGAGCCTGAGAAACTGCTCCTCACACATTCAGCTGCTCACTTGGGGTGTGAAGAAATAGATGGGCCATTTTTAATATGCTGTTAGGTTTCTCTACTCTTTTTTTTTTTTTTTTTTTAATCCAATCTGCCCTTTCTTTGTCTTGACACGTATATGCAAAGTTAAGATGTCATCGGGGGAATATCATTTAGTCCACTTACAACATGGAAATACCTTTCTGAATTACCGATCGCTTTGCTAACGGGCCCTCTTTTGAACCAACACCCACCTGACTCTCAGAGTAAACCACGGGGTTCACGCCCACCACCACGTACCACATGCTAGCAGACAACTCTGAGGTCAGCCTGCGCATTTGCTTAACGACTTTAATCAAGTCATTTAGTCCAGTCAACAAATATTCATTGAGCCTCTGCAGTACTGAATGAGACACAGCCCCCGCACTCGGGAGCTTCGATTCAATAGGGAACTAGAAAAGACAAGCCACCGTGAGAGAGTGAAGAGGCTGGTACGTGCAGGGTGGTGGTATAAGCCAGGTGTTACCTCCAGGCAGGAGGCAGGATCAGCTTGAACTGGACCAGCAGGAAATGCATTTGAGAAGCAGGCACGTGAGTGGGATAATTCAAAGGGGTGGGTCAAGTAAATGCAGGACAGCTTGAGAGAGGGTGGAGGCAGGACAGAGCTGAGGAAGTACTGACGAGTGAAAATTACCACGCACACAGGTTCCTGTTGGTAAGCCATGATAAACAGTCGCCAGGACCACGTGCAGAGGCCTTGGATCCACAACAGGAGCAATAGGAGCAATGAAAAGGAAGGGGCAAATTGAGGGAGATGGTGCAGGGAGCACTGCAACACTCAACAACCAACCGGATGTAGGGGTGTAGAGAGGAGAAAAGTCAGAATAACCCAAGAGAGCAACAGCAGGTTGCAGAGAGGATGATGACAGCACAGAAATCATGACAGATGCACCAAGAGGGACATGATATCTCTCCCGTGGGATGCTTCCCTGATGATGGATAACCTGGATCTACCCCCAAGAAAACTCCAGAAAAACCCCGGTTAATGGGTATTCTACAAAATAATCAGCCTCGTCTCTTCAAAGTGTCAAGGTCATAAAAGACAAAGAATAACTGAGGAACTGCCCAGGATAAAGGAAGCTAATGAGGCAAGACAAGAAACGCAGTGCAAGTCCTGGACTGGGTCCTGGACCACGAAGGGGCTTTTTTGTTTTTTTAAGATTTTTTCCTTCTTTTGGTCTAAAGAACATTTTTAGGACTCCTGGTGACACTTGAATAAGGTCTGTCGATTGGATAATAGTACAGAATCTATGTTCATGAACTGATTTTGATGTTTGTTATGCAAGAAAAATGCCCTTGTGTTTTTTTGCGAATAAACACTATTTGAGGGTGGCAGTAAAGGGGCATCACAACCACAACTTACTCTGAAGGTTCCAAAAAAATTACAACACATGTGTGTGTCTGTGCGTACGTGCGTGTGTGTGTGTGTGTGTATAGAGAGAGTAAGCGAATACGTGAGAAAAAAGCAAGTGTGGTAAATAGTTTTTATAGAATTTGTATGAACATATATAGGAATAATTTATTCTTGCAACTTTTCTGTAAATCTGACTTATTTAAAAATAAAAAGTTAACGGGAAAAAAGATTAAGGAAGCTAGGATGAAGCGCTATCTAGAGACAAAATAGCTGGGCTTCTTGGTATTAAATTCTGAATGGGATTCAGAAAGCAGGGCTGGAAATGGAGGTTTGAAGGCTCATGTGGGGGGTGGCGTGCAGTGAGCAAAATCTGATTAAAAGGGTGCTCGAAGGCAGCTTGCCAGACTGCCTCTCTCACTTCTGCTCCTTAACAACCAGCGGGGATAACAATTCCTGAAGTTATTCTCACTTCTCTCTGCTTCAGTTTCTTCACTACACAACAGCCACAAGGCTATCTGCCTCACAGGGGTGGAGCGAGGACGGAAGGACGTGATACAAGTGAACCACGGCACAGGGTAACTGTCCATTAGCGACTAATGTTGGCCCAGAGGTGGGGCTGATGCTGGGAGAAGGGACGAGGCCAGGAAGGAAACAGAAAACGACCCAGGACAGGATCCCACAGAATGTCACGTTCAGAAGTCAGGAAGAAAAAGGAGACACGTGAGGTCTGAGGTGCCCCTGAAGAGCCAGTGACAAGAGGACTCGGAAAGAGAGAGGCTGGGGAGGAGGGTGCCCGCTGGCGGCAGACGCAGGGCAGAGACCAAGGAGCAGGGAGGCAGAGTAAAGGCCTCAGCTCTGCAACCCGGACACCTCGGCTGGGGCCCTACAGAACAGCAGTTTCAGCAGAAAGGCGGGGCTGAGGCCCGAAGAAGTGAGCGGGCAGTCCAAGGAGGGAAACCTGAGGACAGCTCAACAGAGGAGCAGGGTGCAGAACTGCACTGCCTGATCCGGTAGCCATCGGCCCCAGGTGACTGCTTCGAGAATTTAAATTAATTGAAAATTCACAGAAATCAGAAATTTAGTTGCTCGGTCACGCTAGCCACACTTCCCCCACTCAGTAGTCACCTCTGACTAATGGTGACTATATGGCTACTAGTGGCAATACAGCTAGTGACCAGCACGTTGGACAGCACACATTTGAAACATTTCCGTCACGGCAGAAAGTTCTCTTGGATGGAGCTGGGACTCTAGCCCAATTTCTTTTGTTATGAGAAGGATCACTTGACTATAAGGTGGAGTAAGGGCAGGGGCAGAGCAAGGAAGGACCAAAGAAATTAGAGAAAGGGAATAATAAACGGAGAAAGTTCCCAAAAGAGGCAAGAAGGGGGAAAGTCCAGAGGGTGGAGAGTGTGCAACGCATGTGAGTTAATCTTGGGTAAGGAACTGATACACATTTCCTTCCTCAGAGGAAGGGAATAAAGAAGGACAAAGATGGGTTAAAAAAGAACGCTTGGGGTGGTGAGGAGGGTACAGTGGGAAGTTATATTAAAGCAGAGGGCAGTAAGCTCCAATGTAAACATCTTTCAACTCATCAATGAAAAAAGGCTGTCTCCAGAAAGGAAACTGACTGGAAGTTTAAGGAATGGAAAAGTCTGGCGTAACCTCTAAAGGAACGCAGTTAGGAGTTCATAAAAGATGGATTTCTTTTTCATAGAAAAGTAAGACCTAGGTGAAATTAGAGCTAGCACAAATTTGCAGTGGAACCAGTGCAAAGGTCTTTGTGATAACTTGGCAGACTGGGAAAAGGGAAAGCAGATGATGAGGGTGATTCTGGATCGAGGTCGGGAATACAAGAAGTCCAACATGTTAAGACAAAGGATTCCGGGATTCTGGACAAAACCAAAATGGTTGGAATACATACACTCCAAATAGAGAAACAGAGCCATAAAGGGATTGGAACAGTAAGTGATTAAAGGATCAGAGTTCTCAGTGATGGTTAGTCTGGTGCAGTAGGTGGAAAGAATCAGTGAAGCAAACTGACATCCAAGTTCCAGATCTTGAAGGTGGAAAGAATTCCCATGACTAAACAAGTCCCAGAAGTGAGTGGTTGAAGTAAAGTGGAAACTAAGGCCACAGGAGTTGATGTTGAGGACCTTGAGGAACTTCAAGGTCAGTGAATTAATACAGCCTCAACAGAGTCACCAGCAAGAAACACGGCAGAGAAGAGAACCAAGTTAGTTGTTCACATTTGTTTCTTTGCTCGTTTGTTAATTTTTTTGTAGCATCAAGTGAAGTGATTCCCAAACCTGGGTATACATCAGAATCACCGGGTAAGCTCAATCTTCCCTCCCCATCTTCCCTTCCCTTCCATCTTTTTTGGGTTTCTTTTTTTTTTTCTTTTAAGATTTATTTTATTATTTATTTTATTATTTTTTACTTTTGGCTGTGCTGGGCCTTCGTTGCTGCGCACAGGCTTTCCCTAGTTGTGATGAGTGGGGGCCACTCTGTTGTGATGCACCAGTTTCTCACTGCAGCGGCTTCTCTTGTTGCAGAGCATGGGCTCTAGGCGTGTGGGCTTCAGTAGTTGTGGCATGTGGGCTCAGTAGTTGTGGCGCACAGGCTTAGTTGCTCCATGGCACATGGGATCTTCCCGGACCAGGGATCGAACCCGTGTCCCCTGCATTGGCAGGCGGATTCTTAACCACTGCCCCACCAGGGAAGCTGCCTTGGGTTTCTTTTTAAAATAAACATGTTTAGATCTTGCCCACCTTGATGATTCTAATGTGGTATGTTTGGGAGGGTCTAAAGAGTCCAGTTTTTCAAAGTGCTCCAGGTGATTCTGCAGAGCCACCAGGTTTGGCCAGCACTGACTCAGAAGATAAGAAGGAGGGTATGGGGCACAAGCAGACAGCATGACCTGTAGAAAGAAGACTCTGCTAGAGCTGCGTTAATGGTTTGGAGGCAGCACTGAGAAGCAAGGGGAAGCCCAATCCCTATACTGGTGAGGTGGGAGAGGGCTGTTTTGAGGGAAGTCACTCAGGCTCTGGAGCTAGGGGAGGGACAGGAGATGGACTCAGCTGCACCAAAATGAAAACAAAGGCATGTGGCTGCAGGATGTAAGAAACAAGAGACGGAAAGGCAGGTTGGAAACACACTGGTTAGCAGCCTGCAGGACGGGGAGGCTGAATAGTTTGTTACCAAGGGATTCAGGTGTAATGAGGTGTGATCCATTAAAGGGTTTGTAAGAGCTTACTGGCTATATTCTTGGGCAGTAAGGATTTTCCTATCTGAATGCTATCAGATTTCTAATATGTAAACCATTAAAGATTATTAAACCTTTGGGTAAACAAGCTTGCAGAAGCTTATTCATTAGCACTGGAAAATCTGTCTTCCCAGCCCACATTTTTACACAGATGGAATCAGACTGGAAGGAATATCAAGGTATGCTTTGGGGCAGAAAGCCAGACGGGGCAACCCCAGAAACCTGTGAGGGACAGGGCATTCCCTCCCTTCCCTCTCCCACGAAGAGGAAATTTATGAACTGAGAATATGGAAAGGGGCCCCAGCCAATGTTAAGAACAGAAGAGGTGACACAGCTGACTGAGTCTCAGGAGCACTGTTACCCTCCCCCCCCCCACACACACACCCTAATGGGCAAATGCTAGGGATGTTTCTCAGTAAAGAACATATTTACTTTCACAAACCCAACTCATTTAAAGAGCAAGCTGCAAGTGTTCGCCCCTGCTTCGGAGAGAGCTGCACTTCTGGACTGAAATCATTCTAGCATTATTTCTGCTTACTCCTATGAAATAATTTCTAACAGTGACATACACAGACTTGAAGACGAGGGCGTGAGCGCAGCCAGGCACACACGCACGCGCGCGCACACACACCACCTCGTGCATATTGAAGAAATGACTCACTTAATTTGCTGCTGCCTGCCACTATTGGGTTTTGATTCTACCTGTTCAAATACAAAGTTTCCTATTAGATTAACTACAGCAAAGAAGAACTCAGGAGTCTTAAGCCCGATTTTCTTCATGACTTTAGAGCACCCAAGAGGCTTTAACCCGGGCATCACGAGAAGCCACTCCTAATCAGCCACTGCTTTCTCTCCATAATCTTTCACAAAACGGTAACATATCTTACCACTTTGAGAGCCAATTAATGGAAAGCCCTGGTAGAATAAACACGGCTAAGCCTTGGATGTCCTGTACCTGCAGTACTTGGGGGCCCCTTCTCAGCTCCCCGTAAGACGGCACAACAGCACCCTGGAACTGCAAAGAACCCGAGCCCCTCCTTTTAAAGATGAGAGAGGGGTGGGGAGGGGGCAGAGAGGTGAAGCCGCCCAAGGTCACTGAGCTCTGAGGAGCGGGACGGCTGACTTAGCACTGCCCGCCTGGCAATCTGCGCTCCACCCCAGCTCCCGCAAACAGTCCCTCGGGGTGTCTGCTGGTTCGCGAGCATGCACCCTCCCCCGGCCCCCGCAAAAATGCAACACCCGTCGCGCGCTCGGTGCCCAACTTCATCCCTTCGCGTCAGCATGCAGTTAACCCTCTCGCCGGCAGCAAGTCACATGGGCCACGCTCAGCTCGCTCTCCCCCAAGCCTGGCCCCCCAGCGGCCGCCCCAAGGTCACGGGCGAGCCCGGGGAGCGCCCGCCTCTGGGCGACGGGAGACGGCCGGGCGGCGGCCCGGGGCGCGGCACTCACCGGCGCGGGCGGCGGGCGCGCGGCGGCGGCCCCTGTCCTCGCCGGCGCGGCTGGGTGCGGCGGCCGCCGGCGCGGGCTGTGCGGGGCGCCCGGCTGCGGGCCCGCGCCGCGGGGAGCGCCGTCCAATCAGCGCGCGCCTGCCGCCTGGCCCGGCGCGCGGCCCGGCCGGGTTCGCGGCTCCCGGGGTGGGGGGGAGGGGGGGGCGCGAGCCGCCGCGCGCCGCCCGAGCGGCTTCCGGGCTCGTTGCCTGGACGCGGTTGCCGTGGCAGCCCGAGCGGGAGGCTTTCCCCGCGCCCGCGCCCGGCCCCGCGGCGCCGCCCCTCCTCCCTCCGCGTTCCCACACCCAAAATAGCCTCTCCTCCCGCGGTTTCCCACCCAGCTCGCGGCCCCGCGGCTCCGAGTCGGCGGGCGGGGATTTCGCTTATGGGAAAATAAATCCTGTTGTAGGGCTGCTTGACTTGAGAGAGGTGTTGAAACGCTGCCTGATTGAGATAATAGCCATGGTGGCTGCCCTGTAATTCTCTTCAGAGCCCTAACATCCCTTATGCACCAAACCTCTTTCCCACAAAAAGCGTGATTATCTCCCCCCACCCCCTTCCAAATCGAGAAGTTATTTTGAGGCCACTGTCTGGGAAACAGCTTGAGCGTTGACGTCGCACCTGTGCAGGGGAACTCGCTAACCCTCGAGGCGGCCAAGTGTCATCTAACAAATCGCCTTGCCACCCGCCACCGGGACCAAGGATCCTGTCTCACGGCAGCAGACACGACGCAAGAAAGAGGGAACTGCTGCCACCCCTCTTCTTCACATCCCCTCCTCCTCCCTTCTGCCTCACCCCCCTCCCAGGGCGTCCTAACTCTTTCCACCTTCCTCTCAGTGTGGCTTCTCAGCAGGATACACAAGCCGATCCGCTCAGAATTTTGCTTCCTCTCCGTGGGCGGAATTTAAGCGGAGTTGGGGACCCCCACCTATGCCCGCCTGGCTGCCTCCGGTTCATACCTCTTTCGTGTCGCTAGTGTTTACCCGGTAAGGGTGTTCCTATCCGTCTCCCCCACTAGCCGCGCAGCCTCTCCAACCCAGGGAAAGGAGCAGGACTTGGTAGAAAGACCCTGGGCTGTGGAGTCAGGCTGAGCTGTTCTGAAATCCTCTCTCCAGCAGTTACTTCTGTGTGGTCTTGGATATTCTGTTTCCATACCTATAAAATGGGATAATACCCCACAAAGGGTTAATGCATCCATAACATTCGCTGAACAATGTTTATTGCATGCTTGTCAAATGCTAGAAACTGTGCTTAGCTCTAATACACAACGGTGAAAAAGAAAAAGAGACGCAAATCTCTGCTCTCATAGAGCTTAGAGCCCAAGACGCATCAATCGGACAACCGCAAACAGCATGAAACTGCCATTGTGAGAAGGAGAGTGCATGACCTTGAGAACTATGGTGCGGAGATCTGACCCAGGAGCATCCCTTTAGCTCAGTGACTATTCTTTCCTTTTTTCCCTTTGATTCCTACTGCCTGGCACATGGTATGCACTCAGTAAACGTATATGGAATTGAATCCTATATCATCGTGATAACAATATCAGTTTCCCACTGACTTTCTGCCACTGAAAATATATTTGAAACACACATATGTCGCTGCTATGTCTGGAAAGATGTGCAGGTCTTACTGGAAAATACTCATTCAAACCCAGAGCGCATCATCAAGTGTCCCAAGAAAGGTTCAAAATGTTTCTCACCTGTTTGCATTGGGTTGCCTTCCAGCGTGTAAGGTGTGCATCTCAGATGGACACATGAAAGTCACCTCTGCCTCATTCCCCACCCCACCCCCTTACTTTTCCACTCTCCCCGCTGGTCCCAGCTTCATTCTCCCACTCTCCCTTTATTCAGAGCTGCAGGACACCCATTCCTGGCTTCCTAGGAGAGGGGCAGCAACGCTTATAACCCTCAGAGTAGAGCACCTATAAAACCGAGGAAAGTCCCTCCTGTTCTTCTACTGGCCTTCAAAGCATAACTTTATGCTGTATTTGCCACAAGACTCCATCACTCTCAAGGGCAGAGAAGAAGAGGACCTGGTAAGTGAGGGACTTTGCTACATATATACATCATTTTATTCTGGCTGACTTTAATTTCTTTTTTAAAAATCATATCAATTAGCATAAATAGAATCCAAAATTTTAAAATATTCATTAGTAAGAAGACAAATAATTGTAGCTCTTTCAAACTCTGAATTCCTCAATAGGAATCCTGAAGTTTCATAGTAGCCTTGAATCAGAGCCACAACTTCCCACTTCTGACCTTTTTCCCCCTGTTCAGGTGACATGTTTTGAATCCTGAGGAGACACAGTGCACGATGATTTAAGCCTACCTTAATTTTTTTCCAACTCAAACTATTTCTGTAGGATAAATTTCAAAGAGCTATCTGTTTTTCCAGAATTGTTTGATTGTGACTCATTACAAAAAAAAAAGATTTTTTTTGCATTACTTTAATTTAAAAGCTATGATGTATCACAAATTATTTGATACTGGCAAAGATTACTAAGAATAGTTTCATCAAAGAGAGCAATTTTATAAACTTGATGGTTGTCATACTGTTCACTAACCAGTTATTTATGGCACAGGTGAGGTTTTTTTGGGTTTTGTTTTTTTTTTTTCTTTTTTGGTTTTTATTTTTTTGCCGTGCTGTGCGGTTTGTGGGACCTTAGTTTCCTGACCAGGGATCAAACCTGTGCCCCTGCAATGGAAGCATGGAGTCCTAACCACTGGACCACAAGAGAATTCCCACAGCTGAATTCTGGTCCTACCTGTGTCTCAGCACCACCAAAAGTCACAAAGATACGATGTACGGGGCTTCTATGAGGCCAGTGGGCAGGCTCATCTAGGGAAAGGCCAGGGGGTTGTACGGGTCAAAAGTGGTATTTGTAAAAAGGCTGGAAAGCCATTAGGCCAAGAATATGGTGAACCCTTCGGTGGGGTTAGCACTTTATCTTGTAGTCAGCAATTCTCAATTAAGGCTTGTTACTCAGTGGGGTGTCAAGATCCATTGTGAGTTGTGTCACACGATGTCACACAGTGTTCTTCACCAACAATAAGGTGAAGGATTGACTCACAAGCAATGGTCATACATAGGAAACAGAAAGAAGAAGAGGGTTCCCACAAAGGGAACAATGAGTAAGAAGCAGAGATGTTGGGGACGTCAGAGAAACTCTAGATGGAAAGGTTCAAGGTGACAAGTCCCACAGAAGTCAAGAAAATTCAGTGACTAGAAGGTCACTGGTGATCTTCATGAGTATTTTTGAGTTACTGAACTGCCATGGGTTAAGAAAAGACTGGCTGCCAGAGAAATGCAGGAGCAGGTGTGGATTACTCATTAGAGAAGTTTTGTAGAGCAGGGAAGGTGAGAGATAAGGTCCATAGAGAGGTTTTTCGTGCTAAGTGAACTTTTTCAAGATAGGAGTAAGTAGTCTTTGCATTTATATGTATGTACTGCTGGAATCATGAAGAAGAGGCAAGCACAATGCATCATTCTGCACTAACTCAATCTAAATTCTGCCACTAGTTTCATCATCACCATATCCACTTCCTTTTTAAAAATCTTTCATCAAATAAGAGAAATCTTACATTGAACAAAGGTGGGGTTCAGACTTTGGGACATTATTCTCTTAATAACCAGTTAATAAAATATGTGTTATTCTTGGGACTTCCCTGGTAGTCCAGTGGTTAAGAACCCGCCTTCCAATACAGGAGACTTGGGTTCGATCCCTAGTTGGGGAACTGAAATGCCACGTGCTACGGGGCAACTAAGCCTGCACACTCTAGAGCCCACGGACCACAACTAGAGAGAAGCCTGCGGGGCTGCAAGGAAAGATCCTGCGTGCCTCAACTAAGACCGGACGCAGCCAGATAGATACATAAATAAATAAACAAAATATGTTATTCTTTTTTTTTGGGGGGGGGTACACCAAGTTCAATCATCTGTTTTTATACACATATCGCCGTATTCCCTCCCTTCCTTGACTCCCCCGCTTCGAGTCCCCCCCACCCTCCCCACCCCAGTCCTCTAAGGCATCTTCCATCCTCGAGTTGGACTCCCTTTGTTATACAACAACTTCCCACTGACTATTTTACAGTTGGCAGTATATATATGTCTGTGCTACTCTCTCGCTTCGTCTGTTTCCCCTTCACTCCCCGCCCCCTCCCATACCTCGAGTTCTCCAGTCCATTCTCTGTATCTGCGTCCTTGTTCTTGTCACTGAGTTCATCAGTACCATTTTTAGATTCCGTATATGTGAGTTAGCATACAATATTTGTCCTTCTCTTTCTGACTTACTTCACTCTGTATGACAGATTGTAGTTCTATCCACCTCATTACATATAGCTCCATCTCATCCCTTTTTATAGCTGAGTAATAGTCCATTGTGTATATATGCCACATCTTCTTTATCCATTCATTTGTTGATGGGCATTTAGGTTGCTTCCATGTCCTGGCTATTGTAAATAGTGTTGCAATAAACATTATGGTACAAGTTTCTTTTTGGATTATGGTTTTCTTTGGGTATATGCCCAGGAGTGGGATTACTGGATCATATGGTAGTTCTATTTGTAGTTTTTTAAGGAAAATATGTTATTCTTTATGGCTTTTGTTGGTAGTTTTCTTTGTTCATAATAGTAACATCTTAGAATTAAGGAAATCCCTTGTTTTTCTCTTTTATATGTAAAAATAATGGATTTTTCATATGTTTTGAGTCAACTGTAATTGACTTCTCTGTTTTTGCTAATAATTTCCTTTCATGTGTTGGCTAATTCTCTCAAATGTTATGTTTTGCTTATGAATTTGTTGGTGTCTATCCATCTCACAACGGTTTTTTAAAGTAATTATAATTAGGGCACAACCAGCAGGGAAGCATAAAATATTGGAAGATTCTTCCTAGTAGTGTTAACTTAGGAGGTGTTATCTGTGTCTTGACTTAGGTAATTGCTGGTTTTTACATAGCAGGGCAAAGGCAGCCTGGGTTGTGTTCAAACAGCAAACTACTGAGCCTTAACATAATACTACACACTAGAGAGTGATATCTGAAATAAAGGATTTATCCAAAGAGTTTCTGGCCAGAAGTTCTAGAATAACCTCATAATTAAACTGATTCATCCAAAGCCCACTTCAGTGGCAAGGGGAGCACTGTAGCAAATTCCATTGCACGTTGATTTTGGAAATTTTCTTTCCAGCAATTTTCGGAAAATAAGCCAAAACATATATATACTGTATAGTCTTTAAGCTCTTCTGAAGTTTCATGCCACAATGGCTTAGTTCAGTATAGCTGAGCAAACACTCATGTTTATTTACCATGTATTAACCAGTCAGGACACCAGAGTTTAAACAATGGAGCCCCACGTAAGCTGATGCTCTTGTTTCAGCTTCTCTGCCAAGGAGTACGTTCCTGGACAGTGATCCTTACAGGTAGGAGAATTAAGAGACAACTTACACTTCCGTTCAATAATAGAAAAGAAACGACAATACCCAGTACACAGTAATACACACAGCATGCATGATACATTACACAGTGCCGTGCCAAGCCACACTGAAGCAGGGCAAAGGAAAAAGCAGGGCTATGCATCCTGTCCTTACTGAGATTTTTGATATTTTGTTCATCATGGAGTTTGGGTGCTAATTTCTATTTTTTTAAGAAATTACTTGCATTAAAATATTATTTGTCTTCATTACTGAGTTTTTTGGGCACTCCCTTAAATTTTGCACTTAAGTGCCTTACCTTACCTGGGCCCTGGCGCTGATGCTATAACGGCCAGTGCTTATGTGTCAGGCCCTGGGCTAAATGCTTTACCTATTGTATTTAATTTATTCCGTGCAATAATCCATGAGTAAAACTGAGGCTTAGAGACATTACTGTGGCTTATCCAAGTCCCAAAGGTGTTTAGCCCTAGAAAGAATGAATACACAGATAAAGAATGTGGAAGCTCTGCTTGCATGTAAGTTTTGGATAACTCATCTGTGGTTCACACCTTGGCAGATATGAGTCACAGATGAAAAGGCAGTTATTGTGTCTGATGTATAGTGTATAGCTAGAAAGACTCCTGTTGGGATTTGCAATATTAAGCAGATTTCTAATAGAGAGTGGAAATTTCATCATAAGATATTTGATAGGGCTGCTAGATCAATAAATAAATTGTTGATAATCTTGATTAGTGGGTGCGATTTTCCAATGTTGGTATTTGATGTTCTTGTATGTGAAATACAACAATTTTTCATGTTATTGGCCATAGAGTTCATGTAAGAATAATGATGGCATACATTGTATAAATTTTATGTACTTTTTTTCTGGGATGGTGGAATTTGAACCTGGGCATTTCTGGTGCCACAGCCTGTGTTTTAACTGGATGCTGGATGGCCTCCCGATGACCACGTGAGACTAGGAAGGAAAAATGCATCACAAAATTCAGTGCATAAAGTGGGCGGCATATTGAAATGTGAATAAATGTTTCTGTTCCACTTTCTTTGCCCCAAGTATTGCACATATCAAAGAATACGAAGAATAACAAACCCCAAATTTTATTTTGGGGAGAGCAAATGAATTTTAACACTCTATCTGCTTTCTTACAGCTTCACCCAGGTCTACATTGGCAAAGAGTGAAAATTTAGTGTAATTTTCCAAATGAACATGATAAAAGAATCTTTAGCTTGAAATACACAAAACCAAAAATATTTGGGGATTTTATCATCTTTTTTTTTTTTGAGCTTGAGTAACTATTATTATTATCATTTTTTTTTACAACTTTTACTGAGATAGAGTTAACAGACAATAAACAGCATATATTTAAAGTGTACAATTTCGGTATCCCAATCTCCCAGTTCATCCCCCCCCAACCCTCCCCGCTTTCCCCACTTGGTGTCCATATGTTTGTTCTCTACATCTATGTCTCTGTTTCTGCCTTGCATTTCCTCTTTCATAGTTGTTAGCATTTGCCTT
The DNA here is from genome assembly GCF_030028045.1 of Hippopotamus amphibius kiboko. Taxonomy (NCBI): domain Eukaryota; kingdom Metazoa; phylum Chordata; class Mammalia; order Artiodactyla; family Hippopotamidae; genus Hippopotamus; species Hippopotamus amphibius. The sequence continues at coordinate 201,104,613 of NC_080187.1, read as the reverse complement.
ATGTATTGAGGTGCTCCTATATTGGGTGCACATATATTTATAATTGTTATCGCCTCTTCTTGGATGGATCCCTTGATCTTTATGTAATGTCCTTTCTTGTCTCTTCTAACATTTTTTATTTTAAAGTCTATTTTATCGGATGTGACTATTGCTACTCTAGCTTTCTTTTGATTTTCATTTGCATGGAATATCTTTTTCCATCCCCTCACTTTCCGTCTGTATGTGTGCCTAGGTCTGAAGTGGGTCTCTTGTAGACAGCGTATATATATATATGAGTCTTGTTTTTGTATCCATTCAGCCAGTCTGTGTCTTCTGGTTGGTGCATTTAGTCCATTTACATTCAAGGTAATTATCAATATGTATGTTTCTATTACCATTTTCTCAATTGTTTTTTGTTGTTGTTGTTTTTGTAGGTCCTTTTCTTCTCTTCTGTTTCCCGCTTAGAGAAGTTCCTTTAGCATTTGTTGTAGGGCTGGTTTGGTGGTGCTGAATTCTCTTAGCTGTTGCTTGTCTGTAAAGCTTTTGATTTCTCCCTTGAATCTGAATGAGATCCTTGCTGGGTAGAGTATTCTTGGTTGTAGGTTCTTCCCTTTCATCACTTGAAATATGTCATGCCACTCCCTTCTGGCTTGCAGAGTTTCTGCTGAGAAATCAGCTGTTACCCTTATGGGAGTTCCCTTGTATGTTATTTGTCGTTTTTCCCTTGTTGCTTTTAATAACTTTTCTCTGTCTTTAATTTTTGTCAATTTGACTACTATATGCCTTGGCATGTTTCTCTGTGGGTTTATCCTGCCTGGGACTCTCTGCGCTTCCTGCACTTGGGTAGCTATTTCCTTTCCCATGTTAGGGAAGTTTTCAACTATAATCTCTACCAGTATTTTCTCAGGTCCTTTCTCTCTCTCTTCTCCTTCTGGGACCCCTATAACGTGAATGTTGGTGCGTTTAACATTGTCCCAGAGGTCTCTTAGGCTGTCTTCAGTTCTTTTCATTCTTTTTTCCTTATTCTTTTCCACATCAGTGATTTTCACCATTCTGTCTTCCAGGTCACTTATTCGCCCTTCTGCCTCTGCTAATCTGCTTTTGGTTCCTTCTAGCATATTTTTCATTTCAGTTACTGTGTTGCATATCTCTGTTTGTTTGTTCTTTAATTCTTCTAGGTCTTTGGTAAACTTTTCAATCTTTGCATCCAGTCTTTTTTCAAAGTCCTGGATCATCTTCACCATCATTATTCTGAATTCTTTTTCTGTAAGGATGCCTGTCTCCTCTTCATTTAGTTGTTTTTCTGGGGTTTTATCCTGTCCCTTCATCTGGTACAAAGTCCTCTGCTTTTTCATTTTCTCTATGTTTCTGTGGCTGTGGTTTTCAGTTCCACAAGACGAAATACTGCTGATACTGCTTGATACTGCTGTCTGCCCTCTTGTGGAGGAAGCTATCTAGGAGGCTCGAGGGTGCTTCCTGATGGAAGGGACTGATGGTGGGTAGGGCTGGGTGGGTAGAGCTCAGTAAGGCTTTAATCCGATTTGGTGGGCAAGCTCAGTAAAACTTTAATCTTCTTGTCTGCTAATGGGTTGGGCTGTGTTCAAACCCTGTTGGTTGTTTGGCCTGAGGCTACTTAGCCCTGGAGCTTACAGGCTCTTTGGTGGGGCTAATGGTGGACTCTGGGAGGGTTCACACCAACGAGCACTTCTCAGAACCCCTGCTGCCAGTGCCCCTGTCTCCTCAGTGAGCCACAGCTGCCCCTCACCTCTGCAGGCAACCCTCCAACACCAGCAGGTAGGTCTGGTTCAGTCTCCTATGGGGTCACTGCTCCTTCCCCCTGGGTCCTGGTGAGCACACCTTTTTGTGTGCCCTCCAAGAGTGGAGTCTCTGTTTCCCCCACTCCTGTGGAGGTCCTGCAATCAAATCCCACTGGCTTTCAAAGTCTGATTCTCTGGGGATTCCTCCTCCCATTGCTGGACTCCCAGGTTGGGAAGCCTGACATGGGGCTCAGAACCCTCACTTTAGTGGGTGGACTTTTGCAGTATAACTGTTCTCCAATTTGTGAGTCACCCACCCAGCATTTATGAGATCTGATTTTAACGCGATTGCGCCCCTCCTACTGTCTCATTGCGGCTTCTCCTTTGTCTCTGGATGTGGGGTGTCTTTTTTGGTGAGTTCCAGTGTCTTTCTGACAATGATTGTTCAGCATTTAGTTGTAATTCTGGTGCTCTTGCAAGAGGGAGTGAGCGCACGTCCTCCTACTCCACCATCTTCAGCATCTTCTTAAATAATGAAACCGAAGCAAGTGCTTTATGAGTGCATGCTTACTAGCAAAAGGTATACAGAGTGATTTTTTTTAAGTCCTGATTAATAGGCAATACATATTCTGCACTTAAAATTAATATTATACAGTTGTTCTCAAAGGAGAAATACCAACTATAATCCTCTTTGTTTCCTCTCCAGCATTTGGACACACTTAGTTTTCATGTACATATGGCAGATTTCCCAAAGTAATGTAAATGAGCTGTAGGATTTTCTATCAGGAGCTGTATCCCCACCATAGTCATGTAGTAGGTTTTCATCTCTGTAGTCAGGAGGTAACTTTCTCTTCCCCTTAGAATCATAAATAGTAATTTTGACGTTCTTTTTTTAAATTAATTAATTAATTAATTAATTTTTTAAGCTCTTTATTGGAACATAATTGCCTTACACTCTTGTACCAGTTTTTGAGGTACGCCAAAGTGAATCAGCTGTATTTATGCATATATCTCCATATCCCCTCCTTCTCACAACTCCCTCCCACCCTCCCTATCCTGGCCCTCTAAGGCATCACCCATCATCGAGTTGATCTCCCTTTGTTATACAGCAACTTCCCACTAGCTACCTATTTTACAGTTGGTAGTGTAAATATGTCTATGCTGCTCTCTCACTTCGTCCCAGCTTCCCCTTGGCCACCCCCCGCCCCTCAACCCCATGTCCTCCAGTCCATTCTCTGCATCTGCATCTTTATTCTTAACCTGTGACTGGGTTCATCAGTACCATTCTTTTTAGATTCCGTATATATGAGTTAGCATACAATATTTGTCTTTTTCTTTCTGGCTTACTTCACTGTGTATGACAGACTCTAGTTCTATCCACCTCATTACATATAGCTCCATCTCATCCCTTTTTATAGCTGAGTAATATTCCATTGTATATATATGTGCCACATATTCTTTATCCATTCATCTGTTGATGGGCATTTAGGTTGCTTCCATGTCCTGGCTATTGTAAATAGTGCTGCAATAAACATTATGGTACATGTTTCTTTTAGGATTATGGTTTTCTTTGGGTATATGCCCAGAAGTAGGATTACTGGATCATATGGTAGTTCTATTGGTAGTTTTTTAAGGAACCTCCAAACTGTTTTCCATAGTGGCTGTACCAACTTACATTCCCACCAACAGTGCAGGAGAGTTCCCTTTTCTCCACACCCTCTCCAACATTTGTTGTTTCCAAATTTTGTGAAGATGGCCATTCTGATCGGTGTGAGGTGATACCTCATTGTGGCTTTGACTTGCATTTCTCTGAGGAGTAGTGATGTTGAGCATCTTTTCATGTGTTTGTTGGCCATCTGTATGTCTTCTTCAGAGAAATGTCTGTTTAGGTCTTCTGCCCATTTGTGGGTTGGGTTATTTGCTTTCTTGGTATTAAGCTTCATGAGCTGCTTGTATATTTTGGAGGTTAATCCTTTGTCCATTGTTTCATAGGCAATTATTTTTTCCCATTCTGAGGGTTGCCTTCTAGTCTTGTTTATGGTTTCTTTCACTGTGCAAAAGCTTTTAAGTTTCATGAGGTCCCATTTGTTTATTCTTGATATTATTTCCATGATTCTAGGATGTGGGTCCAAAAGGATCTTGCTTTGATGGATGTCATAGAGTGTTCTGCCTATGTTTTCCTCTAGGAGTTTTATAGTGTCTGGCCTTACATGTAGGTCTTTAATCCATCTGGAGTTTATTTTTGTGTATGGTGTTAGGAAGTGTTCTAATTTCATTCTTTTACAAGTTGCTGTCCAATTTTCCCAGCTCCACTTATTGAAGAGGCCATCTTTTTTCCATTGTATATACGTGCCTCCTTTGTCAAAGATAAGGTGCCCATATGTGTTTGGGCTTACTTCTGAGTTCTCTATTCTATTCCATTGATCTTCCTTTTTATTTTTGTGCCAGTACCATACTGTCTTGATCACTGTGCCCTTGTAGTATAATTTGAAGTCAGGAAGCCTAATTCCACCAACTCCATCTTTCCTTCTCAAGATTGCTTTGGCTATTCAGGGTCTTTTGTCTTTCCATACAAATCATAAAATTTCTTGTTCTAGTTCTGTGAAAAATGCCGTTGGTAATTTGATAGGGATTGCAATGAATCTGTAAATTGCTTTGGGTAATACAGTCATTTTCATAATGTTGATTCTTCCAATCCAAGAACATGGTATGTCTCTCCATCTGTTTGTATCATCTTTGATTTCTTTCATCAGTGTCTTAAAGTTTTCTGCATACAGATCTTTTGCCTCCTTAGGCAGGTTTATTCCTAGGTATTTTATTCTTTTTGTTGCAATGGTAAATAGGAGAGTTTCCTTAATTTCTCTTTCTGCTCTTCTGTTATTAGTGTATAGGAATGCAAGAGATTTCTGCACATTAATTTTGTACCCTGCTACTTTACTAAATTCATTGCTTAGTGCTAGAAGTTTTCTGGTAGAGTCTTTGGGGTTTTCTATATATAATATCATGTCATCTGCAAAGAGTGACAATTTTACTTCTTCTTTTCCAATTTGGATTCCTTTTATTTCATTTTCTTCTCTGATTGCTGTGGCTAAAACTTCCACAACTATGTTGAATAATATTGGTGAGAGTGGTCACCCTTGTCTTGTTCCTGTTCTTAGAGGGAATGCTTTCAGTTTTTCACCATTCAGAACGATGTTGGCTTTTGGTTTCTCATATATGGCTTTTATTATGATGAGGTAATTTCCTTCTATGCCCATTTTCTGGAGAGTTTTTATCATAAATGCATGTTGAATTTTGTCAAAAGCTTTTTCTGCCTCTGTTGAGATGATCATATGGTTTTTATCCTTCAATTTGTTGATGTGATATATCACATTGATTGATTTGTGTATATTGAAGAATCTTTACACTCCAGGAATAAACCCCACTTGATCTTTTTAATGTGCTGTTGGATTCTGTTAGCTAGTATTTTGTTGAGGATTTTTGCATCTATATTCATCAGTGATATTGGCCTGTCACTTTCTTTTTCTGTGACATCTTTGCCTGGTTTTGGTATCAGGGTGATGGTGGCCTCGTAGAATGAGTTTGGGAGTGTTCCTCCTTCTGCTATATTTTGGAAGAGTTTGAGAAGGATAGGTGTTAGTTCTTCTCTAAATGTTTGATAGAATTCGCCTGTGAAGCCATCTGGCCCTGGGCTTCTGTTTGTTGGGAGATTTTTAATCACAGTCTCAATTTCTGTACTTGTGATTGGTCTGTTCATATGTTCTATTTCTTCCTGGTTCAGTTTTGAAAGATTGTACTTTTCTAAGAATTTATCCATTTCTTCCAGGTTATCCAATTTATTGGCATATAGTTGCTTATAGTAGTCTCTCATGATCTTTTGTATTTCTGCAGTATCATTTGTTACTTCTCCTTTTTCATTTCTAATTCTGTTGATTTGTGTCTTCTTCCTTTTTTTTCTGATGAGTCTGGCTAATGGTTTATCAGTTTTGTTTATCTTCTCAAAGAACCAGCTTTTGGTTTTATTGATTTTTGCTATTGTTTCCTTCATTTCTTTTTCATTTATTTCTGCTCTGATCTTTATGATTTCTTTCCTTCTGCTCACTTTGGGGTTTTTTGTTCTTCTTTCACTAATTGCTTTAGGTGTAAGTTTAGGTTGTTTATTCAAGATTTTTCTTGTTTCTTGAGGCAGGACTGTATTGCTATAAACTTCCCTCTTAGAACTGCTTTTGCTGCGTCCCATAGGTTTTGGATTGGTGTGTTTTCATTGTCATTTATTTCTAGGTATTTTTCAATCTCCTCTTTGATTTCCTCAGTGATTTCTTGGTTAATAGCATATTGTTTAGCCTCCGTGTGTTTGTATTTTTTACAGTTTTTTTCAGCTAATTGATATCTAGTCTCATGGCATTGTGGTCAGAGAAGATGCTTGATATGATTTCAATTTTCTTGAGTTTACCGAAACTTGATTTGTGACCGAAGATGTGATCTATCCTGGAGAATGTTCCGTGTGCACTTGAGAAAAAAGTGTATTCTGTATTTTTGGATGGAATGTCCTATAAATATCAATTAAGTTGAGATGGTCTAATGTGTCATTTAAAGCTTGTGTGTCCTTATTCATTTTCTGTTTGGATGATCTGTCCATTGATGTAAGTGGGGTGTTAAAGTCTCCCACTATTATTGTGTTACTGTTGATTTCCCCTTTTATGGCTGTTAGCATTTGCCTTATGTATTGAGTTGCTTCAGTGTTGGGTGCATAGATATTTACAATTGTTATATGTTCTTCTTGGATGGATCCCTTGATCATTATGTAGTGTCTTTCCTTGTCTCTTGTAATAGTCTTTACTTTAAAGTCTAATTTGTCTGATATGAGTATTGCTACTCCAGCTTTCTTTTGACTTCCATTTGCATGGAATATCTTTTTCCATCTCTTTACTTTCAGTCTGTATGTGTCCCTTGGTCTGAAGTGGGTTTCTTGTAGGCAGCATATATAAGGGTTTTGTTTTTGTATGCATTCAGCCAGTCTGTGTCTTTTGGTTGGGGCATTTAATCCATTTACATTTAAGGTGATTATTGACATGTATGTTACTATTATCATTTTCTTAATTGTTTTGTTTTTGTTTCTGTAGGTCTTTTCCTTCTCTTGTGTTTCCTACTGAGAAAAGTTCCTTTAGTACTTGTTGTAAGGCTGGTTTGGTGGTGCTGGATTCTCTTAACTTTTGCTTGTCTGGAAAGCTTTTGATTTCTCCATTGATTCTGAATGAGATTCTTGCTGGGTAGAGTATTCTTGGCTGTAGGTTTTTCTCTTTGGGGAGTTTCAGTATATCTTGCCACTCCCTTCTGACCTGCAGAGTTTCTGCAGTAAGATCAGCTGTTATCCGTATGGGTTTTCCCTTATATGTTATTTGCTGCTTTTCTCTTGCTGCTTTTAATATTTTTTCTTTGTGTTTAATTTTCATTAGTTTGATTAATATGTGCCTCAGTGTATTTCTCTTTGGGTTTATTCTGTATGGGACTCTTTGCACTTCTTGGACATGATTAGTTATCTCCTTTCCCATGTTGGGGAAGTTTTCCACTATAACCTCTTCAAATATTTTCTCAGACCCTTTCTTTTTTTCTTCTTCTTCTGGGATGCCTATGATTCGAATGTTGGTGCACTTAATGTTGTCACCAAGGTCTCTGAGACTGTCTTCCATTCTTTTTTATTCTTTTTTCTCTTTCCTGCTCTGTGGCAGTTATTTCCCCTATTCTGTCTTCCAACTCACTTACCTGTTCTTCTGCCTCAGTTATTCTGCTGTTTATACCATCTAGAGTAATTTTAATTTCAGTTATTTTGTTGTCCATTACTGTTTGTTTGCTCTTTAGTTCTTCTGAGTCCTTACTAACTGTTTCTTGTATTTTCCCTATTTTGTTGTCAAGATTTTGGATCATCTTTACTATCATTACTCTGAATTCTTTTTCAGGCAATTTTCCCATTTCCTCTTCATTTATTTGGTTTTGTGGGGTTTTTTCTTGCTCCTTTGCCTGCAAGTTGTTTCTTTGTTTTCTCATTTTGTCTAATTTATAGGATTTGCTTTCTCCTTTCCCTACGCTGCTAGTAGTAAATCCTCTTGTTTCTGCCCTCTGCCCCCTGTGCTGGGGTTTGTCCAGTGTCTTGAGTAGGCTTCCTGGTGGGAGGGTCTGATGCCTGCTTTCCAGTGTGTGGCTCTGAGTCTTTTCTCTCTGATGAGCAGGGCCATGTCAGGTGGTGTATTTTAGGGTATCTATGAGCTTAATATGGCTTTAGGTAGTCTGTGTACTGATGGATGGGTTTGTGTTCCTGTCTTGTTTGTAGTTTGGTGTGAGGTATTCAGCACTGGCAGTTGCAGACAGTCGGATGAAGCCAAATCTTAGACTCTGATACAGGGCTCCATAAGAATTCTCTGCAGTTAATCTTCCCTGTGGCTGAGGACTCCCTAGTGGTCTAGCATCCTGGATTCGGTGCTCCCTCCCCAGAGGCTCCTATGATTTCTGATCGAGTAGTCCAAACTTCAGAGGTTGTTTGTCCCAGTTATGTCAGGATCTTTGCAGTCCTTTCTGGTGTCCAAGGTCTTCTGCTGGTGTTCAGCTGGTTCTCTGTGGAAATTATTGCATCTTTTGATGTGTTCCTGATGCATCTGTGGAAAGGGATGCATTCCATGTCCTTCTACTTCACCACCATCTTTCTTCCCTCCTCTTTTTTTCTTTAGGAACTTTCTTGCTGTGAAGTTCCTGAACACTATTGGTATGTGTTTAAGCTAGTTATTCAACCTCTTTTTGACTCAGTTTCATCATCTGTAGAATGGGGGTAATGTAGTGCTTACTTCATTGGATTCCAATGGAGATCAAAGGTACTAATTCATGTAAAAAAATTTAGAACAACATTTTAGTTACTATTTTAATATTGTTTATTACATATCTAATACCATATAAATTTTATTATTACTATTTTCTCCCAGGACCCAATCAGAAGAGTGGAGGTCTAATTATTATTGGCTCAACTATTTTATCTTACATATGCAGACAGAAGTTGGTAATTAATCTGGTTGACTCACTCCTCACACTATTGCAGGTGTTGCTTGTCTGGGAACAATTCTAAGTATCCATCTGGTGTCAGCCACACCCCAAACCATCTCTTTCCCTGGCATGACATTATCAATGTCCTTAGTGAAGTAGATGTACTAGATTGTTTTTATATCCTGGGTCATTTTTGGCTGCACCTAACACAAATTCCAAGGTCTCCTCTAAGAACAATGAGTGAGATTGTCACAGTACAACTTCTGCCTTATTTATCTGAAGGCTTCCTGCCCCACCTGTGTGATTCAACCAAATTAAGTACCCACCCAGGCCCTTGAAAGAGGCCTATGTATTTGGTGCTGTGGGAAAGGTGCAAGTGGCATCACTAGCCCATCCTCCTTCCTCCCACTGCCAGTTGAAGTCATTCTGCTCACAATGGATGTCTCTGAGGATGAATGTAGCCAACAAAGGCTGAGGAGGCAGTGATTACCACCACCAAAACAACACCAGACAGTTATCTGGCCCCTGCTTTCAGCTGTTTGGCTTATTCTCCTGAACTATAAAGTAGAACAAGGAAGATGTTTACTTTCCTCCTCCTGCCACCACCTGACCTGGGTTCTGCACTCTAAGATTGTTTTCTCCACCTGCTTACCCTGTTCTCAGCACCAGGCATGGATGTGGCCCATTCCTGACTAGTATTTCTGCCCAAGTCTCTTACATCAGAAGTTAGGGCTGAGCTTTTCCTGGCTTATTTTCTCCCAAATCCAGTCAGAAGAGTGAACAACTAATTACTATTGGTTTGACTATTTTATTTAATTTTGGTAATATCAGTACTCAAAAGTCAGAGCATTGTCTTTGGATAGGGCTTAGTGACAAATTCAAAATTCTTGCTAATTGATTATAAGTTTAAAACACAAGCATACACAGTATCTAACCTTAACATAATAAGTCTGTCATTTCTTTTTCCAAGGAAGAGTCTACTCTTTTTCCCAGGGGAGAAAATAATAATGATATCTGTAGAAAACTTTTCGCAAGAGCTGTCAGCTCTCCTTTTGTTAAGCTGAAAGAGAGAAAATTACAAATCAAGCTTTAAAAAAACTTCAACACAGCCATTTTTATGAGCAGTATTGGATGGCATGCCAACCAAAAAGACTGCCCATAGTAAGCCCTCTAAAGTTGCAGAAATTACACAACACAATTTCTTATAGTTGAAGGACATGATCATCTAGATTGAATAGAACCACTAAGTACTTGGCACAGTGAATAAAAAAAAAGTCTCATACCATGCAATTCATTTTGAAATTTCAGAACACTAAAGATGATGAGAAGATCCTAAACTCTTCCAGACTGTAAGTATATCACAGACAAAAAATCAGGATCAGAATGACATCAGACTTCTCAATAGTAAGACTGAAAGCAAGATCAGTACCTGTAAAATTCTGAGAGAAACTTCTTTCTGTTCTTGAATTCTACATCCAACTAAACTATCCATTGAATCTGAGGGTAAAATAAGGACATTTTCATATATGCTACTTCCCAAAAATGTACACTTTCTCAGGATTTTACTGAGAAATGTAAACTGTATAAGAAAGGAAACCAAAAAGAAAGAGACACTCCAAGATAACAGCAAAGAGAATTCTCAGGAATATGATAAAAGTAATGCCAGGACTGATGTCCAACAGGTCCTATGGAGAGCAACCAGCACAGACTAAAGCAAGAAGTAGAACACCACAGGGAGGATATTTCCTGTGGAAACGAGAGAGAGAGCAATGGATTATCTAATCCATTTGTACCACAGTGAAAGGAGTTATAGTTCTATCAAAAAGTTTGTAGATGAAATAGTGAGAAGTACAAAAAGAACTAAACCAATGGCCAAAAAAGGCAATCATTAATACTGAGAAAAGAAAAAGTCATGTGCAATCATACATAGCTCAGCTCTGAACAACAGACATACTGTAAACATTGATTATCAGTTTAATCAAAAATTGTTACATCACCATATTGGGAAGATTGGAGAAAAAGTATATGTGGCAGAAGGTAGATTCAGGCATCTAAGAGAGCTAAATCCTCATCTTCCATATTAGAAAGTCAATAGATGATAATTAGCAGTGAAAGATCAAGAAATACCAGAATAAACATCTTTAACTTTATAAACTAAGTATTGATACATGTATTTCCCTGCTGCAAAAAAAATAAAAGAAAAATCTGCAGTTATGAAAAGAAAATCATAGAGTATTTTTAAAATACATGTACCTACTATTTTGAAAATCCTCAGGTTATTTACTTAAGAGTCTTATTACTGCCTTTCTTCCTAGGACATAATTTCTGTATTTCTATTTCAGGCACTTTCAAGATGTGTGGTTAGCAAACCACAATTCTTCCCTTTGGGAATGGCATTATGAAGCCTTTTATAGAGGATGTAAGACACTAATTTAACACCAATTTTGTTCAAAAGAACATAAATCCATTGACTGCATAGTAAATTGTTCCAAATTTATTTTAATAACTTTCTGACAAAAAAATCAGTATAAGGCTTTCCTATCAGTTTTAGCCCATTAAAAATAGAATAGTCAAGGTAAGGCCTATTTTATTCGCACAAAAACATTTTCCAGATACACAGAGTATTCATTTAAGGTATGGGGGTATGTGTGTGTGTGTGTGTGTGTGTGTAAATATAATAATGTTTTAGAGCAAGGGAAAAGAAAAAATTATTTTAATTAGCTTTTATAAGCTCTATGAATAACGAAACGCCAGGGAATTTTTTCCATTACTCAGATAGTGGAAATAGTTGCGTGCTGAAAATATATTACATGCACTATCATGTAACAGAAGGACACTAAGATTCAGAGTGAAATTTTCAGACTTGTGTTCAAATTTTGGCTTCATCTCTAACTAACTGGATGCTTTTGGACACAACGTTTAATTTTTTCAGCCTGCATTTCCTCATCTGTCAGGAACCTAGACTGTGATAGGCACTATTTTAGGCATAGGGGATGTAGTAGTCATGCATAGTCTATGCCCTCTTGAAGCTTATCTTTTTTTAACTTTTTTTTTTGGCCCCGACACATCGCGCGGCATGCTGGATCTTAGTCCCCAACCAGGGATCAAACCCACACCCCTTGCAGCTGGAAGCGCAGAGTCCTAACCACTGGATCGCCAGGGAATTCCCAAAGCATATATTTTAAGTACGGAAGATAATAAGCAAGCAAAGCAATTTTAGATAGTCATGAGCCTCATGGAGAAAATAAAAAGAGCCACTGGATAGCGACCAATGTGGAGCATGTTGGCTAGTTTGGAAAGGATGGCTAGCACAGACTTCTATAAGCAGGTGGCATTTGACTGACACCTGGACCATCTAAAGTCAGGTATGAAAAGATCTAGAGGAAAAGAATTTCAGGCAGAATGAAGCCAGTCAAGAAGAGGGGCTTGGCATACGTGGAGCTAAGAGGAGACTCATGTGGCTTAAGCTCAGAAAGAAAGGAAGAGAGGCAGGTACTGGATGGATTCAGAGGGCAGTGTGTGTAGGAGCTTCAAAGCCACAGTAAAGAGTTTGGGTTTTATTTGAGATGAGAATCAAAAGACAGTTTTAAGCAGGGGAATAACCTGATCTGATTTGCTCTGGTGGCTGTCCTGAAAATGAATTGCAGGAGGGAAGAGAGAAAGCAGAGAAACTAGTTTTTAGCTATTGTGTGTATTGTAATAATGATGTAATTGGTATGATGATGGCTTGAATTACAATGGTTGCAGGGGAGATGGGGACAGAATTGGACTGATTTTGGATATAACGTAAAGGTAGAGTTAAGCAAACTTGTCATGAATTAGTTAGAGATGGAAGAGAAAAATCAAGGTGGTTGCTGTTTTTTCAGTCTAAGCAACTGGATAAATTATGATGCCATTTATAGGATGGAGATCTCTTTGGGAAGATCAAGTTTACAGGCAGAAATCAAGACATTCAGTTTTAAACATGTTAAGTATGAGATGTCTATTAGACCTCTAAGAAGAACTATCAAGGTGGCAGCTGGAACTATGAGTTTGAACTCTGGGGGAGAGTTTGAGCAGAAGATATCATTTGGTTAGCATTAGCATATAGGAGGTACTTAAAATCAAGGGACTGGATGAGATCATCTAGGGAAGACTGGCAGATGGGGAATTGCGTGCATCCTGGAACCAAGCCCTGGGGCAGAGAAAACGGAACCAGATGCCAGAATCAAGAACCAAGAACCCAGAAAGGAAATTGAGAAGCAGGAGCCTATGTCGATGAAAGAGAGTCAGGAGAGTATGGTGATGCAGAAGGCAAAGAAGAGTTTCAAGGAGGGTGTTGACCCAGTGGTCAGTGGGGTCAAAGGCTGCTGAAAAGTTTCAGAAGTTAAGACCCCAAAAGAAAGTGATGGATTTGGCAACATGGAGGCCATTGTTGACCTTGATGAGGGCTGTTTCAATGGAGTGGTGAGGATGGAATCTGTCTGAGCAGGTCGAGGAAAAGATGGGCTATGAATGAAGAAGTAATGACCATAAACAATGCTTTCAAAGAGTCCTGCAAAGAAGAGAAGCAGAAAACATGGGAAGGTAACCAAAGTGGTTTTTTATTTCGTTTTTTTAACTAGAAGACATTAGAACAACTTTCCTTTCTGGTAGTAGTGATCCAGTAAAGGGAGAGAAATCAGTGATGCAAGAGAATCCTGACTTTTAAATCCTGACAGTCGAATAATTAAATACAAGTCATTTAAATTATATGAAAAACTTTCAGCAAAAACTCCCTAATTTTGAACAATTCTATAAAGATTTCTGGTGTTTTGTTAGCTTTTTCTCACTCCTTGTTTCCAAGCTTTTAATCTTGAGTTTATATGTATCTAGTTTTCTGCTTGCTGAGAATTTAACTTTCCTCATCATCCACATTTGTCACAGATTATAAGTCTGTGTCCACATGAGGTATTATTTCATTGTGATTAAGAGATCAAGTCCTTGAGTCACAATGGCTTAGATTAAGCCTCAGTTCTGCCACTTGGTAGCTGTATGGCCTTGGGCAAGTTAATTAAAATCTCTGAGCTTTTGTATTCTTTTTTATTAATATCATGAATAATAATACCTGTTTCATTCGGTTGTTCTGAGGCTTACATAAAAAAATATATGTAACGTATCTGGCATGTAGTAGGCATTCCATAAATAATAGTTGACATTATCATTACTACACAGGCAAATAAAAAACAAAGTGAAAATACATTCACGTAGTTAAGATATTCACAATTTTAAGAGTCAATAAATTGCCTAATGAATTCAATACATGACAGAAATTTCTTCTGAATCACCCAAGTAATCTTTGTTTTCATACAACTTTCAAAAGGTATGCATTAAATGTTTTGGGCACTAGGTAGAAGTGGTGGTTGCACAAAGCATGAATGTACCTGTATATTGTATATTTTCATACATGAATTGTAAACTTTAAAATGCTTAATTTTATTTTCATGAATTTTACATGCATAAAAATTGTGCATTGAACACCTGCTAAGTGCAAGGCACATACTGTGTGCCTCTACCTTATTTTGTTTATGAAAATATGGCCACAATGAACTTTCTTTTCCTTTCTTGGTCAAGAACATCAAATTTAAGCAGAGATAGATGATACATGGATAGATGGATGGATGGATAGATAGGTAGGTAGATAGATGATAGATAGATGATAGATAGATAGATAGATGATAGATAGATAGATAGATGATAGATAGATAGATAGATAGATAGATAGATAGATAGATAGATAGATAGTTAGATAGATGGTAGATAGATGGATAGACACGACAGGAGATAGACAGATAATCAGGGTTTGGTGGTTTAGAAAATTTGTCTTCAAGGAAAGAGCTTAAAAACCTCAATACTTTTTCTCAAGAAGGACCAAGGCTCCAGATATTGGCCAGAAATAAACACGAGGGATAGTCAAGCATCAAAGTCCAAGAAAGGCACATTTTCAAACAAGGATTTAGATTGATGTTTTAGACAAAAGAGCTAAAATTCAGGAGGGGATCCTGTGAGGACAGGGAACTTGGGAGAAGTCTCAAGCAGCACCAGGGAGAGCTCCCAGCCTGTAGCCGTTTCCTACTATACCCTAAGAAGAAGCTTCCCGTTTTCCTTCAGAAACTCAGATCTTCCTCAACTTGTTCTGCTTTCAAAGTAGGGTCACCTAAAACTTAAGAACTTTTCTGACCTCCAGGTGATAGGGACCACATATGCTTCCACACAAGAACCTTTGGTCAAGCTTTCAAGGACCCACCTTTCCACAAAGACCCAATTCTACCTAGAACATTGCTACCCCAAGTGTGGTTTGTCCTAGAGATTGTCATGCTGAACGAAGTAAGTCAGACAGAGATAGAGAAATATCGTACGATATCACTTACATGCAGAATCTAAAAATAAAGATACGAATGAACTTATTTACAAAACAAAAACAGACTCATAGACTTAGAGAACAAATTTATGATTACCAAGGCAGGGCGGGGGGGGGGGGCGGGTATAGTTAGGGAGTTTGGGATTGATGTGTACACACTACTATATTTAAAATGGATAACCAACAAGGACCTATTGTATAGCACAGGGAACTCTGCTCAATTTTATATAACAACCTAAACAGGAAAAGAATTTGAAAAAGAATAGATACATGTATATGTGTAACCGAATCATTTTGCTCTACACCTGAAACTAATACAACATTGTCAATCAACTAAACTCCAATACAAGATAAAAAGTTAAAACAAAAACAAACAAACAAAAGAAACCAAAGTGTGGTCTGTGGATCAGAAGCACCAGCGCCACATCTGTGTTAGAATGCAGACTCACAGGTCCCACAGCAGATCTATGAAACTGAATCTGCATTTTAACAAGATTTCCAGTTGGTTCATATGAACCTTAAGTACCAAGAAGCATTTGCTTGGTGAACATGATCCCATCAGAATCTGGTGGACCCTTCCAGAACCTTATGTTTTCATTGGGTAAGAAACAATAGTTCAGGAGGTAGGAACCCTGGTCATTGGAACCACTGGGAAAAATCTGGAATTTTGTGTTCCAAAAGAACCCTGGTAATTGCCATTTGGAATTTATAAGGAATATCTATTTGATTATATAATAACTCATATAAACAACCAGGCAAACATGTGATAAAAAGGAAGAAACAAATGGGAAAATTCTCTCTAGGCTGATATTCAGCACACAACAATATGCAACAGACATTCAGTACGAAACGTTTATTTTTCCATTAAACTCAGCTGTCCTAATTTAAGAGAGTCTCCAAAAATATCAGTTGCTATTTAGTTTTCCTCAGTTAAGAGTTGTTTAAATGTTTTTTATAGGCAATGAAGTTGATTCTCATCACCTCAGAAGGGGAATAGAGTGTCATAAAGTCACAGAAGCAGATCCCCACCTACACATGGTCACAGTGCCACAACAGGGGGACACTGTAACTAAAGGCATGTTCCAGTCATATAACATGACCAGGGGTCATGATGGCAATTGCTAGAATCAGCGCTAGAAGCTGCAGAGAAGTGATGTGTTTCCTGCTCCTGTTTGTTTTTTTGCATCTCAATTTCCCAGCAGGAACATTTTTTGTCCTGCTTCTTAGATGACAGTCTCCAAGGAGTGATTCTCCATTTTTATCCTGCAATGGATTTTCTAGGCCATCATTTCAGGTAAACTCTCTGTGAATCAATCAAGTATATACCAGGCACTTGCTCTGAGTCCAGCTCTGGGCTGGGGTGTGTGAAGGGGAAAAGGGACTGGGGAGTCAGACCCAAAATATATTTAAGTTGCATGATTCCTAGCCTTGAGATGTTTCTTGTCTTTCTGGCAAGTGTTAAAATTAAAAAGACATACCAAAAAAAAAAAAAAAGAAAGAAAGAAAACCCACACATTAACCCCCCCATACACACAAACAAAAAACAAAACAAATGAACAAATGAAAACAAGAAACCATTGAGAAGAAACGAAAGACAGAGTAACAAAGTGCTGTTATATGGTTCACACTTTGAGTGCTAGCGAAGGTCAGAAAAGAATGAGTTCTTTTCCCCTGAAAAGAGGAGAGGAAAGCTTAACATGGGCTCTGATGAATGTGTGGCATTTTAGTTTATAGAATCAGGATTAGAGCAGTTCCTAGAGAGGAAAAAAGGAGAATAAAGGTGAGTTATTGACTACGTCTTAATCTGACTTTTCACTTCCCTGAGTGGGAAAAAGAATAATAGTATTTGTTTTGGTTGACTCATAGGGGTTTTTTTGTTTTTCTTTGTTTTTATAAATTTATTTATTTATTGGCTGCATTGGGTCTTCATTGCTGCAAGCAGGCTTTCTCTAGTTGCGGCTAAGCAGGAGCCACTCTTCGTTGCAGTGTATGGGCTTCTCATTTCGGGGGCTTCTCTTGCTGCGAAGCATGGGCTCTAGGCACACGGGCTCAGTAGTTGTGATTCGAGGGCTCTAGAGCGCAGGCTCAGATGTGGCGCACGGGCTTCGTTGCTTCATGGCATGTGGGATCCTCCCAGACCAGGGCTCAAACCCGTGCCCCTGCATTGGCAGGCGGATTCTTAACCACTGTGCCACCAGGGAAACCCCAACTCATAGGTTTTTATGTGAATTAAATGAGATGATGTATGTAAATGTTTTACATCCAAATAGTTAATCAAACTGATTAAATGATTTCAGTAACCAAACTATCAGTAGTGATTTAGAACCAGAATATCAGTTTCTGATTTTATAACTAATCGAAGAAAAAAATTGCCGAAAGATTTGTATCAGTCTTCTACATAAGATTTTTTCCTGCAGTCAATCTATTCAGAAACCAAGTTACAGATCAAAAGGAGAGTGATGATCACGATAATATTGGCCACCGTTTATTATATACCAGGGTCCTGGTCTCTGTGCCCACAAAATGCCTTGTTGATTTCTTCATAACAGTTCTGTGAGGGAGAAAGTTCACAGCCACTTTGCACTAGCCAAGCTTCACAACTAATAAGTAATGGAGCCCAGATGTAAACTCATGCTTATCTGGCTTCAAAGCCCAAGCTCTTCCACCTGTTACCAGGTTTAAAAAAGGAATCAGATGAATCCAGTAATAGGGCAAGAATTAAGATGCAGATATAGAGAACATACCTGAGGACACAGGGTGGGAGGGAGGTGAAAGGGAAGCGGGGCGAAGTGAGAGAGTAGCATTGACATGTATACACTACCAAATGTAAAATAGATGGCTAGTGGGAAGCTGCTGCGTAACACAGGGAGATCTCGATGATGATGGGTGAAGCCTTAGAGGGCTGGGATAGGGAAGGTGGGAGGAAGTCTTGAGAGGGTGGGGATATAGGAGTATATGTATAAATACAGCTGATTCACTTTGGTGTACAGCCAAAATTGGCACAATAGTGTAAAGCAATTATATTCCAATAAAGAGCTAAAAAAAAGAGGAATCAGAGCAAGAAAATTTATTGATTAAAGCTTCCTGCTATACCTATTGCTAGCATGAACAACATTTGGAGGAAAAAATAGCTGAAAAAGTGAACTGAAGTGGTCATTGTACCAATCTTGAGAAGCACTTTTGCAACTTATGAGCTATTGATCAGACTAAATTCTAACAACCTCTCTAAGTTTTCTTAACTCACTCTTGGAGAGACTAGATTCCAGAAAGACCACAGAACTAACCGCTTATCCCTGTGAATTAGAGAATATTGTTTTCTGAAAGGGGGAAATGTTGGATTACAGCTAATGAAGTTAACTCTTTGTGAAAATCAGTTTGGGTAAGTTAGGTAAGGCATCTCTTTCCTACATCAGGTAGGTTTTCTGTTGCCACTGTTCATTGCCTCACCTCTGCAGCTAGTCCATCAGCCCAGTCTTAGAACTACCTCCCAGCTCATGTTATATCCTCAACATACCATGAAGTTTATGCTAGAATGTTTATTTGGTTCCCTAGAAGAGAAAGGCTTAATGCCTTCCTGGTAAAGCAGAATGAGTCTTTCCTTTTTTCTCTATCTCTATTTTGATCATAGAGTTAAGTTTAACACTTAGAACTTGAGGAGGTGACATCAAGAAAATTAAGTCAATATAAAAGGGGAGATGACCAGTTGGGATGGCACTGGACCCACTGACTCAGCATCCACAAACTCTGGCAGGGACCACCGAATCAGGATGCTGGAGAGCTCAGCATTCATCCATTTGGACCTGCAGCAAACCAAACTCTTTTTTTTTTTTCCAAACTCTCTTTTTATCCATAGAGTCTCCATTTTTGATTTTCCTTTATTTCCCAGGGTTCTTTGAGGGTAATGACGGAAGCTCCTCTAACTGTTTCACCACACACACTCCATCCTCCATCAACCCTTTAGGTGATTCTGGGCACATCATCTGGGAAGACACACCTGCAGAAGTCTAGGACGGTGGTTTAGAGACTCTTCAGCTGCTTACTCATGGAAGGAATTTTGAAAAACTACACACCCCCACATACATTTTAAAGTTGACATCTAGAGATTTTCACCATAAATTCAAATAGTTGCAAAAGATGTAATTTCTGGCACAATAACATTTTAAATGTTCCAGCACACTTTGGAATGATTCCAGTATCTTCTAAGCACTACAGCTCTTTGATATGTACCTGATAGGGTCATTATGAAGACTCAAGGACTTGATAGATGACAGTGCCCTGCACATCATAAATACTATGTACTTGTTATGTGTGGGGGTGTATAGGGAGGCAGAAAGGAGTGGCAAGATGTTAGCAGTTAATCCTAGGAGGGGTTGTAGTAAGTGATATTGATGTCCACACCTCATCTCCTCAGCCCATGTTTGAGCTCACGCACCTCTGTGGGTCACAGTTTCTGCTGTGCTGAAGACGTTACATCTCAATTGGTGCATCACTCTGCTTCTCTGCCGAAGAGCTCTCTCCAGCTCAAACAAGTTTGCTAACACTGATGCCTAAACGCAACCTGGAACCTGAGGCCATTGACTTCCTCAGGGTCAGTGCTCAACCAATGGGATACAGGAGGCAGTGGAAGATAGCCCCAGTCCCCCCCCATCCTCTGGTGAGACAACTGTGAAATGTGTTGTACAGTTTCCCAGATGGTCCCCAGCAGGACTGAGCCCGGGTGGCCCACTGTCTTATTAAAGCACACATTATTGCTGTTTTTCCTTTTCCCGTCTTTTCAAAGTAAATAAATAGATTTTTTTTAATGTTTTAGAAAAGCAGCCCCATGGTATGGTTGGGCATTGTTCCTGGCTGCGTGCTCCAGAGACTGTTCTATGGCTCTCCCAGAGATTCTGTAAGCTACAGAATGTCTCTTTATAAATCTATTTCTGCTGAAAAACAAGTCTTTGGTATCGAGTGTGTTTAGTCACAAGAGGTACAGGAGAGTGGTTCTGAAGGGATAATCACTCTGTCACTTAAGGACACCTAAACCCCCTCCGTCCCTCTACTATTCCTATTGCTACCATTAAAAAATTACCGTGAACTTGGTGGCTTATCATGGCACAGATTACTATCTTACAGTTTTGTAGGTGAGACGTCCAATGTAAGTCTCACTGGGCTAAAATCAAGGTGTTGGCAGGGCTGTACTCCTTTTTGGATGCTTTAGAAAAGGCTCCCGGGACTTCCCTGGTGGCGAAGTGGTTAAGAATCCACCTGCCAATGCAGGGGACACAGGTTCGAGCCCTGGGCAGGGAAGATCCCACATGCTGCGGAGCAACTAAGCCCACGAGCCACAACCGCTGAGCCCATGTGCCACAACTACTGAAGCCAATGTGCCTAGAGCTGGTGCTCCGCAACAGGAGACGCCACCTCAGTGAGAAAGCCTGCACACGGCAACAAAGAGTGGCCCCCACTTGCCGCAACTAGAGAGAGCCCGTGCGCAGCAACAAAGACCCAATGCTTCCAATAAATAAATTTTAAAAAAAGAAAAAGGCTCCCTTCCCTGACTTTTCCAGTTTCTAGGGGCCACCCACATTCCTTGGCACGTGGCCCCTTCCTCCACCTTCAAAGCCAGCAACGATGGGTTGAGTCTTTTTCAATGGTCTCAATGGTCTTCTTTCTGCCTCCCTCTTTCACTTTTAAGGACTCCTATGATTAGATTGGCCCCATCTCAAGATTAGCTGATTAGCAACCTTAATTGCACCTGCAACCTTTATTCCCTTTTGCAATGTAAGGCAACACATTTGCAAATTCTGGGATCAGGATATGGACACCTTTGGGAGAGCCGTTGTTCTACCTATTAGCGCCTCATGACAGCTTGACCCCATCAACCTTCTCTAAGGATGACAGGATCTCGTAGGAGGAAGCTGTGGCTTCCCAAACCAATAGGTTTCCAGATCCTTTCCTAAGAAATGAAGACAGCTATCTACCAGTGGCTTAACCAAGAACCCTTGCATGCGAATAAGGAAGAGCAGGTAATGGCTTAGAACTCTTTAAATTTAGGCTTAAGTAGAGAGACTTTTATATGTTTCCAGGTTTATATGTCCCCTAAAATAAGGAGATGAGGTTTGCATTCCTAGGTTCACAGGATGTAATACAGTGTATTCAAATGCTGACTTGACTCAGTTTGGAGGGCCTGGCTAGAGGCCAGTCACTTCCCCTTTCTGAGCAGCCACTTAAGTCCACACCCCAACCACCTCTCTTATCAGGCGCTCATACTCCAGGCTGCTCTCTACCACACTCCAGACCGCCAGGGACAGCCCCTGTGCCCCAGAGCCCGCCGAAGTTACTCAAGCCAGCCAGTGCTAAGCCCTCCTACCCCCATCCTGCTGTTCCTCCACACAGAGTCCACAATAAGGTGCTTGCCCACGGTTCTGCTTTCTCCTCTGTGACCGGCCCCGGTTGTTTCCCCCAAGTGGCCCTGCATGGCTCACTGTTGCTCCCCAGGGAGCTGTGACTATGACAAAATTGTAACACTCTTTCCGGTTCCTCTCATAATCCGTGTCCGGACTCACTCAAGGTAATATGGTTAAAACACAGGCTAAGCGTGTTTAATTGATTTTTCTCACTTTAAAAATTTTGGTTGGTTTTTCTCTCCACAAAAGGTTCAGCAAAGACCTTTCGCAATGGGCTCAAGACTAATTTTAATGCCAACAAAGGGAAGTCCGGAAAGGCTCGGGACAACTCTGCGGAGGGCCTCCCTCTGTTCTCTCACCTCTGATGCCAAGAGACCCACTTGGGCCACTCCGTAGCAGATGGCAGCAGGGAAGGGTACCGACCGCAAAGCTGGTCCTTTGGAACTGTCCTTTGATTGGTCCAGAAACCAGCCTCCAGGGTAGGGACAGGAATTCTTTTTTTTTTTTTTTTTTAATAAATTTATTTATTTATTTGCTGGGTTGGGTCTTCGTTGCTGCGTGCGGGCTTTCTCTAGTTGTGGAGATCGGGAGCTACTCTTCATTGTGGTACATTGGCTTCTCACTGGGGTTGGCTTCTCTTGCTGCAGAACACAGGCTCTAGGCGCAGGGGCTTCAGTAGTTGTGGCTCACAGGCTCTAGGAAGAAACAGCGTCCTCTTTACAAATAACCCCAAACTTCTTCTCAGACCCCTGATGTTCCAGCATGTCTTTCCGTTTCCAACAAGACTCCTGAATTTCCTTCACCATCACAAATGCTACACCATCTCCCCCAAACATCCAACCTTTCCTCTCCACCTTACAAATCACAGTCCTCTTTCCGCTCATGAGCCCAGACTCTCTCCAGCAGCATCTCCACGCTTGGCGGGGGCGGGCCCGGGGTGGTGCTAGGAGTACAAAGCCGGATCCTTGTACACATCTGGGCAACCAGCCTGTGGACTGGAAGCCCGCCCCCTTAGCACTCCCCTCCTATCTCACTCTGTCCCATCATCCCCCTTTCTCTTCCCCAGGATAGTCTCTTCTCCCCCATTTTTCTACTACCCGCTCAAGCAAGGGCAACAGTAGATTCCACCCAGAGGCATGGACCTAGGAGAGATACAGACAGAGCACTGTATTCTTCTGGAGGGAAGTGGGGGGATGGAAATTTTTTTTACACCTGTATCTCTGCCTGCTCTGAAGGAAAAGTGGTGCAGTTGTTGAATCTGTTAAGTTTGAGGACTGCTGTAGAAATTCTCATTAATATTTGGAGTAATTTCTTTCCTCTAGTCTTGCTTCCTGCTGAATTCTTAGTGGGAATGCCAGTGGTCTATGGGAAGATACATACCTAACACTTTGTTTCTGCTGAGGGTAGAGGTTCATCCTGCTTCTCCAAGTCCAGCTCTAGGCTCCCCACAATCTCACATAGAAAGAACACTTCCTCCCTCCCTGTGTGTCCGCTGCCCCAGTGACTCTTCCCAAAGCAAATCCCAACCAGTGTTCTATGCTCTGTCCACGCCCCTCTCTGACCTGTGGGACTGAGATTTGGGCTCATTCATGCAGCAGAACCCTAGAATAAAGTAACCGTGAAGCCATTATAATTCAACATAACTCAAAAGCAAAATGAATAGCCTAGTATAAGATCTACACTCAAGAAATACCTGATGCTTGAGCTTAATTGCTTGAGCAACGTTGTTCCAACTCATTTCTAACTTTCAAAATGGTATCTTTCTTCCCAACACAGGATGTGGTAACATTTCCCAGGTTAATTATTTACCCATTTCATTGCCAGTTCTGGGTCACCGGGAAATACCTGGAGTTCTTTCTCCTTCAGTCACTGTGATTGTTTCTCAGAGTCCCAGTTCAGATCCTCTTCCCCCTCCCCACACTCATCCTCTGCCCTTCGGGGAAGCTGGAGGTGGGGGAGAATATTGCTTAAGGTTAAGAGCTGAGTGCATTCAGCTAGCTCCACTGCCAACTCTGTAACCTTAGGTCAGCTTGCTTAACCTCTCCAAGCCTCAGTTTCCTAAAAAAATGATAATAGTACTGATACTATTTTCTACACTAATAATTTCTATACTAATAATAGTATGATGTTATTTTTGCACTGTCCTACAGTAATTTTTTTTTTCCCGCACTGCGCATCTTGTGGCTTGTGGGGTCTTAGTTCCCTGACCTGGGATTGAACGCAGGGCCACAGCAGTGAAAGTGCCGAATCCTAACCGCTGGACCGCCAGGGAATTCACCCCCTACAGTAACAATTTCTGCACTGTAATAATAGTACTGATACTATTTTCTGTACTAAGAATTTCTACACTTTAATGATTTATATACTAATAATACAGATATAATATAATAAAAAGTCTGTGCTACTAATTTAATAATAATTCTGTATAATTTCTATGCTAATCATATCTGTACTAATAATACTAATAGTTTTCCATAAAGTGTGGCTGATAATACTACTGATCTTATAGAGTTATTCTAAGCATTATATGAGAAAAAACAGGGGAGAGATACAGAGCATGACACAGAGGGGTGCTTAATACATGCTAATTATTTTTATTGTCATTGTTGTTGTTGTTAGGCTTCTAGTCAGTCTCCCTGCAGCTGCTGCACTGGAGAAGCTTGTGAATAAACCTTAAAACTGGCTTGTTCACTTGCAGCGGCATGGATGGACCTAGAGATAGATTACCATATTAACTGAAGTCAGTCAGACAGAGAAAGACAAATACCGTATGATATCACTTATATGTAGAATCCAAAAAAATGATACAAATGAACTTATTTACAAAACAGAAACAGACTCACAGACACAGCAAACAAACTTATGGTTACCCAAGGGGAAAGGTAGCGGGAGAGGGGATAAAGTAGGAGTTTGGGATTAACAGATACACACTACTATATATAAAATAGATAAACAAGGACCTACTGTATAGCACAGGAAACTATACCCAATACCTTATAATAACATATATATATATATATATTCTTTTTCAGATTCTTTCCCATTACAGGTTATTATAAGATATTGAATACTATATATATATGTAAATGGCCTTACCCCAGGGGCTTCATGAGCCTGTGTGCTGCCTTTCCACCTGTAGAGAGAATCTGTTCCCGGTGAGAAGAGAAATGGGTACGAGAGGGGTTGGAATGGACCACGTGGTCATGAAGCAGGGGGTCTGTTCTCTCTCTGGGTGGAATGGGAATTTCATTCAGAGGAAGAGGAACAGGGATGATGACTGGGAGGAAGGAAGGGGTTCAGCTCCTTCATTTGTCTCTGCACCTTGGAGAGGAATTTTGGTCTTTGCACCAGAGAAAGACATCTCAGGTGTAATGGAGGGTCCAGAAGCAGTAGCGCAAGATCCCTAGAGAGACCCAGGTCCGGAGCAGAAATACATACTGCAAGTTTTTATGGCCATAGTGGGTGGGTTTGGGGAGGGAAGGAAAGGAGTTGACTCTGCTATTGTCTTCCTCGCTTCTGCTTTCAGGGAGGAGCTTCCTAACTGGGTAGAAGCTGGGCTGGTGCACTGTAGGTTGGCCCTCCGGATTATGTTTTTTCAGCAAGATTTGTAGGGCTTCATTTCACTCTCTGTATTTTATCTAAAATAGAACCATTCTTGAAACTCTTTCGAGGGGAAGTTCATGAATTAAGATCAACAATTCCACGTTTTAAGAAATAAAAGAACAAAAAAAATCAACATGTATGATTCCTCCACTTTGATTTTCTGCTTCCAGCCTGGCAGTGCCCAAATCTGTTTCCTCAGAAGCCAGGAACAGTTAACAAACACACGCTTTCCCTCCAGGCCTCCTGCAGAGGTGGAGGTACAATACCTTCTTTCTTGGGTTCATCCACAACACCCTTCTGAACTGAATGTTGAGAACTGATAAAGTCTTCCCAAAACAAATGCAGTTTTTCATAAAAGATAATGCAGGATGATTTCATTTATACCAAGTATCTAGCAAAGCAAATTTGTTGAAACGGAAAATAGATCAGCAGTTGTCTAGGGCTGAGGGTGGGAGGGGGATTACCTGCAAATGGGCACAAGGAAACATTTGGGGCAGTGGAAATGTTCTGAAACTGGAGTATGGTGATGGTTATATTGAACCGCAGACTTACGCAGTGAGTGAATTTTAAAATATGTAAATTACGCCTCAATAAAGCTGTTTAAAAAAGGTAATGTAGATAACTAACTGGTTTAAATTGGTGTGCCAAATAACACAGTGGTTAGTTAGTATCTACATTGTGGTCCTGGCTACTTGCAAACCATGTGAGTTGGAGAAAATTACTTCACATCTCAGCCACGTGTAAAATGGGAGATGACAATGCCTATTTCTAAGCAGAACACCAATTAAAATGGGATAACTTGCAGAAAGTATTTAGCTCTGCAGCTGGCACAAAGCCACTGCTTCTTGAATATTATATTTTATCCCAGAACTATGAATGTGGGGATAGCCGACAGGGAGGTGTGTGTGTTAATCGCCTCTTACTTTGGAGGGAAGTTCACTCTGGTATTTTAATGAGAATGATCCGGAAAGATCTGCTGTAACATTGTTTCCAGCCTCTTAGGCCCATTAATGCCTCTGTGTCCAATGGTTCCACAGTTGCACCCTCCCTTCCCAGGGGTCCCTGGACATTCTTTCACTTTATCCTGGGTCAAGTTGTGAAGATAATAGGAATGAGATCTGTTACTAGGCACACAGAGAGCAGATGCTCTAGGCTCCTTGGTGACTGTCCCAAGCTGACTGCCCTATGAGACGCTCTAAGGGAGATGTGATCTAGGCAACCAGATGTGCGCAAGGGTCCTTATCTCCTGAGAGATGCCTGGCTGAGGCCAGAAAAATCAAATCTGATTTGACTGTGGGGATCAAAATAGGATAACTGGGGTTTGCTTCTAGAAAGAGGCAGTGCGGGAGGAAGGTGGGTGGTTCCAAGACCAGTTGGGAGGGCTTATTCTCTCCTTGCATGTGGAGGACACTTTATTCTAAAGTTTTCAGGGAGGCTTCCCTGGTGGCACAGTGGTTAAGAATCTGCCTGCCAGTGCAGGGGGCACAGGTTCGATCCCTGGTCCCAGGGAAGATCCCACATGCCGAGGAGCAGCTAAGCCCATGCGCCACGACTACTGAGCCCATGCACCACAACTATTGAAGCCTGCATGCCTAGAGCTCATGCTCTGCAACAAGAGAAGCGACTGCAATGAGAAGCCCGTGCACCACAACAAAAGAGTAGCCCCTGCTTGCCACAACTAGAGAAAGCCCTTGTGCAGCAACAAAGACCCAATGCCGCCATAAATAAATAAATAATAAATCTTAAAAAAATAAAGTTTTTAGGGACAAGGATGGACAGAATGAAGTAGCAGCCTTTCTTGGATGAAAGAGGCATCACACCCACCTTCACCTTTCCCATTCTCACTCTGTTCTTGGCAGGCTGACTTGCTCATTTATTCATCCAACATACATTTACCAAACTCCTGCTATATGCTCAGGACTGTGCTAGACAAGGTCTTTGCCCTCAGAGACCTTATATTCTAGTGGGAGACACAAACAGTGAGCACGAAATGAAATGATCTATTCATGAATGCTAACAAGGGCACGGTAGGCAGGAGGCAAGGTGGCTGGTTTAGATCAGGTGATCAGGGAAGACCTCTCTGAAGAAGTGGCAGTTTAGCAAAAGGTTGAGAGATCAAAAGAAGCAAAGGTCTGGAAAAAGGGCATTCTTGGCCAAAGGAAAAGAATGTGCAAAGGCCCTGGAGCAGATGTGAATTCTATGTGTTCAAGAAGCAGAAACAGACCAGTAGAGTTAGATCAGAGAGAGACGAAGGCACGGTGGTAGGAGATGAATTCAGGATGGCGGTAAGGGCCCAGATCTGCTGGCCTCACTAGCCATGATTTCATTCTCGGTGTGATGGGAAGTTGTTTGGAGTGTTTAGAGGTAGGGGAGACAGGAGATGTGATGTATAGAAGATTATTCTGGCTGTGTAGGGAACAGACTTCTAGGTTCAGGAACTTTCTCACTAAATTGCTGGTACAGAATTCCACACCAGAGTGAACAGCCCCTTCTACCTGAGAAACCCTCGTGGCTTTCTGTGGGGTGGGAAGAAATAAGGACTGTGGACCTCACATTGTTGGGATGACGAGATGGGTCTCTCTTCCTGCTTTCTCATCCCAGTGGGTCTTCTCTTTCCTGTTCAGGCTCATCCAATGCATGTGTCCCCCTTCTCTCCAGTCTCAAGAATAAATAGGTTGGTTGGTTTTGGAGGTTTACCTTTAGAAACAGTTCAATTCCCATCAATTCTCTGGCAGTGAGTTTTGAAGACATTGAAGAAACCCTTTATTGTGACTTGGAGGAAATTTACTATACAAATATTTTAATATGAAGAGAATCAGTTTCCTCCCTGTGTGCCATGCATGCTAATTCTTTCTTTCTTTTCTGGAAACATCTCTACAACTCTAACCAGAGCTCCATTGCTTGAACTGAAAGAAGACCCTGGGTAAGTCTTCCTAGCCAGAGGCATCTAGCCATAAAATAACCCAGAGAAAGGTAGCTGTTAGTTTGCTAGGGCTGCCATAACAAAATACCACAGACTGCATGGCTTAAAACACAGAAATTTCTTTGTTTACAGTTTTAGAACTGAAAGTCCAAGATCAAGGTGCCAGCATGGTTGGGTTATGGTAAATCCTCTCCCCTCCACTTGCAGATGGCCACCTCTCACTGTGTCCTCACGTGGCCTTTCCTTTTTCCTCTGTGGGTGCGTGGAGAGAGACTTCTGGTATCTCGCTTGGGGACCCTATGTCTGTGGCCTCCAAGTTTCATCCTTATTTTCATTTAATCCAGGGTCGCATGCCTCACGCTTGAGAAGTCCCCAGTAGTCAATGCCACCTCCATGGCGGTCTCAAACTCAGTGTTCCCAAGGGCCAGGCAGAAGACATATATATCAACAGAAGTGGACTTTATCTGCCAAAAAACATTCAAATACATTTAACATTTTCAAATGGTAAAAAAATTTTGAACATCCTTTCAGCCAAACAAAACACACTAATGTGGACTGCAGGCCACCAGTTTGTAACCCCGGATGAGCATGATGGGTGTGAAGTTTGTTCCCAAGTGTAGGCTGCTGGAGACAGCAGAATTCAAGCAATCCCTTCTTCCTGTAGGTAGCTCTCCGTGGGTGCCTCTCCTAAGACCCTCGACCCTCAACTCTCTGCTCGAGCTGGAGGCAGAAATGTTCTGAGTCTGCAAAGCAGTTAAAAGATATTAAGATAACACCACCATCCTCTGCCCGCCCCACCCCCCACCAAATTAGAGCATCTTCTTAACATTATCCGTAGCTGACCACTAACACATGGGAGAGAAATTTGGGTTTATTCATTTATATCAGTATAAAACAATACTAAAGTTAATATAAAATCATTATAAAATAATAAGCCTTTAGGACCTCAATTTAAAATATTCCTCCTGGGACTTCCCTGGTGGCACAGTGGTTAAGAATCCGCCTGCCAATGCAGGGGACACGGGTTCGATCCCTGGTGCAGGAAGATCTCACGTGCCATGGAGCAACTAAGCCCATGTGCCACAGCTACTGAGCCAGCATGCCACAATTACTGAAGCCCGATCACCTAGAGCCCGTGCTCTGGCAACAAGAGAAGTCACCGCAATGAGAAGCCCATGCACCACAACGAAGAGTAGCGCCCACTTGCAGCAACTAGAGAAAGCCCGCAGGCAGCAACAAAGACCCAAGGCAGCCAAAAATTAATTAATTCATTCATTCAAAAAAGTAAAATAAAATATTCCTCTTATCTGAAACTATTAGAAAAAAGTATTTTCTTTCTAAACATGTAATGAGGAAACATTTCCAGATTTAATCTGAAACCTTTGTAGCCTTTAGACAAGAAGACCACTAACAATATTCTTTTGCTATATTTTGACATTGTGGACTTTCAAGACAAAACTGGAGCCCAGAGACCTGCCAGAGGAACAAGGCACCCTGTATCTGAGAACACCCCTGAGAACAGCGTCCCACTGTCCCAAGAGAGCCCAGCACAAAAGCTTTCATCGCCTGGCTGGGGACAGGGGTTGAAATGGAGAATTGGTCCGAAGTCCCTTCCTGTGTGTCTTCCTCAGGAGAAGCAGACTTCTTTATGTTTTTGAGGTTTACCTCTGTCTTTAAAATATTAAATTCCCCCTAGTGCCTCCCTAGTATTTCCATTTTTCATTGTGGCTATACATTGAGATGCAGAGTAAGCTAGTTAATGAAAAGGCAAAATGAGGGGAAGTTTTCCCAGTTTGAGGCTTTCACAATAAAAGGAACCAGATACTTTTCACATTATATTTGACCAGTGGAACAGAGCACAGTTCTGAGTCCCACTGTCCTTGTCCTGAGTTTATGTTTGTGCTTCTGGATCTAGAGCAGGGGCGGACCCGTGGACTCTGTGGGTGACTCAGCCGAGGAGACATTGATCAAATAGCAGCGAAGGTGAAATCACAGGGCAACGCGTGTACAAAAGGAAAGAAACATGGGAAATGTGTGAGGACAGTTCTCAGCAGACTGGGAGTTTAGGAGCAAAGAGTGAGAAGGGAAAGATGACGGGCATCCACGGGGAGAAGGCAGGAGCACGCAGCCTGCAGGAAAGCGCCCGAGGCAGAAGGGAGGGCAGACCCTTGGCGGAACCCGTGTTGGATGATGATCGCTGGTCTAAGCGGCAGGACAGGAGCGCGAATGGGAGGGAACGGCTCCTGGGCGGCAGGAGGGGTGTGGCCCTGAGACCTCAGCGCTGTGCAGGCCACCGGAAGAAAGCCCCGGCAGGATGTAAGTGATGAGGAAGGGGGACCATGATCACCCCATGCTGTGAAATGATGACAGGGGCTGTGGCATGATCCGAGAATAGAGGGTCTGAGCATGTGCAGGGCAATCGGACTGACAACCATTACGGTTAAGTCAGCAGCAGCCGGCAGTAGCTTGCACTAGCCTGGAGCAGTGGAGCTGGAGAGGAGCAGGCAGCTGTGAGAGCAAATCCGGGCGAGTGAGTGCTCGGATGTGAGGGGCGGGGGTGCGGGGTGGGGGGGGGGTCCCAGCTAACTCTTGGTCTTCTCATTTGAGCGTGGTGATATCATGAAGGTGCATTCCTGGAGACAGGGGACACTGATGAGGAATGAACTGGGGGGTAAGAGCATGAGGCAGTCTTAGACAAGTTGACTTGGAGGTGGCTTTGCAGTGACCCCTGGTTGCCCAGATCACATATCCCACCCGTCACAGTCACGATAGTAGTGGGAGAGTTTATCTCCTAGGTGTGGAGGGGCAGACAAGAGCCTCTTGGGGGTGCTCTTCCTCCACCCCCCATCGACCCTGGAGCCTCTCTCCATGGAGTCTACCGAAGATACTTCATTTCTCATTCTCAAGTCTCCCATTCTGAGAAAAAAAGTAGGGGCCTTCTTCACAAAGATATGGTATTCTGTCTGCTCTTCCCATTTCCACTCTGGAGGGAATGGCCACTCAAGGTAAACTTGGAGAATCAGACAAAGCAGGAGACACGGGAGAGAGACAGATCCAGGAATATCACTGGAGAATGAGGACTGGCCTGAGCCTCACCTGGGGAGTGAGGTCTGCTGCCTCCGCTCTGTAATCCAGCCAGAAGGAGCACCGCAGTCCCTCCAATATGACCTGCTTCCTCTCCCTTACAGCCTCACACGTGCTGTCCCCTCCCCTGAAACACTCTTCCCTTCCTCCTCTCCTACATCCCTTTCATCTGGATGAGTCCCTAATCATATTTAATTCTGTGCTCAGACATCATCTTTTTCAGGAGGACTTTTCTGTTATCCATGGTTCAGTGTCTCTGGCAGAGATCACTAATAGTATCACCCAATATCCTCTTCTTTCTTTCTTGGTTTCAGAACCCCTAATTTTGAAGTTAAGTATATGGTGCTCAGGATAAAGACTATATTTCATAACACCTTTTACAGCTAGATGTGACCATCTGGCTAAGTTCTGGCCATGGATATGAAAGTGGAAATGTTTGCAACTTCTCGGATATGATCTTACCGGGAGGGGACATGCCTTTCTTCTCCTCCCTCCATTTGAGGGAAGATATGATGGCTGATTCTGCAGCCACCAAGCTGTACCATGAAGACAAGTCCACATGTTAGGGATGGTGGGGATTTGAAATGGAAAGATATTGTTTGTTTCCTAATAACTTCATGGAGCTACTATACATTCATTCTGAACTGCCTATCTTCTGCCTTTATAAAAGAGAAATAAATTTCCATCCTGTATAAGGCACTGTTATTTGGGGGGTTTGGGGTTTTTTAATTACATACACCCATGTAACAAATCCTAACTTAAGCAGAGTCCCTATTGTGTTTTTCCCTATGAAAATATTTACATCCTACATTATCATCGTGCAGTTATTTCTCTGAGTGAAACAAAATCTGCCCTACTAGAGTTTACACGCTTCTTATGAAGATGGCTCCAAAGTTGCCCCCACTTAACATAAGTGATCACTCACATATCTGTGAGTATTCTGGAAGTAACCAGAAAGCCAAGCTTACTTATCCAGAGGCAATGCTGGGAACTACTTCAAAGGCAGCTTGCCAGTCTCAAGGTCACAGCCTTTAGGTGAAGTGGTAGTTAAGGATCGGTCTATTTCTCCTCTAGTGCAATTTCTCTCTCTTGAACTGAATAGTCAAATAATACTGCCAATAAGCCTACAGAGAGCAAGGCAAAAACACACACACAAATGTCTTATAACTGGCATCTCCTGCTCTGCATGTCCTGATGTTATGGTATTTGGCAAGTCAAAAGTAATTTTAAAAACTCTGATGGTTTGGCATTTGGAATATTGAAAGCAATCTGGAAAATTCTGATAGCCAGAGTTTGTTTCTCCATCACTAGCTGCAGAAACAGATTGTCAGGATGGATTTCAGTGAGATCAGAGGAGTGAGTGTATCCTGGTAGATCAGCTCATCTGTAGCAGCATTAATGAGCATTTGGTGATACACTCTTTAGCAGACTCTAGCACTGAGTCTATGCTGATTAATTCACCTTTTTCCCTCAGAGCCTTACAGAGGTCAAATACAGTCTGATGTTGTTTCATACCGTTACACCAAGGGTTTATGCTTTAATTGGCGCACCTGTTATTGATAAAGGCTTCAAAGTATAAGCAAAAGTAATAATGGCCAAGAGCTAGGTAGAAGCACAACACCTGGACACTATCTTAGAAATCTGGAATAAAAATAATTGCACTTTATCGATAGAATAATGCCCAAATGTCTGGACAAATCTGATAATCTTACAGGTTGAGGTCCCAATTATGCTGTATTTTTGGACTTTCTTAAGCCAGCAGAAGCTTCAACAATAATTCTTATCAGAGGGCAAATATGTTTATTCATTTAAATGGCTAGTTAATTTACCATGTAATAGTCCATCTGATTCTCCTTTTCTAGCTCCAAAACCACAGTCACATGCCACAGCTTGGAATAAGAATCACTTGTTTAGAGCTCCAGCCAAAGGACTCCACAAAGTAGCCTCACTCCCCAGAGTATGGCCACGAGAATTTATGCAAGTTTAGCCTCTAGCACAGGGGTCAGAGAGTCCAACTTGGCAATATCTATTTATGTATGGTCATCATAAAATTCATGTTTAAAAAAAAAGTCAAAACAATAATGCTGCAGGAACCCAAATAAAATGACTTCTCTCCGCTACGTCACATGAACCCTCCTTTCCCCCTGCTTGTATCACTCTGGTTAACAACCTTCCACCTACCTGACTCCAGGGATCACCCTGTCACCAATGTAGCAGGGCTCTCCTTTTCCCATAGCTGATAAGGAGAAAGTGGGAGAGTAGAAGTTTCGTGCTTATTCCTCCATTTGTCTCTCCAACCTTGAACTTGCACTGAGGCAATGGGGCAGGCACGTCTCCCAAAGAGGATCTGTGGTGTCAGCACTACTGGACAGAAACCAGATTTGCCATATTGGTGTGAGACTTGCCTTTTTGACGAGCTGGAAGTTTTTCAAAGTCTATGCTCAGCAAAAACCAAGTATTTCCTGGAGGTAAGATTGAGATAGTTTTTGCTGAAGCTGTCTGTCTGGTTATGTGTCAGCTCCTGGGAGTAATTTGCATGAAACTTGTAAGAAGTATATTTTCTAGGCCTAAAAACACAAAATTTGCCATATTTAAGGTAGGGACTCTGGTCAACCAGACGTCTGCCCACTAAGGCTTTACCATGCATCACCTTCTAAGAACCAATAAGCTAGCTCCAAAGGTTAACATTTCAGGGTCTACAAATGCAGCCAGCAATCTATTCTAGGAGGACTGGGGATGGACTGTCAGGACAGAGTGGGTGAAGATGTAAGATCAAAGGCAATATTGGCTAACTAGAGAATCAGTGTTTTGGAGTCAGCAGACCAGGGATAAATGAATTTCTTCATCTTTAAAATGGAGTTAATGAAAGTGCCAATCAGCAAAAGCAATTGTGGCAATTGAATAAGGTAATGAATACAGCTCAATCTGCACATTGGCTGTCATACAATATATTCTGGACAAATGCTAGCTGCCTCCATCATCACCACCATTATCACCATCTTCATCACCATCGTCCTGGCTTTCCCACCTACTGTGTATGTGACCTAGAACAAGTTTTTTTTTTTCAACATCTCTAAGTTTCAGATTCCTAATCTTTACATTGAAGCTAAAAAATATTTATCTTCAAGGACTTAGTGAGGGTGAAACAAGATGGTGCACATAAAGCACCGAACACTAGGCTTGGCACACAGTAGGTGCTCGTAGAGTGGGTATTATTACCTAATTGGTTTTAAGAGATTTCCTTTTTTTGATTGGCAGTCAAAACAGGTCTTCTGACAGAGATGTGTATGACTGTGAAGGAAGACACCAAAGTCTGCCTGATGGGAAAAGTCTACTGGATGAAACACTCTAGTTTTCAATGCAAGTTTTTCTTTTCATTTCCTCTATGACCCCACATGACCTCTGTCTAAGGCCTCAGACGTCCTTGGGTTTTCTGTCTTACACATTAAGGAGCTTTTGTTATTGAAAAAAATCAAAGAAGACTGATGATTCGAGGACTCACGTACGTGGGGTTGCCGGATTTAGCAGATTTTTTAAAAAGTGTTCTATATTTTATCTGGCAATCCTACAGGGATGTCAATTTATCTTCTTGTAAAACCCAAGCTAGGGGTTGATGAATGTTTTGCGACTTTCTATGATGTCACAAAATCCACGTTCCAGATCTTCTGAGAGAGAAAAAAATGCTACAGAAGTTGCGTTTGATTTCTCAGCGTTCATGGTTACTGGGGGGCTCTTTCACCACAAGCCATGTGGGGTATTCACAGAAGGAAAATGGGTCCTGGAGGTTAGACTCCAGTACAAAGGCCCTGAGATAGTTTCCTCAAGATTTCTCTTCATTGTTATTTCCTGTTATTATCAACAAAGCGCTGCCTATCCCCTCACTTCCCCTCCCTGGCCCTACAACGTGCTTTCTCTCACTAATGGAAACACTGCAGGCTCTCCACGGCATAAGGGGTGGTGTGAACTGTGGCTTCCTAATGGTGATGTTACGAGAACCCAACGCACACCTGGCCTCCTGGGCTCCATTGAGATCAACCCATAATATTCAGGAGTCATATCATTTCTTTCTTTTTAAAGATTTATTTTATTATTTATTTATTTATTTTTGGCTGCATTGGGTCCTTCGTTGCTGTGCACGGGTTTCCTCTAGTTGCAGAGAGAGGGGGCTACTCTTCATTGTCCTTCTCATTGTGGTAGCTTCTCTTGTTGCAGAGCACAGGCTCTAGGCACACGGGCTTCAGTAGTTGCAGCACGCAGGCTCAATACCTGTGGCTTGCGGGCTCTAGAGTGCAGGCTCAGTAGTTGTGGCACACAGGCTTAGTTGCTCCGTGGCATGTGAGATCTTCCCGGATCAGGGCTCGAACTCGTTTTCCCCTGCATTGGCAGGCGGATTCTTAACCACTGCGCCACCAGGGAAGCCCCAGGAGTCATAGCATTTCTTTTTCCAAACTCCCAATGGCATTTCCCAGTAACTGTACTTTTCAAATGAAAATGTAGATGGCAGAGCAAGTATCAAATTAATGATATTTAGCTCAAAATCAGGATAGTATACTTACCTCAGGGAAAGGTAAGATGTTATGGACTTTCCATCTCACCAACTGCCATACCCTAAAATATTGTCTTCTGTGGAATAGGTCTTGATGGGACAACTTATGTGTGAGCCCTCTCTAGAATTTTTGTGTCCAGTCTTTATGCCGTTACTGGCTGAGATCACATGGAATGAGCCTTCACGGCAGACTATTTTAGGGCCTAGTAGCTCCAGCACACCCGCCTCCCTCCAGCCTGAGTCAGGGGGGTAGAAGGGACGGCACATCCAGCCCCAGGGTATCAGCTCAGCTTCTAAGCCCTCCCACATGCCTTCCAGATCTGAAGTTCTGAACTCCTGGCCTGCAGAGCTGCCCAGTCTCACGGTTGGGTCCACACCACTTGAGAAGGGTCAGAAGACTTCAGAGTGATACAGTTCGTCCCCGTGCCCCCAACAGGACTGACTGCACCTGAACCACAGGTGCAAAGATAGAAGGCATGGCGGCCCTTCTCCAGTCTTTGGTCATCTTTAACTGCCCAGCTCATATTCCCCCTCTGTCTTCCAGCCCAGGTATCAGGAAAGGTTATTTGTGACCAAACAGGGAAACTAAAATTTCCTGCTGATATGCTCCGCCTTTAAAGCTCCTCCCCCTTGGTGTTCATCCCAGCCGTGCAGAGAGCTGCAGGGGACAGAAGGGCACTTTGCTTCATCTCAGAAGCTGGCCAAAGGGCACTAAGGGGTCAGGTAGACCATGGTCCACGGAGCTTTCCCAATACCCTGTTCAGCAGAGGGGACTGAGGTGGCATAAATAACGTTTAGAAGTCATGAAATCCACCCCCTGCCTCCTAGCAGCACAGGCAGTTAATAAATAGTGGCCTTCACCTTGAATTTCCCCAAATCATCTAGGGGAGGACCTACAAAGATTATGAGTTAGGAGTGGACTGTTTGGCAAACCTGTTGTTTTCTGAACAACACATGGAACCCCAGAATTCTCTGCTCAAACATCCCCAAGCTTGTTTCCAGGCCCAGAGCAGGACTTTCCCAGGTCAGTCTTTCTAGGGGTGACCCCAAGTCTGGTATGAACACTGCAGGTTTAAGGAGTCAACGAAGAGTGGATATGAGGGCAGGGAAGGAACTTGAATATATGGGCTGGGGAGTCCATATGAGTATGCAAGGGGTGCCTGCTGATGTAGGGAGGGCCAGAGTGGAGAGTGGGAAGAGACAGGGAAGCAGGATGAGGACTGAAGCGGGCTGGCTCTCCCCATGCTGCCATGTTCTGGCAAGGAACTCTAAGGAGTCCTAGAATTCTAAATGCAAACCTGGACTTCCAGGTTGTCCTGAGGTATTTTTGTCAAGGTAGGAGGACAGAACATATTTTATTTAATGAGTTGTTAGCTTGACTTATAATATTTAGACATGCCCCACCCAGCTACCTTCTGGGAGAGAAGACTTCACAGCCCACAAAGCTCAGTGGTCCAGCAGAGCCCACATGCTGAATAGCCTTGCATCTGTCCTACTCTTCAAACTGCCCTATTTTAGCTCCTAAGAATGGTTCGATCATACAGACCACTGAGTTAAGGATTCATCTTTATGGCCACATGTTTTGTACAAATTCTATACTAGTTTTCACGTCTGTGTTGCTTAGGGCCTAAAGGGTAGAAGTTTTATCCAGCTTCCAGGGGCCATGACATTAATTCAACTGAACTAGGAGTCTTGGAGACATGCCTGAAAAAAGATGAGGGAGTTCATGTTTGGCTGACAACCCGGTTTTCTTTATACTGGGCAGCACGTGTCAGCTGAGGAGGAAGAGAACGGTGTCAGGCACAACTGGCCCCAGGAGGCAATGTGGGGGAAAGGGGGATGAAGCAACTGCTAGGAGAGCGACCCTGAAGAAAGATCAGAGGTGTACACAGGTATTTCGGGGGAAATTTTCTCTGTATTCTGAGGAACTTGCCTAACTTTCCCTAAGAGGTGTCAGTGAACTCTCCATTATCCGAGACAGTTTATGGATTTGGATTTGTTTATTTGCTTTGGAAGAGGGTGACCAAGGGAGGAGACCCCGTGCCAAGTCTGGCCTAAAGATGATCTTAGAGTGACAACAGGAGTGACAAAGGGCCCATTTGGGGTAACTAAGTAAAAGGAATATTGGGCATCCGTTTCTCTTTCCCCAGAGCTGACTGTGTGAAAGCTTTAAAGGACCTATGTGATGACCACACAGCTGAAAGTGAACCCGGAGGCAGCAGCCACAGGCTTACTCAGGGCTTCCTGGAAGATGAACTAAGAGACAGATGAGCAGTGTGCTTGGCCCTGGTCCACCACATTCTCTGCTTTTAAGTATGTACTTTGGTTGTTTTCTGTTTTCACTGTAAAAGTAGTTCACGCTCATGAAATAAGATTTGGGAAATATAGAAAAAGCTAAAGGAAAAGAAAAATCATCCATCCTGCGATCTGAATCCCATCAATGTAAACATTTGTTATATTTCCTTCAAGGCTTTTTTTGTTCTTTGTATAGATGGGGTGTGTGTGTGTGTGTGTGTACATGATAGAGAGAGAGAGAGAGAGGGAGGGAGGGAGGGAGGGAGGGAGAGAGCGAGGTTTTAATATAATTGGATCCAGTTCCCTAAAGCACTGTTCTCAAGGCAACTGGATTAATGTGATTTTAAAGTACTAAAATGAGTCATTTTAGGATTACTGAGCAACTTCATGAGGTTTGGTGAAAACAAAGTTGATTTTCCTTTATCCTGTCATCAGGAATCACCTCCTCTAGTCTTCAGCTGCTCTTCCATGGTCCATGTTCAGTGGGAAGGATAACAAGATACAAATCAAGAGATGTGAAGGTAAGAAATACAACTAAGGCACATGCTATTATGACCTCAACATGTAAATAAATTATTACACAAATCTGAGTCCCTTACGATTAAGGTTAAAGAGGTTAAAAATCAGGTTTAATCATTTGAATTTTCTGCTAAGTCTTGCCATAAAATGGATTAAGACGATTTTTGTGGCATAAGTAACTTCATATTTACTTGAAGACTTTTCTCAAAGATGAGCAGTGGATGAGATCTGACAAATCTGAAGATGGAATATCCACAGTATATAAGAAGCACCGTAAGTTGCACTTCACATTGAGCGAAGACTGGGAAATCAAATTCATTTTGCCACAGTTTCAAAGAGACAAAAAATGGACTCTTAGCTCATTATTTTCTCAGTGAGTTTGAGAAAATGTCCTGGAGAGAAACATTTCCAGGCAACTCTATAAGCTTTCATACCCCTGGGCTTTTGCTTATGCGTATCCCCAAACTGAGAGGATCACGTGCTAGTTCACCATCTTTCCAAGTCAATTTTTAAAGTCAGCCAGTTCAAATGCCACCACTCCAGGAAGCCCTCCTATATTTTTCAAAAGCTTGGTTTGCATGATCCTTATTTAGCCTTTGTATTATTCTGCCATATGGAAAAGTGTATTCTGCTTGATAATATTTTAAAATGTTGCCAAGTAACGTGTTTACAGTGATTCAAAAAGCAAGCAATATAGGCTATCGTTAAAGAGTCTATGAATAATAAATATTGGAGAGGGTGTGGAGAAAAGGGAACCCTCTTACACTGTTGGTGGGAATATAAATTGGTGCAGCCACTATGGAAAACAGTATGGAGGTTCCTCAGAAAACTACAAATAGAGTTGCCATATGACCCAGCAATCCTACTCTTTTGGCGTATATCCGGACAAAACTATAATTCTACAAGATACATGCACCCCTGTGTTCATAACAGCACTAATGACAATAGCCAAGACATGGAAACAACCTAAATGTCCATCAACAGATGAATGGATAAAGAAGATGTGGGGTGTGTGGGTGTGTGTATGTTTGTGTGTGGGTGTGTATAATAATATTACTCAGCCATAAAAAAAAATGAAATAACGCCATTTGTAGCAACATGGATGGACCTAGAGATTATCATACTAAACGTAGTAAGTCAGACAGAGAAAGACAAATACCATATGATATCACTTATATGTGGAATCTAAAATATGACACACATGAACATATCTATGAAACAGAAACAGACATATACATAGAGAACAGACTTGTGGTTGCCAAGGGTGGGGGTGGTGGTGTTGGGAAGCACTGGGAATTTGGGACTAGCAGATACAAACTAGTATATACAGGATGGATAAACAACAAGGTCCTATTGTAGAGCACAGGGAACTATACTCAATATCCTGTGATAAATGATAATGAAAAAGAGTATGGAAAAGATTATATATATATATATAAAACTGAGTCACTTTGCTGTACAGCAGAAATTAACACAACACTGTAAATCAACTATACTTCAATAAAATTTAAAAAATAAAAAATAAAATAAAAACCCAAACGTACCCCTCCCCAAAACAAAAAACAAAAAAATCAAGCAATATAAAACACATCCAGCATACAGTATTTTCCCTGCTCCCACATCTCACAAACACTTCTGTAAGTTTCTCAAGTCTTTTCCACAGTTTCTTCATGCCGACATAAACACAAACTATTATTGCCTCATCCTTGTTTTCTTACATAATAGGTAGCTTGATAGACATACTATTCTTGATATACATACTATTCTGTACTTAGCTCTTTTCATTTTAACTTATGAATGCATCTTGGAAATCATTCCATATCAGTTCAGAAAGAAATTCCTCATTCTCTTTTAAAAGCCTTTTAAAGTTAAATAAATTCTATTATATGTTGTCTCCTAACATATTTCACCAGTTCCACAAATGATGGACATTTGGGTTGTTTCCAATTTTTTGCTACATCAGTGATGCTTTGTAGACATATCTTAATCTGCATTGTGTATGTACATCTTTGGACAAATTCCCCAAAGCAGAATGGCTGGGTCAGAGATTGCACAATTTTGTAATGTTGCTAGATAGTACCAAATTGCTCTCTGCAGGGTTACTACCTATTTACACTCTCATCAAAAATATAGAAGAAACCTGTTTCCCCACAGCCTTCCAACAGGGAGATAAGGAGGGAGAGTAGGTTTAGGAAAGAATGGTTTGGTATCAAAAGCGACAAGAGGACAATTAGACGAAGACTTCAAAAGGCACAGTTAATGTGAGACCCGACATCTCCCCTGAGGTTCAACCAGTTTCTCTCAGAGATACCTGGGGATCTCTCCCAGAGATCTCCGTTAGCTCCAACTGAATGTGTCTAACCTGGAATTCACTGAACCTGGAGCCTCCTCTTTTCCACCTATGGAATCGCCATCTTCTCACATTTAAAATCTTGTAGAAGAGGGTGTGGGTGAGTAGACTTTCACTTTTTAATTTACAAACACTGAATTCATGGGCTTTATTTTATTATAATATGAAGCATATATTTCTTTTGTAATTTAAAACCAACAATAATTTACTGCAAAAAAAATTGGAAGTCTAGTTATTTTTCTTTTGGTTTTTATTTACCTATTCAACCACTTTTCATGCTGTTGGCTGTTTTTTTTCCCCTTTTTTCTGACAGGTGCTTATGATTTTAAATAACAGCTTTATAAGGAAATTAATCAAGAAAAAAACATTATTTCTACTTTACAAATTATTCCTAAGCATCCCCTTGCCTGGCACCACTCTCATACCCACTCCCAGTTTTTAAACTGAAAAGAATTAAGAAAAAAACTCCTAATGAAATGTTTAAGCAATAGTTATTAGAGCTGGGATATTATTTTAGGGGAAAATTATACAGTTAGAATCTGTGATAGCTGCATGGTATTTTTATGTGCTATAATACACTTTTCAATCCACCGAGGTCCTTCATATAGTAAAAATGCACATTTATATCTATTTTATACTATTTGGAGCAAAACTGTACTATCAAATTATAGAAGTTTATAACTTTCGTAGCTGCTTTTAGAACACATTCTCAGTCAAATACATAATTCATTTGCTACCAATGCCTTATTGAAGCATCCTTTTATGGGAAGCTATCATCCACTTTATCACGTTTGGCTTTATTTTTGGATTTCCAGGAATTTAATATAGTAAAAGGGAAAGGCCATCTCCTGGTGCCCTTGACCTTTGTACATTCACTTCTGTACAAATAAGGACACTGTACATTAATGTACCTGACCCATCTTTCCTATATGGCACCAGGCGACAAGCCAGGTAACAAAGGAGCATTTTGGTGGTTCTCATGTGACTGCTTCCTGTAGGCCTAGCACACAGTTCAGTTCTTTCTGTGCCAACTATCTTTCTCAGCCTCACAGTGTTCATTCAACTATGTTCCTACTAAATTGCATTTAGCCTTGTTGCTTTACCAAAATTAGTGACCTCATAAACTTAGAACAGTGGAGACACAGAAGGAAATCATTGGGTGCTGAATCTTTAGCCTCAATAATGATGACTCATACTAAGAACTCTCTATGCCTTAGTCACTATTCTAATCATTTCACATGACTTAATTCATTGAAATCTCATAATATGTGAGAAACAAGTGGTGGAGGTATCCTTACCTCTGTTTTTACAGATAAAGAAGACTATTCGCAATCCATAGGGAGGTGAACAGCCTGGCCCAAATCAGAAAGTTGCCTTTAGGCTTTAGGTGGTCAACTCTGCTCTGCTAGGATGCAGAAGCTCAAATTTAAAGAACATCTACCAAATTTTGGAATTACAGCTTAAGACTATATCTAAGAGACAAGGCACAATTAGGAATTTTAGACTGTGTTTTAGCTCTCTGGAAATAGAACTCTCTCCTTAAAAAATACAAATCTGTTTTTGAATTTGATACACCTAACATGGGTGTGTATTTTGGGGAGCATGTTGTGTATCGAAGTGTTGTGCATATTTTTTTTTCTTTTGGCCACGCTGTGTGACTTGTGGGATCTTAGTTCCCTGGCCAGGGATTGAACCCATGCCTCCTGTGGTGGAAGCGCAGAGTCCTAACCACTGGACCACCAGGGAATTCCCATTGTTGTGTATGTTTTTGATGTACGTGGAAAGAAGTGAATCCCATGAGGACAGGGCACTTGTCTTACAGTTCTCCAGCACCTATGACAATGCTCAGCAAATGTTTGTTATGGTGGTGAGTGAAAAGAATAATGGTTTGGAAACCATGTGGCCAACATGCAGAACACCCACACCAAGAAGCACTCTATTCAAAGTAAATTCCCTTGCTGATAACGGGGGAGGCTATGCATGTGTGTGGGCAGGTGTATGGGAAATCTCTGTACTTTCCCCTCAATTTTGCTGTGACCCTAAAACTGCTCTAAAAAAGTCTGTTAAGAAAATAAATCTCCCTGGTTGTAACAATATCTTGAAAAATATATCATCTTAAACACACATCTATATGTATATACAAATAGTTATAAGCATGCATAAACACACATTTATAAGTGCATGATAATAAATGCAAAACATATGTCACATCTTAAGTATATAAATACATTTCTAAGTATATGACAATAAAGTTGAAATGATGATGATTGTTGCAAAACCTATGCATTTTTTTCTGTTGAACAGGTGAATGAAACTTCCCTCCTGGCCTCACCAAGGCAATTGTGTATAAATTAAAATAGCAGATGGTTGCCGTTGGCAAAGAGCTGTGTGCCCCAAAGTTGGAGTATCCGCTCCTCAGAGACTGTCCCTATTCACCGTCTCTTCTTAATAGGGCAGTAGCTCTAGGACACCACCCTTCTGACAACATTTGTTTGGAATGTGACTGTACAGATACCTGGTCCAAGCAGAGCCTTCCATAGGCTTTCCAGTGACCAATGACCTGGGTGGTGTGGTTTGAAAGGTTGAACTGGTTGAGTCAGATTCTCTTTCTTTCTCTCCCTCCCTTTCTTTCTCTACAACTTGAATCCAGAGACCAAGAGGGAAGTTTCCAGTAAGCTGTGGGCAACAGAGCCAAAAGGCAGTTTGGGGGCCTGAGTCAGGATCATGCCAGACTAAAGACACTTTCCAAGCTGAAATTATGGAAGGAGGAGCAACTGTGAGTAAGTGGGAGAAGCTTGAAGAGACAGAGGAGAACATCCATCCTTGTAGAAAAGCCAAAAGCCAGAAAAAGACAGAGCGCATATATAGCCCTACCTTTCTTTGTGTTGTTTTCCCTTGGGCTCTGGGGCATGTATACCTTTAAAATATTTTTCTCACAAAGCAACCCATGTGCTTATTTTTTTGCTCCTTGTTAATAAAGGAGACTAGATTGGAATAGCAGTAGCAGGAGAAAAAAGGTCTCTGACAATGAAGGATGCAAAATTAAAAAAAAAAAAAAAGACAGGATACCTGTACAAGCATAGTGGTCCAGGGCCATAAAGTATAGTGGCAAACAGTGGTTCCATTCAATAGTCCCTGAGGACTTCAGTTCAGTACAACCCTGTGCAATAATCTACATTTATAGTGATGACCTTGAGTCTTCAAGCACAGGCTGCTTGACATTCAGCATATTTTCAAAGGGCAATGAAGCATGCAGAAAAATTTTCCTTCAAGTTAAAAAAAAAAGTTTCAGTGCTTAAACAAGGGAAGGCTCATGCAGTTAGGTGTTATTTTTTTAGTCTGTTAAGTGCATGTATTTATTTATATATGCCTTGACATGTTTCAACAAAGATTAAAGATAACTTAAAAGAATACACAAAATCCAATAAGATAGCATGAGTTGACAGTAAGGGAGCAGAAGAAAGAAAACCAGGCTGTGGTCACATTGTTGATCCAGGAGACTGAGTTATCAGCAAAGCTCCCTTCTGTGGATCACCTCCTTCCTTGATAGATCACGGAACACCGTAACTACTATTACTCATTATTTAATTATTTTTGAAACTGGAGAAAGGTCAGGGCTTATCTTCTGAATGTCAAAATCAAATTGAGACTGGAAGAAAGAAAGAAAAGAAAATATTGGCTTGTATCAGAGAAAATATAATAAATTTACATAAACATGCATGTAATAAACTGTCAACTTAAATGTATACATAATTCCTGTTCCTTTATTTTGGTAAAATAATTGTTGTATTATAGCAAAAAATTATATTCACCAGAAGTAACATCATATTACATTATCCCACTATTGAAATTCTCTGCAATATCCTTTTCACAAATCAATGTTAACATATTAGAAGAACAACGAATGTTTGGAGTTACATTCTCTATACAAATATAATTCATATTCCCAGAAAAAGGCAAGAATTTTTTTAGAAAACAAACTTATGGTTACCAAAGGGGAAAGGGGGGGAGGGATGAATTAGGAGTTTGGGATGAACAGATACACACTAGTATACATAAAACAGATAAACAACAAGGACCTCCTGTATAGCACAGGGAACTATATTCAATATCTTATACCTGTAATGG
This sequence comes from Hippopotamus amphibius kiboko, assembly GCF_030028045.1. Lineage (NCBI taxonomy): Eukaryota > Metazoa > Chordata > Mammalia > Artiodactyla > Hippopotamidae > Hippopotamus > Hippopotamus amphibius. The sequence continues at coordinate 201,059,629 of NC_080187.1, read as the reverse complement.
AAAAGGATATGAAGAAGAATAGATATGTATAACTGAGTCACTTTGCTGTATACCAGAAACTAACACAATGTAAATCAATTATATGCCAATAAGAATAATAATAAAATAAATAAATAAGTAAATAAGTAAATAAATAAATAGTAAGAATTTTTTCAGGATCCTGGTTTGGAAAGTCTCCTAAGGTTTTAGTAAGTGTGCTCCCATTCATGCTGGGCCTGTATGAGGGGAAATTTTTTCTGATGGACATTCCTACTACAGAGTCATTGCTTAGAGGGTAAAAGTTTGGGCTTCAGAGTCAGACCATATGTAGATTTGGTGCGTGAGTGATATCTTGGGCAAATTACTTCAAACTCTCTCAACTTACTTTCTTAACTGCAAATGAAGTTAGTAGAGTCATATGGAAGAGGGAATAAGATATTGTACAGTAAGAACTTAGTTCAGTATCGGATACCTACTGAACTTAATAAATGATGCCTGTTGTGGTAGAAACAGTGGATTACCCAGCACATGTCACATTGATGTGACACAAGCCTCTCTTTCACCAGCATCTTGTTAAAGATTTCTGCCCTCATTTTCCCATTAACAAATTTTTCTTTAATTGTACTGTTGTGAACGCATTCTGATGTTCTTTATGGCAGTGACATGGAAACTTGTTTCATTGCCCTATATTATCTTCTTGCTATTTCCCAAAATACATGAATAGTGATTTTCTTTTTCACTGATGGATCTGCACTTTGTATTCATCCTGATTTTTCCTTTTGTTCCTTTTCATTCTGCCCCAGATAAAACACAGTTAATCATGCCAACTTCTGTATAAAGTCTCATCTGACTAGCTCCATCATGTGTCTACAATGAGTTTTACAATTTTGAAAGTTGCTTTCCCTTCATTGCTAGTATGATCTCGAATGAGAATAAATATCTGGTAAGATATTATTGAGTCCTCTGAAAAATAGGTGTAAGTCAAGAAAACTAGAAAAACTTTCTTTTTAAAAATTGAGGATTTTTTAGGGGGTGCAACTTGGCCAAAAATGTGCAGCGACCATGGTTTATCATTCAGACTAGGCCTGTGGAGAATGCAAGAGGGGTGCACTTAATCATTTCACTGAGATAAAAGCATAAACCAGGGCTTCCCCGGGTAAACCAGGATGTATGGTCACCCCAGCCAAAACTGACAATGTACCTCCCTAAGATGAGGATGGAGCAGGGGAGGGCTTGAAGGGATTCTTCATGAAATTATAGTGTGTTCCACATCATCACACACTATTCTCTGCTCAAACTGTGAATTAGTGGGTTCTACTTTGAGAATGCAAGTGAACTTCTGTGCTTTTAGTGTCCGACTCAGTTTTAATCCCTGTGCTTCAAGAAAAACACAGTAGTAGAGACAAAGATCCAGAGAGGCGTAACTAATATGATCAAGAGCTGTGGGTCCTAATGTTCTGGCAGTTACAGCCTCTTTGAGGATTTGATAAAAGCTATTAATTCTCCCTGAAGAAAAGGGCATGCACAAACAGCCCCCAGGACTTGGCATACAATTCAGAGGGCCAAGCACCATCTGATCTCACCCAAGGATCCAGTCTGAATCCTTAACCTAGAACACATGGTGTAGGTGAAGGGGAAAAGGAACCAAAATTTGTTGATCATCTTTGCACACATTTCATTTCAGACGCACATCAATCTATTTTATAGATAAGGGAACTGAAGCTCAGAGAAATTAAGATCTTACAGTTAGTTAAGTGGAAAATCCAGACTACAAATTCAAGTTTATGTGCATGAAATCTCATATTCTAAGTACTGCCTAGATATAGGCATTAATCTAAATATTTATATTTCAATCTGGAAAGGAATTATATTACAAAATCGTGAAAAATGAACACAAGCAGGTATCTTCATCAAAGTCCCACTTACTAGAGCTGGGAATACTTCTTGAAACTGGAAAGAGATTATTAGGTTAAATAAAAGGAAGCTCTTGAAAAAAAAATCTCAAATGCTAATACAACCAACAAATAGTGTCAAGGTAGTTTTAGATAAATCCAAGACTGAGAGGTTGGTGATAGATTACTAAGATATTTTCAGTGTCACATATCCCTAGGTTAACCTTGGGGAAAACAACTATATCTTTGCCTGTATCCCTCAAAGCCCATCACAATTTGACTACTAATTGGATAGGATGGTGGTTGAAGCAATGTGTCATTTCCAACCTAAGTAGTGTTTCTTGTGTAACTGGTAAGCTCAAATTTCCCTTTTGGTAACTTCTGTTCATTAGTTTTTTTGTTTTTTGTTTTTTTGGTCCACCCCACACGAGGATCCTAGTTTCCTGACCAGAGATTGCACCTGGCCCCAGCAGTGAAAGCACCAAGTCCTAACCACTGGACCGCCTGGGAATTCCTTGTTCATTAGTTCTTAAAATACCTGATTACATTTTGAAGCTGACATGCCCCTGAGACATGAAATCAGATTTACCTGAGAATAATGAATCACATCTCAATGTACTCAGCCAATGACCACACCTGTATGGACCTAGTACATAATGAGTGCTCAACAGATGCCTCATGATTTTCTATCCAGTGTGTGCTACAGAATGCTACCAGATGAATTACCTAACCTATAGCTACAAATATGGCAGTTCCTTGCACAAAATTACTGTTACTTCTTATTGTATTTGTATCTTTCTTGTAATTATTTATTGTTTTAAAATTTATCTTTTGTCTCCCTCCTTCTAATATTGTAAGCTTGGTGAAGGAAGAGACCACTGTATTCACAGTGGCAATGAAGAGCTATGGTAGGCATTCAATTACATCTCTTTGCCTAACTGTGGGGATTACTATGAGAATTTGGTCAACATGATTTTTTTTTAATCTGGTTATATTAATGCATGTATGTGTAACCTAGAAAAATGGTACAGATCAACTGGTTTGTAAGGCAGAAACAGATGTAGAGGGAAAGTGGGGGGTGGGGTGGGATGAAATGGGAGATTGGGATTGCCATATATACATTACTAATAAGAAAAAATATCAAATTGTACACTTTAAATATATGCAATTTATTGTATATCAATTATATCTCAATAAAAGAAAAAAAGGAAACACAATTACTCCTTTCCTCCCCTCCCCCCAGCCCCTCGCAATCAATAATTTACCAATTTCTGTCTCTGTGGATTTCCCCATTCTCTACTTTCATATAAATGGAATCATATTATATGGGGTCTTTTTTCCTGGCTTCCTTCACTTAATGTTTTCAAGGTTCATGTTGTAGCATGCGTTAGTACTTCTTTCCTTTTTAATGGCTGAATAATATTCCATTCAATGGATACACTACATTTTGTTTACCCATTCTAGACAAGAGGATTTTTAACATCCATTCCAACTCCAGGAACCTCTATTCAAGCAAAGGGCTACCACTGAAGTTCATAAAGTAAATCACGGTAAATTGTGATGCTTCATAGTTTTTCTGTGTCCTAAAGTTTTCAAATCTTACCTACCACAGATCCAGAGAGGACCATCCTGTTATCACCCACAAACTTTACTTCCTGAACCCTGAAAACAATAACAACAGACTCTTGCTTGGTGATAACCTAGAGGGGTGGGATAGGGAGGGTGGGAGGGAGGCTCGGGAGGGAGGCTCAAGAGGGAGAGGATATGGGAATATATGTATAAATATAGCTGATTCACTTTGTTGTAGAGCAGAAACTAACACAACATTGTAAAGCAATTATATTCCAAAAAAGATCTGAATAAAAAACCAATATGAAAACAAACAAAAATACAGAATGTATTAGAATGAGTAAAGTTGAGGAAAATGCTTTGAGAAATCCTACTGTGAAATATCATAAACCTTTGCTGTATAAAACAAAAAATACTTTTACTATGTATTCAACTTGTCAAATGCTTCACACACACACACACACACAAAACAAAACAATAACATCAGACTCTCTACCTCTGTTTCAGGATTCTGCTTTTCCTCCTTCCCAATCTTCTCACTGCCCATCTGATTTCTTGGTTGTATTGCTAATCGTTCTCAACAGATATGTATTGACTGAGATTGGGTGGCCGGTTCTTCCCACGCCTCTCTCCCCTGTCCTTGGGCTCACCGCACGTGCAACTTCTTCCCCATCGAAACGCCCCCTCCTCTCCTCCTCCTCAAAAAGCCTTCCTTTGTTTTCCAAGGAAATTCAGGTAAAAGAAAGGGTGGGGGAAACGATATTTTTGACTTTCCTCACAACCCAGACGTTGGAAAGAAAAAGGATTTCCTTTGGGCTGCTGCCAAGGCTCTGATCTTTTATGCTGATAAAATATTTCCTTCTAAAAAAGGGGGGGGTGGGGTTATGGGAACAATCATACCACTTCAGCTACACTTACTCTAACTTTCGCGTTTAAAAGAAAAAAAAAAATTTAGAGGTTTACTTCTCTTTCACAGAGTGGTTTTCTTCCTACCAGTTCAGGTCTTGCAACCGGGAGCGAGCTGGGTTAGCAGCGCTCTTCGGAGGCTGGCGTGGAGGAGGACTACAGGATCCAGAGGGCTTTGGAAACTCTAGCAGCTCCAAGCTTGTTGGCTACTGCGGTTTCCCTGAGGAGTGACGCTGCGAAAACAAACCCTGATTGGTCGGGCCTGAGCTGAATTCTCCATTTATGGACTGATTGCCCAGCCCGAGCCGAGGCTCAGCCAGAGGAGTACGGAGTAAGTGGCCGAAGAAAGGGGACCCGGGCAGAGCAGCGAGTCGGACGCGCGGGGAGCATTGCACTCACTTAGGCGGGCGGCGAGCGCCGGGTCCAGGTGGACCCCTGCCCTCGGCAGCGTGCGCCCCGCCTGCTAAGCCGCCTCCAGCTCGTCCTCACCTACCGCCGCCGATCCCGCCTGGATGGAGTCCCCCCAGGGTTCCCATTGGTTCCTGTGAGTGCTTGGGTGTCGAGAGCCTGTTTTTGGCGAAGGGAACCAACTTTTGAAGTTCGCCCAGGAGCCTGCGTTCCAGCCCCAGCTCCCCGGCAGCCGGACCCGGCAGAGGCGCGACCGCGGCGCGAGTCACCATGGTGAGTTGGCCGCGCGGCGTCCCGGGACGCCTGATCCCGGGATGGGGCGGGAAGCCCGGGCGCGGGGCACCCACCTTGGGCGCGCTGCCGAGGCCAGGGGTGGAGAAGGTGGACGCGGGAGTCGGCACGTCGCGAGCCCTTATTTCCTGCTGCTTTCCCACAACCGGGGCTGAGGGAGAGCGAGTGAGGGGCCAAGGAAAACTTTCTTCCAAGTCGCTTTCGGCGTCGCCAAACTTTTCGTGGCCGGGGTGGCTATGGCTGCCAGCTGTCGGAAGCCGGAATGTGGGGAGATCCGGGTTCAGGGGCACGGCCCGCCGGGGGGCATCGCTTTCTTCCCGCTGGGAAGGTGGGGGCGGCCGCCCGCGCCCCTGCGGCGCGCGCTCCCCTGCCGCAGCGCCGGCGCCGCGGACCCCCGCTCCTCCCCCGGCCGCTGGGCAGCGCCGCCGCTGTCCCGCGGGCATCCGCGCGCCGGCGGGGGGACGGCGCGGCCGCACAAAGGCAGCGGGGCGCCAGGTAGGGCGAGCACCTGGCGGTGGACGGGAGGCTGCGGGCGGGGCTGCCGCGAGCCACGCCGGCTTGGGCTCCGCTGGGCGCCGGCCGGGAGGGTCCTTGCACCGAGAAGGCCGAGTAAACACCACCCTTCCCCCAAGTGCGAGGTGGCAGGGCACTTTTCGGGTGTACAGCGGACGGGTCGCACGGGAGGAAGTCGAGGGTTTTGTTCTTTTTCCTTTGGCACTTTGGGAATTGATGGAAGTGGCTGGCGCTTTCTCTGACTCGTTTCTGACTTTTCCTCCACCCCAACCTCCCCGCCTCGGCTACCCTGCCCCCAATAACCTTAGTCGCATCCCTGGGGCTTTGGGGTGGTGTACTTTTCTTTCCGAAGCACAAAAGCAAGGGCTCTATTTTGAAGAGATTGGCAGTCCATCAGAGGAGGAAAAAAAAAGGTTCTACTACAAGGCTTCATAGTTTCCACACTTGCTTCTCTTCAAGTAATAAGGTTTAGGTGGATGACCTTGTCCTCTTCTGATTGGTTTTGTTGTTTTTTAGTGTGTGAAAGTGGTGCTAAGCCAAAATGATACTCGGTGCAGCACTAATTTAAAAATCTCTATCCTGCAGGAGCCTGAGGGAAATTAGCAAAGGCGCAGAGGAACCTACACACAAAACAGTAAAAGCATCTTTGACCCAGTGCTGTGTTTATTCAAAAGAATGATTAAAAACAAACACCAACATTTTTGAAAGGGCATCCTTGACCAAAGCTTTTTGTTTTCACGTAGTCCAAAGTTATGTCACCCTTGTTTCTACCTAAGAGGACACTTTATCTGTAAATAAATTTTCCCTTTCAGTTTTAGGGTTTAAGAAGTCAATCCACCCACATTATTTTTGGAACCCCTATACAGAACTATTTTACTTACACTGTGTGTTTGGGTGGAGCTACTTAGTTGGGCCACTGCCTAATTGGCTACTTGAACTTAAGCAATGTGAGTCAGTACTTTAGGACTGCTATAATTATTTTCCATGGTTCAATATTTCTAAAAAAAACAATAAGAAAGAAAGAAAAGAAAAAAATCAATGTGTTTTATGTCAAGAGCCTAAAGAATCTTACTGAATTTAAATACTTGATTGGTACATTGAGAAAATTAACGTTTCCTTAAATAACTCATTTTTCATGCCGGCGAGACTAAAAAGTAGGTAGGATACTTTTTCTGGGGACCTTGGAAACTAGACGCTCAATATGGTCCATTGCTGTTGAAGTACATGGTGGGTGAAGTGGGAGCAGAAGGGGCATGCCCTGAGGAAGAGTTGTTTTCAGAGTGTGTAGGGTGTCTATCGAAGGATGGGGTGTGACTTACCTGATGGGTTCCACACCAACAGCACAGATGGCAGTATTGTGGGCCACCAGGAGACTGTCAGTGCATCAGATATGGTTGCTGAGGCCATGATTCCCTGATGGACAAGTTGAAACAGCTGGCTCTCCTGAAATAGGAGCTGTGCCATCACTCCATCTACTGGATCCAGAGGAATTTGGCAAAAATTAAATGAATCACTTCTGCACTGGCTTGAAAAATTAAGTCTGTGCCGTCAATGTGTGAAGTTGCCTTAGAACAGAGCATCGGCAGCTTAAGTAGAAGCCTCAGTTATTATGTTTACCCTTTATGTAAGATCCCTTTCCAGCCCAAAGAGGCTGCATTCTGTTTCACATCTGTCTGAGTCTGCCCAGCTGCATCTCTCAGCTGCTTACAACAGGAAGAGAAGGGGCATTGCCTCCAGTGGGTGTGGCTCAGTGTTTGCATGGAGAGTATAATTCATCAGGCCCTTGGCACCTGTACTGTGGCTTTCTCTTATCTCTCTCTCTCTCTCTCTCTGAGATATCTTAGGAAATCTGGTAGCACATTAGGAAGGCTCTCCACCTGTACCCAAGGCCCTACCAAGGCTCACTCAGTTGTGATTCATAAGGAAGTTTGCCATTTTCTGACTCAGAACAAAGTGTACAGCTTACAGTTTACATTATACCTTCCTCCTGAAAACTCACTTTGGGACACTTTTCTCCATCTTTGGAGGACCAAGAACACTATCAGGTAATAGCAATTTGTTTCTTTTTTTTTTCTTGGGAGTCTTGAAGAACCCAAGGGGGAAAAGAAAAGGCCCCCAAATCTCTACATGTCTCTGTAATTTAGTATACATTGGTTAGGAGGGTACAACAATCTCCTTTGATGTTAATTAATAGTAATACCCATCTAAGGCTTCCCTTGTAGAATCTGGCTTTATCATCAGCCACAAAGGAAGTTCTGCTTTTGTGGCCGTGGCCGGTTTGGACTGTGTAATGGACTGGAACCTGTGTGTATAGCCCTGCTGTACACTTTGGAGCTAGAGACTTACGATTCATAAGGCTTTTGTGACTTAGGTATACGGATGTATTTGAGCACATCTGAATTGGCCATCACCTCAGATTATGTTCAAGATATGTTCCTTTCTCCTTACTTGCATATTACCTGTGAGTAAATTGCAGATATTACACATAAAAATACACAGGAATAAACTTGTGAACTTAGAAATGATGGAGCTGACTACAAGGCAGGTAAGTTCCTTTGGGTAAAGGCATGGCATGTATTTAGAAAGTCTGGAATCCATTTCAAACATGTTTTCTGAGAAGACTTGTTTTCTGAGAAGATAACCTAGTCCATTCCCACTGATTAGTTTATCAGATTTTTAGTAGTTTCCTGGCCAAAACAACACAACATGAAACCAAAACAGAAAAGAGTGTGATGAAGTCCAGAAAAGTTTTGATAGAGGTAGAGGGATTAGGGCAAGAGTGGAATCTCAGACGTTGTCTAGGGACCACTGTGGGCTGGCCCGCCTAGTGGGAAATGTTTGGCAGCCCAGGGCAAGGAGAGAAGCCCAGTGGGGCCGTGGATGGAAGGAATGGAGAAGTGAAGAAAGCAGACAGTTGCAGAAGCTGAAAGCCACTTTCTCCTCAGTTTTGCTGGGGATTTCAGCTTTGTCAGTGGTTGCAAACTCAAATGTCTACAGAGTCCAGGATACAATTTTTGATGGGGTGAGACTGGCCTCTGGAGAGTAAATATAGAACGATGCCCATCTAAACAGGCATTGTTACTTGACTCTAGACTGTGATTACATTGACCACGTTACCAAATGGTCTGCTTTTTCAAGAGAAGCTGAAAATCCAGATTTTTATGCCAGTCCTGCCAGTGTTTAAAAGTGTGCTGATCATCGCTGAGAGGCCAAACAGGTCAGCTGTTTACAGCCACCCTGTTGTAAATCTCAAAGTGGTGTCTTGCCAACCACCGTGCTTCCTTCCATTCACTCACCAGCGGGAATGTCTGAACTTTAGCCACATACCCAATAAGGGCATTAGGTTTTTTATTGACACATCCACACCTTCCCATTGCGTTTCCCTTAAGAGAGGGAGTTGCCTGGTATTTTCAGCCCGTGGACTCTCTAAGCTATTAAACAGCGGCAATCTGCATCCAGCTGCTACCATTTGAGCTAGCAAAACACCTGTGTAGATAGTGCTGTGAGTGGTGAGGCTGTAAATTAAACTTCTCTTTTTCTTAACCCTTCAACTCCCTCCTCTAATGGAAAGGCATCCCCTTTTGTCCCGGACTTGGTACTAATGTCATGAGCTTGTGTGAAACTAAATGAAAGAGTACTTTGCATTTCCTGATGAGGAGAGGACTGGGTCTCATTACTTGGTAAGAACTTGTGGAAGCTCTTTTTTTTCATCAGCTTCAGAAAGCAGAAATATTTTGAAACCTCTATACAAATGAAAGCTTCATTATGAACTTCATTATGGATCATATAGAAATTATGTTCAATCGTAATTTTCCAAATTTGAGTCATCTGTTATTTTTTTTGAAACAAAGATGCAGCAACTTGTATTTTTATCAGTATGTGATTAAAATGTTTCTCCATGGTGAGGTTTTAATATTTTAATTTTTTTTTTTACCATGCTGGGACTTAATATTTACAGAACAAATAAGGGGTTAAAGGTTAAATGCCAAAGGTATTAAAAATAAACAGCTTGGCCTTGTAAGCACATTCTGTAATAATGGTAAACAAATTGTGTTTTGAATTTCAACTTAAATTTATTTTGGCAGAGATGAAAGGTTTTGGGGCATCTTAGTGAAGTATTTTTTAGCATATCTTTATGACAGCCGTACTTTAGAGAAGTAGAACTATAAGAGTCGTCCCTAAAAAGAGGGACACTGGCTTCCACACTGTACATCCGGGTAAAGTCAGCCCTCCTTTCTGAACTGCCACCATGGGAACACTGCCAAGTAACATTGTTTGGGGCACTTCCAAATGGTCATTTAAGGAAAATTTTTTACTTCCTTTATGACCTAAAATGTTAGTGTCCAGCCTGATCACCCATCTTACTCACCAGACTTTGCACCAGATCCTTCTCAGCTATTTCCAGAAGTTACATTCTGCCTCAAAGGGGGAAAAAATTGGTCCTGAAGATGTGCAGTATCATGTAACATAGGCCGTAGTGGCTAAAAAAGGAGGTGGTTCTTCCCAGGAATCAGTACTGTAAGAACTGCTCTGAAGGAGGCCACACTGTCTTGGGTGTTTTGAGTTCTGATGTGTTTGTTAAAAATTCATTCATGGAACTTTGTAATCATATACTGCATTGTACAAAGTAAAACATATACTACATTGTAGAAAGCCCGGAAGAAAGTTTGAATCTATCCTAAATACTTTTGCTTGACTCCACAGAAAGATCTAGAGGGGTTAAATGGCTTCGAAAGTCTCAGAGCTAGGTTTTGGCTGAGCTGGTGCCAGAATCCAGGTTTTCTGATCTCATTTTAATAAGCTTTTCCCACTGAACCATGGTGATAGGTTAGAGTCTAGGCCTGACCAGGTAGTTTTCTTTCTGAGACCCTTTGAAAAAGCCTGCTTGGAGATGGAAGGTTGTTATTTATTTTTGATTCATTACTGTATCAACTTTAAAAGATTATAAAAAATAAATTTAGAGAAATTCACCATAATTCCACTACCCTAATGGTAATTATTTTCATGTCTTTGGGTTTTCTTCCAAACTATCCAAACACACACATCCTTTTTAGGTAGTTGTAATTAAGGGGCTAATACACACTTTGCGTTCTTCATTTCCCCATGTGTTTTATAAGTTCTTCTCCTTGGTAAGCATATTTTCTCTTATTTTGGTGGTGGTATGATAATCCCATATAGCCTGATTACCCACCTTGGCTGTATGGAGACCTTTCCTCCAGATGCACTAGTGACTGTTCCTCTCTGCCCCCATTAGAACTGCCCTTGTCAGTGCTGGGCTGCTCAGCCTCCTGTCCTGCTGAGACATGGAGGGAGCCCTCTCTTTGGTGTAAAGCCTGAAGCCAGGATGGGCTGGCTTGGTGTACACTGTACACTGGTCCTGACCTGAGATGGGTACTGTTGGTGCTCTCCCAAGATTATGATGCTGGCACTCAAGTGTGTGACAACAGTGGGTGCTCAGGCTTCTGACTGCAACTTGGCAACTATGAGTTCCCTTCTAAGAGGACCCAAGTGGTTGGAGATGAGGAGCTTTGAACCCCAAAGTGGAGAAGACACACAGTTGCAAAGGAGGTTAGTGTACATGCCTGATAGATAGGAATTCTTACCAAATACGGTGGCAGCTGCTAGGAAATCAAAGATGAATTAAGCACTGCCTCTGCTTATGAGGTGCTCACAGACTAGTGAATAACAAAGGGCTTTCTTGTAGGGAATTTCATCTCATTCTTGCACCAATGATGATTTTTGTTGCCATTTACAGGTAAGAAAACCAAAGAGTAGCGAGGGAAAGAGAATTGTTCAGGGCCATACAACTTGTATGTAATGAACCAGGTCTGCTAACTTTATGCTCTTTCAAAAGCAATCAAACACATTATTTCTGAATTTGAAATTTCTAGGTCCAGAATGTTTGTATAACGTTTCATTATTTTACATACTCCTGAGGGAAAGCAAGGTTGGTTTTTGTTTTCTTTATTTTAAAGTCTGGGCTTTTATATTTCCTTGTTTGGAGATGTTTGCATATCACAGCGTTTGGGGACTAGATGACATCACACTGGGATCAAGCGTAAAAGTAAAAGAAAGTCATGCTAGAAATCTCTCTGATCTCAGTTAGTTTAAAAAGTAGAAAATAAGGGAAACAAGATAACCACAAGAAATTTAGCCCTCGAGTCCTTATGTACGTGATGAAACAACAACAAAAAAAATTAGGATAGCATATTGTTAATCTCAGTAATTTAATTGGTGTGACCAGCTTTTGATGTTGACAGCAAGTTAGCACAATATTACTTGGTAACAGCCTGATTTGGACAGTATTGTTGTCAGATTCTAAAAAATTTTCAACAATAATTACTGTTGTTTTTAGTGTCCTAATTAGATGTGGACTTTTGTTACAAGAAGTTTTGGATTTGAATGTAGAAGCACCTATTAAGCTACTTTGGAGTATGATAAAGATGGCACCTCCAAGATTTGGGAGTGCTCTAATGCAGACATATGTCTGCAAAGTGATGGCAATTCTCCTTTCTCCCATCAGATTGTCAGAGATTCCTAATATTTGGGGGTGTCCCCAGGCCCTCTGAAACTGTGTTAGAAGCTATTGACCTGTTTCCTGACAATGTTTGTAATAATAACAAAACAAAAACAAAAAGCCCAACCAAACAAAAAGACAGGATCAATCTAAACGTCCATTAGTAGAGAAATGCGTAAATGCATGTGACTTATTGATAACGGAATCAATATGGATAGATCTCACAAAGGTAGTATGTAGTGAAGAAGGAAGTTGTAGGAAGATATATGCAAAGTCATTTAAGAAAAATTTCAAAACACAAAACAAAGCTATCTATATTGTTTGGGGATATATTGGGTTGGCCAAAAATTTTGTTTTTCCATAAAGTATTATGGAAAAACCCAAATGAACTTTTGGCCAACTCGTTATGTTCATGTGTGTATATATTTATGTATATGTTCTTTTAAAAATATAGATTGATGGGCTAGAAAGATATCAAATTCAAGCTGCTGAAGGGGGAAGGAGGCAAGGAGAGAACAGAGGTCAGTGGACTAACATTATTAGGAATGTTTTATTTGCTTTATTAAAATCTAAAGCAAATATAGAAAATAGTGTCTTTAATTCTGGGGAGTATGTGCATAAATACTTATATTATTCCCCATAGTTTTAACATCTTTTTACAATTAAGAAGAAAAAAACCCACAGAAACACAATTCTTCATTTAATTTTAGGGGGTTCATAAACCTCCAAAGCCCATATAGTATCCTGCCCAGAGTTGCAGCAAACCGGGCCTTGAGGTGAATGTTAGGGAGTATGCAGTTTGGGGTCTGTGTCAGGTTGTTTTAATGACATGGACATACAATCAAATCAATAGTAAGTCTCACTGAGTTTATATGTAAAGTTCTGTTAGGGATTATGTCCCGGGATGTTCAGCATCTAAGAAAAAGCATCTTTTTCTCCCCTTTTCTTATCTTGCTGTCTGTTGAGTTTTGATATAATTAACGACCCCACGCTTGGTGGCTTAAATAGTAAAGATTTATTATTTTTCATGATTTTGTGCATTGGCTGGGGAATTCTGGGCTAGACTGGCTTGTCAGATCCCTGTGGTTAGCTGGTGGCTTGGCTGGGGATGGATGAGCTAGGATGGCCTCCCTCACATGTCGGGTAGTTGGCCCAGGTTCAGTTGGGGCAGTGGAGATGGCTTGGCTGTGTATCTCTTTCACAACAGGCTAGTCCTGGCTTGTTTACATAGCAGTGGTCACAGGGTTACCAAGAACAGCAAAAGACAAAGCAAGCCACAGTGCACAAGCATTTTTTTAACCTCTGCTTTCATCATGGTTGATACTGTCTTATTGGCCAAAGCAAGTCACCTGGCTAGGGTTAGTGTGGGTGAGGACTGCCCTGGGCCTCAGATACAGTTCCTGCGCTCCACCTTTTCATTCATTGTGTCTCAACTGGGTGATTACAGGGAAGCAGGAATAGATGCAGTACAAATCTCGTTTTCCCAGCTGATCCTCTGAAGCCCATTCTGTGCTGTGACGGAAGCCCCCGTTGCTCCCGACGTATCCGCTGTTGTTTTCCTAAAGTACAAAGAATTTAAACTTGTAGTTCTTTTGTATTATGGAGACTCAATATGATTTTTAAATTATTTTTGCTGGAAAATAAAAGTAAAAGCAGAAGCCAGCAACAAGAAGAAAAATCTGTTTTTCTTTTTTCTTTTTTTCTGTTAAAGGGAGCTTTGTAAAAAAATAAACATTTCACAATTAAGTGCAAGCTTAGAGAGCAATGAATCCAGACTGGGCTGGATGGCCTGTTGGACATAACGGTGGAGCGACACTGTTTGGAACAGGTGGGGACAGTGCTGTTCACTGCCTAATTCTGCCTTTTGGCCAGCCCTGAGCTGTCCATGTGGAGAAAGACATTCTTCACACACACAAAAATACTTTCTTGTCTTGGATGAAAGTCCTGTCTTTGGGATTGTATGATGGTTCCCAGAATAACCCATACTGGTGCCACTTCCGTATGCTGTGAGCCACAGGCTGTGCTATCTGTGGGCTCCTCAACAAGATGTGAGTTGAGTAGGATTAACTTAGCTTTGGGCACAGGTCTCAAAAAAAATCCATTAACCTGTGCATCTTTCACTTTGATTTTTCTCTTTCTCTTTTTAAATGGGAAAATTTAAACTACACAAATGGGGAGAAAATTCATTGCCTGACTTCAGCAATTGATAACTTAAGGCCAATCTTATTTTCTGCATTTTGTTAATGTGGCATATCACATTGATTGATTTGCAGATGTTGAACCATCCTTGCATCCCTGGAATAAATCCCAGTTGATCGTGGTGTATGACCTTTCTCATGTATTATTGAATTCAGTTTGCTAATATTTTGTTGAGGATTTCTGCATCCATGTTCATCAGGGATATTGGCCTGTAACTTTCTTTTCTTGTGTTCTTGTTTGGTTTTCGTGTTAGGGTAATGCTGGCCTCATAAAATGAGTTTGGAAGTATTCCTTCCTCTTCTGTTTTTAGGAAGAATCTGAGAAGGATTGATATTCATTCTTAAATGTTCAGTAGAATTCACCACTGAAGCCATCTGGTCTTGGACTTCTTTGGTTAGGAGGTTTTGGATTACTGATGTAATCTCCTTACTAATAATTTAGTAATTGGTCTGTTTAGATTTTCTATTTCTTCATGATTCAGTCTTTTTTTAAAAAAAAATTTATCTATTGGCTGCTTTGGGTCTTTGTTGCTGAGTATGGGCTTTCTCTAGTTGCGGCGAGCAGGGGCCACTCTTCGTTGCGGGGCACAGGCTCCAGGCACGCTCACGGGCTTCAGTAGTTGTAGCATGTGGGCTCAGTAGTTGTGACTCGTGGGCTCAATAGTTGGGCCTCTAGGGCACAGGCTCAGTAGTTGCGGCACACGGGCTTAGTTGCTCTGCAGCATGTGGGATCTTCCCAGCCCAGAGATCTAACCCATATCCCCTGTGTTGGCAGGTGGATTCTTAACCACTGCACCACCAGGGAAGTCCCCATGATTCAGTCTTGTTAGGTTGGATGTTTATAGAAATTCATCTGTTTCTTCTAGGTTGTCTTAATTTTTTAGCATATAATTGTTCCAATCTTGTTTTCTCTTTTCTCACCCTCCCTTCGTTTATTTTGAGGCAAACCCTAGATGCCATATCATTTCATCCCATCTCTGTATTACATTGGCATTTCAAAAAGCAAAACTCAGCTCTTGGTACTATCTACTCTTTGGGTTTGAAGAAGGGGTGTATCTCAGATAACCAAAGTAAGTAGCTTCCCTTTGACTCTTTGGGCTTTGTTTTACAGAATAACTTAGACATCTCCAGTCACCCGGTGAACTCCTTAAAGCTGGGCTTAATCTCATCCACAGGAGTATCTGGCAGTGATGTCTCAGCATCCATAGTTTTGGTGTGCAGGGCAGGGGTGGCCCCCCACTCTGCAATCCTAGCTCTACTCAGTCACTACCTTTAGGTGATTTGCAGGGTCAGTCCACGCTTCTTCGTCTCTTCATTCCTTCTGATACGTACCTGTATCATGGTGATGGCTGTGCAAATAATAGTTTCTTTTCGTGATCAGATACTTTTAAACATAGAATTTCCAGATGAGAATGTCCCAGAGACTACGTGGAAGACGGCGGGGTCTGTGAAATTGTATGCTGAAGTTTGTGTCTGTGTCCACATGCGCATTTTTTTCCAGGGAAGAAGAATCCTAAGTCCCTAAAGTGGTCCATGGCCTCCCCAAATGATTCTCTAAAATCCAGAGAATTTAAGTAGCCTGACAGAGGTCACCTGGCAAATTCATAGAAGAGGTGGCCTTAGAGTGCAAGTCCCTTGTCCAGGGATCTTGGTCCTAAACCTGCTGTTACTGGAAGTGTTTGAAAAGCTAATGTAATAAAGCTTTAGAGAAAAGGAAAGTTCAAAGTACTGAATTAAAATAATTCTTTGTAAGAGTCCCAGAGACACTAAAACAATATAAGTCACCATGAGGCAATGGTCAGTATTATTTATTGATAACTAACTTGATTTTTCAGAATAGTTATAAATCATAAAAATAGTCACAACATTGATCTTGTATTTATTGGATTTTTATATTCTTTTGTGATGACAATGAGAAATATATCCAATACAGACTTCAAATATAAGCCAAGGGCATAATACTTTGACTGTTCTGTAAATACTTGAAAGCTCATTATTTCCCTGATGAGCATTAGTTATTATTAATTATAAATTACTGTTAACTAATTGAGGACACAATAAGGAAGTTGCTGGACACTAATAACTGGACTCTGGAACAGAGTTCTATGCTCTGTTTATATTCCGTAGGACTAGGGCTTGGAGTGTAGGAAAAAAATTGGAATTGTGGTAGCCTCTTCCTTCCAGCTCTTTCTCTCCCCTGCCCTCAGGCCCCAACCACATCCTTCATCTCTCTCGCATCCTCTTCCTTCCCCACAAGGCTCTTGCCCTTCTAGACTTGGGAGGGGTGCGGAGGAGGATTGGAGAAGGCAGGAAATATATAGTTTGCACCTGCTTACAAGTGAGCGCACATAATTAAGGCTGCCAAAAGAAGGGGAGCTCTCTCCTCCCACCTGGGAACCCTCTTTCTCCTCCTCCAAGTAGTCCTGCCGGGCACCTCTGCACTCAATGAGGACTTAGCCCTACTGGCTAATTAGCATTGTCTGTACAGAGACAATAAGGCACGGTCATCTTTGGGGCTATGAACCTGAGTCTTCAGTTTTTGCAACAGTTGTATTTGTGTCTGTTGGCAGAGGTGTATTTTATATGCTCTAAATATAAGATGTAATGAATCGCAAGATCCCGCCACCTGCCGAGTCCTGTGGGTTCCCACCTGTGAAGCGTGGCTTCAACCTGCCTTTTTTGCCTTCTCTCTCACCGAGGTTGACTGGCCAAGTTGCGCTACTTGCTGTGCCCCTTGCAGGCTCGGATAGTCTCAGCTTTCTTTGGCTGATGTCCGGCAGCGATCAGTTCCGTCCCCTTCCCCATCCCAATGGTCTAATTCTCCTTTGAGGTCAGCCCCACTTCCACCTTCTTGAGTCCATACTTGGAAGTTATCTTCAAAACCCCAGAGCTCTTGATCTGCAAAGATCTCCTGATTGTTTATAGGCATTTTATCTTCCCTTCTGATCAGTGACTTTTCAGGGAGAGTCGTTTCTTCTTCATCTTGGTGTCCCACCCCCATTTTGGTGTATGATGTACACCTTGTACACCATATAGGGTGTATACAGTACTATTTTTAAATGTAGTATTGGAGGAGAAATGCTTGCATTTCCTTCTGCTGTGAGTTATACATTCATTAAAACCACTCCCTAGGCCTTTATCTTGAGGAACAAAAGTAGAGTGCAGAGCTGCCAACACAGTGAAGGACTCTTAAAATGCATGCCAGTAAACTGTGGCTCTTGGTCACTCCACTAATGGAATGAAACAGGGGAGGAGGGAATCCGTGAAAGCACCCTGCGATTCAGATGTCTCTGGAGCTTTGATTTTAGCAGGGATGCTGAAGTTGTCTGATGTAGGCGTCACTCCTCACTTCATTCAGCGTGCCCTTTGGAAGATGCAATGGTGAGGACAGAAAGGGGAAGATGCAGAGCGATGTTTCAAAGAGCACCTGAAAGCCCCGCCGCTCATTCACGGAAGGCAGGGGAGTCAGTCTGCCCGTCTTCATGCTTTTCTTCACTCATCAACCAGCTAGAGTGTTGAAACCAGGGCAGACAGCCTTCCTTCCCCCGCAACTCTTTCGGAATCTGTGAAAATAGTTCTCCCAGAAAAAGGCATCTATCATGTAGGTTACCAGTGATTTTCCCAAGTGTGGATGTTTAAGGCATAAGCAGAGATAATAGATGGAAGAAAGAACTGAAGGAACTGAAATGGGATTTTGAAGCAGACAATATGCTTCTTTAATTGCATGTGGTTTTGGAGGACAGGTTGAATTCAGATGTTTTAAAATTCATGGGGCATCCAAATACTGGTGAATTCAAACTGCTGTCTTGAAATCTTTGTACTGGAACTCATCAGCTAACAAAATGGGCAGATTGGCACCTTTTAAGCTTTGTGGAGTGTGTGTTTTCCATGCTCAGTCAGCTCCACATAGATGCATTAGGTATTCTAAGCTTTCCAGAGTGTAAAAGAAGTGGCCTCCGAGGTGAGGCGCGGGAGACAAGGGGAGAAATCCAGGCGACTGGTGGGGTCTGGAAAGATATGTAGTATGATCGCCAGTTAGAACATTTTGAGTGGCTTGTAGACCAGGAACGCCAGAGATGAGACAGGCAGGGTACGTTGGGGCCCTCCTACCAATTGGCAGGTTTTTGAGTGTGATTATTTCAATAAGTGTGTTTTTTGTCCTACTGGGCTGTAAACTCCTTAAGGGGCCACTGCGACACGCTCATTTTTTGTCTTTCCATCACCTGGCATGATGTCTGGCATGTGGTAGAATCAGCGAATTTGTTGAATTGAACCACATTTCCCTCTAGAGCAAAATTGTATAGAGGGCCAAATGGTTGTAGCAATGCAGTCTCCAATGACTCGATGAGAGCTGGTGATTTAAATTAGTTGATTAATTAATTGCAACCTGGAAATGTTTTCAAAGATAAAAATAGACCCTCTCCCCCCCCCCCCCCCCCCCCCCCCCATAAAACCAATAGGGCTTCCTTTTGTCTTTTCTTTTCAAAGAACAGGATATTCACGAGTCGAGCGCAGGTCCTGCAGAAGCCAGAGACTGCGAGGGAGGCTGGGTAGGCTGGGAGGGCTGCTACCCTCGACTCTCACTACCTTTACTTCACTCTTCCTTCCACTGAGATCAGAGGAGGCTCGGTGATTGCCTTAAGGCCACACAGCTAGTTCCAGCTTCTTCCCTCGGGGCTGGCGCGGCTCTTTGCAGACAGACGTGGGAACAAAGTTCATCAGGGCCCTTTCTGAGAAAAAGTTGCCAACTCCAAATGGAACCATCTCAACTCCGGTGTGACCTGCGACCGACTTCTGTTGAGGACTTTTCTTCCCTGTTGCAGGGGAGGGGTTAGGCAGGTTTTGGTGATGGAAACGATGCCTACTAGATTACCACATAGGATGAGAAGGTTTTTCTTGTTCGGCTGTGTGGAACTGCAGAATGTAAAATTTCCTGACAAGATTTTTACCTGTCCTGGTTGAAAGAGCATATATAATGCCTTTATTACCCACTTACCTGCCCAAGTGGGATCTGGTTTTTCTCTCCTCCAAAGACCAGATGGTGTCCAAGGAGACATGCTAAGGGCTTAATTGTTTTGTTTATTTTGCGCCTCACAAATTCCAGTAGCTTCATTTGCATTGAGAGTTAGAATGCCTTCTTTCCAGCGCCTTGGCATTTCTTCCAGGTTTGAATGACTCTTAATGTTTGCTCTTAATGTTTTTTTGAAAGGTTGGTCCGCCCTTAGTGATAGGGGTGGCTTTCTCTACATAGGAGTTTCTCTGGGTATGGGGTGGAGAAAGTGAGAAAAAAAAAGGGAGAGGATTAAGAAAAAAATATATATGTGTACAACAAATGTAGATTATTTTGGAGCCTGATATTTATGTAATTGTGTTCACTTGGCTGACATACTTTAGTTTTGGGGGTTAAAAGATTAATGCATGCAAGGGAATGTTGAGATTTAGCCTGACAAAACTATGCTTTTACAGAACTGTGGTTTGCTTTTCAAAATGTGGAAATGTAGAGAAGGTTTGCCTCTTCACCTATGACAAAGAATCCCAAGTGTAAAACTATTCTGGTTCATGTAGTAAATGCATTTTTCTAAGTTCAGTGTAAATGACACATTTTAGATCAAACAGCTTTATAATGCATTAGGGGAGTAATTGTCAGTGCAGGGTAGAATCTGACTTTTGGGAAAGGGAGATTTGAATGTTGAAGAAGCTTAAATACACTGGTGTTGGTTAAATCAGGTGTACTGGCCTCCTTAGAAAAGAAATGCTTTCTTTCCCTGCAAACTGGAGTTTGGGAATTTCAGAGCTGGGAAATTGTGTTATAGATCTTAATGTTATAAATCACTGACAAATACAGGAGAATGCTATTTTGGGATGTTTGTAGTTATGCAGGATTACATGATGATAAAGAATTTTCTAGGGACTTCCCTGGTGGTCCAGTGCCTAAGACTCCATGCTCCTAATGCAGGGGGCTCAGGTTCGATCTCTGGTCAGGGAACTAGATTCCACATGCCGCAACTAAGAGTTTGCATGCCGCAATGCAAGGTCCCTTGTGCCGCAACTAAGACCTGGTGCAGCCAAATAAATAAATATTTAAAAAAAAGAAGAAGAATTTTCTGTGGCCTCTAGTTTCTGAGGGTGCATTCTCAGTAATTTCTTCTAGAGACCTTAGCATTTGGGGGCAGGTAGGTATGTTTCTGTGGATTTGAGTTATCCTCACCATTGAAGAGAAGGGAATCTGCTATTGGAATTAACAGTTATTCAGGACTCCTTCTGGACTGTCCAGCATTTGTATCTCTTTTGAAGTAGGTATTAGTTTTCTTGGTTTACAGAAGAGGAAGCAATGTATGAGTAAGGCAAACTGCTAAAGGTCATCATTCTGAAAAGTATCAGAGGAGGGATTTAAATTCAATTTCACTTGAATAAGATCTGCATTGGAGAGGAGCTGTCTATCCCTAGACACACACTCAAGTTGTGAGTCCATGGGCTGGCAGCATGAGCACCACCTGGGATATTATTGAACATGCAGAACGTCAGCGCCCTCTGCCCCTCGACCTCCTGATTCTGAATCTGTATTTTAGGTCATTGCAGGGACTATTTTAGATTTCTAGGTCATTGCAAAGGACGAATGCATGGGAACATTGTAGCCCAAGCAATGTAACATGACTAAATACGCCCCCCAGGAAATTCTGACGGTTGTCCTCCAGGGTATCATTTCCCAAGGACTGGGATGCAGTTAAACACCCTGAACTTTCAGGAATGCAGTCAATCATCTGTCGTTATCCTGCTGAAGCAATGACAGTGCAGTGCTCAGGAGTGGGATTGAGGGAAAGGTTTCTCCTAGGCAGTTCCAGAGTCCGCTGTCCTGAAGTAGCTGCATGGGAGTGATGGTTGTCTATAGCATGCCTGGGAAACTCTCCACCCAGAACGTCTCCTCCGGGGCTGCTGTTGATGCCAGCTTTCTACCCTTACCAGTCCCTCTGAACCACTGCGTTCGTCAGTTAATGACATGTCACTGTGAAGTAGGACTATCCAATCTTCTAAAGTTGCCTGAGAGCAGATTTTATCAGGCTGAAGAGATCCAGACTGGGGAGTGTCAACAGCATGAAAATAGAGAAAAGTGTGGAAGAGAGCCCAGCCTCCAGAACATTCCAATCCTGAGGCTGGAGAAAGTGCACCTAACCTCCTCCTAACTGGTTTTACTTTTAGAATTCCCTCCAGACATCTAGGCTGGAGACATCAGGCTCCTTGTCTGTTGTCCTTCTCCCTTCCAGATTCCTGTTGGTTCCCCAGCCCCAAGAGTATGTCTTCACACAGCTCTGCCTTCCTTTTCACAGCTGTCGCCCTAGTTTGAATCCGCATTGTCTTACACTGGGACCGTCACAAGAGTTTCTTAAGTGATCGTCACTCTTTCCCCTGTAATTCACAGAAGCAGCATTGCCAGAATCATTTTCCTGGTAAATACAGCTTTGCACCTGTCACTCTTACTCAAAAATTCTCAGCTCTTCCTGAGAATAGGCTTTAGCCCAACATACACTACTGTCTCAAACCTATTCCAGACTGCCTCTGTCCAACTCTTATTTTCCCATAGTCCTTCTGGAATATGTAAACTCAGTAGTAAGGGCAGCCCAAATGCCTAGTCCACAGTATTAGCTGCTAGCATAGTGCCTGCATACTATTAGGTGCTCAATAAAGGTCGATTGAATGAATGAATGATGAGCTGATTCTCATTCTAGCCTGGCTGGAACGTACCCCTCGGTCAGCCCATTTGCCATGACTGGACTTTCCTTCCCTATCTTGTCATTTATCAAAATCCTCTGAGGCCCAAATATAGTCTCATTTCTTGGAAAACCTTTGATTTAGCTCACCAAGATCATTCCTTCTTCACATCCTAGCCTATGTCTTGGAGTTATTTATTTGGTACTTAATTATATGTAATCTTGCATTGCTATCTGTGTGTATGAGTCATACCTCCCAGAGAGACTGTAAGCCCCTTGAGATCAGAAATGATTTACATTTCTTTATATGCCTCAGAATTTACCATCTTTCCCTTTGGCCGTCCATGTTCCCGTCTGCCCTCCTCATTCCCTGGTCATTCACAGCTTTCCACAACGCTTGTGTTGAGTGTTATGGTTGCCTGTGGACCAGGCATCCCTTCCCCCACCAGGAATGCCTGTGGTCCCTGGGGGCAGGGACTGTATCACCTAGTTTCTCTTTCTGTCATCTTTGGTTTGTTGACTGATGGATGCTATAAACTTTGTCCTTTTGAATTTTATCTCCCTTCTTTTCCTTCTGGTCAGTTCTTAGAGCTCCAATTTTCATACTTCTATAAGTATGATCCCAGTTAATGCCACCATGACTCAGTGTGTCCTCCATTGAGGGTGTGAAGGTGACTCAGGAGCCACCTCAGGCAGCCATAGTGGATTTGTTCCACTCTGAGGGGGCGGTGGGAGCCTGCCTGGTGATCAGGAAAGACATTTCTTTTCCCCCCTCATTGTTTCCTGACCTGAGTAGAAGACATTATTTAACTCTGTACTTCAATTTAATTAAGAAAGGAAATAACAATAGTTTTCATTCTTTTTCTAGTGGTGATACATTGAGTATGCATAAGAACATTGCAGGGGGATAAACTGGGAGTATGGGATCAACAGATGCCCACTCCCATATATAAAACAGTTAAACAAGGATTTTCTGTGTAGTGCAGGGAACTATATTCAATATCTTGTAATAAACTATAATGGAAAAGAATAAGGAAAAAGTGTAGATATGTACATATATAACACCTGAAACTAATACAATATTGTAAATGAACCATACTTCAATAAAAAAAAAAAAAAAACACAGTATAATGTGCTTTGAAGCCAATCACTGAGAGTATGTAAAGTATCACCACCCTATCAAGGCTCAAGCTCTATACTAGATACCCCTCCTCCTGACTCTCCTGCCTCCCCGCACAGTTGAAGACAACTGTCCCCGATACAGTTAGTATAATAGCATTGTTCTAACAAACTTGTTCAAGTCCTGGCTCACTAAATTTTAGGGAAGCCGTACCATTTATCTTCAGTCTCTGAACAGATTGTCTTTGATTTACATGTTGCCTCCTAAGGAAATACATCCAAATAGGAATCAATTGAGTAAGGTTAGAAATGTTTCAAGAGAACAGATACATCTCTACTTGCTCTGCCCTAGTTCAAACTTTCACATCTACTCTTGGGGTGGGACAAATGGCAGAGAAGAGAAATCACAGAATGAAGTGAATTAGTAATGTATTTGTTGAATTTGGACAGGGAAGCTTGCCTGTTTGAAAAATTCTTGGCGAAATGTCTCATCACCCTCCTCTCTAATTGGCTGGGTAATTTAAAGTAGGCTTATTGCATTTGAATCTTCTGAATAGAGTGAGTTCAGTTCACCCTTTTGTACACGCTGGATAGCTGCATTACTGGGGGAAAGACATCCTTTTCTGCCTTATCCCTGGGCTGGATGGAGGAAGCACAGCCTTGTCTAGAAGCATGATGAGACATGATTATATCCGTTTCATACACATGAAAAATCTTTTAGCTGGAAGATTATATCAATAATTGCAAGAAATAATAAGGGAGGCACATATATGTATATACATGTGTGTATATTTAGATATTCATATGAGACGTTATGGGGGAAAATGAAGTAATTACTAACCAAAATAAAGTTTCTAATGGTCCTTTTTTTCTTCCTCTGCCTGAGTGCCCCCTCTCCACGCCCGAGACTTAAATAACTTTCTAGGTCTAGGCTCAACAAAATCCCATCCCCTTAAACAAGCCTTCCTGGACAGACTCCTCCCTCTCCCATACGTCCATGGCACCTCGTCCAGAATGCTCTTACCGCATACAGCGTGGTTTACCTTGTGTTAGAACAATCAAGATTCTGTGTCTCATTAAGGTGTGGAACTCCAGAGATCAGGGGTTGTTTCTGGGCATTGCCAGTGATCTCAGTCTAGTTTAGAAGCACCTGTGGAACTTTTTAAAAAAATGTCAATCCTAGACCAGTTAAAATCAGGGTTCCTAGGGGTGGGACTCAAACTCATTTTATTACTTTTCAAAGCTTCCTGGGAGACTCTAAAAGCAGCCAGTGTTGAGAGCCACTGTGAGTAGATATTTAAGAATTGGTGACTATGCCATAATTTGGTGCAACATCTAAAGCAAGGTAATCAGGATGTATTTTTGCCATGCTGCAGCACACGACTGCACTTGAACTTAAGCAGTTTAGGGGTTTTTTGATGGCAGGGGAGGAGGAGGGTTGGGGGAGGAGGGGATTGGTTTAATACAGCTCACTTCTGTAAAAAGGGGACTAGTTCCCAGGGGACTTTACGAAAGAGGAACCGTTGTGTGCACAGCACCTGGGAGCTTTCAGGGATGGCAGGGCTGCAGTAGCCTGGTGAATGCTTCGTAACCTGAATCCTCCCGCCCCCTCCCCGCTTTGGTGTTGTACCCTAGACCAGAGGCCTCCGACACATGGTGGAGTATCACGTCCACCTGGGGAGGTGATTCAGCAGGTTTCGGATGAGGCTTAGGAATCTAGTTCTCACAGGGGTTCCGAGTGATTCCACTTTCCCAGTGGCTGATCTGCAGCTCGGTGGAAAATCCTGGGGGTCTGGTATCATAAGCAGCGGGTCCTTTTTGTGGGAGGGGAGGATTCTTTACTAGATTGTCCCTCTTACCCCCCTATTATATAATCATATACATATTTTCTCTAGGACGTTTCTGTATGTTCGAAGTTGAGCTCCTTGTATCATCTGAAATTTACTTCTCTGGTGTGAGCAATCACACCATATAATTTTTTCCAAATGGATATTTAATGGTTCTAAAAATAATTTATTAAATAATGCAACCCTCACGCTCTGTTCTGAAGTGCCATCTCTATCCTATGTTAAATTCACATGCATAATTTGTTTCTGGCATCTTCTGTTCTTTTGATCCTCTTCTCTATTCTTGAACCAGTTACCAAGACTAGACTGTGTAATTACTCTAGTTTTAGAATATGTTTTTATATTTGTTTGGGCAAGACTTCCCTAATTATCTTCCTTCTTAAATGAGTTCTTGGCAATTCATCTTCATTTACTCTTCCAGATAAAATTTAGGATCAACATGTCAAAGTTCCAAAAGAGAATCTCTTTAGAACTTAGATGGCAGTTTTATAGGCTGTATGGAACAATTTAGGAAGGTGAAAATTTTTTATAGCCGTGTCTTTTTATCCACAAACATAATGACCATCTCTATCAGCTCTTCTTTTAGGACCATCAATAAATCCTATTTTTTCATACACAGTTCCTTCACATTTTTTATTAAACATATTACTGGTACTTTATAACTTTTGCTCCTAGTTTGAATGGGATCTTTCCTATAACCTTGTCTTTTGAAAATATTAATCATTTTTTTCATATTTTTTCTTATAATTTAATGGCTATCATGTCACAACCCACAGAATTAAAATAAGAATCTCATTTACTTGAGTATGTAGGGATTGTGGCATTTGGTTCATTCCATTTTTTAATGAATATACATTTTCTTCATTAAAAAAAAAATGAAAATACCCCCCACCAATGTCCTAGTATACTCTTTTCCTAGTTCCTTTTCTTCATTAATAGAGTGGCTTGGACCACTGGGTTATCATTTTGAAGACTCATGGCAGATGTTTGGCCCATGGGTGCAGAAGGGGCAGAAGAATCTGGACACACCCTGCGGTTGTATTTCTCAATAGATCCCTGATAGTGGCCAGATGTTCAGTGATGCCCCTTCTCTTCCTAAAGGTCTAGAGAGCACAGTTAAAAGTGAAAAAGAGGTGAGTAGTGTTGTAACTCTGCTTAGCAGAATGAGGGATTCAGAAGTGGGAGCCAGGCTTTTGCTAAGAATCTCAGTAGTAGAAAAGAATGACTTCAGGAATCAAATAATTCTAAGAACTAATTATATGAAAGTGTTTTGCAAACTATAAAGTGATATTCAAATGTGTTAGGAAGTACTAACTCCATGTGTTGTAGCTACATTTGAAAGACTTGCAGAAAATAAACAGTGCCATTGTTGGAAAAAACCTGGTCCTTCCACCCCAAGATTGTTGTCTTGGCCTTAAAGGAAGTTTTATGTGAAAGCAGAGGAAGCTGTAAGATAATTCTTTAATGCAGATATTTGTCTGAACCATGAGTAACACATAGAAAGCCTTGGGTTTCTGATACTTGGTAAATGTGCTATCTGTTCTTAGCATCCACGGGCTAAATACCCCTCCATTCCCCAAGTGAGGGCATGGGAAAATAGCGTCCCATTATTAATAATTAGTAATGTCCTATTCCTGGTACCTCTGTCTTTGCCTTTCCCTGTTATTCCTCAATCATCTTGTATTGCAGGGAATATGAAAAGCAGTGAATGGCAATCCTATTTTCTGATATTAAGAATAAAAGCTAAAGATTAATGCTTAAACAATTGGGTTCTAACAAGTAGTGGATCAAGAGTTTCATGTACAAGGAATAAGTATTCTGTGTACCCCCAAAATTACTTTTTTCATCTTCGTATTTTTACATTATATTTTGCTGCCATGAAATAAGTAGATGTGAGATTTTTTCTTGAATGTTGATTTTCTTTTTAAAGAAAAGATTAGGAGAATATAATCTATAAAAATATTGAATCACTATGTTGTGCACCTGAAACTAATATGTTTATTAATTAATTTCTTTATTGGCTGTGTTAGGTCTTCGTTGCTGTGCGTGGGCTTTCTCTAGTTGTGGCGATCGGGGGCTACTCTTTGTTGTGGTGGCTTTCTCATTTCGGTGGCTTCTCTTATTGTGGAGCACGGCCTCTAGATGCGCACAGGCTTCAGTAGTTGGGGCACACAGGCTTCAGTAGTTGTGGCACACAGGCTCAGTAGTTGTGGCACACAGGCTTAGTTGCTCCACGACATGTGGGATCTTCCTGGCCTAGGAATCGAACCCATGTCCCCTGCATTGGCAGGCGAATTCTTAACCACTGTGCCACCAGGGAAGTCCCTGATATAATATTTTAAGTAAACTATACTTCAATTAAAAAAAGATTTGGGACTTGATTTACAGCATAATGTTAGTTTCAAGTATACAAGGTAGTGATTCAAACTTTTTAGAGACTATACTCCATTTGAAGTTACTGTAAAATATTGGCTATATTCCCTGTGCTGTACAATGTATCCTGGTAGCTTGCTTGTTTGATACACAGTAATTTGTACCTCTTAGTCCCTGACCCCGAACTTGCCCCTCCTCCTTCCCTCTCTCCACTGGTAACCACTAGTTTGTTCTCTGTGTCTGAGTCTGTCTTGTTATAGTCATTTGTATTTTATTTTTTAGATTCCACATATAAGTGATAACATACAGTATTTATCTTTCTCTGTGTGATATATTTCACTAAGCATGATATTCTCCAGGTCCATCTATGTTGTTGCAAATGAACAAATTTTATTCTTTTTTCATGGCTGAGCAGTATTCCATGTATACACCACATCTTTACATAATCATCTGTTGATGGACGCTTAGGTGGCTTCCGTGTCTTGGCTGTTGTAAATAATGCTGTGTGAACATTGGGGCACATATATCTTTTTGAGTTAATGTTTTCATTTTCTTGGAATAAATACCCAGGAGTAGAGTTAGCAGATCATGTGGTAGTTCTGTTTTTTGTTTTTTGAGGCCCCTCTGTACTATCTTCCATAGTGGCTGCACCAATTTACATTCCCACCAACAGTGTACTGGGGTTCCCTTTGCTCTACATCCTCTCCAACATTTGTCATTTGTGGTCTTTTTGACGATAGCCACTCTGATAGATGTGAGGTGATATCTCATTGTGATTTTAATTTGCATTTCTCTGATGATTAATGATGTTGAACATCTTTTCATGTGCTTATTGGCCATCTGTATATCTTCTTTGGAAAAATGTCTTTTCAGGTTGTCTGCCCATTTTTTAATCAGGTTGTTTGCTTTTTTGGTATTGAGTTGTATGAGTTGTTTATATTTTGGATATTAACCCCTTATTGATCATATCATTTGCAATTATTTTCTCCTATTCAGTAGGATGTCTTTGTGTTTTGTTGACAGTTTCTTTTGCTGTGCAAAAGCTTTTAAGTTTAATTAGGTCCCTTTTGTTTATTTTTGCTTTTATATCCTTTGCCTTAGGAGACAGATCCAAAAAAATATTTCTGTGATTTATGTCAAAGAGTGTTCTGCCTATGATTTCTTCTAGGAGTTTTATGGTTTCTGTTCTTACATTTAGGTCTTTAATGCATTTTGAGTTTATTTTTGTATATGGTATGAGAAAATGTTTAATTTCATACTTTTACATGTAGGTGTCCAGTTTTCCCAGCACCATTTATTGAAGAGACTGTCTTTTCCCCATTGTGTACCCTTGCCTCCTTTGTCTTAGATTAATGGGTCCATTAATGCATAGGTTTATTTCTAGGCTCTCTGTTGTATTCCATTGATCTATGTTCTATTTTTGTGCCACTACCATATATTTTGATGACTGTAGCTTAGTAATATAGTCTGAAGTCAGAGAGTATGATACCCGCAACTCTGTTCTCTCCAAGATTGCTTTGGCTATTCAGAATCTTTTGTGTTTCCATACAAATTTTAAAATTATTTGTTCTAGTTCTGTGAAAAGTGCCATTAGTATTTTGATAGGCATTGCATTGAATCTGTAGATTGCCTTGGTTAGTACAGTCAGGCCGCTGTTTTCTTGATTGTCCTTCTTTTCTTCATAAAAAGTTAAGCATTTTAGAAATTTTTCCCCCCAAATAAATTGCTTCAAACTATTTTGCAAGCTGTGGTCATAGCTCTTCAATATGAAAATAAATGAATTGATAAAAATGACATGCTAGTTTGTATTCTTGGACCTTTAGTGTCTGTTAATTTTTCTTGCCTATTAACTGGCTACTCTCAAGGCTGCTTGTATTTATTGAATCTAAATATTCTTATAAGACTTTTCTGAAAAACCTCCTTGATTTTTATCCCAAAATAAAAATTAAGCATTATAAAGTTAGTTTCAATTTTAACTTAATATATCCAAATAAATTAGAAGAAAGAAGAAAAGGGACAGTTACTTGCAAAGATGATTATAAGTACATTATTCACTCCTGTCATTTGATGGTACACAGTAAAAAGGCAGTGAGTGAGGTCATAGAGACCCACCCCAAGCCTGACCTTTTTCCATCTTGGCAATTTTCCTCTTGCTTCCAAAGGTCCACAGAAATTAGACTATCTAGAGAAAATGTAACAAGGACACAGCATTTCAGGGAATTCAGCCTCACTGAAACAGGTTTTATGTGAAAGATTTGCTTTCCTTAATTTTCACGTTAGGCTAGATTTTAAAAATTCTTAATAGAGAAGGCCTTTGAGTGATGTGTGAAGGCAGAGAAAGCCTCCTTTTTCACCTTTCAACTTTGCCCTGTCCACCTACCCCTTTACTTCCACCTTGCACCTCAGGCTTCTGTGCTCACCTCTCTGTATCCTTGGCACTGAGTTTGAAGCTCTCGTTCCGAAGAATACAGCAATGGCCTCTTCTTCCTTTGAAGAAAGATACTTTGAAAGTCCAAGTACATTTATTCCCACTCAACTAATGTAAGTTCCATACACTGAATTCCATTATGCATATTTTGATTTTGGTTGCTCTGTATTCAAATTACAACTTTCTCCAGGTGAACGTATTGGGGGGAAACTCTCTAAGTTGACCAGGAAGTTGCCTGGAGAGGCAAAGAGAAAAATAGATGAATCAAAATAAGGAATGCCTGGGAAGGGAGCCTAAAGTCCTTAGACCCATCCTTGAGTGTTTGCTGGGAGAGGCATTGGCCTGGAGGTCAAAGGAAGGCTGGACAACTTGAGAAATATCAAGTCCACATTACAGAATAGGTCTTGTCAAAATTTTTCCACCTCAAGTAACCAAGTTACTTTCTATCTCTGGCTCCACTTGATAACCAGAAAGTCAATTGAACATTTGATTAGAGAACCAGTCACAGGGGAACAAATGTCTCTTATTACACAAAAAATCTACATTAGAGCACAATTAATTCACAACCACTCATTAGGCCCACTGGAGAGGAAGACCTTGAAAGACTGCAGTCTAGCAAGGAGTGATAAAATGGAAGTTGAGTGTAATACCGATCATTGCTAGTTCAAGATGTGTACAATGTTATTGACATTTAAAAATCAGGGTGCTGTCCTTATTAAGTGTCTATATTTTAAAATGTGATTTATGCCCTGAGGGCCACCTGCTCCCTACACCCCAGAGCTTCCTAGCCAACTGGCCAGGGGCCAGTCCCGCCAACAGTGCACCCACACTAGTTGCTCCGCTGCAACATAAGGGCCCACCCAGTCCATGTAGGGAGCACCCCCAGTGCATGTGGCTCTGATGACCAGAGGAGAGGATGCTGCTGGGCCCCAGAGGAGGCCTCCTACATAAGGCCCTTTCTCCAAGATCAGAAAACACAACTGACTGACCTACCACAGAGAAATAAATACCAAGAATTGGGCAAAATGAGGAGACAGAGGAGTATGTTCGAAACAATAAGGCAAGATGAAACCTCAGAAAAGAATTATACAAAAGTGGAGATAAGCAACCTACCCAATTAAGAGTTCAAGGTAACCGTCATAAAGGTGATCATCCAACACAGGAGAAAAGTGGGTAAACATAGTGACAGTTTCAACAGAGAGACAGTACAGAGGAGATCCAAACAGAGCTGAGTAAGAGAATAACTGGAATAAAAATGATGATGAGATTTTCATAGCTGCACTCCTGCGTTTGGTCCTCTTGCATGATCTTTCCCCTGGCATCCTCAATTTGTAGCCACAGGGTTTTTGGGGGACCTTGCCCCTCCTACCAGTGGGAAGTGATTACAGGTTAGAGGGGGTCGAAACTCCCCCACCATCATTCCCTGGTCAGCAGGCCAGGTGGGAGCTAAGCACGACTTGGGGAGCAGAGTTGGCTCAGTGTTTTATGAAATGAGCTTGGGGGAGGGGTTCTGAAAACACAGAGGAAACAATTTTCTGTTTCCCAGTTCCCACTTCATAATTCAGCAGATGGTGTGCCTTCACGGATTGATCATACAGCCTTCTCACTGACCAACAGGTTGAAAAAGTTTGCTTGGCACAGATCTGGGAGTCAGGAATGTACTGTGTGCCGAGTACATTTCAACTCCTCTTTGAAGCAAAAGGAAAGTTTCAACACTGATCTAGTTTACGTGGCTACTGTAAAATATTCCTGTTAGTGAAAATAGAAATTCGGTTGTAAATAGAAGAGGCTACCAAACTCCTAAATCATTTATTAATTTTTTTTTCAAACTTCTAAACTTCGTTCCATTTGCTTTGCCTCACAA
Source organism: Hippopotamus amphibius kiboko (assembly GCF_030028045.1). Lineage (NCBI taxonomy): Eukaryota > Metazoa > Chordata > Mammalia > Artiodactyla > Hippopotamidae > Hippopotamus > Hippopotamus amphibius. Next base: position 201,028,019 of record NC_080187.1, on the reverse strand, counting down.
TGCAGTTGTTGCTATGAGGCTGCTTGAGCTACACCTAGTAGCTGAATCTGCAAATACCACAAAGCTGTACTTCCTTCAGAAGGATTTAGTTTGATTAATTTACACTCCTGGGTGATTTTTCTCTTTTGAGTAGGAGGGAAGAAACTAGCATAATTTAACCACATTACCCACATCATGGATGGGGAAATGTAAGGAGTGTGTGTAAGTGATTTATTTGCCTTATTACTTAAGTGAAGATGTTTCTAAGCTTAGGTTTTACCTTGTTCTGTAAGAACTTTATGAGCAAGATATTTTAGATTATGTGTAGTTTGATGTTCTTTGAAGTCTGGTACTGTAGGCTAAAGCTCTATTTTCTGCCAAATGTGAAATAGTAGAGCAGAATAAAACCATGTGCTGTCTTTATATTATAAAAATTGTATCTGGTGGGTGTTCATGTTTAGAAAAATCATCAAACTCACCATTTATAAATGCAGATAACACAACTCTTTGCCAAATAAAGTTGATTTCATCACAACTGCTTGCCTTTGTGTGTTTTATTTTCATATCTGTAGTAAACTCAGTTTGGTTATACTTAAAAACTATTCAGTGGAAATTTGTAGTATGGAGGCTGGCTCTTGTAATTTTAGAGCAATTTCCTCAGTTTTCACATCTGTAAAGTGGAAATGTTCCTAATATTCATAATAATCATTTCCTGGAGTTGTTATAACAATCACATCAAAGTATCTGGAAGTATATTGTGAGCTGTAAAAAAAAATTTAATAATTGTAAGGATTTTATAAGCATGGATTTGCTGTAAAACAAGAGTTCTTAGGAATATGCTATATGAATTACTGGAGGTACCAGAGAATTTTCCAGATGGTCCAAACCTTTGTCCAAAATACAAGTCCTATTAAAGACATTTTAAAAATAAAAACGCTTGTCATGGTATCCCCAGATCTAGATTTAAAAGGACATTAGTAAACATTGATTTTTTTTTTAATCCAAAAAAAAAAAGCTTTAAGATTTTCTTTTGTTTTGGTATTTGCTGGGTGTAATTGGGAAGAGGGGTAGGAGTCACTACAGGACTGATCCTTTTGTGTCATCAGAGAGACTGCCACACCACGGAACCAGGACATTATCATCTGAGAAGACACTGGAAGCATGTGTGCAGACAAGCACTGCATATATTCTAAATGGCACTTGTAACATTCCGCCACATAAATTAGGGCTACATATGATTTCACAGGATGAGAGTTTTTCCCCACCATTCTCAAAGGAAATCATTCAAATTTATTAGTCCCCCCCCCCCCACATTGTACCAGCCAAAGTTTATTAGTAAATAAATACTCAGGCTGTTGAAAAGTGGCTGTTCTCTGGGGCGTGGAGTGTAATATAATTTTAAGTGCAAGTGCATCCTAGCCTCCAAGTAGCCAGGAAAAACAGGTGCTGGACTTCAAAGAGATCTGGAAGCAATCCTGGCTAGGTGTCCTCTCCTTTTCCAGCCCTGATCATCATGTGGCATGTGCATGGGACCGCAGGAAAAAAAGTAGCCCACTTGCAGAACCAAGTGGATTTTTTGTTATTCATCACAGATCTGTTGATGCGAAAAACATGCTCTCCTGATGTGGCCACTGAATCATCACTTGCTTCTTTCACAATCCCTAAAATCTTGTATTCTGGTGGTATTTGGCCAATCTCATCTCAAATTTCAGCAGCCCACGCTGGCCAGTGAAGTGTCTGAAAATGTTTTCAAGTATCAGTAATTTCAACAAACTCTTTGACAGTCCACCCGCACAGTGCATATCGAGAATAGTACATAAATTCACCAAGTTGTGCCACATCTTGTTCTTGTTTCTTTTTTCATTTTAATGTCAAGTTTGTACATTGTTTACTAATGAAAGTATAAAGCCATGAGCTATACAAGGAATGAATAAAGAGGATTCTGAGTAGGCTTGTGTCCCAGGTGAATGCCTTTGTTTTTTTTTCCTTTCATAGTTTGACCTGTTGTGGTGTGAATATTCTCTTTGATTGTATTACATTTTTCTTATGAGATATTAAAGATGGTTAAATCTTTATACTAACAAATGTGTTAAGACTTCCTCAGCAATATTCACAGCAAGGAGGTGTTAGTGGATGTGGGTTTTTTTTTTTCCTTTTTTTTTTTTCAAATTAGCTTCCTTTGAAACTTAGTAATTTCCTTCCAGGTTTCTGAAACTGTCACCCATAGGTGATGTGTATGGGTGGGTGGAGCAAAATGATGGAGATATTTGTGCCAACCTGATAAGTCAGTAATTCCAATAGTCAGTGTTAAAGAGTTGGCAAGTTTCTCTCAGATTCCCTGCTATTTTTGACCCGCCAACTGTGCGGAAAGACCTGGCAGCGTGACAGGAAGGGGCTGCTGCCTCTGCCAAGTGATTTCTGTGCAGTCAACTTACGGAGACCTAACAGACTTTGGAGAATATTTGGATGAAGTTGATGGCAGTTTTATTGCTACCATCTGATATGCTTTGGGGCTGTAGCAGTTTCTGCCACTTTGTGACCAAGAGGAAAAAAATGCCGTTGCCATAATGGAAAAAGTTGACATTCGGTAGCAGTTTCCTATTTCATCTCAGAAACCATCTAACATGTCTCATTTTGAAGAGCAAAGCACTCTGTTGATGTCGGTTGGCTCCGAGACATTGATTACTTATTCTAATTTGAAACGATATGGTCCATCATGAGAAAGAGCAAGGGGAACTGTGGGAAGGGAGCAGTGTGGGGGTATGTGGAGGTCCCCTTGCCCCGTTTCCATTTGGGCTTTACATTCCCGCCCCACTGTGGGCCCGAGGGAGGCAGAGGGTCTGTCTCGTTTACCACTTTTTTTCTCCAGAACTTAGTGCAGCGCCGGGTGTAGAGTAGGAGCTGAGTTTCTTGAACAAATAAATGAATGAATTGAGTAAATGAAAAAGTAGAAAGGACATTCTGGGAGCAGTTGCAAGAATAAGCAATTCATATAATGAATGGCATTTTGTGTAGTGTTTTCTGGTTGGTTGGTTTTCAAAGGCCAAGAAGTATAGGGAAAATCTCAGCAGACCCTGGTCTTTATACAGTTGTTGTTTACTTAGGATGCGCTCACTCCGTCCACGTCCTTTCTCCATCCTGGCACCTCTCATGTTGTGTCTTGGGTGTCACCATCGGCCACCACTTTGTGCCCTCGTTGCTGCTGTTCCCTGCTCCTCAGAGGTACCCAGTATTGGTGGACATTTGGATGACTTCCATTTTTGTTAAACACTTCTGCTGGTATTCCTGTCAAATAGGTTCTGTGAGGCAGGATTTGCTGAGTCTCGCCTGTGACACTTTTTTTAGAAGCTCCATAATTGACTTCCGGAAAGATTTTGCCAATTTACATGCTCACCGTGGGCATAAACAAGTAGAGAGTTATGAAAATAAGGTAACATTTTGGAGTTATTGGAGGATAATTCCAAGTAACTAGAAACTAACTGCCTGTAAACTCACAAAAATTTTGAGGACAAGAGATTCTTTATATTTTTTCTTCTCCACCGTACAGTTAACTGATGAATGTAATTGGTCTCTTGAGTCAGGAAGTCTCTTACCTTTTATACGTTTGCCCATTACCTTAGGCATTTATCTAGGGGGTTTCAGAGAAAGAAAAAGTAGCTCTTTTCTATGAGGATATACTGGTTCCAAAGTGTTTGCTTAGATACACACCGGAAGCTCAGTAGGTATTTATTGAACTCATTCTTGTGGTTCAGCTTTCAACTACTAACATAGCAATAAAGGGGGAAAAAAGCAAGAAAACTAGAGGCTGACATTAAGGCAGAAGGGAGTACCTCTAGAAGGAAGTGGGAAACCAGATTGCTCAGAGGAAGAAGGACATGGTCCCGATAGGAAATTGGTCTAATGTGTGTGGTAGGGTGGGAGTAGTAGCAGGAAGTCTTAGTGTAGAAAATTGGTAAGTGGATGCACTATATTAGAAAGGAGATAGTGATGCAGCTGGATAGTTAAAGCAGAAACTTATAAGGCAAGATGTGGAATAGGAAAAGAGGATTTTGGAATTTAAAAGAAATGTGGCATTTCTTAGTAGATTGTACTTAGGTTGTCGAGGTCACTATGTATGGCCAGTCCAGATAAATAAGACCACCAAGTCATCATGAAAAGGAAGGAAGAATTGGGGACTCATATCTCTGCCCAGCTTAGCTCATTTTTAGGGTACAACTGGAGGGGGTGGAGGGATATGGTTAGGTTTGTCTACATGATGGGAAATAGCTGATTAAAAAGCGATCTGGAGCTATTCTTTTTTTAATTTATTTATTTATTTATTTATTTTATTGGCTGTATTGGGTCCTTTTTTGCTGTGCATGGGCTTTCTTTAGTTGCGGTGAGTGGGGACTACTCTTCGTTGTGGTCTGCGGGCTCCTCATTGCCATGGCTTCTCTTATTGTGGAGCATGGGCTCTAGGCGCATGGGCTTCAGTAGCTGCAGCACATGGGCTCAACAGTTGTGGCTCAGGGGCTCTAAAGCGCAGGCTCAATAATTGTGGCGCACGGGCTTAGTTGCTCCGAAGCATGTGGGATCTTCCTGGAGCAGGGATCGAACCCGTGCCCCTTGCATTGGCAGGCGGATTCTCAACCACTGCACCACCTAGGAAGCCCTGGAGCTATTCTTGACAATCAAATTGGCTGCATTCAGTAGAATGCCAACAAAGTCAATTCCTGAAATCTGTTCTGTGGTAACATAAGTGATGGGGAAGTTTAGTTTATGTGGCGTTAGCATTAGATAGGTTAATGACAGTTCTGCTGTGGGTTTACAGGACAGGGACTACTACAACTAGAAATACGTGTAACTAGACTGCTGGTGCCATTCGGGTCCATCTATATTCTAAAGAGGCTGAACATCACCTCCCCAGTGACCACCGAATATCGGCAGTCCTGCATCAGTACTCACTCATTCGGGTCTGTGAGTCATAATGGGAATATTGAGTTTATTTATTTATTTTTTCCCCAATATTTATTTATTTACTTGGCTGTGCCGAGTCTTAGTTGTGGCAGGCAGGCTCCTTAGTTGTGGCATGCAAAGTCTTAGTTGCAGCATGCATGTGGGATCTAGTTCCCTGACCAGGGATTAAGCCTGGGCCCCCTGCATTGGGAACACAGAGTCTTAACTGTTGCGCCACTAAGGAAATCCCTTGAGTTTGCTTTGAATTTTGAGAAAGTAAATGTGTTTGTAAGAGCTATAGAAAAGCCCAGGATTTGTTTCCACTAAATTAACTACATTCTTGGACACTGTAATCCTGTCACACACTCTGTCTCACAAGAGAAGTAGCAGCAATTAGAAGACTTCGAATTCTTTACTCGTGACTTTGAGGCAGGTGATTTAACCTCTCTGAGAACACAGTTCCTCATCTGCAAAATGGAAATAATGTCTACTTCCAGTCACAGGGTTGTTTGAGGGCTCAAAATGGTAAAGGAGATAAAAGCTTAAGTACCGCAAAATTGTCAGGCACTTTTTCATTTTAAATTAATTTGTATTCATTATGTCAGTTTTTTGGGTTTTTTTGGTTTTTTTAATCAGGGACTTAGATTCTAGGCTAAGAAAGAGAGCTGTTAGCTTCATCCCATGTGAATTAGCCCTGGTTTATCCTTACTTTAAAGTTAGTCTTTGTGTTTCCTTCCACCTCTTTTTGAGCATCACCCCATCCTTCAGTAATAAAATAGAGCTGCAAATAGTTGAAATTAAAGAGTTGTTTATAAACCTGGAACTAGCTACAGGTAAAGAGAAACGCAATTGGATTAAAATAACTCATGAAAATGACCCCCAGGTATAGCTCTAACAGGATTATTTAAATTTTTTTAGGGGTGTGCTATTGACTGTTAATCTAAATAAATTTCAAATTGTGGAAGATATGACGTATTGATAATTTGAGACTCAAATTGCTTTTCGGCTCAGTGTTTTTGGGGATAAAGGAATGATGTGTCTATACCGTTTCCCATTAAGAAACAATTTGGGGCTGACATTGACAATCAAATTGATTGCGATCCATCCAGGAGGAAGTCTTGTCATTTGTATATATGGTACCACCTCCTCCACCTCTGTCCTAAAACGAGGGGCGATTACTGAGTTCTAAAGTGTTCTGACGTGTTGCTGACCTCTAATTACGCATATCGGTGTTCTTCCTTTAGCTCAAGGATGTGCTTCTATTAGCTGTAGATTGGAGTTTGAAAAGAAAGGTGGATGTGATGTAAAAGACTTGCTCCTTCTCCAGATGTTTCAGTCTCCTCACAGTGCTTCCACAATACAGTGAACACAACGGTGGACTGTGCAAGGATGCACTCATACCTTTTGGCATTTTCCTCAATTTGTCCTTCTACATCAGTCAACGAACTTCCGTAAAGAACCAGCTAGAAAATATCTTAGTGGACCATACGGCCTCTGTCGCGGCTTCTCAACTCTGCCATTGTAATGAAATCAGCCATAGAGAATGCATACATGAATGAGTGTGGCTGTGTTCCAATAAAACTTTATTTACAAAAACAAGCAGTGGGCCATTTGAACCACAGGCTGTAGTTTGCTGACCCCTGTTCTACATCATTCCCATAAAGATAGGACAGATGCACTTACAATATTAAATGAATGCATTTATTAATTTGGGGTATTAATTTGCAAATACCCTAAAGTTGAATCAAAGATAGATTTTTCAAAGTTTGTTTAGAAATTTACCTATGAAAACCTGTGTTATCACAATAGTTAGTTCTTTACACTATACATTTGACCCTTGAACAACACAGGTTTGAACTGCATGAGTTCACTTATACCTGAAATATATATTTTTTTGATAAATATATTAGAACATTTTCTGGAGATTATTGACAACTTGAAAAAATTTGCAGATGAACTACATAGCCCACAAATATCAAAAAAAATTAAGAAAAAGGTATGTCATGAAGGTATAAAATATATGCAGATACTAGTCTACTTTATCATTTATTACCTTAAAATATACACAACACTGTTACAAAAAGTTAAAATTTATCAAAACTTATACACAAACACAGACCACACATGGTGCCACTTGCACTTCAGAGAAACGTAAAAAATGTGCCTTATTCAATCATAACTGCATAAAATTAAATGTACTACAGGCTGAACTACTGTAATAATTTTGTAACCAGTGTTAATCGGCTATTTATATTACAGGTAAGCTTCCAGTCAGCAGTAGGCTATTCCTAGTTAAGTTTTGGGGGAGTCAAAAGTTATACATGGATCCTTGACTCTGCAGGGGTCAGCACCCCTCACCCCCAAGTTGTTCAAGGGTGCCCTCTAGATTGAAATAGTCTAAGGCCTGGCAACAGACTTTAGGAATATTCACTTTTTTCAAGTAGTTACTTTTTCTCAGATACTTTTTCAAGTATTTACTTTTCTACACGCTTAGTCTAGCGTTTTTCACAGTGCCCTGTCATTTTAAATTAATGCCGTGGACCTAATGCCAACTATATACTGTTTAGCGAGAAATGGGTAAAAAAGGGAGAGCTAGGAAGGGCTGCAAAAGGGAAGTTTACCTTAAGTGATCCTTGAAGTCAACATCAGATGCCTTGAGAAAGGAGCCACCGCTGCTTGATTTTTAAGATCCTCAATTACAGTACTTTGATTCTTAACTTTAAAAAAAAAATTCTCCTTCAACCATTTCAAGCCATGTGGAATATCTATTACTGCTTAGGAATTTACTGTGGTTTTTCATTGATCGCAGCCCCAGACTCTGGAATATGTATTAATTTATTTGGGCAGAGAGTGTAGGAATCCACATGCAGAGTAAAGTGAACTTTCTGCTGAAGCAGAATATTGAAGCTGGGAATGATTAATTCTTCAAAAACGAACCATCAACATTAATAAATGTTGAATTCTAAGACGGTTATTATGCAGTTTGCTTTTTAAAGTACTGAGGTATTCTGACCAAGTTCCCATTTAAAAGGGAGGGTTTTTTCCCACCATGAACAATATTTGTTTAGAGTCATTAGTTAATTATTAATCTGCGTTCCAGTGTTACATGTTTGAAATACCAGTCCTCCCTGTCTGTGCTGGATTTGATCTCATGCTGTAGTCAGTAGAGGGTTCTGGGAAGTGGGAATGACTGTGGTTTGCTCTTTTAAAGACCTTTTAGAGAGAATCAAAAAGCCTTGGTTATACAGGAAGGAGGCCTGCCTAGTGTTTGACAGCTGGCAGTTTCCATATCGAGTTATGTGATGCCATGAACTTGGAAGGAACACTAAATTGTGGGAACGTTTGGGTGGGCTTCCTCCTCCCTCTGATTTGCAGACATCTTAGAATGTCCTTCAAAGTGTTTCTGCAGCTCTTTTGAACAGATGTCAAAATCTCTTTTGGTTTGGATCTACCCCAGATATTTATATTCTTTGGTCCGTTTTCTTCCAACAGTGCACATTTAGCTTTGCTATTGGGGCATCCAAAGAACTGGATTGGTCATAAGATTCTAGGGAGCTCTGCCCCTGGCTTCACATCACAGCTGTGGCACAGTGGGTAAGTCACTTAACCTCTCTGGTTCCCTTGAATGGAGGTTATGACAGTATGTACATCCCAGTGTTGCTTGAGGATTAAAAGGAATAACTTGTGGGACCTGGCATGAGGTTTCCTCCACTAGAATGTAAGCTCCTTGGGGAAGCTGTATTCCCAGTGTCCATAGCAGTGCCTGGCACACAGTGGGAGCTCAATAAATATTTGCTAAGTACATTCATACTGAGCACTCAGTAAATGTTAGTTATTACAGTCATTATTGATAATATCCTCACACTTATTATTACTTATGTTAGCTTCAGACTCAGATTTCGATTCCCTCCTTACCATCTGCTGGTGACCGGAACCTTCATGAAGCAGCTGTGGTGTCAGCAGAGCGCTGGGTTCAGATCCTGATCTGCCCTGATTAATTAAGTGCAAGAGTGCTTGATCTCTCTGAGCCAGTGTCTTCATCTGTAAATTGGGATAATAGTGCCCCCTCACAGGATTTGTGGGCACTGTGGTCATAAACAACCCTGGTACCTGCTCCTTTCCTCATTTCTCGGATGTTCACATGCCCTAACTGCTTCACCCTGCAAGTGCTGTAAACGCCACACTGGAGGCCATTGTGGATTGCCCAATGCATGGAGGTCTAGGGAGGTCCTTTCCCCAGGGAACAGGCATGTTGAGAAGGTTAATCAAGTGGCCAGATTTCCTCTCCACGTGGCTCAGAACCGCTGTGTTTTCATCAGGCTCATCTCCGGACAGTTGAAATTGTGTCTGTCCTTTCAGTTTCCATGATCTGTCTTCATAAGATATTCACAATAATGCTACTTCATGTTCTGTGGATTGAAGAGATACCAAAAACAACACCCTAGCTGGGGGTTCACAGAGGTTGTAAAATGAAGTTTCTGACATCCTTCCCAACACCCCTTTGGTTCAGTGTCTGGTCAGTCGCCAGCCCCACGCAGGTCGATTCCTTTCCAGAGCTCAACGTCTTGACGATTTGAGTCTGGGAATGGAATCAAGTTCTCTTCCCACCTATGGAATCTCTCTTCCAGGCCCTGGGAGGTAGCCCAGGTCCAAGTTGAAGCCATTTCCCCAATGCAAGAAAATGCACAGCTGTGCTCCTACCGCTTTGATTTGAGCAAAGGCCAAATTCCACAAGGCCTATTAGTTCAGGGGTGAACTTTCTCTCACCCTCTCTACTGGTACCTCTGTCACCTGGCCCTGTGCCTGCTGGGTTTAGTGCGACAGAATCAGCACTGTCACCATCGCAGCTGCTCCTGCTGGTACCAGCCCACCAGCACCTCGGTTCCACCACCCCGCTCCCTCACCTTTAGAGGCAGGAACCTCCGGGAGGCTTTGCCTTTTCCTCCTGTGTCTCTTTTCAGCAACGGGTGAGCTCCGGCATTCCTGCCTGGAGTGCCCGTGCTCAGGCCCACCTCCTTCTCTGTCAAGAGAGCTCCCATAGTGCTGGGGAGGGACGGGGAAGAGGGTGTCCTTGTGCCTAACATTCCTTTGCCTTCTGGCCCAGGATGTGTCTGGACATGGCAGCCCAACCCAGCCTTTCCCTGACTTCACTCTTTCCTTCACACGCCACATCCAGCCATGTGCATGTCTTCTACTCATAAAAACACAGCACATCTGACAGCTCTGTGTCACTCCATAGCTGCCACCCTAATTCGCAGACCACCGTTGCTTACCTAGAATGGTGCAGAATATTCCTCATTGGTCTTCCTACCTCCATAGTTGCCCCCTGAATTCTCCACAGAGTGTACTGCTTTTAAGGTAAGTAAAGGCAAATATTTATATAATGCTTACAGTGTGCTAATATATAAAGTAATATTTAGGACTAGATTTCCTTTAAAATATTTACAAAATAGCATAAACAGGCATCGAGTGTGGCAGTGCCGAGCGGAGACCCGGGGCTGCACTTGTACTGGGTGCTCGGGGACCCGAGGCAGAGCCTTGTGCCCCACAAGGTGGAGGACCAGACCGGGGACTCCTGCACAGAGCTGTGTGCTCCATGAAGGAGTCAAGTGGGAAAATAGCTTCCCTCTAAAAGGCCATGGTATTTCCTTCTACGGAGACTCCATGCAGTAAGCGCCACCCAAGTTCCAGTTCCTGAGGGTACGTGTAGATGATTGCTCAGTCCGGGTGCTTGCGACCTTCCTACTCTCCCCTCCTTGGTCCCCTGAGGAGTTCCCTGACTTGCTGTTTACAAACCGTTTTTACATCTCTGGGAGGTGGGCAGGATCTGGGCCACTGGGCCAGTAAGAGGTAGAATCTGAACTGGATGCTTTTGAGTCATTTTCCAGCGTCCTTTCTACTATATTGACGAAGGGAGGAATTTATGTAGTGATCACACCTTTAATTAAAGCATAGCTATAAAATATACTAGTAGCAATGCATATTTTTATTATTTTTTTTTTTAGATGAGTTTTGTGTGTGTGTTTTTGTTTTTTTGTTTTTGTTTTTGGCTGCACCTCGTGGCTCGCAGGGTCTTAGTTCCCCCCGACCAGGGATTGAACCTGGGCCCTTGGCAGTGAAAGCACCAGTCCTAACCACTGGACCGCCAGGGAATTCCCAACAATGCATATTTTAACACAAAAGAAAGGTCCATAGGCAAAACCAGAAAGATAAAATCATAAACATGTAAATCCATTGTGTAGGGGTCATTTAGCCTCAGAGGATTATTTAAAAACCAACAGATACCACCCATTGATGGTGGCATTGAAAAACATCTTGTGATTTTTAAATTGAAAGGTGGGTTCAGGCTGACCACCCAACGAGTTCTGTGCAATTTTCCAGAGGAAGTGAGAATTATTTGTGTATTGCGAGAAAGACATAGCTGTCTGGGTTTTTCTTTTTTCCATATAAGCACCTGATAATGAAAAAATGTACCCAGTAGAAGAGGAACCAAACCTTTGAGTTTGATTCGAGTTTGGTCTTTAAAGTATCCAAGGTCATTTAGAATGTGTGATGACTTTTTTCTTCCCATTACTTTGAAAGTTCTATTTGTTGTGCTTTGAGAAGATTCTTGATGCCTCCACATTCTGATTCACTGGACAGCCCTGGTCATAGAGGTCAGAGCTGGAAAGGGCTGTGAGGGTCCATCCATGTCCCCCATTCGACAGGTGAGAAGATCAAGGCCAGATGCTGAGAGCCCAAAGACTTGCCTAAGCTAATATAGGGTCATGACAGATGCAGTGCAAAGAGACACCAAGTTTCCACACTCAGCAGCTTTTCCCCAGCCTCAATCAGTTTAAGAAGCAAATACTTGTTTAATTTTAACCAATTTAATTAATTTACCAAAAAATGAGGGAATGCTAGATTAGTTTAAAAAATAACTGTTAGTATGCTTTCATTTTAAAAAGCTTACAAAGTGATTGGACATGTACATTTTAGTACTTGCTTTCTTTTTCTTTTTTTTTGGATGCACCACATGGTGTGTGGGATCTAGTTCCCTGACCGGGGATCGAACCTGCGCCCCTGCATTGGACATGTGGAATCTTAACCACTGGACTGCCAGGGAAGCCCCAGTACTTCTTTTCTGAAGGATATGTTATTAGATTGCTCTATCAAACTCTAGGAAATCCTGAGCTGAAATGGTAAATCATCTCCACTAAGAGTTTATCTCTGTGCTGTGTGCTGGTCAGCTGATCTCACACCCTGCTGACTGGGACTCACTACAGGAATTTAAGGCCTTCAGTCAAGCTTTGATCATTTCCACAAAATCCCTGGTTATGTAATTTGGAGACTTTTTTTTTCCCCTAATAGAAAAGGACAATTGAATTAGTTTAGATGGTGAAACCCTGCTGAAGGGGAAGATAGTTCCCCAGGCTAAAATCATATCTTTGCAAAAAGCCTTAGAATGCTAAAAAGAAAAGCAAATTCAACTATTATTTTAAATAATAATAATAAATAATAAATTTTGTAACTTGCAGTTGAGATAATCTGGATTCTCCTCAAGGCCTTCTTTACTCCCTGTTAGAAGTAAGGCACTTAGGAGTCTTTTAACATCTTTAAGACATAAGACTCCTTCTTACCCCTAAAGTTTACTCAACAGTGTGACCGAAGTAGGTGCAGCATTTGGGCGTTGGTTCAACCAATAATTCTGAGGCTCTGCTCTGTGTTGCTTTCTGTGTGAGATGCTTAGATAGGAATAAACAGGCAGGACATAGCTCTCTCCTACCTTGCTTCAGGGAGAAGAACATTCACCTTGAACTTGGGAAGCTCTATGTGTCAGCATCTCCGAGATGCTCCTTCCCCACCTTTTCTCACCTTGAACCAACCTAGATTCTCCAGCTCTCCTGACCACTCCCCCAAACCTGCCCAATTCGCAAAATGAGACAGCCTGATTTTCTAAAACAAACTATGCTGTCTTATACAATTCAGAATTTAATTGATATGACCAACACTTGCACTTTTGTGTGTTCACAGACGAGGGACACTGCTTAGTAAAGACTGGGTTTTCTAACAGTTCGGATGTCACATACTCTACCTCGTTGTCCACATAGATATATGTACTTTGTGCCGTGTTCTTCGACCTCAGAAAATCTAGTTACCCTACCTTCTCCCATCTAAGCCTCCTTTTCCTATTTATGATTTGTGGCCAAAGTGGGTCCTGCCCTCTAGGACTGAGGCCACGTGGAAGGATGCCCCACTTCATTCAGATGTGCAGGTGGGAAAGGGGAGATTCCTTCCCTCACCCCTTTAGGTCTTAACCTCAGAGGTCTCTAGGATTTTGTTTTCATCCTGCTTTTGGGAGCTTCCTCTGTCTCCAGGCAGCCAGCAGGGGCTCCTAGGGTCGGAGAAGTCACGGTACAGGGAAGTCTCTTTGTAGCTCTGAACTCAGACTCAGAACACCAGAGCCCTGAAAGCTTTTAGTAATAATAGGAGGTGACGACCCCCAGATGTTCTTGTGGGCCAGCCAGATCCCAAGTCTGCTACTTTGCCTCCATCTCGAGGCCCCCTCCCTGCTAGGACCCCCCAGCCACACACCAGTGCTGAGGCAGTGCACACAGCCCTTCTCCTTAGCACCCTCCATTCTTGAACAGGAATTTTAATTCTCATGTTGAAGCTGTTTGTGTATCATGTTCAGAAATGAGCACATTTCATCAAAACTGTCTCCGTCGGTTTATTTTCTGTCAACCTTATTTCCATGTTCTGTTGCCACTGATTTTTCAGAAGCACCATTTAAAATGTATATTTAGGAAAGAAAAATGCTGTTAACGAAAAAGAGACATGTCATCAATGGTAAGATACACTCTGATTTCAGCTATGCTAAAATGCAAAAACCAAACAGCGTGCTTCCCCTGCTCCCCCTCCCCACCGCTGTGCTTCTTGGAATCAATAAAATCTGGGTGAGGACTCGATTAGATTTCACTTTCCCTCTGACAGAGCTACTTAGGTGGTTAAAATAGCCAGGTAAGCAGGACCATTTCCTTCCAGCCCATTGCCGGCTCTCTTGGCTTCCTTCTAAGCCATGCTAGGTAAGCATTTTGAACTTGAAACATACTTGACTGTTCTCTCAAATGGTCTGGATTGTTTAACCACAAAAGTTTGGGGCTTTTATGTCTAAAAGTGCTGTGGGTTTCTTTTTTAATTTCACTTTTCAAAACTAAGAAATAGCTTGTAAGATCACAGTTGTCAAAACTATTTGTAGGTATCGATATAGCTTCACTGGGACTTCCCTGGTGGTCCAGTGAGGAAGACGCTGCGCTCCCGATGCAAGGGGCCTGGGTTTGAGCCCTGGTCAGGGAACTAGATCCTGCACGCATGCCGCAACTAAAGATCCCGCATGCTGCAAATAAGACCCCGTGCAGCCAAGATAAATGAATGAATGAATAAATATTTTTTTAAAAAGATTAAAAAAAATACAGCTTCACTGTGACAGTTTACTAAGCTGTAAAGGTGGCATTAAGGACACCTTTTCTCAGAGGAGTCCAGTAGTGTCATCCAGGGAGAGAATGGTAACATTGAGAAGTGACCAGTGAGGGGGAAAAAAGGCAGGAAGTTAAGAGAGGTCTGGCTCAGTGCTCTTATGTTGCAGTTTTCCCTTGTCCACAAATCCTTCTGACAATTTCTGACAGTATTCTTGAATACGTGATTAAGAACTCACTGTCTCAGAAGGGAGCCTGTTTATTTTTGAACAGCTAAACTTACTAGAAATGTAAGGGCGGGCTTCCTAGGTGGCGCAGTGGTTAAGAATCCCCCTGCCAATGCAGGGGACACAGGTTCAATCCCTGCTCCAGGAAGATCCCACATGCCGCAGAGCAACTAAGCCCGTGAGCCACAACTATTGAGCCCATGTGCTACAGCTACTGAAGCCCACTTGCCTAGAGCCCATGGTCCGCAACAAGAGAAGCCACGGCAATGAGGAGCCCGCGCACCACAACAAAGAGTAGCCCGCACTCACCGCAACTAAAAGAAAGCCCGTGCACAGCAAAAAAAAACCCAACACAGCCAATTAAATAAATTAATAAATTAATTTAAAAAACAATGTGAGGACAATTGTTTCTTTTGTTTTTCTCTTTTAAAGGAATTTACACAATCCATTTATTTTCTTTTGAAATTAGAATAAATACAGGTTACCACAGAAACTTGATGTTTGAGCTGAAATTTATTTTGTGTGTGTGTGACATTTATCCGTTCATACTGGTTCTGCTTCTCTAGATTTACCCAGCCATGAAAGTCTTTCTAACCCATTATAATGTCTTCTCTATCTCCTCTGAGATTTATAGAAAATGTCCAGTTCCTATCAGACATGAAGTTAATTTATGGGTTTATTTCAAGTCCAGTTGCAAATTCAGCTCTACAATTTACTGTACAATCTTGGGTAACTTACTAATTTTTCTCATCTTTAGAATGGGGATAATAAAGTTTTGTGAGAAGTAAATTAGTTTATCTCGGAGTTTTGTGAGACATCAGTTGGTGCATGTAACTCCTATTGTACAGTGCCTGGTAAATAGTAAGTGCTCAATAAGTGTTCGTATTTAGTCACTATTCTGGTTGGGTCCTTCTTCTATCCCCTTCCTCCCAAACTGGATTTAAAAAAAAAACTTCTTAATTTCTGTGACTAGCACCACAAGTGTTCCAGTCTCAGAATTTTGAAATCCTGATGTCATTTCCCTTTTTTTCTTTCTTTCTTTTGTTTTTTTTTGGCCTCAATCTTTCCCTTGATTTCAGTGTCTACTTAGTTATCAAGTCTTCTACCCACCCCTTCCTCTTAATTCTCATGACCGTTCATTTTGACGATTATAAAAATCCACCACCCGGTTTCCTTGCCTCCAGCTTTTCTAGGACAGTGTGGTTGGAACAGCAGGGACTTTGATGGTCGCCTCGCTTGAGTTCGTAATCTGATTCTACCACATACAGGAACGAATGGGCATTTTGAGACTTAGGTTCAGTATCCGTGAAATGGGAATCTGTCTTTTCCAGAGTGATTGTTGGGTAATTCGATAAAATTATAAGGTACGTCTGAGGAGGTCTGGGCACACCTGAGGCGTTCATTAAATGCCAGTTACCCCACCCCCACCCCAGTTCATTCTGCGTTCAGTGACTACGTGAATTCCTGACATCAATGCTTTAATGACACAGTACCTTGCTTAAAAACCCTCTGTGACTTCCCATTTCCTACTAAGGCGTGTCTGAAGTCTTCAGCACACATGGAACATGGTGGAACAGAGGTTCCTGAGCCAGTTGGGTGTGCTTGAACCCTGGCTCCATGACTTACTAACAGCCTTGGACAAGTTTTGTGACCTCTGCCTCAGAGTTTCCTTATGGGTAGAATGGGAGTGATAATATCACCTCCCTCAGGGTTATCATAAAAATCGAATTAGTTACCTCCGTACAGGACTTGGAAGGGTCCCTGACGCCAGTTCTCCCAGGCCCTCCCTGATGTCCCACCAGCTTTCTTTCCTGGTCCTGCTCTCATGACCCTTCTTATGTACTCCTAGGCTCCTGACAAGCCAGAAAATTTGCTTCCCCAAATCTGTCCCTCACTTCTGCCTCCCTTTCTCTTGAAGGTGTCTGTTGCTGTTCTCTTCACAAATTATTTCCTCTGTTGGTTTACCTTGGAGATGGTGCGTTTAGAGTTTGCCCCAAGAATCTGGACCATTCCCATTATTCATATCAGATTAAATTCTCAGCCCCCTCCTTCCAGGTTTCTTTAGGGAGGAGGATGAGAAGAACGTGTCCTACCATACATGACACTTATCAAGCTATTGGAATTGCTTGTTGGCCTGTCTTTATTATTCCTCATTGGACTGTAAGCCATAAGAGGATGAGAGAAGTACCTGTCTTGTTCATCTCCATCTCCCAACTCATAGCAAAGTGTCTGGCACATAATAGATATTCAATAAATATTTATTGAATAGATGGATGGTGAGCAAGACTGGAAAGTATAATGACCCTTTTGGCATCTCCATATTGCAAATATAAGATGTGCTTTCTTCTCTGCCTGTGGAGGAAACCACTCTCAGCAAGAATGCAGCTCAATGCTGTACAACAGTCTTGGGCTACTGAGGTTATTTGGGAGGCTTTGCTACTGATGAAGCCATGGGAAGTTAATTATAAGCATGTATGAGTGATATCTTAATATCGACTTTCACAAGTACTGGGACTGAATCCAGATTTATTTTCCTAGTATAGTTTCAGTTTTTAATGTGCATTATTTGGTTTGTATGATGCTTTACTTACATGGCATAGTGCTTTCATAAGAATAATGAAAAAGAATTGCTAATGAATCCAGAAAAACTCACATAAATCCTTTATGAAATCTGTGATGGAAAGCCACAGAATCCATATCCAATCCATACGTGATGAAATGAACTTTGTGACTGAAAGACCAGTTTATCTAGCAAAAAGCAATCAGAAACAAAGTAGGAAGGACAAATGTGAAAAAGAAAATGTAATCATTTGGTCTTAATATCAGAATTCTTTCTGGAGTTTATTCACTTCCATTCCATTTCTTTCTTTCTCTTCTCTAATACTGCTGGAAACAGAAAGTACTACCCACAAATTTTTTTTGGCAGACTCGGGTATAAGTTAATTAACATTTTGGCCTCTAGTCTGGAGAGCAGACCCTGTTCTGTTTGTCATGGGTGCTGTCAAGGAAGCTTTTCAAAGGCAGAAGGAAAAAATGGTACCCACTCTGCTGTCAAGGATTTTTATGAGGGTCAAGTAGCTTTGGCAAGAATTCAGGCCAGAATGACTTGGCTGCCTCAAAGAATGCCACGGCCCAGTGGCAGGTTAGATTTGCCATAAACCTGCATTCACTAAATTCTTAAGATGGTGAGAGATTGTTGCACTGTAGCCCAAGAATTTCTCGTGCACTTTTGTTTTTCTTTTTTTGCAAGTGCAGGTTGGCTAGTTTGCCGTCCTCTCTTTGCTCACTTTCCCTCTTGCTATTCTTGCCCCTTCTCAGAATCACCCTAGGGCTTGTTGGTCTTCCATGCATCAACATACAAAATATTCTTTGGGATCCACACAGTGTTCCAAAAATCTGTCTCAGTAACTGATGAGACACGGCTTATTTGTCCTGGGAAAGTCTGATTTCACGCTCAAGTTCCACCCTGTGTGAGTTTTTATGCTAAGCCTCAGACAGATGTTAACATTAATCTTGACCTAAGGTGTGCTAGTTTTATTATTTTTATTAACAGCAGCAATCGCATTGGAACATACTTTTCAAAGGCAAAGGATTCAAGGAGGTTCAGGTGATGTATGAAGTCACTCAATCTTCCTCACAGCCCGATGAAGTATCCTTATCATCTGCATTTGACAGATGAGGAAACTGAGGCATGAAGAGGTTAAGTAATTGACCCAATGTTTTTCTTGGCAGGTCAGGACTAGATTTTTTTTTCCTAAGGTTCCTTCCAACCCTGAGAGATGCAAATTCTTATTTGGGTGGATGTGGCACATCAGGTCAATGATGGAGCAGAAGTGAGGGAGGGAGAGAGAGGTGCAGGGGTGTGTACTAGTTAAAGCTTTGGGGGTCGCATGTAACATCCTGGGCTTCTTCACAACATCCAAGGAAGTAAGGGGAGGAGCTGTGTAGATTCACAGAGTTGTGAAGGAGACTTTGGATCTTCCTCCAGGTCAGAGATTGCAAACTGCTGACCCCCTGGCCTCCCTGGGGCCTGAAGATGTATTTATTTGGCCCATACATTAAACAAAAAATTGCGCCAGTGTTTAAAAATCAGATTTCGGGACTTCCCTGGTGGTCCAGCGGTTAAGACTCCGCACTTCCACTGCAGGGGGTGCGGGTTTGATCCCTGGTCGGGGAACTAAGATGCCCGCATGCCGCATGGTGTGGCTAAAAGGTTTAAAAAAATCAGATTTCATGTGAAAATCTGAATTTCCAGCTTTGCTAGGTAAATCGGATCTGGCAACCTTGAGTCCTCATTTCCTGGGGTAACATTTGGCTGGAGCTGCATAGGGGCTGCCCTCTTCTTCAGACCTGCTCCTCCAGTCAGCTCAGCTCCCCCCCCCCCCCCCCCCCCCCCCCCGCCTGAGTCATCCCTTCATTCTCTGCCTGGACCCTGTAGGCATCTGCCTTGCAGTCACCTCTCTGGCGTAGGGGTTCTCATCCTTGACACTACTGACATTTTGGACCAGATAACTCTTTTTTTTTTTTTTTTTTTTTTTTTGGCACACGGGCTTAGTTGCTCCGCGGCATGTGGGATCTTCCTGGAGCAGGGATCGAACCCGTGTCCCCTGCATTGGCAAGCGGATTCTTAACCACTGCACCATGTAGGAAGCCCCCAGATAACTCTTTGTTGTGAGGGGCTGTCCTGCATGTTGGGGAATGTTTAGCAACATCCCCGGACTCCACCCACTAGATACCCATAGTACCCCTTCCTCAGTGTGACAACAAAAGGCGAATCCAGAGGTTGCCCAATGCCCCAGGAGAGTAAAATGGCCCCAGGAGAACCACTGGGTTTGTGTAATGAGCCTGAGCCGCTGGCAGCTCCATCTCTAAGCCTCTCTGTTACCAATTTCTGGGCACGAGGACCTGATTGGTCTCACTTGGCTCAGGGGTCTCCTCCTATGGTCGGGTGGCATTGACCATCGTGACTGCTACCTCTTGCAGAAAAGGAGCAGGACAGGCAACCCAGTGGGTATCCATTATATGAAGAGGGATGCAAAAGATGCTATGTGAAAACAAAAGAGAGCGTCCAGGAGTAACTCTCAATAGCATAACAATCTTAACTTTCCAAAGATGTTCTTTGTACCTGTACCCTCGTTTTGTTCTCTCCACCGTTCCATGAAATAGCCAAGGCACATAGTCTGCCCTTCTCGTTCAGCAGATGAGGAAACAGAAGTCAAGGTTGCTGCCTCAGTGCACCAAGCCACTAGATAGAACCCAGGCATTCTGGAGCCCACTGCCCCTCCGGTTACCCCTGAAATGGCAGCCCTCTGTAACACAGCACCCTGACTACTCGGGGGAGATTGAGGGAGAAGAGCAAAGCTAGCCGTCAGCAGACAGCCCAGCCCTGAAAACATGAACGACTCAGTCGCTCAAGTCTACAGAGCAGGTTTTGTTGGCAGGAGGCCACCCTGTCTAAGTCCTGCTCCAGTCCGTCTGGGTGTAACCCAGCCATTATGGTCTCTCTCGGGTTTCAAATGCACAGGAACAATTAAGTCATTCTCATAATTTCATGTGGTACAGAAAGTCCCAAGCCAAAAATACCATCCTTGCTTCCTACTTTTAGACTTCCAGGGAACTTCCCCCTCCTTCCCTCCCTGCAGTTCACTTTGATTCCTTCTGTTTTTCTCTTCTTGAATGCATTGCCCAGACGCAGATTCCTAGTTTACTTAATGAGAGCTGTAGACCCAACACAAATCAAAATAAACCCAGGAGTGGTGAAAATAGGGAATTGATGGTGGTTAAAACACAAGAGAGTGTGCACATCTCGTCTCCATTGTATGGAAATAAGAGAACTGATCACCAGATGATCACAGAAGGATGATGGGGTGACAAGAGAAGCAGTTGTATCCAGTATATTCCTGTTATTATTTCTGGGTCCTAGGTAACCACAATCAAATCACTTTATCTTCAGTATATGTGAGAGTGGGTCAAAAATTATCCGCACTCTGGTTATATGAAAACTTCTATAAATTCTACAGCCAGAGTGCTGATAATTTTTTGACTCACCCTCATAAAACTTCTTGTCCCATGGACTGTGACTCAGTCCTGTGTTGCTTCATTAAAGAATTTTTTAGATCTTTCTCAGATGTATATTAACAGTTGCTTCCCAACAGACAACGGGTCTTGTGTACACACACACACTCGTGTGCACACACAGTGTCTCTGCCGTGGTGCTTGGTGCGTGTTGCTGGACCACCATTTAGCTTATATCAAGAACTAAATGAAATGAATTCTAATTGGAGATGATTTGAAAGTGTCTTCTGTAGGAATAGATATAATAAGCTTATTTGTAACATGTCTTCTCTCTAGAGCAATGGTTCTCAAAAACTTTACCTGCATCAGAATCACTTGGAGAATTCATAAGAACACTGATTGCTGTCCCCACTCTCATTCAGGGCCTGGGATGGGGCCAAGACTTTCTAATAAGTTTCCAGGTATTGCCAGTGTTGCTGTCTGGAGGCTCCTTTTTGTGAACTAGACTAATCAAGAATGGTGAATGGTGCATTTTTTTAAAAATTTTTTTTATTTTTTTAATTTATTTTATTAGCTGTGTTGGGTCTTCGTTGCTGCAGACGGGCTTTCTCTAGTTGTGGCGAGCGGGGGCTACTCTTCATTGTGGTGTGCGGGCTTCTCATTGCGGTGGCCTCTCTTGTTGCAGAGCACAGGCTCCAGGCGCGTGGGCTTCAGTAGTTGCGGCACATGGGCTCAATAGTTGTGGCTTACGGGCTCTAGAGCGCAGGCTCAACAGCTGTGGCGCACGGGCTTACTTGCTCTGCGGCATGTGGTATCTTCCTGGGGCAGGGATCGAACCCGTGTCCCCTGCATTGGCAGGCGGATTCTCACCCACTGCGCCACCTAGGAAGTCCGAATGGTGCATTTTTATTTTTATCTTATTTTATTTTTGGCTGTGTTGAGTCTTTGTTGCTGTGCACAGGCTTTCTCTAGTGAGCGGGGGCTACTCTTTGTTTTGGTGCACAGGCTTCTCAGTGTGGTGGCTTCTCTTGTTGAGGAGCACAGGCTGTAGGCACACGGGCTCAGTAGTTGCGGCTCGCGGGCTCTAGAGCACGGGCTCAGTAGTTGCGGCTCGTGGACTCTAGAGCACAGGCTCAGTAGTTGCGGCATATGGGATCTTCCCGGACCAGCTATTGAACCTGTGTCCCCTGTATTGGCAGGAGGATTCTTAACCACTGCACCACCAGGGAAGTCCCAAGAATGGTGCTTTGATCACTAGGTTTCCCCAGCAGTAGTGGTCACTTGCTCCTGCTTCTGTGCCTTTATTTGTGCTGTCTCCGGAAAGCCCCCTTCTCCCATTGGCCAAACAAGTTGTCTGCGTCTGCCGGGCCAGGATAAGTTCCCATTCCTCCACCTACCCTTTCCTGACTACTCCGGTTCACACTTGTCACTTCCCTTCTCTGAACTCTTTCAGGTTTTGAAATAAGCCATAGAATTGAATCTGCTGCCTGCACCACGAGCAAGCTGCGTGTTAGTCCTTTCCCCATTGTGACCGAACACATTTGATGAGTGAATATATGTACTGTGTCTCATAGGCTTTTCTGTGTGTCTTCGCACCTTGCACAGGACTAGCACGTTGTAGATAATTCAATAACTTATCGATTGGTGAAGGTTCAGAGTGAACTCAGAAAATAGAATGCTGCATATATGACCAACTGATACTGCCTGAATCACCCTCAAATTATGCTTCCGATGTGGTAACCCCTGTGACTTCTGTGCTCAAAGCCACAGATTTTTCTACCTGATTCAGCATTGCCCAGACTTCGGTCTTTAGAGAAAGGACATTATGGGCTGGCTCAGGCTGGTGGACACCCAGGCCCACTCTCAGGGCCACCTGGGCGGTTGGCATCACCATGCCTGTTGTCAACTGTGCGCGAGAATCATTCACTGGACTCCAGGGCAGTGAGATGGCTGGAGGTCAGCGTGCAAGGAGAAATGTTGAGAAGAAGGGGAATGATGGTGATTGTGCTGGAAAAGTAAGTTGGGACCAGATTGTGAAGGTCTTACATGGCTATTAGGGGCTTGGAGTTTGTTCTATAGAAAATGGAGGGTTTTTTTAAAAAGGGGATGACATAATCAGGTTTGTTCTTTGGAACCATAATTGTGGAGGCCTCTGGCTTCTTATGGAGAAGGTAAGAAACTAGCAGAGGCAAACTTGTGAAGTAGAGTTTTTTGGTTTTTTTTATATGAATTTATTTTATTTTTGGCCGTGTTGGGTCTTCTTTGCTGTGTGCGGACTTTCTCTAATTGTGGTGAGGGGGAGCTACTTCTTTGTCGCAGTGGGCAGGCTTCTCATTTAGAGCACAGGCTCTAGGCGCGTGCGCTTCAGTAGTTGCAGCACATGGGCTCAGTAGTTGTGGCACACAGGCTTAGTTGCTCCATGGCACGTGGGATCTTCCAGGACCAGGGATCGAACCCGTGTCCCCTGCACTGGCAGGTGGATTCTTAACCACTGCACCACTAGGGAAGCCCTGGAGTAGAGCTGTTTCGATTTGAAGGCTTCTTTCTTAATGGTCAAGTCTTCCCACCTTTCTTTAGCTACTGTCAGTATTTTAGTTTCCTAGGGCTGCTGTAACAGATTATCAAAATCTAAGTGGCCTGAGACAACAGATGCTTACTCTCTCATGCTTGTGGAGGCTGGAATCCTAAATCAGTAGGGGCATGCTCTCCCTGAAGGCTCTAGGGAGAATCTGTTCCATGCCTTTCTCTTGGCTTCTGGTGTTGCCACAGCCCTTGATTTACAGATGCATCACGCCAATCTCTGCCTCCGTCATCACACAGCCTTCTCTCCCTGTGTGTGCGTCTCTTCTCTCTCTCTCTCTTTTTTTTTTTTTTGGCACTCCGCTCAGCATGCAGGATCTTAGTTCCCCAACCAGGGATCGAACCCATGCCCCCTGCAGTGGAAGCATGGAGTCTGAACCACTGGACCTCCAGGGAAGTCCCTCTTTTCCTCTTCTTATAAGGACCTCAGTCATACAGGATTAAGGACCATCTAATGACCTTCTCTTAACTTGATTACATCTACAAAAACCCTTTTTCCAAGTCAGGTCACATTACACGTATTGGGGGTTAGGACTTTAACATATCCCTTTTTTTGGAGGGGAAGGCAATTCAGCCCACAGCAGACCCTTACTTTGCTACATCTTATCATTTTAGGGCTCAAGGAAGCAGTGGGCTTGCTGCTGTATCCAGCGCGTCAACTCACCTGTGTAATGTGCTCTTGGGGAGGGTTAGAAAGCTGCCTCCACCTCCAGTAATACCAGCAGCTCACTCAAGTAATTATGAGGGGAGGGTACCGAGGACCAAAGCAGCAGCAGGTGGGGAACTGACCAAGAAGACCAGTTAGGGTGCTCTTGCAGGTGAGAAATAACGAGGCCTCCAGTAAATCGTGACTCTGAGAATAGAGAGGAGGGGAATAAAGTGGGGGAACAGGTCCAAGGTAGAATCAGTAGGATTGGGTGTCGGGGGAGGAGGGACTAAAGGGCTGTTCTTAGCCTGTTGGAAAATGTGAGAGAGAGTGTGTGTGTGTGTATAGGTGTATAATAACTATCTCTATATTATATATGTATATTTTGGTGAAGATATGGCCTTAGAGACAAAAGCTTCTCTTTCTTTGTCTCTCCTCAAGTAACTCAAATGATGCTTTATTGTGCTGGAAGGGGGAGTAATAAACGGGAAATGATATGGAAGAAAGTGAAGAGCAACCTTGGAAATCTGTGGGGATAAAGATATTTTTGAAAGGAAAATGGGGGAAAAAGAAAAATTTGGCCCACAGCCTCCTTAGAAGGTTCTTCTAAGTGCTGTGTAGTTGTCTCGGCATGGCAGCCACTCACCTGCTAAGTGGACTTCCGATGCAGCCCTCCAGGCCCTTCATTCAAGTCAATGCCAGGTCATCCCCTAGCCTGAGACTGGGCCACTGGCTGACCTCAAGGGAGACTCAGATGTTCTTTGTGAACATAAGTTGCCAGGTGCTGGCATCATCCTCGTAATGGTCTCGTCACCCTTCAGTAGCTGGCTTTTGCATCTATTATCTCATTTGGTTGTCACAACCTTGGAACAATGGAAAGTCCCCTGACAGGGCAGAAGAACTGAATTTAAGTCTTTTTTTTTTTTTTTTTTTTTTTGAGAGTGTGGATTTGTGTTCACACAAGACATTCAACTTCTCACAGCTCCGTTTTCTCATCAGCAGTGAACCAATAACTTTGTTCTTGTAGGATCATCGTGAGGGTGAACATCGGACAGTGTGTGTACAGTGCCTGGCTCAGAGCTGGTGCACAGGACACACTCATCCCTTTTCCCCTCCTTTTCCATCTTCCTTCTCTTTCTTCCAGGTTTTCTGACTCTTGGGGCCAGAGTTCTTTGCCATTCTGTCCCCCCGGAAATAAAACATAAATAAATTTAAAAAATTGATAAATTATAAACAAATTCCTAGAGAGGGTTTGTTTGAAACTCACTGGAATCAATGATAAATTGCGTACTCATCCAAAGGGCTGGATTAGGGGTTTGGAAGTAATCGAAGCAAGCCCTGAGGGTGAAGGTGAGAAGGCAATGTCAGAATTATAATTGGGATGAACGTAGATCAAATTTGAGAGACAGAGTCTGCTGCTCTCTCTGTCCCTTTCCCACGCTGGCCGGTCCCAGCTGCTGTTATCTGTCAGCTGGGGCTCCTGCTTGTTCTCCTTCCAATAGAAAACAACTCTGCAGAACCTCATCCTCCCAGCACCCAAGGTAGTCATGCAGTTGCTGGCGGATCTGGTTGGCTAGCCCAGGCTCAAGTGCTATCCGATATGCTGGAACGTGGCCACCACCCAGGTCATCACAGCAGCGCCCCTGGGTGATGTCCACTTGGACTTAGTTTCACTCTGAAGTTAGAAAGCAGTGGCCTACATTTCTAGCTACATAAGACTGGAAACAATGATCTAGTCAGGGCTGTCCCTTCGACCTCCTGTCTCTGTGCTCTCCTGCGCTTCCCCAATAGCAGTGCTTTCCCAGTGCTCCGTCTACCTGCTCACATCCCGTCCTCAAATCGCTGATCAGAGGTTCCACGTCAGAATCCCTCCCACAGAGATGTTAGCTCAAGGTGCAAAGATGCAGGTACCAGAAAGCTTACTGCCACGTTGCTCGTAACCCAAAGGGCCTACCACAGGGTTTTTTAGATGGATGGCTTCTTGAGCAAGTAACTCACCCTCTCAGAACGTCTAGCTCCTTGTTTGTTACATGTAAATTAATAATATCCAGCCTGACTATGAGGACTTTGAGATGATGAGTATGAAAGCACTTTCTAAACTGCAAGTGATTTTACAAATGTGAAGGATAAGATGAATCAACAGTGAAAACAGCCCTTTGAGGCCTTTTACAAACAAAGGCATTTTTATATATTTAAAATCTTGGCACTCACAGATTTAACATTTGAGGTTTTGCCAACCTGGGGAGCAATCCTATAGCAGTTTGCAGTTTAGCTGAGGTGTGTATATTTTTGTCCATCCATAAATGTGACTATCTCACAGGAGGAGAAGTGAATAGAGGAAGTAGTAGAAGTTAAAATAAGATTACAATACAGAGTCTTTAAAATTTCATTAAAACAGATATTTGTGCAGTATCTTTCATGCCCCCATCAAAGGGCTGTGGATTATTGGGAAAGAGTGAGACAAAAAAAGGAAAAATTAGCAATCTACTGTGTAATTAGGTAAACCATAAATACACTCATAAAACAGCATAGCAAAAAAAAAAAAAAAAAAAGGCATAGCAATATTCACCGTTATAAGCAGATTCTGTGGACTGGCACGCTAGAAGAACTCCTGGGATTAAGTTTAATTTTATTACATTTAAATGGGGGAAGAAGGTCTCACCCAAGACTATGCAGACGCAATTACGAGTGGGTCGGATGTGAGTGTGTATTTCCCTCCCACTTAACATTCTGGATGTAGACAGGGCAGGGTTGGTGTGGAACCCTGCAGGAATCTGGGTGCAGGCTCCCTCCCACTGCTGCTCTGCCACCCCTAGGGTGTGGCGTTGGTCCTGATGGGCTCTGGCCACCACCTGCCAATGTGGAGCAAGGGAGGGGTAAGGGGAGCCACGCCCCCTCCCTCTTTGTGATGCATCCTAGGACCTGCACACATCCCTCCCACTTGCATCACCTGGCCGCACCTAGATGCACAAGAATCTGGGAATGGATTCTTTATCATGAGTAGCTGTGTTCCCGACTAAAAGCCAGAGACTGTGTTACGCAAGGAAGGGAAGCACAGACGCTGGGGAACAACTCGCAGGTGGGTTCAGTCTCCTGTTTGCCCAGGAGCCGATGGCTCATATGGGAGGAAATCTGACAGGAGGAAGAGCGACCAGTCGATGCAGGAAGATTGTGACTCAGCACTTATCCAACCCGTTAGGGAGTTCCTGGGGCAGTTTAATGCTGATCGTATTTTTGGTTTCACTAAGGAAAGGTTTTCGTTTGAATTAAATTATTATTGAATGACCTTTGTGACTTTCTGTTTGACATGAAGGCTGCTCGGAGGCTGTTGTTTGAGAAAGAAAAAGTAAGTGCTGCCTGGCTCTAGCCTGACACAACTAGGCCTCCGTGCTGTTGGAGCCGGCCTGGCGCTCACAGCGAGGCTGTGTTCTCCTCCTGTTGGACAGGAGCAAGTTCACACAGCACCGGCCTCAGACAAGGTCCCTCTGAAACCAAGGTCAAGCGAGGCCAAGCAGGGCTGCTGCGTAACTTCATCTAAGCACAGACCAAAACGAGGCTCCTGTACAACCCACCACACCCACGAAACATCCTCTCCTCGGCTAGTAGGAGTGGTCACTGCTTCTTTACCATTTTATGGTCCTCTTTGTCCTCTAGTCAGCTCTCACTGTAGATAACGTTTATTGAGATAATCATAGAATGGCCACGCTTTCTGACAGGTCCCAATCTAGAGCAGACCCTTGTTTCCTGAGATCTCCCTAAAAATCACCCAACCAAAGCCCATCCTTTCTAGGTTCTGCTACCTTCTTTCTGAGGAGGTCCCACCGTTCCCCCTGATGCATGCTTACCCTCCCTGCAATGAGTAAGGAACCCAGCTTGTGCAACTACACGTGTGTTCCTGGTGGTCTCTGGCTGTAAGGCATCAACATGTTGTGTAGTGGAAGGGGTGATGCTGTTCTGTACATTTAGAAAATCTGTGTTCATTTAAAGGAGACCTGACTGCAACCTTGGGCCAGTTTCTTAACCTCTGAAAGCTTCAGTTTCCTGATCTATAAACTGAGGATAGTAATATCAACGTCACCAGGCTGTGAAGGTTAAGTGAAAGGATATATGGGCAAGTGCTTTTTGAAATTACAAAGCACTTTATAAATCTAAGGCATTTAATTATGATTACGACAGGGAAAATAATGACAAATTCTGTTTTTCTGTGATTTGAGCTGAGGTCAATGAATGGCTCAATTTATAACTTAATTTATATCAGTAAATAGTTTTGCATTCATAGTCCCCATTTATCTGTACTTGGGAAGGAATTATGAACTGGGAGCCAGATCCCTAGCCATTTCTACCCAAAACAGAGCAGTTTCAACAGAGCCCTCTTGAGAGGAAAGTTTTTCTGAAAAGAAGATAACAGTCATTTGAATAGAGAAAATGAAAAAGCCAAAAGTCACATTATGATTTCTTTTGTGGTTGTGTCATACCTAAGTAGTTAGAAGCTAGCCCCTTTTCTTAATAGCCCTTGTAAAATTTTCACTGGGCTTCAGAAGTCTAAAGGAAAACTCTAGAACTAAGACATATTTCAGCTCATTATTTCTCAGCATCATCACCCCAGTTTTGTGAAGAGATGAAAAGAGGCTACCTGAAGCAGTGGAGTAAGAATCCACTCTGCCTTTCGCTTTATATATGACCTTGGCCAAGTACCTGACCATCACTTTCCTCATTTAGAAAATGGAAACAGAGATGCTTGCCTTACAATTACAGTTGTTGCTTGGTATCCTTAGGGGGCTGGTTCCAGAACCTCTGCAGACACCAATATCCTCTGATGCTCAAGTTCCTTTATTTAAAATGGCATAGTATTTGAATATAACCTAGCACATCCTCCCAGATACTTTAAATCATCTTTAGATTCTTATAATACCTCGTACAGTGTAAATGCTATGTAAATAGTTGCCAGCATGTGGCAAATTCAAATTTACTTTTTGGAACTTTCTGGAACTCTCCCCCCAGTATTTTTGGTCTGCGGCTGGTTGAATCTGTGGATGTGGAATCCGCAGATGTGGAGGACTGACTGAACCATGGATTTCATCAAGTTGGCAGCTGATTCTACCAGTCAGACTTAGACTTGATTGGAGTCTGAAATTGAAGGCTTTCTTTACAGCATGGAACTTACCTGTTCAGATGGTTTCTAGAAAAACCAACCAGGGTGTCACATTTTCTTTCATGCGCAAATCAGTTAATGTGGTAGGTAACTTGGAGTGATGCTAAGGGCTAGTTTCACCAGATGCCAGCTGAGAGCATCTCCTTTCTCCACTCTAGAGATGCCCTAGGCTAGCAGACTAAAGTCACAGGTGCCCTGGCCACAGTGTCGTTCTCTCTTGGGCAGAAGTGGAGATACCCTGACTGGGCCTTACCTTCCGACACCATATTTATATTTTCAATTGGCAAAAGTCTTATTTGCCTTCAATACCTTATCGTTACATATGTACAGATGTTTATTCAGTTTATAATGCACTTTACATCTCATTGTTCAATTATAAATTTAATAAGATGAATCAAGCCCAAGCCCTGAGGAGCACCAAGCACTGTGCTAGGGGCTCTGGAAATTCAGAGAAAAAGAGACAGATTTCCCTGTCCACATGGCACTCACAGTCCAATCACAATCAGTTGTATTTATATCTAATTCATGTTAAGACAGCATTTTGGGGGGTGGGGGTGGGGTGAAGGGGAAGGTGGGACGAAGTGCGAGAGTAGCATTGACATTTATACACTACCAAACGTAAAATAGATGGCTAGTGGGAAGCTGCTGCATAACACAGGGAGATCAACCTGATGATTGGTGATGACTTAGAGGGGTGAGATAGGGAGGGTGGGAAGGAATCGCAGGAGGGAGGGGATATGGGGATGTATGTATCAATACAGCTGATTCGCTTTGTTGTAGAGCAGAAACTGGCACAACACTGTAAAGCAATTATACTCCAATAAAGAGATTAAAAAAAAAAAAAAGACAGCATGTCAAACCTAGCCATCGAGATGGGTCCCAGGTTTAGCATATTTCTCTTAATGGCCCTTTGAGTTCGGTTGTGACACTCTCTTCATGGATGAGGAAAGTGAGACCAAGTGGCCTGAAGTGGCTGCTGCCGTTGCCCAGCTAAGGCGGCCTGACTTGTCGGCACTGGCCTTTTGCACCCCCGCATGCTGTCCTGCCGCTCTTGCGTTGTTGACGTGCTTTCATAAGATGCTGCCATGTCAAGGTGACAGATCAATGTCTCTGTTAATCATATAGAAATTATATTTTGGGTTGACTGTTCTCTCCAGACAGTTAGGAAAGCGCCTTAGTTATCTGGATACCTCCTAAATCTTACTTCACTAGCTGATTGATCTCCTGATGGTTTCTGTGCGCTCCAAGGTGTACTGTTCCTAACCTTCTCCTGCTTCACCTTTCCCTGCATCGATGCTCATCCTGCCCAGGACTGGCCTGAGGTTTGAGCCAGATCCCATCCTCATTCCCTACAGTGGAAGTTACCTCTGCAGGGCAGTGGACAGGGTCACCCTTTTTTAGGTGTTCTTTGCACTATTTTAGAAACAGGTTTGAGGACAGGGAAAGGTACATTTTTGCAAAGTATTCATAATTAGTGTGAGAGCATAAATTAGGAGAAATTAGTAAATTTTATGGTATCCCCTATTCTCTCTTGATGTTGTCACAATAACTCATTTATATGATACCAGTTTACGAAGGACTTCCTGTCTTTTTCTCTCACTGATCCCTCACCAACAACCCTGGGAGGGTGGGAACCAGTGGGTTTAAGTAAATCTCCCAGGCCACCCAGCCAATAAGTGGCAGAAGGGGAAATGTGAGTCCGATCTTCAAGCTCCCAGTCCTGGGCTTTTGCTCTCTGCCAGGTCATAGCAGAATATGGACTTAGTGATAATAAAGTTGGCTCAAGTGCTGAGAGTGGTTGCTATTCACTTCATTCCTTCTAGCATCCAAGAGAATCTTCTCAATTATAAATGATAGCCTCCAGCATGAGCCCTGAGGACGCTGCTGAGGGTCATAAGTGCTTTCATCCAATTCCAGGCTCCTGTTAAATCTCTGACGGGCAGGAGTGCATCACAAATGAAGGGTAGCTTTCAAGATTGCAGCTGATTGGGGTGAGATCCTAGGAACCAGGACATTTGAGAGGAAAGAGAAGATAAACTGTAGTGACTGCCAAGTTGTCATAATATAAATGGGAAACTTATCTGTTTTTAAGTGCTCAAATGTCCGTATACATAGCAATTTAGAGTCCACATTTTCCTCCAAAGGGAGTGCTTCCTGGGCTGTTGTATACATTAACTAATGTGGGTCTCTAATTGAGGATATAGGATATATGGAGATATATATATATATATATATATATTTTGGCTGCTCTGCCCAGGGCATGTAGGATCTTAGTTCCCTGACCGGGGATCAAACCTGCGCCCCCTGCAGTGGAAGCTCGGAGTCCCGACCACTGGACTGCCAGGGAAGTCGCAAGGAGGCATTTTAAACAAGTCCTGAGGATTTATATGCTGTCACTGCTAAAATGTAAAGAGAAAAAAAAAGGTATAAAATACGCCCTCTCAGAGAGTTTGTTGTTTCTGTTACTCTTACCATGATTATCATACGAGTATTCTCTTAGAGTTAGTCTGTGAGCCCTTCAAAAAAGCCTGCCCACATTCTTCATAACCATACCTCCAACCCAAGATGAGCATTTTTGGAGTTTCTTTTAAAATTAGAACCCTGGAAGGCTTATAGCTAGGAAGCCATCACGCGTTTCTAGATGCCAACTAGCTTATTGTCTTCAACCAGCGTCAACTTCCTTTTACATCATGTGACCTACTTCCAGATTTCAAACATTGTGACAGCATCAGGGGTAGATTCACTTCCTCCTGTGATTAAGTCTGAGAGGGGGGGTGGGGGGGGAGGGGGGGAGTGTGGTGGTGGAGACTGTTAAATGGTTTAAACCTTCGGTCATGTCTTCTGTCCATAAAGACTTAGGAAAGGGGCGGCCTTCCGCATGGGCAGGGCTGCAAGAGCCCTGAGAACAGGAAAACCCAATCCGCCCTCAGCTTTTCTCCAAGGACTGGTCTTGCCAGACCTACGGGTTGGGAAGAGCTGCCCTAGATTATCTAGGAGAGGTTCAAGGGGACCCAAAGCCCAGGCATTTAACACTTCGTGCTTTACCTGATGATAAATTATAAAGTAGCTAATTGGTCTGTAGGAAACAGTTGCTCAGATGCCTTTTCAGCTTCTCAGTGGCCACAAAGTATATGTGACAAAGCTCTTATATTACATTAAAGATTTAAGGATTCCAGTTAGGACATTTAAAACCTCATGCCAGGTGGGAGACAGTATCGCATACCTCACACCAAATTGGTGAGTCTTATAGCTGGGCATTGAGATTTTTTTTAAAGCACTGTTTGAGGTGGAAGAGAACAATTTTTAGGGAAAATCTAGTCAACTTCATTTAAATGGAATAAATGATTATAGCTGATGGTTGTCTGACAGAGAGCTTGGGGCTGGTGTTTCTAAAACGAAATTACAGAGTTCTTGAAATGGGGTCATGAGGTTAGAATTCAGTTGTCTGCAAAGATCAATGATTTCTCTGTCTTCTCAGCTTACCTGGCAACCAGGGGTAATATTTCACAATTAGGTGTGAAGTGCATTCACATTCTTTTTTTTAGTAGTCACCAGTGCTTTCAGTGTTTTTATGTAATGAAAGAATTGAACATTATGTCAACAAAAGTCATTTTTCACACTGGAAATACCACTGCATACTTGGGTAATTAATTTGTTAACCTTTCTATGTTTAAAAAAGAGAAAAAGACAATATCCCCAGGGCCTGGCAGAGTACCTAACACAGGTGTTTTTGATGGGGTTAAAATGATTGAATCAGTGAATGACTGAATAAATGAAAAACATAGGATGAGGTTCAGGAAAAAGACTACAAGAGCAGTTGCTATTAAAAGAATGCCAACCCTGAAATTACTGTTATTGATGCCAATTCTCATTTATGTTTATGAATCTTTAGGTATGTTGAAGTATACTTTATAGCCCATTACTCTAGTGAGGAGAAGAAAATTCTTAAATGTAAACTTTTTACCTAAAAAGTGTAAAATTTATTTTTCTAGTGGTGCTTCAGCAGTCGTTATTAAAAATCACTAGCCTACACGTACATTTCAGGAAGGGGCTCCAGGCTTGTGTAATATTGACAGGACAAGGAAAATCTTTGGTTGCGGAATAAGCTCCCTGGTGTTCCTTTCTGTGCTAATTTGCTGTAGGGACAGTTTGGGCTTCTTTCCAAGGTTCTGTCCCAGCCGCTCTGGTTGTAGAAGTGGCCATCTACTGGTAGCTCTTATATAGTAAAGTGCTCCGAGGTAATATTTCCACACAATCATTTTTAGCAAAAAGAAAATGTTGGCGATCTCAGGTGGTAGCAGGACTCCCTCATGGGCACAAGAATGGCTGGAGGGGCTTCCCTGGTGGCGCAGTGGTTAAGTCCACCTGCCAATGCAGGGGACGTGGGTTCGAGCCCTGGGCGGGGAAGATCCCACATGCGGTGGAGCAACTAAGCCCATGTGCCACAACTACTGAGCCTGCACTCTAGACCCCAAGAGCCACAGCTACTGAAGCCCAAGTGCCTAGAGCCCATGCTCCACAACGAGAAGCCACCTCAATGAGAAGCCTGCACACCACAACGAAGAGTAACCCCCGCTCTCTGCAACCACAGAAAGCCCACACGCAGCAACGAAGACCCAATGCAGCCAATGAATTAAAAATACATACATACAGAAATAAATAAATTTACTTTTTAAAAAAAAGAATGGCTGGAATGGAAGGTCGGGCATAGAGAAGGTCTTCCCTCTTTGTGGCTCAAGAACGATTGTGGGCAGCCCCTTTGAACCGCGTGGTTGGACTTCAGCCTTTTCACCATGTTGTTCTTTTCCCTTGACCCACACATCCCTGCCTGGCTTTCAGCTCTCTGGTCCGAAAGGACTGACTCCACATCCACCTTTTAAATAGATACTCATTCAGTGGCACTGCAGCTAAGGAAGAGAGGGGGGACGGGGCTGGCATGGGGATGAGACTCATAGGTGTGTTGGTGGAGGGAACGGGAGACAGACGTCCCACACGTTAGCAGCTTTGCATGTGGACAGGCCTGATTTCCTTGTATGCATTTTTCCACGGGGCTGTCTGGGCCATTAAGAATCACCTTGACTCATATTTCTGGTTTTCAGTTCAGCTTCTAGGAACGTGTTCTTTCACGCCCTGTGGAGGTGTCACAGGTGAGGAGGGCGGCCCCCGCCGGCCTATCTGGGACCCAGCAGGTGTGAGGAGACCAGCCACCCCATCTCTGAGACGCCCACAGAGGCGCTCTGTAGCCCTGTCTGTCTGCAGCACAGCTTCCGAGAGTAAGGCGTTCTTCCTCCCTGACTGCCAAATAACCGGACTCGAAATTTCACTTCTGTCAAAGCTGATTGTCAAAGTTTGAGGAACAGAATATTTGCATAGTCTCAAAGTATCTCCCCACAAATTGCTTATCAGTTACAACAGGAAAAAAAAAAAAGAAATTACGTAGTGGAGAAATGGGACCGCACTTAATGAAGTGATAAAAGTGAATACCGCCCAGCAACATGATGTACCTCCAGATGGGATACCCTGAGAAGGACACAAACTCCTGGACTCGAATTCTAGCCCAGCATACACAAGCTGAGTCTGTTATGAAGAAACATCACACAAACCCAAACTGAGGGAAATTCTATAAAATAACTGGCCTGAATTCTTTAAAACGTCAACATCATAAAAGACAGAGGAAAGCTAAAAAGCTGTTAGACATGAAAGGAAACTAAACAAATACAAAAACTAAATGCAATGTGTGATCTTGCATGGTGGGGGTGGGGGGGTGGGATCTTGTCAAAGGACATTATTGGGATAATTGATGAAACTGGAATATTGACTTGGATAACAAGCATTGAATTAATGTGACATTTCCCGAATTTTCTTCCCAGAAGAAAATTCCCTTCTTAGGAAATACATACTGAAGTATGAAGGAATAAAAGGACATGATGTATACAATCTATTTTTAAATGGTTTAGATTTTAAAAAACTATATAGAGAGAGAGACAGAGAGGGACAGACAGAGGAAGCAAATGTGACAAAATGTTACAAATTGGTAAAGAATTTTTTTTTTAACTTTTCTGAAGTATTGAGATTATTTCAAAATAAAATGTTTTTAAAAACCATCCTTTCGTTATCCTACCATCAGAAACAAATGAGACAAAATACCCAGTTGTCTCATCTACCCTGGAACGGGTTAGCAATCAGCCGAAAGGGCTGGAAACAAATTTCCAGCCCCTTCTACCCCCTCACCCTTACGCCTAAGTCAGATGGGCGGATGTGGACAATTCCTGCAGAGATGCCAACCAGCAGGTCCGGACTCTATTTCGAGGGCAACAGGCCCAGGGAACTGCTAGGCGAGATGGTTCTTCTCTGCGTCTCGGCCCTGGAGAGCCAAGAATTCTCTCAGCAACAGTAATGGTGGCTGCAAATTGAGGTCAGTAGGAAAACAGATCTGTTTTGGGTCGTAATGTTGCACATAATGCGATGAGTGAACAGAAAAGAATGTACCCCAGTGAAGGGACGGCCTGTGAACTCCGGGTCTGGTTCTGAACATCCTTATGATGCCCAGCATAGAAAACAGGAAACATCAGTTACAATGGGAAATCGCTGTGGGCTGAATTACTGTAATTCCTCATCTTACTTAGAAGTTGGCATGGAGTAGGGCTTCATCCACAGCCTGACGTCTCCTGCCCTTCCACGTCTTGAGAATTTTGCCCTTTCTTAAGGGTGGTGCATTACTAAGCAAAGAGGCTTTTAGGTTGGAATTGCTACCTTTAAGTATGCTTAGAAATTGTGTTTTTAAAAAGCTGTTTGTTTTTCCCTGTGTCTCAGTTAAAAGCAGCCTGGTGCTGCCTCTGCTCCTGGTTCCCTCCTCCTGCTCCCTCTTTCTTTCTAAGTAGGCGAGATCCAGCACACAGAGCGACTCACAGCCCGGCTTAATAATAACCCAGCAATAAATGACATAGCCGTTATCATGCTAGATGGATAAACAGAGGGACATTCCCCAAAGCTGGTGAGCCCAACCGGAAATTTGCTTTCCAGTCCTCCCCGCATCTCCACCACTCCTTTGGGGTCCTCTAAAGTATCAAAGAAATTTTGGCAGCCTGTCCAAGCTGTAAAATGGAGATAATTATTCCTGCTCCCTGCCTGCCTCGCCAAGTTGCTTTAAGACTCACATGGGATGATGAATGGCGAGGTAGCAAGATGCTGGCAGCAATATGCAAATAAGAGGTGGTGTGATTTCTCTTACTGGATGGGGAGCTGACTAAAGTAGTTTGGGCCCGTGCCCTTTGGAAGGAAGACAGTTCTTCTGTGTGACCTGGGCTGCTCCCTCTGATGGGCAGTCCGTCTTGGCTGCCTGTTTCCTGTCTCCAGTGCCAAGTGCTCAGCCTGCCCTTCTGGCCTTCCTGCGGCTGCCTCTCTTTTTCCTGTCTCTCTGTTCTATCTGTTGGTCTTCTGCCCCACCAATGAGAAAGTAAGCTTGATGAAAGTCGGAGTCTTGTCTATATGGTCTGCAGGTGTTACCCCAGTGCTGAGAACAGCGCTTGGCTCCTGGTAGACACATAACTATTGAAATGAATGAATGAACAAATGGATGAAATGCCTCCCACCCTCAGTTTTCTCATCTCCTGTTGGCTCCCTGCTCTGCACAATCCCGCGCATGCCCACGGTGAGAACTTGTAGTAGCCGATGGTGGACTCCTGGCCCATTTCTTGCTTCTGAGCTCCAGAACTCCAGGTCCGAATGCCCGAGGCCTACGTGGAAAAGCTCAATAAAGAAGGGCTTGTGAGTGTAGGTTCTGGAAGCAGAATATTTGTTCACTGGTGTTGATCTGGGGCAAAGGCTATAACTTCTTTGTGCCAGGGCCTCCTCATCCTTAAGATAAGGATGAATAATAACACTGGCCTTATAGGTTTGCTGACACAATTAAATGATTTACTACATGTAAAGAGCTTAGAACGTTGCTTGGTACATAGTGAGCCCTCGATAGAGCTCACTGGACAGGGATTTGCATTCTGGTTTAGTGTTCCATCCGGGAAATTGGGGTGATTGCCATTTCTTCATATCAAAGGGGCACTCTTTATATGCTGGATCTTGAACTGTTTCCTCCCAGTGAAGTGCAGATTTATTCTTTGCTTGTGGTATTTGGATCGTGGGTACCCATGCCCCCCTGCTCAGCCCTAGAAAAGTGCATTCTCAACCAGCAAACATGATGACTGAAACAGTTCATGGACTGTGAGGCCCCACCTTGGTCTGCAAACTCCCATTTCCACCCCCCACCCCCACCCCACCCCCACCAGCGTAGGGGAGGATACTGTACCGGTTCACTCCTCAAGCTCTGGCTTCTAGAAATTCAGTCCCTTCTTTGGCTATGTGGATGATTTAAGCAGCAGGTCATGGGTTATGTTCAGATAAGAAAAGACCCCCTGAATGGGGAGGCCCCTGTTCATGTTGCAGTCTTGTTTGTAACTGTAGTCCTGCCACAATTCAGTTGAGATTTTCACCGCCCTGGTCAGGAAATTCATGGTGAAGGTTACTACAGCAACCTTCACTCTGCTCTGGAAAGCAGATCGCTTACAATGGGACCTTTCAGTGGCTGGGCCCCGAAGCTGGGCAGTGATTCGGTCTATTCAGAACACAATGGGGCAAAACAGAATAGAAAGGAACTACACATTGTTTCAGGCTCCCGCTGCCATCTGTAGCATTGCAGACTGTTGTTCATCCCTGCGCCCAACTTCGGTTTTGTTTCTCCCGGAACACACTTTTAATTTCACAACGCACATGCCTGCCAGTTGAAGTGCATTTCATGGATGTTTAAATAATAGTAACAGTTCTATAAGGGTGTACAAACTCAGCCAGAAAGTGCTACAGAAATACCTGTGAGAAAAGGTGGTATAGGCTTTTGATTTAGAGACAAGGGAAACACAAACTGGGTTTGTTTAAAAATATTCAAAACCCTCTTCAAAACAGATCAGTTTGCCTTGGACGCCTGTAAAACAACCACAGATTCTTTTTAAGGGAGAAAATTTTAAATAACAGAAAATAAAATCAAATCCCCCTTACCTTTATTCACAGCTACTCACAACAACCCCACCCACCAAACAGAATTTACCCACCAACAGTAAATGATTCATTCACTTACTTTTTTTTTTTTTAAAAACTAGAGAATGTTACAGAGTTTTTTTCAAAGCTGAATTTAGCTATTAAGCATGTGAGCAGTAGTTGTAGCAAGCAAAAGAATTGTGGTTTCCTTAGAATGAAAGCTGGAAGGAAACTTTTTTCATTTTTTAATTTTTTTTTCCTTTAGAGCATTTATGGTATTTTATTTATTCACACAGCTTGCCCTGTGATCAAACAACTTTTCTTTGTTGTGTGTTTATATCTCTGGGGTTGTTTTATGTCCTTCCCTTCTTTAATGTTTCCCGTATGTTTAATTTAAATCACTTGCCTTTTATCTTTCTCAGGATCTCAAGCTCTTTCTCTCTTTTCTAACCTTTGTACTCTTCTTGCTGCGCCGAATTTAAAAAAAAAAAGATATTGAAATGAGCTTTTCTTCTAAGTGCAAAGCTACTTCCATGTATTAAACCCAGCCAACCTCCATCAAACAAATGGTGATTCCATTTTGCTTTTGATTCCAATGAACCTTAATTGACATATGGTCACTCCCAGGTATCTTCGGGTGTTGGTTATTTGATCAGTAAGTAATGCTGTGCTTTTGGCCCAACTCCCAGGAAAAGAAGGGGTCACAGGCAGGGAGAACATTAGAACTGCTGGTGCTACGTTTCCTCGTATTTTGGGTCTCAGGGTTCAGGTAGAAAGGGACTTTTGTGCACTTGGGAGCAGAGTGTAGTACAAATCCTTTCAGCATTTCTGCAACCAGAAACCAGGCAAATGTTTTTGCAAATTCACTTGTGGTCTTGCTGGCAGTTTTTGAGCACAGCCCTCTTTGTGAGGTGGTGCTGTTGACATCTATTTTCTGTTCACTGTCCTGCCCAGAGTGAGCACACT
Organism: Hippopotamus amphibius kiboko; assembly: GCF_030028045.1. Taxonomy (NCBI): domain Eukaryota; kingdom Metazoa; phylum Chordata; class Mammalia; order Artiodactyla; family Hippopotamidae; genus Hippopotamus; species Hippopotamus amphibius. The sequence goes on along the minus strand of NC_080187.1, from coordinate 200,989,040 downwards.
GCTTTATATATAACTGGGTGGGCACACGTTTCTCCGCCTAACACTGAGAGCCGGTCTCAGGTTATCTCAATTCTTGCATAAAGTGATTTCTGTTATTACTGGGATCATTTGTGTATCATTTCCAGCCCCCTTGACTCACTCCCATCCCTACTACAAGGAAGACCAGAGTTTGACTTTGCAGGGCTGGGAGCGGCTGCGGTTTGACTTTGGAAGCTCTGTAGCAAGTTCCTCCAGCGGATCCCTAGCTGGGACCGTTTTGGCAATTCATGTCTATCTCGCCTGTTTTGTCTGAGTGAGAATTTCTGTGGGGTTATTTTTAACCTGAGTGTCCTTACTGTGCTGAGAGGCACCTTTGCCACAAGGGGAAACCATCATTTATCTATTCCCAAAAGAATGTTGAATGAGAAGCCTGCACTTACTGAAGACCAGGGGTGGGGCTCTGGCCTTGAAACTGGCTGTGAGGAGTCAAGGCAGAGGCCCAGTGTTGCAGGGTGGCTCCAACCCTCTGGCCTCTGCTTCTCAGAGGCCTCTCACGTTATCTTCATAGGAGCCAATCCTGCCTGTGTTTACAATGCCCCTCTTGAGAGTGGCCATCTCTGTTCCGGAGCCGAAGTCATCCTTCATCCACCTGGCCATGCGGGACCTAAAAGGCAGCTCCCGGCGCTGCATTTGAAACCTTGCTATCCCAGTGCGGCTCTACTGACACACTTTCACAGAGTGGGGAATCCATTTCGTTTGTCTTCCATGGCTTCCATGGAAGCTGCTGTGGGTTTCTTTCTTTTTTAATTAATTTATTTATTAATTTATTTTTTGGCTGCACTGGGTCTTCCTTGCTGCTTGCGGGCTTTCTCTAGTTGTGGTGAGCGGGGGACTCCTCTTCATTGCAATGCGCAGGCTTCTCATTGTGGGGGCTTCTCTTGCTGCGGAGCACAGGCTCTAGGTGCACAGGCTTCAATAGATGTGGCATGTGGGCTCAGGAGTTGTGGTGCACAGGCTTAGTTGCTCCGCGGCATGTGGGATTTTCCCGGCCCCGGGCTTGAACCCCTGTCCCCTGAGTTGGCAGGTGGATTCTTAACCACTTGTGCCACTGGGGAAACCCCTGATTCTACAATTCTTTTGAGACCAAATGAAATGAAGCACCTAACAGAGTGTTTGGCACATCATTCCCTGCTCCCCAAACACTGTGGACCACACCTCTTGATGACATGGGTTGCCTTTTTGATGTTGTACTGTGTTCACAGAATATAACGAGTGATGGGTAGCAATCACAGAAACTTTCTTGGATTTTCTATGGAGTTGTGAACTTTAAGCTGGGGTTATCTACCCTGGCCTCATAATCACATCAGATATGGTTACCTTGTGTTTTGTTTTCAATTTTAGTGATTCTGGCAGAAGAAAGTTACTGCTGGAAGGAACGCCATGGAATTCTACAGAGATGTCTAGTTAGATTACAGCTTTCCAATTCCTATGGGCATTTCCCCCCCATTTTCTGGAGATTGCCTTTCTCCTTTACCTACCTGTTTCTGATTTTTAAGCCAAAGCTTTGACTTTTTTTCCTCCATAAACAGAGGCCTGTATCTTGGTGGAAGGCAAGGGGTTCTAGGAAAGTGGTCCCCAAAGTGTGGAGTCTCTGCACCTTTGCACACAAGATAACCCACTAGAAAGCAGATTTTTAAACTTCTACTCACATTTATCTTAACATTAAAACCTAGGAAGAAATTAAGCTCTTCAAATATTTACTATCTGGATGGGCACCTTAGGTGGTCTGATTGCCGTAAGGTTGTAGTTCACAAATGATCATGTTTATTATTTGAGTAATTTAAAATATTTAAATGCCTAAACTCTTTTGATTTTTTTTCCCCAGAACTTCTGTGGGTAATCAAAACCTGTGCTACATACAGGCTTTCTGGGGAGGGGCTGACAGTAGAGAGCCACCCAGTGCTGGACTAGGAGCTGGAAGACCTGAGTTCTAGTCCTGCTTCTCCTGCTTAAGTACCTGGCACCATGGACACACACCACTTCTCTGGGCCTCAGACTCCTCATCGGACCAGTAAGAGCTTTGGACTGGTTGATGGATAGGCAAGGCCCCTTCCAGCTGTAAAATGTTCGGACTCAGAATGTAAATGTAGAAGTGTTATGCCCCTTCCTTACCCCTCTTCCTTTGTAGTTTGTTTCGACCCTTTCACTTTTTTGCCTGGTCAGTCCATGATTCAAGGGGTCCTTACTGTACTTCATGACAGGTTTCCTTTTTTTTTTTTTTTTAATTTATTTATTTTTTTATTTTACTGGCTGTGTTGGGTCTTTTTTGCTGTGCGTGGGCTTTCTTTCAGTTGCGGTGAGTGGGGGCTACTCTTCCTTGTGGTGTGCGGGTTTCTCATTGCCGTGGCTTCTCTTGTTGTGGAGCACGGGCTCTAGGCGTGTGGGCTTCAGTAGTTGCAGCATATGGGCTCAATAGTTGTGGCTCACGGGCTCTAAAGCGCAGGCTCAATAGTTGTGGCACACGGGCTTAGTTGCTCCGTGGCATGTGGGATCCTCCTGAAGCAGGGATCGAACCCATGTCCCCTGCATTGGCAGGTGGATTCTCAACCACTGCGCCACCTAGGAAGCCCCAGGTTTCCTTTTTACTTGTTGGTTAACTTCCCGACGTCTCTTCTCTGGCAGTGATTGTCTTTCTTCTACTCTGCCATAGTGGATCCCTGTCCCTAGGGAACCCTGGGATTCTAGTGGCTCACATATTATGTGATTACGCACCACTTGAGCGTCGTGAAACTGTAAGAGTTCCATATTTCTTTATTGAATCTCGTCTCTGCCAGTATCTTCTCATCAGCCAGATGTGAGATGAGAGTATTCTTTCTTGAAACATCAGATACGCAATCAGAGCACTAGTTCTGGCTACCCGTGTTCCTAGTTCACTTCGTATTATTAACAACTTTACTTAGCACTTAGGGTGGGCCAGGCAGGGTAATATCACCTCTTCATGCATGATCTTATTTAATGCCCTCAAAAGCCTCAAGTGGTGGAGACTTATTATCTCCATTTTACAGAAAAAGAAACTGAGGCTTAGAGATTGGAATCCTTGCAATGCCATTTTTACAAAATGTCCTTGAAACATTTAGCTTCCTTAAAAGTCTTTTCAGTTGTAGGGGTACCAATACCTCTCTGCATTTAGAACCTCTTCCCCTCGGAGAGAAGGAGCTGTTCTCTCTCTCTCTCTGCCTAACCTCTCTTTCCTTTCCTTTCCAATTTCTGTATGTTTTAAAATCTGCATTTGCTTGCAGGTGAACTTTAGTAAGGATTCATGCTGGTCAGCGGAAGGCAAAGTCTACCTGTTGGTGGCCTCGCCCCAGCCCTGGAAGCACACAGGAACGAGGGTCATGGACAAATTTCCAGGGAAGCCGTGCGAATCTCCTAAAGTGGCTTTTTGTTTGTTTTTGTTTTTTGCAAATTCATCTCCAGAGCTCGCTCTTTGAACTGAGGAGGGCGGGTGCACAGTAGGTGCGTGGTAAGAACCCCTTGGGAATTCTCTAGGCACCGGAAACGTAAATACTAGATATTTGTGTCTCTGCTCCTTGCTGCGCAGATGCCCACGCCTGTCTACACCCGCATGGCCTGCTGCTGGCCTTCCGCATTCTCGCTGTGGTTTCTGAGAGATAAGCTGATAACAGGGGACATACTAAGTGTGAAAGTTTGGGTCATGAGAAGAAATGACTAGATGGGTCCTGTGTCCTCCACCAGGTAATGAAAGGGGTGAGAGGATGGATCCGGTGTTTATCTTCACACCTAGAGCTGTCCTGAGTGTGCAGGACCTTTGGTGACACCCATCCGCCATGCTGATTAGGGCTCCTCTGGTGGCTTCTCCCCCTGAGATGTACGCACAGAACCCTCCTCTCTGCTGCCCTGACAGACAGCCTCTGTGTGGCCCCAGATCTCTCTGGATCTGGTAAAGGTGTCTGGTTTGTACCCTAAAAGCTCCTAGACCAACGCCTTATGGCTCCATTTTGCCCCTAGAGGAACATGGCATCTTTGTGCCGCAGATCAGGCAGTTCAAGCACATCGAGCAAGCAAAGGGTCTAGAGTGCCGGTGCCACAACCAGGAGGAGGTGCTGAGGGCATTTCTCAAGTCTGTATTTCTTTGTTCATGGTTGGTTAGTGACTGCAGTGCCTGGGGGACGCCCCTCGCCCCTGAGCTCGGCGTCTACTCTGGACGTAGTGTCCCCTATGGCTAATCCAAGGCAAAGCCTACCTGTTCCCGCAAGACACCCCTGATCCTCACACTCCAGACCCTCCCCCCTACCTAGCACATTCTGAAACACACATCCTGAGTTTTCTCGTTCAGATGTGCCTGAACAGTTCATTTTTCAGAAAAATTAAATTATACTTAACAAAACATCAAATGAGTTGATTCTCTTGTGTTGTCATCCCTTGTGTTGTGTTTTCCTCCTTGTATACAAGAATGTATATTTGGTGCCTCATAAAAGACCTTGTGCTCAAAACAAAGCAAAACAAAAAATAGCCTTCTTGCATGACATAAATAATACATATTTTGTAATCAGTTCAGAAAGAAACTGTGACTGATAGTGAGTCCTGGAGGACTTTTTAATCAGGTTGATATCCATTCTGCTGCAGTCTAAGTCTTTACCTATTTTTCTTTTTCCTCAAAACGGTGTTTAAATTAGAATTTCTTCCATCGTACAGAGTAATAGTTCATTTTAAGTGACAAGGAATTGCTCAATTATCTCCCTGCTTTTATTTCCATTTCAATTAATAAAATGAACAAGAGCCATCAGTGCCAGTGTTTCTAGCTGGTCTGCCTGCATCGTTGCTTTGGCTTCTTAATTCAATTAAAGAAATTTACTGAGCAGCTCCCATTGCTTCAGGGACTGTAATTTTCAAACCAGAAATTAGGACACATAGTCTGATAGGATTTTGTTTTCTTGTTTGTGAATCTGTTCATGAAAGTCCTGTCAGTAGAGGTGCAAAAACTAAATCACATTTACATATATATTTAATAGACTACCTGAATTGTGAAGAATTAAATTCCATAAAACTGACCTTGCCCAAGGTCACAGACGTAGAGCTTATACTTGAACCCAAGTCTGTTGATTGTAATCAACTGCTGGATTAGCAAGAGGAATGGTATTCCCCAACCTTTGTACTTGAAAACAGGAGTGACAACAGGGAGGTCCCTGAAGGGACTGATAAATGCTTGACATGTTGTCAAACTAGGAGAGCTGCAGCCAAAAAGACAGAGACTGACATCAGTGTGACTCTTCGTCATTTGTCTGATTAAAATATAAATAGAGGCAGAAGGAAAATGAGCCTTTGTCATAGAACAGGATTTCAACCATTTGATTCATTTTATTTTGTAGCTTGAAATGTTTTCACCCTGTGGTCAAAATTAGCCTGTTTTCCTTACCCGGATGACAGTGGACAGTTAAGAGAAGGAGAGTCGTCTTTAAGGGCAACATCTCTTCCCTTTGATCTTCCGGATATTAGGAAAGCTTTAGAAACTTCTTTCTTCCTTGGGACAGACTCTGGGCCCAGGCCCCCTATTTCCCCCACTGACGGCTGCCACAGTGAGATACACCTCGTTCTGAGGTGAGCCAAAGCCACTGGGAATTCATTGGCCCGACTAGTACTGATTGAGCCACGACTATGTGCCAGGCACTGCCCTGCAGGCTGGGGACATGGCAGGGAGCAGATGTGCTCCCAAGGCCACATAGGGCCAGACTGCTTGCTCTGTGGGCTCTTAGGTGTTGGGCTTTCCACAAGGTACCCTGTGTACCCGTAATAAAAGTATCTGCTTCATGCTGTTGTGTGGATTAAAACAAGTTAATACATGGCCAGTACTAAACATGCAATAAAGCAATTACTATTAACTGTAGCATTATTGCTGTTTCCAACAGCCACTTACCTTCTTAGAAGACGCAGTAGGTATAATGAGTAGGTGCAAAGATTTGAGAGCCAACTGGCCTCAGGTTGAAGCCCAGCTGCTGGGGTTGGGCAGGTTAGTTAACTTCTTTGTGCTTCATTTTTCCTGCCTGGTATGGCTGTGAGGATTAAATAAATTATCATGGATAAAATGTTTAGAACCGTGCTGGTACGAATTAGCTGTTGTGTGAGAATATTTTCCCTCAGGGGAGAGATGCAGTACCCTAGATTTCCTAGAGATTGAGAGGGAAAAGGATAGAACAGGGTTGATAATACTTGCAGGAAGTGCTTCCCTAGAGAGAAAGAATACATTGCAGGCGCCCAAGAAAAACTGTCCTCCTCAGCCTCAGGACAAGCCCTTGCCTACGGGACCCAAAAAATGTCCCACGTGTGGCTGTTTTCTGACGTGAGAGGACGAGAGGAGGGCTCTGGGGACCCCTGATGGAAAGTGCAGGGAATTTGGAACATGAATTCAGAGCCGTTTGAACTTGTGACAATGAAACCTAGCCTCTCATCTGCTAGCGAAAGGGGAATCTGGTCTTGCCATGTGAGATTATCCACAGCAGAGAAAAATACGTCTGGGAGATAGAAGTCATTTAAATTCTCTATGGATAGACTTGAGATTGATGGGAACAGACAGGCCCGGTAGAGAATGGCAGCGGGTCCCCAGGTGTGGAACATGGCACCGAGGTGCCCGGTAAGGTCAGTGTATTTCAGTGTCCAACCCCATGTTGTATATTTTAAATCATTTGTCTTCGTTATTATTTTAACACATTGAAGAAATAAAACTGGTGATTTTATGGAGATAGTTGTTTAGGATTTAGCCAAATTGAACAGGACAGTTTATATAAAAATCTGAAGCACAGGACTTGTGAAATTTGGATATAGAAAAGCTGTAAAAGTAGTTGAAAATGAGGTTTAGGAAACCCTGGAGTGTGGTGTGTGTGAATAAAGGCCAGAGCTCATTGTGATCTCCTGGGGTGGACATAGCCCCTGGGGGCGGTGGTGAGGAAAGGAGGGGGGCTTCTGCTTCAACGGCCTTTTTTCTTTTTTTTTAATCTTTTTTTTGTCCTCAGATTATTGTGCCTTTATTTTTTAAAGCTTTTTATTGGAATATAATTGCTTTACACTCTTGTACTAGTTTTTGAGGTACACCAAAATGAATCAGCTGTATTTATACATATATCCCCATATCCCCTCCCTCCTGCGACTCCCTCCCACCCTCCCTGTCCCGACCCTCTAAGGCATCACCCATCATTGAGTTGATCTTCCTTTGTTATACAGCAACTTCCCACTAGCTATCTATTTTACAGTTGGTAGTGTATGTATGTCTATGCTGCTCTCTCACTTCGTCCCAGCTTCCCCTTCGCCCCCTGCCCCCCCAACCCCATGTCCTCCAGTCCATTCTCTGCATCTGCATCCTTATTCTTGCCCTGTCACTGGGTTCATCAGTACCATTTTTTTGGATTCCGTATATATGAGTTAGCATATGGTATTTGTTTTTCTCTTTCTGGCTTACTTTGCTCTGTATGACAGTCTCTAGGTCTATCCACCTCGTTACATATAGCTCCATTTCATTCCTTTTAATGACTGAGTAATATTCCGTTGTATATATGTGCCACATCTTCTTTATCCATTCATCTGTTGATGGGCATTTAGGTTGCTTCCATGTCCTGTCTATTGTAAATAGTGCTGCAATGAACATTATGGTGCATGTTTCTTTTTGGATGATGGTTTTCTCTGGGTATATGCCCAGTAGTGGGATTACTGGATCATATGGTAGTTCCATTTTTAGTTTTTGAAGGAATCTCCAAACTGTTTTCCATAGTGGCTGTACCAACTTACATTCCCACCAACAGTGCAGGAGAGTTCCCTTTTCTCCACACCCTCTCCAACATTTATTGTTTCTAGATTTTTTGATGATGGCCATTCTGACCTGTGTGAGGTGATACCTTGTGGCTTTGACTTGCATTTCTCTAATGATTAGTGATGTTGAGCATCTTTTCATGTGTTTGTTGGCCATCTGTATGTCTTCTTTGGAGAAATGTCTATTTAGGTCTTCTGCCCATTTGTGGATTCAGTTATTTGCTTTTTTGGTATTAAGCTGCATGAGCTGCTTGTATATTTTGGAGATGAATCCTTTGTCAGTTGCTTCGTTGGCAAGTTGCTTCAATGGTCTTAATACTGAAGGAATTTTTAGATTGAAAGAGGTCCAAATGGAACATGTCTTTACAAATCAAAGAGGAGATGACCTTGCTTTGCAAACTTGTGGTCTGGTGGGGGCAGCTTGATAAGAGCTGCTGGTCAGCCAGGACACTCGCCCTCATCCTGTTTGGGACAGGGGTGGCGGCAACAGCTACAAAAATGACCACAGCAAAGCCTCTAGAACTGAGAATCATCAACCTTACCAGTAGAACCACTGCACGGTTCCTGAAGTGACATTAATACATGGTACAGTGCTTCTAGGATAACTGAAAACTTTATAAAATCTTTGATGATATTAAACAGTGACTTCATATTTGTAAAATGCACAGAATGGGGCCTGGCTCCTCGGAAGTATTTCATGCCATAATTCAGTAAGCTTAAGATGCTACTGGTTATAAAAGTTCAGCTGTGACACAGCATTGGTTATAAGACACATCCTAATTTCACAGTTAGAAGTATGAAAATAATGCATCTTAGAATTGATGGACTATGTTAACTTCATTTATAACATCTTAGACTTGAACTGTTTATTGATATAAAAAATGATCATTTTGGGGAGCCACATTTCAAGCAGAGTAAGTAAAAGAAAGGGTGTTTCTTCTGCTGGGGACCCACTGTTACTTAAAGAAGAGCTTACTATAGCTGCAAGCAGGGATGAACAAAGGTGACACGGAATAAAAGAGAATATGGGGAAAGTGTCACTTATACGTGTATTTCATTTCATTGTACAAAGTATTTATCCCTTATTTATATTTGATCTAATTTTTTTCACTGAAAAGAGCTGTATATATGTGTGGACATTTTATAAATGTCTACTCGGTACAGAAATAAAACCACACAGAAAGTACATTTAGATAAATAACCACATCATTTTAACAACTGTATTGCCACATAGAGATGTTTTATGTAAATAATATGTACCCAATTAAAACCAAATTTGGGCACCTTACCATCTCTTGTTTGTGTGTGTTTTTTTTCCCCCAAACCTTTTTTCTCCCCCCCACTCAATTAGTCCAGCCAATGCTGCCAGCCTGGTGTGTACCAGTCCACACTTGCCCCCCCACCCCCCCATCCTGTCATCCTGTAAAACCAGCTCTCCCCCCAGAGGGACTGGGGGTCGGTGTGATTGCCCCCTGGGGCAGTGTACTGTCAGGAACCCCTTTTTCCTGAGCAGGCTGCTGAGAGGCGTCAGGAGCCTCGGAGACGCTGAGTGATTTTCGGGAGACCCTGAGGATCCTGCTGGGCAGGCTGGTCTTGGAGAGCTGCCCATGACTGTTCTGGGATCACGTGGGTGACAGATACAACCATGCGGCCTGAGTGCCTGGTGGTGCCTCTGGTTCCAGCCTGATTATTACCCGCACCCCCTTCTGCACTCAGAGTGTCTCAGTTTGGATGATAAATTAGGTTTGCTCTAGTCACTTCCAGGAAGGGTGACTCTGACCAACCCTGGCTCAGAAACCACTGGAGCTAGGGATCCTGGAGCCAGTGTCTACCCTTGGCCTTGATAATGGTATTGGAAGTGAGCTGTGGTGTAGCAGAAAGAGCAAAGAAAAGGAAGTCAGAAATCCCGATGACGAGACTCAGCGCTGGCCCTTTGTCACAGGGATTAACTGAGGCCATGAATGTGGAAATGCTTCACAAACATTCAGCTTTTGATCAGGCCACATGTACCTACATGAGTGAAACCAATGACCACATCCTCTATGTTCACTGAGCCTCCTCCCCTCCTACTTTGTGTGCTAACCCCCCACGTACTTTCCCATCCCCAGCTGCTCTGGGCAGAGGCAACTTGGTACATTATAATGCCAGGCTTCACTTTACCCATTTGTAAAGGAGTGACAGTGTGATTGTAATATTCATGTCTTGCAGGTGTTGTGAGAATTCAATGAGGTGTAAAGTGTCGGTGTATATTTATGGTTTCAGTAAAAGTCAGTTCCAGTTACCTTAAGGGTTGAGTAGAATAGGGGCTTCTGTGGGCTCCTGACGGCCCACTCCTATGCCTACACCCCACTCTTCCAGAAACACCTCTTCTGCACTCTGTTCACCACAGTTCAGCACCCACACATGCTTGCTTCAGACATCCATCCTCACACCATCAAAATAGGTGTGTGGGGGTGGGGTGGGAGGGGGATCTAAGTTCTGTAAAGTTGAAACACATTGCAAGCCCACTGCTGGCTTTCTCTGCCCGGCACATAGACAAACAGATGTTTATGGTTGATTTTTCCATTGTTTGCAGTGGAGGTATTTCATTCCAGTCAAGCAGCAGACCTGCAAAAGGTAGAATACCCAGACTGTCAGTTAAAAAGATGAACATCTAACAGACAGTTCCGTACCTTTCCTGTTATGACTCACTGGGACAGAAAATCACATTTAAAAAACCAGCTCAGCTCATCAGCAGGCCAGAGCATTACCCATTGTCCATTGGTGGTAATAAGCATATGGTTTATCTGCCTTGTGGAGTGATACACTTAAAATATTGGGGGCATTCTAGTGCCAGGTTTTCTGGAAATCACCACCCCCAGAAAATGCTTGATCGTATTGGCATCACATTCAACATTTCTATTTATTTTTAAACTTTACTAACACATGTATATTGTTTAAAACAACAATAAAAAAGTACACTGTGCAGCAAAGTTTAAAATGAAGAGTAAACATCACCTTTCTCTCCAAACCCCAGACCTTCTCCCTTAATGGAATCATGTGTATCTTTCAAGAAAACAATTATAACAAGTCTTTTAAACAATTTTAGACAGATGGCGTCATGCAATACTTAATCCACATATTGATTGCTATTTTCATGAAACTGTGGATCTTGAAGATCTTTCCAAGTCAGCCCAGGCAGATTCCTTTCAATGATCACGTGGAACACCTGCAGGGAGTGTCATGTTCTACTCGGCCTCCAAACGGTGTGTCCAGTTTTCTCCCTTAGAGACTTTGTTACAGTGAGCAGCCTTGTACATACATCTTGGCATCCTTGTTAAATCTTGAGGTAGATTCCTAAAAGTAAAATGGCTGGATCAAAGAGGGTAGGCTTTTTATTTTTATTCATAGTTTATATATTGGTCTGTGTGACTGAAGTTTTTTGTTCTGTGGTTGTTGCTGCTGTTGTTTTAAATATTGATTTATTCATTTGGCTGCACAGGGTCTTAGTTGTGGCATGTGGGATCTAGTTCCTTGACCAGGGATCGAACCCAGACCCCCCTACGTTGGGAGCTTGGAGCCTTAACCACTGGACCATCAGGGAAGTCCCGTGACTGAAGTTTTGATCCCTGTTTCCACATGACTCTCTAAAGATAGGGTGCTGTGTACTCTTCCCACCAGAGGGGAGGGGCCTTTATGGCCACCCCTCCCCCCAGGCCCTACCCAACACTGAGCCTGTTGTGTTTACACAGCACATTTGATGGCCTCCCTCTCCTGTGTGTCTGAAGGGCATTTGAAGAACTGTAGTTACCCAGTATATGGTCCTCTCCTCTCCCTGGGATGAACCATGGAAGAAAAACTCACAGAGCCACTAGTGAGAGTGTGGGCGGGGCTGCCCTGGGGCCCTCTCCGTGGGAGTGGAGTTGGCGTTCAGGAGCCTGCCTTTGTGTGCTGACTCACATTTGCTCACCCTGGTCCCCACCCTGATAAACACACAGCAGTTCATGACACTCTGCCTTTTAAAATCCCTGAGCTGGGTTGTCCTCCGCGTGAGGGACTCCTGTGTCTTGGTGCTACCTCTTGAATGCAAGGAGTAACCGGGCCATGATGTGGACGTGGTCCTACCCCACGCTTTAGAACCTGCGTGTGAATTCATGCTTTTTAATCAACTGTTTCATCATTACAAAGTAATAGTGGACCAGAGAAAGCCTGCCCTCGGTCTTTACCCCGCGGGCAGTGTCTCTTCTGTAACTTGTAACCATGGTCAGGGCTCTGTACCACCACCATCGGTTTTATTATCATCATTATTCCGTCCTTTGTACAGCAGCGCTTCACTCACCAAGAACTGGTGGGAAATGAGATACCTTGCTGAGTGTGCCTACTTATTTAAAATGTTACCGTTTTTGGTGGAGAACCAAAGGGAGTTAACCCATCCAAAAAGTCCACAAAGAAAAGGAAGCGGAGTCTCGTTGAGGTGCTAGCTTGGTAAACCGGACCTTCGCCGCCTGAGGAAAATGTCCCTCCTCACACAGATGGGGACGTCCCCGTCCCTCGGGTCCTCCTCCCAGCAGGCATGGCAGCCCGTCCTGCCCCTACCCTCCCAGTCAGGGGCGGGAGGAAGAAGCGCAGAGGTCAAGGTTATTTGCCCCAGAAACACCCTTGTTGTCCACACAATTCTAAGATAATAGTTTGTGGTCTGAAGGCAACTTGCAGCTTCTGCTTCTGAGGACCATTGTCTAGGGTGGTAAGGTGATGCCTGTTCCCTGCCATGTTCCCCACTTACCCTCTGTCAGTGGCTGTGGTCCAAGGAAGGCCTCCGGGAGAGTCGCACGCGGGTCAGACACTGTGGTCCCCAATACAAAAACAGAAAACAATTGTTGTTTTTCACTGTGGGGAACTTTTAAGCTTCCCTGGGCTGGGATGAAAGCCTGTGCACCCATGTTTGGTTTTCAACTTCCCTGATCTGGTGCTCACCCTCTGCTGTAGCTGCCCAGCCCAGCCCTGTCCCAGCGTTCATTTACCTATGGGTGGGTTCTACAGATTGCCAAGGACAGGTCAGCCTTCCCCTAAAGGCTCTGACTGCGCCCACCCTACCTCGCTCCTTTCACTCCTTCCCTTTACCTCATCTGAACTTGGGGCTGCGGGGATGGAGAAGGGAGGAGAAAGGCATAGTAAGGGTGAGGGTCAATAAAGACAGAAGCGGCAATTAGAAGACTGAGCAATTTACCTTGTTTTTTAAATCAGCAAAATAGAGATAATACATAGAATGCGGGGGGGTGATTGTGAAGATTGAATTGAGTTCACATATATAACTATGATAGCCTGGGAGGAAGTGGGGGAGAGACAGAGATTTGTGACCAATTGGCTATAGGAAATATGTCAAATGAAAAATAGCTCCAGTATTTTAGTCTTTGATGCTAAGAGAAGGTGGTTGTTAACAACGATTGTACAGTCTTCCCTCTGTATCCTCAGGGGGTTGGTTCCAGGACTTCTATGGATACCAGAATCCCTGGATGCTCAAGTCCCTTGTATAAAACGGCATCCTACCATTCTCATCTGCGACCCACGGTTGGGGATCCGGGAATGCAGACCCTGTGGATATGGGGGCCCCTCCAGCTGTTTGTCTTTTTAATGATGAATTCATTTTTAGAGACAGTCTATCATTCTCTTGCCATTTAAACATAACACGTGGAAATATCCAGTAAGTCACTAGGGAGAAAGTATGAATAAACCATGATGTTTGAATGACTTCATAATGATAGAGACATTGGTTCGCTTCTTACCTTTGCTACTCACTGCCTGGGGGTGTTTGCTTCCTTGCATGTAGCATGGAAATGTTAACCCCTCTCTCACAGGGTTGTTTGGAATAGCAAAAAAGAGCAATTGCCTGAAATCAAATGGCTCATTGCCTTGCTTATAGTAACTGTCAGTCATCCTTATTAGTTCCTTATTCTCTTGTAGATAGAAGTCTGGAGACCCAGTGCGGGACTTTTTTGTGTGGAGGGATATTTGACATGATGAGACTCAATGAACTTCACAAGGAGCCCTGTTGTACTGGGGAGTAACTGCCCTTAGAAAGAGGACACTACCTTTGAGATGGGATAGATAGTAACGTATCACTCTACAGTCAGAGAGAAAAGACAGTTGGGTTGGGCACCAAGACAGACTTGGGTTACTCTGAGAAGGCATCGCTGTGGATCAGTACAAACACATGCACTATGACACAGAGCCCCTCCATTTCTTGTCCTTTGCAGACATTAAATAACAGCTTCTTCTGTAGCCCTTCTGTTTTGTTCAGCTGTGCTTGCACTTTTAAAGAGAAAAGAACATTTTTGCCCTCTTTTAAGTAGATATTTATTGGGGTTGAAAAGAAACAAACACACCTACTCGTTAGTTACTCCAGGACCTTAGTTTTCCATGCAGAGTAATTTTTGCGGGTACCCAGAAAGAATATTCAAGCTGGAACAGGAGGGAGGGTAGAGGAGGGGAGGAGTCTCCAGGATTCTTTATCTGGTTGGAAATAGACAGTGGACCTTCGACTGAGATCCACTGAGTCATGCTGTGGCCAGTGCTTTCTGTTTTGCTGCAAGAGGAAGGAGCAGTGGTGAGGTTTGAGGTAATTTTGGAGAACTGATGCTGCATGTGGTTCTGAGAAAGCCAAATATATCATATAAACAGTTTCCCTCTGTAAGGCAGTGTGGGTGGCAAGCTTTCCAGAATGCCTTCCTGGAGATTGAACCCATAGTGCTGTGCTTCTCCTATGGTGGCCCCTTCTTGGCTGGTTTTTTAATTGCTTTCCCAGAGCCTCCTAGATTTTGCTGTTTCAAAGGGCCCATGTCTCCTGCAGAGAAAGCATTAAACAGTTTTTTAAAGTGAAATTTAAAATGTTATTTATCTTGTTTCCTTCCACCTCCCTCTTTTCTCAAAGAGTCTATTGCCTTTTCTCTTCCTAGTTTTGACATTTGAGCAGGTGGCCTTTCTAGATATCCTAATTCAGAATTTTTTTCTCCTTTATCCAGACTCGCCCCAAAAGTGAACTCCTGAGAAGGGAGAGGAGCCCGTTTTGCTTGGTTCAGTGCCCACCACACTTGTCCAGGATGTGACACATCCAGTAGGATGTACGGAGAGCTTGAAGGGAAGGGAGAGTCTTCTGAGATCTTGTCATTTATTATTTGTCATTATTTCATATAAATTGACTTTTTTTTTTGCCCCATGAGTATAGATTATAATGAATATCCTTCCTTGTCTAGTCTTGTCTGGCAAATCCAAAACATTTTAGATCCACTTCACATGGCACCTTCTCCAGGAAGTGATCTCTGTCTCTCCTGGGGCAAAGGAGTCTCCACCCACTCCTGGAACACCCAGTTTACATGTGTTTACATGTTGACTGTTACTGACGCACAAATAATGAATCATTTAGTAGATATTTCTAATGTCCTTCAGGAGACCGTGAACTCTCCAAGTGCAGCCACCACAGTACTCCCATCTGCCCTTAACCCCAGGACCTGGCACATAGCCCAACACACAGGGGATCCCACTGCAGAAATGCCAAGTGATAGGAAGCCCTGAGGGCCACAGGGTGCTCAGAGGCCACTCCTGGTGTTAATTTGTAAATCCAGTATGCAGACAGGGCTCTACCTATCCAAGGAGGCCATGGGATCAGATGAGGTCCTTCTGTCCATAGCATGTTCTGTGATCGTGTTTAGGCCATCCTGTCCGTTTCCTTGTCAGTGTAGCAGTGATCACTCATCAAAATGTAGCTTATCTTTTGAACGTGGAAGGCCAATATTACATCAACACTGATGAGTTTATGAATGGAAAGCAATTCAGATGGCTTGAGAAATTATGACAATGTGACCTAGCCATTGTGGGATGCATAATCTTTCCACTTCTGAGTTCTGTCATATAATTTGCCAAACAAGTCTAGAAAGTTTCTATTTCATTGCTTATTTTACCCATCAATTCTTTCCTCTTTTTAAATTATTTTTATTTAAATAATTTATTTATTTTGGGGGCTGCATTTTGTCTTCATTGCCACTCGGGGGCTTTCTCTAATTGTGGCGAACGGGGGCTACTCTTCATTGTGGTACATAAGCCCTGGAGTGCGAGGGCTGCAGTAGTTGCAGCACGTGGCCTCAGTAGTTGTGGCTCAAGGATCTAGAGAACAGGCTAAGTAGTTGTGGTGCACAGGCTTAGTTGCTCCGTGGCACATGTGGGATCTTCTCGGACCAGGGCTCGGACCCGTGTCTCCTGCATTGGCAGGCAGATTCTTAACCACTGTGCCACCAGGGAAGTCCATACTGGTCAATTCTACAAAACAGTAAGGTTGAAGTAACCATCCAAGCCCATTGATCATTTACTGTGTGGTACTCTGGATACCGCTCAGTGCTTTACATGTTGTTTTACTTAATCCTTACAGCAACTCTATGAATTGGGTCTTATTTCTCCCATTTTTACAAAGAGAAAAAAGCTTAAGTGACACAAGAGCTTAGATCACTTTTCACCACTTCACTTAGGTGGCAAAGCTGAAATCCGAATCCAAATCTATTGTTAGCAAAATCTTTGCTTTGCTTGTTCTCATTTGATAA
The DNA here is from genome assembly GCF_030028045.1 of Hippopotamus amphibius kiboko. NCBI lineage: Eukaryota > Metazoa > Chordata > Mammalia > Artiodactyla > Hippopotamidae > Hippopotamus > Hippopotamus amphibius. The sequence continues at coordinate 200,972,676 of NC_080187.1, read as the reverse complement.
AAGGAATATTTGGGAATTCAGTGACTTTTTTTTTTCCTCCAGGAGAAAATAAACCATCCTCATAATTGTGTGTTTTCTGTTCTCAGGGGAGCAAAGGTGCCTACCGGTACCACTGGCAGAGTCACAATGTCAAGCACAGTGGCGTGGATGACATGGTCCTGCTCTCCAAGATCACAGAGAACGCTATTGTGGAGAATCTAAAGAAGAGATACATGGACGACTACATTTTTGTATCCTTTATTGGTTTCTTTGGTCATTTCTAAATGCGAAGACAGGTCCATCCTAGTGTAAGAGAGACATCTGAAATTCTGAACTGATGCTATATGCTCAAGTCATTTTCACCATTTCAGAGTGTTGTTTTGTACTTTTGTCCCTTGGTTCAGGCTGTGGGAAGGGCAAAGATGATGCTGAAGTTTTTTCCTGGTGTTTATAAAATCAAGATGCAGCCAGGGACTTCCCTGGTGGTCCAGTGGTTAAGACTCTGTACTTCCACTGTAGGGGGCATGGGTTCAATCCCTGGTCAGGGAACTAGATCCCGCATGTTGTGCGGCATGGCCAAAAAAAGAAAAAGATGCGGCTTGTATTCCTGTATTTCAACTGATGACATTGTACCTCTGATGTGCTCTAGCCATGCACGTGATGTCTAAAACCTGTGCTCTTCCTAGAGAATGTCTGCAGAATTCTATCAATAGTGCTACCTAATTGCAAAGTGGAGACAGTTAAGTCCAGACTTAAAAGGTTTGAAAAAGATTGCCTCATGCAAAAAATATGCCATTTTGCCCATTTTTCTGCATTATTTTGTTTACTAAAAGAAACATGAGAAGTGAAGATCAACTATTGAAAATGTCTGACATTCTTGAGCTGTTTTTTTTTTGTTTTTGTTTTTTGGTGGGTTTTTGTTTTTGTTTTGGCCGTGCTGGGTCTTTGTTGTAGCACATGGGCTCTTCATTGCAGGCTTCTCTCTAATGGAGGCACATGGGCTCAGTAGTTGTGATGCACAAGTTTAGTTGCCACAAGGCATGTGGGATCTTAGTTCCCTGACCAGTGATCAAAACCCGTGTCCCCTACATTGGACAGCGGATTCTTAACCACTGGAAAGTCCCAAGTTGTTCTTTATGTTGCAATTTTAGCTTGCCAGATGCCATTTTTTTGATAGGACTTTAAGAAATTCAGAATGGAAATTTGATTCAAATGTGTGTTGACTTCATTATAAACACAGAACTGTTGCTTAAGTTCCTACAGAATTCAGGAGTTCTGTTTGGTGCAACTATGTGAAGTTCTTTTAGTAGAATTATTGTAGAGTTGGTCATAGACAAGCAAGGGTCTGTGAAAATCTATACAGTAGTACCAGGAAGTTTAACTGATGCTCTTTGTGGCTTCTGAAGGTATGGTGTTCTGGATGACCATTAAAAGTGGAGTCTTTGCAACTATCGTAACATATTTTAACCTCCAAACCTTAGGGAAGTAAAGTTTTCACATCTCTAGCTTCTGTTTATTATTTATACCACTCCTTTGACTCTTAGGGAAAAGCACCCATATCTATGCAGCAGTACTTTTGCAGGGACTGCCTATTCCATCGTTGGTGAGGAGGGAGGTCAACTCACCAGGGATTTATACTGATAAACATTATTCCAAGGCACTTGGATGGTTCTAGCCAATACTGTGCTGTTTCTTGTTTACCATAGGAAATTTTACCAAATATCTGCATAGTTAAGTCCCTAAAGCACTGCTTTTAAGCATTAATAGATACATTTGGGTTCATTAGCCACATTATAATAGCACCTTGATCAGGTGTGGAAGCCCACTGCCTACAGACAAAATCCCACCCACCGCAGGATTTTATTGGAATGCAGCCATGTGTGTTGGTTTTATGCTTTTATGCTACAATGGCAGAGTTGAGTATTTGCAACCGACCCTATGACCTGCAAAGCCTAAAATAATTATTCTCTGATCCTTTACAGAAAACATTTGTTGACTCCTAGATACCTGTGCAGAGGTTCCTTTAATTGTATGGAAGCAGTTTTATGAAGTTGGAGGTTTTCATTTAACTTGGTCAAAAAATTGAAATATGCTCACTTTATCTGAGCTTAACATTATTAAAAGGTTTTAATCACTTTTATGTGCAAGACCTATGGCACATGGAAACTGGCTGATGATGGACCAGAAAGAGTTGGGATGAATCTGGACAGCTGACTTCAAGCTTTAATCTGCACGAGCTTGGTGACCTTACACAAGTTTTGTGATCTGTGTTCCTTGATTTCCTCACCTGTAAAATGGGAGTGATGATAAAACCTCCCACATGAGGCTGTTGTAGGGTAAATAAATAATGAATAATGAAATAATGAATGCAGTGAGTACAAAGTAAGCATTAGTTATTATTATCATACACCAAGACTAGTGTAGAGTTCCTCCCATATTTCTGAATTATGTTCCAAACATTCAATTATAAAGTTGCTTATTGGATATTCAAATGTATTTTACCATAGATACTTTTAAATGGAGGATTGGTTTATTGACAAGCCCATAAAAGGCTAATTTCCAATGAATGTAGTTGAACACATTATTTATTGGAATGTTCTTAGAACAGGGGCTCAGCTTATTACATTATTTATGTAGACATGGTTTTCGATCAGCTGGGTAAGAAAAGAGCAAAATGTCAGCAGTTAGCAGCAGCCAGTCCATCGTTAACCCAGACAGACTCACTTTCCCCCTACAGACCGTTTACCCCCAAAACACTAGAAACTTCTAAGAAAAGGGACTATGTTTTACATAGCTTTTAAAAAGCAAAGTTTAAAAACCACTTTAAAATAATACATATTCATTTAACGTGATTTACAAAATGCAGTTAACTGGAAAGGAGAACACTAAAAACCCCTGGAATCCTACCATGTAAGGTTTGTTCTTATTAACCTTTTGCGTATTTTTTAATTTAACCACATATAGACATATGTTTACATGCATGTGCTTTCTTATTAATTTTAGCTAAAAAATAGCATCATCCTGTGGCATTTATTAGTTTCCTGCAGAATTCTTGGCATGGTGCGTTATATTAAATGTTCATTGAAAGTTTGTTGACTATGACGACTTGCTTTTTATATTCAGAAAGCCGAATTCTAAAGTGACTCACACAGAGGGGGCTGATTCCCAGCCTTTGAATTAATGTCTTTGAATCAATGACTGACTAATCGTGTGTTCTACCAAGGAAGTGAGTTAGTTGACCACTAATAGACTTCGTGTTGTGGAAATCTCTGCCCACTCAGTATATGAGAAACTCAGCATCAATGTGCTTTCCGGCAATAGCACAGAGCAGCTTTCAGCTTTGAGGAAGCTTGATGGCTTTGTTGAATGTTTATGAAATAATACTCAGGGTCTAAATGTGAATCCTTTCCTCTGATAAGTGATAAAAGTCTCCTTCATCAGTTCAATGCCAAGGGAATATTATTATGATAGAGTAGCATTATTTTAAATGAGTTTTTTCCACTCTCTCACTCCTAAAGCTTTAATAAAGACAAGAGATTCGATTTCAGATTGTTATAAAATTGCTCATTTTATCTATTCTACATCTAATAGCAGCACATTGTCTTGTACAGAAGGTCAGCATTTGGAACAATCAATTGTTAATGCATTCAGGCTGACTGCACATTTCTTTGTTCCACATTAGAAAAAAAAACTACTTAGAAAATTCGAGCATCGTTAACCAATAAAACCGCATCTTTTTCCAGCTATTTATCCTAAGACCAGGAAAGTTTCATTTACTATCTACTTTTCCTGAGTGTTGTCACACTTCTTACAATTACATTCTAAAATATAGGAGGGAAACCTTGCAGTATTTGCTCTCTGCTTGGTGAGACATCATTTATAGCCACTTGGCAGACAAAAATAGTTCCCGTACAAAGTACTCCACGCTCATTTGGTCCAACTTTCTCCAAACTTGTTTTTCCGCAAAGACCACATGCTCAAGTGTGCTTGGCATTTTCAGCCCTTGAATTAGGAGTTGAGACGCTTGTGCCAGACCAACTGGAGCTCAAGGCAGTGCCATTGTTCCAAGTGAGGTTTGGCTCTTGGCGCTCAGTTCATGTTGGGGGGGGGGGGGCCGCAGCTGCTGCAGTGAGATGAACGTGGGTCTGGTGGCTGGAGCCAGGGGCTCAGGTTCCAGCTCCATCATCTCCACATATGTGACTTCACACAAGTCACCTCACCTCCCTGCCCCACCTCAGTGATGAATCCAGGGAGGTCGACTAGATCAGAGTGGGCGGTTTGGGGAAATTCACTGGCTATTAAAATGTTAAAAAAAAAATAGTTAACCTCTTAACTTTACCTTATAAGACCATTAAAAACAAATTTACAGAAGCTTCACTACCATCACATTTCATAAAAGAAAGACTATTTTAACACCCCAAAAAGTAGAAAGGAAATAGTCTAAAATTAAAGGATGGTCCTTTATACTGAATAAATTGGGCTTTATAAAAAATTTAGAGCACCGTTTCTTTTTTTGTCATTCTTGCCGCAGGTCGATGAAAGCTCATGGATCCACGAACTAGCATTTGGGAGCCAATCAATTAAAGATTTATTGGCTCCGTTCTGTGTCACATATTCTGTTAAATAAGATGGCATTTATTTTATTTCTGGTCTTTTTTTTTTTTTTAGTCATAGCCTTGTGTATGTCCATACAATTCGAAAATTAATCTTGAGCCACACCTTTCCAGCCAAAGGTTATATGGGTAGAGACAGTGATGGAACAGCTTTTTCCAAAGGCACACCTGAATTATGCACTAGGGAGTGGGAGTGAATATTGGAGTTATCTGGAGAAGTGACCCAACCCAGTAGATGACCTGTGCTCTCAGGGAAGTAGCTGAGGTCTCTGCAGATCCAAGCAGGTGGGAAAAACATGTTTGTTTCCTTTAAATTCTGAATCAAATTCTCTTGTCTCCATTCTGATTTAAGTAAATTTGTAGCTACTTAGCATAGATAGGAGCTACATTATTCATTTCAAACCGAACTTTATTTTTCAGGGGTCCTCCCAAATAATACTGCCCATGAGAGCCCTCTTCCAATCTGAGTCATTGATTCAGGATTGGCCTAGAATACTTCAAAAGAGGTTTTTTTCTTTGAATACCTCCTTGCCAGAATTTATATAGACTACTTAGTGAAAATCAAGACTTTACAAGATGTCTTTTCACATAGCAGATTCTTAACAGTAAAAGAATGTTGGTTTCTATAGGAGCTCTTATGCAACCCAATCCAGACTTATTTATTGGGGAAGCAAGGGGAGGTAGGTGATTCCTTTGGCTCAGGTCCTCCGGCAGCTCCTGATTCTCTGAATGCAGCGATCGGTTTATTTAGAACAGGTGGCATTCACAGCAGTCCCTTTACAGCTAAGGAGGGAGCACCGTCCTGCATGGAAAGATCCTATTTGCCCTATTTGCCCTATTTGGGGATGGACACGGGTGTAGACATCTTCCTCTTCTGGAGTGAATATGGTCGTAGCAGTGCTGTCCTTCTTGCATGTTGAAAATTTCTCTTTGCCTCAGTTTCCTCCTAGTAAAGTAGGATTAAAATAGTGACGGGGTTGTCATTAGGCGCTTAGACTAGTGCCACATATACATGTATGTGTTCAATCAGTGTTTGTTTTTATCATCAACACTTACTGAGTCTTGGCTGTAACGGTGTGGACACTTCTGACCCGCTTGATAATTCTGACAAGAAATGTATCTGTTCTAAATTTTACCACAAAAAAAGCAGGCCACTAATCTGTCGTTGGCCTCATCTGGCTTTGGCACTTGGAACTACGTTTGCTCTTGGCCCTTCTTCCGTGACATGTAGTGATTTTCAGTTATGATTCACGGCCTCCTCTGCATTTTCTCTTGGGGTCATGGCCTGCCCCCAGAGCAGTGCTGGGTGCACCTGGGTGTGTGGTGAAAGTGAACCCCATCTTGTCTACTACTGTTTCATGTTCAGCACTTTCAAGTGTGACGATCTTTCTGTTCACTGAAAAAGCAAGCAAAATTGCAACCCAATCTTTCCCCATTCTTGCCTTCACGTATGCATATTAATTTTTAAATATCATATCATTCATTCCACACTTGGCTCATTTGTGTTCAGTAATAATACTAACACTGCGTCTCAGAGACGTGAACATGACAAAACGAGCATCCTGAGATATACAAATTAAGGACATTGCCTCTACTACATATCAGTCATTGTGCTGAGCATTGTATACTGTTTCTTTCATTTAATTCTCATAACAAGCCTATCAAAGTAGGTCCTGTTTACCCATCATCCAGTAACCACTGCTTAGATATGTGACTTGTTCAAGGTCAAAGTAGAATAGAACTGGGTGTGGAGATAGGCAACATGACCAAATTCCCTGTGCTGCTCTGTTTGACACTCAGGTCCTAGTATATAAATATATAAATGTCCCCTTGGGGGAGGAAATCTCATCGCTTTACATTCTTAACTGCAAAATTTCTAAGCGTTTTGAAATCACTAATTAAACAATTTTGTTTTTTGTTGGTTTTGCATTTTTTTTTTTTCTTTTTATGATCTTTTTTCTGCTTCCATGAGGCAGGGAGTTTTATCTATTCTGTCTATTTTGTTGACTGCTGTATATCCCCAGCATCTGTAACAGTGTCTGGTGTTTGTAGACATCCAATTCAAACTCCTTGATTGTTGAATGATAAATGGAAACATTTTATATGTTATAATAACACTTCATTTGGGGGCAAATGTAACACATTCTCTTCTGAGGGGCCTTCCTGAATCTCCCATGCAGAAATAACACCTTCTTCCTTAAGCCTGATGTATGTGCGTTTGTAATTTTCTGCTCTGAATACTACTTATGGATACAACTCAGTTCTCCATAGCTTCTAAAGAGCAGGACTGTTCAGTTCATCTTATAGCTCTCTATTTATTGAACAAGTAAATGAATATGTTTTTAGTATACCTCAGAGATATGAAAGTTCCAAAGAAAAAATATTTGCTCTTTTCACTCCTTGGTCATTTTTTTTTTTTCCTAGCTGTGCATGTCACCAGTCTTGAAAGAATGTGCTTCAGTTCACTTAATGATTTGTTTTAGTAACACTTTGGTAATTAAGTGCATTACTCTTCCTGAAGAAGAACAAAACCTCAACTAGTTGGTAATTGCTTCTGTCTTTATTTGTAATCTTTTAGAAGACAAGCACATGAGCTTTTCGTTGGAACAGTCATTATGAGTTCTTGATAACATCTGGTTGCTTAATTCGAAAAATGTGTAGCTGTGAAGATTAATGACAGACCTTAACTGGATTTAAATTCAGACATATATAGGATCCGTATTAATCTCAGTCAACCCTTTCAAGCAGATGCCGTATTTTGGGGAAAAGGAAATTGAAATGTACCAAGGAGCGGTAAGTTACATGCCACATAAATTACTGTAGTGTTTGGGGGCTTTTATGATGCATGGTCAATTGAAGTTGACAATACATTTGCATTTTCTTATTATGAATTATTTATTGGGGAAGCTCAAGTAGGTGACATTGTTTGATACTTAATGATGTGCTGCTCTTTAGAGTACAGCTCAAGAAAGCATAGGACTATTAATATTGGAACATTATAGACAAAATTAGTTAAACAGAATGTAGGACTTACAGCTTCAGGCATCTTCCTTCTTCCACATATGTCACAAAATTCTAAGGACTAAAAAAAATCAGTAATCAGTAAAAAAATAAATAGGGCAATGGGAACCATTCCCTCCAAATCACTTAAGCTGTGGCTATGACTGGAACATGAAAAATGAATCTTTTATGACTTCATTTATCAATGTGGCCCTGATCCCTATTCAGGCCCAGCTCCATAGCGATTTCACTTGTGTTATAAAAATAGAATCCGTAATCCTAATTAATCTATTCCATTCCATGGCTCCTCGCTTCCCCAGGCCTCCCCCTCTCTGCATCTTTTTTCCTTCCCTCTTTCCTTTGCAGCAGAAGCACAAGAGCGTTCATTAATCCTGACCCCTGGAAAACAAACAAAAGGGAGCCCACACAAATTCATCAGTTGAAGTGGAAGGCAATTTACCCAGAGCAAGAGCCCACCCCATTGTTGCCAGATGAATGGTGCTGGTAGCTGGAGCCGAAGGAGGCTGCCACGCGAAAGACCTTTGATAATGCTGCCTTTATGGGAGCCCAGCACAAGGGAAACACTGTCAGCAGAGGCTGGGCCCTGCCCTGGCGCCCTGATCAGCAGGGCCCTGGGGCAGCAGGCGTGGAGCTGGCTCTGCGTCCTCAATGACAGCCAAGACGGGGTGGGTGGGAGTGCTGTGCATTCGTGTTGTTTCTTTCCAGTTCTCTGAAAAGCATTGCTACATGAGTCCCTTTTAGACCATTCATCTTTGGAAGAGTTCTCTTTAAAGAAATGCCCTAGAATTTTAAAAAATGTATTTATTTTTAACTGCTAATGATAACAGCATGTTGTAAAATTGTAATTTACGTAGTGCCAGGTACTATGTTTCATCTGCAACAATAATAAATCAGCCCTGGATACTGGCTGTGGCTTACTATCCATCCCCATTTCACAGATGAGGAAACTGGGGCTCAGAGATGTAAAGTACTTGAATCTATTGAGTGTTGGAGCTGGGAGTTGAAGTCAGGTCTCAGTCATTTTCAAGGGTTTCAGGTAAGGGAAGATCAAGAAGAGGGAATGCCTACCCTATAATTCTCATCAGTAGCTGAGAAGTACCATGAGCTCATAGATGGGAAACCAATTTGAAAACTAAAAAGTGACCTGCAAAGGTCACATATAACTAGTTAAGTGGCTTTGAAGCCTTATTGGGCAATGACTTGCCCACTCCTTTCTCTCCACACAGCACACAGCTTTCTCTCCACTCCATTTCCTTCCATTTTCCATCCTCTGTTTGTTTGTTTGTTTGTTTTGTTTTGTTTTGTTTTTGGCTACACAGCGTGGCATGAAGGATCTTAGTTCCCCGACCAGGGATTGAACAACCTGTACCCCCTGAAGTGGAAGCTCAGAATCTTAACCACTGGACTGCCAGGGAAGTCTATCATCCTCTTTTCTTTTCCTCTATTTCCCTGCTTTCAAAGAGGTATTAAAAATAATCCTATAAGAGCAATCTGGGCTGGAAGAAGCCAATTTAAGACTATCCTGCAGCCCCATCCATGCATCCCCTTCTGACTATGAGGTAAGGCAGGAATGGCATATTATTTTTGTCCCTATATAGAATTATTCAGTCCATCAGTCCCAGGAATAAGCTAGACCCTCACTGAGCAGTTTCCCTTCTGAGCCCCCTGCTCACACGTGGGGAGCCATGGGCACTGGATACACCAGTGATTAACGTGTGCAGGCATCGAGCAACCTCTCACTCAACTCTGCTCTGTCAGAGCTTACGGCGAGTGGCAGTTTCTGGGCCAGGCCCCTTATGCTATAGTAAATTGTTGCATAACAAGGCTCGTCGCTGGATTACATAAGTTCTGCTTTACCTCTGCATTTTGCTTACCTTTTCTAATTATTTTCCCACCTGTCATCTCAGTTACCTCGGACGTTGTTATCCCCATGCTAGAGATGGGAACCAGAGAAGGGAGAGACAGAGTCTAAATGTCTTCCCACTCTGGATTTGGCTTTCTTTTCACTCTTCTGTGTTAGTCTTAAATTTAAGGAGTGTTCTTTCTCCAGCTTTCCACCATATGAAGTACTTTTTCTTTTCAGTGATTTTTGAGGGAGTGGTGGAAGTGGTGCCAAGAAATTGAAGAAAGCAGGGCTGAAGTCGTCCTGACACAGTGAATTTATCGGTGAATTTATATATGTACATAGCTAAGACATCCCATGAGACTGAAGCACAAACCCACTATCTTGGTGTGGCAGGATTTTTTGTTTTTCTATATTGAGATGGAACAAACTGGTCAAACCTGTTTATCCCTTTAAAGAACCACACCTCCTGCCTTCTTCTTATGGAAAATTTTTAAGTTTCTCCCTTATTTTCACATAGTCTCACTTAATTTCCTGTGGGATCCCAGGATCTCCAACTTGCCTCTTAGAAAAAAAAAATTATATAGAAATTCTGAATTAGTACAAGTCAGATCCAGGTTTTTAGTGAGCCTTTCTTAAGACCTGTTGCCCAAATGTCTTCATAAACGTTTAGAAATGGAATGTGGTCGGCAGAAGCGTGCTGCGGTGGAAGGGTGTGGTATCAGAGTATCTGAAGACACTGGTCACGTCTGAAGGCAGAATCACACATAGGCCTACAAAAAAGTCCTTCCAAATTCCATCTTCATTGTTCTGGGTGTACCTCCTCATGACCTTGGCAAGTTTATGATTCTTGTATTATGCAACCTTTAAGACTCGAACTATACAGTGGTGTATTCATTTCCAAGGCCAAGAAAAGAAATGTAATGTGTTGCTCTATCTGACCATGGTTTTGTTTATTTGTTTGTTTGTTTTCTTTTCTAGGCACAGTATGAAAACCCACCACATATCTATGCTCTTGCAGATAATATGTACAGAAACATGATAATTGACAGAGAGAACCAGTGTGTCATCATCAGGTATGGAAAAGAGACTTATTAGGTCCAGGGAACGTGAGACCATGTTGTAGTTAGGACTCTGTCAAGGAGCAATGCTTTTGCAATAGTTGCTCATTTCAGAGGCTGGTTATTGTGTATGAGTAACAAGCAGCCTGTTAGTTTTGCCTTTATTTTATAACTCCAAATCATAAAAGCTTTGCACTTCGTGAGGTTGCTTTTTATACCCATCACTTAAGGCATTAAGGCTTTAGGGGACATGGTTCTAGCTGGGCCTTTCTCTGATTGTCATCAGGCCCTGAAATAAAATCATAAGACACCTCCCGTCCCATTTGATTGTATTGTGGCTTTACTCTGAATTGGAGGTCCTTTATATTATAAGCATAGGAAGCATGTGTCACTATTTTGTCAGCTGGAGTCTTTTTCTCTAGGTCCTTCTTTTCTCCTTAATAATTTAATAGTTCGAGTTTGAACTTTTTTGGTTTCTTTGTCACTTGCTTTTAATTTTCTGAGGGCGTTACTGGTCTACACCAGCATTAGGTGTCTGTAACTACATCTCACAATCCTTTTAACCAGCTCTGAGTCTTTGCTGGCTTGAAGTGCTTTTCCAATTTTGTTTACTTACAAACATTTTCAAACATACAGAAAATGTAAGCGTCCGTATTTCCATCACTTAGAACTTGACAGTTTTTAACATTGTCGTATTTGCGTTCATCTTTTTTAGTTCTTTAACTTTTTAGTTCTTAATTTTTCAAGAATGAAAATTAAAGAAAAAGGTTTATTATGGGTACTTACAAACATAAACAAAATTAGAAAGAGTATTGTAATAAGAACCTGTGTATCTGTCATCTAGCTTGTACAGTTATTAATATGTGGCCAGTCCTGTTTTACCTAGTCCTCCCACTCTGCCCCACTCGATTATTCAAAGCAAATCCTAGGTAAAAAAATCATTTCATTCGTCAGTAATTTGTGTACCTCTAAAACATTCTCATCACACCTGGAAAAAATGAATAATTCTTTCAGTGTCATCTAATATTGTCAGTATTCCAATTCCATGGCTGTCTTATAAATTCTTTTCTACAGTAGGTTTATTTTTATTAGGTTCAAAAGGCTCACATTTTGTGCTCGGTTGTGTGTCTCTCAAGTGTCTTAATTGTGAACACCTATCTCTTAGTCTTTTTGTTTTCTTGGTATTTATTTGTTAAAAGGTTTGTCCTGCAGAATTTTCTGCAGTCTGTGATTAACTGATTATGTACCATGACTTTGCACTGTCCTCTATATTTCCTATAAGTTGACAGATCTAAAAGCTTGATCAAGTTCAGATTCAATTTCTTGGCAAAAATACCCCATCATTGATGCTGTGCACTTAATGCCTGTTGGTCTGTCTTTGTGTGATGTTCAGATTTCCAGTGGGTCCATCCATTATAAATTCTCATTTCACAATCATTTAATCAGTGGTTGAAAGATAATCATTTTCTAATTCTGTTATTCCTTCTATATTAATTTATTAGTTGGAATTTTTATTTGTTTACCATAAAATACAATCTATACGGGAAAATTAGATTTAAAAGCTTGGTTTGTTGCCTTTCTTTTTAGCAATTAACTTATTAATTTTTGGCTGCATTGGGTCTCTGTTGCTGCGAGAGCTTTCTCTGTGGAGCGTGGGGGCTGCTCTTTGTTGCGGTGCACAGGCTACTCAGTACGGTGATGTCTCTTGTGGAGCACGGGCTGTAGAAGTGCAGGCTTCAGTAGTTGTGACATGTGGGCTCAGTAGTTGTGGCTCACGGGCGGGCCCTAGAGCACAGGCTCAGTAGTTATGGTGCACAGGCTTAGTTGCTCTGCGGCATGTGGGATCTTCCCAAGCCCAGGGCTTGAACCCGCGTCCCCTGCGTTGGCAGGCGGATTCTTAACCACTGCGCCCCCAGGGAAGTCCCTGATGTGGTATCTTTCTTTACCAGTTTTTAAAGTAATGAGTTGATGCCCTAGCAGCCTCCCAAAGTAAAATGTTTTTGTTTTCAATATCATTCTATGCTAGTAGATTTTAAATACCTTACCTGTTTAACTACATTGCAGTTTTTCTTTTAGGCTCAAATAGTCCTGCCTTTGGCCAGTGAGAGCCCTTTGTACTTGCTCCTTTGTCCCTTTGACATGACTCCAGTAGTCTTTGATAGTTTCCTTGTTTAAGATGTTCCAGGCTTATCTTGTACATTTTCTGCCAAGCCCTGGAATCAGCCATTTCATCAAAAAGCCCTGGTTCATTTTTTTTTTCTATTTTTTTCACCTTAAACTTACACAATATTATATGTCAATTATACCTCAACAAAGTGGAAAAAACATTTTGAGAAGTGCCAAACTGTTGTCCAAAGCAGCTGCACCTTTCTGCATTCCTATCAGTTATACATGAGGGTTTCAATTTCTTTTTCTCACCAACATTTCTTTTTATTTATTAGCTCTGGTTCATTTTAATGGGAAATAGTATTTAGAGACCAGCAATCTAGTCACTAAGAGTGCTTACTGCTGTGTGTTAACAGCGCTTCCTGTTCTTTTCAGATGACAAAGGCAAGAAATAAGAACTTTTTAAGAAAAAAGGTTTTGTTTTTGTTTTTGTTTTTTTCAATTTTTTGGCGACACCACACAACATGTGGGATCTTAGTTCCCCCACCAGGGATTGAACCCACACCCCCTGCAGTGGCAGCACAGAGTCTTAACCACTGGACTGCCAGGGAAATCCCCCACTCATTTTTAAGATTATAGAGTTTTTACTTCTTTGGTTTTTATATTAGTATCCCATTTTTCTTATGCTGAAAACCTTGATTTCTGATGGCATTATTAACAATTATTTGCTCTATACTGTGTATGTGCATAAACTGTAAATAAATAAGTACTTATAAATAAAATATTATATATGTATATATTATATAGTAAATAATGGGATAAAACAAAGGAATTCTGTTAATGCTTTAAGATAACAATACCAACATTATTTGTAGCAATACTGAATTCACTTTAAAATTTTGTTGTTCTTTTTGATCCTTAGGATGTACAGTCAAAATATTGGGTTTTAAAGTTGCCTTAAAGTAATTCTTTTCTGTGTCATTAACATGCCAACTTGAACTACAGTGAGGTTCATTTATTTCATTTTGGATTTTAGGAGTTTAAATTTTTTAATTTTAATTTTGTTTTATAATTGTATAAATCATTTACATGGCTCCAAAGTCAAAACTATAAAACAAAAACACTGAAGCATTTCAAAATATAGACTTCATGACATTTTACCTCTGTTTCCATATGCATCTCTAGAAAATAAAAACATTTTCTAACTTAGCCCCAATACCATTATCACAACTAAATAATAACTTAATATCATCTAAAAATAAGCAGTCCACATGTAAATTTCTTTTTTTTTTTTTTTTGGCTGCATTGGGTCTTTGTTGCTGTGTGCAGGCTTTTTCTAGTTGCAGTGAGCAGGGGCAACTCTTCGTTGTGGTGAGCGGGCTTCTCAGTGCAGTGCCTTCTCTTGTTGCAGAGCATGGGCTCTAGGCAGTTGCAGCACGTGAGCTCAGTAGTTGTGGCACGTGGGCCCTAGAGCGCCTGGGCTTCAGTATTTGTGGCACATGGGCTCAGTAGTTGTGGCACACAGGCTTAGTTGCTCCATGGCATGTGGAATCTTCCCAGACCAGAGCTCGAATCTGTGTCCCCTGCATCAGCAGGCGGATTCTTAGCCACTGCGCCACCATGGAAAACCCCACATGTAACTTTCTGTAATTGGGGCAAACACGTCCTATCTTGACAGTTTATGTAAATCGAGGAACAGTGGCTGCATTTGGTCCCCCCTCCCACTTTTTTTTTCCCCATTGATCTGGTCAAGAGACCAACCCAGTTTTCCTATAGATACCTTTTAGATTGGTCCTGTTGCTTCCTCATGGTCTCATTACTTCGATTCCTTCAATTTTCTGTAAATTGGAAGTTAGACCTAAATACTTAATTAGCTGCAGGTTAAGCCCTTTAGAAGGAACACCTGGGTGTTGATGAGTTTGGTTGCTGAATTGGAAATGCTTCTGTTTGACCCCAGGTGGAGGTCCCTGGCCGGTAGGGAGGTGGGAGATGTTCTCGACTTGAATTAAATGAGCGAGGATAGGATGAGTTTTCTAACATATTCCCTCGCTCTTTCTCCTTCCTTCCAGGCCCCTAGTGAGATGGGAAAGAAGGGAATGGTCTTGTTGTATGAGCTTCACCAGTTTGGAGCTGCTTCTGTTTTTCCTAGCCCACCTCTCTCCTCTCCTAGTCCACCTCTCTCCCTCTCTCAGATCCCTTCAGTCTGTTCTGCAGGATACACTTGCCCTGAAGCAGGACACATGCCCACTTCTGGGATCCTTCTTTCCAGTGTTCAGGTGGCAAAGACTTGAAGGCCCTGCTCCAGGGATTTTTACTGCCGTGTCTGTGCTTTAATATAGGAGATGGCAGAACAGGGAGCTGCTTTGACTTCTAACACTAACCGCCCCGAGTCAGGCCAAACTTCACACAGGAAAGGTACAGTGCTCCACACAACACAAGCTGCAAGTTCCAGGGTTCCCACCACCCCTTCAGTTTCAATAATTTACTAGAACAACTCACAAAATTCGTGAAAGCATTGTACTTATGGTTACAGTTTTATTAGAGCAGAAGAATACAAAGCAGAACCAGAAAAAAAGTAGAGACACAAGGGCAAGGTCTGGGAAGGTCCACGTGTGAAACTTCTGAACATCCTCTCCGCACAGAGTCATGGATCGTGTTACCTCCTTCCGATTATGGTGTGGGAGTTGACAATATTGCCAACTAGGAAGTTCACCCAAGCCTTTGGTGTCCAGAGGATTTATTTGGACTCAATTACACATTGCCTGCGTGACTGACCTGTAGTCTCCAGCCCTCCTGAAGATATGGCCTAATATCTGTAGTCTCTATTTCTTACAGGGTCAGAACTTAGACATGGCTTTCCAAAGCTTTTATCATAAATCATCGTCCAGTTCCCAGCGCCCCCAGGCAAATAGAGGCTCTTCTGTTAGGCAAGACATTCCAGGGACCTGGAGTTTACCTCCCAGTATTACCACCCAAAAGTCCAGCCTCTCTTTGTGTTAATTCTTTACTACCCAAGAGCTGTGCTTCATCCTCTTTGAGAAAGTAGATTTGCTATCTCTGCTGTGCCGTGGTGCACTCTCACCAACTCTGTGATCCTGGGCAGCAAGTTCCACACTCGTCTGGGCCTTGGTGTCTTCGCTTATGAGTAAACTGATTGACCAGATGACCTCTGAGGTCTCTCCTGGTTTGGGAGTTTTGGAACTCTTTCTTCCAAATAGTGCTCAAGGGAAGGGAAGGCAGGGAAGTGCTGTTCTGGGTAGAGAAGCCAGCTACTGACCTGGAGAGCTGGGGGCTTGTTCAGCTAGGGCCGAGTCCAGTGCTGCCTGCCTGAATGCACTTGTGAACAGAAGACAAACAAAACCAATTTTCCTGGGGGCTGGAAGAGAAGTCTGCTCCTTATGCAAAGGG
Organism: Hippopotamus amphibius kiboko; assembly: GCF_030028045.1. NCBI lineage: Eukaryota > Metazoa > Chordata > Mammalia > Artiodactyla > Hippopotamidae > Hippopotamus > Hippopotamus amphibius. The sequence continues at coordinate 200,956,645 of NC_080187.1, read as the reverse complement.
CCTCTGCCACAGCTGGAGAGACTAGGAATTTTTAGTATCCTTTAATTAGGAGATTAAAAATTAATGCTGATCTAATCTCTCTGGTGTTCTTTTAGACTTTCACCTTCTGATTTCGCTGGTATATGACCTTATCTACCTAATGAAATGCATATGCTTTATTTTTTATTTATCTATTTTTAATTTTAAAATAAATTAAATTTATTTTTATGTCTGATGTATTAAACGTTGTGTTAAATAATATGTGTATGTAAATATTTTTGTTTAAAGCCATTTAGCTTTAGAGAGAAATACATTTGGAATTTCCATGACAATACATTTTTTATGCGTTTTAAATCATGCTATAGAAGAAACTAAAATGAAGATCAAATACTTTTATAGTAAAGAAGTTTTTTAAAAGAAAATTGTATTAATGTGATAGTTAAAAAATTTGTAATCTTTTTAAATTGAAGTATGATTGACCTACAGCACTTTGTGAGATCCAGATGCACAGCATAGTGATTCGATGTTGCTGTACATTACAAAGTGGTCACCACGAAGTGCATACTCTTAGATGGGATAACACAGCACATAGAAGCAAGGTCCGTTCCCTGCCAGTCTTAGCTTTTCTAAAGAGATGGATACAGTGACAGGATGGACACGCCGCTGACTATTTCCGGATAGAAGTCAGTATAACAAACTGAATTTAAAAAGAAAGAAATCAAGGAAGAAGACAGGCTGCTTTCTCAAGTACAGACCTCCTGAGTTTGTTTTTTTAATTGAAGTATAGTTGATGTACAGTAATATGCACAGGTGTATAGTATAGTGGTTCACAGTTTTTAAAGGTCATACTCCCTTTACAGTTACTATAAAATATTGGCTGTATTCCCTGTGTTGTACAATATATCCTTGTAGCTTACTTTACACATACTAGTTTGTACTCCTTAATCTCTTACCTGTATCTTGCCCCTCCCAACTTCCCACTGATAACCGCTAATTTGTTCTATCTGTGAGTGTTTCTTTTTTGTCACATTCACTAGTGTAACAACTAGTATTTATTAGAGTCCACATATAAGTGATATCATATGGTATTTGTCTTTCTCTCTCTGACTTACATCACTTAGCATAATGCCCTCCAAGTCTATCCATGTTGCTGCAAAGGCAAAATTTCACTCTTTTTTATGGCGGAGTAGTATTGCATTTTGTATATATACTACATCTTCTTTATCCATTCATCTGTTGATGGACGCTTAGGTTGCTTCCATGTCTTGGCAACTGTAAGTAATGCTGCAATAAACATTGGAGTACGTGTATCTTTTCAAATTGTTGTTTTTGTTTTTTTCAGATATATATCCAGGAGTGGAATTGCTGGGTCATTCTATCAGAGTAGTTCTATTTTATGTTTTTTCAAAAACCTCCATACTTTTTTCCATAGTGGTTGCACCAATCTATATTCCCTCCAGGCATGTACAAAAGTTCCCTTTTCTCCACATTCTCGTCAACATTTGTGGGTTGTGTTCTTTTCGATGATGGCCATTCTGATAGGTGCAAGGTGATATCTCATCATGCTTTTGATTTGCATTCCCCTGATGCTGAGTGATGTTGAGCATCTTTTTATGTGCCTGTTGGCCATCTGCATTTCCTCTTTGGAAAAGTATCTTTTCCAGTTCTTCTGCCCACTTTTTAATCAGGTTGTTTGTTTTTTTTTTGATGTTGGGTTTTATGAGCTGTTTATATATGTTGGATATTAACCCCTTATTGGTAATTTCATTTGCAAATATTTTCTCTCATTCAGTAGGTTGTCTTTTTATTTTGTTGGTTTCCTTTGCTGTGCAAAAGCTTTTAAGTTAAATTAGATCCCATTTGTTTATTTTTGCTTTTGTTTCCTTTGCTTTAGGAGATGGACCCCCAAAATACTGCAGTGATTTATGTCAAAGAGTGTTTTGCCTATGTTTTCCTCTAGGAGTTTGATAGTACCCGGTTTCACATTTAGGTCTTTAACCCATTTTGAGTTTATTTTTATATATGGTGTTAGAGAATGTTCTAATTTCATTCTTTTACATGTAGCTGTCCAGTTTTCCCAGCACCACTTTTTTTTTTTAAGTTTTTTTCTTTAAGAACTTTTATTGAGATACAATTGACATACAATAAACTGCATATATTTAAAGTGTACAATTTGATATTTTTTTTCTTATTAGTAATGTATATATGGCAATCCCAGTCTCCCAGTTCATCCCCCCGCCCCCACCCCCGCCCCAGCTTCCCCACTTGGTGTCCATATGTTTGTTCTCTACATCTGTGTCTCTATTTCTGCCTTGCAAACCGGTTGATTTGTACCATTTTTCTATATTCCACATATATGTGTTAATATATGATATTTGTTTTTCTCTTTCTGACTCACTTCACTCTGTATGACAGCCTCTGGATCCATCCATGTCTCTACAAATGTCCCAGTTTCATTCCTTTTTACAGCTGAGTAATATTCCCTTGTATATATGTGCCATATCTTCTTTATCCATTCATCTGTTGATGGACATTTAGGTTGCTTCCATGTCCTGGCTATTGTAAATAGTGCTGCAGTGAACATTGGAGTGCATGTGTCCTTTTGAATTATGGTGTTCTCTGGGTATATGCCCAGTAGTGGGATTGCTGGGTCATATGGTAGTTCTATTTTTAGTTTTTCAAGGAACCTCCATACTGTTCTCCATAGTGGCTGTATCAATTTACATTCCCACCAAGAGTGCAAGAGGGTTCCCTTTTCTCCACACCCTCTCCAGCATTTACTGTTTGTCGATTTTCTGACGATGCCCATTCTAACTGGTGTGTAGTGATACCTCATTGTAGTTTTGATTTGCATTTCTCTAATAATTAGTGATGTTGAGCATCTTTTCATGTGCCTCTTGGCCATCCATTTGTCTTCTTTGGAGAAATGCCTATTTAGGTCTTCTGCCCATTTTTTGATTGGGTTGTTTGTTTCTTTGATATTGAGCTGCATGAACTGTTTATATACTTCGGAGATTAATCCTTTGTCTGTTGATTTGTTTGCAAATATTTTCTCCCATTGTGAGTGTTGTCTTTTTGTCTTGCTTATAGTTTCCTTTGCTGTGCAGAAGCTTTTGTTTCATTAGGTCCAACTGATTTATTTTTGTTTTTATTTCCATTACTCTTGGAGGCCAGCACCACTTATTTTTTTTTTTTTTTTTTTTGTCAATGTTTCTTTTTTTTTTTTTTTTTTTTATTATTTTATTTTATTTTTTTGGGGGGTACACCAGGTTCAATCAACTGTTTTTATACACATATCCCCATCAGCACCACTTATTAAAGGGACTGTCTTTACTCCATTGTACATTCTTGCCTCCTTTGTTATAGATCAATTGTTGGTCCTGAGTTTTGCAAACCTGTACAGCCTTGATTTGTCAAAATAGCTGGCATTGAGCAGCCTTAGTTGACTAACTGGCCAACCAGACTCACAAGTGAGTGTGAATTAGACCCCAGTTCCTGATTTTATAAGAATCCTGCCTGGGGTGGACTGCTTGGTTGATTATTTCCCTGGAACACAGTCCATGAGGGTTGCTGGGTTACCATTAGAGAGTTGGATTCAGAGCAGAGGAATGGCCACAGTGGCTAACATTGCCATGTCATTGCCCTCCCTTTTATCTGGACACAGGTGTTGCTCTGCTCCTCAGTAGTCTGTTTCCTTGGGGAAAACCCATTGTGTCTGCTGTTGATTTTCCCGTCCTGACTCCGTGTAGGTCAGCCCCTTTGTATTAACCTACACTGTCTCCTGTCAGCCCTACCGTCTGGTAGGTTAGGTTCTATCAGGAATAAACAGCTAGGATTTGCCTTAGTGTTTCCCAAGTCTTCCTCAAGAGCTCGCTGGCAGACAGGTCAGGGAGAGTGACTGCTCTAAATGGTAATTTCACCCACTGTGCCTTGCATTCACTAATTTAACTTTCCAGGAATAAATGTTTCCCATTCCTGAATTGCCCTGCTAGCTCAGTGCCTGTAAACGCATCTAGACTCCCTTTCTCGAAATTCTCTTTAAACTGATTTATGGTGGGCCCAGGGCATGAGTATCTTTTCTCAAGCCCTCCAGTTACTTCTAGTTCAGCACCGAGACTAAGTCTCCTGAAATCCTCATTGCCAGGCTGGGTAATCTGCAGATAAACCTTCTGGCCTTGGTGATGTCTTGCAGGTCTCTGAGCAGAGACGATACCACGGAAGGCTGGTTCACGAAGACGAGTCTGTGGGCAGAGAAGAGATGAGCTCTTGAGTGAATACGGATATGTAGTGAGGTTATGAGGGCCTGACCTGAGTTGGAAGACAAAGAGGAAACTGATGTGTGACATTCCATAAGCTTCTGAAGGGATTAATGGAATAGGAAGTGAATGTGGACTCCAGGCAGTGCCAACAGAAAAATGCAGCAGCTATAGCTACATTAGTATCATTGACAGTGATGAGAACCTGAAGACACAGGTGTGAGCCCAGTAAATGAGCAACCCAAACCTGCTTAGCTCAATAGTTTTCTGGACTTCAGAATCCAGAATTTGGATTTGTGTTTTAGAATCACATATGTGGAACCTTTGGACCTATCAGAGGCATCTATGCAAATTTACTTAATAAAATAATCACAGTGTGGTAAGAGGGGAAGGAGAAATGGCAGGTTTTTCTCATTTTCTCTCCCATCTCGATATCACCAGACCTTGGCATTGTGGCCAGAGGCATCTTGCCAACTGACCTCTGTAAAGACTTACAGGGTCTTGGAGAACAGGTATGTGGCAGTTTTATTGTTGCCATCAAAAGTCAATTCCTGTCTCTTTTGGCCTGCATCAGCCTTTGCTGTCCTAGCATGTTTAAAAAAAATGTGATGTTAATTTGAGAGCATCACATTTGTTGCAGTTCCTAATTTTTTTTCTTGAAATATTCTTAAGCAGTTGTTTTTTGAAAAATAGGGTGTTCTGTCCTTAACATATCCAACACCAGTTTGCAAAGTCTTGGTAGGTTGTATCCTGAATACGTGCCAAATAAATATTTTTCAAGAAACAAATAAAGATGTGAGACATCTTTTGAAGGCACATCAAAAGACTTGGTGACTGAATATGAGAATTTTCATAGAGGAAAAGGAGATAGTTGTCACTGTTGGATCTAAGGTTACTGAACTATATGCTTCAAGAGACATTTTGGATTTGGAATCCCTAAGATTTGCAGGAGTAAAGATTAAAGATTTAAACAGAAAAATCAGATCGCTTCTAATATTTGGTTCTTCTCTGCTCTCTGCCTCGGTACTGTCAAAGTGTCTTGTGGATTCTCAAGCTGTCTTCCTGTCTTTGATGTATTTCAGGAGCCTTTTATTATTAGCATTGGAACTCTTCTCTGTTTCTGTCAGTCCACCCAATTTCTTGTTTATCCCAGCACCAGCATCCTTTGAGGCTCCCTGTCCCTCTGGCCTGGCTTTGGGAGGCCCAGTTAGCCCACACCCCTGACTGTGGAGTCTGCGTGAGGACTGCCCTCTTGCTGTCGGTTTGAAGAGTTGTGGAGCTCAAGTTTGCCCTCTTACCCCAAGTTCCCTGATCAACCTGCATCAAAGAGTGTTACTCAGGAAGCCTGACTCATTAGCTAGCTAATGTATTATCTATAATCATAATAATAACCCCGTTTCGAGGACTTGCTTTGCACCTTAGCCTCTTTTACTTACATCATTTACAACCTACTAAACTAGGTATTACTACCCCTCTTTTTGCAGATCAGGAAACTGAGTCTCAGAGAGGTAATGAACCATGTTAAATGTCTCACATTTGAAATGTGGCAAAGCCATGCACCAAGCCAGGGCTGCCTGGCTCCACTGTTATACTCTGTCCACTTTTCTCTGCTGCTTTGAGCCAGCAGGTGTCAGGTTGTCAGGTTACCACCCATGGTCATATGGTGCAGTGGAAAGATCTCTGGGGTTGAGTCACAGGGTAGACTTGTTATTCTGTTCTGTCGAAAGTATGTGACTTCTGCAAGCCTCAGTCACTTCATCTGCAAAATGGGGATTATATTAATACCTTAAAGGAATACAGGGAAAACTACTGAATAAGGAAATACATATAAAAAAATTTTTTAACTGTTAAGCAGTAATGTAAAATACCTGGTAGTAACAGTAAAAGGAATTGCAGAGCTAACAAGTAGCTGAGCTGGGGCTGAAACTTGGTGTTCAAACTAAACATTGGGTTTTTCCTATTGCATCGGGCTGGGCCAAGATGAGCATTGCCCTGGGGCCATTTTCTTGGCCGACTGTAGGTGGTAATTTTGTCTGCCCGACAATACTAATTGATTTGGAAGAAATTACAATTCTTTGTCTTATTCACACTTTCTTCATTATTGTAATGAATTTTTATCATTTACGGTCATTTTGGCATGTCTGTTTGATTTTGTATTTTATTCATTCAGCCGCTGCATGTACTTGAGGCTTTATTTTTCAGGGTCATTACAAGCTCTGACAGATCGCCGCTTTCTCTCCAGCTCTGAACCCTTCAGATGGGCAACAGAGATGCTTCACTCCACACTTATTTTTTTCCCAGAGCCAGCAGGGCTGCCAGGAAGGGCGTGTGTGAA